>NC_138344.1:16386638-17594138 GCF_046562875.1 Panthera onca
GAAATCAATCTTAAGGATCTACTCGGATTTCTGCTTCCTGCAGAGGCTTGGTGGGGGCTGAGTAGAGGAAGTGTCTGGGTCTCCACTCATCCTCAGACTAGAATCGACATAAGGAGAAAAAAAGAAGTTCATTGTGTTCCTAAGTCAGTTCTTCTCAGATTTAATGTTTAATGCCAGGACGCCCTTTCTATTTTTCAATCACACAAAATGGTGCTTATTAATGAGCTCTCAAATTACATAAAGAGAGAGCTAAAACCCAGCAACACTGGTATGGCCCGTGGCATTGTGGCTTTGAGTGCAGAATGACATCTGTGTGCAAGTTAGGAGGACCTGTCCACCGCAGCTATGGAAACCAGAGCCAGAGGAAGAGGGAAAAGAGATGCCTCAGAATAAGCACTACGGAGCTGCAAAGAGGGGACATCCCAGAAAAGGAAGATACTCAGCATCCCTAAACACAAACACACACGCACACATTTTGCTGGTACCTTAAATGATGCGTATCTCATATACCAATCATTTAAAAAAATTTTTTAATGTTTATTCATTTTTGAGAGAGAGAGAGAGAGAGAGACAGAGTGTGAGCTGGGGAGGGGCAAAGAGAGAGAGGGAGACACAGAATCTGAAGCAGGCTCCAGGATCCGAGCTGTCAGCACAGAGCCCAGCTTGGAGCTCGAACCCACGAACCGCGAGATCATGACCTGCGTCAAAGTTGGATGCTTCACTGACTGAGCCACCCAGGCACCCCGATCATTTTTTGTTATATTGCTGGATTGTAAAATTATAGTCTTTCACATGAGTAAATGTGCATATATATGTGTGTGTGTGTGTACATATATATGCATGTGCATGTATATATGTATGTGTATATATGTGCATGTATGTATGTATATATGTATATAATACTAGCTTAAAAATAAAAAGTATTTTTGCAAGATATAGAAGGGCTGGGCCTTCAATCCATTATGAAGATCCTCTGTGTGTTCCTCCCCCTTTCCAGATGGTACCAATTAAGAGTAAGACCCTCGTCCTAACAGATGTTAGCCAAATAAGCCCAATCTGAGGCTTTAATGAACAAAACCAGACACATTTACTATACCCAAGAGAAGCAAAAATAAATATAATGTATACAGTGGGCCACTTGGGTTAACGTGCAGTGACTGGGGCTTTGACCCTCTGCTGTGATTAGTTTCAACTTTCCGGAGTACTTGTAATTAGCATACAGAAGGCCGAGATAGCTTTTAACACAATCCCAACCTTGGATTCCATCCACTCCCTTTCTCTTTCCTTAATATTGTTTGAAGAGGCAATTTCCACCTCTAAAATACTTTTCATTGCTTTTATTGAAATGGGAAGCATGGCTTTTTAAGATTCTAAATCAATAATGATTAGCAACTAAGAACACAGCTTGTTCCGTGTGGAGAAAATATGGCATTTTCCAGTTCTCTCGGCTAGCTCTGGATGATCCGAGCTTACATCACCTCCCTTACCTGTGCCTCAAAGGGTCCCAGCAAGGATGACCATGCAGGACAGAGACGCACCTCAGGAGTTCAAACGGGCTCCTGGGACCCCCACGGAGCTCTGATATTCTCCTGAACAACAGGTGGCAGTAGAGAGGCACTTCTGCAGGAACTAATTAAAGAGGTTTCTGTTTCAGGAGGGGGTGTAAAATGCTGCTTAAAAGCAAGGATTGGATAGTAAAAAACACAACCTGATTCAAATTTCTGTGCACACGCTGCTGTTCTGTTTCTACATATGTCGCACCTAGCAGAGATATTCTCTCCCCACCACCTCCTTTTCTTATTTAAAGAACTCACCTTGTGATATAAATAGTTTCCTTGCAGGGGAGATCTCCCTTTTTTTTTTTTTTTTTTTTTGCAATTAACAGATCTCCCACCACCGACTCCGCCCTCCCCCCCCCCCCCCGCCCCAACCACACATCTAAGAGAGCTTGAGCTTGTCAAAAGCACAGATTCCAAAGCAGCAAAGCCAAGGGAGAAAACTGCCATATTATGGGAACATTTGGTTTCTGAACTGCCTTAAAATGGTGACCTTTTTTCTATTGCCAAATAAACATTCTGCAAGCTGCACTGGTGTAGAACAAAAGTATCATCTGATAGTTGATCAAAGAGTTGTCTTTTAGATCCTGTCGTCATTTTGACCAGAAAAGGCATTTGTTTGAATTCTGAGCAGAAACCCGTCCGCGTTGCTTTGAATGCACATCTCACTTTTAAAAAATCTTTTAGGCGTGTACAGAACAGAGCTTTCCTCTGAAAAAGGACGGAGAGAGAGAGAGAAAGAGAGACTTAATAAAACACCAAGTCCCAGGGAATCCACATGACTAATTTTGTATTAAAAAAAATACTGAAGACGTCTGTTCCAGTGGGAACTGTCCCCAGCTATTAGTAATTGCAAACATTAGTCATGAAGACATGGAAAATACAATCTGTAAGCTCATCCAGGACATTCTGCCCAAAAATACAATCTATGGAACTCAGTACCACCCATTTTGTTGCAATGTGCCTCCCGGTGACGCAGTCCAATTTTCAAAGCCAATCTGCCAAATTTCACTGACGCATCAAGTTCTCTGGGCAGCTCTCTGGAAGCAGCAGCCCCCCTACACCCAGTAGGAACACATAGCCAACTTCCTTTTCCCTACGCCCATTCTGTTTCACCTGCGATCTCATAGATATGCTCTACTTCTGACACTATGGATTTAAAAGTAGCAGGCAAAAAAAAAAAAAAAAAAAAAAGAAAGAAACCTTTGAAATGTAGGGTGATGTCAGACACGTGGGTATTTAATAACTCAGTCTGCATTCCTGGGTCTTGGATGCCAGGAAGTAGAGGTGACTCTTTGTCACTGGTTAGTATGGGATCTACCAAGCTCGCGGACAATGAACATTTTGAAGTTTTCCCAACAGTCATTGTGGTCCAGTGACTCACTTCTAGAAGTGACTACTTTGAAGGTCTAAACCTAAGGAGGCAGGTGCCAAGCCAGAAATCTAGGACTCACTTTTGATTCCTCCCTCTGCCTTCTTCCCACATGCCCGCACCCCATACTTTCTACCCAAATAATGACCAATGATTCTTGCCTTGACCTTCTAATACATCACCTAGCTACGTAACTCTTACTGTATGTACTTCCAGACTTACTAAGGCATCATTTCCTCCTGAAAGTGGTTCTTCTTTCCTTTCCTGCACTTAAATTAAATCCTGCACCTGAATATCTCCACAATCCACTGTGCCTGCCTCTATCAGAACAAAGTCACAATGTATTATAATTGCCTACTTATGTGCTTGTCTTCCCTAAAAGACTGTCAGCTCCTTGAAGAATACAACTGTAGCATTTTTCTGTCTCTTCTCAATCTGTGTCTAACCCAGGTGTTTGGCAGATGGATGGAAGGATGGATGTGTGGGTGGAAGGACAGGAGCACTCCCAGCAAGAGGACCCTGGCTTCCCCTTGTCCTGTAGAGTTGCCAAGGACACCAGTCCAAATCACATCTGTCATGAGGATGCTCTTCTCAGCCAGAATTGCTTGGGCAATTCTTAAGAACAAATTATTTTTAAAGAAAATTTAATTTGCATTCAAAGCAGTCCCTGAACACCAGCCCTTGAAGAAAGCCTCAAGGAACCAGCTCTAAGTCACGAAAGACTTGCCTTCGAGGCTGGACCACATTTAAATTCCCTAACAAATAGGCGGCTATATTATCCCCATTTCTTTAAGCAGCCAACAAATGGGGCCCTGCTCTGGTCTAAATAGCCTGGCTGGAATTCTTCGAGGTGAAACATTCCTGCCTAAACAATTAGAGGCACTTGATCTACTGAGATTAATGGCCTTTTTTTGGACCTGGAATATAAACCCCTAGAGAACGGGGCCAAAACTTTCACCAGCCATACCATACCTTATCATACTATTGTGTGCACTTAAAAATATCAGCAGTCCAAATGACATATCGGATAAAGGGTTAGTATCCAAAATCTATAAAGAACTTACCCAACTCAACACCTGAAAAAACAAATAATCCAGTGAAGAAATGGGCAGAAGACATGAATTGACACTTTTCCAAAGAAGACATCCAGATGGCCAACAGGCACATGAAAAGATGCTCAATGTCCCTCATTATCAGGGAAACACAAATCAAAGCCACATTGAGATGCCACCTCCCACCTGTCAGTGGCTAAAATCAACAACTCAGGAAATAACAGATGCTGGCGAGGGTGTAGAGAAACGGGAACCCTCTTGCACTGTTGGTGGGAATGCAAACTGGTGCAGTTGCTCTGGAGAACAACGTGGAGGTTCTTCAAAACATTAGAAATAGAACTACCCTATGACCCAGCAATAGCGCTACTAGGTATTTATCCAAAGGATACAGGAGTGCTGATACATAGGGGCACTTGTACCCCAATGTTTACAGCGGCACTTTTAACAACAGCCAAATTATGGAAAGAGCCTAAATGTCTATCAACCGATGAATGGATAAAGAAGATGTGGTTTATATATACAATGGAATACTATTCAGCAATGAGAAAGAATGAAATCGGGCTATTTGCAACGACACGGATGGAAATGGTGGGTATTACGCTAAGTGAAATAAGCCGGTCAGAGAAAGACAGGTAACCTATGTTTTCACCCATATGTGGAACTTGAGAAACTTAACAGAAGACCATGGGGGAGGGGAAGGGGAAAAATAGTTTCAAACACAGAAGGAGGCAAACCCATAAGAGACTCTTAAATACAGAGAGCAAACTGAGAGTTGATGGAGGGGGAGGGGGAGAGGGGAAGATGGGTGGTGGGCATCGAGGAAGGCACTTGTTGGGATGAGCACTGAGTGTTGTATGTAAGCGATGAATCATGGGAATCTATCCCCAAAACCAAGAGCACACCGTATACGCTGTATGTTAGCTAACTTGATAATGCATTATATTAAAAAATAAATTAATTAGAAAACAATAAGAATAAAAATTAAATAAAACACCTGAACCAGAAAAAATATATATATCAGCAATCTTTCTGGGGAATTGCCTGGATCCAAGTAAAGTTGCCAGATAAAATACAGGACACCCAGTTAAACTTGTTTCAGATAAAGAATAGTAATTTTATGTAATTGTCCAGAAGAACCTTTTCTTTTCTTTTAAGTTTATTTATTTTGAGGGAGAGAGAGAGAAAGCAGGGGAGGGGCAGAGAGAGAGGGAGACAGAGAGAATCCCAAGCAGGCTCTGCACTGATAGCCCCATGTAGGGCTCAAACTCACAAACTGCAAGATCATGACCTGAACCAAAATCATGAGTCAGATGCTTACACGACTGAGCCACCCAGGCGCCCCAGAAGAAGCTTTTCTATAATCATCTCAGGTTTTGTGACAGAGGTTCCTGCAGTCATATATCGGTTTCTAGATATCTACAGGTTTATTTCCTTCTCTGTGGCTCCAGGTACAAATGTACAGGGTCTAGACCAGGATAAGACAAAAGAGGTATGTAGGGTGCAGAGTTTAAGGGGGTGTGGAATCTCCGAGCAGTGTCAGTGGGCAGCCAGCACCTGAGAGTGGGAGCCTCCTTAAATTTGTCCAGGTGACAAATGGCCCTTCAATTGTAGGTTATTTTCCCCTCCAGCTGAAATGATTTGGGAGACAAGAATTTAACATTTCCAACGGTCATTTAGTAGTCATTTCTAGGTGGGAAGAACGCAGATTTTTGGGGACAGAGATTGCAATCTTTAGCAAATGCAGAACACAGTCCCTCGCCTACAGAGAAGTATGTAACAACAGGACAATATTCTTCATATATGAGCTTGTCCCCACCTTCATTAACTCGGGGAGCACCCTACAGCGCGTGTTCACTTCCCAGGACTGCTGTACCGAGTACCACAGGCTAGGGAAGGGGGCTTAAGACAACAGAAATTTAGTGTCTCGGGGTGCCTGGGTGGCTCAGTCAGTTGAGCGTCTGACTTCAGCTCAGGTCATGATCTCGTGGTTCACGAGTTCGAGCCCCGTGTTTGGGTTCTGTGCTGACAGCTCAGAGCCTGGAGCCTGCTTCAGATTCTGTGTCTCCCTCTCTCTCTCCCCCTTCCCCCTCTCTCAAAAATAAACACACATTAAAATTTTTTTTTAAATGCAGTGTCTCACGGGGCACCTGGGTGACTCAGTTGGGTAAGTTTCCAAGCCTTGGTTTCAGCTCAGATCATGATCTCACAGTTTGTGGGTTCGAGCCCTGTGTCGGGCTTTGCAAGGCTCTGCGGAGCCTGCTTGGGATTCTCTCTCTCACTTTCTCTCTGACTCACTCTCTCTCAAAATAAATAAATAAACTTAAAAAAAAAAAAGAAATTCAGTGTCTCCTGATTCTGGAGGCTGAAAGTCTGCGATCAAGATATGGTGATCTCAAGATATCATCAGGGCTGGTTCTTTCCAGGGTCTGTGAGGGAAGGATCTGCCCCAGACCTCTCTCCTATCTTCTGGTGGTTTCCTGGCAATCTTCAGTGCCCCTGGCTTGCTGAAGCCTCACCCTGACCTCTGCCTTCATCCCCACATGGTGTTCTCCCTGTGGGCCTGTCTCCAACTTTCCTCTTTTTATAATGCCGGTCATATTGGATTAGGGCCACCCCAGCGAGCTCATCTTAACCTGACCACTTCTATAAAACTCTGTTTCCAAATAGGTCACGTCCTAAGGTGCTGGGAGTTAGGACTTCAACATATGAATTGGGGGTGGGGGGCTCACAATTCAATCTGCAATAGAGCGCCTCTACCCTGATGGTCAAGGGCCCACCTGTGGACCCACAAGGCCCTTCGGACAGGTAACTGTTCCCCTCACGTTTCATTGTGCCTATCTTCCTACCCACTCCCCGTGGGTAGGCATGTTTCACTGTGCCTATCTTCCTACCCACTCCCTGTGGACACCCCGTATGTCTCTCTCCACACGGGGACAGCTCTTGTACACCGGATAACACGGTAACCCACCTGGCTCTGCTCTCCACACCACCGAATCATGCTGGATCCGTCTCTAGGACACTCTCCTCCTCCCTCAGTATGCGGCAGCACCAGAACTAAATGAACTTCGAGCACCCTTCCTCCTCTTGATTTTTACTTTTCTATTTGCCTCACTATAAGCATCACTTCCTGGGAAGGGGGAGTTCAAGCACCACACGTCTCGAATCACAGAAGGATTCTTTTTCTGTACAAGCAAAGAGCCGCACGTTGTAAGGGAGGGTTGTGGCGATCTGGGCACGTCCATAACTAGACTGTGCCTCTCAAGGAGACTTGGGACAGCTGGCCAGGAACCAGGCAGGGGTCTGTAAGGGCCAACTGGAGTTCCTTCCAAACATGTGACATGTGGCTTCTAAAGCAGGCGGAGCTAGAGGCACCTGGGTGGCTCGGCCAGTTAAGCGTCTGACTTCAGCTCAAGTCATGATCTCACAGTTTGTGGGTTTGAGCCCCAAGTCGGGCTCTGTGCTGACAGCTCAGAGCCTGGAGCCTGCTTTGGATTCTGTGTCTCTTTCCCTCTCTGCCTTTCCCCCATTCTCTCTCTCTCTCTCTCTCCGAAAAATAAATAAACATTAAAACAAATTTAAAATAGGAAGAGCAACATTTTATGAGCATCCAGGAGAGAAGGACAAGATGTGAATGGTGAAGGGAGGAAGTAAAACGGAGTGGGGGCAGGGGGGAGGCACAGAATCAGAAAAAGTGCCCTTGTCCTGGAAGAAAACAGCTAGTGGTGAGTTGGAGATCTGGTTCTTTCTGGAATGGCTGTGTGACCTTGGAAAAAAATACTTAACCTTTCTGAATCTCCCTTTCCCCCATTTATAAAATGTGTTAATGATAGCTGCCTCAGAGGCTTGTTGGGACATCAAATATAAAATACCCCACATACACTCAGTTTCTCTTCAGATCTTATAAACCTTTCTTTCGCCTTTTAAATAAATATCCCACAACCCGGCCCACCCAGCCCAAGAGAAGTAAGTTCTCGGGGTCAGTTGCCCTTTCTGGCTTCCCCAAAGGCTTTTTAAAACCAGTCTCCAACCTACCAGAGAGGTCCAGGAGGGCCAGAGGGGTGCGCAGTGGGAAGGATCGAGGGGAGGAGGGAACGCGCCTGCAGTTTAGCTCAGCCCTGGCTGCTGTCCATGGTCGCGATGCTCTTGGAGCCGCAGGGTACAGCCAGGACTGGGGCCCGAGATGCGAGACGCCCTCAGGGGCCCTTACGACAAGGGTTGGGGACCGTGCAAGGTGAAAGCCGAGGATGCTGAGAAGAGTTCTCCGGCTTTTGGCAAAAGGTGTCACCAGGATGCTGGGTGATTTCCTACACCCTGAGGAAACGAGGCGCTGAGCAAGCCCGGCACCGAGCGCGGCCGACGCTAGGTGGAGCTGCGCGGCCAGGCAGCCCGAGGCGGCGGGCAGTGCGGTTCCCGCAGGATCGCTCCTGGGAGCCAACAGGTTCTGCTCAGTCCAACGGCTGTTTGTGTTTGCTGAGTAAAGCACCTTATTGACTGATTGATTGATTGATTGATTGACTGATTCATTCATTCATTCATTCATTCATGAGTTCGTTCATTTATCTATCTATCTATTTATTTATTTATTTTGTAACACTCACCTCCTAACAGACACGTACAGGCAAAACTTGATGAACACGGGACTCTGATGCCCTTAACCAGTTTTTCCTTAGTTAAAATGCGATTCGAACAACTGGTCACCAGGGAACCAAAAGATATGAAATTGCTCTAAAGTTTGTGACTCTTGCCTGTGGGTAAAGTCTAAGTTGGACAATTAACATTTATAAAGTGCTAATGTTTAAAAAAAAAAAAGTAACTAGGGGTGCCTGGGTGGCTCAGTCGGTTGAGCCTCCTGCTTCCGGCTCAGGTCATGATCTCACGGTTCGTGGGCTCCAGCCCCACGTCAGGCTCTGTGTTCAGAGCCTGGAGCCTGCTTCCCATTCTGTGTCTCCCTTTCTCTCTGCCCCTCCTCCGCTCCTTCTCTATCTCTGTCTCAAAAGTAAATAAACGTTAAAAAAAAATTTTTTTAAAGGAACTAGCTAAAAAGTCATATGGCACTCTCTAATGAATTTCAACATAGCCTACACTGTGACCCAGGAATTTCCCTCGTAGGGAGGAGTGTGGATGTCCACAAAACGTGGGTGCAATGAAAATACTCAGAGCAGCTTCATTCATAATAGCCCAGAGCTGGAAACAATTCAAATGCCTATCACGAGCAGAATGGAAGAACAAACTGTGGTATATTCATACCCCGGAATCGCTCACAGCAATAAAAAGGGACGATCTGCTGATCCGTGCAACAGCATGGCTTTATGTGGAGTGAAGACAGCCAGATACCAAACACTAAATACTCTGTGATTCCATTTATATGAAGAACAGGCCGGCTTTCCTGCGGTGATAGAAAGAGGGTCAACAATTGCCTTTGCGATGTGATTACTTGGAAAGGGTGCAGTGGAAGTTTCTGGGATAATGGACATGTTCTAGCTCTTGATTTGAGCAGTGGCTACACAGGTGTGCACGTATGTGATACTCACCAAGTGTATACTTGGATGAAATTTGTGCATTTTTCTATAGAAAATTATACTTAAAAGAGAGGAAGGAAGAAAGGAGACAGAATACCTCCACTCTTGCATTTCCTGTGTTGATTTCTGTTATTTCTCTTTTTTTTAAGTTTATTTTACTTATTTTGGGGGGGGGGGGGCAGGCAAGAGGCCGAGAGAGGGGGAGAGAGAGAATCCTAAGCAGGCTCTGTGCTGTCAGTGCAGAGCCCAACACAGGGTTCAAATTCACAAACTGTGAGATCATGACCTGAGCTGAAATCAAAAGTCAGATGCTCAACCGACTGAGCCACCCAGGTGCCCCGATTTCTACTATTTCTAAAATGTCCCCTCAGGAGAAATTTACCTTGGCCTTTGGAAATGTCAGGGTGTGGGGCATGTGGGTGGCTCAGTAGGTTAAGCGTCTAACTCTTGGTTTTGGCTCAGGTCATGATCTCGCGGTTCATGAGTTCAAGCCCACGTCACATCGGGCTCCGTGCTGACAAGGCAGAGCCTGCTTGGGATCTCTCTCTCCATCTCTCTCTGCCCCTACCCCCACTCATTCTCTCTGTCTGTCTCAAAATAAGTAAATAAACTTTAAAAAAGGGGGGGCAGGGGGCACAGGTAGAAAGATAGGCATTTCGGTCAGTTGGTTGGGTAGCTCCGGGTAAGTGGTCCAACCTCACTGATCTTTCTCAGCTGAGAAATACCCACTTAACCATCAGGGACATAGACGAAGTGCCAAAGCTGTTCAGCACAGTGAAAAAAGTGCACCTCCTTACACAGATATGTGGTGACGCTTGTACCTTTCAGTGATAGTAAGATTTCACACCATTCTGACTCTCGATTCTTAGATCCTTTTTAGGATTTGTCTCGTTTTTCCCTCTAATGTGAAGAATATGGCCTATTTCTGGCATCTGTCCCTCCCGTCCAGTTTTTCGCTGTGTTTTGAATAATTTAGCTCAAGACATCATTCGTTTTTAAAAGCGCTTATGCTTCCAACTAATGAATTGTCCAAATCTGCATCACACGACTTCCATTTCACTCATTAGAATCCTAATTGTCGAGCAGCTGAAATGGTTCTTATTGTTTATTCTAATTGCTATTAGGAAGAAGTGCCAGAATTATATGTGATTTATTAGTCACATAAAAATAATGAGGGACAAATAAAATTATTTTCCCTGAAGTTATTCTCAAGGTGCAAGAAGGGGCATGTTTAAGCAAGGCCACTGTGGGAAATCTCTGGGAAGGAGAGAAGCCTGTCTGTGGGTATTTCAACTTGCCAGTTTTATCCACTGAGTTGCTTTTCTTCCACTCCCTTCAGGCACTTGGGGCCTTCAGAGATTGATTCCTGTTGCCCCCACCAAAACCCACTCTTTTTGTTGTTGTTGTTTATTTATTTTTGCAAGAGAGTGAGATAAAGCATGAGCAGGGGAGGGCAGAGAGAGAGAGGCAGACACAGAATCCAGGTTCTGTGTTCTGATTCCAGGCTCTGAGCTGTCAGCACAGAGCTTGACGTGGGACTCGAACTCATGGACCGTGAGATCATGACCTGAATCAAAGTCAGATGCCAGATGACTGAGCCACTCAGGTGTCCCAAAACCCACTTTTGAAAATATCCAGTGTTGGTCATTATGCCTTCATGCCAGTGGGACCCACACTTGCTACTCACCCCAGTGTCTGGGATGGGGGAGATGGGGTCATTGTATTCAAGGCCCAAGCCCCAGTAGCCTGGAGCTCATGACCAGGGACTTCTGATGGGTAGTGGTGAGCAGTGGGTGCACGGAACACGATACCCAACAAGAGGCAAGTGGGGGCCAAGCCCAAAGGCACAGGCTTTAGAGCAGGGTCTAGGGAGGATGCCTTTCCGTTGTGCCTGACGTCTACACCCAGAGGGATCATCCATTTGTAATCTGCACAAGTAACTGTTGGGGTTAACAATGGCTCTAGATTTGGCTTCTGGAAGATTGTATTGCTATTACGGTCAACACACCTATTTTGCGTGCCTACTGCAAAGAATGCAAAGAGCCTGTGGATGTCCCTAGAGTCTCCCAAAAAGAATTTACATTCTAACCAACGAGTGCACCATAATGCCTGAAGCTGATCCCTTCCCACCCCCACTCTCTTCACATAGCCCATTCCTGAGAGGCCATATTTGATTTTCCTACTTTGAGTTGGGAGTCCCTCCAAACCACCCCAGAACTCTAGTGCTTAGACCAAGTCTCACCACAATTATAACAAATGGTGCCAGAATTTACATATGCTTATACGTATATTGCATGTTAAAAAAAAAAAAAATCATCACCATAACCCAGTAAGGTCGTGGCCTCAGTTTCCTCATCTATAAAATGGGAATAAATGGGTCCCTGCCTTCAAAGGTTGCTACAAAGATTAAACAGAAAACACATTCATTTGTTTAATGCCTCTGTGGTATTCTATTTTGCTAAGAAGTCGAGGTCATTACTTCCATTTACACATTAGTAACAGAGGGAAAGAGACAGAAAAGTACTGCAGTACCCAGCTATCGGGCTGGTTACCAGCTCCCTGGCAAACTGGCCTCGGCTCCCACCAGGGAATGTCTACACAGGCCTGAATTCTTACCTGCCTTTCTCCTGGCCCATCTTCCAGTCAACTGCCTCTCACAGGAGTTCACAGTTCTGTAAAAAGAGAAAGTCTAAATGTACAGAATTTGAAATACGAAAATGAATTTTCAAGACATCAACATGTTTGAAACGATTGCCTTTGAAAAACAAAATCGTAGAGATTTCTTTCCTTTGACTTTTTCTAGCGCCCCCCCCCCCTCTCATTTTCAAATAAGTACCTACTGTTTTCATAATCAGAAAAATGTAACGTAATGTTGAAAAACAAACCCAACAAAAATCCCTGCTTCTGCCCTTCCTGCCTTGGCCTAGAAAAGGTCTCAGAGCATGGGGTACAAGGTGAAGGCTGGGGGTCTATTGCATGTAAGCTCCTTGCAAAGATGAACGGGCAGTGAGAGAAAGCTGAGCTATCCACGCCAAGTCCTGCAAGGTTTTTATCGGTTATTAGCGATTCCAATTTTACGTACTTTATTTTTCCATGAGTGTTTGTTTTTTGTTTTTGGGTTTTTTTTTTTAAGGTTTCCATGTATTTGAAGTGGAGATTCTCGCCATACAAGGGTTAAAAAACGACCCGGCCATCAGTGATGGTCCGGATGCCACTTGACCCAGCAAAGCAAAGGCACGAAGAAGGTCAAAGCCACACTCCCAAAGCATGAGAGAGAGCTTCCCCAGAGGGATGTGGGCAGTTGCACTGGGGAGCACATGCTCCACTGGGGTAGGGAATGTGCTTCCCCTGGCTCACCGCACAGCTGCCCCCCCACCCCGCCCCCGCAGAGTTCGGTCAGACGGAGCTGGTCCTGGAGTTCCAAAGAGCAGAGCACCCAACTCAGGCCTCACACCAGATCGACTGAGTCAGACGTGCATTTCACAAGGGCTCCAGGTGAGGCATAGGCACGTAGCTGCTTGAATGGCACCGCCGTAGGCAGCTGGCCCCAGGTGGGTGCCGAGCTACTGACGATCAGGCCTGCGGGTCCACATATGTGTCACATAGGACATTATCTTATTACCTTGTTAGGCTCCCCCGGCCCCCGCCACTCCGCAGCAAGTGAGTAGGAGAGAAGGCACAGGCCCTAACAAACAATTGAAGAAAATGATTTCGGGGGTAAGTGAGGAGAACAAAGCCCGCTAGCTTCTTAATTACGGGGCAAAGCCTAGAACCCCGCTTCCATGTGCTGGACCCGGAGCAAACAGCAGCTCAGAGAAACAGGGGTCACCATGTCACTTGCTGATGGGCCACGCTCATCGTCGCAAGGGAGACGGTTTCTGTCGAGCGCAGTATAACATTTCCTATCCTAACCTTTTGGTTTCCTTTACCCTCTGGGTCCCAGGGCTGTCTGCTCCCTTGGTTGGAGTGACACACATTCATGGTCTCATGACGTCTACTGGGAACCCAAGTAGGTAGACCTTGAGATACTATACCGACAAGAGCAGAAGTTGCTGGTTGTTTCAAAATACTCATTCCCATCTTCTTTCCCAGTGATAGACTCCAGCTTCGATTGGGGTGACATTATACCTAGGTGAAGGCTATTTCCCAACCAACCTTATAGTTAGGTATCACCAGGTAACCAAGTTCTGACGAACAAGATAGAAGCAGATATTCTCAGGAAGGATTGTGGGAAAGCTCTTTAAAGGGGAGACAAATGGCCGTGCAGGCTTTCTCTGTCCTTCTCTCCTTCTTCTTTTTTCCTTCCTGGATCATGGCTGTAATAGCTAGAGCTCCAGCAGCCATACTGGACCATGAGGCGCCCTTAAGGATGAAAGCCAATGCCTAAGGATGCAGAGTGGCAATAGAAGGAGTTTGGTTCTCCAGGGGGAATGTGGAACCCCCACACCAGCTCTGAGGTGCTTTTCTTCTCAGGACTGTAGTATGTGAGAAAAACATCCTTTTATCTTATTCTGTTCAGTCTCAGTGACTAACAGTCAAGTAAAATTTTTAGTGGATACAGTACACAAGACCAAGATACCTGACTTTACAGAACTTAGGGACTCATCAGCTAGAACTAATACAACATGACAATGTGGGCCAGGGAACCATAGGAGCTACAAATCCAGGGAACCTGGAAGATGCAGGAAGATTTCTCTGGAGAAGTAACATCTAAGGTTAGGACTAAGAATGGGTTGGAGAAGGGAGAGAAGAATGTTCCAGAAGAGGAAAGAGTATGCACAAAATCCCACGGGCAGGACAGAGCATAACCTGTTCTTTCAATAAGTTTGAACTTAACCACAAGAACTGTGATGACTGCTGAAGGCTTTTAAGTAAATATTTTCTTGCTAGAAAAATCCCCCCGACTGCTTTACCAAGCAAGGGTCTCAAAGGGCATGTTTGAAAGGAAGAGATAGGTGGGAGGCCAGTGCCGGAGTCCCGGGTGAGATTCTGAGGCAGCCTGGACCCGGCAGGACACTAGCAGTGGGAGGGAGAGAAAGGATGGATTTTGAGTGATATTTCGCAGAAAGAGCTGGCAGGGTGTAGAAGGTAAGGTGGTAGGAAGAGCCAAGTCTGGGGCTCCATGTACTGGCTTGAACTGATTTGGGGACCACAGAGTCAGCTCTGTTCGGGTCACCTTGCGTCCAGCACCATTGTAGGAAAAAGTTATTTCATAGCGACAGATTGTTCTCTAACCTCACTTGTGGGCATGTCAATGAGTCAACCCCAGCCCAACAGCCCATTACTACTGAAAATAGCTAAGAGAGCCTTTTGTGTGTTTGTTTGTCTGCTTTTGGTAAGAAAGCCTTTTTCTTTTTCTTTTTTTTTTTTTTTTTTTTTTTTTTTTTTTTTTTTTTTTAGCACAAAGGTAACATGTTCTATATGAGTTTAACACCTGCTGGGTAATAACTTAATGAAAATATTTTCAGGGTTTTGTGTGAAAGTAAACCATCATAGGCAGATTTTTATACATGAAAGTACATGAAAACTATCTTCTGGAAAAATGATTCCAAAACGGATTCTTAAAGTCCAAACTCTACGGTTCTCTTAAAGCAACATTGTCAATCTCAACTCGCAGGGTCAATTTGGAGAAAGGTTCTGAGATTCAGCCCAGGAAATATGCTGAACATCGAGAAAAAGGGTTCTGGAAATAAGGAGAAAGCCCCCTCACCACAAGGAGAGCTGTGTCTCCCTGAATGCACTCACTGGTGTGGTTCTGGCTCCCAATAGAAGCAATGGGAGAACTGAAATGTGAGTGTAGTTACAGTGGCTGCCATGGGAGGGCAGTCTAGCATGATTCTTGCAAGAGTCGGGGACGCTCAAAGCAGAGGTATAAATTACCCCGGGGCTTCAAAACAACCACTCCCACTCCCACCTAGTGAGCCCTCCTCTAATTGTGGAAATAACGCAGAATATGGGGTTGGAGATAAATCCTTAAAAGCAGTGAATGCAGTGTAACACACAAGAAGGGAAAACTGGAAACAATCTAAAATCCAATGTTGAAGCAACGGCCAGGTACCTCATGATACATGTAAAATAAGACCATGCCTGCTTTCATGAAAAGGATAACAAACTTATCATGTTTGTTGTTAAATTCTGGATACAAAATGCTGCGTATGAGCACTAAATGTACCTGAATATACAATGAAAACCGAATTACTATGGAAAATGTTACGAGTAGACAAGGTTAAGGTTACCAACCTTGATAATATAAAATATGAAGATGTGACAGTCATCAACCAGGATATGCAAGGCAGGAACAAGAAGTGTAATACAAGGCAGAAAGTGTAGGCGTGAATTAGGAGAAAAAAAGTGAACCAACTAGAAAGTTTTAAACAACATCTTACATTATTCCTGGATTTTTTTTTAAACAGAATATCAGAGGAGAAAAACATGCTTTTCTAGATTCATGGCATGAAAGACCTACATAATGAACTAAGTAAAAATGAATTACTTAAGCATCCAGTTCAAGAAGTTAGAAAATCAACAATAAAATATGCCCTTTCAGTAGATGGGAGAGTATAACAAAGGTAATAGCAGAAATGAAAGAAATATCAAACAGAGAAAAAGGAAATGAAGCATTTTCTAGAAAAAAATACAAGGTACAAAATTGACCCCAGAAGAAGGAGAAAACATAAATAAAGCAATACAGGTGAAAAATAACGCCAAAAAAAGAAACAGAAAATGACTATAGTATTTATGAATAGAGTTGTATCCCTATTATAGAAAACTCTGCAATCTGTTTGGTTTTTTTTTTTTATGTTTATTTTTGAGATAGAAAGAGACAGAGTGTGAGCAGAGGAGGGGCAGAAAGAGAGACACAGAATCCGAAGCAGGCTCCAGGCTCTGAGCTGTCAGCACGGAGCCTGACATGGGGCTCAAACCCACGAACCCTGAGATCATGACCTGAGCTGAAGTCAGACGCTCAACCGACTTCACGCAAGTGCCCCAAAATCTCTGCAATATATTAAAAGAATACGGTTCTTTTGAATTAGCCCTGGGGGGAAAAAAGTTTTTAAAGGGAAAAAAATCAAGGTGCCCAATAGCAGGTATGGTGTGACCTCCTTTGTGTAAAATTTAAAGACTCAGGTAGACACATGGCATCATGTGTTTCTGCCATTAAGAATCTACTAACATTGAGGCAGTGTGGTGGAAGCCACCATGGAGACTCTAGAGCTATAGACCCTGGATTTGTACCCGGGGTCCACCACTTTCTAGCTGTGTAACTGTCAACAATTTCCTTAGCTTCTCTGTCCCTAATCTCCTCCTTGGTAGAATGGTCATCCTAGAGCCTAACTCACAGATCTATGGGGAGTCCATGGGTCAGTTAATACAAAGTGCTTTAGAACAGTGGCTAACAGTTATATGATAAAAGCTCACAAATTGCTTGTTATGGTAATTATTTTACACCTATTGGTAGATACTTCTTTTCCTCTCCCTGAGGAAGTCGGGAAATTTTACAAGTCTTTCGGAAACTAGGAGGTAAAGACAAGGACAGGTGGAGGGTGCTTACAGACAAAGGGAAGGAGGCTTTCACTGAAAGGATGTTTCGCATTTCCTAAACACATAATTACATAGGACAATGTCAACAGCGGATTTACCAGGACTCTGGTTTTCTTTTTCATCCCTCTCTGATTTTAGACACTGTTACAGGTTTAAATGTTATGTTCCCAAACGAATAAAAGATTAGAAGGAAAAATCACAAAACATTCTGATTGCATTTCTTTGTTAGAGTAAGGAGATTCAGGATCTTTTTTTCCCTCCTTCATTTTAAGCAATTCCTTTGTACTGGTTTTCAAATGTAGACAAAATTGAATATATTTTTGTTGTAAACTTTCCCCATTTCCCGGCCTCTCCAGGGTAGTGAGCATCTTTCTCGACATTTTTTTTCTGCGCATTCACGTAAATACATAATTATACAGGAATATATAAATGTTTAGTATTTTTAGTAATATAAATGTTATCACACTTTTTGTGTCATTCTGCGATGTTTCTTTTTTCAATTAAATTGGTCTTGAGGGGTGCCTGGGTGGCTCAGTTGGTTAAGCGTCCAACTCGATTTCGGCTCAGGTCATGATCTCACGGTTTGTGAGGTCAAGCCCCACGTCCGGCTGGGGTTCCCTGCTGTCAAAGAGGAGATTCCTGCTTGGAATTCTCTCTCTCCCCCATCTTTGTCCTGCTCTCCCTTGCTTGACTATGCTCTCTCTCTCTCAAAATAAATAAATAAACTTTACCAAAAAAAAAAAAAATTGGTCTTGAAAAAAGAACTTTCTGTATCAATACACAAAATATCTATCTTGTTTTTTAATAGCTGCATGGATTTCCTAACGTGTCCATGACAACATTTATGTAACTGTTTCCCTATTGATGGACATTTAGTTAGTTCTCAGATTTTCACTCTTGCCATCAATATTACAACACACAGCCTTCTGCACCTGCCCAAGCCCGTGAATAGTTTCTTATCATTTTTCCCTATTCTGTGTACTTCTGGGGATGTGAATGCACTGCTTTTACGATATGAAATAATTTTGAAACCAACAAGAGTAAGGATAAGAGGAATGTTAGCTGGCTTTCCAAAACAAGAATTCTACAGTGTAATTCATCCCTTAAAGCAATAGCACTCAAGTGAATACCAGGATGCCTGAAAGGGAATAATAAAGAACAAAAAAAGCCCACACAAACAAAACAATAATTATTTTTCCTCAGGAGCTTGCAGGTAGTGCAAACATAAATCTGTGCTTTGGCCACATGCATAGATGTCGCAGCATTAATTGTCCACTGGGATGATTAGGGACAAGCTGCATGTAATAGAAACATCGCGAACACTTGTGTTTCTTGGCCCAGCTGCCAACGACAGGCAATTGGACTAAATGAATCGAGAGCCGGCCAGGTGTGATCAATCTTACATCCTCACGACCGTTATTACCAACCAATGACAAACCTTTGCAAAGATCCTCCCCCCAATAATTTATCATCGTGTCTCTTTTCCTAATAGGGTTTACCGTTTCATGAGGAAAGACCCACAAAATCAATTAAATATAAATTTATTATTTTACTTTATTTTATTTTATTTTATTTTATTTTAAGTTTATTGTTTTAGATGAGAAAAGGGAAATACTGTTTTTCTACCCCCCCATTTTTCTTTCTCTGAGTTTGTATACATGCTAATAGGAGCCTTGTGTCATTTATCATACCCAAGACCAGAGGAAGCAAAAGAAATCTCCAGGGAAAGGGGAGGCAGGTGGAATGCGGATCTCCAGATCTCTTGATGGGGGAAAATGTTCCTCTAGTGAGCATTCCCGCGAATGAATCCCAGAGACAGTGAAGTTGAGGCCTGCCCTACTAAATATCAGAACAGAATGTGTTATTTTGTTTAATGGAACCCCATAGTGATCCTCTACTGAATAGACAGAGTTTGATTTAGGAAAAAGAAAAAGAAAAAAGAAAACAATTTGGCCATTCTTGGTTAAATTGTCACACTGACTGAAGAAGAAAATAAAATGAATGTTTTCTACGGAACTTTGTGGTTACAGGTTAAATATCTCCATATGCATATATTTAGGAGAGGAAAAAAAAAAAAAAAACACAAGCACACAGCCTAAAGCACAAATTTCTGGGCTTTCCATTGGCTAACTGGACTTTCCATTGGCTAACTGGGCTTTCCATTGGCTAAGCCATAAGACCAGAGTAGAAAAGGTACACTAAATCTCAAATAGCTATTAGATGTCTTTATGTGAGTTTTCAAGTGGGTCTTAAAAAGAAATAATAGTGCTGCATTGCTCTGGCAGACAAATCTTAAAATCACGTTTTAACATGCGACCCCTTTTATCTAAGTCCCACTGTGACACCATAGGTCATGTTGGCCATCCAGATTTCTTTCTGCCTTCAAAGTTGTCCTGGCCCTGGTAGCTCACGGCACCACACGATTAGATCGGTCACCAGTGCCTTCCTTCTGCCCCACATCCCTCCCAGTCGGACTTCTGTGCCTTGTCCTGCATATTCCTTTTATTAAATCCAACCCCCGCGCCATGAAGAATGAAAGCAAAAGATAAGGAGGCATGCATATTTATTGAGCTCTTTTTTTTTAAAGCAATGGCCAAATTAAGGCCGAATTTATAGTTTTGTGGAATACTTGAGATGGTGTTTGTTCTTCCTGTGCCAAGGGGCTTAGGAGGAAGAATTCTCGCTGGGGCATCGTCTAGCCCCACGGACCCTGCACAAGCAGTAGCACGTGGTCAGCCATTGGAGGGCAACTAATTTGAACCGATTCCAACCTGCTTTCCTTTGCCAGTTTCTACAACAGACGCTAAAACTCACTCTCCTCACCTCTGCTACCCTCACGAATTGCCATATGAGTCAGTGCTGACCAAAGAGATAAAAGGGAAGTGTGCTGGTTTCTGAAGAACCCTCCCCTTGCCTGCTGAGAACTCGTTGATCGCAGAGATGGTGGCTGGCCGAGCCGCTGCCATCTTGCCACCAAGAAGGAAATGCCGGAAGAAGTTTGGAGGTTGAGACTCGATGAGTTGCTGAACCGGTGACTTCAGCTGCCTACCTCTAGGCTTCTAATAATATAAGGGAAACAAGCTCTCTACTTAAGTTTCTTCTTTTTTTTTTTTTTTAAGGTTTTTTTTTTTTTTAAGTTTATTTATTTAGCTTGAGAGAGAGAAACAGTGCATGTGGGGGAGGGGCAGAGAGAGGAGAGAGGATCCTAAATCGGCTGGAGCTACCAGCACAGAGCCTGACGTGGGGCTCGAACCCATAAAACCGTGAGATCATGACCTGAGCCAGGACCAAGAGTCAGCCGTTCATCCCACTGAACCACCCCGGCGCCCCTCCGCTTAACTTCCTTGAAGCAGATTTCTGTTAATCACAGCCAAATGCAATCGCTTGACTAGATGTCACATGATGGTAGCCTAGCTTCCAAGACTTTATAACGTCTTGAGAGAGGCAGGCATCTAACCACTTAACCAAAATATTGAGCAGAATGTGAAAAGCACTAAGTTGAAATTTACACAAGTCCACAACGCAGAAGCAGAAAGAGAAAATTCGCGTTACCAGTGGGACCTAAGACCCCCTCACGGAAAAAAAATGGAGAAGACACTGGAGCCGAGCTCTGCAAAACGAAGAGTATTTTTCCAGACCAAAGAGGGCTTGGACCGCACCTCCCGCCCGCCCCCCCCAACACACACCAAGGACCCAGAGTGAAGAAAGGAAGTGTGGTCTGTGGCAACCTGGTTAGTTTCAGAACAGTCCCGGGTGGCTGGAGAACTGGATTGTGTTCAATGCCACTGGAGTTGCCCGCCCCTCTGTTTGCTCTTCACACGTTGCAAAACAGTTCTTGCAGCCCTCGCTTCTCCTAAACCACTTCCCACTTTTTCTTCCTTTCTGCGTTCGGTAGTAACCTCCATCACATTTTCATTTACTGCAAGAAGCTAGGTACGAATCCTGAGCTGTTACCCTGCAGAGAGAAGGAGGGAAGGAAAAAAAAAAGAAAACAATAGTTTCTAACAATCGCTAATGTGAAAATTTAATGATTCCTTTCATAGGAGTGGTTTGCACCCGAAGGTGATTTTTTTTTTTCTCCCTGGAGGACACGTGGCAATCTCTGGACGCATTTGTGGCTGTCATAATGGGGAGGGGGGTGCTCCTGGCATCGCATGGGTAGAGGCAGGGATGCTGCGCAATACCCTATAGGGCACAAGACAGCCCCCAACACAGAATTATCCAGTTGAAAGTGCCAGTAATGCCAAAATTGAGAAACCCCATTTTTATGTTATTTGACGGTGACGGATGGGAGTGCCCATGTGTGGTTTCGTATCACCTAATGGGTTCATCAGGGGGTAGCACATAGGTGACAGCATCACCCTGAGGAAACATTGGTGGTCACTACAGGACGGGCCATTGTGTTGTCTAATTAACCACATCAGGCTCTGTGCTGACAGCTCAGAGCCTGGAGCCTGCTTCGGATTCTGTGTCTCCCTCTCTCTCTGCCCCTGCCCCCTCCCTCAAAAATAAACATGAAAAAAGTTTTTTTAGGGGCATCTGGGTGGCTCAGTCCGTTGAGCGTCTGACTTCAGCTCAGGTCCTGATCTCGCAGTTCATGAGTTCAAGCCCCACATCAGGTTCTGTGCTGACAGCTCAGAGCCTGGAGCCTGCTTCGGATTCTGTGTCTCCCTCTCTTTGCCCCTCCCCCACTCGTGCTCTGTCTCTCTGTCTCTCAAAACTAAATAAACATTAAACAAAAATACTGAACAAAACTACAATGCCTAAGGCAGCATAGTAACACCATCTGATACTTTTGGACTCACACGTAAACCCCTCTGACAAGGGGTAAACCCCTCTGACAAGATTGTTGGTAATAAATATTTGTTGAATCTTAACGCATGAAGAAATCCAAACCTATCACACAGGGCTCAAAACTACATTTCTCTCAGGAAGTTTTCCGGGGACAAGGTGGTGGAAGGCAGCTCTGGCCGACTACCTTTTCAAAATTTCAAGCCTTTGCGTGTCACAAAAACCAGTTCTTAACACAGTTGCAAAGAGCCACATCGACTATTTCATTCAGAAGGAACTCCACGCCAAAAATACCAGCGTCTTACAAAAGTCGTCTTCTTGGAAAAACTTTTCAAAACATCATATTGAACGACAATGGATTCAGCTTTTGTTAAGAACCGCGTTCAGATCGCAGATGGAATATTGAGGACTGTGCTAAATCACAGATGGTATATTTTTTCCTATATTTCACGAAACAGGCAATTTCTACCACTTTTTTTTTTCTTTTGCATTTTGCTCTTGGTAATCCTGTAGATTGAACAACAACAACAACAAAAACTAAACTAAAAAGAAACGTGGAAACATTTACTTTTAGTGCTGTTTATAATCTTACTCTTTAGCGGGTGGAAACATCACTGAATATTCTGTGTAATTTACTTAAAAAAAAAAACTTAGAGTGTAATTCATTTTAGGTGAGCAATTTGTTTTATGAGCCGTGTATGTTTATTTGGGGTTGCGCTGTTTTTTTATTGAGTGCAATAAAGACACTTCTTATCAATTGATTTGTTGTATCAGCAATGGGCTTCTTTCCAGACTGAAATATGGCAGCGTTTCCAAGGACATTATCCAGCATATAATTTCACCACAGATATGAATCCGGTTCATTAGGGCCCACTTGCACTGCCTGTTATGACCTAATTTCTAGGATTCCTGCTTGATGGTGGAATTATCTTTCCCTGCACACAGTGTATAACATGGCTGTCAGATGAGTTCTCTCTCTTTGATGGTTCATCACATACACAATTTTGAATTGTGCCAACTTTTATACCAGCTGATAAAATCAGAAGTTCAAAAGTTCACTCCCGATCCCACGTGACATGGAAACTTCAAAGATTCTAAAGCCGACACCTTTTAGAAATAATTAATGGCAGGGCTGACACGGGAGGTCTTGGGTTACTGTGCTGATGGCGTTAAAAACACTTGTCAGGAGGTAATGCTTAACCCAAATGCGGGCTAGTAAGTTCCACCTGTACCTTACATCTAGCCTGGGGGTGATTTCTGGCCTTTTGGGTTCAGCAGACTTACCGTGACTGTCAGACCGTGGGGCATCTTGCACGCCCTGATATTAATGCTTTTGTGTGGCATCAGGCTCATACGCATTCGTGCATTTCCGCAGTGAGAAAATCACACCTCGAGAACTAAATCATGGCCGATGCAGAGCTCACGAAAGTGCCTATCACAATGTCCTGGGGAACATTTCGTTTGCACTTCGGTAATGCCGTGCGTGAGGCAGAACAGAAGTGATATACACTCACAGAAAGTAGAACAGTGAGATTTAACAGCTGTGCACACGGCCTCGAGAACGTAAAATCAGGAGGCTGTGTCTTTAGAAAACTATTTCTTTTAAATCCCCAAATATCACATCTGGTTGCATCGAGTTGTCATTATGACATAGTATTTAAGATGATTTAATGGGTTATTGCAGGATAAGAATCTTGGAGTTTACTTAACTACTGTGCATTAAGAGAACGTAGCTGTTTAAATGATGTTCTGACAAAGCAGATAAAAAGCTGTTCTTGATGTCGAATGACTTTATTATATACTTTTTTTTTACTGTAGTCAGTATAAATATAGATACTCAAACGTAAACAGAGTATATAAAAGACAAGGGCGAAAGTGGAGCTCTGTGACAGAAATTTAAAGCAAGCAGCACGTAACAAATGCAGAAAACTATTCACCGTTGAAAATTTACGGGGCATATTGACTACGTGCATGAATGTGGCAAAGTCACAATACAAAGGCATCATGTGTCTGCTGTCCCTTGTTAACAAGTCCCCTGACTGGGCCTCTGCCAGCTCACGGGTCAGTCCCCGCTTTGGTGGCAAGGTCTCGCTCCCATTTGGAGAGGCTCCTGGTCTTGCCCCTGCTTCATACCCCCACACCCTCCACCTCCCACACCAGCACAAACCTCTCCCCGCTTTCCCTCAGGTGCACACATCATTTTTTTTCTAATGTTTTTAAGTGTGTATTTATTTTTGAGACAGAGACAGAGCACGAGCGGGGGAGGGACACAGAGAGAGAGAGAGGGAGACGACACAGAATAAAAAGCAGGCTCCGGGCGCTGAGCTGTCAACACAGAGCCCAACGCGGGGCTTGAACTCACAGACCGCGAGATGGGGAAGGGGCAGAACCGACTAAGTCACCCAGGCGCCCCTGTACACATCATATTGAATAGAAAACTGAGGCTCTATGTACCTAGAACAATTTCAGACAACTTACACGGGGCCCAAGTCAAAATCCAACATCCCAGTTGCCCAATGCGTCGCTCCATTACCTCATCACATTCCTGCTGCTACTTATGGCAACTGTCCCAGTGGACATCAACATGCCACGTTTTCCCAACCTGGAAAAGTATACAAAAGTCTTTCTGTTGGCCTTTCTATGCCTACAGTAAATGGGTTTTGCCTTAATATCTGAAGGTGCTTGGAAGTCCCCATGAGGGGGGTTAAATAAACAAAGCGGCAGGGGGAATGGCAGACTCTCACCGGATTGCCCCGACGTTGAACGGTGTCTTAAACAAGAGAGAAGCACAGTGTTCCCCCAGTTCACTGTTTTGTCATCGCTCCTCGGGGCGAGTCTGCAGGCCAGCCGCAGAATGCGGGAAGAGACGAAGAGAAGAGGCAAAGAGCTGGTGTGACTGCCTCCTTAGAAGGGTTCCCAGAAACGGCCACTGAACATAGTGGCTTCTGTCCCACTGGCCGAAACCCCTCCTCCCATCGCCACATCCTGCTGCAGAGAAGAGAACAGAATATTCCATTTTGACTCTGAGGAACCGTGTGCCCAGACAAAATCCCACCATTACGAAGGAAGACAATGAATGGAACAACATAGGTGCTGTTGACAGCGAAATGGGCATTTGCCTGTGGACTTCTGACCACTAACGAGATTCTTCCTTACTCATGGCTTCCTTCATAGGTCACGGGCTCTAGTGTTAAAAACAACACCTGGGTTTTATCTCTTGAGCCAGCTCTGATTAATAGCTTAACCCGATGAGTGACGGCTTGATTAATCATCAACCGTGGTTCACGACTGCTTGAGAAGGTGTCTGAAACGAAGTGTGGCCTCCAGGATGAAGAGTTCTGCTATCCATTGGTGATGCCTGCAATGCGTACAGGAAAAGAGGGTAGGGATGAAGGTGCTTCTTTTCTTTTCCTGGTCTGACCCTCTCACTTGGCATTCACTTTCAAATTAATGTAACAGTTCTATAATCCAGCAGCATATTAATAACAAAAGCTACTCACACTTCTATGTCATGTTACCCGAAGCAATACATGCATGCAGGTATTATTTCCATCCTAACAGCTTTCTTCTAATATTAAAAAAAAAAAAGTGTATTTATGATCTCTAATTTGGAGGCAAAGGGTATAATTGTTAAGTAGAACAATGGGCTTCCACTAAGGTCACCTAATAATAAATAGAAAATTCAGGGGCACCTGGGTGGCTCAGTCGGTGAAGCATCCGACTTCAATTCAGGTCATGATCTCAGAGCCCAGAGCCTGCTTCGGATTCTGTGTCTCCCTCTCTCTCTGCCCCTCCCCCACTCATGCTGTCTCTTTCTCTTTCTCTCTCTCTCTCTCTCTCTCTCTCAAAAATGAATACACATTGGGGCGCCTGGGTGGCTCAGTCGGTTAAGCGTCCGACTTCGGCTCAGGTCATGATCTCGCAGTCCGTGAGTTCGAGCCCCGTGTTGGGCTCTGTGCTGACAGCTCAGAGCGTGGAGCCTGTTTCAGATTCTGTGTCTCCCTCTCTCTGACCCTCCCCCGTTCATGCTCTGTCTCTCTCTGTCTCAAAAATAAATAAACGTTAAAAAAAAATTAAAAAAAAAATGAATGCACATTTAAAAAATTTTAATAAATGAAAAATTCAGAATTTGAATTTAATTCTTTTTTTTTAATTTCTTTTAATGTTTATTTATTTTTGAGAGACAGAGCACAAGCGGGAGAGGGGCAGAGAGAAGAGGGAGAAACAGAATTGGGAGCAGTTTCCAGGCTCTGAGCTGTCAGCATAGAGACTGACATGGGGCTCAAACTCACGGAGAGTGAGATCATGACCTGAGCCAAAGTCGGATACTTCACCGACTGAGCCACCTAGGCTCCCCTGAATTTAATTCTTTTAGAAACAAGATATTCTTTTCACTCCCCTGTACAATACTATTCAAAAAAAAAAAAAAATGATAGAGAGAGAAAGAGAATTAATCTCTTGACAGACTATCTTGGATCAGAGTGATTATATATTATCTACTAATGATTCTCCCTTCAGATTTTTTGAATCTTTCCTGCTAATAAATTCTCCATGGTACCCCACAAGCCCAAATGAACCATTCGTTCAACAAAGCTAAAATTTAAACAAGAAACTGACTAGGAACTCAGCTACAGATATGAATAAAAAATTAGTTTCTGACTATAGTAACCTTACAAACATGTAAACAAAGAAATGAGCCGCAGTGTGCTCAGAACTACAATGAGAAAGGCCCACGGTGGTACACAAAAGCCAACAGCCGCCATACCAGGTGTGAGTGGGCAGGGAGGGTGCCACAGTGGCCTCATCTGAGAAGAGTCGAAAGGGTCCTGAAGGGTGGGTGGGTGATCACCAAGCATACTCAAGGGGTAGCCAGCCAAGCCAGGAGAAGCCAATGGCGGGACTGGGTACTAGAATAGCATGGCCGTTCCAGAAAACAACAACAACAACAACTGGGCAGGATGTGTGCATGTAACAGAGGCAAGCAAGAGGCAGGGTGTTCACTGGGGTATACAGAGAGAGGGAGGCAACAGCAGGAGACGTAGACGAGAACATGGTCACGAAAAGCATTCAAGTGCCTGGATGAGACCGGGCTTTATGGACTTTAGCCTGTAAGCACTGGGAAACCACGAGAAGGTTTTCAGCAGGGGTGCAAAATAATTGTGTTGGCCTTTGAAAAAGACCACCCTGGAAACTCAGCTGGAGTTACCAAAGTCACGGGCAGTACAACCAGGCAAGAAATGAGCAGAACCTAAAACGGGAGTTCTTCCTCTGGGACCTACATGTTTTGCAGGATTTATGGAAGCTCTCAAATTATGTGCCCTAAATGTAGGAATGAGCATGTCTCTGAGGAAAAGCTCTGTGCCTTTTCCCCAAGGTTCTTAGTGAAACCCAGAACAAGAAGGACAATAACATTCTAAAGTTGAAAAATGTCTGGCCTTGGGGCGCCTGGGTGGCTCAGTCGGTTGAGCGTCCGACTTCAGCTCAGGTCATGATCTCGCGGTTTGTGGATTCGAGCCCCGCACCGGGCTCTGGGCTGGCAGGTCGGAGCCTGGAGTCTGGTTCAGATTCTGTGTCTCCCTCTCTCTCTGCCCCTCTCCAACTAGCGCTCTGTCTCTCTCTGTCTGGGAAAAAAAAAAAAAAAAAGTTAAAAAAAATAAAAACAAACAAAGGCCTTAACAATAGGCCAACTATATTTGGATCACATTTTATACACACAAAGTTGAAGGACTCATGTGTGTGTAGGAGCCTTGCCACAGATTTTCCAAGATGGATCAGACTGTATCACTATCCCTTCTTCCAGCATCTCCCTAAACTTCCAAGTGCTACCTAACCTATGGACCATGTATCCCAAAGGTTGGTTTGAAAAGTAAATTTCCTAGGGGCGCCTGGGTGGCTCAGTCAGTTAAGCACCCGACTTCGGCTCAGGTCATGATCTCACGGTCTGTGAGTTCAAGCCCTGTGTGGGGCTGTGTGCTGACAGCTCAGAGCCTGGAGCCTGCTTTGGATTCTGTGTCTCCCTCTCTCTCTGCCCCTCTCCCACTCCTTCTCTGTCTCTCAAAAATAAATAAATGTTTAAAAAAATTTTGAAAAGTAAATTTCCTATAAGAAATTTGGCCACTCTGAGAAGGTGGCCAAAAAGACATGTAATAGCCTTTTACAGGACAGGAAAAAGCTGAGAAGCACCAAATCTCAAATCTCTAGCTACAGAAACTTCTAGAAGCAGAAAATGGAACCATTACCAGGCAGCAAGGTAAACACAGAAAGAAAAATCTAGATCACTTGTTCTGAAACTTTAAGGGGTTAAAGACCCATAACCCCCATAACCTTGAGAAGTTGCTGAACCCTCTAGAACTTCTCCCAAAACAATTCGCACAGGTATCTTCTTACAAAATTGTGCATACTATTTGGAGAGGTTTGCAAAACCTCTGGAGCCCAAGAACGTCGGCGTGACCCTGGACACCAGCTTGAGAGCCCCAGTCTCGATAACTCTCCTTCCCTCAACAAACATTCTGTTATCATAGTTTTTCATCTAAATTAGGCCCAACCAGTATTTACATTATCTGACTTTCATTGAGCCATGCAAGCCGCAATCAATTTCACCTCTGCCACATGCATGCAACCTCCATCAGCTGTGCAATCACAAAGTCTAAAAGGAGACTAATTCTAATTTCCGCTAAATTACACTATCGCCCAAATGGCATACGAAATCCTAAATGGATTGATAAACCTAGAATAGGAAACATCGTTCTATGCTTAAGCTTCATAAAATGCCTTCTCCCCTCAGCAAGGGTATCTGTTCTTACCACCAGGTATTTGAATTCTGGTCTACTATATGGATATTACAAATATATACATACACACACATATAATATCCTATATGTATTCTCTATCTCTATCTATCTATCCTTGAACACTCTCTCTACTATGAAGCAAATTACATAAATTTTCAAAGTAAGTCCAAGCCCAGCAGTGGTCTTGATTTCCTAATGGATTAGGGAAAAGAGTAATTTGAAGGGGAAAATTACGGCAAATTCTATGTTGTTTCTTCTTGTTCCCCTACTGCAGTTACTGAAAACCTTTGACTAGACCTCTAAGAGAGACCACACATTCAATAATTTGAAGCAAAAGGTTAATGGTGTTGTTACAACTATTATCCCTTTTAAAATCATTATCGTCTTGTTTTTTATGACTATATTACCTTCACCTTTCGATGAACCCACTTTACCAGCTGTTTCCCTCCGTCATAAAGTTTGCCGAACATTATCGTAGGAATAGGAGAAATGCCATGTTTTATCAATCAAGCCTAAGGGAATTTGAGGCTTCTTACAACCACAACTGTAAAGGGAGTTTATTGCAAGTTTCCGTTTTGATTTGTAAATCGTCCTTAAGTAAAATACATACCTGACGCCAAGGTATGGAATGTAAAAACGCAATGCGGTATACGACAGAAACCTGTATCATAAAGTTTGATAGGTTGACAAATGAGAAGGCAATAGACTCCTGACAAACGCAACCAGACTTTCTTCCTTGACGCGCCGAGACCCGCGGCATCATTCAGCCTGTCGGTGTCCCTGATCCTTCAGCCAACACCACCTCAGCACCCCAAGGAATACATGAAACGTACGACAGATGCTTCTAACTTACACAGGACTACACAGGAAGTCTCAACACCGTTCCAAACTTGATACGATAAAGGTGTTATTTCATCATGATGCAATCAAATTAAAATTTTACCAGGAAAGTCCTAAAATACCACCATACAACGGGAACCAAAAAACACATTCCTAAATACTAGACATTATTAAATATGTATAACTAAGTGATAGCAAACATCAAGCCTGTAGGATGCAGCTAAGTGAGTACTTTGAGGAAATGCAGCCTTAATGTGCATTTTAAAAGACTGAAAATAAGTGAATGAAGTATTCAACCAAGCAGACATTAAAAGAGCAAGAAAACAAATCCAAATAAGGTAGTGGAAAGGGACTAAACATGAGAACAAAACTGCATTTTTTTTTTAATGGGGAGAAGTAAAACAACAAAATCAAGATGTAGTTCCTTGGTGAGTACTATTTATAAATCTCTAGCGGGACATATCAAGAGGAAACAGAGAAGCCAAAAATTAACATAATTAGAAATGGAAAAGAGGGGCACCTGGGTGACTCGGTCAGTGAAGCATCTGACTTCGGCTCAGGTTATGATCTCGTGGTTTGTGGGTTCAAGCCCCACATTGGGCTCGGTGCTGACAGCTTGGAGCCTGGAGCCTGCTTCTGATTCTGTGTCTCCCTCTCTTTCTTTGCCCTTCTCCTGCTCATACTCTGTCCCTCTCTCTCTCTCTGTCAAAAATAAATACACATTAAAAAAGAAAAATTTTAAGCAAAAGAAATGTAAAGGAAACATAACTATAGATAAGTTATTTTGTCTTATTTTTTTAAAAGAGTTTTATTTTTTTTAGGTACTCTCTACCCCTGGATGTGGGGTTCAAATTCACAGCCCAGAGATCAGGAGTCACAATCTCTACCAACTGAGCCAGCCAGGCAACCCCATAGCTATAGATAAGTTCTAAGTTAATACTATAAACAATTTTGTACCAACACATTTGAAAACACTAACAAAATGCCAAATTTCCCCAAAATATTTTAATCACCAAAATGACTCAAAAACAAATAAATTCTGAACAAGCCAGCAGCCATTAAGTAATTTGAATCAGCAGTCTAAAAACTATCTCTCCTTGGGGCCCCTGGGTGGCTCAGTCAGTTAAGCATCTGACTTTGGCTCAGATCATGGTCTCATGGTTCATGAGTTCAAGCCCTGCGTCGGGCTCTGTGCTGACAGCTCGGAGCCTGGAGCCTGCTCTGGATTCTGTGTCTGCCCCTCCCATGCTCATGCTCTGTCTCTCTCTGTCTCTCAATAATAAATAACTATTTAAAAAAGAGACAAAAACTATCTCTCCTCAACCAATTTCACAAGATAACTTTAACTCCACAAAGCCCAAAACTCTCTATTTGTTTTTACAAACTTTTTTTTTTTTTTTTTTTTTTTTTTTTTTTTTTTCAGAATAAAGAAATAGAGAAAGCTCTCCAACTGATGTTTTGATGTTACTATAACCTTATTCTGAAACCTGGCTAGGGGAGTGCAAAAAGATCCAAATCATTTATAAGTATAAATGCAACAATAACAAAATAGTGTCAACTCAAATCAAGAGTGTATAAAACTAACACATCATAGGGGACCTAGATGGCTCCGTTGGTTAAGCATCCGACTCTTGATATCAGTTCAGGTCATTGTCTCTAGGGTTTGGGAGACTGAGCCCCGCGTCGACTCCAGCTCTGTGCCAACATCGCAGAGGCTGCTTGGGATTCTCTCTCTCCCTCTCTCTCTGCCCTTCCCCTGAGCACTCTCTCTCTCTCTCTCTCTCTTTCTCTCTCAAAATAAATAAATAAATAAATAGACACTAAAAAAACCTAACACATCATAAGTGCATTGGACTTATATTACTAGGGCAAAGATATTTAAAAATTATGAAATCAATCAAAAAAGACCAAAAATGACATGATTATCTCAACAGATGCAGAAAAGTGGTAAATAGAAACATTTACTTAATATAAATGCATTTGGCAAAGTAGGAATAGAAAGTTTCTTAATTCAAAGATGATGTCATTCTTTTTGTTTGTTTATTTACTTTCGAGAGACAGAGACAGAGTGTGAGCAGGGGAGGGACAGAGAGAGACACACACACACAGAATCTGAAGCAGGCTCCAGGCTCAGAGCTATCAGCACAGAGCCCCACGCAGGGCTCGAACCCTTGAACTGGGAGATCATGACCTGAGCTGAAGTCGGATGCTTAACTGAATGAGCCCCCAGGCGCCCCAAAGATGATGGTCATTCTTAATATCAAGCTTTCTAATGGATTCCAGTAAATTCGGGAAAAAAGTTGAGAATTCCCACTGTTGGCCTCACTACATAATACTATGCTAGAAATCCTAGCCCATAAAATATAAGAAAAAGAAGCAAAAGGCTTAAGGTAAGGCTAAAAGAACAAAACGTCCTAATTTATAAATAAAATGATTATCTGTGTCAGCGAAATAGAGCCCACGGGCTAAACGAAGCCTATTGTAGCCCAAATCCAGCCACACCCATCTGTTTACATATTGCCTATGGCTGCTTTAGACCTAGAGCAGCAGAGTTAAAAGTAGTGACTGCTGGACCCTCAAAGACAAAACTATTGGCCATCTTGCCTTCTCCAGAAAAAGTCTGCATGCCCCGGTCTACATAATAATAAATATGTGGTAGATCAAGCAATCCATAAGCAAGCTAGTAGAATGAAAATACTGAATAGTTTCTGGGCCCAAGATCAATGTACAGAAAACGAGTAGCATCTTTCCGCGCTGTACCGTCTACTCGAGAGCTATATTACAAAAAGGGCAACTTCTCACAGTAACAATAAAATCAGTAAGTAAGCAAAATATACGGCCTCTAGCAAAATATGTCACACTTTTGCAAGAAGAGTAAACTAGTTTTGAAGGACACAAAATTAAAAAAACGGGATAAAAATGGAATAAATGCTTATTTCTTTGGCAAACTGTCCAATCACGATACAGTCAGTAAGCGTCCAGTCCTAGATTCTCAAGTTCCCGTTGTCTGCCTGTTTGGCAGCCTGTCTGTTTTGGTGATTTCTGGATTTCCCAACATGTGGTGTAGACAAATAGTAGATAGAGGGATGTGATTGTGCCCAGTGTGCACAGAACAAGTAGAAAATGAAATGAAAGAAGAAAGTGAGAAAGATAGGAAAAACCAATAACTAGAATTTTTAGTATATTACAATGGTCCTAAAATATTTAAAATTATGAAATATTTATCATGTGCTAAACTCTGAAATAAAACATTACGTGTCTATATGTTGGCTCTCGACTCTGTGAGGAAGCTACCATTACTTGCTTCAATTTATCCATAAGGAAACTGAGCCAGGGAGAGATTAGCGCCATTAACAAGTTACGCAGCAAGGCATTCAGTGGGGATCCAAACTCATGCGACATAATTCCAGATCCTACTCTCTTAATCCTTACCCTGTGAGGTAGGTGTTACTCCCTGCATTATTAGATGTCATATTATTATCTTCGCTAACAGTTCCAGAAGCTTGGAACTACTCAGTGACTTGACAAACTTCATCAGCCTAGATAAGTGATGATGCTGAGATTCGAATAAGAAAGTTGCCAAAATTGATCTTATTCCCACTGCACCAACTGTGGTCCAAAACTCGAGTGACACCAGCAGGGGAGCAGGGGAAGAATAAAAAGCTTTAAATATTAATTATTCAGCAGGTACTGTGATTTGGGGTGGAACAGACCTTCGGGAATGTCAATAGACTATACATTATTAATTTGTCAAAGTCAAGAATTTAAATATTTAAACATTTCTACCACTGAAACATACGTAGCAAACCCCACAGTCACTAACACTATTTATAGCACATTAAATTTCTACCCTCTACTAATGACGTACGGCTTCAATTTCTCCAGTTCTGATAACTCTCCTTAGAGAGACCGGCCTGGGAGTCTCTGGAGAGAAGTGACAGGCAGGGAGGCATCCCAAGTTACTGATTCTCAATCTGCAAAGCTATTTCTTTAGACTGTTATTTCATCTTTTAGTGTCCTTGCTGTCCGGTCTAGGTAGAGTTTTAATTCTTGACAATAATAATTCAAAATAACCTTAGCCCTTTATATTCTTTAAAAGGTAGTCACCCTTATTGTAGATTTAAAAAAAAGAGAGATAATCTTTGACAACACTAACACCCATAGATAACCATTCTTGACCATCAAGGACATTGTTAAAACCACCCCCTGAATAGAACCATAAAATTGCCTTAATCAAGAAACTTGCTTCTATTTCAACAATGGGCCATCAAAGGTCACGGGATTTTGTGGAGCAAAGGTTGAGTCTGTGATGTAGAAGTAGAATTTGACCTCCAAATAAAGTAGTTAGCAAGCACACTGTTGTGTGTAAAACTTCCAGTCAATGTCCAATGAACCAGCCCAAACAGCCAGGTCAGAATCTCTGAAGCTTCTGGATAGCAAATCAATGCCAAATAGACGGAGCTTCCTGCTTGAGCACATCTCTGGATTAGGACACGATTCCAGGCAGCAGCTGGAATTACTGGGATAGCTTCGAAGACTTTCAAGAAAGTCACCTACGGGTCAGTCATGGGTTTAGGGCCCCATTCAGGCAGGATGAATTTTAGCAGAGCTGAATGAGGAACCCGATTTTCAGAGACTCCCCCAAAACTTGAGGCAGAATAACTGTCAGATATGCCAAATGATGGTCTGCTTCAAATTGCTGATCTAGCCAGCTTTGGTTTTCTAGGCTCAGTAATTGGGTAACACCAAGACTGTAGATCAAATATCTTTCGTGCCCAGAGCTGAGTGATACAAAAGCATCTAGTAAAGATCCTGTTTCCCCATGACAGGTGTTAGCAATAGGTCAGTCTTGCTGAATTTCCAAATTTTCAAAGCATGTGTACCAGGTAGGCATTGTGTTTTCATCAGACAAATGATACTAGGTTGAGTTTGTCCCAGCTGGTTGGATTTGGTTAAAACCTATCAAATTCATTCAATGAGGGTTAAAAACAACACACCTAACAAATTACCCATTCATCCTCCAAACATCTCACTGAGGTGACAAAGGCAAAATGAAAGTAATATTTGATAGAAGTAGTGAAAGGCCAAGGACTTTTCTCCCAGAAGACTAGAAACATTGGAAATTATCTACAGGACCCAACGCAGGTGGGACTGAACTGAGGTTGAGACCAAACTGAGTTGTGACCTATTCCAGGAAAACAAGGATGTGGCTGAAAAGTGACTAATACTTTTAATAAGAAAGCCCCCCAAATCTTCAAGTACAGAGTCAGCCAGTTCAGGGAGCAGGATCAGGCTGTGAGCTCTTGGTGGGCTCCTGATGGGTATTAAAGCCAAAGGAAAAAGGGGCTGTTCCCCAGGCAACTTCAGGCCACCACAATGGATGTGGGCTTATGCATCTCTAAAGAAGCTGGCCCGCATCCCCTCATTCCGTTAGGACTCTGCAGATAACACTCTCGTTCATGGCTAGAAAAGATGAACCCACAGTTGCTGTGTAGCTCTCTGCATCAGCTGCTAATGTCAACTACTCTAGACATTTATATGTGTACATATATACACATATATGTATGTGTATGTATATGTATATGTATATGTCAGTATACGTATACTGACAACCAAGAGTCACTAGAAATTTTAAAAAAAATAAAGGCGTAAAATTAAGGAGTCACCCCATAAAAGCAAAACAAATGGTTCCCAAAGGAAACAGCATTAACAAAGGGAAGAAAAGAATATGTGGCCCCAAATCTGAATATCCCTTATGATATTGAAGGCAATGTGCAGTCATATAATAAAAGCAGGCTGGTAAAAAGGCACAATCAGAAAGTAAAAAAAAAAAAAAAAAAAAAAAAAAAAAACAATTTTTTTTTCAAAACAAAAATTCTTAGACAAATAAAAATATGATTAGCACAATATAAAAACACAATGGGGGACAGAATAACATGATGTACATACACCCAACCTCCAACTAGTAATTTAAAAGCCCATTTTGATAATATAAAGCAAAAGACAAGTGAAATATGAATTATTTGAGAAAGATTTGAGTTTTTATAACTAAAGTGCCACCTAAACACTAAAAAGGAATACTGAAAGTAGTACATTATTAGATATATCCTGCTATTATTTCTGAACTCAGAGGTTAATTCTAAAAAATACCACTAAGAACTTTTAGAAAGATAAAACTATTTTATTAAAAAGGAAATAGAAATAAACACATGATGAATTTATCATAAAATGCTAAATACTAAAATGCAATGAAGAAATATCTACATTGTTCTGAAGAAAATACTGTGAATCTTGAATCCTTTAACAAGCCATATTATCATTTGCACATGAAGACCAACTAAACATTTCTTCAGTTGTGTAAGGATTCAGAAAACACACCAAAGGTTTGCTTTTCTGAAAAAGAATATTGCTCAATTATACTTCCTAGTCAATTAATATATATGTGTGTGTGTGTGTGTGTGTGTCTGTGTGTGTGTGTATACATATATGTACACACATATATATAATTTTTTGGATATATATATGTATACATGTATATATCCAAAAAAAAAATCTAAAACTTTGGATATAAAAACATACTAGAGATAAAAGAAACTAGTAAATCTTAGAACTACATCAAACCAAGAGTGGCAATGCATTTCTAGAGTTTAATGCAGTTGCTCAGAATGGATAACTTTTATAAACAAGACAAATAAATAAAATTTTAAATTTCAAAAATAAAATTTAAAAACCATTTTAAAAAAAATCTGGAGCCTAAAATAATGATTTTTAAAATTATAAATATCAAGTCAAAGTCTTGGGAAGCAGAGGAGGACAAATAGAAATTTTTAGAAACGCAAAGGTTTTATTTTCATAAGAGATTGTAGATACAAATGTGACAGAAAAACATAGGCTCAAAAATACCAACATTTAGGGGTACCTTTGGGAAGGAAAAGTGACTGAAAAAGAACAAGGAATATTCTAAGATGCTGATACATAGTGTGCTCACTTTTTGAAAACTCATTATACTATACACTTTTGATTTAATTTTCTATATACATGTTTATATTTTAACTTTTTAAATTCATCTAAACTCCAAAGGCTAATAAGCGATTATAGCAAGGTTGCAGGATATAAGGTTAATATACAAAAGTCCATCACTGTCCTATATACCAGCAATGAGCAAGTGGAATTTAAAATTAAAAACACAATACCATTTTAATAGAACCTCCCCAAAGTGAAAAACGTAGTCAAAAATCTAACAAAATATGTACAAGAACTATATTAGGAAAATTACAACACTCGGGTGAACAAAATCAAAGAATACCTAAATAAATGGAAAGATATTTTAGGTTCGTGGATAAAAAGACTCAATATTGTCAAGATGTTCACTCTTCCCAATTCAAATTATAGATTCAACACAATCCCAATCTAAATTTCAGCAAATTATTTTGTGGATATTGACAAACTGATTCTAAAGTTTATATGGAGAAGCAAAAGACCCAGAATAGCCATCTTAATATAGAAGAACAAAGTTGGAGATCTAAGATTACCTGACTTCAGGATTTACTAGAAATCTAGTGTAATCAAGATAGTGGGGTATTGGCAAAAGAACAGACAAATACATCAATGGAACAGAATGGAGAGCCCAGAAATATACCGAACTGATCTTTATCAAGGAAGCAGAGGCAACACAATGGAGGAAAAGATAGTCTTTTCAACAAATGGGGATGGAACAGCTGGACATTCACATTAAAAAAAGAAGAATCTAGACACTAACTTTACACCCTTTATCAAAATTAACTTCAAATAGATCATAGATTTAACTTTTTCTCTTTTATTTTTTTAATGTTTATTTTTGAAAGAGAGACAAAGAGAGGGAGCATGTGAGTGGGGGAGGGGCAGAGAGAGAGAATCCGAAGCAGGCTCCAGGCTCTGAGCTGTCAGCACAGAGCCTGATGCAAGGCTTTGAACTCATGAACTGAGAGACTGTGACCTGAGCCGAAGTCAGATGCCTAACCGTCTGAGCCACCCAGGTGCCCCAGATCATAGACTTAAATATAAAACATAAAACTATAAAACTCCTAGGATAAACACATATGAGAAAATCTAGATGACCTTTGGTATGGTGATTACTTTTTAGATGTAGTACCAAAGGCACAACTGCTCTATGAAAGAGTGTTTCAGAGAATGAGAGGACAAGTCACATGCTGGGAGAAAATATTTATACAAGACACATCTGATAAAGGATTTTTCAAAATATACAAAATATCTTAATACTCAACAATAAGAACACAAACAGCCCGATTAAAACATGGGCCAGATACCTTTCAAACTGAACGAAAGAACACATAGAGATGGTAAAGGAGCATACGGAAAAATGTTCTACACCATATGTCATTAGGGAAATGAAAATTAAAACAATAAGCTACTTCTACACACCTATCAGAAAGACTGTATAGATTGCATGGTGTGTGTGTATGTGTGTGTGTGTGTGTGTGTGTGTGTGTGCATGTGTATTCGCATGTATGCACAATTCTAAAAGCAAAGTAAAATACGCTGAAGAATTCAGAACAACCTGCTGATGGTTGGTATCTTGTACAGGGAGTAGGAATGGATGAGAGATCAGTGAGGGACCAGTCAGAAGACAGAATCATGACAGTTACTTTAAAGAATGTAATATACGAAACAAATCTTAACCAAGTAAGAGGTTGTTAACTAAGCAACTGAATGGGGCAAAGAGAGAACTCGAAGGTATCCCAGAGGAGGAATTGCAAGAAAGAGCTCAGAAGAGGGGTCTTGTACGCCTGGACCTGAACATCTCAGAAGAAGGTGTTAGTCAGCTGTGAATCCAAAATTGCCATGAAGCTGATTCTGCACATACGAGAAAAAAAAAAAAAAATGCAAACTTCAATCAACTGAACTACTGTGGCAGGAAAAGGAACCAGATACAAAAGCCACAGGAACAAAAATAAAGGAGCCCGGTCAGATCTCCCTCCATCAGCTTTGCAGGCTGTCTCCAGGACCCAGTTGACAAAAACCTAACAGGAAGGCAGCTGGCAGGAAAGCAATGTGAGTTGCAGAAGCCTAGTCCTACATTACAGAGCAGGGCCATAGACAAGTAGGTACATGCACTTCAAGTTGAAAAGAGTTTTCCTGATCAAATACAATCATCCTAACTAGAGTACTAATTATTTACAGAGTAAAGATACTTTATTTATTTCCAATACCATCAACAGACCTCTTCCTTTTAAAGATGTAAGCTATCTTACCTATAATTTAACTCTTATTTGAATTGGCCAAATTATCACATTTTTTTTTTTTCAGTGGAAGGCAACTTTTACATGGCTTCGGAAAATTGTTCATACCACATCTAAACCTTCAAAGATGTATATTTGCTTATTTCTTTATCTAACAACAAAATACATCCAACATTTACCAATGTAACACCGTGATATATAAGACTTAACACTGGAGACTTTTGTGACAATATATCTCCTTAATGCTTGACAATGAAATTAGCTTATTTTGCATTATTTCTAGTAATTTTGATTCCAATGAGCTTATAGAAAATACCTAAGTTGACTTTCGTCCAGCTACTTGAGTTTACTTTAACCAAAACTATTGGTCTTCTAATGATGGATAGTTCTTACTTTGATAACGGCATTCACTCATCTTTTGTTCATTTGACAAATATTTATTAAGGTATTGGTGATACATACATATGTGCATAAATATAAATAAATAAGACTAAAATCCTTGTCCTTGAGAAAGTTAAATTCTATTTTGGAGACAAGCAGTGGGGAAAAAAATTAAGTAAAATAAACAGTATGTTAGACTAATAAGTGCTATGGAAAAAGAAATAAAGGCAGATAAGGGGATATGAACCATTAGGGGTAGGAAAGGTAATTTTTTTTAATTTTTTAATGTTTATTTATTTTTGAGACAGAGAGAGAGAGACAGAGGGCAAGCAGGGGAGGGGCAGAGAGAGAGGGAGACACAGAATCTGAAGCAGGCTCCAGGCTCCGAGCTGTCAGCACAGAACTCGATGTGGGGCTTGAACCCACAAACCATGAGATCATGACCTGAGCCAAAGTCGGACACTTAACTGACTGAGCCACCCAGGTGCCCCTAGGAAAGGTAATATTTTAGATGCATGACAAGAGGGGAAATCTCACTGACAAGGTGGAACAGAGATCTGAATAACATGAGGACAGTATGAGGAATCCTGGGGAAAGAGAACATTCTAGACAAAGGCAATGACAAAGACAAAGGTCCTGGGATGGAACATGCGTAACATGAAAGAAAGTTCAATTCTTCCTCTCAACTCAAAGCCATGACTTCTTGGATTCACAATGATACTGTTTTCCCCCTTACGATGTTAGCTTTGGGAGAATGTTATATGGAAAATACACACAAAATACACACACACACAAACACACACCAAATCTGTTTAAGTATATGAATATACTTTATGGCATTTTGTCAGTTCTAGAAACATGGAAGCTATTATATATTTTTTCTATTTTAATGTAAAGCTACAGTTAAAAACAAAATTAATGATTAAAACACAGTTTGAATTATAACTGCATTTTAATATTACTGCTAGGAATTTATCTTTAAACTAATAGAGATTGTAATTTTCATTTTCAAAAGACATGTTAATTATTCCAAACAGATATTTTAAAAGAAGTTGATTGTGTTTATATTGTTTATACTTTCTGCCAATGTAAGTTTAATATTTTCAATTAAATATTTTAATTGGTTGTTCACAAGGTACCTTTTCAACAGACACAATCATTTTCAAGAACTGGAGACCTCCAAACACCATCTTCAAATTCAATTAGTTTATAATGCATTTGAATAAATTATAGTTTTGAGGAGAGCTCTTTTAGAAGGCTGAATAAGATTAGCTTAAACAATTAAAATTCTGTTACCTATATAGCTAGAGTGAATGCAAAATTTATTTAACATATTATTGTTATGAAATACTTCAGACAGGCTAAAAAAATAAATAACATAAAGGTATAATGTTTAAAAATAATTGTAAAATACTTGTAAACCTTCCACAAAAGTTAACAGAACATCAGCAATACTTGATGCCCCCAACCTAATATCTCATACCCTCTTCCTCTCTCTGCCAGCTCCTTTCCCTCTCTCCCACTGTTTCTCAGGGGCAACTCGTCTTCCAAAATTGTTATGCATCATTTCTTGTTTGCCATCAAAGTGTATGAATCCCTAGACAATACATTTTATATTTTATACGCCTCTGAGCATCATACAAACGGTATTATGCGGTGTTTTTACAGCAACTTGCTTTTTTCACTTAACACTATGGTGAGACTTATCCATACTGAGATACATGAAGCTGTCCTAAACTCATTTGCATTGCTACACAGGATTCTATGGTATGGATATACCACAATTCATTCATTTTCCTATCAATAGAACCTTGCTCATTTTTTAAAACTTTGCTATTATAAACATTGCTGCTATGAATACTCTTGAACACATTTCAGTGCTGTGAGTATATCCCTAGGTTGTACATGATATACATCTTCAGTTTTAAAAAACAATGATAAATTGTTTTACAAAATGCTTGCACAAATTTACATGCTTACTAGCAATGAAAGCACTGTGATTTTTGCAGCTTTCTGCCTGAAGACAGTTTCTTTTTCTTTTTAAAGTTTATTTATTTAGTTTGGCGGGGGGGGGGGGGGGCGGGGAGGGAGAGAGAACATGTCGGGGAGGGGAAGAGAGAGGGGGAGAGAGAAAATCCCAGGCAGGCTCCACACTGTCAGCACAGAGCCCAGTGTGGGACTCAAACCCACCAACCATGAGATCATGGCCTGAACCCAAATCAAAAGTCAGACACTTAACTGACTGAGCCACCCAGGTGCCCCCTGAAGAGAGTTCTAATTCATACAGCCCGGAAAAGCAGCCAAGGAGGAAACAGGTAGACTTCCTGATTTGAAGAGACAGAATTAAGAGTCTGGGGAGACCAGGATGGCTTGTGTCTATAGGATAGTATAATAGATTGAAGAAAGCAGGACAGAGATAAAACTATGGGGATCTGCAGAGGCTCTCCCTCAAGGATTCAGCTGAGTAGTAATCAGTGCATGTGTGCAAAGTATTAGAGGTAATAGGGGACTGATTCACCTAAGACTGGAAAAAAATGCCTGTTGACACTGGCCAAACCAGAAAACCTCCTGATTCACACAGCATTGGGAAGAGGATTCAGACGGCTTTGCCTCTGAAATGAGGAATAATTAGCCATAGACTGAGCACCGCCTCAGTCCCTCCTAACAAATCATAAAGATGTGAAGCAGTCCAACGCTTTCCAAATAACTGCATCCCAGAACAAAGTTCAAGAAGATCTATTGGACTACAAAAATATCCAGCACTCAAAAAATGTAAAATTGATAATAATGTCTGAGATCCAATTAAAATTGCCATGCATGCAAAATGGGGTGAAAAAAAAGTACAACTTATAATATGGAAAAAACTTAACTGAAACCAACACAGAACTCACATGGATATTACAATTAGCAGACAAAGACATTAAACTATTTACTAAACCTGTATTCCATATGCTCAAAAACCAACACAGATGCAGAAGATATAAAGATTCCAATCACAGCTCAAGAGATGAGAAATGTAGTAGATGGCATTAATCACAGGTTAAGCATTGCAGTGGAAAAGATTAGTGAACATGAAGACGATTAAAAAAAGAATGAAACTCTGCAAAATGAAACGAAGTAAAAAAGAAGGATTCAAACGTGAACAGAGCCTCAGCAAGCCCTGGGCCAATTTCAATCTGGTAATTATAGTCCCAGAAGGACAGTGAGGATGGGATAGAAAAACAATGTTTGAAAAGAATAATGGTTGAAGAGTTTGCAAATTTGACATAAACTCTACACTCATTGATCCAAGAAGCTCAGTGAACCCTACACATAGTCAACTCTTCAAAACCGCTGACGAAGAGAAAAATCTTAATCGGAGGGACACTGTGACATACAGAGGCACAAAGGTACTGGTGATAACATATTTCTCTTTGGAAACAATGCAAGCAATAACCACTTTATAGTGGTGCAACATCTATAAAGTAATGAACGAAAACACTAGCAACCTAGAGTTTGAATCCAGCGAAAATACCTTTCTTTTTTTTTTTATTTTTTTCATGTCTTTATTTTGAGAGAGAGAGAGAGAGCATGAGCAGGGGTGGGGCAGAGAGAGAGGAAAAAGAGAGAATCCCAAGCAGGCTCTGCATTGTCAGTGCAGAGCCCAAGGCGGGGCTCGAACTCACAAACTGTGAGATCATGACCTGAGCTGAAATCAAGAGTTGGACACTTACCTGATTGAGCCACCCAAGCACCCCAAGTAAAAATATCTTTCAAACACCAAAGTCAAAATAAGAAATTTCTTGGGCTTAGGACAGCTAAAGAACTTATGACCAGCAGAACTTTACTATAAAATATGCCAAAGGAGATCCTTCTGGCAGGAGGGAAATGATTCCAGATCTACACAAAGGAATGAAAACACTATAAACTATGACTACATGGTTAAACAAATGTTTTTCTTTCTTTAAAAGATTTTTATTTATTTATTTATTTATTTATTTATTTATTTATTATTTTTTTAGTTAAGTAGGCCCCATACCCAACATCAGGCTTGAACTCATGACCCTGAGATCAAGAGTCACATGCTCTATTGACTGAACCAGCCAGGCACCAGAATAATTGATTATTTAAAGTAAAAATGATAACAATGTAGGGTAGTGTTTATAACATGTATAAAAGTAAAATATATAAGAACAATAACACAAAGGCAACAGATAAAAGGAAGTGTATTAGCTTAAGTTTCTTCAGCTATAAATTAATTGGTATATATCAGTTGAAAATGGATTGTGGTAAGTAAAGATGTATTTTATAAACCAATAAGCTAGTAAAAGGGATAAAAATGTAATCATATTGGATTATATTTGATCTGCCCTTATATCTTTATTTTCTGCTTTACTATTACTCTGAAACTTAGGGATAATGTCAAAATCGACATTTAAGATACACTTTAAATTACTATAACGTGTAGGGGCGCCTGGGTAGCTTTGTCAGTTAAGCAAGCCATACATCGGCTCAGGTCGTGATCTCACGGTTCATGAGTTCTAGCCCCACGTAGGGCTCGGTGCTGACAGCTCAGAGCCTGGAGCCTGCTTCAAATTCCGTGTCTCCCTCTCTCTCTCTCTCTCTGCCCCTCTCCCACTCACACTCTGTCTCTCTCTGTCTCTCAAAAATGAATAAACTTCAAAAAAAATTTAATTACTATAAGTGTAAAAATTATATAGGAAACTCATGGCTAAATAATAACCGTAAAAACATCTGACCAAGATGAAGATGAGAAATTAAAATCTTTGATGTAAAGATGGAAAATGTCATCTAAGTATATAACTAACCTACCTGCATATATGAGAAAATTCCTTTACCATTCAGGAAGTGTGTTGAAATTCCTCAGACACATTCATGGGGCCCCTGGGTGGCTCAGTCGGTTAAGTGTCTGACTTTGGCTCAGGTCATGATCTCACCGGTCATGAGTTCAAGCCCCATGTCGGTCTCTGCGCTGACAGCTCAGAGCCCAGATCCTGCTTAGGATTCTGTGTCTCCTTCTCTCTCTTCTGCTCCCCTGCTTGTGCTCTGTCTCTCTCTCAAAAGTAAATAAACGTTAAAAAAAGTTTTTGAAAAAGAATTCCTCAGACACATTCAAAAGCATTGTTATATAATCACTTAGTTGTGTATGTAGCACAGACACTTTGAATTGAATCATAAATGCCAGAAGTGTCATCGAATTCTATTTAGCAACTGTGGACTGAAAGGAAGTACATAAGCAATACCATTGTTGACAAATACTGTAAATTCTCTTGTAGCTCGTTGCAAAACTGCTGTTTTCAGAGTTAAAAACCTTTACTTAAAGTTCCTGGAAAGAGAGGCTTAAAAGTTCTTTGCAGTCAATGTAGAAATTATTTTGGTCTTTAGTACATATGCCTACACACGTGTTTCATGCAACATTAAAGATAAGACATAAAAAGAAAATTCATGGAGCACACAGGTGGCTCAGTTGGTTAAGTGTCTGACTCTTGATTTTGGCTCAGGTCTTGATCTCACGGTTTGCGAGATCGAGCCCCACAGGGGGCTCAGCACTGGGTAAGGAGTCTGCTTAAGATTCTCTCTCTCTCTCTTTGTCTCTCTCTCCCTCTCTCTCTCACTCTCTTTCTCTCTCCCTCTGCTCCTCCCCTGCTTGTCTGTGCAGGCCCACTCTCTCCCCGTCTCTCTCTCTCTTCTCTCAAAAAACAAAAACATATTCATGGTAACTATTTTAAAAGAGTTTTGATTTTGGAATAATGTAGAATTAGTGATTAATGAAGTAAATTAATAACATAATATATATAATAAACTACTTTCAGTTACACTTAAAAAATCATCATCTTTCTTAAGTCAGAGAGACAGCCAATAGGGATATTTAGTAGACATAAGATCCTGATCTATTTTTCACTATTGCAACAAACTCATAAAATACCTAAGAAGAAATAAAATGAAAAAGTGGAAAACATACTTGAAGAAAACAACAAAACGTTAATGAAGGACGTCAAAGAAGACCAGGATTCCAAGACTTGATATTTTAAAGACACCAATTCTCCACAAATTAATCAGTGTAGTCCCCAACAAAAATCCCAACAGAATTTGTTTTGCATTAATACACTTCATATTTTAGAGAAATTTTAAATTCGCAGAAAAATGGAATACAAAGTAGAGTTCCCATATACCCCCTTTCCTGTGCCCTCAGTTTCCCTTATTATTACCATCTTGCATGGCATTACCATCACTACAAGTGATTAACCAATATCGATACATCATTGTTATTTTTTTTTCAGCTACTTTGATTTTTCTTTTTTTTTTTTTTTTTGAAGCCCAGGCAAGTTACAATTTTTTTTCAATATATGAAATTTATTGTCAAATTGGTTTCCATACAACACCCAGTGCTCATCCCAAAAGGTGCCCTCCTCAATACCCATAGACACATCATTATTAAATGAAGTCCATAGTTTACATTGAGGTTTACTTTTTGTATCGTACAGTTTATTTTTGTCTTGGTTTTCATGAATTCATAATATCATGATGTATAATGTCCACCAGAACATTATCATACAGAATAGTTTCATTGTCCTAAAAATCCCCTGTGGTGGACATGAATTTTTTTTAATCTTTTTTTTAATGTTTATTTATTTTTGAGAGAGAGAGAGACAGAGTGCGTGCAGGGGAGGGGCAGAGAGAGAGGGAGACACAGCACCCAAAGCAGGCTCCAGACTCTGAGCTGTCAGCACAGAGCCCAACTCGGGGCTCAAACTCACAAACCTTGAGATCATGACCTGAGCCAAAGTCAGATGCTTCACTGACTGAGCCGCTCAGAAGCCCCCAGACAGAAATTTTTAAAACAGGAACTTGAAGACCTAATTCTAAAATCATTGGAAAGAAGAAAAAAAAGTGCATGAAACCAATAAGGATTTTTTGACAAACAAGGACAATGAGGAAGGCTTTGTGATATCAAATATTAAAACATAATATGCAGACATAGAAATTGAAATGGTGGTTTATAAATGTAAAACTATGTACATAGATTAATGGGACACAAGATAAATCCCCAAACTAAGCATATATGTATGGTAATATTAATAGGCATTTTAAATTAATGATTAAAAGTATCTAATAAAAAACCCAATAAATTAGATTATTATATTATAGATAATTTTTATTTATCTTTTTTTTTTTTTTTGGAGAGAGTGCAAGTGGGGGAGGGGCAGAGAGAAAGGGACAGGATCCAAAGCAGGCTCTGGGCTGACAGCAGTGAGCCCAATGTGGGGCTTGAACTCATTAACCCTGAGATCATGACCTGAACCAAAGTCAGATAGATGCTCAACTGACTGAGCCACCCAGGTGCCCCAAATTAGAGTCTGATCTCACATCATATCCAAAATTTTACCTATGTTTAAGTGCCCAAACATAACAATATTATAAATAAAATTATAGAATATTTCAATAAAATATGATAATGTTTTGATAATTTTGTAGGTAAGAAAGTCCATGAGCTAACTCAGAAGGAATGATTGACTGTCAGGAGGAATTGAATAATAATTCTTATTATAAATCTCTGTATCTCATGGGTCATTATCGAAAGCATTATTTTTGTAATTAAATCTTACGTAGAAAAAGAAAAACAATGAAGTTTCTTCCATGACTGTTTTCTCTGATCAGAAAAAAATATATATTTATTTTATACCACTATTTCAAACAATGGTATGTCATAAAAGTCCTTACTTGGTACACATAGTAAAAGCAAATTGTCAGTTCATATCGAATATTAAGTTTGCATTTCTTACAGGAAGCTATATAAAACATTAAAATATAATCCTGCGGAAAACAAGGTTAAAAAAGACTTTTTTGAAAGTCTTGCCTTGGCAATCACTCACCAGAAATAATTCCCTTCATTCTTATTTTTCTCTTTATTCTCATCTCAAAAAAGTTATGTTTTTTTCATGGTTTCATTGCAGAGTGAAAGCCTAGTCATTGATTAAACTGTGGACACTGGTTCTTCTCATCACAGCACAGGATTACGCTGACCACGTAATTTATTTGTCCAAACCAGGGCTTTTTTGACAGTGAAAGGGAGCCCTGTTAATAATTACACCCAGACAGCATGCATCAACTATCATTGTCCTAGAACACAAAGATGAGTGACCAACCGCGTGTAAAGCTTTTGATGTTCTGTCCCTTTCCTACCTCCTTATACTGGTTTTCCACCAGTGTTTCCTTGGACCTTAGGTTCTAGGACCCCCACACTACTACTTTCTAAATCATGTCACACTACTCCACACCTTTGAGGCACTGCATATTCAAAGCCCTCTGAATAATTCAGTAATGACTGCTGAGTAATTGAGAAATTCCCATTGAGCTTTGAAAACCGTGCTTAGATGGTAACTCGGAGCAAAGGCCCCCAGGATCAACCATTCTCTTCCTTCATCAAGAGGCAGTCACTGACTGTGCTCTTCTTTGCACGGTAAACATGACATTTATGTTCCAGGAGCTTCTAATCTGTGAGAACTCTGGACCTTGAAATGCGTCTACCACTGTGATTATTTCACTGCCTGACATCGATCTGTGCCATTAAAGACAGGTATGTTAGCAGACCCCTGTGTCTGATAGCATCCTGACCCTCCTTGGGAGAATCAGCCTTTGCTCACTGCACCCGGTCCCAGTAGGTATATTAGTTAACTCTTGCTCTATCCCAAACCATGCCAAAACCTAGTGATTTAAAACGTGCATTTATTTAGCTCATGGGACTGCAAGTTAGCTAGGAAGTTCTGCTGATGTGGGCTGGCCCGGCTGATCCTGGGGGCTCACCTAGGCGGATATCTGTAGTCAGCTGGAGGGGTTACTGGAGGCTGACCCGTTGTGGTAGCTTTAGGATGTGTCTGAAAATTCTTTTGCATTCTTCCTTTCAAAAGGCGAAACGTAATTCCCCTTCCTTCGAACATGGGCCAAACTTAGTGACTCATGTCTAATAAGTAGAATGTAAGGTATGAGGCTTCTGAGACTGGGTTCGAAAAGGCACTGCCACTTCCAGCTTGCCCTCTTGGATTGCTTACTCTGGGGTGGGGAGGGCGAGGGGGCAGCCATCTCTCTGTGGAGAGAGGCCTTCCTGGGAAGTAAGGTCTCCAGCCAACAAACAGCACCAACTGGCCAGCCATGTGGGGAAGTCACCTTGGAAGTGAATCCTCCAGTCTCAGAGGAGTACGGGCTCAGCCTACACCTTATCTGAAACCTCATGAAAGGTCTTACTCCAGAACCTCCCATCTAAGGTGCAGCTGGATTCCTGACTTCGGAAGCTGTGTGAGGTGGTCAACTTCCATTGTTGTTTTAAGCCACTCGTTTGGGGAATAATCTGATGCATAGTAGTAGATAAGGGATAGGCCGGCTAAGGTGACCTCAGCTGGGACAACTCCCTTCAACTCCACGCCTCTCCTCTCTCATCATGCTAGCCAGGACTTGCTCTCAGGGACTGACAAGATTCCAAGAAAGAGAGCAGAAGCTTCTGAGCCCCATGAGCCTAGCTTCAGAAATGGCAGCCACCCACTGTGGGCTAAAGCAAGTCGCTGGGCCAGCCCAGGTTCAAGGGTGGGTACACAAACACCTCCCTTCGATGGAACATTGAAAGTCACATTAAAGGGGCTGGGTATGCCTAATTGGCTCAGTCAGTAGAAAAGGCGATTCTTGGGGCACCTGGGTGGCTCAGTCGGTTGAGTGTCTGACTTCAGCTCAGGTCACGATCCCACGGTCCGTGAGTTCGAGCCCCGCGTCGGGCTCTGGGCTGATGGCTCAGAGCCTGGAGCCTGCTTCGGATTCTGTGTCTCCCTCTCTCTCTCCCCCTCCCCCGTTCATGCTCTGTCTCTCTCTGTCTCAAAAATAAATAAACGTTAAAAAAAAAAATTAAAAAAAAAAGAAAAGGCGATTCTTGATCTCGGGGCCATGAGTTCAAGCCCCACATTGGGCATAGAGCCTACTTAAAAAAAGGGCGGGGGGGAGCGGTTCATGAATACTAGGAGGGGGACCACTGAGGTCAGTTTGGCAATCAGTTGCCATAACAGAATTGTCAGTCAAGGTGTTTCCCCTACTTAGTCCCAAAAGTGGACTCTTTTTTTTTTCTTTTTAAGTTTTTTGTTTTTTTTTTTTTTTACTATTACTATTTATTTATTTGGGGAGAGAGAGCATGAGCAGCAGAGGGGCAGAGAGAATTCCAAGCAGGCTCCACACCGTCAGAGCAGAGCCTTTCGCGGGACTCAAACTCCCGAACCGTGAGATCATGACCTGAGCCGAGATCAAGAGTTGGATGCTTAACCGACTGAGCCACCTAGGCGCCCCCCCCAAAAGTGGGCTCTTGACTGAAGTAAGGCTGGCCAAACGCTCCCTGCCCCAGGAATCTTGACTGGCTGACTCCAGAGGAAGAATGAATAGTTTCATCCTAACAGTGAACCACTTGGAAAGGCAGAACATGAATCCCTGGTGTCTGGATTTCTCGAGCTTGTCCACATCCTGTCCTGTGCTTTGTCTGGTTCCTCCGGTTTTCGTTCTGTAAGCCACCACATGCTTTCCAGTAGACACCCGTCCTTTCCTACTGATATTATCCGGAGTTGATTTCTGTCGCCTACCACCAAAGAACCCCGCCGGCGAACGGCTGTCGGTGGCCGTGGCAGCACTGGACGCAGACTGCATGGCTTCCTTAGGAAGTGCCCCTCACGAGCCCAGGAGCCCCTTGCAAAAGTACGAGCCAGGAGATGCCATAAACAGAGCACTGAGGGCCCCCTCAGACGCTTACCAGCATTCAGAAAACTCTTGTAAGAACTCCTGAACCATCCTTCAGGACAAATGTAATACAAATGCAAAGCAGCAGCGACTAATGCCAGAGAAGCTATTCTGGAATGTTATTTTCTGCAAAGGCTGAATCCATGTGGCAGTGCCGCTGTATGCCAGGGCCATCGCGTGCCAGGAGAGGCCAAAGTTTTTGGCAACTGGACCAAATATTCGTATTCAGGCTATGAAGGCCAACTGTCTCATAGCTCCTGCCTTCCACTGACATATGGTGGCTTCAGGCCGCTGTTCCCTTATCTCATCGACTGCAAGCACAGTTTTATAACCACTCTGGGCATGAAACACTTAATGATTTCCATTGACGGCTGGTCATGTTTCCTTACTAATTCCCTACAACCCATCGGGGACGACAGAAGGTATCGAATCCCTTCTCGGGTATTTAAACCGTGAGCAGTCATCTATATGCAGAAAGCGTGCCCACGAACTTTTGAGAACTTTGCTTATGCAAAGCCCAGAGCACAAACGTTGCAGAATCAGACGCCTCAGACGCAGAATCAAATGCTGCAGGATCAGATGAAGTTCGGCAGCTTCGGAAAGAAACTCATTAGTGTTTTTTTTTTGTTTGGTCGGGGGGGGGGGGGGTTGTTTTTTTTTTGTTTTTTTTTTTTTCAGGTTGACGGTCTAGCAGTTGTCAATCAGGGACAGGCTTGGCACTTGGCAGGGGAGGCAACGTGTCATCGTGGTTAGAGGCACAGCCCTCAGTCTGAAAACGGTGAGCTCCAATCTCACTCCACCTCTCACTCTCTGAGTGACCTTGGACACACGTTAATTAACCGTCTGAGGCCTCGGTTTCCCTATTGGGGTAACTGTGCCAAAAACCAGAAACTATCTCATAGGGTTTTGTTGAGAATTAAATGCAACAACAAATGTGATATGCTTAGTCCAGAGCTTACAACATAGGAAGCACTTAATCGATGCTAATTGCTACTGGTTGGCTTTTTTGTTTTTTTGTTTTAATTATTACTCCTACTACTAGCAATAGCAATCCTTTAACACGCCAGCAGCTTCCAGGGTTGGAACAGCAAGACCCAGGGACGTTTGACTCACCGAGTCAAAGCAGCAGAACGAAGGCTGGTGCAGACAGGATTGGCATCGGCCCCAGGGGCAACCGTCTGGGAAAATGGGGCAAGATGTCGTGTCCCAGTGTCTATGTTCATGTGCAGTCTGCATTGCCCCCTCACACTCCATCTGGGCTGGACCAGCGGCATCAGAAGCAGGCCTCAGGAGAAGGGAGGCAAGAAGGCATCTAGGGTTCAGGCCTAGGCTCCACACCCAGCGGAGAACAAGAACAGGTGCCTGGATGGGGGCATGAAACGGGACACTGGATGGGGGCAAGAAATGGGACAGCTGAAAGGGCTGCAGACTGATGCTCATGGAACACCGGGGCTCTGGTCATACCTCGAGGGCTGCGGGGCAGCAGAAACTCCCCAAACCCGTCCAATCAGCAGAAGGGAGTGAGCTTGCAAAGAGCTGCTGAGATGGGCTCTCTGGCTGCGATGTAAGGTGAGCTGTTCCTTGCTTGTAGGGATAATGCCATCTTCCTAAGCTAAAGGAAGGAATGAGCTCAGCAATGAGAGGGGAAGCACAGAGCCCCGCTGGGATGGCATTATCTGCGGCAACTACAGAATGTTCTAGGTGGGCGCAGGGCTGATAACCTGAACCGGAAGGTGCCATCCACTCTGTCAGATCCCCAGCCCTCTGGCAGACATGGCCAAAGGGTCCCCGCCTCAGAGTCCTTCCCAACAGAAGCCTCGAGGCTCTGTCTACTTGCACGGGTTTCTCAGAGGGAATCAGAATCTGCACTTCGGCCAGAAAGCCATGGATTCATGTGCATCTTTCAGTTTAGGAAGTTGCGCTAAGAATCCCTTATCAACCGGTAGGAATCGGCGGGTGAGCTCAAACCATTTTTGCTCGGAAAACAGACTGAAGTGGAAAGCTGCCGAAGGCATGAAGCATGTCTCACATTTCAGAAACTATCACCGTGTCTCACCGATCTGCCAGAGACTTTTGGCTCATGAGAACGTTCCCATGTAGCCAGGAGTAAGAGGGTCCCGGCCAAGTGGAAATGGAGGACTGGGGGGAAGCCAGTTAAGATGTATGGGAAGTGGAACAGAAATCTGGAGCATGAGCATAGTAAGAATTAAAAGACTCTCCATCTGAAATGTCTCTTAAAAAGAGAGAAAGAGACTCTCTATCTGACCTATTATTTCCTTCCTTGTTTGCTCATCTTGATTATTTACTCTACTTCTTCGTTTGTAGTTTTGAGAAGATCGAACTCACTCAGGGAAGTGAGTTCTCGGGGCCAAGAATCGTTAGGTGGGAACAGCTGTAGGCACCAGGAACTGATCACCAGGGCAGTTAGAGAGCGGGGAACAATGGGAGAAAAGTGAAAGTTTGCGGAAGCACTCAGGACCCTCCCACCTGCAGGTTTTCTTTCTTCAAACTTGTGTGGTGTGTGTGTGTCTGTGTGGGCATGAATTTCATGAAGGTGCTTTTTCCCTCCGCAGCTCCTAAAATATTACCCATCTGTGGCTTCCCTTTGGGAAGCCTCTGAAAAGCATGAACCCTTTCTCCAAGTCTCTCCATGCCTCGAATACAGAGACCGACATATGCTCAAAGCTTGGCACACAATATCAGGGGGTTAAGAAACCCCTAGGATCTCATGGACCTCAGGTGAAGAACCCACACCGTCCATGCCTTTTTTTTTTTTTAATCTATAACTTTAAACCTTCATAGCACCAATGTCTAAATACATAAGGATTACCAGGTTGCTTTGTTTTCCATTGGTTGGGATCGATGAGAACTAACTCGTCTTTGAGACAATGAATGGTCCTCACTCCAGACATGCTATTTAAGTTGGAAAGTAGCTAGAGAGCTCGTAATAAACACTAGTGCCCAGATCAGAGGCTGGGATTCAGTCGATCAGAGTGGAGCCCAAGCATCTGTATTGTTTAAAGCTCTCCAGGTGATTCTAAAAGTGCTCAGAACCCAGGCTCAGAGCCACTGCTCTGGGGTGCTTCTGCCCTGAACTGGGTCTGGGCTAGGCAGTGATCACTACTCTACTTTCCACTGTCCCTCTCAGCTTCTCCTCTGTACAGAAAGCAGGTGTGCCCAAGTCTGGGCATTATGAGATGAATATCGTCTATTCATATCTCTCCCGTGAATACAATTCTGTGTCCTAAGCATGAAACCTTGGGGGTTGGGGGGAGGGACACTAATAAAACCCAAGTTTAATAAACTCCTGCCAATAAACTGGGAATCTTCACCTCTGCCACCTTTCCATCAAGGACAAAGGTCTTTCTCAGGGTGGGGACATGCCTCTGACCTCACTCACAGTGCCTTTCACCACTTGTGGGTGTGAAAAACCAGGTGAGCCACTTGGTGTTTAGTAAACAAGAGTCAGTATCTCCAAGCTGCCTGCCTGTAAATCAACCTCTGATCCATATGGGCATATCATTTCCATATGCATTTGAAGAGGTGGATTTTTTCCAGTCAATGCTTAAAGTAAGTTACTTCTTTGAAAATCATTGAATAGTAAATTGAAATCTTGTGGATATTGACAACAAATCTGATGCATTATGTAATTGGCAGTCTTAAACTGCCACCTGGAAACATTCATTACTTCTAAAAGAAAAATTTTTTTAATGTTTATTTATACTTGAGAGAGAGACAGAGTGCAGGGGAGGAGCAGAGAGAGAGGGAGACACAGAATCTGAAGCAGGCTCCAATCTCTGAGCCATCAGCACAGAGCCCGACGTGGGGCTCAAACCCATGAACCGTGAGATCATGACCCAAGCCGAAGTCAGACACCCAAAAGACTGAGCCCCTCAGGCACCCTAGAAACATTCACAAAACACTCTTCAGTTTTTTTCGGGAACAGATAGATACATGGTGGCCACATCTTGGTGGCTGGTTAGCATCTGGCCTGTCCTCTAGAATGTGTAAATCAGCCACTGTTTGGATGCAGAATCTATAAAAACAGAGCCTGGGCAATAGGTCTCCTTCCATGAAATGTTAGTTCTCACACCACAACCCACTGTGTCCAATTTTAAAGAACTTCTGACCCCAACTCAAAATTTGTGGTAATCAATTGATTTCTCTATTTACAATAATCGAACTACCTCTCTCTATGCTAGCCTAAGTTCAATGAATAAATGCAATGGAGTATTTTGACTCTGCTAATGACACTGAAAGTATATTGGGCCCAATGGAACTGAGACACCACTGTTTCCCCAAAAAATCCATGATGGTGTGGCTCGAGGTACAAGGTTGTAAACTGGCCTCATTATGCCTTCGAAAAGCAGTGTCCTCCGATGCTCAGCTTTGTGAGAGAAGTTAGACGTTAGGTTTTGAGCGAATGGTTCGGATCATTACCTGGGATCCTCATTCCATGTATTTATGGAAAACGGCCCGGTTGAGAACATGTTTAAAACTTATACAAATCCAGTCATTCAAAACCCTAAAATTCTTCACAGGACACAAGTGATATTTGAAGCTCCCTTTAACGATTATACTTCCAAATGTTTTTTTTTTTTTAAAGTGAGCTAAAAAAATACAATTCTTCTTAACATCTCCGCGAGAACTTTTTTTCTTGCCCAAAGGTGGAAAAATGACAGAAATGACATTACCGGCTACGGTTACGTGAAATGTGGCAGCTCACAGAGAACTACCACATACGTCTTCTCACCGAATCCTTACGCTGTGACGAGACCAACCGACTCTGAGGAAACTGGAGCTTAAGAAATCCAAAGACCTTGTCCCTGCTCATGCCATCAGGAAGTGGCAGAGCCAGGGCTCAAAACCAGGCCTGTCAGACTCAAAGCCCATCTCCACCACCATCACCTCAAGAACAACAACGAGGGCAACCATTTACTGGGCACAGAATGGTCCGTTTAACACGAGAGATGTACAGCAAGGAAGGCATTAACATCTGAAGCCCAGAGAACGGAGTCCCTTCCTCAATTTTACAGAGCCAGTGCTGGTAGTATGGTTTGAACCTAAGAACAAAAGTCCCTAGTCTTTTTTCTGCCCCTGTGGCCTTCACATGAGGCAGAGATCAGCTCTCCACGTGCCTCCGAATGTCCAGCACACAAGAAGCCCCACTTCTTGTGGGGCCGTGGAGCCAATGCCAAAGGTCAAGGGGCCCACTATCTTGACATGTGACGTGGGAAGCTGGAAGGTTTCCCTGCCTCACCCGATACTGTGTTCCCCTTGGAAACCCACGTGGTCCGAACGACACAGGGAAAATGACACCTGGAATATGTGAAAGAATTTATCATTTTTATACCATTATGCCTTATTTACCCCATTTTCCTGTGACCAACCTGACCTTTGAAAAAACCTTGGAAGGCTTCATAAGCTCTGTAATCTAACAGATGGAGACAGCCCGCTGAGCGCTGAGGTCCAGGAGAAGATAGACACAGCCTTCCTATACACTAGCAGGAACCAATCTGAAAATGTCCAGGAGGGAAAAAAAAAATCCCATTTATGTCAAAATAGCAGGGAAAATACATAAAAATCAACCTCACCAGAAATAGGAGAGACCAGAGGAAGAAAGAGATACAATTTTATTGAAGAACACATAAGCACTTGCATGTGAAAACTCAATATTTATAAATGCTAATCCTTTACAACTTAACTGATAAATTCAATCTTTTCCCAATGTTATTCCAATCAAATGTCCAAGTTTTTTGACGAAAACCTGACAAGTTAGTCCTAAAATTTCTCCAGGAAGATAAAATGTGTACAAAATAGCCAAAATAGGACGACTGGGTGGCTCAGTCAGTTAAGCATCTGACTCTTGATTTCAGCTCAGGTCATGATCTCAGTTTGTGGATTCGAGCCCCACATGGGGCTTTGCATGACAGCATGTGGAGCCTGCTTGTAATTCTCTCTCTCCTCTCTCTCTGCCCCCCACCCCCACTCACACGTGCATGCTCTTTCTCTCTCTCTCTCAAAATAAACGAACTTAAAAAAAGTGTTTTAAGCTAAAATATAATGTGTAAAGGACAGAACGAAGTGATATTTGCCCCACTTGCTAGTTATCAAAACTTACTATAGAAAACCCTGAAATAAACAAAAATGTTTAGGAGTATGAACAGACAACAGGGCAATACAAAGGAGAATAATTTTTTTAAAAAAGGCTGATAAATTTATGTCAATTCACTATGTGATAAAAATGAATATTCCATATAGTAGGAAAAGGAAATAAATAACAATACATTATGCTGGAGGAATTAGCTATCTCTTTGAGGGAAAAAACGATTACTTTTCTCCACAAGATACTCAAAGGTAAAGAGCTTAAGGTAAAAAAAAAAAAATGTAACAAAAGGAGAAAATACAGGTGAAGTCTTCATAATCCTGGTAAAGGGAGGACCTTCAAAAGAGCAAGAAAGATGAACTGCCATTTTATAGAATAGCATGCCCTATGAAAATATGTTCATTCTCACTCATATTCATATAAAGGTACATTTAAACCCCAATGAAATACTACTTTCCACCCAACTGATAGGCAAACATCTTGGGCTGGTTTTATCCAATGTTGGCAAGACGAAAGTGATCCCACACACGGATGATGAGGGTACAATCTTTTTGGAGGGCAATTTGGCAGTATCTAGTGAGTGACATATCCTTTGACCCAGGAATCACACTGTAGGGTTTCTTTCTAGGGGAAATAATTGTGCAGAGGCTTACAGAAGGGTGTGTGTAAAACTATTACTAACAGCTCCGAATCTGAAGGAACACAAATGCCTATTAGTGAGCTGTGATGATACAAACAATGGCGTAGTCGCACCATGAAATCCTCTGTTATTCATAAAACCTACGAGGCAGACCTTTACGTCCTGATAAAACAGGCTTCAGCATACGCTGAAGTGAAGAAAACCCAGGAGCAGAGCCCATGACTACAGTGTGATTTTACGCATTCGTGCATACGTGTGGAGAACAAACATATAGAGCTATATAAATGCTACATAGGCTTGCAAATGTAAATACTAAGCTGGGAACTGGTGGGTAGGGCTTCGGACCAGAGAAGAAGGGTCTGAATGGGACCAAAACAGGAGCACGGGGCGCTCCTACCCTCACATGCTCTCTGCGTGAATCCACTGGGAAACAGACTTGACTCATAAAGTGATTTTTTTAACTTTTTATAATTTACACTATAGGAAAGCTTTATGATTTCCATTGATTTTATTATTTAATCCAATTAGAATTCCTCATGAGCCCCCAAATAGTTGCAAGAAGGTGTTTTGTGGAATCCGTCCTAGTCAGTTACCAAGTGGCAATATCCATCAGGGCAGACGCTTGTGGGGCAACAGAATGGTAAAGGGCAATTATGTAGAACAGATGATGTTTGGTCACAGACCAGCTCTTCCCATTGACTCGGCGTTTAATACGGATCTCATCATATTTATTTAAGATCCTTAATTGTTACTTATCTTGTGTGTCTTGTTCTCATGTTTGCCTGTTCGGTTTCAGTAATGGAACCGTAATCTATCAGTTCAGTCTCAGGAAACACTTCCTTGACGTGCTTCTTCTGTTGCTGTCACAATTCACCTGCATTATGCATGTGTGAGCCATGCAGGAAGAAGGCAGACCTTTCTGCTATTCAGAATAAGGTATCTTTAGCAAAAGGGTCCTGCCTCTCCATCAAATGGGAGCGTCAAGCAAATTTGTCCCCAGTATTTCTTTTTTTGGTTGTATTTTGTTTTCTCTTGTTTCCCGTCCTCAGTTCTCTTTTCTCACATACGTTTTCTCCCTTCAAACTTTCCTTCAAGTTAAAAAAAGAAAAAAGAAAAAAAAAAAAAAGCTCATTTCAGTTATTTCCTCGGCAGCTGCCACAAATCAGTTTTGAAAGAAGTTGGAACATCACTTTAGGCCTGGGGATAGACAAGGTGCTCCAGATACAGTGCTACCCATTTCCAGGAAGGTACTGCTAACCCAGAGAGGGGCACCCCTGTGTCAACAGCGAGCATACTGTGATGGTAGGGACCCCAAATGGGGCATGGTGAACATCTGTTCTTTCCTCTTATTAAAATAATCACTTTTCGGGGCGCCTGGGTGGCTCAGTTGGTTAAGCGTCTGACTTCGGCTCAGGTCATGATCTCACGGTTCATGAGTTCAAGCCCTGCGTCGGGCTCTGTGCTGACAGCTCAGGGGCTGGAGCCTGCTTTGGATTCTGTGTCTCCCTCTCTCTCTGCCCCTCCCCTGCTCACACTCTATCTGTCTCTCTCTCTCTCTCACACACACACAAACATTAAAAATTTTTTTAAAAAATAAAATAATCACTTTTCTTCTTCCCTTCTCTTCCATCCTCTTCCCTTCCTTCCTTTCCCTTTGCCCTTTAACCATGATAATGAAGGGCACTGTCATGAACAGAGAATACCTTGGGTCTGAACTTGGTCCTTGTTAACATCTTACATTACCATGGTCCATTTTTTAAAACTAAGAAACTATTAATGGGTACAGTTACCATTTATCATTACCTGTCTATTACTATTACTAAACTCCACACTTTATTTGGATTCACTGTTTTTTCCACTAATGTCCTTCTGTCCCAAGTTACAATCCAGGGAACCATACTGCATTTAGTCTCATGTCTGAAAGTCTCTTAGTCTTTTCTTCTTTTTATGGCCTTGTGAGTTCTGAGCAGTACGTGTCAGGTGTTTTGGAAAATGTCCCTCAAACTGAGGGTGCTGGTCTTTTGCTCATGCTTAGACTGGAGTTATGGGTTAGGGTAAAGAATATCAAAAGAAGTGATGTGCTGCTTTCGGGATATCCTATCAGAGGGACACGCTATCAACATAATTTATAACTGATGATGTCCATCTGGCTGAAATAGTGTTTTCTGGATTGGAGACAAATCGCTAAGTCTGGTGCAAAATCAAGGAGAGAACGAAGAGAATCTACATCACTTACTGGGAATTCTTCCATAAGGAAGATTTGTCTTTTCTCCTCCATTTATTTATTTATGTAATCATTTACTTATGTCAGTATGGATTCACATACATTTGTTTCTTTTTTCTTTTTTTTTTTTTCTCTGTTTTCTTCTGCTCTGCCCTAAGAGCAGGCTCTGGTGCTGGGGCTACAATAAGTTAGTCATATTGGCACCATCTAAAACCTAAGGAGAAAACTTGGCTTTCTGGCTACAGAAAATGGGAAAAGAGCACCCTGAGGTCTGGAGTTTAGGGAAATCCCCATGTTTTTTCTCGTTTTTTTCCTCACTGCTTTGCCTTGAGAGTAATTCCAATTGCAGAAAACTACTTAGCAGCATGTGTGGCTAACACTTCTAGAGAAACAGTAAATTTCTCTCCAGAGGAAAGGGGCCCCCAGAAGCCATAGAAAATGGGACAAACGATGGAGAGGAAAGAAGTGGAGAAGAGTAGCCCTTAATTCTGTGCATGACCTGACACAAGTTCTGGGCTCATTCTGAGTTGCTCACATGGAGAAAAGACCCACGGCTGGAGAGCAAAGGGTTTGAGAAATTAACTGACATTGGAAAATCTGCCCACAGAAGGTGAGTCCAGAAGAGGCTGAACATACCCGGGTTCACTGCCCATTAAATGAAAATGGCGGACAGTCTCCAGAGGATTTTAACACAACGTAATATGTGGGGCACCTGAGTGGCTCAGTCAGTTGAGCATTCAACTTTGGCTCCATGATCTCATGGTTCATGGGTTCAAGCCCTGTGTTGGGTTCTGTGCTGACAGCTCAGAGCCTGGAGCCTGCTTTAGATTCTGTGTCTCCCTCTCTCTCTGCCCCTCCCCTGTTTGTGCTCTGTCTCTCTCTGCCTCTCGAAAATAAATAAATAAACAAATGTTAATTTTTTTTAAATAACATAATGTAATATTCAAAATGTCTAAGATATAATCTAAAGTTCCTAAACATACAGAAAACTGGAAAGTGTGACTGATTCTCAAGGAAGTAGACAATCAGATGTCAAGCTCAAGATTACCCAGGTACCAATTTTTTTTTCAAAGACCTTTAAACAACTATTATAGTCATACTCAAAGAGATAAAGGTAGACACTCATTATGAATGGAAAGATAATCTTTACATAGAAACAGAAACTGAAAAATAGGATATCTGAAATAAAAAATTCATTGGATGATATCAAAAACACAATGAAGGTGACAAAGAAAAGAGTCAGTGTGGGGCGCCTGGGTGGCTCAGTCGGTTAAGCGTCTGACTTCAGCTCAGGTCACGATCTCGCTGTCCGTGAGTTCGAGCCCCGCGTCGGGCTCTGGGCTGATGGCTCAGAGCCTGGAGCCTGCTTCCAATTCTGTGTCTCCCTCTCTCTCTCTGCCCCTCCCCTGTTCATGCTCTGTCTCTCTCTGTCTCAAAAATAAATAAACATTTAAAAAAAGAAAAAAGAAAAGAGTCAGTGAACTTCCAAACAGATCAATAGAATTTACCCAATTTCTCCAACAGAGAGGGAAAAGAAAGTGAAAACTCAGAGTCTCAAGGTCTCATGGGACAGTATCGGAAATATCTAGTATTCATGATATTTAAGTCCCAAAAGAAAGGGACAAAGAGATTGGTACAGAAAAAAAATCTGAAGACATAATGGCAGAAAACATAAATTTGGTTCAAGACATGAATATACAGCCGTAAGAACTCCACACAAAATCAACTCAAAGGAAACCAACTCATCAAATTTATGAAAAGAAAAGATAAAGAAAAAATATTGAAAGCAGACAGAAAAAATAATAACCCATTATATATATATAGGAAAAACAACTCAATGACTGCTTGGTTTCTCATTAGAAACCAAACTTCTCAAAAGACAATGGAATAACATCTGTAAAATGTGAAAAGAAAAGAACTTCCAACTCAGGATTCAATACGCAGCACGCACGTCTTTCAGTAATAATGTCATAATGAAACTCATTCCTAACAGGCCTTCTCTAAAACAAATGTTAAAGAAAATTCTTCAACGTAGGATGTTCCTAGAGAGTTTAGAACTTCAGAATAAAGAAAGTGCTACAGGGGAGCCTGGGTGGCTCAGCTGGTTGAGCTTCTGGCTTCAGTTCAGGCCACGATCTCACAGTTTGTGGATTCAAACCCCATGTCGGGCTCTGCCTTGACAGCTCAGAGCCTGGAGCCTGCTTTGGATTCTGTGTCTTCTTCTTTCTCTCTACCCCTCCCCAGCCCATGCTCTGACTCCCTCTCTCTCAAAAATAAGTAAACATTAAAAAAAAAAAGAAAGAGCAACAGAAATGATAACTATTTGGGTAATTGTAACAGACTATTTTTGTCTTGCATTGTTTAAAATATGTATAACTATCTGAAGCAAAAATGTAAACATTGTCTAGTAGAGTTATCAGTATATGTGGATGTAATATAAATGCCAACTATGACATAAAGGGGCATGGTAATCCCTAGAGAAACTGCTTAAAAAATACTACAAAGAGTTAGAGTCTGAAAATTGATAGATAAATTTAAATGGATTACTAAAAGACATTCAAATAATTAAAAAGAAAGCAGGAAAGCAGGAACAGAGAAACACACATGCACACAAGAGAGGCACAAATCAAGCAAATAATAAGATGATACATCTAAAACCAACAATATCAAAGATTACATTGCATGTAAATGGTCTAAACACATAAATTAAATGACAGAGACTATCAGATTGGATTTTTTACTTTTTAATATGCTATATGCTGCTATATTAATGTTAGCTGAACTTGAATAGTCATAATAACATATGCGCAACAAAAATGGAATTTTATCTGTGAATGAGGTGGGTCACCAAATGCATTACCATCTGCCTAGTTGTAGAATATTTCTTGTTTTAATACCTTCCTTTTTTAAGGTTTGGCTGAGGTGGCTCTACTCTACCACAAACATGGCCAGGCCCACTGAAGCCAGTCAAATGGCTCTGATCGCCCACTCAACAGCCATTTGCTAACAGAGCTCTGATTCTGTTTAACCCCAGAGAAAAATCACTGGTCTGAGTGAATTGTAAAAATCTCATTTCCTTTTGTGAGTTGATGAGTCAGTTTTCGCCAACATGTAAGAGGGTCTATTGGGGCATCTAGGAAATAGATTTTTTTTTTCCAAGAGAAGAGAGAGAGGATGAGAAGGGAAAAAATAAAACCTACTTTTTTTTTTTTTTTCTCCAGTGTGGACTCCCTCACTTTACTTTTGAAATTCTGCCTTGGGATACTTAGAGCTGTGGTAACCACTGCCACCAGGAAGGGAGCTGAATATGGCAGTGGAGAAAGATAAGAGGGGTCTGATGAACCAACCTTGAGAGCTCCTGCTACTGGACTTCTGGTCTAGTACACAAGAAATATACTTATTGTTTAAGCCAATGTTTGGCCATGCATTCTGCTACCTGTACTCAAAGTATTATTAACTGACAAATGAGCAAAGGGAGCCTGATCTTTTTCAGCACAGAATGTCACACGTGCACTTCTGCCTTTTGAGAACTGTTAGGGCCCTATTCTTTCCCCCTTTCTCAGCCACTTATTTTGGAAGGGAGAGAGATGGCTTCTCTGCCTAGAGAGGATGAAGACGACTAGAGTAAGAGGCAGAGTACTATACATTTATTGCAGAGCCAAAAAATACTGTATGAGTTAGGATTCATTCATTCAATCAAGTCAACAAACATTTATTGCGTGCTGATTGTGTCCTAAACTCTGTTAGGTGCTAGAGGTACAACAATGAGGAGAACAAGTTCTGTGCTTCAAACAGGGGTGATAAACAATATGCAAATAAGTATATAAGGTCAGGTTGTGTTATAAAGAAAAGCGGCCAAATAATTGCATGTTGAGGACTCTTCTACATAAAATGATCAGAAAATAACAGCTATTTCAGAACTTTATACAGAGATTTGTGTCCTTTCCTGCTTTCTTTGAGAAGTGATAAAGACACTTTGAAATTGCAAAGCCTTAGTAAAGTTCCACATTACAATTTAAGCTCAAAGAAAGCAGTAAAGCAAACTTTCTTTTGGAAGAAAGGAAAGAAGGAAGTTAAAAAGGGAGGGAAGGAGGGAAGAAAGAAAAGAGAAGAGAAGAAAAAGGAGGGAGAGAGGAAAAAGAAAGAAAGAAAGAAAAAGAAAGAGAAAGAGAAGGAGAAAGAGAAAGAGAAACAGAGGAAGGGAGGGAGTGAGGGAGGAAGGAAGTGCTACTTCAGGAAAGGTTTTAAATCTCAGTACAAGATCAATCTGTGATAACAGCTCACAAACTTGGAAATTTAGTAAGAGAAGAACTTAAAAGGGTTAGAAAATGGCCAGATAGTGTCAGCTAAGCTAGATGGTAAAACAAAATTGAGACTAGAGAAGGAATGGAGCATTAAAGGACAAACTGAAACGAGGACAGGCGAAAGGAGCCGTAGGTGTGGAGAACAAGTCATCAAAGCAACTAGAAATTTTCTGGACTGTGACACGGAGGTCAGGAGGAAATCCTTTCGGGTGGAGCAGAAACTTGGGTAGCATATATTATATAGAAACAACCTGATTCATGATCTTACTTATAGCAGGAAGAATCAGTGTTCTGGCTATTCCCTGCTTAGAAAGGCCGTGAGCCCAGAACTCCTTAGGGGTTGTACCAGGTTGACAACTACACCCTTCTTTCTACAGCCCGCATTCTTCCAGTTTACAGGCTCTTTCTCAGGCTGGGAATTCCAAAACCCGGGACAGGCGGGGCTCCAAAACCTGGAGGTTAGTAGTTGCCAAGTTAGCCACTAAATTTCCAGGCAGCCCCTCCCCCCAAAGCTCACAAGAGAATTATTGCTGAGTTCCATTTTCCAGGGCACGTCTTTCCCCCACGAGTATTAAATCCAGATTAAATCATAAATACACGCCAGTTGGAGCCGCAACTTCATATTCCAGAGCGAACCCTACGACTTCTGCAAACACTCCCCCTTGCTGCCAGAAACCCCGCCCCCGTTCGTAACCATGGGAACGACTGACTCTCTGCGAGCCGGAGATTCCCGGTTCCGCCCCCTCCCTAACAAATATTGTTTCCCACTATCTGTCCACATGGGCGCACCGCCTTACTATTGGTCACTGCCCCAGGACTGTGCCTTGCTCCAGCCAATAAGCGGCCTGTGCACGTGTACGCCTGCGTATCCCGATTGGTCACCACTGCTTGATCACGCACTGCCTACCTGCGCCATCCGGTGCGTGGGAGAGCCTATGATATGACTCGGTGGCCATTTACAACCAATCCGCACCAGGCGGGGCTCACAGCCGGCCTATGGGCGCGCGCCGGGGGTGGGCTGTCCCGGCCCCTTACCAGTCCCACCTGGGTTTGTTAAAGCGATAGGCCCCACGGCGCGCTAGGGCTCCACCGGGCACCGCACAGCGGCTGCGGGGCCCTCGGCGTGCCGCGGGCGCCCGTGACAGCGGCGCCGCTCTGCTCGCCACGCCGGCTCCGGACAGCTGCCGACCTCCCCGGCGCGGCCGCATCGCCCGGCGGGATGGGCGGCGAGGCAGGGTCCGCGGCGGCCGTGGGCTCCGAGGGCCGCGTGAAGAGCCTGGGTCTGGTGTTCGAGGATGAGCGCAAGGGCTGCTACACGAGCGGCGAGACGGTGGCGGGACACGTGCTGCTGGAGGCGGCCGAGCCGGTGGCCCTGCGGGCGCTGCGCCTGGAGGCCCACGGCCGAGCCACCGCCGCCTGGGGCCCGAGCCCCGGCGCCGCCGCCCCCGCCGCCGCGTCGGAGGTGGAGTACCTGAACGTGCGCCTGAGCCTGCGCGAGCCCCCGGCCGGTGAGCGAGGGCGACGACCCCGGAGTCCCGGCCGGGCCACGGGAGGCTCCTCAGAGGGGCTGCCAGGAACCGGGAGGGCGCGCGCCGGCGGAAGCCCACCAGCCGGGGGGCGGGGGCGGGATCCGCGGCTGGGGTCCGCCCACCCGGTGGCCGGAGCCTCAGTTTGCTCGCCGGTGACGGGCGGGTAACAATGCCCGTGCCCCCCAAGTTCAAAGCACCGGGGCGATGCCGCGTGGTGGGTGCGCACCTCTAGCTGGCTCCTCGCCCCCGGGCCTCACCGCGCCCGGCGTCCCGGGACGGTCCAGGACGGTCCCCGGAGTGAACCGTTGCTATGGGAACCTGTGATGAGCAGACAGAAATCTAGGTTCTGGGGATCTAGGTCCTGTCCCTTCTGGCCTGAGGAATGGAGGGCGGAATCCGTCTTTGAGGGGCCATGCGGTGGTGCCCACTGGTTTATGGGCCTCCCGTTCCCATTCTGGACGTAGACGCTCGTGTCTGGTTCATGATGAATTAGCAAAACCTCAGTCCTGGGAAGAGGGGAAGTAGTTCGTGAGCGGTAGGTAGGAATTCAAAGGAAGTGTTTCGTGAGCATCTTACTTGGCTTCCCTCTTCTGGAAGCAGGGTAACTTAAAGAGTTCTGCCTCTGCCTCATATTCTTTGTCTTTTATTCTTTGCTTCCTTTTGTTTCCATTGCAACATCCCTTTCCACAACCCCCCCCCCCCCAACCCCCTTAGGCCTTTGGAGACAGTGGGATCTGAGCATGGTAAGAGTTTCTGGAGGAAGAATTACCTTTCTTGTCCAGTCTTGTGGAGTCCAGTTAATAGTGTAGATTTTTCCAGAAGTGGTAACCCATTATATATGTTTCCTCATTCTTTATATTATATGTAAATGTTAAGATTTTTTGTAATTATAATAAATATGCAAAAGTTGCTTTTCTTAATCATGAAAATACTCGGAACAGGGAATCTTGGTCTTCATGCAGTTGGTGGAAGTTACTTTACACCATTTCACTCTTCTGCCTTCTCAGCTTCAGCTTTTATATATAAAATGAGATAATGGTATAAACTCCCCTCCCTTGAAGAGTCCAATGCAGTGTATCACTGCTTTGCCCCTTGCTGTGTCTTCTACAAAACGAATAGCAGGTGCAGTTTTGCCTTGTCTTGCTATGGAGAAGTAGACTGTTCCCAGTTAAATCCTCCAAGTATGTGAGAATCCAGTGATCCCAAATATTGTAGCAAGGAAAAAACATATCTGGAACCAAAGCCTTCTTTTGGATTCACAAGTGCATTGTGTTGGGTGACCCTTTCGTGGGTATGGTTTCCGGGATCTGCCCACGCACGCCTCCCCCAATGGTCAGAGACAGGGCAGATTTTCAAGATGGCTGACTGGCGTCAAGGGTCATGAAGAGAGAAGTGGTTTTTGTCCAGGACTTTGGACTCTATATCTTTGTGCCCATAACTACTGAGTAAATAGATACAACATTAATAGCAGTTAGACCTGGAATTTAAGAATTGCTTTGGTAAAACCTGGGCTAATAGTGTTTTGATTCACGAGTTAGATCTTGCTTTTTCATTCTGGTGGAATAGAACGGATAAGTCTAGACAACCTGAACATTTTTTTGCTTCTTTTATCATAACAAATATTTGCAAAGATTATGTTTCATTTAAAAATCATAATCTGTTGGGTGCCTGGGTGGCTCAGTCAATTAAGCAACCGACTTCTTCTCAGGTCATGATATCACAGTTCCTGAGTTCGAGCCTCACATCAGGTTCGCTGCTGTCAGCACAGGGCCCACTTCAGATCCTCTGTTCCCCTGTCTCTGTCTCTCCCCCATCCATTCTCTCTCTTTCTCTCGCTCTCTCTTAAAAAGAAATAAATACTTAAAAATAAAAATCATAATCTGTTTTGTTGAATTTTTTTTAGTAGGCTCCATGCCCAACATGGGCTTGAACTCACAACTCTGAGATCAAGTGTCAGTTGCCCCACCAACTGAGCCAGGCAGGAGCCCCTAAAAATCATAGTCTTTTTAAGGTGATCTCATTGAGAAAAAATAACAATAACATCTGTAGCTTGGAAGAGGTTAGCAACTATACAGGGTCATAGATTCTCAGGGTCATTTAATTCCAAGACCTAGGTGAATTCCAATCACCTGAAGAGATTTTTTACAAATCTAGATTTGGGGGAAATGTGCCTATGAGATCTGTTTTCAGGAAATCTCCCCAGATAACTGTTTGGCATTGTTAAATCTAATCTGACAGCTTGCTGCCATTGTGATTGATACTCGTCATTTTTTTTTTTAATTGAGGAATTGTGGTAGAAAGACAAGACAGACCAGAGAGTTGGTTTCAGTTGGTCACCAACCAGCAGTCTGTCCTTGTGGGAGTCCCTCATCCTTCCTGAACCCAAGTCCCTGTAATGATATTATAGCTCCCATGGCTCCTGGGTGCCCTGAATTAGGAGGTTGGTTGGGCTATAAGAACATTGGTGAATGGAACACCTCTCTGTGAAATTGTAGCCTTCACTGTATGAGGCACACATAATGAGCCAAGACAACAGAAGCATAAATGGGCACATGATTCAGCTTGTGAACCTTTTTAATAAAAAAAATAATAATAATAATAAATAAGAGGAAGAAAACTAAGATTTGATTCCAAAAACTATAACCTATATTTCTCAACCTTCTCAATTTTTGTTCTATTTATGCATGGAGGTGATTGAAAGTCTTCATTTTAAATGTTACATGCTTCCTGTGTGGATTTGTTTTGTCTATGATGAGAGAACTTTATCTCTTAACCTCTCAATATCCTGGGTAACTCTGTTCTCCACACATGCCCATTGTGCTCGGCCTCATGCTGTTCCCTTCGTCTAAAACCCTGCCCTGCTCATCTCCGTGCCAACAACCCTCAGGTCCGGGACAGGCATCATCCCCTTTCCAGGTTCGGGCACTCTGTGGTCATTACTTGGGTGTATGTGTGTCTGTGGCCTCCTTCCCTCCCCTGGTCTGTTTGACAATTGCCATCACTCATCTTTGCATCCACAGTGCCTGACATCTAAGCATTATAAATTTTGAACTCAAATGAAATCTCCATTTCTGAACATTGTAAAGTACTTGAATTGTCATATCCAGTAATCTAATGATGATACATTTGAACTGTAGTCTACCCCCGTCAGGAGCACAGGGATTGCCTTGAGCCTTTTACTTTGATGGCAGTAAATTGGGAGAGGCTTCCCTAGCGTCCAGTGCTGGAGCACTGCTGGGACACTGCTGAGGCTTCTAGGGTGTCTCTGAGCACACGTGAGCCTTGGGGACTGTCTCAGTCACTGTTGTTTTAACATAGCCTCATGTTCCTGTCACTTGCTCACTTTGCCTCCAAGTCACCCACTCTGTCTCATATTTCTATTTGAATGACTTTCCGTGGAAGATACTATACTTATTCTGCCCCTCATATATTACACACTGAACACTGGGGACATTTGGAAGACTAAATGGGCCAATAATGCATTCCTGTTTTCTAAAAAGACAAGGTTGAAATGTTAACTGAATTGTTTCTAGTAATTAAGTGGAAAAAAAATCACTAGCCCTTTAATTTTTTTTTTTTTTTAATGGATACAGTAGAAATTTTTGTTTTTAGTATCAACTGACAGGCAAATCTCAGACTTCTCATCTGCCCTGCCCTTTCTTTGTCTTAATCAGGCCACCCTTGATGAGGGAATTTAGTCCTAAATTTGAACAGATGAACAGAAAAGGCGGGGAAGGTTTATAAGGATCTCTGCAGAGCTATCTAACCAAATGGCAGCCCCGGAGTTGGCTTTGGATCTGAGTGATGCAGATTGTGTGTTCATCGGAGCTCCAGCAGCGCCTCTGGCCTTGCAGGTCCATCCACCCTGTGTCTTGGCCTTCTGACAAGCAGGGATAAGCCTCTGTGTGGGATGCAGTGGAGCTGGCCGACCCGGACCCAGAGCAGGAGAAAGGAGGCATGCTTGTGCTTGGCCCACCCCGCTGAACTTGAACTAGCCACCTATTAATCAGTAGAGCTTACGTGCAAATGCAGGACTCTTACCTAATAAGTTGTCCTGTTGGTTTGGCTCTTTCGTATACCCGATATTCGTAATTCTCCAAGGAAATTCTTCACCCCCTTTTTCCGTTTTTGTCCAAGGAATACAGAATCTGATTTTTATGCCATACCCAAAATAAATAGATGTATTTTTTGTTAAAATACAGTTTTAAATGCAATTGAATACTGATATCTCATGTTAGCATAATAGTGTACCATAATCAGCATAATCAGTGTACTGATTAAAATCAGTTTTAAATGCAATTGAATACTGATATCTCATATTAGCATAATAGTGTACCATATGCTACCATACTAGTATTGATGTGTGTTAGTAATAATATTATGTTAGTATACTTGTGCTAGTCTATGAGTAGGGTGAGCAAATGTTTATGTATATGTATACATGTACATACATGCACTCGTGTTCACCTATGTATGTATATGGGAACTCTAGGCACTGACACTTTATGGTAATTACTTGTGTGATTGGTCTCTTTGAAGATAGAAGATGTGTGTGTGTGTGTGTGTGTGTGTGTGGTTTGAAATTGATTAAAATTAGTAGGCTGATTCAGATTTTAATTCTCTAAATCTCAGCGTACTGTACCTTATGGAGTACACTGGATGTTATAGCCAGGAAAACCTCCTTTAAAAAGAATATGATTTAGGTTGTGAAAATTCTTGATCTAATACTAACCTTAGTTAAAATGTATTTTCTTTTTTAGGTGAAGGCATCCTCTTATTACAGCCTGGAAAACATGAATTTCCATTTAGCTTTCAGCTTCCATCTGAGTAAGTGAAACTATTATTTTCATGATTTTCTTTCTCTGCAGCATGCCCTGCCGGATGTGTGGGTACCACGTACCGTTACACCCGCTTATCTTGCATTACCCCAGGATAGGCTTACCTTGTTCACACTCTTGTTTTTTGGTTTTTTTTTTTTCTTTCTTTTTTTAAGCCAAAACCATCATTTTAAGGGTTTTTTCCAATTGTGTGTAACTGAAAGATGAACTTATAAGTTAATGTCTTTGGCTTGTTTCAGACCTTTAGTAACCTCATTCAGCGGGAAATATGGAAGTATTCAGTACTGCGTGAGAGCAGTTTTGGAACGACCCAAGGTACCTGATCAGAGTGTGAAGCGGGAACTTCAGGTTATTAGTCACATCGATGTCAACACACCAGCATTATTAGTAAGTCCTTCCTTCTTCTCTTCCCCCTTCCCTCCCTCCCTCCTTGCTTTCAATTGTGCTATGTACATTGAGCCAGTTTAGTGGTCGTCTGTCCTGTCACTTTCTGATAGAATCTCGTAACCCATGGGCATTCACTCTAAATGTGTGATTCTAGGCCGGGCAAATTACAAATTGTGTGTGTTAATTCTATTGATTATGTCTCCGTTGTTCGGGGCTTCTTTTGCCAAAAAGTTATACAGGCTTGAAATGCATTAATAAGGCTTAATAATAATAATGCACACACAGAGAGTGGTTACTTTTACCAGAGCCGCCACATTCACAGGGCTGTGGTATTCTAAACTCTTCAATAATAGCAGGTTGAGGAACAGTAATTATGGAAGAGTATTAATCATGCTCAGCCTGTTATTGAAGCTCAGGCCATTATGCTATGTATCCTTCCATTTTGCATGCCATTTTCTAACATTAAGTAAGTGCACGCAGCTGCTGTGGGGAGCCTTTCACTTATCATTTCCTTATGACAGATTTGGCCACATTAAAGCATTGAACTTCTAATAATCACCAGAAATACTGTAGGCTGATAAGAAAGATTAGGCTATAAGTAACAACAGAATAGGCAAGATGGGAGCTAATGAGCTAGATTCTTTTATCTAAACCCATATTATCAAAATAATATAAAATTATACCTTGTACTTTCATGATAGCTATGAGGACCTAATGGTTCTTCATTTAAATATGAATGAATGATTTTTTTTTTTTTTTTTACTTCCTAGAAAATACTAGGATAATTTAAACTTTCCATCATGATACTGATGTTCCAAACATGTATGTTTATTATCGGGGGTTTCTTTTTCTGGCCAATGTTTTTAAAGGGAAAAAAAACAGGAGTTAAAAGGTGTTTTGCTCTGTTTTCATACGAAAACTGAATAGACTTTACGGTTTGTTCACTTTTAGAGTGTGAAAATATAACAGTTATGCCCTGGTCACATGGCCCCTTGTGGCCAGAATTCTAGAACAGCCAGCACGCAGCTGACCCGGCTCACAGCTAGTTACAGCTGAAACTTACCATCCACTAACCACTTTTCTTTTCTTTTTTTTTTTTTTTTTTTTTTGCAAATTGACAATACTGTCTTGTATTTTTAAAAACTACTTGAAATTGGGAAGTTAGCTACTTCTAAGCTATTCATGGGACCATGGTGGCAAATGATTTAAAGAGATTTTATTTTTTTTTTGCCAGAAAGAGAAACTAGTAATCCTTTAATATTCTTTTATAAGTAAAAAATGTTGCAGCTTTGGGTTTTACAATGAGCTTTTGGTTTGTGCATCTTTCCAAGTGACCATCTTAAATCTTGAGTCATTTCCATCGATGCTGTGGAGTAGAGAGCAGGGCGGTATGTTCAGTAACCCTGTGGATCCATGACATTGGGTTTATCTTGCTGCCGTTACACTAAAACCCAAAACATTCGAAGTTAAGGGCACTTGAAATTTCTGCCTACTAATGTACTTTTGAATTCAGGAAATGAGACTGTTTGCTTGTTCTACAGTTTAGATGCCAAAACAAGTACAATGTTCTGATTATTGATTTTTATACCATTTCTCCGTTTCCCTAATACACACGTAAGGTTTTTAAAAGAAAAAGTATCAGGGCGCCCGGGGAAGTTCAGTCGGTTGAGCATCTGATTTCGGCCCTGGTCATGATCTCGCTGCTGGTGGCTTCAAGCCCCACATCAGGCTCTGTGCCGACAGCTCAGAGCCTGGAGCCTGCTTCAGATTCTGTGTCTCCCTCTCTCTCTGCCCCTCCCCCACTCTCACACTGTCTCTCCCTCTCTCAAAAATAAAAAAACATTAAAAAATTAAAAAAGGAAAGAAAAAGTATCTCTGTCATGTTAATAGTTATGACTACAATTTTTGATTACTACTTTAAGGGATGTTAAATCATTTTCCAGAAACATAATGATTTACAGGGTAAAACAGGATGGTGTCACCTAATGTGAGTCTGAGAATTCACCTTAGTTTTCCTAAAAAGAGAATTTTTGTTTATGCTTTGTGTTTTGCTTAAGTATTTTGCCTAGTCTGTCACATGAGGATAAAAGTGTTGATTTGTTTTTCGGAAGGCCTTTCTTCACAGTTATTTAATAAAGAATGACACGATTTTAAGTTCTGTGAATTTTCTGCTAGTTTTATTAAAGTCATGTTATTATTTGAAATTTTCAAGACCCCTGTATTGAAAACTCAAGAGAAAATGGTTGGCTGTTGGTTTTTCACTTCTGGTCCAGTCTCGCTGAGTGCCAAAATTGAAAGGAAGGGATACTGTAATGGTAAGTACAACGTTTGAAAGTCCATGTGGAAGAGTCATTCATTTTATTAGCTAATTGCAAGTGATTTTTAATAGTGTGTTTTGTAATTTACGAACTGTATACCATTTTAAAATGTGAATAGTACGGTTTTCTGTTTTTCACATAAGTACTTGATATTTAAGTTTTTTTGAGCGGATGAGTAGATTCCCATCCAACTCCTGGCATTTTTGACTTCAGTGCTTTCGCTTTAGTGACAAAGTCTAAAATTAGAAGCCTGGGAAAATGCCAGCATTTGACTCGATGTTCGGCAGAGTGTCCAGGGCGGTGTTGCCCAGAAGAGCACTGTTGTGTGAAAGCCCCCAAGTATAGGGGGCTGCGATGTAGACCGTGAACAGTCTGAACAGTCAGACTGCCACCGGCGTGACCGTTTGTGAAGGGTCCGCTTCCGTACAGCGGCGTTGGCCCCCGCTCCAGGGCTCGGCCAACTGGAACCCAACGTGGTACGGGATGGTGTCACGGTGGACGTGTAATGCGGATGTAAAACTTGCTGCTCCATCCACTGTCTTACCTGTGCCTGAACACCAGTTCCTTAAAAACAAAGTCTTTGTTCTCCTGTTGGCCGGGTTTTGATTTGATAGGCACTAGTGAGTCCGTCAGTGATCTTTCGTACTTTATACACCACTGGGCCATTTCTTGGTGTGTCTTAATTTTTATAGATATTGGCCAGTCACATGTCTTTAGAATTGGTAACCTGATACTGCTACATTAGACAAGCAAAGAATGCCATAATTAGAAAGCCGCACCTGCCGTGAGCTGAGGCGATTCCTCATGACGCGGATTTACAGTTCAAGCCTCCCGTCAGAGGTCTCCTCTTGTGAAAGTGACTTTGTGACCTTGCAGCTTTAATTGGTAATGGCTCTAGTTCACCGCGGGGAGGGCTTTCTGAAACGTCGCTGAAGGTGTTTTTGTTTCCTTTTCAGGAGAAGCTATTCCAATCTATGCGGAGATAGAGAATTGTTCCTCCCGCCTCATCGTTCCCAAAGCTGCCATTTTCCAAACGCAGACGTATTTGGCCAGCGGGAAGACAAAGACCGTCCGGCACATGGTCGCCAACGTGCGAGGAAACCACATCGCCTCTGGGGGCACTGACACATGGCACGGGAAGACTCTAAAAATTCCGCCTGTTACTCCGTCCATCCTGGATTGCTGCATTATCAGAGTAGACTATTCCTTAGCTGTAAGCAGGAAGCTTATATTTATATATATATATTTTTTAAAGTGTATTTACTTTTTACTTTTTAATTTAAAGCCAAGTTAATTAACACGTAGTGTAGTATTGGTTTCAGGAGTAGAAGTTAGTGATTCATCACCTACATATGACACCCAGGGCTCATCCCAGCAAGTGCCCTCCTTCATGCCCATCACCCCTTTAGCCCACCCACCCCCCCGCACCCCACCAGCAGCCCTCAGTTTGTTCTCTGTATTTAAGGGCCTCTTATGGTTTGTCTCCCTCTGTGTTTTTATCTTATTTTTGCTTCCCTTCCCCCGTGTTCCAGAGTGCTTTTTTAAAATGAAAACTATGTAGAATGGAGCAGTAACTGATGCCGTGTCCCCACGAGCATGTACTTTTAGCGGCTGACAAAATGTCACTTTACACCAGCATTCCGACAGGCTGGAGTGACGAAGACTGGCCTTTGTAATCCAAACCTATCCCCCTGAGGCATTTAATTAAGTCACATGAAAGAGTTAAGGTGCATGCAGGGGGCTGGTTATGTTGAAAGCACCTACTTCATTTTCTACAATTCCTATGTGTAGGGCATGCTCCCTTATGCTGAAGGATGTTAAGGCTACGGTTCCCCATCACAGAGCATTCTCTATTTCGTGCGCCGTTCATTTGGTTTGTTGTCTATTGCATTTGGTCAGGATGATTTACAGTTGTATGCGGGAGCGGTGGCAGGCAACAGAGAGATTTGTTTGTGTGAAAAAATAAACTGGTCCATCTACTATGAGGTTTAACCTATATTTTGCCTTTCTCTCTGTCTCTCTTTTTTGCTGTCGTTGTTTTTGTTTGTGTGTTTGGCATATTAGGTGTATATTCACATTCCTGGTGCTAAAAAACTGATGCTCGAGCTGCCCTTAGTGATTGGCACAATCCCATATAACGGTTTTGGGAGCAGAAACTCCAGCACCGCCAGCCGGTTCAGCATGGACATGAGCTGGCTGACGCTGACGCTGCCAGAGCAGCCGGAAGGTACGACAGTGTGAGGAGCTTTGAGCGCGAAGTTCACACGTAGAGTAAGAGCAGGCGGGGTCAGGACAGAAGTGCTCAGATGACCATTACTACTGCTGTTAACAGCGGCCCCGACTCTTCCGGGTACTAAAAACTAGAAAACGGTGTTCCTGGAAGGGACGTGAAGAGCTTGGCTTATCCAGGACGCAGAGCTGCTGATGGCAGAGCCAGGAATCAAGTCTTCTACTCCCGACTCCCATTCATTAGGAGTAAGACAATGAGAAAATGGTCCAAGTACGCGTAGAGTGCGTGTGTTTTCTGCAACCACGTCTACATGATCTGTTTTGCCTGCACTGTAACATCCATCGCTCGAAATAGAACATAATCAGTGTTCGTAGTGATTTCACAAAAGCAGAATTGATTAAATATGTCTTGTTGCAATAAGCACAAAAACTCACTTACTAGAGCGGGGATTAAAAAAAAAATCATTGTTTTCACATTTAGCTATATTTCTGGTTTTGGTAAGAGTTCGGGAGATCAACGCAATTGACTTTGCACGGACTTCTGAGATCCAACTCCGTTTTTGTTTCAGCGCCACCCAATTATGCAGACGTGGTGTCCGAGGAAGAATTCTCTCGACACGTCCCTCCTTACCCTCAGCCCCCTGACTGTGAGGGAGAAGCATGCTGCCCTATGTTTGCCTGCGTACAGCAATTCCGCTTCCAGCCTCCCCCTCTCTATTCAGAGGTAAGCAAAGCAAAAGAAGATGAGACTTCTGCCTTGCTGTTTGTAAATAATCCTCCGTAAGTATCTGCTGCTGATTCCTAATGAGCAGGGGATACATAGTTAAAAAATTTCTCGGGTAACGTTAGATTAGCCCTGATCCAATCACCTCATTCTGTAACGCTTGCCTTGTAAACTACAACAGGCACGTCACGCACCGTGGATTGCCTTTAAAATGTTTTATGTGGCCATAGAACACGGAGAATTTAAGTGGCCCACTGGGACTTATTACTGATAGGCTTTGAGCAGCTCAGCTTACAACCACCAATAATTAGAAACAGATACCAAGACCCTTTGGAGAGGGCTGGGATAGTAGTCTTAGTGTCTTGGTCTGTTTTTTCAGGTTGATCCTCACCCTGCTGATGTAGAAGAGACCCAGCCTGTGTCCTTCATTCTCTGAAAAAAATTCCAGAAATCACTGTGTTCATCATCCGATTAGAATGTTGGTTCTTCCCCCCGCTGCCTTTATGGAAAGAGGGAGAGAAGATTAGGGGAAGGACATACACGAACATCAAGATTGAAGGTGATAGAAATTGAAGGATGCATGAACTTTCCAGTGGGCTGACAAGAATGCATTGCACAAATGTATGATAGGGTCATGTGTCCCCTTTAAATGATCCAACGAAGATGTGACAAGTCACAGAACGTAATGGAAGTCCTGGTGGTGAGAGAGTAAGTGAAGGGTGTCTGCGCTTGACCCAAGAGAACAGAATCCATGTGCGTGGTGGAAACACTAGACGAACATACCTTTAAACAGGTTTCTCCAGGTGGAACAGAAGTTACCCTAAGCTTTAAGGAAATATGGACTCGTTGGGAGCCTTGATCTTGAAGAAGGTAGCAGCACAGAGGTGTGTATAAATAGGAAAAAGGTCCACTCTAAATATGAAGTGACCCTCAACACGTCGGGGTCTTCATGATTTCTCCCCAGGTCCCATAGAACTGAAGTTCTTGAGAGAATCTTTTTATGAGGTCCTAATGAAGGAATATAGTTTCATATTGTAAATCGGCTGTACAGTATTATGAAACCAAGAAAGAGTTCCTTGCAAGGCATGTCCGTTCAGAGGGGAAAGATGAATTTCAGTTCGAGAACACATTTTGTGGAAGGCTGTACTTTTTACCCCCTTCAAGTACTCTGTTAGGGTATGTGTTTGATTTTTCCCATGTCTTATTTACCTAAGATCATAGTAGAAAAAGAAAGGGGGAAAAAAAGGTTGCATCCTCAGGATACCTCGATAACTACACAGAAAAAAACCAAAACAACAAAAGCCTCTCTTAACCTACCTCTAGTGGGGTTATCAGAATCCTTTTAAAACACCAGGCATGATAAGCCTTCCGTGGAGTTCCTGCTAATTGGCAGTCCCAATCTTATCTCGCCGATCGCTAAATCCGCAGGTGGACCGAGGGAAAAATCTATAAGGTTAGCATTAGATGAAAGTTAATAGATGTATACCAAAGGGTATTTCAAAATAGATGCAGAATCAAAAGAGGGTACAAATTTTGAGGGTACCATTTAAAAAACAAAAACAAAAACTTAATTCCTGCCTAGAGACTTCAGTCTACTGACGGCAGTCGCCACGCTGTACGTTATTATTCCAACTCTTTAGTAATTCTATTTAAACTGTGATTTTTTTTTTCTTTATTGTCTTGGTGCAATATTTTATTATCATTTAACCTCAGGATATTCCGACCGACAAGATTGTGTTGCTGCTGAAAGTCTGAGCAGTGTTCTTCCTGTCCCCTGTTCCCCTCTTCTTCCTGGTCACGTGCTCACTTGCTCGTCCTTTGATCTGTCAGTTTCGTGAGCCGAGAGCACCCTCGGACACTGCATGGAAGGGAGGTAGGGATTCCCGCGGGAGAGATTTTGGACCAGCCAAATACTTTGGTTTTCTCCACGTCCTACGGGTTCGACCCAGAAACCCTGGTGCTTCCATGCAGAACACCACACTTCATTCGCCAGAACGAGTCCTCTTTTCTTTCCGTCAGCCTACATTCAGTCACGAGTGTAAAAGCTCTTTTTCTAAGGTTAAGTTTTGTATTTAGAGTTAGTCGGCCCTCCGATCAGGGATTTTTCTACAAGCATGAGGTAGATGCAGAGTTTTCGCCCTTCCGGACATACCTCTCTTTGGAATCACGTGAGCACCTGCAGCAGGTTTTTCTCACCGTAAGCCACTGTGTAAAATCACAACACACAACTGTTATACTGATAATGGTGGTACCGAAATCGTCACACCCCGTTCATTCCCTGCTTTGGTTTTTAGTGTGTTGTGGGGTGTTTTGTTTTGTTTTGTTCTTGTTTTGCTTTATTCTTGGTGTGTTTTTAAGCAGGTAACGTGTACTTAAGTGCTGTCTGAACAATTTTGCTTTTACTTTAAAAAACAAAAAAAGGCCACCTTCAGCCGTTTCTTGACTTCTCAGTTGTAGTTTACACGCCTTGTCACGATACCAAAACACAGTGATACCAAAACACAGTGAAAGACACGAAGCGAAAGGTATGAAGGAAGAGAAAGTCGAGCTGTTTGGCCCCACGTGGAAAAGCCAAGTAGTTGACTCCCAACTGCTTCGCACGCTCCTTCACTAGGATTGTTTTGTCACCTGTATTAGAGAAATCATGAAACGTGCTCCCAAAATGAAAGCACAGCTGATGTCTAGCACTTAACAGAGTAGCTGAAAGGGATGATTCGCCTTATCCGCCCATCTGACCTTAAGCAGTAGGTTGAAACTGCATACCTTTCTATAATCAAGACATTATTTTCCGAATGTGGAGAAGTCTACATTGAAACGGAGTTCTTGGGAATGAAGATAAAAATGCAGCTGCTATTGCTTGTTTATTCTGTTGTTTAGTTTGCAGAGAAACCGTGGCCTTAGAATTTTCTTTTTGAAGCAAACATTGTGACATTGCAAATGTGCATCTTCGGGCACACAAAATCCTTCCGTGGGCAGAACTTTAATTTTGATGTTTTTGTTTTGCACAATAAGAAACTCAATAGGCAGGGGTTTTGTTTTTGATAAGTTAACTATGAAAGCTTTTTTATTTTTATTATTAAAAATGTAACAGTTTAACCCACAGGAAAAAAAAAATAAAGATTGTATTTTGTACTCTGGTTTGAACCCCATGGGTTCCTTTTGTTAATAAAATGATGACACTAATGCTGTGAGGTGCTGGGTTGTTTTTTGTTTTGTTTTGCTTTATTTTTATAAGATTCTGACCTGAATTGTTACAGACATAGGGGGGAGAGTCAATACCACAAGACAAAGTGTAATTGCTGTAAATTAAGATCCTTTTGTAAACGCGTATGGTCACCGGGCCGGACAGCCTGGGGGGATCCTGAGCCTGGTTTTACAGCGGGCTCCGTTTCCCCCAGGTAATCCGTTTTTAGCATTCTGTGAAGAAATGTGGTTGACATTTAGAGTAAATAAGCCTAAACTATTTTGGTTGTTGAGGGAGTACTACCTTCATTTGTTCCCAAATGATAATGGCTATTTTTTAAAGCTTCTGGAGTTTTCATGTTTTACGGGCCACGTGTTTCCCCAGTGGAATCTGGTGGGCTGCTGGTGGATGGATTGGAAGGCACTGACCCAAGCAAACCTCCCCTTTCAAATGGGTAAAAACCGTGCATTTTGTACAGGGAATATACAGTGGCATATCATCTCAAGAAAGCTCCCAGACCCTCTCTCCTGGAAAATTCTCAAACTTAGCTAGGTGGTAAAGCCCAGGTAATCTACTCTCCCAAGTGTTTATAATCTTGTTAAATAATAAATAGGTCATTTGTGGATCCTCATTTGCAATCAACATAAATCGAGACATTTGTCTCCTGCACTAAATACTGAGACAAAATTTGTAAGTTCACCGTTGAAGTTTCTGCAGTGCCTTCGGTAAAATGGTGGGTTCCAAAATTTAGAACTAGGCAGACAATCACAAAGAATCTGGGACAAAACCCTCATATTACAAATGAGGATACCAAAACCCAGAGGTGTGACCTGAAAGTCTGACCTACATTTTTCTGTAAGATCTCTGCTCATTCTAAAATTTCCTGATTCTACTACTCTAATAGAAGTCACAAAAACAGTAATTGCTTCAAGTTACACGGGTTAAGACTCACTCACAGAACCGGATACTAACCATATGCTAATCAAGAATCAGGGGAACCTGAGTGACTGAGTCCCTTAAGCATCTGACTTCAGCTGAGGTCAGGATCTCATGGTTCGGGGGTTCAAGCCCTGCATCAAGCTCTGTGCTGACAGCTCAGAGCCTGGAGCCTGCTTCGGATTCTGTGTCTCCCTCTCTCTCTGCCCCTCTCCTGCTCATGCTCTGTCTCTGTCTCTCAAATTTTTTTTTTAAAAAAGGTAAGAAAATTAAAAAAAAAAATCTTCTGTGTACCTATGTAAAAGCCCTGCCTCCTGAAAGGACACGAGTCCTTGACTAAATTGCTTCCTAAGTATGTTTAATTAGTAGCTTAAACCTTTCCTTCAGCAGTGGCATTTGTTTGTAACTTGATATTTTGAAATAATTACAGAGCCACAAGTTGCAATCATAGTACAGAGAGATCCTGTGTCCCCATCACCCAGTCTCCCCCAAAGGTAACCCCTTACATAACAACAATATATTACCCAGACTGGAGAATTGACATTGACACATTCCACACAATTAACTAGAATTCAGGGCTTGCTTGGATCTGGCCAGGTTTTGAATGTAGTCATTGTTCTTGCAGGTGTTTGTGTGTGTATTCCGTGACATTGTATCGTGTCTAGGTCCATAGCATCACCACCATCACTGCAGAGAAAAACTCCATGGCTGCAAAGAGACCCTCAGGCTGCCCCTGTGCAGCCCTTGTCCGTGATGGATCTGCTGTCCCCTTCCTTCATCCCTGATGGATTTTTTCTCCATCTCTATCATTTTGAGAATGCTAGAGACATGGAATCATTCTGTATGTACCTTTTCCATTGGCTTGTTCACGCAGGATATCACCCTTAAGATCCACACAAGCTGGGGGAGGCGGGAGGGGGCGCCTGGGTGGCTCAGTCTGTTAAGCGTCTGATTCTTGGCTTTGGCTTAGGTCATGACCTCAGGGTTCATGAGTTCAAGACCCGTGTAGGGCTCTGCACTGGCAGCATGGAGCCTGTTTGGGATTCTCTCTCTCTGTCTCTTCCCCTTCCCCCACTCATGCATGCACCTCTCTCTCAAATAAACTTAAAAAAAATTCATGCAAGAAGCATTGATAGTTTGTGCCTGTATGTTTCAGCTGAGACATTTTGATTTTTTTTTTTAATGTTTATTTATTTTTGACAGCACACAAGAGCGAGCGGGGGATGGGGCAGAGAGAGAGAGAGAGACACAGAATCTGAACAGGCTCCAGGCTCTGAGCTGTCAGCACAGAGCCTGACGCAGGGCTGGAACTCACAGACCGTGAGATCATGACCTGAGCCAAAGGCAGACACTTGGCCCACTAAGCCACCCAGGTGCCCCTCAGCTGAGACATTTTGAAACAAGTTGGCTATTATTTAAAGTTTCATTCTGGGGGACGCCTGAGTGGCTCATTTGTTTGAGTGTGAGACTTCTGCTCAGGTCCTGATCTCAGGGTTTGTGAATTCGAGCCCTGCATCGCTCTCTCTGCCTTCAGCTTGGAACCCGCTGAGGATCCTCTTGTCTCTCTCTTTTTCTCTGCACCTACTCCACTCACACGCTGTCTCTCAAAAGTGAATAAACATCAAACAAATTAATGAGAAAAATAAAATTTCATTTTGCAATTTACAAAGAAAATGTGTAACGTGTACATAATATATTTGTAAATACTTTGGTTTTGATTTTGAGAAACTGCCTTTTATGTACAGAAATACAGGTTTACCCACACTTTTAGGGCTTCACTTTTAGCTTGCCAAAGTACTTGAAGTAATTAACTTTTAGATGGAAATGAACTAAGCTATTATACTAAACATGAACAAGAGGTGCCTGTGATGAAAATATAAGCCAAGGAGAAAATATCTTGGACTGATAGCCTATCAGCAGCTGATAAGTTTTAATACGGATTACGCAGGAAAGAAACGGTATTTGCCTTGCATAGTTTATTATTATTATTATTATTATTACTATTAAATCTTGTGGGTTTATTTTTAAAATTTTTTTCCTGTCTCTGCTTTATTTTCTTTCTAGTCCTACTTTTTAATACCTGAGATGAAAACCCCACTTGGAAGCTGAGAAAAACTTACCTGTAAAATGCACACTTACTCTTTTTTTTTTTTTTTAAGCTTATTTATTTGTTTTGAGAGAGAGAATCCCAAGCAGACTCCGCACTGTCAGCACGGAGCCCCACTCGGGTTCTGGAAATCACCAACCGTGAGACCATGACCTGAGCCGAAATCAAGAGTCAGACGCTTAACCGACTGAGCCACCCAGGTGCCCCATACTTATTCCTAATGATCCAATACTATAAAACATAGACTTCCTTGTTAAGACGATCAGATTTTTCTAGACAGAAGAACGCTTCCAGAAGCCATTGCATACTAAGCGAACGAGCTTTTCCCTAAAACAAGACACGAATCTGTCAGTGAGGGAAGGAAACAGCAAAACAAATCCAAAGCGAAAGGGGTGAAGGCAGATAGAAAAGTGGTGACCGGTGCCAGTTTCCAGGATGTCAACATAGTGGAATCCACCTCGAGCTGTTTCTGTGGCCGAGGGGAGATTTCACCCCTGCTCACATTTTCAAAAACCCAAGATGTCTCGCATGGACAGGAGGAGACACGTTTTAGGCAGCACCTGCCGGTGAAAACAAGTCAAAATATAGGCACTTCCCTCCTACTTGCCAGTGGTCTCCCCCACCCACCGCATGCATAGAAATACACTCACGCGCGTGTACATAGGCACGCACACAGACACGCTTACTGCTCACCCTTTTGTCTACACTACTTGCCTTCAGACCTGAGTCTCTTTTAGTCAAGGAAGGATGTGAGTTCTGTTACAAACGGTGGAAACAGACAACAGGTTCCTACACCCCCGGGAAGTTGCTGGAAGAGAAGCCATTTTCTGCCAACCTCTTCCACCAACAGTCTTCCCCCAGACAGCACAACACCAGTGGAGGTATTAGGGAAACCTTATTAAAGGAGTAAACTGGGGGCCGCAGCTGCCAGGAATTTATCGTTTTTCTTATATAAAAATAGTTGCTGCATGCTGCAAATCAATCACTTTCCTGCCATAAAAATGTCATGTTTATTTTGTCTTGCTTTTTTTTGTTGGGTTTTTTTTTTGGGGGGGAGGGGGAGAGAGAGAGAGAGAGAGAGAGAGAGAGAGAGAGTGCCCGAGCAGGAGAGGGGCAGAGAGAGGGGGACAGAGGATCTGAAGGGGGCTCTGCGCTGACAGCCGTGAACCCGACGCGGGGCTCGAACTCACAAACCGTGAAATCATGACCTGAGCCACCCAGGCGCCCCTTATCTTGTCTTTTAATCTAAGATGCCAACATCCATCTGAGAGTCTGCGTGATAAGCGTTCACTGTATGATAGCTGATTTGTATTTGCTCTCACTGCAGATGTTCAGACTTGCCTGGACTGGTTTACTGAGTTCATTCAAGTAAAGGATGAAGGTTTATGGTCTATAGTTAATGAGCTTACTTCAAAATACGGCCTGCAAACAGGCGCACACACGCACATACACACAGATGCTCTGTGTCTTGACTGGAGACTTTGCCCCACGGGCAAGACGGCTCGTGGAAACTTGCGTTGTTTCTGCTCTCGGGGACTCAAGAGAGGGCACGCCGTCGTCACCAATGCATCCCACTACTAGAAGCCCACAGAGGATGACCTTACTTTGAGGGCAGTAAACAGGAGTGAAAGAGGCTTTCCACAAACCAATTCCATATTTCATACACCCCGGAATCGTGGCAGCACAGGAAGTCGAAAGCAAAACCCGAAGGTCGAGCCCTTAGAGTTCATGGCATAATTAAGGAAGCTCGAGAAGCCCATAGAAGTACATACAAGAAAGCACACCGAGTATTCACTCTCTGACGGTGTGGCTGCAGATCGGTTTGAATAGTTCCGAGAGAACTGAGATTATGGAAAAACAGCTTCATTCCCTAAGCACTTCTATAATTTTTTTTTGTCTTGCCTAAATCAAAACAAATTTAAGAAGCATGTGTATGTGTATTCACAGGATTAATATAGGAAACAAAAGTCTCTAGTTTCCTTTACCTTCCTTGGGAAAGGCTAAAGGCAAAAATTCCTTGTAAGCCTCTTAAGAGAACCTGCTTCCACAGAGGTGGATTTTAAGACAAATCCCAGTGTTTGTTATCCCATCCTTGACTTAACACCAGGCTCTAAAAGTAAACGCAGAATGCTGGATACTGGGAAAATCGTAGCAGCAAATACGTCCTACTATCTTATCTGACAAAACAAAAAAACTTCGGTAATGAAGTCAGAAGATAACTTATCTTAAACATGCGCGGCCGGGAGCTGCAAACACCCAACAGCTGTTCCTCTAAGAGAGGGATGTGGGATCACACCACCCAAAGGTGATGTTTTTAAGAAAATGAATTGCATGGTACTTGAAGCCGTTTTTAAAATTTGTGTATTTTTTATTTGTATTCTGAGAGAGATGCAGAGAGCAAGCAGGGGAGAGGCAGAGAGGGAGAGAGCGAGAGACAGGATACCAAGCAGCTTCCGTGCTGTCGGCGCAGAGCCTGATGTGGGGCTTGAACTCCCGAACCGTGAGATCACAACCTGAGCTGAAATCAAGAGTCGGATGCTTAACCAACTGAACCACCAGGCACCCCTGTACTTGAAGCCATTTTAATACAACCAGTGCCAGAGTCATCCTCTGATGAACGAAACAAGAATAATGCTCACTGCCGGTGGGAGATGTTTTAAACAGTGTCCGCACTGAACAGGGGGCTTTCTAGGGGTCTCGGATCACAGTGCAGAAGTCTCCCAGGGAAAAACTGAGTCAATGGGAGCCTGGCAGCTTATAAGTGAACCAGCTTCTTTCTCCAGCCTCTCCCAGCCATAGATACCATGTCTTTGACCCTTCAGAATTAGCCTGACTGGTTCCAAGATGAAAAGTCCCTCAGCAGGTATGAACTGGAATACAGCTCGTAGTTCCAAGTCTGGTCTGAGCCGGGCACCTGAGAACCGGCCTTGCTCAGCCACTACCTCTCACTGGCTGTGTGACCCGCACCTAGGACAGGCCAGATGCTGGAAGGGACCCCTTCCCCAGACAGCTGCCTTCCTACCTAAGACCTAGAACCTCCACTCCAATGCCAGGATCCCCCGAGAAGACAAAGGTGCAAGAAACTCTTTAAACTGAATAATAAATCAGAAGTGGCTGCTATCAGGAGAAATGAGGGTTCCCGTCTATCAGATAAATTCGCTAAGAGGAAATCGTCTGTGTTGCTGTTTGTTTTGTACTTTGTGGGATTTTTTTTTTTTTTTTGCATCTGATTTTTATGAAGGGAATTTATAACATTGAGACCCAGGTGAGTCCAAAGCTGGAGACTCACTTCCTACATAGCCAGGGCCTTGATGCCCTGCTCAGCGATTACCTGCCCTCATCCAGGGGAACCAGACTGTCCTGTTTGCCCGGTATTTTCCCCATGCCCTAGGACCCCTGGCACAGTTGGTCACCCTACCCTTGCCCCTCCTAGTGGGAGCAATCCTGCTCCGCTCCCCACGCCCCAAACACAGCTGCTGGAGGCCTTCACCGAGTCACTGTCGCTTGTCCCTGAGGCTCCAGAACCAAAATCCTCCCGCTGTCACCCAAGAGCCCCCATGAGAAGTATTTCCCTGAAAATGAACCAGGACACATGCGTGAGGCCTGGAATGCTCAGGCCCCTTTGGCCGTTGGCCACTGGGATTTGGACTGGGACCCCCATGGAGGCCAGCCCTACAGGTGGTCCAGTCTCCACCTGCCCCATCCCAGGGACCTCTTCTTCCTCATTCTGTTGTGAAGGCCCCAGCCTGCCTGCAACCAGCTCACAGGGCCCCCGGGGACCAGGGACTGGTTCTGGACCACAGGTCACATCTCTACCCCCAATTTCTTCCCAGACTTTGAGCTCAGTGCACAAATGTACATGGTGAGAGGCCACAGAAGTGCCTTCTCAGTCTGCTGTCTTCTCTTGCCATCTCTCTCTCCCTTTCTCTCTCTGTTTCTGTGTGTGTGTGTGTGTGTGTGTGTGTGTGTGTGTGTCTATCTCTCTCTTTCTCACCTTCAAAGAAACAAGGACCTGATTTCCCCAGAGCTACAGGGTCCCTTTCTTCCTCTTACAGCTCACTCAACAATGACCTGGGTCCAGCTGGAGGTTGGCCCTTCTTACCATGTAATCACCACACTGGGTAATTACCGGGGCCAGATGTTCTGCACGTGCACACCAGGAACAACCACCAAGTACTACGACGACACAACTTTGCCCAAAGGACGCCTGGAGTTCATCTCTTGAACTTGCCCTCAGAGCCTGTGGCACAGTCCTTCTTAATATCTTCACTGGTGAAAAGTCTTTATCCTTTGAGACTAGCGTTGGTGCTTGGAGACCATCCAACGGCCATGGAGAAACAAGCTGGAAAGTAAAGCCGAATGCCAGGCTGTGGTGGCACTGATTAAATCGACCAAAGCTGGGGTGAGGAACAGCGTTGAGCAGGATGTCCTCATGGGGTTCAACCAGCTGGCTCTGAAACATATTTTCAAATGGCTGACATGTAATACCTATTCATACTTCACCTCACCTGGGTGTTCCCAGGTCCCACCAGTCTGTGGAGGTGAATTGGGTCCCATTAAAAATAATAACCCCGTGTCACTCATTCTTACCCCAACTTGCTCTTCAAAAATCTCAGCTTCTTGCCAAGTCCCTCTTCTACTCCCAAGAACTTTCTGGAAGGCCCCAGGAGTAAGCCCATCCCCGCTAGCCCCTGAGATCATTTCTCAAACCCTGAAGACTTCAAAAATTCAGATGAGGTTGATTTTTACCAAGTGGAGAATGATTTCTGATATTCCGTATTCTATTTTTTTCAGGAGCCCCCAAACACAACTTCTTGGGCCTCAACCTACTGCCAAGTTTTCAGTGAAACTCTAGATTTCCCCTTCCCTAAGACCTGGTGGGCAACTCTGGGACAGTGCTGTTGGCAAAGTCAGGAGACCTACCCTCCTTAGAATCTCCATACCCTTCTGAGGACTAAAGCTCTGAGATTGGACTAGGTCTGCCTTCCCCAGCAGCCTCTTACCTCAGGATGAGTCTTTACCATCCCAGAAGTTCCCCCAGCCTCCCATGTATCTACATCCATCAGAGAGCTCTGGCTCAGAGTCAAGCTGGGGCCCCTCCATTTGCACTGAGATGGACAGAGTCACAGAAAAGCAGGGCATGCCAGAGTGGGATGGCAGAAGGGACCTAACACCCAGCTCTCAGAGAGGCCACCTGCCCCAGACAATCAATGACCCCCTTGAATGACAGACTGGGCAGAGGAGTGCATGCCAAGTTTCCATGAATATGTCTATTTGAGACACCAAGACTCCATAAGGAGACAGGGAACAAAGGACTGATACCTCTTGCATGGAAGAAAACACTTCTGAGCTCATGGGTCACTGCCTGGTGAGGGCAGGTCCAGGGGTTCCTGGGCCATTGAAGGAAAGCACAGGATCACTTGCCTGGGTGTCAACATGAAGGAACAGGGCACTGATGTGCCCACTGGCTTGCTTTGTACTTGATCTCGGTTCTCACTGTCCATTCTGCCGTGGTGGGGGCTGAGTCGGGAAGCAACCAGTTCCCAGCTTGGACAGAACCATGTTAGGAATGTGGCATTTTTAATAAACCTGGCTGGCGTAACTTTTCCTGTCTCCTTTTCACCTACTTGGTTGGGGTTGAGGGGCTCAATCTCACCAATGAGCTTCTCCCATAACAGACTTCCATTTGTGCTCAGCACAGACTCAGAAGCCCAGGGAACTTTTATATTTATTACAGAGAGAGGCAAGCATCCATTCTGCCTGTTTCCATTAACACAGACTGGCAATTAATGTGTTTGGTTCAAAAGCCTTCAAACATTTGTACATCCATTTTCACGTTTAAATGGCTCTGTATAACAGTCAAGCAGGTGGTTAACTATATGTATATTAAATTCATAGAGAAACTGGTAATTTTCAATTATAATTGTCAGTTCACAGTTTACATGATAAGAATTTTTTGAATAGACCCATTAGCTGATTTAGTTAGCCAGGGTTTTTATAAATCATGGTTTATTTGCTTATTCTACTTATAAAGGAGGAATTTTCAGTGTTCTCACATGAATCAATAAATATTTACTTTGGTCTTTATTCTGCCCAAATGCCAAGTTTGACAATGGATGAAATATCATTGGGCTTTCTTAAACAGCTGTTTGAATGCGGCTGTTTTATTAGTTGTTTTGTTTAGTATTATTACTCAGATAATGGTTTAAAAGTTTTATTCATTTGCTATTAATTTGTTTTTTATAAATAAAGTCAAAATAGGGCTGAATCGCAGTTCCTTGTAATTTTACAACATATTGTACTTTCCTGGTAATATGTTTTGACAATAGAAACTTCCAAGCCAATGAAAAGCTGTCCAATTTTTCTAAATGATATCCTTTAAAGCAAAACTCTGAAATAAATAGCACTGACTTGTGCATAATAAAATTTGATGATTTTGTCACCATGGATAATATTTCTCTTTCCTAGGCAACAGAAATAATTTAAAAGCCTCTCATTTGGCTTTTATGGCACAAAAGGCAACGTAAGATACTAGTTCAGTGACGAGAAACTCAATGTCAGTCTGAGAAATACCTTCAACTTTCCCAACCCTTGTCCTTCCCCCTTGAGTCTGCCCCTGGATTTTTCCATTAAAAGCATGGTGAGGTAGGAACATGTAGGCCCCTAAGACATGATGAGGGGACTGTGAATGATTCTCAGGTGAACCCCACCGACTCCTAATTCACCGTATGTGTAATTGGGTACAGCTACCTTCCTTGGTGTCCTTCCTGCTGAGCTCAATTCTCTCCTGTCTAGCCAGCCACCTGGGCATGAACCCCTCAAACAATGTAAGAAACAGGAGGCCCTCAATTTGTTTCCCATGTCCAACCAGGTATATTTTGCCCTAAACATAAGGGCTATATGACTGGACATTGCCAGTCGCAACTATGATGACTGATACCTTCAAGATGGGCACTCAGAGGCAAGACTCAGAGAAGCATCTCTCTGAGTTACTCAGCTTAGGGATGAACAGATAACGAAGGAAAACATTAAAAAGAAACATTTTATCTCAAATACCTGAAAAATATTACAAACAAATTTAATAACCCTTTTAATAATATTAAACCCATAATAATAAGCTTGAACAAACAGAAACTTGCCATTCTCTTTCAAAAGTAACCTTCTAATGGTTCTCTCCTGCCAGTCCCTGAATAAAACACTCCTTGTGGGTGACATAAAACTTGACTACGAGTTAGGGTCAGTTACCTACTCCACTTGAAACGGTTTGGGAAGTGATCAAAAGGGATTTCTCTTCTCTTGAGTCCACTGAGGTTATCAGGTGGGATATTGTAGAGGAAAGTGTGATTCTCAAAATATATGTTTATGGGTAACTGAAGAACATTCCCTGGGAAGAGAAATAACAGCTTGTTCTCTAACAGAAGAAGACAGATCAAGTCAGAGAATTAGCCGAGAGGCAACATCCAACAGAATCAGAGACTGGGCTTTCACTCTGGATCTCTAAATATACAACCTTAGGCAAGTCATGCGACTTCTCTGGGCCTTGGTCTCCTTATCTGAAAAGTGGAAATAATAGTACAATCTCAGTGGTTGTTTTGATAAATAGTGGGTAACATCCACAAAGTACAGATCCCATTAAAATATGGGGCCATAATGTCTGTTCAGTAAACCTTAGATGAATCTGGGAACATTCATTTCATTCATTCATTCTCTTCAGCGATGAGATGAGTTAAATTGGATGCCAGGGAGATTGAACATCCAGATCCTTCTTCTTCTCTTCCCTAACTGCCCCTACTACCCACTAATCCCAAGACTAACCCTCTATTATTCTCCCAAGACAGTTCTGGAGGGTCTAATGTGGCCACCACATGGGACTCTGGTGGCCAAATTCTACCAAGCACCCATAGCACTGCCAGTTAGAAGATAAGTGGGGTCTGGGGGAGGACCTTGGGGAGAACTGTTTTTCATGTTTCTATAAATGACTTCAGCACATCATTGAAGGTCAAGGCATTATCAGGAGGTGATATGCTATCAGTTTTGGGTAGAAAATGAGGAAAAAAATAACACAATGGTCACCTTACATGAAGAAGTTTATCTGCAGCAAAAATTAAAGCTTTTCAAATATGTTCTTAATAATGTATCTAGATTTTTAGGATTACTGCAGGTATGATTCTGTATGGGTTAAAAAGCCCTCACCTCATTCTTTTTCAGCTTATTGCTGGAAACTTCAGGAAATAAACACCTGGGCATAGGTCAATTCTTGGGGTAGATTGGTGCTTGGCAAACCTGAATTTCCATTTAGTAACTCACTGTGTCAGTCATGAAAATTTTACATTATTTTTCATTTTTAAAACCACAAAGTGTTTCCAGTTTAGAAAATAAGAATAAAGTAAAAACACTCCTACTCACCATCCAGTTTTTCACCACCCACAATTTCACTTTGTCTACTTTAGATATTTCTACTTACAGAAATCTAACATATTGGATAAAGTCAAAGCTCCTGTTATAGGTCTTTGGTGCCTTCCCCTTTCAATCCTTCCTAAAGAAGACCATGGTACCAATGCGTGTGACTCTATCTTGTTCACGTTTTCATAATCCAACTCTGTCTCCCCTCCAGAAACAATATAGGGTATGGCTGTATGTGTGTGTGTGTGTGTGTGTGTGTGTGTGTGTGTGAGTGTGTCTGTGCATGCTGATGCTATACAATAGTGCTATCACACTTTTCTATACTTTTGTCCATTCTTTAGCATTCTTTATTCTGTTTTCAGGATTTATCCATGTTGACACATGTAGATCAGGCTCACTGCGTTCACTGTATGTCCGTATTTCATTGTAGGAATATACCATGATCAATTTGAAACATGTATCTTTTGAGACTCCTTGTTTCCTATATCCTCACCAATACTTAATACTTGTCCAGTTTTCATTTTATGAAGTGATTCCCCATTATTTTTGTGCTCATTTCCACACTACTAGTGAGGTCCAGCAACACTTCTTATGCTTATCTCCATTTGGGCTTTATCTTCTGTGAAATCTCCTATTCTTACTCTTTGCCTATTTTTATTAACTATGTCTTTTTTCTTATTGATTCGATGAAAACCCAACTTTAAAATTTGGGTAGAAATTAGATGCACAAGAACAGGAATCAAGACATCTAGCTAGAGGGGATTTCATGGGTAAGTATCAACCCATTTTTTGGGCAAACCATTTTTGCATTTATCTCATTTTAGCCTAACGATAATTCCGCAAAGTGATTATTATCATCATCTTTTCATACAGAAGGAAACCAAGGTTTGGAGAACTTAGGAAATTGTGTAAGGTTCTCAAAGCCAGATCCATGTAAAACCCAGGTTTCATGATCTGCATAACCTTTTTCTCTTTCCATCCCACTAAACCACCTCCCAGGAGCTCACAAGTTCAAGCAAGAGGGACATGCATGCAACAGTAACAGGCCAGTTGGTAGAGCCCAAGTCTCACCTGCTGGGCCTGGGCACAGGAGAGCTATAGGTGAAAAGAGGTACTCTAGTCAGAGGGCAAAGGGCTAGAGCCACCCCAAGCAGAATGGGCTGTTGGCACACAGGGAGCTCAGCCCTCTGGAGAATGAAGGCAAGCTATTTGTTGGAGCAGTAATGCCTGAGAGGGTTTTAACAGTCTGTTCTTGTGAGGAGCTAAGCAGAAAAACAAGATCAACTGCTCTTTTACTTGAGAAAATGAAAGTTTAACAATGGGAAAGCACAGAGCTTAGGAACACCATTGCTCAGATGAGAAGGCCAGCAGAACCTGAACTTCTCAATAAATATTTGTTGAACGAGTGTATAAATGAAGCAGAAAAGAAGAAAATATATGCACAACATGGATAAGTGGCCCAGGGAAGGTCACTTTAACAGAGAGGACAAACAGATAAGGTTAGTATTGTTTTCTTTCAAGACTCCTTTCTTTGTCTTGGCTGTTTACATTACCATACAGGCACAGTAGAAAGGGGTCAAAGGGCCCTAACCTTCATTTTCCTTCTATTACACATTTGGACCTCTTCCCAGATATCTTCAGCACATTAAACAGACCTACCCACTATCTCCTGGCAGGGGGCTTCCAAGAGGACGTAGGAGGTACTGGACAGATGATTGAAACAAATTGACCCATTCGATAGGGAAGGATATCTAGGCCTAGAGAGGTCCAGGAATTTGCCCAAGGTCACAAAGCACAACTTCCTCTCTGGCCATTTTCTACTGCTAATACCAGAGTTTACCTTTAGTTTTTCTGGAGTTGAAACAGATTGAATGGCCATATGTTGAAAAAAAAAAAGAAGCAAATATACACCAGTGTCTCTCAAATCTTGAGCACTGATCCTTTCTAAAAGATGCCCCTCTGGAATATGTAACTGAGAAGTGTCACACAGGGAAGAGAACTGGCCTGATTCAAGTATGGGAAACATGTAATAATCCTTCACATCTGTTCAAGAATTAGGAGGTGACAAAGCCTTTTGAATCCTTTGTCTCAACTGGCCCCCACACAGTGTCCCAAGGACAACTTTCCCCTTTATACATGAAACCCATGATGCCCACAGATACTGAATGACCATCCCATAGACAGTGGACCAAAGTCTACACTCAGCTGTTATGGTTCCAGCTAAGTTCTTCACAACATCCCATCAGGTGGGAAGACAGATATGCAAATAGACTGCCCTAGGCACAGTCACTGAATGTGATGGACACTCATTTGTTTATTCATTCATTCAGTGTGCTCCATTGAGCAACTCCTGTTTGCCAGACACTGTGCTAAGCGTGCGAAGGTCCCTGCTGTTATTCAGTTTAAACACTTTGATGTCTTTCAGTCTTTTTGTCTTTTTATATAAACAAGGTACACTTGAACATAAAACTCTCCAAGGTAGCTAAATTGCCACCATTGAAAACACACCCCGTGGCTCCAAGAACACCAAAATATGTTTCCTAAGACCTGAGGTCTTAGGAACAAGCCTGGGATTTTCAGCGTCCAAAGCTCTTTCTCAATATGCATGGCATTTCTTATCACTCCATTAAAGCCACTACTTGTTGGTCAAATCATTCATACAACCAATCATGCAGCACTTTGGAGTTTGTTAACATAAAATGCAAATGTACTTGAAGAAGTAAAACATAACACTATGATCAACTCTTACCATGCCAACAGGGATCCGAGCTATTGCTTAAACTTGCTCATCACAATCCCTGGGGGTATGTGTTAGAAGGAGAGACTCCCAGACACCCAGGGGTCTTCTGACTCAGGCCTGCCACAAGGGGGCCTCTGGCAAGTCCAAGAACTTTAAGAAACTCTGCCTTAGACCACTTCAGCCAGTGTAAAATAAACTCTAGACACTTGGACTTCGCAGTTTTGAGGACTACTTGGAAGGAAAATGCCAACTGGTGGTCAAAGTGCTGAAGTCAGTAGGGTGAGGGGACTGGATGGGTCATGTACTCAAGGTAAGACAAGGTAAGAGGTGAGGAGTGGGGGAGGACTGGCGAAGGGGGTGAGAAAGAGAAAAGGAGCACTCAGATAAGGATTCAGGGTCAGAGAGGTCAGGAGATCAGCTCTGGGACAAGCAGCTCAGCTTGACCCATGGGCAGGCTTTCCCAAATATGTGTGTTCATTGGCACAATGCAAGCCAGTTAGATCAAGCCCTCCTGACCTTGAGCTGCTTATAAACATAGGACCTGCTCAATGCCAACAGTAGGCATTAAGGAACTGGGTCAGCACTTGATAATAATACATGGGCAGCCATTCAGTGCTTGCTAGGAAACCCAAGCACATCTGTGGCTTTCTCACACAAGCCTGTTCCTGTTTTGGCAATAGTGCGAAGAAGTGGCCATAAGGTGTTCATGAAGTCCATAAGGTGTCCATAATCTTCAAGATCCCTTGCCCGCTTCTTGACAGATGAAGTTATCAAAAATCTCCCTTGTCTCAGCCCTGAAACACCCTTTTAAATTTGAGTAACACTCAATGCTTATCACCCAAGAGCTGTAGCTGATGTATGAATTCCCAGGCTTGGCAACCCTAAGAAATTAATAAAAATGGAGTTTGTCTCATTTTAGGAACAAAAGCAGGGGATGATTTCAGTTAATCAACTTTTTTAAAAAATGAACCTGTTGCCTGTAAGGGTGCTAAGTAAGAACTTGGAATATGGAAGGTGGGGGGGCAGGGAATCTGTTCATGGAACCCCCAAAATACACCCAATTTATCCACCATCTTTTACATTAAATCATCTGCAAATTACAGTTGATCCTTCAACAATGTGGGTTGGAGCTGTGTAGGGCCACTTGTCCGTGGACTTGTCTTAATAAATGCAGTATAGTACCATAAATACATTTTCTCTTCCTAAGGATTTTCTTAATAACATTTTTGTTTCTCTAGCTTACTTTATTGTAAGAATACAGTACATAATACCTATAACATAAAAAGATGTATCGACTATTTATGTTTTCAGTAAGGTCAACAGCAGGCTATTAGTAGTTTAATGCTACACAGGCTTTCTACTGTCCCCAACTCCCATGTTGTTCAAGGGTCAACTGTATGTCCATACAAAGGATCTCACTTAATCCTCAGAGTGATACGATGAAGTAGAAAGAAATGGTTGTGCCCAATTCACAGAAGAGAAAACTGAGGTTCAGAGCGACTCCATGACTAGAATGAGAGAGGAGGCCTTGGCTTACCCTCGAGTTTGATATTCTGATCCCAAAGAAAGAGATACACCGTGCAACATAACTTGTAAGGTTTCCCAGAAAAACTAATGAGGGTGTACCAATAAGAGATACCTCCCAATTAGATCATGAAAGTAGGCAACTTCCCTTTTTCATCCTTGCCTCCTTAGAGCCTAGCACAGAGCTAAGAGAATGTTTGCTGAATGAATGAATGATTTAGCACAAGTTCAACCTTTTAATGACGGCAGCCCTGGGTGATCTCTGAAAGCCATTCCTGTGTTTTAAGGCTTTTGATTCTTTTAAAGAATCTCTTCTCAGGGCTTTAATCCCACCTGATCATTTGCCATCAGGGCTCAGATCCAGAGAACCCTCCTCTGGGCTTTTCCCAAATGCATTCCAGTTCAACAATATCTAATTTTTCAAAACATCTTAACTGCATCTCAAAGGTATGTCCCTCGAGACATAAACAGACAACTAAGTCAGGCCACCAGAATGTCCGAGTACGATGGCGTTGACAGGCAGACAACGAGATGAGTCCCTGGGCTCTGGGGTGATGTCTGGGTGCCTTTGTCAAATCACCAGGTCCCGGGTAGGTGGTGGTTATGTGTACCTGAGACTCAGCTGCAGGGTAACGCCTCAGCTTGCCTCCACCAAATCCCTCCTTGTGGGCTGGTTCCATAAAGCTGCTTCCGCATGTGAAACCTAGAGAGAGAGAGACATGGTTTCAGTTCCTCCTTCCCTCCCTCGGTGGCTTACGGAGACCATCCATGGTGGAAGACAAGCTGCTCATAAGTCAGGACCAGACAGCTGCAGCGTGACACGTGGGCTTGAGCCTTAATTCTGCTAATTTCCAGTTTTATCACTTCTGGCCATTGCTATCACTTTTTCTGAGCCTCAGTGTCCCTGGGTGTGGAAAACAGAAAGATCGGAATGCTACTTTTGCCACCGGGTAGTCATGAAATTTAAGGGAAAGACTCCATACTAACACTGCCCTGCACATTATAAACTTTTGGCAAATGTCAATTATTGTTATTGTGGTATTTTTCACTCTTAAAGCCATTTTATTTTATTTTATTTTATTTTATTTTATTTTATTTTATTTTATTATTTTATTTTATTTTTTATTTGAGAGAGAAAGGGAGAGAGTGAGCTAGCAGGGAGAGAGGCAGAGAAAGAGAGAGAGAGAGAATCCCAAGCAAGCTCCTTGCTCAACACGGAGACCGATGCGGGGTTCCATCCCGAGACCCTGGGATCATGACCTGAGCCAAAATCAAGAGTCGGCTGCTCAACCAACTGAGCCACCCAGGTGCCCCAAAGCCATTGTGTTTTTCAAATTAAATGGATCGTCTGGCAAAGATCTGCTGCTTATCACTTAGACAACACCAACTCATGTGTGTGTGAGACATTTTTGCCCTTCACAGGCTCGTAGAAACTGGTGATCTCTGAAATTCCCTCAGACAGCACCTCTCACTGTAGACCAGGCAAAGACACAGAGAGATAGCACCATCCAGAATCACACCAAGGAGACAACCGGATTAGACATCAGGTTTTCTCATTCCTCACCTATGCTTGCTCTAGCATATATACCATTTTCTCCTCTCCTGGGTCACACTCTTTCTATAGTGTCCAAGTAAATACCTCTCTGGAACCTAAAAATGCTGTTGCTGGCAATAGAAACTGTTAAAGAAAAATTTATACGGCTCTTCAACCTTGCATTGAAAAAATTCTCTTACACTTGGGACGCACGGGTGGCTCAATCCTTTAAGCGTCTGACTCATGATCTTGGCTCAGATCATGACCTTGCAGTTCGTGAGTTGGGGTGCTGTGTCAGGATTTGCGCTGACAGCTCAGACCCTGCTTAGGATTCTCTTTCTCCCACTCTCTCTATCCCTTCTCTACTCACTCACACAATATCTCTGTTTCTCTTTCTCAAAATGAATAAACTTAAAAAAAAAAATTTTTTAATTCTCAAACTCGTAAAATCTAAGAAGGAAACTTCTAAAAAGTTTTAGCATCGATTTCAGGTTAGCAAAACTCAAGAAAAAAAAAAGAGGTATTTTCAGTAAGGTCTGAAGCTAGAGAATGTTCACGTCTTATTCCCCTGAGAGATCTTGTTTAGTAAGATTCTAATCCAATGTTTCCACCAAAGAGCCTTGTGACTCGATGATATCATTGGGAGATAAAATTCCTCTGTAGAGATCCTTCACTGAGATGAGCGTATGCATTCCAATGTAAGTATTAGAACTTTTAGACACTATGCCCCCTTTCTCAAACTGCAGTGTTTTGGAAGCACCGTGGTCCTACGAGAGGACCCTTAGTTACAGACCCCAGGACCTGGAGGTCCTCTGCCCCTGTATGAAGGTAATGTCTCCGTGAAGACAAGAGCTATGTCTGGCTTTTCACTACAGCATCTCCACAGCCTAAAGAAGCAGCTATCAGATGGTGACTGGAAAAAAATACTTGCTGCTGTTACTGGTGCTTAGCGACAAGTTTTTGAATAGAGGACATCTATTAGACTTCTGATTTCTTGATAGAGTTTAACAGGTCAACAAGAACAGCAACAACAACAATGAAACAAGCAGGAAGAACTTAGTCTGCCAAGACTGGGCTTTGTCCTCTATTTGCTACACGGGCTGAGTTTGTTTTCCTGATGCCTTTACAGATCTCTGGAGCGTCACTGTTTGGGTGTGCCGCTCCTGCCTGTTTCTGGGTATCACACTATTTCTAGGAATTCGCACAATAAGCAGGTTTTGGAAGAACTCCAGCCTGTTCCCAGACTTCCCTTTTTCTGCTTGTTTTTCAGAATCCAGGTCAGTTTCTATCTGCAGGTCTTCCTGTCACCTGTTACCGGCTTTCAGCTTTGGTTTTCTCCACGGGACACAGCACAGACATTGTAACTGGACCACTCTCTGGCTTAAGTCACTTCTTGTCGCATTGTGGAAGGCGACCAGCTTGACTTTCCCAGCAGAAGGGATTGGTGTTGAGTCAGGAAACCTGCACCAAGTTCCCAAGGATCTAATCGTTGGGAAGAGGTTAAGTCTTTAACAGAGAAAACAGACACAACACAATGGCAGGCGATAAAACAGGGTTTATGTTAGAAATGGATTCCAGGGGCGCCTGGGTGGTTCAGTCGGTTGGGCGTCCGACTTCAGCTCAGGTCACGTTCTCGCGGTCCGTGGGTTCAAGCCCCTCGTCGGGCTCTGTGCCGACGGCTCAGAGCCTGGAGCCTGCTTCCGATTCTGTGTCTCCCTCTCTCCCTGCCCCTCCCCCGTTCATGCTCTGTCTCTCTCTGTCTCAAAAAATAAATAAACGTTAAAAAAAAAAAAAAGAAACGGATTCCAATATAAAACAAATCTGTTGGTGCCGTGGTACTCACAGAAAAAAAAAAAAAGATCCCGTGGTCTAGGCGACAAAGAGAAACCTGTCAGATTCAGATCTCAGATGGGATGGAAGATGAGGTGTGGAAGAAATGAGGGGGAGGGGAACGAAACACTTAAAAAGTGACCTTGTTTCCAAGCTTTTCGATAATGGTGCTCTGGTTTCACAAGCTCCCATCTAACTGCCCCAACCCCGCCATTTCTGCCCTTTGGCTGCATGTGTTGGCACGAAGTGATCCCCACTGGCTTCTGGCGCCCAGTTACTCAATAGAAAATATTTACTGAGTACCTTGTACCTGCCAGGTACTGTTCTAGTTGTTGTAGAGACGAAAACAACCATGGAGCTTATGGCTCCTTCAGGTGATAAAATGAGCAAATAAATGAGCAAATAAATACATGAAAAAATGCAAATGATAGCTGATAATTAAAAGGAAATACACCAGAGGGTGGTAGAGAGGGTGGCCCTTTAGGGGTGGCCTCATTTAGAAGAGGACCAGGGAAGGCCTCTGTAAAAGGATCGCATGTCAGCCAAGACGGGAATGAAGACAAACCAGCCGTGGGAGGGCTTGCTGGGAGAGCATTCCTGGCAGCAGCAGGTGCAAAGTTCTTGAGATGGGAAAGAACTTGGTGGAGAGCAGTGGGCAAAAGGAAATGGAGAGCAGAGGGGAGGAGCCCAGAGAGAAGCAGGAAGGCCGTCAGTAGAGCAGCTCCCCCCACCCCTCGGACACAAGTAGGGCCCTACATTCCTGTAACTCAGGTCAGCTAACAGGATTTCTGCTGGGAGGATGACTCCTGACACCTCAGAGGACATGACTAGCCAGTGAGGTCTCAGTGAAAGATGAAGATCAAAAGAAAATGAAGTACAAGGATTTCTGAGTGGTGTTTGTTTGTTTGTGGCCCATGGAAAATAAAAATTATTTGAACCCTTTAAAGGGTGCCTGGGGGACACCTGGGTGGCTCAGTCGGTTGAGCGTCCGACTTCGGCTCAGGTCATGATCTCACGGTCTGTGAGTTCGAGCCCCGTGTCGGGCTCTGTGCTGACAGCTCAGAGCCTGGAGCCTGCTTCAGATTCTGTGTCTCCCTCTCTCTCTGACCCTCCCCCGTTCATGCTCTGTCTCTCTCTGTCTCAAAAATAAACATTAAAAAAAAAATTAAAAAAAAAAAGAAATAAACGTTAAAAAAAAAATTTAAAAAAATAAAAAAGGGGGCGCCTGGGTGGCTCAGTCGGTTAAGCGGCCGACTTCAGCTCGGGTCATGATCTCGCGGTCTGTGAGTTCGAGCTCCGCGTCGGGCTCTGTGCTGACAGCTCAGAGCCTGGAGCCTGCTTCAGATTCTGTGTCTCCCTCTCTCTCTGACCCTCCCCCGTTCATGCTCTGTCTCTCTCTGTCTCAAAAACAAATAAACGTTAAAAAAAAAATTTTTTTAAAGGGTGCCTGGGTGGCTCAGTCGGTTAAGTGTCCGACTTCAGCTCAGGTCATGGTCTCACAGCCCACAAGTTCAAGCCCCACATCAGGCTCTGTGCCAACAGCTCAGAGCCTGGAGCCTGCTTCAGATTCTGTGTCTCCCTCTCTCTCTCTGCCCCTCTCCCACTCATGCTTAGTCTCTCTCTCTCTTTCTTTCTCTGTGTCTCTGTCTCTCTCTCAAAAATAAATAAACATTTAAAAAAATTTTGTTTTAATTGTTTGATCCCCAAATAGCAACACTCCCCCTTAAATCTGATGAATCTTCAAACTCTGGAAAGTTCCTACACCTGGATCTCTTACTAAAGCTAATGGAATATAAAACTGGGTCTGGAATAAAAGAACTTGTTTTTTGGTGTCCTGTAAAGTGGCAGGAGAATGTCATAGGAAAAGCATGAACTTGGCCATGCTGGGTTCTTTAATTGCTGTGTGACTTTGTACAAGTTACTTAACCTCTCTGAGCTTGATTCCTCTCCCTTTGTGTAGAATCCTCACATGGTTTGGGGAGGATTAAATGGGATAATCCTGGAGGCTCGGCTGACATCGGTTTCGGCTCCTCCCCTCTCTCTCCCCCACCAAGTAGACAACAGGAGAATGAAGTTCAAGAGAAGACAGAAGCTATTTAGTAAACAGAAGAAAGGGTGAAAAGAAGGGCAAGGAAGACCCTGAAGATGACTGATTCAAACACAGAGGGCGCTGTGGCCTTCAGTGATTAACCAATTTCTGCAGGCCCATGGACCTCGTTCACAGTTTTGCAACCCTCTCTTGGAATGCTCTAGAGAGCCAGATTCCAGTCTGCACAGGAGAAGGCACGTGTGTTGACTTTGAGCAGAAGCTGCTTTCTGACCCTCCCCCTGGCCCCGCCCACAGCGTTACTCAGTTTGAAGACCCGATTGGGCTCCGCACCACCTCGGGCAGTCTATGAAAGCTCAAGTTTAAGAATCTGCGGCCCTGTGAGTTCTGCTGCTGCGGGGCTTTCTGGGAACCCCCCACAGGCTCAGTGCCGGCCTCAGGGCTGGAGTGCTGGGGACTTTCCCATCCCATCTTCTGGGAAAGAGGCCAGTTCCCAGCGCCTGGAGCCAGTGGGGAGGATTGGTGATCACCTTTGTGCCGTGACACACACCGTTGGCAGCGACTTAAAAGCCAATTTCTGCCATCCCCCAAAACCCCCACACTGATTTCCACTTTAGCCTATTCACTCTAGGAAGTAGAAGAGAAAATTAATGGGCAACCGCTCTGTCTTCGTTGGACTAGGCAAGACAGCACAATTACACCCAGCCCAGGGCCACACTGGGCAAAGCAGACACACAGACTCGTTGCTCTTAATGAAACCCCAAGGGAGGCGTCTGGGAAACTCCCTAGAAAGGAGTGCTCTAACAGGAAGTGGCTTCTTAGTATTTTGTTATGGCAGAAAATGCCTCTCTAATCTAAAGCTTCCTGACTCTTGATAAAAGCGGTCTTGAAACGAAATCATAAGAGAGGGAGACAAGTAAGTACCAGCTACTCAAAATGGCATGTTTGTGTTAAGAAGTAAGTTCTCTCCTTCTCAATGAAGTCTCCAATGGATGAAAGCCACAAATGGCATCTGCCAGGCTGAGTCCCACTCATGTCCTTGTTTAAAAAAAAAAAAAAGAAAAATCTCATAATGGTCACAGACCACAGACACAGCACACCCACACTGAGCACCGTGTGTGTGTGTGTGTGTGTGTGTGAGCATGATGGCATGGCTGGGCCCAGTTCCAAAGGGTCATTCGTGTCTGAGACAGTGGATTTGAAAAATCCACACTGAGTCCAGTTCCCCCCCCTGAATGGAGGAGAAACAGAACAGCACTTTCCTTTGGCTTTTTCCTGGAATACCCAGGATGAGCCCAAAGAAAGTCTTGGAACAAAGGATCCAAACCAATAATATATTGGTTTATTCCAACCAACTCCCCTATTAACTAGTGTAAGAATATCCATTAGTTCTAGAACTCTGCAAAGTTCCACCAAGAGACTTCATTTCTGCTGAAACTATCCACCCCTCCTGCTCTCCTCTCCCAGCTAACGATCTTTCAAAGACTAAAGAAGCTTCCAGATGACAGAGCCACACACACAACTCCGTATGGAAGAGCCACTTAGGAGATTAACCTCATGCCCAATTCTTTCTGACCTATGACAGTCCTCACCTCTTTCCTAAAACGAAGGAGCCGATGAAAATGCAAACAGTTCTCTTCTTTTTCTAAAGGGCTAGTCATGAAAAAGTACCAACCCCAATCATTTGTGCTCAAGGAGTTGGGTTGGGTTGGGTTGCCAAAAATAAAAATGTGTGTGTGTGTGTGTGTGTGTGTGTGTGTGTGCATGTACATGTATGTGTGAGAGTCATGAGGGCACAGGCATGGCTTCCTTACGACTTTCCAGGGCATCCTCTGGGCTGATAATAGTGGGGGCTTCCTGTTCACATGCAGAAACTATCCAATGTCCTCTTCCTAGTGAGGTCTGCACACCCAGCAGTCACTGGGTGTGCCACCATCCCCTTTCATCAGCCAGAAAGCACAAGACGGAAGAAGAAACGGGCAGTGAGGAGTAATCACAGGGACAAGGGATCCCTATTGCAACTTCCCTCACTCAGGCACAGTCTCTGAATGACTTCTCCTGCTGTCCACACTCAAAGTCTGTTCACCAAGGCCCAGTGGAAGTTCTGAATGGCATTGTCTCCTGCACTGGGGGTGTGCCGCAGTCAGTCACATCAAGTGCCCCCTTACGGCCAGAAGGCACCAGGTCACCACAGAGCGTATGAATAGAGCAGCAGAGAACGATCTGTCATTGACCAGACACCTAGAGGAAACGAAGATCAAATATCTTGCTCACGCTCCCCAAAGAACAGAAAGTTACTCTCCTTTAACTATGCTCAGCACAGGTGTGGTGTTCCAGAGGGAAATTAAACCTAGACCCCAGGTCCTGTCCCACTTGACTTCATCATGAGGTCATGGGCTGTGCAAGCTGTGGGGAGAGATTTGTTGACAAGGATGTAATCAGAATGTATGACCAGGGCCATGGGAGTCAGAAACCAGTTCAGTTCAACAAGCCTTCACTGAATGTCTACTAAGTATCAGGTCCTGTGTTGGGTGCTAGGTATGCAGAATTCATTAAGACAAGGGGCCTGCCCAAGAGGATGTTACAGTTTCATCCAGAAAATGGGCATGAGCACATAATCTGGAGATCGGTGCTAAGATAGAACAATACTGGACTAATGCCGGTGTTTAACGAAAGCTTCCTGGAGAGTGTCATACCTGAGTTAATACCTGAATGATGAGTAAGGCCTGGCCTGGTGATCACCAATGAAGGGAACATTCTGGGAAGAGGCAGGGTTGTAAATAAAGGTCTGAAAACTTGGGAGAACTACAGAGAGCTTGGTATTACAGAATCATAGCACATGAGGTGAAGAAATATGGAGCTGGCAAGGTGGACAGACAGGTCAGAGCAGAGGCAGGCGTGGTAACATTTGCAATTTAGGGTGTTGTTGAGACTTAATTGTAGCAGGTAGGTTTAAAAGAGGCAAAGAGGAAATCAGGGCACTATGGGAATATTCGAGGTGATAAATGTAACAAATCTACCCAGGTCTACCTGGATACAAGCCATTGACAATGGGCTTTGAATTTCAGGAATTCACACATAAATCTGGATGTGTTCTAGATTAAGGAATCCAATTAGTGAGGGTACCCACTGCCTTGGGGAAGAAACTACCCAAGCATCATGATGAATGGCACTCAGTAACCTATAATTGTACAGAATCGGGCCATGTCAATTACTCACCCACAAAGGTTGATTCAACTAGTATGTAGGAGAGAATAATCTGTTCCCAAGGCCTATTACTAATGAGCCAACAAAGGCATCATCCATGGCCAGGGTAAGTGGGAGGAAAGTCTATTTTAAACCCAGGGTAAAGGCTGACATAGGGAGAGGATTAACTGGGTTTCACAAACATAACAATATTTCCATAAAATGAGAAGGAGTCAAAGAACTCTCTGATTGGGTGATTATCAGTTACCTGAAGCGTTTTTCTTTTGTGTGTGTGTGTGGAAAAATTATTCTAAAAAGTTTTCTCCTTTCTTTCTCCATCTGCCAACCCACCTCTCATTTTTAGAGGACCAGTATCGACCCTGATGCTCAAAGAGTGATAAGTAACAAGGCCTCTCATGAGTGAACATGGCACTGTTACCCTGAGCCATTCTTTTCATCTGGCTTTTCTTTATTTTAGGCTCCCAAAAGTACTCTAAAATACTGTTTTGGAAAAAGACTCGCTGTGTGTTTCTCTTTACTCTCACAGTACTAGTGTACTCGGAACACTTCGCTTCTGACCCATCGGGTCACCAAATGAGGGAGGGCTTTCCTACATGTCGAGCAATTCTCTGTGACACCAGCTGGGCATCCTATAACTCAGTTCAGTTCTGACACTGGAGTTAGCATCAGATCCCACAAGTTAAGGGCTCAATCCTATAAAGATGTCCCTCCTTTCAGGGGCACCTAGGTGGCTCAGTCGGTTAAGGGTCTGGCTCTTGATTTCGGCTCAGGTCATGATCTCTCTGTTCATGAGATCGGGCCCCGCATCAGTCTCTGCGCTGACAGTGTGGAGCCTGTTTGGGATTCTCTCTCTCTCCCTCTTTCCCTGCCCCTCCCCTGCTCGTGCTTTCTCTCTCAAAATAAATTTAAAAAAATAAAATAAACATTAAAAAAAATGTCCCTCCCTTCAGACACAGTCACAGTCCTAGGTTGTCAGCTTCTGATGAACTGGCTGTAAATCAGAAGTCCTAGGCCCCCCTCCTTGGGTTCACTAATTTTCTGGAATGGCTCACAGAACTCAGGGAAACATTATGTTTACCAGTTTATTAGAAAGCATATAATAAAGGATACAGATGAACAGCCAGATAAAGAAATTCACAGGACAAAGTCCGGAAGGGTCCTGAGTGCAGAAACTTCTGTTCCTGTGGGGTTGGGGTAAATGGCACTCCCAGCACACGGATGTGTTCATCAAACCAGAAGCTATCTGAATCCTCTACTTTGCGTATTTTTATGGAGGCTTCATCATGTAGGCATTATTGATCATTAACTCAATCTCCAGTGCTACTCCTCTTCCCAGAGGATAGTTGGTGGGGCTGACTATCCCAAGCTTCTAGTCACTGCTGGTGTTTCTGGTGACTCCATCTTGAAGCTATCTGGGAGCCCACCAAGAGTCACCTCATTAGAACAAAAGATACTCTGATCATCCAGAAAATGCCAAGGGATTTAGGAACTCTGTGCCAAGAAGCAGGGGGTTCATGTAAATAAATGTATATACATATATTTTTTTCCTAATTGCTCACAAACCTCCTATAGCATCTTTTAATCTTTGTTCTTACCAAAGAGAGCCAATTTTTCCCCCAAAACCTGATTTTTTTACATTTTATTTATCTATTTATTTTGGTGAAAAGCACACATGTAACTGGGAATAAGTGTTAATAGCCGTATCAGCCAGATTGATAGGACCCAAGAACAACTCCATCCCTTGATCAACTTGGTAAAGAAATGGGCACACCGTATAACAAGGAGTATAAGGCACTTTATCTAAAGAAATCCTCTTTTGTTCAGGGAAAACAAGAACAACCACCATGGTAGTTGTCTACCTGAACAAAAAGTTACCTGACTCATCAGTTTTGCTCAATCAAGAGGTGCCTTATACACATGGCCCACACCCCCCCCCCCCTGCTTAGCAGGAATGTTCCCTTTGTCATGATTCTTTAGTAACCTCCAACAGAACACCAACATGCCTTGACTATGCCGCACAACCAGCACTGTAGAGAGGAGAGCAGTCCCAGGGATTACAGTCATGACGGAGTCGGGAGGGACCAGGTTAGTCACCAAGCATGCTGCCATTTTGAATCCTGAAGAAATCTTCCTGTCCTTGTGGCAAAGTCGCCATTTCCTGCTTGTCAGCCACATGCCTGCTCTGAGCTTTGCCATTCATCATTTGGGTGTTGTTGGTGTCAGAGTAAGGAAGTGACGGGAATGATGTCAGACTTGTAAGGAATTTTCAATGGTGGACTCTCAAACTTAGGGCTCTGCCTAACTTAAAAAATCAGTATAGAATTTGCAAACTCAATCACTGTCCTGTGCACCTGAAACGAATACTATGCGGTATGTTAACTAACTGGAATTTAAGTAAAATCTTGGAAAGAAAAAAAAAAAAAAGAACTTGGCAACTCCATCAAATTTTCTCTTTTTTGAGCATCTGATATCTTCTCACTGCTGTGTGGAGTGTCAAGAGAAGCAGAGCATAGAGACACCATGAAATACCATGTCTCAGTAATAATAACTAACATTCTGTGGGATCATACGTGTGCTGCCCATCACGTAGGAGTTTATAGCTATTAACTCATTTAACCCCCATGACGGCTCTACAACGTTACTATCATTTTGCCCATTTTATGGACAAGGAAACTGCGTGATAGAAAAGTTAACGCACTTGGTTTGTCTGCCGTCCCTGCCATGCCCCAGGTATCACCTGGAGAAAGTGCCCCATCATCTGAAGCCTCTATTTTCTCAAGGCGGATAACTGGATAATTCCACTTACCTCATTGGTCTGCTGTCAGGATTAGAAGTTCATGCATGTAAAGGGAACGGCATGGTGGTTGGGACCCCAGTGTTGAGCCCTCAGTGTATTAGCTAATGCTACTACCATTTCCAGCTAGCCTCCCCAGTATGCCCAGTTCAATCATTAAGTAGCTAAATTCCAGGTGTCCCATAGCTGGGCCTCCAACCTGTGCCTGCTCCCCCATGGGGTCTATCCCCTGTGACTTCCTATACAAGCTTGTGTGTGAAACCACTGCCTGTTTTCTCTGCCCATGTTCCACATGGCTCAGCTCAGCGATCACATGGGCATCTGGCAGTGTCTTAACATCAGCTCACATGGGAGGGTGGGCCCCTTAAAAAAAAACCTAAAAGAAATTCCAAAGGCTGTATTTTCAGTTGCACTGTCTCCAAACTCAAGCTGTAAATTTGATAACCCTCTTCAGCAGCTGAAGCTGCTCCAAAATGACTACCATGTCCCCCAAATATAATTTCCTGCCCCCAGAGAGACTATATTTTAAGTACATGGATGCCCCAAGTACTCCCCAAATTTCTTGAGACTCCATCCAGCCATTTTCATATGATGATAATATATTTCACTTGTTTCAGTTTATTATTTGTATAATACATACGATAAGATTAGTAAACATACATTATAGATCTTCTGACAGAAGTTACTGATGTTTTTAAATCAAGAGGCATATGCAGGACATATTAAGTGATACTTTCAAACTCACCATTTGATGAGACCCCGTAGACTTGACCTGAGGTCTGGCACTTGACCAACCTGATTCTCAGGTTCCTCCTCTGTCCAGTGGGAATAAAAACTGTAATTGTGCAGACTTACTGAAGGCCTACTATGTGTCCTGTTCTATAGTACTATTCCATAGGTTTTGTGCATATTAAATTATCTAATCCTTTCAATAATTGTATTTTATAGCCACAACTATTTTTTCCCATTTTATAGACAGGGATACTGAGAGCTAGATTTTAGAGTTCTATTAGTGGGGCAGCTCATTTTTTGCACCCAGTAGGTCTATACACTTGGTCACCACATTCTTTTGTATCACATTTAATACCTACCCAGTTGAGGGGCTCAAATGGACCTTCGTATATATCCAAACTATATCATGTTTAAAATTAAGGTATTGCATTAACAGTCTGAAGGCATGGGATTGTGTAATTAAGAGCCCCAAACTAGAACATTTTATACTTTAAAAATCAAGAATTTATGTTTGAGATATAATTTCCAGTCACTTTGAGTCCCTTGTAAAATTTTTCAGTAGGGCTAATAGAGAACAGAGAGCTGGTGACAGAATCCTGCTTAAAAATTCCACAGTGAAGTTTATAAAGACCCTACATTAATTCTTCCAAATATAATTACTTAAAAATACCTTTTTTCCCCTGTAGGCATATTTTTCATCTAATTTTATTTCACTGTAATTATCTGTACACCACTGTCTTTAAAAATAACACTCCCCTTATTGTTTGATTCCAACGCACTTTGAGAAAAATCAGAAATGACTATTTTTCCAAGCAGTGAATTTTGCAAAAAAATAAGGGATCAAGTACCTTCAATATAAAAGTTAAAATGTAAACTGAACCCATAGAAAACTAGCTATTTAGCTTGTCTGCCTGAGAGGGAGCCAGTCTCATTTTGAAATACATTACTCGATTTTCTTCAATACTTTAAAATAAAAATTGTAAATATAGGCAAATTCAAAGATATATATATGCAGAAATACATACGCATATATATGTAAATGAAATATACATACATTAGAAATATTTTGGTACTATATATACATATATACATATAGTACCAAAATATTTCTAATATCTTCATTCTGTGCCTTGAATCATAGCTATCATTCATTTCACTTAAATATAAGCATACATAAGCATGTTTTTTTGAATTTTACCTTCATTTATTTCTTCACTGATGCTTTTCTTTAAGATCTGTGTTTCTGTCCTATATTACTTTCTTGTGTGAGATCGACTGATTTTTTTTCTTCAAAAGTCTATTCTTAAATGTACCAGAGGATCTAAGACAACACTTCATTCTAGCTCTAGATAGCAACAGATGCTATGACAGGGAATCTACATGTTTAAGCAGGAATAGAACTATATAGATCACCATTACCTCAGGCGTAAGGAATAGTTGACTTTTTGCCAGATTTTTAAATTCCACTGTGGCCAGGGGGCCCTTCCCTGTGGCCTCTGCTTTTAGCTCCTTGAGTTTCTTCTGGTCCTCTTGCTGTTTTTATTTATTTATTTATTTATTTATTTATTTATTTATTCATTCATTCATTCATTTTCAGAGAGAGTGTGCCAGTGCGAGTAGAAGAGAGGGGTAGAGAGGGAGAGAGAGAGAGACAGAGAGAGAGAGAGAGAGAGAGAGAGAGAGAGAATCATAAGCAGGCTCCATGTTCAACACAGAGCCCAATGCAGGGGCTCAATCCCATGACCCTGGGATCATGACCTAAGCTGAAATCAAAACTTGGGTGCTTAACCGCCTGAGCCACCCAGGCACCACTTAAAGTTTATTTATTTATTTATTTAGAGAGAAAGAGAGCACGAACAGGAGAAGGGCAGACAGAGAGAGCAGGAGAGAGAGAATCCCAAGCAGCTTCTGTGCTGTCAGCATGAAGCCCAATGAGGGGTTCCATCTCATGGATCCCAAGATCATGACCTGAGCGGAAATCAAGAGTCAGACGCTTCACCAACTCAGCAACCCAGGCACTGCCCACCTTCTGTTTCTGTTTGAATTTCCTTGTCCATCTCTTTGGCCTGCTTTTTGGGCTGCTGTAGGGGCTTCGTGTTACCCTCGCGACTGGACATGGGGACTGCTGCCCCTTTCCTAGAGACTACCGCCAGAAACCTGACCTATATTACGTTTCTTTTCTCTAAACAACTTCCCTAACTTTCCTTGAAAAACAGGTTTACTGACAGTAAATTCCCTCAATTTTTGTCTGAGGGAGTCTTTATTTCCCCTTGGACTTTGAAAGAGAATTTTGCAGGGCACAAAGTTGTGAGTCGGTGGGTGTTTTCCTCTTGACAGGTTAAATATTGCATTCCTTATTCACTTGCGCGGTTTCTGAGAGGGCAGATGTAATTGTTACTTTTGTTCCCCCGTAGGTAAGGTCTCTTTTCCCTTTGGCTCCTTTTTCTTTGATTTATCTGAATTTATTTCCTTATCTTTGACTTCCTGTAGTTTGAATAGGATATGCTTTCATATAGCTTCGTTTTTTTCTTGTTTGTTCATTTGGGTTTCCTGGCATTTATTCTTCTTGGTGTTCTCTGAGCTTCCTGGATCTGTAGTTTGGTGTGGCATATTAATTTGGGGGAATTTCTCAGTCTTTGTGGAATTAAATATTTATCCTGCTTCTTTCTTTCTTTTTCTTTCTTTCTTTTTCTTTCTTTCTTTCTTTCTTTCTTTCTTTCTTTCTTATCCTTCTGATTTTCTCATTACATTTATGTTACACCTTTTGCAGCTGTCCCATATATCTTGCATGTTCTGTTATACAGTTTTTTTCTGTCTTTGTTTTTTTGTTTGTTTGCTTGCTTTTCCATTTTGGAGAATTCTATTGATATATCCCCAAGCTCAGAGGTTCTTTCTTCAGCCACATCCAGTCTGTTAATAAACTCAACCAAAAGCATTCTTCATATCTGTTACAGTGCTTTTTTTCCTCTTAAAAAAAAATGTTTATTTATTTTGAGAGAGAGAGGGGGAGAGAGAGAGAGAGAGAGAAAGAGAGAACATGTGCTGGGTAGGCGCAGAGAGAGAGAAAGAGAGAGGGAGAGAGAGAATCCCAAGCAGGCTCCACACTGTCAGCACAGAGCTCAACATGGGGCTCGATCCCACAAACTGTGAGATCACGACCCGAGCCAAAATCAAGAGTTGGCCACTCAACCGACTGAGCCACCCAGGTGCCCCTGTCACAGTGTTTTTTATCTCTAGCATTTCTCTTTGGCTCTCTTTGGATTTTCATCTCTCTGTATACAATGCCCATGTGTTCTTGTGTGCTGTCTACTTTATCCATTAAAGCCTTTAGCATAGAAATGATATGTGTTTTAAATTCTCAGTCTAATAATTCCAACATCCCTGCCATGTGTGGTTCTGATGCTTGCTGTGTCTTTTCAAACTGTGTTTGTACATTTTGTCTTTTAGTATGCCTTGTAATTTTTTCCTTTTTTTAAAGTTTATTTTATGTATTTTGAGAGAGAGAGAGAGTGTGTGTGTGTGTGTGTGTGCGTGTGTGTGTGCATGTGTGTGTGTGTGTAAGCAGAGGAGGGGCAGAGAGAAAAAGGGAAAGAGAGAGAATCCCAAGCACTGTCACTACAGAGCCCAATGTGGGGCTTGAATGCACAAACCATGACCTGAGCCAAAACCAAGAGTTGGATGCTTAACCATCCAAGCCACCTAGGCACCCCTGTAATTGTTTATTGATAGCCATACATGATATACCAAGTAAAAGGAACTGCTGTCAATAGGCCTTTAGCAATGTGATCATGAGTTATAGGGGGAAGGGAAGTGTTCTATAGTCCTCTGATTAGGTCTCCAGTATTTTAGTGAGCCTGTACCCCTGGCCTGGACTGTGGACTTCATAAATATTTCTCAGTACCCCCCACCCACCACCTTTGGTGGCATAAGATGGCTATAGTGGTCTGGAGTTGGGTATTTCACCTTCTTCGGGTCAGGTAAGCTCTGGTAACATCTCAGCATGTTGGCTCTGCTCCTCTTGAGAGCAGTCCTTGTTAAGAAGAACAGAGTGCTCTGGCGTATTTTGAATGGTTCCTTTCCCACTCCCTGCTTGAAGCATGTGGGGATTCCACCCCTCCAACCCCAGTATTCTCTGTGAGAACCTGCTCAAGCTCCTGGAGGTAAAACTCACAGAAACATGAAGACCCCCCCTGTGACTAGGTGCCCTTATCAGACTTGTCCACGGTGAGGTCCCCCAACTCATCAATGAGAGTTCAGGTTTCCTGCCAAGCACTGGTTCCTTCCAAGGTTTCTGCTCATGCATTTATGCTCTAGTAAGCTGGGATTCTCTGTATTCGCCTGTTGGTCTCTTCACTTTGGGGAGCAGTGGTTTGCCCTGTGACCTCACATCTCTTACACATCTAAGAATTGTCCATTTTGTCAGTTGGGTTAGTGTTTTACTTGTTATTAAGATAAAGTGGCAATTCTAAGCTCCTCACATGCAGAATCAGAAACTGAAAATCTCTCCCAATATTTTGCTCTCTTTGCCTTAATGATCTGCATTCGCCGTACTTACATGAGTTCTTTCTGCCACATCGCTAATTTGATTTTCATACTCTTCACTGTTCTTTGGTGTTCCCAATGTGTTTACTTTTTAAATTTCTTTCCATGTTCTTATTAAGGTATAAATTTACCCTTTTTAACGTAGAATTCTGCATGTCAACAAACAGTAACGTAACTAACACCACCATCAAGTTATACAACATTCCATAATCCCCCAAATGTGTCCATGCTTCTTGGCAGTTAGCTTAACCCTCATCTACAGGCTCTGGCAACCACTAATTGGCTCTTCATCTCCATAGTTTTGCTTTTTCCAGAATGTTATCTAAATGGAATCATACAGTATGTAGACTCTGTCCTCTTTCACTTAGCATTATACAGTTGAGATTCACCAGTGTTTTGCATGTATCAATCACTTGTTCCTTTTTATTAATGAATACTATTGCATTTTATGGCTGTGCTAGTTTGTTTATCTACTTTCTGGTTGAGGGACACATGGGTGTTTCCAGTTTGGGGCGATTACAAACAAAGGTGCTATAAAAATTCACATGTAGATTTTGTGTGAATAGGTTTTCATTTCATTTAGGTAAATCTATAGCCCATTTAAAATTGAGCTGGTTGTTTTCTTACTATTGAGTTTTGAGCATTCTTTAAATATTCTGGGTAGAAGTCCTTTATCAGACATGTGATGTGCATGTATTTTATCCTAGGCTGGAGCTTGTCTTCTCGTTTTTAAAATCTAATTTATATTTGAGCTCAGTAATAACTGTTTGTGGCTTATGTCCTTAGATCTGGAATTTTTTAAGATCTTTTTTATTTAACTGCTTTATCATTTCATATGGAGCCAATTTGCATTTTTATTCTTACTAAATTGCTCTGGATAGCACAAAGCAATTGCTAAAAATTGTCTTCCATTCCATATTTTCTTCTAGCTTAGCATCCTTTTATTTTTTCATATCATGGTTTTGGTTTTTTTGGGTTTTTGGGGGGGGGGCTTGCACACCCCTGCCCCCATCCCCACACAAAATACCTCTTCACCTGAAAGACCTCAAGCAGATTGATTTGGTTGCCATAATGTACCTTCCATCTGGCTCATGTTTGTCCAGTTCTGATCAGGCATTTACTTGCTCTGATAACGTGTGGGTTGCTGTTATCCCACTGAGCTATGATTTCTAGATGAATGGGTATCTCCTGTTCCACCCACCAGTTTCTTCCACCCTGAGAAAATGTTAGAGAGCAGGGAATGCTGCATGGATGCTTTCTGCTTTTTCCTTTTCTTCTTCTCTTTTAAAAGAATGCCTGCACTCTGCTCTGCCTCCAAATATCTGTGGAATATTCTTGCCCAGAACTCCTATCATCCGGGCAGGGTGGGAATAAGCACGGTCCCATTCCCGTTGGAAATATCTCCAATTCTTTATGTAGCTGCCGTGCCCACTTTTTGGCCAAACAGAGCCTCTCTGTTGCTTATGCCTTTTGTTTCCCCCCTTTTTCTCCAGCAGCCATTTCTACTTCTCTCTCAGATGAAGGAAATTTAGAGAAATCTCTCCTTTGAAAATCTGGGTACACAGTGAGAATTTTGGGTACACAGCCAGATCAGCACCACGGGTTCCCAGGGCTGGAGAGGCTATTAGGAACAGCCCTCAGATGTCTCTGCTGCTTTCCTTTTACCTCCTTGGCCATCAGGCTTTGGACTTTGACGTTGTAGCTCAAGTCTTTTGTCCAGTTGATTACTGTTGGTTAAAACATCATGATTTTTTTTTAAGATTGTTTTGTTCCTTTTGTTAGACTTGGGGGAGGAAAATTTGGTGATGCAATTTCAACTTATTTAGTAATTCTACCAGTTTTATTTTATGGTGAATTTCCTCCTCCAGGAAGTGTTCTCTGATTCCACCCAGTGTCAATAACCCTCCTCCGTGTTCCCCACAGAGCTGGAATTAGCTAGCAATATTTTACTCTAATGGTTAAATAATTAGAATACTTCTGTATCTGCTAGAAATAGCCACTGTGCTAAACCCCCTCACCAGAACACCAGAATCCTTCCCATTAGCCATGACTGCCCTGATCTCTCCCTCTGAAAGCCCCCCATCTTGCCCGCCCAGCTACTAAAAGGTTGATGCCTGAACCATCATGGGCCTTCCAGAGCCCTGTCGCTGGTCGCTGAAGGACCTCCACGGGTTGATTGTTGCCCAAGCCAACCACCCACTAAACATGTTTTACATCACTCCAACCTGCGCTTACCTCTTTCATGGTAATTTTTTACACATTTCTGACGTTGCTTCTTTAACTGTCTTCTTACTTATTTGAAAGACAAATTCCTTGACGGTAGCACTTCAAGTAGCAAACATTTGTTTAATTTCTGTTATATGCCATGTTCATTGCTCACTTAATCCTTCTGCAAATACTGTGAAGTTGGTATTATCACTCCATTTCACAGATGAAGAACTCAAGACTCAGTGAGGTTTAGCAGCCTGTGCAAGTTTACGCAGCTTAATTAGGGCCAAAAGTAGAATTTAAATTCAGCCACCCTGCAGAAGTTGTCTAAGAAAGATATTTCCAGCGGAAATTTTGTATAACTAGCATTTTGGAATAGGAACAACTTCCACATGATAAGCAGTGTGATATTAAGTTCTTATAACATGCATGCACCTGAAGTTCTTTTGAGAGCAAGGAGATATATATATAGTCCTTTAGAGCATAGTAGCATGCATGGTTCCTCGTTGGCCCAAATGAGTGATCGTAAAAATAAGGCAAGCAATGATGAAGGAATGGATGAATTAATTGATGAGACAGTTAAGTACTATTTCAGAAGATACATTATTGGGGATATAACAGTGTAGAATGAGAGGCAGTATATGTAGTGTTTAATAACATGAACTTTGGAACGCCTGGGTGGCTCAGTCAGTTGAGCGTCTGACTCCGGGTCAGGTCATGATCTTGCAGTTCATGAGTTCAAGCCCCATATTGGGCTCTCTGCTGTCAGCACCAAGCCCACTTCGGATCCTCTGGCCCCTCTCTCTCTGCCCCTCTCCTACTGTGTGCTCTCTGTCTCTCTCTCTCTCTCTCAAAAATAAATAAACATTTCTTTAAGAAATTTAAAAAAGAGAGCATAAACTTTGGATTTGCCCATAGTACGCATGAAATATAATTTATCATTATCTTAATGGGCATTTAAGTTGTTTCTACTTTTCTTATTCAAATAATAAATACCTTCTGTATATTTCTCAACACATGCATGAGTGTTTACTTAGCTTTCTAGAAGTAGAATCACTTGGCCAAACAGTATATGTACTTGAACATACTTAAATATTTCAAATTTCTTTCCAAAGGAACTCCCCTTACTGCTACCAATAATTTATAAAAGAGCCAATTACCTATACCCTTACCGATGATGGATGTATTTATTCTGCAACATTTGTTAAGAATATTAGTGACTTATTGCTTTCATTTCCATTTTCTGGATTGCCAGTGAGGTTGAGCAAAATATCAGGGTTTAATACTTGTCTTTTTTCTGAGTCACCGCTTATATACTTTGTCCACCGTTGACTGGATTGTGTTTACCATTTTATTGATCTGTAATCACTATTTATCTAATATGGATATTAATCAGTTGCAACCAACCAGTAATCCTAACCTGTCCCCAGAGCACTGCTATCTACTTTACTCATTAGATTTTTGAGAATACAGAACTTTTCAGTACGTTTTTATTGTCAACCCTCCACTTTTTTTCTTGGTCAAAAATGAAATAATTGACTCTTGCAAAGTATTCTTCAAAATTCTATTCCAATAATTTTATAGTCTTGACTTTGATAATCAGATCTTTAACCCATCAGTATGTTTGTGCTTATATTTGTGTATGTGAAAAAGAGGAGAAAGGGATGTGCGTTGAATAACTGATGTCTAACTGTATTTTCTAATTTGTTCCAACACGACGTGTAAATACTTTTCTTGGAAACAGCACAGGACTCTCCATTGAAAACCTGTTAGGACTGTCTAACAAGAGAGCTCCTTAATGTAGCTGTACAAAAAAAGTGTTCTTTAAGAAGTCATAACCCATCTGTAATTAACGACAGTTTTATCGATCTTAAGTATCTAAGAGTTATCTCTTTAGAACCTGACTTATTATATTGGCCAGGGCTTAGTACAATGTTCCACAGCAGAGCAGATAATAGGATTTGTGACATTTCTCACATCAGTGGGTAGGCTTCTGTTATCTTATCAGTGCATAGGATATTTGCAGTAGCTTGCTGATTAATAACCTTCATCCAGTTAAGAAAGTTCTATTCAATTCCTATAAGCACTCCAAGATAAGAAAGTCCTAACCATGGCTTATTGTTAAGCAGGCACCTACAATGGCCTTTCTAAAAATGAGAGGCTGGAACAGCCCTCCCATAATTGTTCGATTAATTACCTATTGCTTATGTAGGACTTAGTCCTTCTCATGGCCTCCTGAGTTCTGAGGTTGGAATTAGTCTGAGGGTCTGCTGGAGGGCTTCTCCCTGAATTTCCAGGGTTTGTGTGTCCTCAACTTTTCTGTGCACTGTGTCCATTCCTCCCCTTTTTGCTTTATCCTCTTCTGGGTATTCCTCGCTGCTGGCACATACCTCACATTTTCCAGCATGGCTGGGTGTTTATTTTTACTCCTATGTTGTTCCCACAACAAATGATGGCACATGATAGGTCTCATATCTTGTTTTTTTTTTTAATGTGGTTTTTTTTTTTTTTTGAGGGAGAAGAAGGGACAGAGAAAGAGAGAGGGAGAATCCCAAGCAGGCTTCATGCTGGCAGCGCAGAGACTGATATGGGACTCAATCTCATGAACTATGAGATCATGACCTGAGCCAAAATCAAGAGTCATTTGGGACGCTTAACCGACTGAGCCACCCAGGCACCCCTCATATCTAGGTTTTTTGATCTAACAATATATATTAGAGATTTAAGTACATAAGAGCCTCCTTGTTCTTTTTAATAACTACATAGTATTCCCTTGCATAGCTGTTGCACAAATTCATAACACGTGCCTCCCACTGATAGACCATCTTTAGGGTTCCTCCAAAATTTCCTATTACAAAGAATCCTGCCACATTTGGCACACATTTGTCCCTAATAGACATCATTTTACATGTGTAGAGCTTAACTATTAAAAAAAAAACAAAACCTGTAGTGGAATATCCAGGACAAAGTGTCTATGCATTAAAAAAATTTTTTTAATGTTTATTTTTGAAAGAGAGAGAGAGAGAGCACAAGTAAAGGAGGGGCAGAGAGAAAGGGAGACACAGAATCCAAAATAGGCTCCAGGCTCTGAGCTGTTAGCATAGAGCTGTTCAAGCTGGGCTTGAACCCACAAACCGCGAGATCATGACCTGAGCCAAAGTTGAACGCTCAACTGACTGAGCCACCCAGACACCCCTATGCGTTTTTTAAATTTTGAAAGGTATTGCCAGAACATCTGCCATTCAAATCATACCAATTTATAATACCTGTCCATGACCTCTCATTTTCCTTTTTGGCTTGTTCATCTTTATCTTGTTGTTTTTTAAATCTCCATATATTTTGGAAACTAGATATTTTTCAGTCTTTGAATTATATAAATTTCTCTCTGTATTTTTAGAGGTTTTGAATATTTTGAACTATGAGGAGTTCTATTTGTGTGAGGTTGAAACTATCAATATTTTTCATTTTGGGGTTCTTGTTTTTGTGTCGTACTCCAAAAAGCATTCTCCACCCCACGTTTACGTTGAAAATTTCTTTCCTCACTTCTCTTAATCCTGTTGTAATTTTACTCTTTAGCACTTCATTTCAATACATCTGGTATTTATTCTAATGTAAAGTGCAAAGTGAATCTGACAGGTTTTAGGTGTTTTGGTTTTTTTTTTTTAATTCTCAGAAGGATACCTACTTGCCTCAATCCATTTATTTTATAGGCTTCTAAGCTGTCCTTGCCCCTACATCATCCTGGAGACTAGGTTCTCCCCATTTAAACAACCACACATGCTCTTTCTTATTAAATGTACATCCTGCTAGTTAGCTCAATGTGTGCATGGTCTAGGATGTCACTCCTGCATCATCAATGGGCACTTCTCTCCAGGATGGAGCCTACTGGCATTAAACATGTGGTAATGTTGTCCATTAAAAAGAACCAACTTAAAGGAACCCTCCCCTCCCCCACCCCACCCCAATAGTTCACCTGTACAAACATGACTCCTTGAAAGACTTGGCCATACTCCCTGTCTTCAATTTCTCCCCTTACACTACTGTCTCCCCAACCACTCCATCCACATCACCTGTCACCACCATGGGCTGATAGTCTCCAATGACCAGGTCTCAGTCTCTAGGTTATGTCATCTACCAGTCAGTGGCACACATCTACCTTTGTAAAAGTTTGTCTTTACCTGCTTCCAGGGCATGGTTGCCTCTTAGCGCCACCCCCCCCCCCCCGCCACTTCTCTCACCTCCTGACCCTTCTCCATCTCCTCTCCCAGTTTCTCCTTATTTCCCACGTGAATTACCTACATTCTCAGGCTGGGTCCTCAGCCCTCTTCCCCCTTCTGTTCCCATTCAATCCCTTGGTGATCTTGGCTAGTCTCATGATCTTAAACAGTATTTAAATGCGAATGACTCCCAAGGTTCTATCCCCATCCCAGACCTCAACACTCAAGACCACACTCACATCTCCACTTTACTGTCCAATGAACATCTCAAATTAACATGTCCAAGAACAAACGTCTCTCTCTGGCTACCAAACCTCCTTCCTTTCATCCTTCCTCACCTAAAGAAATGCCATCTTCACGGTTACAGTTGTTCAGGAGAAAGCCTTGGAGCCATCCTTGGTTTTTGTCTTTGTCCATAGTTCATGGCCAACTGACCAGCAAACCTGCTGTCTCTCCCCTCAAAATATTTCCAGAGCCTGACCACTTCTCACCACTCCGTGGATGCCAACCCCAGTCTTAGGCATTAACCTCTTTCACCTTTATTATTGCAATAGCCTCCAAACTGGTCCCTCTGACTCTGCCCTTTCCCTGTAACCACAGTGTGGTCCTTTGAAAATGCAAGTCACATCATGTCATTTATCTGGGAATAGTTCCTTCTGATGGCTCCTCTCCCTACTCACAGCAGGAGCCAAAGTCCTTCCTTTTGTCTCTAAGGCTCTGTGAGATGTGATCACCCACTTCTCTGATTTCATCTCCTTCCTTCCTCTTCCTGCTCTCTCCACTTCAGCCACACTGGCCTTAGAGCTCTATGCTCCTTGAATACGTCAAACACGTCCCCAGAGCAATGCATTTGGACTTGCAATCTTGTGTCCTGGAATAATCTCCCCAAAATCCCCATGAGCAGCCCCCCACTTCGATCTCTGTTCAACATCTCTTGATCCCTGACCAACCTCTAGGAAGGAGCAGCCTCCTATCCCCAACACTTTCTAACCCCCCCCCCCCCGCTATACTTCTCTCTATAGCATCTATTTCCCTGTGCATAATTGCTTTGATGTAAGCTCCACAAGAGCAAGACGTTCACAGCTGAATTCCTAATATCTAGAAGGGTGTGCGGCACAGAGACAGTGCTCATAATATGTGTCAAATAAATGAAGGAAGGAATTTGGAAGACAGTTTCTCTTCTGCCCAGAGTGCATCTGGTGTGTGTCCTGCCTTCTACAGAACAGGGAGTAGATTCTGAGTCAGAAGGCTATAACTTTCGCAGTTCAGTTAAAGGAGCTCTAGGCCAGAGAAAATAAAACTTAGTTCTGGCCCCATAGTTGGTACTAAATAGGTAGAGACCCTGGATGAGCCCAATTATCTTGAGTGTCTAAGATTCGTTGCCAAAAGATAGACTTCATCATACCATCATATCTAACTCACCAGAATTTTGTTAGAAAGTGTGAGAGAATATCTATTTTAGAAGTATGCCTACAAATTCTCCTTGATCCTAGTCCCTCTTGTTTCACTGCCTTATGAATGGTGCCCCCACCTACCCAGGCACCAAAGCCAAACACTTAGACAACCTTCTATGCAACTCCCCAACAGCTAACAAGTCCCCTAACCATATAGAAGCTGCTTCCTCCCTTATCTCAATTCCATTCACCTGTTCCTTTTCCTGGGCCCTTTGTCTTAGAGCAGCCTCATTCTTGCAGACTGCCCAGATAGATTCTTAACTGGCCTCTCAGTCTCCAGTGTTGTTTCCTTCCCATGGATTTTTTTCCCTGCAACACAAATATATTCAAGTCCTCCCCCACCCCACCCCCCACACTCTTGCTAAGAATCCATCAAACGTATTCCTTGCCTTCAGGTCAGGTTCAGCCTCCCTGATGAGCACACAAGACCCTCCATGTGGCCACGCCCTTCACTATGCTCATATCCTGCTCTTAGTAACATGTTCCTCAAAACCCATGGTGCAATTCCATGCCTTGGCACCTCCTCACGTGCCATTGCCTCTTCCTAAAGCAGCCCAGCACTCACCTACCTGTCTCTGATGTTCTTCTGTGTTCTCCCACACCTCCTGTGTTTCTTTCTCTTGAGGCACTTTCCATGCTGTTATGTTAGTTTAAGCCTCTGCCTCCCTAAACTAGACTCTGAGCTTTCTATGGGAGAAGAAATGGCTCCTTCTGCTCCCAACCTTAGGAACAACCACCATGGGCACCAGATAGATTTAAAATGGGCCAATGACAACGTGGAAGCACTTTGAAATGTTTGTAAAACACAAAACAGGTATTGTTAAGGTATTGTTAATGCAGTGTGAGGAAACTGTCCAGAGGAAAGACAGCTGGAAAAGGCTGGGGCTTGTTAACTGCCAGACTTTGCCTGGTGGACTTCTAGTCAAAGTCACGTTCCACATCAAGATGAATTACCTTGTTCATGTCACGACTGCCACTTTACCAAAATATCCCCAGGATGCTGTCTGAATGCCAGAAGAGTGGTTATTCAGCTTATTTGGGGGAAGCCAAATACAGACCTGTTTCAATTTCACTGTTGGAATAAATACCCTATCTACTGGGCCTTGATTCCAGCTGGAAATGGACCAGGTAGCTATGTAGTCTCTCGTGTTCACAAGCGAGGACATCGTTGGCTTTGCCATTTATCCCTTTCGGTTGGCCAGGGGCCAGGAAGTCAAAGTACCAGGGCAAAAACACACTGCGTACATGTCTGGAAAGGGCAAAAACCAAGAGACAGATGCTGGGACCATAAGAGCAATCTGCAGCACGGAGGGCTGAAAAGTGCGTCCCAATTTGGTTTTCTTCCAACAGAGCAACACATTAAGTCGGGCTCTTAACCCAAATGAAAGGTTTTAGATTTATTTCATTGGCAGATGGAAATTAAGTTACAGAAACTCAAAAAGCACAGGCTAGAGTGTATTTAATTTCATTTATTTTTAATGACACAAGAAATACATAATATAGTGTCCCTATAAAAATGGAAACAGCACAGATAAAGTTGAAGTCCCTCTTGACCGCTCACCGTTATATTCATTCCCCTTCTCCAGGAGTTACTGCTGCTATCAATTTGAAGTGTATCATCAGACAGGCACACACACACACACACACACACACACACACGATATTAATGTGAAGCTATTTAATCTTAGCTTTGGCTGAGGCCCCAAGATACCAAGATAATAGATACTGTATTCCAAACTGAGATACAAGATCATTATGGAGAATATCAACGGTGGTTGTCCATGAACCACATCTATGGCATAAAAGGATTTTGAGAAGATTAGGTGGAGAGAGTAGGTTTTGGATGGAAACTGTTGGCTCCCACATCCATGAGAGTAGGGAGAGGTGATGTCTTTACTCACCTCAAAAAAAAGAAAAGGTTTTAATGGGACCATTGAGTGTTTGATATGTGCCCCTGACAAGATTATGGGTGGCCATCATTTTCTGTTTTGCTTTTCCATTTTGTTTCTTATATAATCTCTTTCCTGCTTCTCAAGGTTAGAAATGTATTTCTTTTCTTCTAATGCTTCTATGATATTTTCATTGTTTAAGCACTTGATTTGTCTAGAATTTTGTTTTCATGGTGTGAAACAGTGACCTAACTACTTTTCTCCAAATGAGTTTGATTAATTTGGTTTGAATAACAAATTATTTCAACACTACTCATCATGCAATCTTCCATTACCCTCTGATTGAAAGGCCACATTTGCTGTATACAAAGTTGAAAATACTCACTGGTTCCTTTCTGGACTGTGTTCTATATCATGGATCTGTTTCTCTCTTCTTAATGAGCATACTTATTAGGAGCCCAATGTGCTTCCTTTTCATGGAGTGGACAACATGGCACACAGAATGTTATATCTATTATTATGTGGGGGGTTTTCATTCTGTTCCAGACAAAGGTAAAGTCAGGGCCATGATGGTGGTAGCATCATCTGATTCAACCCCCACCCACTAAGGTAGGCCCTGAGCTTGCCCTTTCCCTGACCTTGCTGCTCAGAATCCTCAGCATCTCCCCTGTGCTCCAGAGAGACTCCCTTGGCTAATGAAGACATTTGCCACTTTCCACTCCTGCTTTAGCATCCCTATGGGATGCCTGATGGTGCTTCATGAAGCCAACACAATGCACCCACTTCTCCATCCTCCAGCCCTGGCCCTGGATGCCACGTGGTTACCTCTTTAGAGAATATCTCTTTACTAGCTGAATGTCTTCTGGATGGCTCGGTGACTTAGCTCTTCCTGGGCTTTTTTCTCATTCCTGTTAACAGAATCGTCTTGCTTAGAATCAGACATAAGGTGATAGGATGCTAACACAAGACTCTTGAAGGGATGTACTCAGTGAGACACTCCTGCAACTCTTGCCAGCTGTCCAACAAAGAGCCCACACACACCCCACACTGTCCACATGCATTTAGGGCTCTAGTATTATCCACTGCTCCAGCCCTGATAGATGAGACATCTGCCTTATGGCACAGAGCGTACAGGGACAAAAGCATCACTGTACTCGTCTCTACAATGGGGGTAGCGCTATGTCCTTTACAGGGCTTTGGTGAGAAGTAACGAGAGCTCGTTGTAAGAGCTACATAGATGCCTATTAGCCTTCCTTCCTCACTAAATTAGGCCCACACCTTGGTGAGGCACTGCCCCTTCTCTGAAGCCTTGGCCACTGTAGTCACTGTGATCATCCACAGTGGTATTTCCATATTGACTTTCATTGGCCTTGCCCATTTATTTATCTATTTATTTATTTATTTATAGAGAAAGACAGTTAAATTCAAATTCTGGATATACAAGTCACAGTATCCTGGACTCTGGCTTAGCCAGGTTCATCATCCCTTGAGTGTCTATGGAAACTGAAGCAGGAAAGCTCCAGAGGGCTCGCCCTGGATGTTCCTCACAGCTTCATTTAATTATCACCATCAAAGCCAATGAGGGTCATAAACTGTTTCGTGACATAGCAATGGGCAGTGTTAATGGAGGTGAACCTGGGCACCTCATTATGCCCACATCATAAACTGGCACATCAGAAGAGGCACAACTAAATAACGCCTTTCTTCTTACGAATAAAAAAGACAAGGAAACACAGATTCTGGTAAAATCTTCATGCTTGGTAAAATTAACTTTCAGTCAAAAAAACAATGGAGTTCCTACCTTTATTTTTCTGATAAAATTTTTATTTCAGGTTGGATAAGCAATTTTGTCTGCCACTAAGTACAAGACTATGCCAAGTAAGTCATGTAGACAACAGGGCATTATATAAAAAGGAAAACAGGTACACAGAAATCTCAGAAATAAAATATGAAAAGAATTAATTGTATCAGAAACCTGGTAAACTGGTATATTGGGTTCTTCCCAGAGAAAGAGAACCAATAGGATAGACAGGTAAAGTAGATATAGATAAATGATAGATGACACATAGGTGATAGATAGATAGATAGATAGATAATAGATAGGTAGATAGATAGATGATAAATTATAGATAGATGATAGATGGATAGATGATAGATTAGATAGATAGATAATGGATAGATACATAGATAATAGATAGATGATAGACAGATAGATAGATAACATATGGACGGATAGATAGATAATAGATTGATAAATAGGTGATAGATAGATAGATAGATAAAGAAGAGATTTATTATAAGGAATTGGCTCATGCAATTATGGAAGCTGGAAGTCCCAAGATCTGTAGTGAGTCAGCAAGATGGAGATCCAAGAGACTGATGGAGTTGTTCTAGTCTGAAGGCAAGCTGAGGTTGCTCTCCCAGCTTGCATGCAGTCAGGCAGAAGGAATTTTCTCTTATTCAGCCCTTTTGTTATATATAGAGACTTTCAACTATTTGGATAAGGCCCACCCACATTAGGATGGAAATATGCTTTACTTAATCTACTGATTTTACTTTTAGTCTCCTCCACAACACTCTCACAGAAATACCCAGTGTAACGTTTGACCAAATATCTGGATGCCGTATGGTCCATGTCAAGCTGATACATAAAATTAACCACCAAAAAAAAATAAAAAAATAAAAAATTAACCACCACAGCTGGCCAATATATGCTAAACGTCCCTATAGTGGAACCTCTATATCTATACCTATATGTGTATGTAACACGAATATTTATAGTACTTAAGAAATGCATTCTTCTGACCTGTTCTCAAAGCTGTGTTCTTAGACTCTTGAAATACCACTATAGATATTTTTTTTATTGAGGTCAAATTCACATAATATAAAATTAATGATTTTAAAATTAAAAATTCGGAGGTGAGTGGCTCCCTTGGTTAAGTGTCCGACTTCGGCTCAGGTCATGATCTCACTGTTCACAAGTTCAAGCCCCGCATCGGGCTCTGTGCTGACAGCTCAGAGCCTGGAGCCTGCTTCAGATTCTGTGTCTCCCTCTCTCTCTGCTCCTCTCGCACTCATGCTCTGTCTGTGTCTCTTAAAAATAAATAAACACTAAAAAATAAATAAAATAAAAAATTTGGTGGCAGCACTGAGTGTTGGGTATAAGTGATGAATCACCTAATTCTATCTTGAAACCAATATTTCACTGTATGTTAACTAACTAAAATTTCAATGTAAACAAACTGAAAAAAATAAAAATAAAAAATAAAATAAAATAAAATTCAGTGGCATTTAGGATACTTACAATGTTGTGCAACAATCACTTCTATTTAGTTCCAAAACATTTTCATCACCACAAAAGGAAACCCTAGACCCATTAAGCAGTCATTCCTTGTTTCTCCCTCCACCTAGCCCCTGGCAACCATTAATACACTTTCTGTCTTTACAGATTTGCCTCTTCTGGATAATTCATATAAATGGAATCATACAATATATGGCTTTTTAAAAAATTTTTATTTATTTATTTGAGAGAGAGAGTACACTTGAGTGAGGGAGGAGCAGAGACAGAGAGGGAGAGAAAGAGAATCCCAAGCAGGCTCAGCACTGTCAGTGTGGAGCCCGATGTGGGGCTCGAACCCACAAACTGTGAGATCATGACCTCAGCCAAAGTCAGAAACGTAACCAACTGAGCCACCCAGGGGCTCCAATATATGACCCTTTATGTCTGATAGCCTTCACTTAGCATGTTTTCAGGTCCATCCACACACAGTAGCATGTATTTTATGGCTAAGTAATATTCCATTATATGTATATGCCACATTTTGTTTGTTCATCCACTGACGGATGAATGGGTTGTTGATGGGCATTCGGGTTGTTTCTGCAATTGGCTATTATGAATGATGCTCCTGTGAACATGGGGATACAAATACCTGTTTGAGACCCTGCTTTCAATTTTGTTGGGTTTTACCAAAGAGAAGAGGTATGAGTCACATGGCAATTCTATATTTAACTTTTGGAGGAACTGTTCTCCCCACCATAAATGTTTAGCAAGAAATTACTCATGAATGGGAAATCAGATCAGCATTTAGAACACACACACACACGCACACACGCACATACACACACGCACACATACACACACATACACACACACATACACACACGCACACATACACGCACATACACACACATACACACACACATACACACACTGCCGTCTGCCATTCTAAATGCAATAGAATGCAATAGCGAAAGGTCCACTTGATATTGTAAGTGCTGCAGAGGCGTCCTCAAAAGGTAAAGTAATAGGATGCTACATTCTTCTCCCGAAGCACAGCTGATACCAACCTCAAGCTTTTGATGCACTGACTCCTCCTGTGACCTCAAGTTCAGCCAGGAGCTGACTCCAACGCTTTTCATTGCTTCATAACATGTAATGAATAGGAGACTGATAATGTCACCAGAGTCATACTGAGTGGTTAGCTTCCTAGTTCTACAGAAACTCAGTAACCTACAGACAGGGGGGAAAAAAAAAAAAGAGCAGAAGCTACTGAGGTCAAAGGTTCCAGAGTGGCATGTGACCTACCCCCAGAGCTGAGCTGTCTGTACATACTCCACCCCAGGTCTGGGGTCAGACAGAGGTAGCTGTGAAGGAGCAGAGAGGGGGTTGGGGAGTCCCTGGGAGCCGGCTGAAGCCTCTAATCAGGCCCTAAACTTGGCTGACCCGGGGAACATTTCCATTACAGTAAGAAACTGTTTAAGATTTTTAAGGGGTTTTCTTTCAGCAAATCTATTAGAGACAAAAAGAAAATCACAAAGTCTTGGGAGAAGGGAATTGGTCATATACAAACTTTTCATCCTCATTCTTCAGTGGCTGGGCCACAGTTCTACAAAAAGCTTCAAGTTTTGGATTCAGAGCCGGCCATGGGCCAACAGGGGACAGCAGCTGGGTCTGCCCAGTACCCAGAAATCACTAAGACATCCCTTCTCCTTCCTGTTTCATCATTTCCTGCATAGCTAGGTCTCTACTCCATGGATATCTTAAGAAAAGTAGACCCTCCCTAGAAAAGATTGGTGATGTCCCATTAGGAAAGACTAAAGAGGGGGCACCTGGGTGGCTTAGTCGGTTAAGCATCCGACTTCGGCTCAGGTCATGATCTCACGGTTCATGGGTTCAAGCCCCACATCAGGCTCTCTGCTGCCAGCTCCAAGCCTGGAGCGGAGCCTGCTTCGGATTCTGTGTCTCCCTCTCTGTTTCTCCCCCACTCATGCGCTGTGTCTCTCTGTCTTTCCAAAAAATAAATAAATGTTAAAAAATGTTATATAAAAGAAGAAAGACTAAAGAAAGTTCAGTCATCTTAGAGAATCTTGCTAAATAGAGTGAATAATCTTGCCCTTAGTTCTCCAAAGTTTTGTGTATCAGAAGATAAATTCTGAAATATAAATATAAATGGAGAAGAAAGATACCATTCACTCTTTTTTACATAAATGGAAGAGCTTACTTTTCTCAAAGAAGAAAGTACATAGACCGTGGGTTTCTGGAGCTCAGAAATTTACCATCAGAGAAAAATAATTTGAATACAAGTTTGATGGATTCATTTTTAAACCAAGTTCCCTTCCTCTGACTACCAGGCACTACGCAGACTTATGGTGGAGAAGCTGGTCCTATAGCAATTATGACGTCATCCATTGCACAAAGCCCAGCCTCGTTTTATGGGGAACGGTGCAGGTAAATATCAGCGTTGAGAAGCCAAGAACTCATTGTTCTCTTCTGTGGGGAAAACTCAGAAGCACAGTCTAATGATGTGGCAAAGTGAAATTTCTCTCTGACTGAGTCATCTTTCGCTGGGTCCAGGAAATAAAAGAGAGCAGGAGCCAGAAATATGTAGCACACAGTGATTGCATCATCCGTCTGGAGGCTGTCAATCTGTTCATGATGTGAGGTCAACCAGTAACCTCATCAACAGGGCACAGTATGAGAAAACACAGTGCGGAGGCCTGAGGCTCTTTGGGACATCCAGGTAAGTTGGTGAGGACATAGCAATGGGACTTAGAGACCTCACAGATTCCCCCCTCCCCCAGGAGAGCCAAAGACAGAGAATCCCACCACCCTGCCCGACTATTGCATGAAAGAGCCATCTTCACCCGGGGCTCCTGTCATGCAGTCACGATCCAGACGTTACTACTTCACCATATGCACTTTTTCATGAGAAGGAGACTGGTTTTATTCTCCTCAAATCTTGGGAAATTGGCCGGAACAAGTACATTCTTGCTTGCATTGTTCCCCTCCCTCCCGCAACCCAGAGGAATTGACTCACCAGTCGCCAATGCAAAGCTCCAACATCCCTGGTGTAGCAATCCACTCACAAGAAGTGGTGTTGATGGGAGAAAAGAGAACTGGTAACCGTCGTCTCCACTTATTAAGCACTGACGATGTGGCAGGCTAAATGCTCCCCATGCATTCTGCACCAGAAGGCAACTCTGAAGATGCACCCATTGGAAACCAAATGCTGTCATTAAATTTAGCGTATAAAACTGCACCCCTGAAAACCACCAGCACTCCCCACATAGAGAAACAATGTTGTAGTTGAAGCCTCTCCTTCACAGATTGTCCTTTATTTGCCAGAGATGTTTAAGCAAACCTAGAAGTTCACTTACATTAATGCGTTGAGGACTGAATTCAAAAGGATCATTTTCTCGTTCTCAGAAAAGATTCAGAAACTCAGTTTCAGCGGGCCTGGTAGGGGTCTTCATCTGGCTGGTGATCCCAGTGAGCATCTCTCCTGTGCACTGGGTAGGTCAAATAGTATTTAAGTTTCAAAACACATTTCTCAGATGTGGAATCAGAAGCTCTGGTAGATTATGTGACTCAACCCAAATCTCACCAATAATAAATGGCAGTCAATCCTTAAGTCCACACATCTGGGGCTCTCTTTCCCACAAGGCTGGCTGAGCAGCTTTTCTCAGAAAGGATAAATCAAGCACTCACTGCCCACCACGACAGACTAATCCCAAAGCCACCCTTTCACTACCAACTGCAATAGAATCCAGAGATTGGCAGATATCGTGATTTGGGGATTTATTGGGATCTGGCCTCCCAAGGGCGGCCTTTGGTTTCTCCCTGGCTAAAAAGTCTCTTATTTCCCAAGACCATTAATTTGAGTTGCACTGCAAAGACCAGGTAGGATTGAAACAAGCAAACTCATGCTCCACAATCAAATACCATTATATGATCCTGAAGACTTAAGAAACAAGGGAGGAGCCACACTTACTGGATAGCAATGGGCAACAGACTTGGAGCAAGCTTTGGCCTGCATTTCCCAATGTCTCTGGACAGAACTTAGTGACTTGTGACACATGGAGAGAATCATCCTCTGAAGGGTATTTTTGATTTTCCCAGAAGGATTTAATTAACTTGTAATTTTTTAAAAACATGCTCTAAAGCACGTAGCTCAAATATTTTTTAATGTTTATTTATTTTTGAGAGAGAGAAAGAGACAGAGTGCAAGCAGGGGAGGGGCAGAGAGAGAGGGAGACACGGAACCGGAAGCAGGCTCCAGGCTCCGAGCTGTCAGCACTGAGCCCGACGCGGGGCTTAAATCCACAAACCAGGAGATCATGACCTGAACCGAAGTCAGAAGGTTAACCGACTGAGCCACCCAGGCGTCCCCTTGTAGCTCAAATCTTTTAATGTTGAGATCAGCCTTCCTTTGGATCTGTGGGGGATACTCCATATAGCACAGAACATTAGAATAGGACTTTCTTGGGGCGCCTTGGGGGCTCAGTTGGTTGAGCACCGACTTTTGATTTCGGCTCAGGTCGTGACTTCACTGTTGTGAATTTGACCCCTGCAGTGGGCTTGGTGCGGACATGGAGGCTGCTTAAGACTCTCAAGAATCGTACTTTCTTCTCGGGTCACGGAACACACGTTTTGTTAGCTTCTAGATGGTACACATGACAGAAAGTGCGGCCATCACCTCGCCAGTGCTCCATAATGGTCATGAGAGAGCTGCCTCTTGGTTTCGATTTTTGAAAAACCTATCGTGAAACATTTGTGACATACTATGGACAGAACCACGGAACAAATAATCTAATAAATGCAAGGGTATCTGTCTCCCAGCTCCCCAAATAGAACTGTACAAACAGAATTGAAGCAACCCCTTTTCTCCATTTCACCCTGCTTCAGGATGTCCATCACACCCGCGCATGTCCTTATACTTTCATCTCAGTAGTCTTGTGGACCTACGCGGTATTGAGGTAAACATTACATCACTAAACATTGATCAAACTAAACATTACATCAAAAGTAGACCAATGACCTTGTTCACAGTGTATTCTCCTGAAACTCTTTTCATTCGATATGCTTATGAGAATTACCCATGTTGATGCAGGGAATTCCTGTTCATTTACTGTCACGATTGTCTGGGGTCCCACGACACAAATACGCTTTGGTTTCATTCACAATCCTCTTGTTAACACTTAAGTTGTTTTTAGTTTTTTGCTATTGCAAATGAAGCTGATGTGCACATTCTCGCGGAACATTCTCCTATCGTTCTACAACTGAACGCATTCTCGCACATTCTGTCTCCTTAGGCACATGAGATTTTCTCTAGCATAGACCACTAGAAATGGAATTGCTGGGTCACAACGTATGCTCACTTTCATCTTTGTTAAAGATGGCAAGGGATTCCCCGGGCGGTTCAGCCAACTGAGCATTCAACTCTTGATTTCAGCTCAAGTCATGATCCCAGCGTTGTGGGATCAAGTCCTCCGTTGGCCTCTGTGCTGAGCATGGAGGCTGTTTAAGATTCTTTCTCTCTGCCTCTTTCCCCAACTCGAGTGTGTGTGCTCTCTCTCTCTCTTTAAAATAAAAATAAAAATAAAATAAAATAAAACTTAACTAAACTAAACTAAAATAAAATAAAGTAAAATAAAATAAATACAATAAAGATGGCTAAATCGATATGCAAAGTGGTGGTATAAATTTTCTTTCTACCTGAAAAGTATGACTTCCTGTTTCTTCACTGTCTCACCGACACTTAATACTTTCAAAGGTTTCTATATTTGCCAGTCTCAAGAGTGTGAAGTGGTCTTTAATTGTCTTTTAATTTTGAATTTCCTGATTAGAATGTGGTTCAGTGGTTTTATATTTTTGTGGGCCATTTGGGTTATATTCTTCCCTGTTGATAGGTGTATTTCAGGTGTATTCCCTGTTCATATTATTTTCCTATTTCCTTAATGGGATTCTTTGTCCTCTTATCAACAATTTTAAATGTTCTTTGTGTATTGTGTGGATACATATTGCAAATGTCTTTATGATTTACCCCTGTTGTTTTCTCCCCACCCCTTTTTTTCTCTATTGTGTTTGAAACACAGACTTTTAAAATTTTCAATTAAAAGGTGAATTTATCTATCATCGATCTGTTCTCTTTATATCTCTGAAAGAAAAATTCCTGCCTACCACAAAGATATTTTCTTACATATTTTTAGAAAAGAATAAAAGTTTTTATTTTCATATCTTATGTCTTTATTCTCCTTAGGGTTCATTTTTGTATATGGTGTGAGATAAAGATAAATTTTTAGGGTTTTTTTCCTTAATAAGTTTCCAAAGCCACTTGTTAAGAAGCCCATTCCTTTGACAGTGATCTGCAATTCAACCTGCCTGTATATCAAGTTTCTGAAAGAGCATTAATTGTTTCTAGGGTAATTTCATCGTTTCATCGGGTCTGTGTATCTGGCCTGTGCCAATATCACACTGGCCAAATTACTGTAGTTTCAACCTAAATCTCGGTTTCTGGTCAAACATGACCTCTCTGCCCTAGTTCTCTTCAAAATTGACTTCAAAAAGAGCTATTATTTGTTGACGTTTTTCTCTCCTATGTTTTAGAACCAGCTTGTCAATTTTCATATAATCTGATACTTTGATAATAATGATATTATTATAGCATAAGTAATAAGATCTTTGGGTTTTTTCTTTCAAACTCATACATGTATTTCTTATACTCAGCGATGATCTTTAGAACAATTTTGCATAGAAACAGTGATTCTATATCTATATCTGTAGGTTTCATTATTAAAAGGTTCGCTCCGGTGTTTGCATGTTCCTTTTATCAAAATTTACTAAATCCTTTTAAAAAACCATGAGTAAGCTGAATTTTATCACGTTTCTGCTGAATCTATTAAGACAGTTATTTGTATAGTTTGTCTCTCGTAGTTAGTGTCGTGAGTTACATCAAGAGATTTTCTACTGTTCAACCATCCTCATATGTCTAGGATGTGTGCAGCTTGGTCATGTGATCAACAGTTCACAACCTATCTCTGTCGGCTGTCTGTACAGCAACTGTTCGTTGTCTACCAAATGGCCATCCCCATCCCACCTCTAGAACCCTCGTACTGTCCACTGGAGGGCTGTGAACTTCAGGAGAACTTATTAATGTCTAAGGCAAGCACTGCATTTCCACTCCCTTACCACAGAAGGAGAAGTCTGCTTACGCGGAAGAGGAAAAGATTTCTGGAGAAATTTCCTTTGAAATACAAGAAAGAGAGTCTCTCTTCTAATGTTTGGACATTGATATGCAAGGATGTGATACCTGGAGCTGCTGCAAACTTCTTGCTGCCAGACACAGCTCTCTTGCTACCTTTTCACAAAAATCGACAGGCGGTGGATGGCAGAGAAGGAAGATAGGACAAACCTGGCTCTTTAAAAACATTGCTGAGATACTGAATGAACGCACCCCTAGAACTATTCCACTTCTGCCTTTTTTTTTTTTTTTTTTGCCAATAATAGGCACCGTGATTGTTTAAGCCATTCAGAATGATATCTCCAGTAACCTGAGGCCAAAATTATTCTTCCAAACATCCTGGTCTCTGATGCCTCTAGAATGTGTTTCACCGATCCACTCAAGCCTTTGACAAATAGGTATGGAGGGCTGACCACGTTCCAGACACTGGCTAAGGGCTAAAGAGATTGAGCTCTGCATTCTAGGACCTCACACCCTGGGAATGGAAACAGGCTTATGAGCAAATAACCAAAATCCCATGTACACATTCAAGGGGCAAGGTAGCTAGCTCTACAATGCTACGAGAGTACGGGGGATGTGGGGTTTTAATTTTATCCTGGAAGAGATAGAAGAGATATCCAAAAGACAGCTGGGCTTTTGGAGGATAATCGGGTATGTAATTAATCATGGAGACAGAATAAAGGAATCTAGGGGCACCTGGGTGGCTCAGTCAATTAAGTGCTGGACTCTTCATCTTGGCTCAGGTCATGATGTCACTCTTCGTGGGATCGAGCTCCGTGTCAGGCTCTGTGCTGACAGCATGGAGCCTGCTTGGGATTCTCTCTCCCTCTCTATCTGCCGTCTTCACCTCTTGCTCTCTCTCTCCCTCAAAATAAATAAATAAAACATTAAAATAAAAAAGAAAGGAATCTAAAGAGCAGAAGCTAGGGATGCATGACCTTAAAATAACAGAAGTGGAAGGAGTTGGTTCGGTTCCAGATGGTCTTGCATACAGGAGATGCAGGTTTTAAGGGCAATGAAGTTTCAATTTCCCTTTTAGACAGTGGGTTGGGATAAGGAGCAGCTGGAGGGTGTTACAATACTGTGTTCTGTGCTGGCCAGCTTCCCAGGGGCTAGGAAAGTCCCTGGCATGCCTGGAGCAATGGGGAACTGAAGTTAGGCCTCCCCAGTAAAGTTGAGCTTGAGAAAGAAGAGAGAATAGTGGACATCCCTAGCAAAGGGTGTGCAACAAGAACGGTCAGGTATGGCTGGTGGGGTGCTGAAGTGGCCGTGGGGAGAATTCCTCAGGCACTGGTGGCAAAGGCAAGGAATCTTGCCTTTCTCCTCTTTCTCCTCACCCACGCTGTATCGATGTGAACCAGAGAGAACTCATACCAGCTATGGGGAGCCAACCGTGTACAACCCTTCCCAGTTCCTCACTGGCGACATCATGTCGACATCATGCTTGAAACTGGCCATGGCGAGAGTGTTGGCACCGTGGAAATGAGCACATGCTTCAAGTCAATAGTTTTGTTTTGGAGACAATGTTAAACATTTACCAGCATGATATTGCATGGTCTAGGGTAGGGCACAAATTTTCCCCCCAAAAATCTGACCCCTCACTCGCTGATCTGCTATAGTCCCCTCTCCCAGAATGCTGGGTGTGTTCTTGCAGCATGCATGGAAATGGAATGGGACACCAACCATCTCTTCCCAGGCACAGTAGCATAATGTGTGAATATCTGCTGCAAAGCTCAGCAAATTACAGAGCTCCCTTCTGCCCTGCCTCTGAGAATGGTTCAGACATAACACCTGGCGGGGTGTCTATGGTGATTAGAAATCAGAGTAGCTCTCCTGTGACCAATGTCACAAGTAGCAAAGCTGCCCCCTCCTTTTCTACCCTACCTGCCCCCCAACACTCACCACTGATCCTGGGATGCATCAGCTCGAGAGCATGAAGTCATTCTTTGGTGTTTATATGGGGAACCTCTCGGGCAGCCTTCTGCCCCATGCAAGGAAAGAGTAATAGACCCCCCCAGAAGCCTAGCATTCAGTGTCTTTCTCTCTTATTTCCAATTTCATAATTTTTTTCTTATTTCAGCATTTACTTCTAGGATTGTCAAACCACCCTGTTAAAGGTCTTGACCTCCCAGATGACATGACCTTTTGAATTTATACAGAGCTGCTATCAGTTCATTTCCTTAGAGAGAACTGGGGTTCTCTCCAGTCTCATTTCTTAAATCCTCTCAAGTTCTCTTTACCTCTAACCCTACCAGAAGAGAAGGGATGCGACTGGTCATCCTTTGGGGATCACCAGAATAAGAAACCCCAACCCACACATGATTGAAGACAGCTTCCCCATTGCAAACGTGTGGAAAAACATGAGCGGGAGCAAAAATAACACTCCCTCTTACCCATTAGAACAAATGTTTTACCACTGAGTTGTTCATCATGGCCATAAAATTAAAGCAATTAAAAAGAAAACAACCAAGTGTTCAATTAGAGGGGACTAGTTAAACAAGTCCTGGTACGTCATTACATTGGAAGCCATATAGCCATTCAAAACCACGATACGGAAGAATGCTTAATGGCACAAAAGGATGTCCAAAATGCATTGCTACATAGATAAAAGAAAGTTATAATATGCATTCTACCCTCACCCCTGCATGCACATACAAAGTATAGATGCCATACAGATAAAGAAGAAGAAAAAAAGACCAGTAAAGGCCACACATCAAAATATCAAGTATTGATCATTACATATGAATTTTAGTAACTTTATTTGTATTTTGCCTTTTCGTATCACATATCACTTTCCTTTTAGTTGTAAAGACTTGCTTGCCTCTCTGGAAAATCCCTTCTGCCTTACAAACTTGCACTAAATGACCTGTCTGTCCCCCGGGCGATTGCTCAAGAAGGACAGTGAACTCATTACCTCTCAACAGAAATCAAGCCACAATCTTCCTGCAGACGTGTTCTGAGTTTGGAAACTTGCAATGTGGGCCATCCCAGGCAGAGAGAGTCTATACAGCCTAGATGTTCAGCCAAGAGTAAGCCTGCTTTCTTTATTTAGCCATTGTAGATAATAACAAGGTGCTTTCAAAGCATGCTTTCCAGTCACCTTGCAAAACAGCATGGAAGCAATTCAATTCGACTCATCCCAGAGACGAAAGCTCTGGCAGGTGGGGCAGGTGGCCCAGCGAGGGAGAACCATTAGCCCAAACCACATTGCTTACCTTGGAATTACAGGGGAAAAGAGCCTTGTGATCTTGGGATCCTGTGAGAATGAGGAGTTCCTTTTCTAGAATTCTCTGGTTGGAACTTCTCTTCTAACTTTAACCTCAATTTTAATGTCAAATTGTAAAACATTGTGAGGGAAGTGTTTCTAGAATCATTTCGTACTTTTCTGCCCTGGGAAAAGCGGAGTCAACAAAATCCTGTGAATATATTTTGATGCATGCTAATTCTAATTATTTTGCTCTGCTCTAAGTGATACTAATGTGGCAGAGAGCCTTACATCCTGCAGCCCCAAAGGCTTTGTCTTTCATTTTCCTCTCTTCATCTCCCCACTGTTAAGAAGACACTTCACACTCCCTACAGACAGAAGGTGTTAAATTCTTGTCTCCTTCACAATTCTCCACCTCTGATACTGTCTTGATTCTGACAAAAAGGATCAACTCATTAATATTATTTGAAAAGTATGAGTAAATAAGCTGTGAGTAAAGCCTTGATTTTTATTGTTGGTTTACTCCTATGGGTTTTTGTCCATATAATATTTTCAGCCTGATATGGTCAGAGTATTTTTTTTCTTTTTAATTTCCTAGGATTTTTTTTTTTTTTTTTTTTTTTGGTTTTGGTTTTGGTTATGCTCTGACTACTTGAAGTATTGGAGAAATGACCTCCAAACATGAGATATAGACCTTTTATAAATTTTTTTTTAATATTTATTCCTTTTTGAGAGACAGAGATGAGCAGGGGAGGGGCAGAGAGAGAGAGAGAGAGACAGAGACATAGAATCCGAAACAGGCTCCGGGCTCCCAGCTGTCAGCACAGAGCCCGACGCGGGGCTCAAACTCACAAACTGTGAGATCATGACCTGAGCCGAAGTCAGATGCCTAACTGACTGAGCCACCCAGGTGCCCCACTGACCCATCTTTTACATATAGTTTTTACTGACACTTTGCTCTTATCACCTTTACTTGGAAATAAAATGTATGTTCTTCAGTGGGAAAAATTCTGTGCTATACTTTTGTACATGTTACTGTTTTAAACATAGAGCAGATGCTTGGTAAATAATGGTAACTGGCGATTTACGGAATTCTATGCCTCTTAATAACTGTGGAGGCCAGAGGTAAAGTCGTAAAATAATAAATCAAAGACACAAAGTGCATAACACCAGGATGAAAAATCCAATCACTGGAAGAAGCAATAATCACTAAAACAATGGTCTTAAAATCTTTTTGTTTGGAAACACTCTACAAAGAACTCTGAAAAACTACATATTCGATGTCACATTTATAATTTGACTTCTATAATGTGTCACTGTAAATCCAAAGAGTTACAAAGAATATATGTTTCACTTTATTGTAAATATCGACTATAAAAAATAAAATTGTATCATTTTAAGTATATCCAATGGAATCTAGGTACCACGGTGATTGGATACTTCTAATACTCATTTTCAAAATACAAACGAGTTGGGGCGCCTGGGTGGCGCAGTCGGTTAAGCGTCCGACTTCAGCTCAGGTCACGATCTCGCTGTCCGTGAGTTCGAGCCCCGAGTCAGGCTCTGGGCTGATGGCTCGGAGCCTGGAGCCTGCTTCCGATTCTGTGTCTCCCTCTCTCTCTGACCCTCCCCCGTTCATGCTCTGTCTCTCTCTGTCTCAAAAATAAATAAACATGAAAAAAAAAAATTAAAAAAAAAATATCCTTTGGGGCGCCTGGGTGGCTCAGTCGGTTAAGCGTCCGACTTCAGCCAGGTCACGATCTCACGGTTCGTGAGTTCGAGCCCCGCGTCGGGCTCTGGGCTGATGGCTCAGAGCCTGGAGCCTGCTTCCGATTCTGTGTCTCCCTCTCTCTCTGCCCCTCCCCCATTCATGTTCTGTCTCTCTCTGTCTCAAAAAATAAATAAACATTAAAAAAAAAAATTTTAAAAAAACAAAATACAAACGAGTTCCTCTTTAACAGATCGAATTTTATACCCCTTTTTCTCCCTGACTCATATCTGTATTCCCCTAACGTGACAGGATTTTATTTCCTCTGGGTTGGCTTATCATTATAGTTATTGAGAGTACATAATTGATAGATAAATATTCCTCATAAAATTTTACTGGAGATGTACATTTAATGAGATACATGAGGTTTTTTTCAATCTGTTCATGTATTCACGGGTGATCAATACATATTCCTAGAATAAGATAGGATTTGACATCAATCATATTTTTATTTTTTATGTTGATAAATGTGTATACTGAATACATGTCATTTACACAAATGGACGGAAACAAAAGGAATACTATAATAGCAAGGTAGCTTACTTTTAAGAATGCCATCTAAGACAGGGGCACCTGGGTGGCTCAGTCAGTTAAGCTTCAGGCTCTTGATTTTGGTTAAGGTCATGATCTCACGGTGGTGAGTTCCAGCCGCTCATCAGGCTCTGTGCTGAGCGTGGAGTCTGCTTGAGATTCTCTCTCTGCCCTCCCCCACTCTCACTCTCTCTCAAACAAAAAAATAATTGAACATTTAAAAAAAGGAACGCCATCTGAGATAGATGCCAAAAACCTCATCGTAATCCATCTTCAGAAAATTTTAATCATCTACCAGCTCTCTCCCCAGTGAGATCTTCCCTATGGCTGAAGGCAAATATGTGTTACCCAGGTAACACATGCTCAGTGCTTGGAGCAGCTCTTTGCACATCCTGGATCCATGCAGCACCGGAGGATTCTAGATGGCTTGTAGGGTGGCCGTCTCTTGTAAAGTGGAAGACGGTGACTGTGGAGGGGGGAAGGAGAAGCAGCAAGAAAGAGACGCACTCACAGGCAGATCACTTTGAAGAAAGTGTACTTTCTTCAAGGTTGGGAAGCTTGATGCTTTAGAAAACAATCTCCCCCACCCTCCCACCCCCGCCTTGGAAAGTCCACGTTGAGAGAACCCATGAACTAGAAGAAGTGGAGACAGCTTCAGGGAAGAGTTTTGAGCTGAGCCTGGAGGGTGCATGGAGTTGAGATTAATCACAGAAGACTTGGAGGTTATGCAACCTACCGGAGGGGCACAGGTGAAGCAAAAGGCCTGACGGAGATGTCCCGATGGAAGACAGTGGAAGAACAGTGGGCAGGAAAAAGCCAAGGCTAAACCCTTTGGCTGTCGCAGTCTCATTCTGGATTCCACAGCGATAAACAGTAGGAGCATTTAGGGTGTAAGACTCTAGATCAGGGACTTAATACTTAATTGCCTATAGAAACTAAGCAGGTAACATAAAATAGAGTCACTTCTATGACAGAAGCTTATGACATAAGCTGTATGTCACTGTGCATGGGGGGCGGGGGGACTAGAGGGCATGCAAAAGGGTCGGCAACAATGGAGGGGTGGACCTGTGTTGCAGATCTTCCAATTTCTCAAGAGAAGCTAGAAGTCCAGACTTGAAAGCAAACTCCTCAATGGGCAAGACAAAACATGTTTGTTTACTATCTCTGTTCTGCCGGCCACAAATTTGCTGCTGCAAAGACTAAATTTTATCTAGGGATTAAGCCAGAATGCCAGAAAGCATCAAAAGCTGAATTATTCTTCCGTATAAGGGCAGACGCCTGGAACAAAGTTAGACGGTCAGTCAAAAGTTGTCGGCCGAGCCTGGAAATAAGTGGTTCCTTTGACGGAAGTGCACCTTCACAAGGCCCCCTCTTACTTCCTTCCGGAAGAAAGGGACTGGAGATTCTCTAAATAGTAGAGTCTAAAGGGGAGGGGGGAGAGCTCGGGGAGGCCTCAGCACCAGCCGTCTGTTTCCAGCATTGGATTCTGTTTTCCTGTGTGTTTTGGCCAGTAGAGAAACGAGCAGCAATTATGTCCACTTCCGCAGGAGATTTATGTATGCGTTTCCTGCACAAACATTTCTAAAGATCCAGTTGTTTCTATCATGTGCCCCTGCTTTGGATTGCCTCGTGTGTTTATTTTATCCTGATGTACTCTGTGTGTTTTGTAAGCAGCCTTGAAGGCTTTGTGGAATGAGGTAGGGTGTGAATAAACAAAAGTACTATCTCTGGAGCCCGCCCACCCCCTTCCCCTGCCTGAGTTTACACTCTGTCGATGCTTCAGGCCCCAGGCCTATGGGGAAGCCACTTAGTAAATTACGGCTCCCATGTATCCTGAAGGTAATGGGGCTTCCAAAGGTGCAGAACAAACCACCAGAGAGTTGTTTAAGCGCTAGGAAAATCTGGCCCAATACATTATTCCAAATCTATATTTATGTTCATGGCTTATGAAGCACCTCGGGGCCCTTTGGGATAAGAAAAGCTGCATGAATCTAGGAAAATATTATTAAATAGATTTATTTTGGGTTGCTAAAGAGTGTGAGGCCCTCTGGAGAACCACTGGAGGAGAATGAATTATGTTCTGCAAATCCCCACCACTTGTCTTTTTAAGAGTCTCTCATTGAACCCCTGGTGCTGCCCTAACTGTCCATAATATGGATTGAAAGGGTCCCAGAAGTTGTTCAGTCCACTCCCTGGTGGAGTCTTTGACTTGAACTTGATAGGACAGGGCACTGTTGCCCGGCAATAGACCTTGGTACAAGAGCCAAAACATTTGGGAGACTTGAACCCAACAGCTAAGCAAATCATAAAACTAATACCCGATGGGGGTTAAGGCTGCGAGAAAGAGATGAGGGTTTTTTTTCCCCCTTCTTAATTTTAATAATGTATTTACATTGGAATGAGGATACCCAGGATTCTTAACTTAGTGGCTGTGCCCAACCTCTGATATGCCGTCCAGACACTCCTGCTGAGCCGCGTGGTGGGAAGCGCCCCTCCCGAGGCCATCCCTGCAGACCCGCAGGGACTGAAAAGGCCACAGGATCATCTGATGCTCCAGAGCGCACTGAGATTGTCAGTCCCCGGGTACCCGATGGAAATGTTTTGGTCGGAAATTCTGGCTAATTCCCTCTTCTGCTGATGACCAGTGTCAGAGAAACAGCAGAACACCTCCATTATTACCAGGAGGGGAACAGTTGCAGACAGGTCTGGTTCAAGTTCGTATCACTTTCCAGGACAGAGCTGTAGGTAAAATCCCATTCCTGTGAAAACTCTAAAGGCTACCGCGTTTTTTCTTTTCTTTTCTTTTCTTTTCTTTTCTTTTCTTTTCTTTTCTTAATCACAAAAGACATTCTGTCAGTGTAACTGACGCTATGCTTTCCTGATCTGTCTCCATATTTTTTCCTCTTCCCTCTTTGGCCCCCTAATAATGACAGCTACCACTGTTGTATTTCTATGTACCCTGCACTACATTAAGTGATCTTCTTGCATTCCATGATTTTGCAGATGTGGAAACTGAGGCTCCCGGTGCTTAAGGTCTTACCCCAAGACACTGAGCTATAACGGCAGAGCCACAGTCACACCCAGACCTGCCTGGCTCCCAGGTGCATTCTTAGCTTTTATGCTCTGAGCTCCTCCAAAAATGCCTTTTCTGCTCTGACCCTTTTTCTTTCAATGACCCCCCCTTCTACTTACTCCCCACTCCAGCCCCCACCTCCCTGAGTAGGTCTCCAATCCAAACCCAGTCTTGACCCTCCTTCACCTGCCTGCTACACATCCCTTTCATGTCTTCCCATGGCCACGGCTAACTTGGGGTGTTCACAACGGAGCTGGCATCCCCTCTCTGACCTGCAGTTGTCCATCCTCCTGACCTCTATACCTCTGTGAAGGTATCCACTGTTCCTCTGGCCATGTGGTCCTGAAACTCAGAACTGTCTCTTGATTTTTGACTCCCCATCTCCCCCGACTCCTTACAAAAACCAGTCCCTTGGCTGGCTTGCTCACCCTCGTTGGTCATTTCCTCCGCATGATCCAACCAGCCCACTCCTGGAGCCAACACTGAGTCCAAGGGAGGAGCCAGCGCTTTGCCATGAGCCACGGTGTGGATTTCATAACGCGTTACCGCGCGCATGGAGTTTCTCTCCAGCTTTCCACACTCAGTGGTTTTATGGTACCTTTATCCCCCACCATCACCCCTGGGTGTTCAGGGTTTCTGCACCATCCCCAGCAGAGAAGGTGTTTGAATGGGCCCCTCCTCTATACTTACCAGATACTCCCTTCCTTCTATGGACCATTACTGCACCCCATCCCCACAATCAAACATAGCCCTTTTGTGGCCCACACCTAGACAATATGTCTACCAACACCCTTTGTAGCTATACCCCATTCTTAGTACAAAGTCGGCCCACGTTAAGCCTTTAATCAAATTGAATTTCTAAATTTGAGTTTGCGTCTTTACAATGAGACTTTTCTGGGGACATTACCCCATCTCAAAGGAATGATTCCAAAGTGTGTGTGTGTGTGTGTGTGTGTGTGTGTAGATAGATGGGAAGGGGGAAATACATACACACACACACACACACACACACACACACACACACAAACTCACAGAAAGGGTACTGTGTTTTAAGCTGTATCTGTTTCTTTCTAGCACAATTTAATTTAAGAAATACGTATTGAGTGGGGCGCCTGGATGACTCGGTCGGTTCAGTGTCCAACTTTGGCTCTGGCCATGATCTCTCTGTTAGTAAGTTCGAGCCCCACAGCAAGCTCGCTGCTGTCAGCACGGAGCCTGCTTTGGATCCTCCGTCTCCCTCTCTCTGTCCCTTCCCCACTCACACACTCTCTCTCAAAAGCAAACATTAAAAAATAAATACATATTGAGTGTCTTGTATCTGCAAGGCACAGTGCTAGCTGCAAGCATTATCCATCCCCTAAATAAATATTCATTAAGTGATTACATGAAAGAGTGGAGGAAAGAGTGGAGGAAAGGACATATTTCATCATTTATTTCTCCCACTTGGGGACCCAGGTGGGCTTTGAGAATGAAGCAATATTTTTGTTTTTCATCTACCCCATGGCACTTAATCAATGTCTCCTACATGCCAGCACCACACTGGACCCCAGAACACAAAGGTGAGCAAGAGTGGACTCAAAATCCTTACTGGCCAAGCTCGACATCCAGTGATGGAGGCAGGTGGTTGATACAGGTACAGATCACTAGGCCTTACAGCAGTTGCTGGGCCGTGACCTTCTAAGACTGCTGGTGTTGCTCGAAGCAGACAAAGCCTGAACACTGGAAGTGGGGGACGCTTCCCTCCCGGGTTCTCCTTGAGCCTACTGACTCCCACCGTGGCCGGCCGTTCAACTCCTCTATGAAACTAGGACTTTCTGATTTATTTTTTTTATTTTATTTTATTTTATTTTATTTTATTTTATTTTATTTTATCTTATCTTATTTTATTTCATTGCATTTTAATGTTTATTTATTTCAAGAAAGAGAGACTATGAGTGCAATTGCAAGCAGGAGAGGATCAGAGAGAGAGGGAGAGAGAATCCCAAGCAGGCTCCACAGAGCCGATGAGGGGCTTGAACTCATGAATCATGAGACCATGACCTGAGCTGAAATCAAGAGTCGGTTGCCCAACCAACGGAGCCACCCAGGGGCCCTTTTCTGATTTTATTTTTAAACAGTCCTCTCCCCTCCAGTTCAGCAGCAAAGAGACACCTCTCCAGGAGCCAATAGTGTCTCTGCATCTATCCAGCATAATCCCATAAGGGGACAAGAATAGTCAATCCATCACCACCCTGGCCTCCCTGGAGGCCTGGCGAGCAGCCCCCAGGAAAGGAGAAGAAAGCATTTGCTTACATTAACTCGATTACGCCAATCACTCTCATGATGTTGTTCTCCACCACTGCACCCATCACAGAGGAGATCCAGAATCCCACATTTACTTTTCACTAATTGATGCCCTTATGTGAGCAGGCGTAATCTCACCAACTCCACCAACAGAAAATAAAGAGAGGAAAATGTTCCAGAAAGAGCTCTTCTTTATATAATCGCCATGGCAGTTATCACAGAGGCTATCTATCTAGGACAAAGTAGTACGGAAAAGAGAATGGCTGTGGCATGCTTGGGCCCCCACAGCAGCCTGGGGACACAGCGGGGTCACAGGCAGATGGGAGAGCTTTCCAGCCTCTGCCCCGGCTCCTAATGCAGCACTCGCAGGGCCTGCTCATTCGTCCCCAGGTAGGTCTCGGGGTGACCAGGAGCTAGGCCCCTGAATGTCCTCAGGCTCCTTGCCAGGGCAGGTCCTGTGCTGGCACCTCCTGAGGGCACCAGGCCAGATAGGAAGGTGTCTCCATGGCAGCAGGCCCAGCCGGTTTGTCCTGTGGCTAACACTGAGTGCCAGCTAGGAACTGGCCCCTCCGTAGCTGTCCTCCTCTCTCTGAGACATGTACCACAGGCCAAGCCTGCCTTTGTCCCTGGAGTTTTAGAAACTGGGTAAACCCCCTCCCTTGGGTATCTCTCTGTCTTTGTACAGGCCCACCCCCAAATGCTGAGGGGTGCTCCCCAACCGGAATCCCCTTCTCCCCTCCCATCCACCCTGAACTGTGTTCTTGAGTCAGACTTAGGCATCTGCACTTTTGTCATCCATATTATGGGTTCTTGCCCAGGAAGTTCCCCAGATCTCCACATGATTAAACCCTCGAGGGGTCATCTCTTCATCCCTCTGGAACTGTCAAATCCCTAGGTGAGCATATTCATGTTATTTACAACTTAGAAACAACTAATGTAGGGGGGCCTGACTGGCTCAGTTGGTTAAGCATCTGACTCTTGCTATCTGGGCCAGGTCATGATCTCATGGTTTGTGAGTTCAAGACCTACATAGGGCTCTACGTTGACAATGTAGACCCTGCTTGGGATTCTCTGTCTCTCCTTCTCTCTCTGCCCTTCCCACGCTCTCTCTCTCTCTCTCCTGGCTTGTGGAGATCCGTTAAATGTTAAATAAATAAACTTTAAAAAAAAAGAAACAACTAATGTAAGCAAAACCATGAGATTGGATGATTTGAGGGAACTTCCATTTGTTTACTGGAAAGTAAGCTTTTTTTTTTTAATTTTTTAATGTTTATTTCTGAGACAGAGAGATACAGAGCATGAGAAGGGGAGGGGCAGAGAGAGAGAGAGGGAGACACAGAATCTGAAGCAGGCTTCAGGCTCCGAGCTGTCAGCACAGAGCCCAACACGGGGCTCCAACTCACAAACCGTGAGATCGTGACCTGAGCCGAAGTCGGTCGCTCAACTGACCGAGCCACCCAAGGTGCCCCGAAAGTAAGATTTTTATAGGGAGAGCTACTGGGCATGAACTTGGTAGAGGGCTTGACCCTTTCACAAAAATGTGGGTAAGAGGCACAAGCTGGATTGGAGAAAAGGTACTGTTATGGACTGAATTGTGTCCCTCCAAAATTCATAGGTTGAAGCCTAACCCTTGGTGTGACTTGACTGTCATTGGACTAAAGAAGTAATTAAGGTTAGGGGCACCTGGATGGCTCAGTCGGTTAAGTGTCCCCCTTCAGCTCAGGTCACGATTTCATGGTTTGTGAGTTCAAGCCCCACATCGGGCTCTCTGCTGTCAGTGCAGACCCTGCTCTGGATACTCTGTCTCCCTCTCTCTCTGCTTCTCCCCTGCTCACTCTCTCTCTTTCTCTCTCAAAAATAAATACATAAACATTAAGAAACATATTTTTTCAAAAAAGTAATTAAGGTTAAATGAGGTCATATGGGTGGAGTCCTAATCCAGTAGGATTAATGCCCTTATAAGGGGAGTCCAAGAGTGTCCTCTCTCTCTCTCTCTCTCTCTGCCAAATGAGGACATGTTGAGTAGGCAGTCATCCACAAGCCAGGAAAAGAGCTCTTACTAGGAACCAAATGGATTTCTCAATCTCCAGAACTGTGAGAAGTATTTGGTGTTTAAGCCAGTGTGTGGGCTTCCCCCTACTACATTGATGCAAAGATATTTTGCTGAGTACCACAAAGAGAAGTAATAGGGTGGCTTGGGTAGAACAGTGGAGAAATATATTTAGACTGAAACATCACATTTATCAGATCTACAAATTAAATGGGAGATAACTGACATCTTTACAATACTGAGTGTTCTAATCTACAAATATGGATGTATTTGGTTTCCTAAGGCTACCGTAACAAAGTACCACAGAGTGGGAGGCTTAAAGAACAGAAATTAATTTTCTCACAGTCTGGAGGCTAAAAGTTCAAGATCAAGGATTCAGCAGGGTTGGTTTATTCTTGGGCATCATTTCTGAGTTGTAGATGGTAGTGTTCTCCCTGTGTCTTCACATCATCTTTCATCTGTACCCACTTGTGTTCAAATTTACTCTTCTTAAAAAGACATCAGTCATATTGGAGTAGGGCACACCCAAATGATCTCATTTTAACTTAAACTCCTCTTTAAAATCTGTATCTCTAGGGGCGCCTGGGTGGCTCAGTCAGTTGGGCATCTGACTTCGGCTCAGGTCATGATTTTGCGGTCCGTGAGGTCGAGCCCCACGTCGGGCTCTGTGCTGACAGCTCAGAGCCTGGAGCCTGTTTCAGATTCCATGTCTCCCTCTCTCTCAGACCTTCCCCCATTCATGCTCTGTCTCTGTCTCAAAAATGAATAAACGTTTTAAAAAAAGTTTAAAATCTGTATCTCTAGGAGCACCTGGATGGCTCAGTCACTTAAGCATAAGACTCAATTTCTGCTCAGGCCATGATTTCATGTTTTCCTGAGTTCGGGCCCCACATGGGGCTCTGCACACTGACTGCATGGAGCCTGCTTGAGATTCTCTCTCTCCCTTTCTCTCTGCCCACCACCACTGATGCTCTCTCTGTCTCTCTCAAAATAAATAAATAAACTTAAAAAAAATCTCTATCTCCAAACAGAGTCACATTCTGAGGTAGTGGGGGTTAGGACTTCAACATAAGAATTTTGGAGGCGGTTAGGACTTCAACATAAGAATTTTGGAGGCGAACGCAATTCAGACTGTTGACAATGAAATATCCCTCTATTTATTCATGTCTTCTTTCTCTCAATAATGTTTATAGTGTTTAATGTTGAGGTCATGTCCATCTTTTGTTAGATTTATTCTGAGATATTTGATGTTTTGACTCTTATAATTGGTATTTCTTAAATACCATTATTTATTTGTTTTTGATATATTGAAATGCCGCTGATTTTTATACACCAATCTTTAATCCAGTGATGATGTTAAATTTTATTAATTGCAATAGTTCATTTGTAAATCCTTTTAGATTTTTCTACTTCACAATCAACATAATCTTGAAATTGTTATTTTATTTGTTCCTTTGTTAGTCTTTGTACTTTTATTTATTTTTCTTCCCTTATTGCAGTGGCTAGGACAACCAGTACAACAATGAAAAGAAATGATAATAACAAACCTTGTCTTCTTTCTAATCTCAGTGGAGTTGTTTTCTATATTATACCATCAAGTGTAGTTTTTTCTATGGATTCTTTGTTCATTATAAGCTTAGGGAAGTTTTGGGGGCGCCTGGGTGGCGCAGTCGGTTAAGCGTCCGACTTCAGCCAGGTCATGATCTCGCGGTCCGTGAGTTCGAGCCCCGCGTCAGGCTCTGGGCTGATGGCTCGGAGCCTGGAGCCTGTTTCCGATTCCGTGTCTCCCTCTCTCTCTGCCCCTCCCCCGTTCATGCTCTGTCTCTCTCTGTCCCAAAAATAAATAAAAAACGTTGAAAAAAAAAATTTAAAAAAAAAAAAAAAATAAGCTTAGGGAAGTTTTGGGTTTTTGTTTTTGTTTTTGTTTTTTGGTTTTTTTTTTGCTATTTCTTGTTTGCTAAGCCCAATCAGCGATGGAATGGATTTTATCACTACTGATTCTGCACCTATTGAAAGTACCATATCATTTTTTCCCCTTTATTCTGTCGATGTGGTAAAATACATAGATTAATTTTTTAAGGTTAAATATTATATTTCTGGAATGGACCCAAATTCAAAATGACATATTATCTTTTTAAATATTGCTGGATTCATTTTGCTAAGATTTATTTACAATTTTTGTATTTACATATTTTTAAAATATTTTTTAATGTATATTTTTGAGAGAGAGAAAGAGACAGAGTGCATGTGCATGCACAGATGGAGGAGGGGCAGAGACAGAGAGGGACAGAGGGTCCAAAGGGGGCTCTGCCCTGACTGCAGAGAACTCAAACTCACAAACTCACATGAGATCATGACCTGAGCCGAAGTCAGATGCTTAACCAACTGAGCCACCCAGGTGCCCTGGCTTTATGTCCTTGAAAATGGCCTAAAATTTTCCTTTCTTATAAATGTTCATGTCATGATCTAGTTTCAAAGTACTAGCCACATAAAACAAGATGACATACGTTCTCTGTTTTGTTTTATATTATTTTTTAGAGAAGTCTGTACACATTCAGTGTTATTTATTCTTTAAATGCCTGGAAGAATTACCAGCATGTCAAGAGATGTCTTTGTGGGAATTTTTGTAATTACAAAATCAACTTATTTAATCTATAGAGAATTATATAGATTTTAGAAATTTTCTCCCTGATCACTTCTCGGCCTTTTGGCTAAGATCAAGTGTAGAAATTTTTTCCCTGTTTCCATTTTGGTAAGTTGTATTTTTCTAGAAAATTTCTGTTTACCTACATTCTGAAATTTACTGAAACAAAGTTGTTCATAATATCCTTTCACTATTTTTTGTAATTGTCTGTAAGATATGTGGTAATTCCTTTTTTGCATTCCTGATATTGGCAGTATGTGTCTTCTCTCTTTCTTAATCACACTTGGTAAGAGTTTAGTTTTTCAAAGAGCCAACTTATAGCTTTGTAACTTTTTCTGTTGTATATTTGTTCTACCTTTGACCAATTTCTACTATTGTAATTATTATTATCTCCTTTCTTCTTTCTTTTAACTTAATATTTTTAAACTTTCTATTCTAGGTTCTATCAATAAAATCAATAGCTGATTCATTTTCAGTTTATCTTTTTTTCTGACATATGGACTTATCCTTTTAAGCATGGTTTTAACTACCTCCTGCCTCCGTTGGTGTGCCACATTTTCATTTTCATTTCATAAAATAATTTTAAATTTCCATCGTGATTTAATTTTGCCCTTGAGTTATTTGGACATATATTGTTTAGTTCTCAAACATTTGGGGGCTTTATAATAAACTTTATCATTGATCTCTAGCTTTATTTCACTCTATAATTTTACTACATGGAATTCTGTTAGGATTTGACTTATGGTTGAGTATATGGTCAACTTTGATATTGCTATACCATGTACTCTTAAAAATAATGTGAATTCTGAAGTTGTTTCTACAGATGGTAAATCATGTTCAAATTTTATATACCTTTAATGATTTGTTTTTGTTTGCTTGTTGTTGAGAACATGTAAAATCAGCCAATATGGTTGTGAATTTCCTCCTTTAAATATGCAATTTTTGCATCAGCTATTTGATGTTGTATTATTGGGTGCATACAAATTGAAAAGTATTCAGTCTTAGGGTGCCGGGGTGGCTCAGTCAGTTGAGTGTCTGACTTCGGCCCAGGTCATGATCTTGCGGTTTGTGAGTTCGAGCCCTGCAGTCAGGCTCTGTGTTTGGAGCCTGGAGTCTGATTCTGATTCTGTGATCTCCTTGTCTCTCTGCTCCTCTCCTATGCACTCTCTCTCTCTCTCTCTCTCTCTCAAAAATAAACATTAAAAAAAAAGTATTCAGTCTTTCTGGCTGATTGATCTTTTATCATTATGAAATATCCCTCTTTATCTCCTAGAATGCCTTTTACCTTAAAGTCTATTTTGTTTTATATAATTATATCATGTTATTTTTTATTAGTTTAGACTTTCAGTTCTTTTGTGTTCTTATATGTAAGGTGTTTACTTGTTCAGCTTGAGAGATTTTGTTTTATAATTGAAGTATTCAGACCATTTATACTTAATGTAATTCCTGGTATATCTTGGGTTTTTATTACTATTACTTATTATATGTGTTCTACATCCTTTATATGCCTTTCTTGCAACTTTTTGAATTAATAAAGCATTTTAAGATTATTTTCCAGTTACTTCTGGAAATTACAACCTTGGTGTTTACATATTTTATTTTTCTTTAATAATTACACAGTGATTACAACAAACATCTTTGATTTATTAGGGCATCAGAGAGATAAGTACTTGGATCACTTCCCAGGTAATGCTAGAACTTTAACAATTTCAATTCCATTACCTTGCTCCCATCTTTTGTGTGTTGTTTTATGTATATGTTCTCATGAGTTTTAAATCATTATCATTCTATGTAGTCAATATTCATTTAGACTTACCTACATATCTTCCATTTCTCTTTATATCTTCTCACATTTCCATGTTGCCATTTGAGGTAACTCTCCTTCTCTCTTAGGAAATGCTTTAGTACTTTTTTAGTGTGTGCTTGAAGACAAAAAATTGTTTAGTTTTGGTTTTTCTAAAATTGTTCTCATTTTTTCTTCATTTAACAGATTTGTTTTCTGGATATAATTCTAGTCGAGTAGTTACATTCAGAAAAATCTATTCAGTAACATTTATGTATGAACTAAAATTTATCCAAAACTTACTTTGGCCAAGTAATTCCCCTTTTAGGAAATCAATGGAAATAAGTTAAAGTGAAAATAAAGCAAAATGTGTAAAGATATAAACTGCATTATTATTTATAAAAGTGAAAAATTGGAAACAAATGTAAAATCCAACATTAAGGCAATAGTTCAGTAAATTATGGCAAATCCATACAATATTGTGAAATGTTAAAAGGATGTCTATGAAGTACTTCTATGAGAAAAAAATTCATGTAATTATGGGGGCGCCTGGGTGACTCAGTCGGTTAAGCATCTGACTTCAACTCAGGTCACGATCTCGCAGTCGGTGAGTTCGAGCCCCGCGTCAGGCTCTGGGCTGATGGCTCAGAGCCTGGAGCCTGCTTCCGATTCTGTGTCTCCCTCTCTCTCTGCCCCTCCCCCGTTCATGCTCTGTCTCTCTCTGTCTCAAAAATAAATAAACGTTAAAAAAAATTTTTTTAAAAAGTCATGTAATTATGAATGTGAGGAAACCAAGATGTAAATTTCAATGTATTTTGTGATTTTATTTAAATAACAAAGCTATGTGCATAGTAACAACCTGAAAGGAAATACATAACTCAGTTAACCCTCCTTATCTATGAGGTAAAAGGTTATGGGTGGCTATTTTTCTGTAATTGAAATAAATCATTTCCATATTTAACTACAGTAGCCTTAATTCTTCTTTTCTTTTTTCATTTAAATTTATAAACAAAACAAATGATAAAACTTATAGCTCTGTTAGAGGACATTTAATGTAAGGGGGTAAAGTGATTATAACTGTCTTCCTCACACAGAATTTCCCATGAAAGGAAAACATGGAAATATACCAAAGAGACCCATTTACATTGTCATGCATTGTTCCAAGTCTCAAATCACTGAGAAAAACCTACCGCACACAAGTTGCCATGAGCACCTGATCCCCAAGCATAAATCTTTGTGTTGAAAATGGCATATCCCACACATTTCATCTGGAGTTAAAAGCATAGTATACACCTTCCTTCATATATAGTATGAGTCACTTCCTAAACCTCATTAGGGATGGTAATAATGCTTCCCCAACAGGAATTAATTCCATGCTAATCATATATGTCAGTGACTTTCACAGCTGCTTCACAGAAGCAAGAGTTTTGCAAATTAGTTGCTTTCTTATTTGGGGAAGGTGTGGGATGGGCCAGAAGCAAAAGCATCGTTGGAACTCACATAATGTTTTCAGACTTGTTAATTAGCCTAGCAGTCTCATTTTATCATTTCATCAGAAGATGGTTTGGGGCATAAGCAGTCCTAAGGTCATCATTCTGACTCGGCTGATTAGCACTGGGCTTGTCAAATAATTGGAAAGGTCACAAAACAGTGTCTAGTCTTTCTCCTCGAGCTAAAATTATTGTCAGAAAAATTTCTAAAAGATATTCTAGGATTAGCTTCCTGGTATAAAGCAGATCTGAATTTGAATACCTGGTCCCTGCTCCTTTGCTGTATGGCCTAAGGGAAAGTGCTTATCCTTGTGAACCTAAGTTTCCTTCTCTGTAAAAATGGAAAACATGGGGATGGACAAGACAACACACATGGAATATAATGTCCAACACACAGAAAGGGTACAGTAAATTTTCATTTACTTAAATCTTCCTTCGATACTTACTGAAAAACTTTGCCTATTAAGAGGACCGAAATTCAATTTATAAACTAAGTGGACAGTTTCCAACCCACCCCCATAGCTAATACTAGTTAAGCTACTTTCAGTCTAAATGCAGAACATGAAATAGACATGGGGCATCAGGTATGGGTGGGAATAGAAGAGGGAGTGAGGCCAACTCAATGGAGATCCAGGCAAAACACAAAAACCTGAAAAGAAAGTCCAATGAAGAGACAGTATGGGTTAGTTTTACTCATTCACATTCTTAACACTTATTGAGCACCTCATATATCACAGACTTTGAAGCAGAAGATACAACGGGAAATAAGGTAAGCTTCCTCTTTTCTTTTCTTTTTTTTTTTATTTATGTATTTTGGGGAGAGCACAAGTGAGGGAAGACCAGAGAGAGAGGGACAATAGATACAAAGCAGGCTCTGAGCTGACAGCAGCAATCCTGGTGTGGGGCTTGAACTCATGAACCATGAGATCATGACCTGAGCTGAAGGATGCTCATGACCTGAGCTTGAAGTTGGACGCTCAACCAACTGAGCCACTCAGGTGCCCCAAGCTTGCCCCTTTCTTCAGAAAGCTTACACTCTACTGGGCCGGCAGTGGGGGTGGGGGGAGGACAGATTGAAGACAGTATGCAAAGGGCTATGGTGTGGGATGATCTGGTATCTATGGTGACAAGGGGAGGTGCCTCATGTTCACCACTCTAAGATAGCCCTGAATCAGCCCTGCTTTCCAACATCAGTGAGTCTGCTTGCATGGTGTAGAGCTACCTTGAAACAGGGGAAAAGCTAGCTGGGCTAGGAGGCAGCAGAATGGCATTGAACAGGGCAAACATACTCTGTATTTTATTCAGTCTTAACTCCAGTCTTTGGGGAGGGTGCACCCTCCCCGCAAGACATAGGCAATCATCACAGAAGTGCACAGCTGTAATGAATCAATCCATACTAATTCCTATAGTCATTGAAATGAGCAGCTTCTTTTGGGGAAGACCCTCCACCCAGAGAAGGCTAGTTTGCCCATATGCCAGATAGGTCTTCCCTGAGCACATCTCCCTGAGTACCTGCCTCTTTCTGGAGTTCTACTATGGCCATGTCAGGATGGTCACTTCCCTGTGTTTCTCCTGGCTGGTCAGGATTAACTGAAGGTGTGAAGAGCTCAAAGGAAGCAACATTGACTTTTTTCTGGCATAGCAGGTCACCCAGAGAAGTGAGGTGATTGAGCCTGGATTTTGAACAGTGTTGAAGACCTTGCTAGTTTGGAAGTTGAAAGTTGATTAATCCTCCTCATTGTACCCTTTCATTAACTCCACAAATATGTGGTGACTGCTTACTATGTGCCAGGCATAGCACTAGATGCTGGAGATACAGTGGAGAGTCAAAGTAGACCCAGTCCCCACACCCATTGACTTTACAGACCAGTGAGGGAGGAAGACCTTAAGCAAATAAAACCAGAAATTAAATGTGACAAACAAGCCTGGTCCCAAGACATAGGATGCCATGGGAGGATGATTTTACTTAGTCAGAGAGGTCATCCCTAAGGAAGTGATCTAAAGGATGAGTGAGAGTTGAACAATGAAGAGCGGAGGGAAGGCAGCCAGAACAAAGACTCTTAGCAGAAGAAAGTAAGGCCATGTATCAAAGATAGATGTGAACCCAGGGCAGCTGCAGTGGAGATAAAGAACCCAGGGCAGCTGCAGTGGAGATAAAGGCAGGGGATAGGGAGAATGGGTGCCAAGTGAAGCTGCACAGGTGAAGTCATCTATGGTGGGACCTTCAGGGATCTTTATGTCAAGCCACACACAACTTCAGAACTCACTGGTTCTCTAAACACCGATTATTGTGTCTCACATTCTTTTAAAATTTTTAATTTAGATTTTTTTTAATCTTGAGTTAATTGCGGACTCACATATGCTTGCAAAGAATAATACAAAGAAACTCCTTGTATCATTTACCCAATTTCCCTCAATGGTGACCTCTTGTAAAATGATAGCTCCAAACCAGTATATTGACATTCAAGACACAGAACAGCTCCATTACCCCAAGGATCCCACATGCTGCCCTTTTATAACTACACCCACTTCTCTCCAGCTCCCTAACCACACTCATTTCTCTCCAGCTCCCAACTCCTCCTTTAACTCACTCTCCTCCATTTCTATAATGTTATTATGTAAAAATATTACATAAATTGAATCACAGAGTATACAACTTTTGGGGATCCACTTTTATCACTCAGCATTAACTCTTTGGAGATTCAGTTATGTTATCTTATGTACCAATAGTTTGTTCCTTTTTATTGCTTCTTTTTCTAAATTCTTGAGGTGGGAATTTATTGATTAGAAACATTTCCTTTTTTCTAATGTACGCATGAAATGCTATAAACTTTCCTTTCAGCAATGATTTTATCTATATCCTACAAAATTTTGTTGTGTTTTCATTTCCTTCTATTCAATGTACTTTTTTATTTCCACTGAGACTTCTTCTTCACCCCATGAGATTTTTAGAAGTGCATTTTTGGGTGCCTGGGTGGCTCAGTCAGATAAGCATCCAACTTCAGCTCAGGTCATGATCTCACAGTTCATGAGTTCAAGCCCCACACTGGGCTCTCTGCTGTTAGCACAGAACCTGCTTCAGTTCTTCTGTCTTCCCCCTCTTTCCACCTCTTCCCTGCTCATTCTCTCTATCTCTCTCTCAAAATAAATAAACTTTAAAAAAAATGAAGTGCATTCTTCAGTATTCAATTGTTTGATATTTTCCTGTTTCATTTCTATCATTGAGTTCTACTTTGATTCCACTGTGGTCAGAGAACACACTGTATGATTTCAATTCTTTTACATTTGTTGAAGCTTGTTTTGTGGCCCAAGATATGGTCAAACTTGGAACATGTTCTGAGGGCTCCTGAATATAATGTGCTGGTTTCTTGGTCAGCTTTTGTTTACATACTTTGCAGCTTTGTTGTCTGGTGCACATACAAACACATTTAAGACTGCTATGTCTTCTTTGTGGACTGACCCATCTTTCATCCTACAGAGTCCTCCATTTCTGATAATTTTCTTTTCTTTGAGGTCAACTTTATCTGATAGCCAGTTCTTCATTTTGGGTATCAATGTTTGCATGATACATCTTTTTTCATCCTTTTGCTTTCATCCTACCTATGTCATCATATTTGAAGTGAGTTTCTTATAAACACCATACAGTTAGGCCATCTTTTCTAATTCATTCTGCCAATCTATGTCTTTTAGTTGACATATTTATACCACTTATAGTTAATGTAATTACTGCTTAAATCTACCACTTAATTTTTTTTTGTTTTCTGTTTGTTCTCTCAGTTTTTTTTTTTATGTTTTCTGTTCTCTGAATTACTGTGAGTTATTTGAACCAACTTGTTTTAGAGTTCAACTTTAACGTATCTGTACGGATTTTTTTTTACTGTGTTTCTTTGTATAGTTGTTTAAATCATTGCTGTAGGTATTATATACATATGGCTTATCACAGTCATTTTATTAGTTTCAGGGAAGCACAGAGACTTACATCCCTTTATGTATTTTTAATCTCCGCTATACATAACATAATCACCTTAAGTAATTTTTTCTAGAAGAATTTAGAATAATTTCAAACAGTGTTTAATTTTTGTTTCAACTATCAAACTTAGAATACTTAAGAGAAGAAAAGTTTATGGTATTTACTATAGTTTTGCTTATTGTGTTCTTTATTCATCCTTGATGTTCCAAGTTTCCTTCTTTTATCACTTCTATTCTATGTAAAAAACTTCTTTTAGTCTTTCCTTTAGAGTAGATCTGCTGGTGAAAGACTATTTTAGGGACACCTGGGTGGCTCAGTCAGTTAAGCATCTGACCTCAGCTCAGGACATGATCTCACCATTTGCGAGTTCAAGTACCATATCAGGCTCTGTGCTGATAGCTCAGAGCCTGGAGCCTCCTTCAGATTCTGTGTCCCCCTCTCTCTCTCTGCCCCTCCCCTGCTCGCTCTCTCTCTCAAAATGAAATAAACATTAAAAAAGAAATATTATTTTAGTTTACTTCTGATCTTTCTCTTCATTCCTGAAGGATATTTCAGCCAGCTATATGATTATGGGATGATAATTCTTCTCATTCAGCCCTATATTGTGCCACTTCTTTCTGGCCTCCATGGTTTTTGTGAGAAATCCACTGTTATTCCACTGGTTTTTCCCTTATAGACAATGTGTCATTTTTCTTTGGCTGCTTTCAAGATTGTTCTTTGCCTTTAGTTTTCACATGTTTAATGTAGTGTAGCGTTTACAATGTATGTACATGTACATATGTACAATGTACAATGTACATGTAGTGTACAATGTTTAATGTAGCGTCTTAGTGTAGATTTATTTAGGTTTGTCCTATTCTGGATTTTTTTTTTAATGTTTTTTTCCCCCAGCTTCTTGGATCTGTAGGTTCTAGGCAACATTTCTTACAGTACTTTTTCAGTCCTACCTTTTTTTTCTTCTCTTTCCTGGATTTCCATAACACATAACACAAATGTTTGATCTTTTGTTATAATCCCACAGATCCCAGAAGCTCTGTTCTTTTTCAATTCTTTGAGGTTTATTTTTTATCACAGTTGCTCAGATTGCATAATTTTTAGTTTTCTATCTTCCAGTTCACTTATGCCTCTGTCCCCTCTGTTCTGCTGTTGAATCCCTCCACTGAGATTTTTATTTCAATTAGTTGTATTGTTCATCCTTACAATTTCCATTTGGTTCCTCTTTATATCTTCTATTTCTCAATTGAGAGTTTCTATTTCTTTCCTGAGGCTTTCTGTGTTTTTTTTTTAATTTCGAGTATGTTCATAATTATTAAAATTGTGACCCCTTAAAAATTTTTGGCAAATTCCAATATCTCTGTCAACTTGTTGTTGTCATCTATTGATTGCTTCTTTTCCCATTCAACTTGAGAAATTCTTGGTTCTTGGTATAAGTGATTTTTCTATTGAGCTCTGGGCATTCTCTATTAGTCCTGAGACTCTGGGTTTTATTTCAACCTTCCACCTTAGCTGGTTTTCTTTGATTTCAGTTTGGCAAGAGACAGATTGGTTTATCTTCTTACCACCAGGTAAGATATAAGTCTAAGTTCTTCACTTGGCCTGCACTGACACACAAGGTGGGGAGGGCCCATCACAACTGCTACGTGGGAAGTGGGAGTTCTAGCTCCCCATATGGTGTCCACTGACACTGTGATGGGGTGGGAGATCATTACCACAGGGGATGAAAGTCCTGGCTCTCTATTTGGGCCTTTTCTGACACCACCATGCGGGGCTGTCGGGGTACCTCACTAGAGCTTTGCAAGTGTGGAAGTCCACTCCCCTAGTCTTTGCTGGTGTAGCTAAGAGTGGAATTGTAGTTTTTCCCATGATGTCTGGGTGGAGAAGAGTGGTTATTGTCAGAAAATCTTTTGTCTTACTAGGCTGCTTATTTCCTGGTCCTTAGGCTTTTCTTGAAGTTTTTTTCTTTTCTATTCCCTCTGCATTTCCAGCTGACTGGCATCTTCAGCTCCAACTATGGAATGTTTGGGGCAAAAAGAAAACCCAGGAAGCTCACCAACAAGTCATTCCTTAGGTCTCAAAGTCCTTAGCTGAAATGCCCTTTTCTCCACCTTTTGGGGTCATCTTATGCTTGTTTCGTATATAGCATCCAAAGTATTTAGCAGACTTAGTGGAAGAATAGAAACAGTACATTTACTCCATCTTCCCTTGTATCATGTTCTTTTGACTTAAAGACCACTGAAAGTGAAATCCAAAGGGCTTGTGGCATCTATATAAACTCACTTTTCACCTATGAAAAACTGGGCTGGAGACGCTAAAGGCTTCTCCCAGTTATACAGCTGGTCAGTGCTGGGGTCACAGCTAGAAGTCAGTTGACCCAATGTCCAGCTAGGCTTCTGTCACCCGAAGCCTCCTTTTATCACTAGAAAGGTCTGTGAGATTACCAAAATCTCTGAGCTCAGAAACTCCTACAAAGCCAAACCAAGATGGGCTGACCTCCCTGGGACAAGGTCCAAGCAGCTGAGCCAAGCAGCTTCCTGATGGCCACTAAGCCTTGAGTGTTACTAGGAGGGTCTTGTATTGGAATAACTTTGGGGTGGGGGAGGGAGAAAAGGAAACAACAGTTTCTTTCTCTACAAGAGAAAACTAGCTTCAACTTGTCACGTGTCTCCTCACCAATGCTAAGGGTTTGGCAGTTGGCAACGGCTTTAGTGGTCATGGGTGACAAAGCACAAAAGGAGAGAGCCCCTTCTGCCCCTGCCCAGAGATTAGACATCTTCTGATTCAATTTCTGTTCTTTCTGCTGTGGTCAGAGTTTTCAATATTCTAGTGAAATCCTCTTGGCTATTTTTAGGCTACCAAAAGAAGAAGATGTGGGAAATGTTGCAGGGGTATATTTCTCAATAGCCCTTCCCTAAGATTACCATGACATTTTGTTGGAATGTACATTTAAAACCCCTTGTGCATGAATCTATCCAAAATGGCACCACCGAAACTTTTGAAGATGCTAAGTAGAGGTGTCAGAGGGCCAGAGTAGGGATCGGTTATTCCTTCTTTACAGACTCAGAGAATCACAGAGTTAAAAGGGTCAGGGTTGGAAAAAAAGGTGATGTTGTATGATTCTTTACATTTTGGAGTTGACAAAATATTCCTACCATGTTCAATCTGTTATTATTTTAATGTGTGACTTAACACAGTTGACTGTTATTTGAAAAAAGAAAGAAAGAAGGGGTCAGGGGGAGTCTTTTAACTACCTGTTCAAGGATGGCAAGCAAGCAAGAGCAGTTACCCTCATTACGTGGGCAATGACTCTCCACACATACGAAGGTGCATCAGGTTATGGTGGAATGTTAATTAATTTCTTCTTGCCTTTCCCATCCCTCTGGTGGTCCAGCAGATAACTAGCCTATGCTCACAGTGCCCGGGGAGGAACTGGACAGGGCAAAGGCAGAGTCTTCCTGTGAGGCCTCCAGGCATCTGTCCCCCAAAGGATCCCGGGGAGAGATTCGGAAATAGCAGTGTCTTGATCAGACACATCAAAGTGTAAAAGGAGGATTTCCTGGCCGAAGCTGGTGGTGGTGGGGAGAACAGTATACGTGTGGAAGGGGAGGAGGACAGAAGAGCTCCTTTTGTTCTGCAAACCAGCGCAAGCAAAAGAAAGAGTGACTGAGGTTCATCTAGGCACACAGGGCTCTGGCAGCTTGGGAAAGTTCCAGTGTTCCAAGGATGGCTTGGAATGGCAGAGGTTCTGGGACAGAAGGCATTCTCGGACTCTGGTGGCAGACAGCTCCCTGTTATCCGTGGACTCCAGAGTCTTGGTGTGACTTGGGAAGGGAGAGCCCTATGAAGGATGCTTGAATGAGGGATTAGCATAGAAAGTGATGTTTTAGAAAATGCAGTGGCACCTGCTGCTTCTCCCTTGGGCTTGTGGCTGGTGGTCCACCGCGGTCCCCTCGGGACCTCACAGTGGACTCCCATGGATCCCGACAGCACCCTGTGATGAGGCCACGCGGCCAGGAGGCAGACGAGTAGGTTCTGACGTCATTTGGGACTCCACACTCACATATTTCACTTCACAGTGGATGGCCCGTATTTTCTGCCAAGAAAATAATAAAACGCTTTACCCAAACACTTCAATAAAGCACTTCTTGGAAAGCTCCATGGAAACCAGAGACGCGTTCAAGGGAGGTGAGCATAGAAACTCACTAGGTACGTACCTCTCCTCCTTCAAGAAGTCGCTGCTTCTCTCCAGCCCTTTGCTCCTTTGTACCGGAAGACAAGGAAGCCTGCGTTTCTTTAACACTCTGTTCATTGCCTCTGCTCATTTCAACTTACACGCATTTGCATGTGAAAATTACCTTCCTCAGCTCCCAAATTGATATTTGCATGCGCAAGGAGAGAGGCCTCTCTCTTTGAAGCTCGAGAAGACACTGCTGTAAAAAAATAATTATTATTTCCATCCTGAGCTCACCCTGTGGCCCGCCGTACCTGACACATCAGAGTGCAGCCGACAAGAAACCACACACCCCAACAAGCATCCGTTTTATTTGGAGCGTGGGCCCTAAGAGAGAAGCGGGTATTGCTTACCTCTAATTTAGTCGGACGAAATCTATACCCTGCAACTTCATTTCTCCTAGTTCCCGTTTCGTGTCACTTTCTGCTATCAACTGTGATTTGACTTCATAGATTACAGAACCATTTTTTTCTTCAGGCACTGGGATCCCTCGTTTTCTCTGTAGATTGAAGTAAGTACATAGGCACAAGGTACAAGAATAACTTTGCTGACGTTAACAACACAGCGCTTGGTTGATTTACCCGGGTGCAGAAGTCCCCGAGCATTCATTCTGGAGAAGCCTCTGGACCTCACAGGCTCCTCAGAGGTCTCACCCCTCTGCACCCCCACACAGCAGGACCCTGGACCCCATCCTTTGCAACAACATTGCAAATTTTTGTTTTCCTCCCTTGTAATTAGTCAGCTGCCAACAGCTTCCTTTCCAAGGACTGGTTCTCAGAACTTGGCTCTCTTGACCCATAAGCAGGTCTGGATTTTGCCCAGGCAGACAGAAAGATGAGGATAATTCCCTTGCGCCTCCTCCTTAGGACCTTGACGAAGACGACGACGAAGCATGTTAACCAGGCTGGTACTCTGAAGTTTACAAAAACGGCTTTCAACTTCATCCACATACGGTTTCAGATTTAATTCCAACAACAAGCACGCTGGGTAGACATGGCTGCCCAAATCAGAAACAGGGGAAACCAGGGATCAAAGAGTAATTTTCTCAAGATTCACAGCTAGGAAGGTGTAAAGACACATTCTTGGCAAACTCCTCCCAGGATGATGTGGCCCACGGGGAAGCAAGGTGTGCACATGCATTTGCTCCACACGCCACACCTTCCCAAGGCAGGCCCTGTGGCCCCTGACTGCCCCACCCCATCTCCTTTCCTGTCCCTCTCCAAAAGGGACACGCACCCAAGAACGAAGAAGGAGCCGCTGTAGACACACAGACGGCACCAAGGCTAAACAAAGGCTAGTCTCTTAAGGCACTGCATGGGGATTCATCATTTTTCCTTTGCCTCAAATGATTCATCATTTCTTCTTTGACTCAAAAGGGAGAGGCTGGGAGCCATGACCCAGCTCGGCTGGTTCTCATCTTGGACAAGGTTCTCTGCATCCAGACCGTGCAGCCAACAATCTTCCAGCCACCAAGAGGGATTGGGAAAGGAGCAGCCTCCACAAAGCAGAAGCATTCTCTTTAACTAACATGCACACCTGTCAGGCCAAAGCCCCCTGAACTGTGTGGGATTCTGGAAATCGAGCACCCAAGACACAGAACATGAGTGATGCTGTACCGTCTCCTGCAAAGCACTTCCCTGGGCAGAGTTTTGTTTCATTCTGACATCACCTCTGAAAAGTTGGTCGAGCAGAAATGATGATCCCCGGTGCACATATGAGAAAACTGAGGCCCATACAGGGTGTGTAAATAGGGATACAGGTACCATCCATTCAGGGACAGGTCTGATGCCATGTCCACTTTCATGGATCATCTTCTAATCCTCACAATGACCCTAAAGAGGAAAAATATGGAGGCCTGGAAAGGTCACGTGACACGCCCAAGATCATTAAGCCAGGGGGTGGCAAGATTAGGTACCAGACTTCCGATTCCCAGCATCAAGTTCGGAATTGTGTCTATCACTCACAAAAGCCCAAACTCTCTCCCCCTGGTCTCCTGGGGGAACCTCTGATGGACACTGACACAGACAGACCCTTTAACACTGGTCAGACCCCCAAATAGACCAGGTGACACAATTTAGTGGTTCAAAGGAGGAATCTGGGTATTACGCCCAGTGAATGTGTTTCAGGCCTGGACAGCAAGGAGTGTCGAGATTGGACCGTTGTAGAAAAATGTAGATATGACGAAGTTTGCAGAGGTGGGATATTAGCCTTCCCATCACGCTGAATGTTTTCTTGGACTTTTCTGTCAGATTTATGCTAATCTCTCTTTTACAGATGAAGCCTTCTTCTGAAGTTGATTTTTTTTTAATGTTTATTCATTTCTTTTGAGATAGAGTGTGAGTGGGGAGGGGCAGAGAGAGAGGGAGAGAGAGGATCCCAAGCAGGTTCCTCACTATCAGCGCAGAGCCCAACGCAGGACTTGATCCCACAAACTGCAAGATCGCGACCCGAGCCAAAATTGAGAGGTGGACAATTAACCACTGATTCAGCCAGGTGGCCCCTGAAGTGGATTTTCATTTTTCAAAATAACCTGTACATAGAACATGCAGCAGTCAGCTTATAAACTGCAGAGCACAACTGCAAAACGATAGCTATAATACCACCATTTCATTCAGCATGATCGGAAGTAAAGTGAAATGGGTAACTGGGGCCAACATAGCACCGAGGAAGTACCAAACATTACTCACAGGCTTCAAATGATCAAAATTATACAGGCCTCCCATGTCTAGGGGTCAAATAATCCATGAAGGAAAAGCTGTGGAATGTGAAGCTGGGTGGGGAGTGGCTCACAGGAGGGAAACAGGAGAGCATTAATTACACTCTACATCTTTTTTTTTTAATTTTTAAATTTTTTTTTATTTATATTTGAGAGAGAGTGAGAGTGTGAGCTGGGGAGGGACAGAGAGAGCCAGAGACAGAATCTGAAGCAGGCTCCAGGCTCCAGGCTCCAGGCTCCAGGCTCTGAAATGTCAGCAAAGAGCCTGATGCCGGCTCAAACTCATGAGCTGTGAAATCATGACCTGCGCCAAAGTCAGACGCTTAACTGACTGAGCCACTCAAGTACCCCCACTCTCTACATCTTAAAGACACAAACCCATTTGGCCAAGGGACATCTCTGCATTAACTCCAGCATCCCTGCACAAGAGGACCCTCAGAATCCCTCCAGGATGATGCAGCACACTCTCACCTCAACTGGTAGAATAAGACACAGGTCAGACCTCTGTTCTGGGCAGCAGAGCCTGTACCCGTGGTGGAAAGAAGCTCATTCCACACAGGCCAGTGGGAGCATCCGTGGGGCATCAGGCTTCTCTGCTCAGCCTGAGACTGAGAATCACTAAGTAACAAAAATGAGATGTCTTTTTGGAAGATGCACCCACCGCCTGCTTTGGGCATGGCAGGTGTGAAAGTGTGGATTTCCCCAACACACAGAATGCCTCCCATTTCTTAGACAGAAGTCACAGCCCCAGCCTGTGAGTGCCGCCCCATGCATTCACTCCAAAGGGGAACACCACTCTGGTCAAGGAAGGGCTTTGTGTGGACACAGTGTTAGCTGGCACTGTCCGTCTTACAAGGAGAGTCTCTTAATTCCCAGTGGTTCTAAAGGGCAGGCCGTTAGGTCCCCGAGGTCCCTGTGGCTCAAGGCCAACATCACATGGGGTAGCAGATCTTCCCTGTTCCACAGCCCCAAGCCCTAGGCCTGTCCCCAGAGTCTCACTTCCTTATAAGCTTGACCTGGAGCCCCCACTACATGTTCCAGGCTTCCTAAATGGAGACCAACAGAGCAAGCCTCAGAGGACACCATTTCTCACAACCAAACCTATGAAGGATGTGGACTAAATGGTTTCATCTTCTGCTGGGGAAGTTGGCCCCAGGAGAGGAAATTGATCACCAGCCAACTTCACGGCCTTCGGAAGCCATTTATCACCTTGATTTTCCCACTGTACTCAACCAAGCACCAACCCCAGGGCTCCCTAGTTTAAAACATTTCCTAGTTCCACAACCCAAGGGCTCCCTAGTTTAAAACATTTCCCAGCTCCATCCTCCTCCTGGTGACCCACAAGGCATCCAGCATATTCAAGACTCCGAGAGGTTACAAAATGCATAAATCCACTGCTTTGGCAAACTTTTGACTTGAGCATCCCCTTACCAATGTGCAGGGGATGGCTCTGCATGATCAAGGCCGAGTTCAAATATTTTCATAGTAATTGTTCCAACAAGTGGAAGGGGCTCTGGGTTTTGGAGGCGAGAGGGCTGAAGCAGCTGGTCTTGGGGGAAAAGAGATTTTCCAAACAGGAGGGGGCCTGTGGTTTGGAGTTCCTGTCCTAAGGCAGGGCGGGTCCCCAGCAAGGGGACAATGGTGGGCATCCAGGGATGGATGCTGTGCTTCAGCAGCTAAACCTGGGCAAGAGCCAAATGGCAACAGGAGGCTGCGGTCCCCACCACCACCACAGGGTGCCACGCTGGCTTGGAAACCGAGCACAGCAGTGGGATTCCGTGTGCACTATCCAGAGAGTCCTCCCCAAGCGTTCCAATTTGTATGAGTTCCCTGCAGCCTTCGCAGGTAGGCTGGGAAAAAGGAAAAATCCCCTAAAATAAGTGTGCTTCAATTTCTCACCTCACAGGCGCATCGGATGAAGTTTGCAGAAGTAGAGTCAGAAGACATTCCTCACCCTGGAGCCTCACGGTGATTGCAAATTCGAAGTGCACCCCTCGAATAACACCTACCAACGCTTTGTGGAACTTGTTTTCTGCAGAACGCTCATTAGGAAATGCTCGTGTGGGTAGACTTTGTACTTTCCTCAAGGTCTTTACTTTCCTTCCTTCCTGTAATAAATAAGTTAATGAAAGGTGTTGTGTTAGCAACCAAATAAATATGACCTCAAAGAGAGCTGATATCAGCATCCTGTCAAACATCTGGATGAAGGTGAAAACTCCCTTTCACGTTTTGAGATACCTAGATACCTGACCTCATGCACCCGGCAACTGCAGTTTTCTCCCACTAATTTCCTCACTGCTTTGGCCTAAAGTAAAATGTCTGCATCGTCTCATCCCAGTTTTATGATGGTAAATTACCCAGGAGCTGAGTTTTAGAAAATAACCTTAAAATCATGAAAATGCTTATGATATATTGATAAGCAAAATGCAGGTCACCAAACAGAATGTTCCACATATATAGTCAAGACTCATTATCCATGGCAATTATGTTCTACAAAGTAGCCAGGGACACTGAATTAGCAGATGCTGAACCACTGCTCCAAGGGAACAGAAAGGTTTCATTCCTATAAGACTCTGGTCACATTTTTGTCAACCAATTAATACATAACCGTGTTTTATGTGTGCTTCTATGTAAAGACACGTTATTTATTATATATTGCTGATGCACAAACATTAAACTCACTGCCACCAACTCTAAGGCGTGACTGAATGAGGCTTATCTAGCACACATATTTTCTCTGTAAGGCACATCACAGCCTTCTTGCCCCTAGGAACACTAGACGGCAGTTCAGCATTCCCTTGGCACGCCATTTTATTTTACTTTATTTTTTGAGAGACAGAGAGAGAGTGCAAGTGAGTGAGGGGCAGAGAGAGAGAGAGGGTCCCAGGTAAAGTGGGGCTCACCCAAAGCGGGGCTCCTGTTTTACCCAGAGTGGGGCTCAAGCTCACCCAGGGTGGGGCTTAAGCTCGTGCAAAGCAGGGCTCGAGCTCACCCAAGGTGGGACTTGAACTCACCAACCATGAGATCACGACCTGAAGTCAGAGGCTTAACGACTGAGCCACTCAGGCGTCGGGCGCCACTTTAAACAGCAAAATCAAAAAGGCACAAGAGGGGCGCCTGGGTGGCTCAGTCGGTTAAGCTTCCAACTCTCGATCTTGGCTCAGGTCATGATCTCACAGTTCGTGAGTCCCAGTGCCCCTACCCCATGTCGGGCTCTGCGTTGACAGAATGGAGCCTGCTTAAGATTCTGTCTCTCCCTCTCTCTGTCCCTTCCCCACTTGTATTCTCTCTCTCTCTCAAAAGAAATAAATAAACTTTTTTTTTAAAGCACAAAAATGTGGAAAACATGACCAAATAGACTTCAAAAGGAACTTGCTTATGGTATGGGCACTGAAACAAGAAGACAGAGCTATGTTCAACATACCTGGGAACATGTGCACTGGGCAGGTCAGATGTCCTGCCGCTCTGTGCGTGTCCCCTAGTGCCCGTGGCCATGCTGAAGGTGCTGGTCTGGGGTTACAAATAAATTTCAGCAAGTAAGTGCATTCGTAAATAATGAGAATCAACAGAACTGCTTTTATAATCATAAAAAGAATTACTGAACTTAAAAAACACTAGCAAAGCCAACATGAGGTAACGAGGATGATGATTTTCTATAGCTAGCATGTACAGAGCATACCATGTTCTGGGCACTGACGTCGAAACTTCTCTCTCTGAATTAGGCACTATTGCTCTATTTCATGGATTGGAGATCATGAACATAATTGGGTTTTTTCTCCTGATTCTACTCCCGCCTATGGACTCTGTAAATGTTATACGAAAAAAAAAAAAAAAGTGCTCCATCTTTTTACTGTAAATTTCTGAATATAAGGGGACCACACCCCATGTTCGTAATGTGAAGATTTTAGTATGTCATTAATTCGTGCAATAAACTTGTAATGTTTCCAATTACAATTTAGTTGTGCATAGATAATTTAAATCTCGCAGATCACAGAATAAGATACTATTCTTAAAAGATTGCTTTCTTCCCTCTCTAAAAATATGTCATAACATAATTTTATTCAAACTGCCCACATGCTTCATCATCTCTCTAGCATCCCTGGAACCTGTTTTTGAGCCATCACATGCCATTTTCCAGAGATGTCAACCTCCCTTTAATTTAAGTTGTTGAAGATATGAACTCCTCTACACCTTGAATGATACACTCACTCTGATTTTTATCTCAAGCTACAAATATCCAGTGGCCCAACATCAGGGCACTGATTTTGCCCAGGTTTCCTGGAGTGACCTGACAGAATATTTTTTCAAATTTTTTTTTAACATTTATTCATTTTTGAGAGACAGAGACAGAGCACGAGCGGGGTAGGGACAGAGAGAGAGGGAGACACAGAATCCGAAGCAGGCTCCGGGCTCTGATCTGTCAGCCCAGAGCCCACTGCGGGGCTTGAACCCGTGAACCGTGAGATCATGACCTGAGCCAAAGTCGGACATTTAACCAACTGAGCCACCCAGGCGTCCCCCGAATATTTCTTGTTTAAGGATCCTTCAAAAGGTAGTTTACAATTAATGGCACTTGAAAAAGTGAAAAATTTTCCCTAAGGATAATTACTATTCCTGTATTAATATTCTCTCCCCCTCCCTCTCCTTCTCACTAATTCCTTCTGGTGACCTCTACAGGCATCCCAACCTGAATCGACTGAGATCAATTAAAGCTAATGTGTCTTTCCCACACAGTACTTATTGTTCAAACTAAGAAACTGCCCAGCAGTAATAGAAGAGGATTTGTAAGGATTTGAATAGGGGGTAATTCCCTTCTTTCCATAGGATAATTTGAGTGGGAGGAGGAGGGATCTTCTCCTTACATTTGGGGATATATTATAATTTAATTCCAAGAAACTTGGGCAAAGCCTCTCTATGGGCCATAGACTCATTCTGGGAAATTTAACCTTCTGTTTCACAAAGCTTGATGTCTTTACTGTAACTAGGTGCTGAGTAAAAGCTAGCAGGGAATTAGCAACCGGGACAATGTGACTGGCTCTTTGCCATGTGTCAGGGGCGTGTGGCTCACCTCATCAACTGGCAAGGCACATGCTGATTACAGACCGTGCTGACGGGGCTCAGAGCTTTTGGAAACTTTCTTCAGAGTCTGAGTCCCATTTAGAACAAAATTTAGAACACCCAGGGAGGCCAAAAAAATTGGGGTGACAAGATTTGATGAAAAACAACTTGTAGCAAACTCTAAGGGGGTGACCCTTATTTTCCATAGACTGGCTCTAAGAAGGATGGCCACATCTAGTTATCAAAGTTCTCCACTCTTTGAAAGGTGACAACCCCCCCCCGCCAGCTCCCCTGCCTCCCCCAGTCCTCCCCACAGTACCAGAGCCCATTATGCCCCCAACATGAGGCCTCTCCCCACACCTACTGGTCAAGAAGGCCTCTCCATGATGATGCCCAGAACTCCGGGGTCTGCCTGCCTTGGGCTGCAGTCCACACTCATCACCTCTGACTGCTCTGAGAGGGCACGCGTTGCTGGCTTGTGCCTCTCCTTCAGTGACTTACTCAGTGCCTGTTGCTTCACTGAGATCGAGGCAAAAGTTATCAAAACTTTTTCAGTAAAAACACACCCAGTGGATGCTGCTTCTCCAAGCACCAAAGGCTCCAAATGTGTGGAACTGTAAGCCTTGTGGGCCGGCCGGATGCCATTGTGTTCTCAACCCAGTTTTCTGCCATTCAGAGAAGTGCAGGCCTCAGAGTAGACTATTCTGTATATGATCTTGAATCTCCTCGAGTGCTGAAACCCTAAATCATCCGCGATTAATAGGGTTTATTATATAGATAATTAATTATAATTAATAGAACAGGGTTCTATTGATAACAATTACTTGTGACACACGCTCAATATGTGGAGACTTGACGTGCCAAGATCACTCTACTTCTCTTTAGCGATCTTTAGTGATCATCTTAATTCATCATCTTCCCACGCTTAAGCTGAAATTTTAAAAATGGACATGTCTTCAAGGTACATCACTATAAATGAAATCACCAGAGAAACAACTAGTAATGCATTTTTTCAACTCATAAAGCAAAGTGCTAATTTCTTTGAATCTGCAAACAACTCTAAACCGATAAGAAAAAGAGTAAAAAGCCCATCTGAAATGGACAAGAGCTGGAAATAGCTCACAAATCAAGAACTACAATGGATAACGATGATCTCATTAATAATAAGAGAAATGAAATTAAAAACTAACATATTTCCACTATAAAGTTGGCAAAAATTAAAACCAATTAAACCTAAGTTGGAAAGGATGTGGAGAAAACAGGCATTCTCATATATTGCTGGTAGGAGTTTACATTGGTTCAACCGTCACAATGGAAATGAAACAGTAACTTTCCAATTAAAAATGCATACACCCTAATACTTTGGTACTCCTAATGACAGCTATTACTGTATTAACATACTCACTGCCGCGTTGCTTATAATAGCAAAAGATTAGAAACCAGTAGGGGGCAAATTACAGGAATGACGGCGCACGCGCACTGGAAAACTCTTCAGCCATTACAAAGAATGAGCGCTCTCCGCGTGCAATGATACGGCACGAGTGCTAAGATGAACTGATCAGTGAAAAGTACAAGATGCGGAACAGCGTGGAGCACATACCTCCATGTCCTGACGCAAAAGAAGACTCCAGATACACATTTTTGTAATTGCCAAAGATAACTTTCTAGAGAATACTCTCTTCCCTTCCCTGTCTCCAAAACCATCTGGTAATAGCGATGGTTTCTGGGAAGAGGGACTGGATCGCTAGTATTCATGGGAAAGACTTATTCTTCACTATATATTCTCTCAAACCTCTTGAACTATGCACATATATTGCTGGTTGTAAACAAGAAAATTAAAATAACCAAAAGACAGATAAGACAAGGCGTGGACAGAGGGGAAATATTTGCAAGACACGTACCTGCAAAGGACTAACATCCAAAATACATAAAGACCTCTCAAAACTCTATACTAGGAAAAATAAAGAAAAAACAAGGTTTTTTGTTTTTGTTTTTTTTAAAAGCTTACTTATTTTGAGAGACACAATGCACGTGACTGGGGGAGGGACAGAGAGAAAGGGAGACCGAGAATCCCAAGCAGGTTCTGTGGAGTCAGTGCAAAGTCAGACAGGAGGCTCTACCCATGAACCCCCAGGTCATGACCCGAGCTGAAATCAAGAGTCAGAGGCTTGAGCCACCCAAGTGCCCCCAAAACAAGTTTTAAATGACAATAAAAATATGCAAACTGACACCCAAAAAAGAGATCTATTTGGCAAATAAGCATTTAAAAGATGCTCAGTATCATTAAGGAAATGCAAATCAAAACCACGGTGACATAATACTACACACATATTAGAATGACCATTATTTTTTTTATGACGATACCTAGAGTTGGTGAGTATATGGAGAAACTGGAACTCTCCTGACATTGACAGGAATGCAAAATGGTTCAGCTACTTTGGAAAACACATGTCCATGTTTTCTTATAAAAGTAAATATACACCTACCCATGTGTCCTAGCAATCTCACTCCTAGGAATTTACTGTAGAGAAATGAAAACATATATCCACACAAAGACCTGTATATGGTATAGTCATTCAATAAAATACTACCAAAGAAAGAAAGAAAGGGAAGAACTAATGTTCTGAAACAACATGGATGCATCTCAATGTCATTATGCCAAGTAAAGGCAGCCGGATACAAAAGGCGACAGGCTGTGTGATGCCATTCGTATGGCTTTCTGAAAAAGTCAAAACCATAGGGACAAAAACAGGTCAGTGGTTACCAAGGCCTGGGGAGAAAGAAAGGGATTGACTACAAAGGGGCAAGAGAGACCTTTCGAGGGTAAGGGGGTGATTTGTTACACAACGGTATACATTTGTCAAAATGCACAGAACTGAACACCAAAACAGACCGAATTTTACTATATGTAAATTCCTCCTTGATAAACGTGATATCTCAAGGTCACTGTGGGTAGCCAAGCCTGTTTTCTGAACAGAGGAGAAAGGGTCATGAAAAACTCAGACAGCTCTGCCACTGACTCCCTGGGAACATGCCTGGCTGTCTCCCTTCCGAAGATGCTAAAGTCTCTACAAATTCGGATGAGGCCCTGATTCAACTACATCGCCTATGGGGAAAAGCATTTAATATTATCCGCCCCAAACACTGAGTGACAATATTATCTTTCCCCACTGGGCAGAGAGATTTCAAGTATGAATGTGATCTTAATTAGATGCTCGTCTCTTCACCTGGGTTATGAAGATGGTTGCAATGAGGTCAGAAGGAGACGGGAGAATTTGATTAAAGTCAGTCACTGGGAAAATAGCATTAGTGTAGCTGTAGAACTTAGAAGGATATGACAGCTACACTTTTTATAACCTTGTCCACTGCGTCGACAGTTCTGCTCTCCAGGGGCATTTCTGTTTCAACTTTCCAGTATACTCATAACGTATTACAAAAACAATCACTTTAAACGGTTCGTTTCAATGATGTTCAATTTTAAAATAGGAGCTCAAAAAAAACACCTAAACTTATTCAGAGGCCCCACTAAGTTGCTTTGTCGTCAATAATTGTGAGTTACTAGCACCTCTTGGCTGCTGGTTTCTTTACTCTGACAGCCGAGATCACGTGCTCATGGCTTGCATCCTTCTTGCCTGTTTGGGGTTAGGAAAATAATGGGCAGGTTATGCATGATATTTTCTAAATTAACTCAAGCTCTGCATTTGCCTGTTGCCCTAAAATGTTCAACCACATGCATGGTACATGAGGAAGTGGCAGACACAGGAGGTTCCGCTTGCCTGGGTGCCATTGTCATGAGGAGCCAGGTGTCGCCCCTTGTAATGTAAAGGAATAAAATAATTTAATCTTTTAAGACAGACTCAATGAATCCGCTCTAGCCTGAAAGAGATAAATTGGTATATAAAGTACAAAAAGTAATCCCTTTGATAAGCATGTTATATCTGCCTCATCAATGGGAAACCAGAAAGCAAATTGAACACTGATTATCAACATCCTAGAGTTTAAAGCTATAGAAGAAGGAGGAGGAGAAGGAGAAGAGGAAGAAGAAGTTGTTGCTGATGTTCAAAAGCCATGACGTCACGGCTACTTCAGCAATGTTTCTGCGGAACCCAGACTTCTTCCTGGGAATGGCCGAGGGACGGACGGAGCCTACCCCACCAGACACAGTCAGGCACCAAAGTCCTTCGGTTTACTCCCTCCTACACCTCCACAACAGAACAGAACCCAAGCTCCCGGATGATTCAGGGGGCTGGAATACCTGTTCTCTGTTCCGTCTCTAAAATAAAAGTCAAATTCCAATAAAACAAAGTTAGTTGGTGGGATTGGTGAATTGAACTCAGAGGATTGACTTCCTCAAATGCCACTGACATGGCAGAAAAGGCATTGTTAAGGAGGTAAAACGATGAGGACAAAGAGGAGAGGGCACAACAGTGGAGGTTATCGCCCTCCCTCGGAAGCCGGAAGGTTGGAGGGAGCAGGGCAAAGGCCTTGGACCTTGGACACAAGTGCAGACACCCAAGCTGGGGGAGTGGGGAGGCGGAAGTGCCATAGTTCTCTTCTCTGACCCTGAAATGGTGGGGCTGTGGGTCCCAGGACCCCATCCAACCCCATCCAGTGACTACCCCCTCCACTTCCTACAAGGCCTTAGAGATCATTCTGGAAAAAACGAAGAAGCCCTGGGCTCAGGGGAATGGCCACAGTCATAAATAAGATGAGAGCTGGAAATAAGGATCAGGAGAAAGTCCACATCTGAGTGTGGGGAAGGGGAGACCTCCTTCCTGCTCTTACAAGTTGATGTTCCTCACCTATAACACACTATTTCGTGTGTGCAGGCAGGTGAGAGAAAAGACTGACACATAGGATCCCCCCCTCCAGAAGCTGTTCTCAGCCTTTTATTTTTTTCTTCTCCTTCAATTAATATTTATGAAAAGCGTCATTATGTATCAAGAGCAAGGTGTAGGAGGACATGGCTATTTAGAGTATGTAATAATTGATAGTATATTCACAGATACAATGTTTCCCAGAGTTACGAAGCAGATTTGTGAAATGAGTACCTCTGATTCCAGCTTCAGAAAATACCATGACCAATAACAGGTGGAATCCTCACGTGTCCCCCACCCCCACTGCCCTACCTCTGCCCCCGGGGGGAGCCACTGCTCCTAAGTTTGTGCTTCTCTTCTCTTGTTTCATTTTTTTAATAATTTGACCCACGTGTGTATGTATTCCTAAACAGTTTACTGTTTAGTTTTGCTTGGCTTTGAGCTTGGTAAAAGCGGTATCATCTTACGTTACTGACCCTGAAGTTTTCAGAATTTCATTTTCACCCATCACCACATGTCAGTTGACAGCATTAGGTAGTTTGTTTTCACAGATGTATAATTTTCCACTAAGTGACTATACTCTGCTTTTTATCTGTATATTTTTCTATGACGGACATTTAGTTTTCTCTTGTTTTGGCCATCACAAAAGCTATTAAAACATTCTTGTGGGGCACCTGGATGGCTCAGTTGGTTTAGCCACCGACTTTGGCTCAGGTCATGATCTCACAGTTCATGGGGTCGGGCTCTGTGCAGGCAGCTAAGAGCCTGGAGTTTACTTCGGACTCTGTGTCTCCCTCTGTCTCTGTCCCTCCCCAACTCATGTTTTGTCTCTCTCTCAAAAATAAATAAACATTAAAGAAATTTTTTTAATTAAAAAAAATCCTTATATATGCATTTTTAGTGCCCCAAGACAGGAGTTTCTCTGAGGTATATAGACAACTTGATGGGTCATAGTATTAACTTACTTTCAAGTTTATAAGTTAATATTTTTCAGGTATTTGTATCAATTTACACTCATGCCAGTGTATATGTCCCTGTCCTTTATATTTCAAAACTTTGATCTTATCAAATTTCTTAATTTTTATAAATCAATGGGCATAAAAAATCATCCCATGGTGGCCTTAATTTTCATTTTCTTGACTACCCATAAGATTAAACTTATCCTCATAGATTTGCTGACTGTGTGTCCACCTACGTGAAATGCCTATTTATATCCATTTTTCCTCCATTGGATTGTTTGTGTGGATTTAGAGTAGTCCTTTATGTATGCTAAATACTAATCCTTTTTCAGGAATTTTTTTTTACATTGACATCTATGACTCTGAGTTCATCTTTTCTTCCTTTTTAAAAAGTGTTTTCTGGGGCGCCTGGGGGGCTCAGTCGGTTAAGCAACTGACTCTGGCTTGGGTCATGGCTTCATGGTTCGTGAGTTGGAGCCCTGCATCATGCTCCGCTCTCAGTGCAGAGCCTGCTTTGGATCCTCTTTCTCCTTCTTTCTCTACCCCTCCCCCACTCATGTTCTCTCTCTCTCTCTCTCTCTCTCTCTCTCTCTCTCTCTTTCTCAAAATTAAATAAACATTTAAATAAATAAATAAATAAATAAATAAATAAAATGGTGTCGTCTAACGACCATCTAAATTACTGAATAAATAATCCATATTCCAGAGTGGGAAGTTTCAAGATCATGAAAATGCCAGCTCTATCCAAAGAAATCTGTAGATTCATCTCACTCCCAGTCAAAATCCCAATTGCTTTTTTGAGGAACCTGACAAGGTAAGTTACCTTATAACTTACTTTCCTGTTAGAGTCAATGATTATTTTGTGAAAAAATGAGTATGTAAGGGAATCAGCAGTCTTTTCTGTACCTGCTCTATAGAAGCTATAGGCTGGGGAGTCACATGGACACAAGTCTGAGTCCTGGATCTTTGCTCACCAGCTGTACACTTGAGCAAATTACTCCTTTTAACATCCAATTTCTTCTTTGTATTGGGGATTGAATACCTAGTAGGCATTCAACTGGAGATGAGAATACCTAATGACAATAGTCCCCCTTTATCCATGGATGATACACTCTAAGACTCCAGTGGACATTACCACACCCTACATGTACTCCCTACAAATACTATGTTTTTTCCTGTACGTATGTACCTATGATAAAGTTTAGTTCATCAATTAGGCACGGTAGGAGATAAACAACAATAATAAAATAGAACAATTATAACAATATATTGTAATAAAAGCTTTGTGAATGTGGTCTCTCTCTCTCTTAAAATAATCTTACTGTGTTGTACTCACCCTTCTTGTGATAACATGAGATGGTAAAATCCCTACATGATGACATGAAGAGAAGTGAATGACATAGGCACCGTGACGTAGCGTTAGGCTACTAATATTCTGACGTATTCTGAGGATACATCAGAAGGAGGATCATCTGTTCCTGACCAAGGCTGACCACAGGTAACAGGAACCATGGAAAGTGAAACCACAGATTTGGGGTGACTGCTGTATAACACGATAACATATAAACCCCCTACAGAGTCCATATCTGGCACACAGCAAACACTCAGTAAATGTAGGCTGCCCTTCTCTTTACCCTCACTGCCATCTCTAGAAGAACAGGGCTATAGGAACCTCCTGAGCCCACTGGCCCAGCCCCTGTTAGAAGAGAGACGCCTCAAAAGACATGAATAGACACTTTTCCAAAGAAGACATCCAGGTGGCTAACAGATGCATGAAAAGATGCTCAACATCACTCATTATCAGGGAAATACAAATCAAAACCACAGTGGGATACCACCTCACACCTGTCAGAATGGCTAAAATTAACAACTCAGGGAACAACAGATGTTGGCGAGGATGCAGAGAAAGGGAAACACTTTTGCACTGCTGGTGGGAATGCAAACTGGTGCAGCCACCCTGGAAAACAGTATGGAGGTTCCTCAAAAAATGAAAAATAGAACTACCCTACGACCCAGCAATTTCACTACTAGGCATTTATCCACGGGATACAGGTGTGCTGTTTCGAAGGGACACATGCATCCCAATGTTTATAGCAGCACTATCAACAATAGCCAAAGTATGGAAAGAGACCAAATGTCCATCGACTGACAAGTGGATAATGATGTGGTATATATATATATATATATATATATATATTGAAATATTACTCACTAATCAAAAAGAATGAAATCTTGCCATTTGCCACAATGTGGATGGAACTAGAGGGTATTAGGCTAAGTGAAATAAGTCAGTCAGAGAAAGACAAATATATGATTTCACTCACATGTGGAATTTAAGAAATAAAACATATGAACATAGGGGAAGGGAAGCAAAAACAAGATAAAAACAGAGGGGGAGACAAACCATATGAAACTCTTAAATTCAGAGAACAAACTGAGCGCTGTTGGTGGGGTGTTTGGGTGAGGGGATGGGCTAAATGGGCAAGGGGCATTAAGGAGGGCACTTGTTGGGATGAACACTGGGTATTAAATGTAAGTGATGAATCACTAAGTTCTATTCCCAAATTCATGATTACACTATGTGTTGACTAATGCTCTGTTTAGAATTACCTTCTCGTGTCATTTTTACATGCCATCTGCTTTATGGAGAATATTTCATTTAATCCTCAGGACCATCGTCTGAGCTCAGTCCCCCCAATTTTTTCCATTTGAGATCCAAAGAAGCAGAGGCTTGGAGAGGCCAAGGTCGGCCTCTGAGCCTGGATCCTCCCCCCTGGCTCCACCTCCGCTGTGGTCCCTTTGCTGGACCACTCCTGTCATGATGCCAGTCTCATTGCAAGTAGCTGTCTTTTCTCCCATGTCATGGACAGTACTGTCCACTGGCCTCCACTCTGAACAATCCCCCCACCACGGGGTGGGGGCACCTCTGTCCTACAGGGTTTAAGGGGCATGAGCCTGAACTTCCTATTCGGACATGAACCTTTCCCTTCAGAGTGAACACACTTCAGATTCTGGACTTAGATGCCCTTCAGAATCCAGAGAAAAACAGACCCCCTTCCCACTCCTGGCTGGGGAGCCTTATGACTAGACTGTCTGTCAGGCCAGTCTTCTGATCCACAGCCCTTATCCAGGGCTCACCCCGCTCTCCTCAGCCTAGCTTGAGCAGAACAGACCACTGGCTTCTCATCCACCAGTACAAACAAGGTCCTAGCGTCTCTTCCTGAGCAGTACAGTATTGTGGTTAAGCATGAGGCTCTGTGTCCCGCACACTAGAGAAAAGAGCAATGATAATTGAGATCGGGATTTACAAAGTATTCTCCACAACACTTTACAATAAACCTTCAACACATGTTAGCCAAGTGCCCCTGGTGTTTCTAGACACCTGAACCTCTACTCGTTCCGTGCCTTGATCCATGACGACTTGTGATGTGGCTTTAATTGCCACAGTTCATATAAAGACTCTACTGGACAGAAGAGTCTTGGCTGTTGGCCTCATCTCTGTCACTCGCTGTCACCTTCAGCCAATCATCCCTTGTCTCCTGGACGTTGGTTTTTATATCTGTGAAATGAGTGATCAGGGATTGCCAAGGGCCCCTCCAGATCAAATATATCTGTTTCCTTTAGCTTTCAAATTATTCATCCAGTGCAATTAACAAATATTGATTAAATGATCTTCCAGGGCCTGCCAAAAGGAGGGGTGCTTTTCATGTCTTGCTAGAACATGATTTAAGTAAGATATTTTAGCTGCAAGCCAGTTAAGGCTGGGGGTGTTTCTACTGATGTCCCCTGTATCGTGCTTCCCATCATGTTAAGTGGCAGGGGAGTGGCCATGAGTACTTTCAGGGTCCAGCTCAAGGGAAGTAGAGTTGGAGATACACTTAGGAAGACTTTCGTAGCACATGTGCAAGTGATCTGCAGTCACTTCCTTGCAGAGTTGAGTTAATGATGACCGTCCTGGTGTAAGACTGGCTTTCAGGGATATTTCTACCCTGCAACACGTGGGTTCACCCAATGTCGTGACACCGAGATGCAGGGCCAGGGGACCTAATATGTCCTGTTTGCTACTGTGCCCAACACCAGAATCATGTGATTTGTGGTGGAGGAAAAAAAATACAGAGCCAGAAGCTAATCTGTGGAATATTCTTCCAAATCTCACAGCTCACGTAGGATACGGGAAAGAAACTTGGTAAAGAAACTCCAAAATTTGACAAGAATCTTAAACATCTATATGATATTACCAGTGATTTTTTAAATTAATTAATTAATTTATTTTTGAGAGAAACAGAGGCAGCCCAGGTGGGGGAGGGGCAGAGAAAGAGGAGACAGAAAATCCCAAGCAGGCTCCACGTTGCCAGCACAGAGCCCAATGCAGGACTCGAACCCACAAAGCCACAAGATCATGACCTGAGTCGAAGCCAAGAGTCCGATAACCAACTGAGACGCCCAGGCACCCCTACCAGTGTTTTTTGTCTGTGTTTCCTAGGGTAGTACTTTAGGAAGCTAAAAGAAGCTTCTCAAACTATCAGTAATACCAAAAAGAATGTTTGGCCACACCAGAGTAAAATAAAGGCTGAATTATCTTGCTATGCTATTAAAAATATCACAAAATTTCCATTGAACAAGGATGCTGCCTAAAGATTTAGGGAAAAAATTACTAAGTATTTGAGGCAGATAATTAAAAACAAATTATGTTACTTTTGTGACATTTGTGCCAACTTTTCAAATTTTGTAGCTTGGGATTTGTTTTCTGCTCTACATACTCTCTCTCATACCTAATTCTTTCATATTTTCAATTCTTATTCCCCAAGAGGATCCTCCAACTGCATTAGATTCAGTCCCCGTAAAACAGAGATCTGCCCACTGCCTCACCCGAAGGCGAGAAGCTTCAGTTTGCTGAATGGCCTTGGGCCCCAGAGTGGACATCACTCACAGGGCAGTGGAGGGGACCGACCGCGGAAGGGTGGCCAATGGTAGACACACGAGCAAGCCAGCATTGGGTGGGGTGGGCCAGGTCTGGCTACTTTGACTGCTTTCATGAGGGTAGATACAGCGGACCCACGAGACACTTGGTCCCAACTCCCTTGCCTCTTTTGTGGGGCAAGGAATGGACAAAACGTTACACCCGCACACCAAGCCTACAGTGTCCATCAAAAAGGCAGGAGAGCTACAGATGGCCCTCTCCTCCTCTGCAGCTTTTGTAGCCCTTCCCTGAGAGGGGTCCAGAGGTTATGGTCCTTAAGAACAGGCGAGGAGGGTCTGGATATCCACTGTTTCCAGTGAGAAAAGAGTCAAAGAAAATAGGAAGAACACTCCCCTCCCCCACCAACCCCTGGACTTAGGAGAAAGGAGTGAGACAGGAAATAGGAGAGCAGGGTGTCTATCATGCTGTCAGTAAGTGCTTGTGGCTTCCGAACGAAGCATGTGATCAGAGCCGTGGCCCTGCTGATGAGTTTGCTTGACAAGACGGCTTTCACCCTTCGGTCTGAAAAAAGCCCTCATTCTGGGGAGTAGTCACCACTCTCTATCCCTGACCCAGGGCCACTCGGAGCATTTATTGGATTTGAAATCGCAAATGGACCACTCGAGTCATCGAGGAAGCAAAGTTACCCTATGCTTACAGCTGAGCCTTCCCCGCCCTCCCTCAGGCTCTCAGACCATTTGCTTCCGCCATGCTCCTGGAAGTGGTCTGTGAGGCTCCAGGGACAGGCTGGGCAAGGGGCTCACCCTGGCGTGCCTCCAAACAGTGCCCATCGGTCTTATTCAGGTTCACGCCTAGGTGAGAGCGCACAGGACTCAGTACAGTGCTTCACGGGGCTGGGGGCTTTGGCTCAGGAAGCAGCTCCCAGCAGGACCCCTGCCTGAGCCCAGGGAGAAGCACCTTGGTTAGAAAAGTCTGCCCACCCATTCCAGCTTTCCAGGAAAACAACCTTCAAGGGCTCACTTCTGACAAAATATCAACTTCTGAGCAGCAAGTGGCATCTCCCCTCTCCCGACCCCATCCATCGAAGTCCCTTATGGAAGCGATGATACACAAACGGGCAGTGGAAATTAGAACTGCCCTGAGCATCTCTGACTCACTGGCACCGTTTCCATCTGAACCTCACAGGGCCTGTGTCTGCAGGCTCCTCCCATTCTTCCCAGGTCCTAACAGAACCGGGCCTGCCTCCATTTTCGGCTAAATCCTTCCACGTTCGGGCCTTTAATCTCACTGTAAAAAAAAAACACAGTTCAGTGTCATAAACATCAGCCTGTCTGTGCCTGATAGGCAAGGCCCATGAACAAAGATTAATAATAAATCTCAGCTCCTGGCTCATGTTATCTTTCCTGATTTTCAGAAATATTAGTGAGGGAAAAAAAAAAAGCAGAGATAGACAAGAAGCTGTTTTGTGGCTTCTGCTGAAAACACGTAAGGTATATACATATAAATTTTTTAAAAACCTTTTTCTTACATACATTGAGCACCTCGTGTGTGCCAAGCACTTTGCACACATCGGTGTCTTTCAACCTTGTGATAACCCTTGAAACTAGGGAGCTGGAAAGAGGCTGAATAGACCAGAGACCCAGCTTCCCCAGACTCCAACTCTGTGATACGTCTTGGTGTTTAAGGATTGTGGGTGCCTCTCCCATAAAGGGCTTCCCAGGGGGTTCAGACTTGAGACACAAGCCCTGAAAGGGATCAAGTGGAAACAGAGCCTGTCATCAGCTACAGGGAGAGGTAAGGTGGGTCACTTAGCAGTATCCCTCACCTCTTGGCAGGGAGGATAAGAAAAGAAAATTGGAAATATAGGCCTAGAGCCCTAGGTTAAGAAAAGAGAAGAAAACACAAAGTATATTAATATTAATCAGAAGATATACAAATATGTCCCTAAATCTGAGATGCTTAGCTTAATTTCCAAAACCTCACCAAGGTCAAGTTGTATCTCTGGAGAAAAGGGTCTTTTACTGTTTAAAACTACAACACACACACACACACACACACACACACACACAATAGTACAATAAGCACACATGTAGTTTCCATCCATCAATGAGTATTGTTCCCTCCTCTAAAAATAACAGGTTTGCTAAACTCTCCTAAGTAATGGGAGAAAGAAATGTTTTCAATGGTGCCACCTGGTGGATTCATCCTAAAAATGCTATCTGTTCTTGCTCACAATTAAATGGACTTGAAAGGACAAATTCTAATACATAATGAGACATCCGGTCCCCTAATTCTTCCCTGTGGCTTCCCTTTATTTTCTCTCTAGGCTCCCTCAGCCTCCTTTCCGTTCCACTACAATCCACTGTTTCTTGAAGTTTCCCATTTCATTTCATAGCCTTTCTGCTGCATTAGAGCTGTTTTACGGCGAGATTTACAGCAATGTCAGAAATAAAGAAAACTGTTGTAAAATAACCATGGACAACATTATAAACCGGCAGTAAAACTGGCCATAACGTACAGCTGGTATTTATGTAGACCACCTGTTCCATTTTTAGCCACTTCTGATCTACGGCTTTCAGCCCATTTGTTGTACTTTCAAAGACCTTTCACTCCCCTCCTTTCCCACCGAAAGTCTTCAGAACTAACAATAATTTCCAAGATATGCTGAGGCCTTACTTACATCAGGCCAAGCTCGCTTGTCCGTGTAGCCAGAAACAAGCCCAGAGGCCCACTGTGGCTCCTGTGGTTCAAGCTCTGCCAAAACTCAGATATCAGACAGGAGAAAAGTTTCCCCCAAACTCCCATGCTGGCCACAAGATGCACTTGAATCCAAACACACATAGTCATATATAAAAGAATGAAATGAGGGGCGCCTGTGTGGCTCAGTCGGTTAAGTGTCTGATTCTTGATTTCAGCTCAGGTCATGATCTCACAGTTTGTGAGTTCAAGCCCACCATCTGGCTCTGTGCTGACACCGTGGAGCCTGCTTGGGATTCTCTCTCTCTCTCTCTCTCTCTCTCTCTCTCTCTCTCTCCCTCTCTCTCTCTCTCCCCCTCTCTCTCTGCCTCTCTCTCTCTCTTTCTCAAAATAAATAAATAAACATTTAAAAAAATAAATATTCAAGGAGTTATTTGTTTTTCACCAGCTATGGAGAAGGTACTATAGCCATAATCTGTAGGAGTGGCCCCCATTGAATATAAGCACCTACTCAGTATAAGGTGAAAAGTTTACACGTATGATCTCTAATCCTTGCAACAATTCTGCAAAGTTGGTTCAATCAATCACTCATTACCTCTGTGACTTCAGTAAATATTCCTATCGACCTCACTTAAGAAGTTGGCCTATCAACAGTGCAGGAATACAGTGAGAAGTCAAAGCAACACTAGTAACAGCTAAGATAAAATCGTTATTCTGGGCTGGGCATTCTTATGAGAACTCTCCATATATATTAACTCATTTTATATAGGCATAGCCCACCTATGGAGTACTATTAATATGCCCAGTTCATAGAAGAACACTGAGACCCAAAGAACTGAAATAGGTTGTTAACGGCCACAATAAATGGCAAAGCCAGGGTGTGAACCCTAAAATTCATACTCCAGGGCACAATGTTCTTTGACAACAAATTACGACAACTGTTTAAATCATTAATTTTTTTAAAAATTCAGTGAGTGCCGTCAGCATAAATGTTGGGATAGACTTCCAGAGATTCTCTTCCCTACAGAAGCAATAAGAAAATTGACAAAAATTGCCAGGATCAACCTTTCGCAGGATTTCAGAAATTAACCAAAGGCTTGCAGCAACTGAAAACCATGTATTTAAAAAACAGCTGAATCTTGCTGAAAACAGCGAGTTTTCTGGATTTTAAACTTGTCTCGGTCCCATCCCTCACTCTCCAGCTCTGCATTAGCTTTAAAAGGTACAGCCTTGGAACCACCAGAGGGAGCAGAATGGAACTAGCGCTCTTTCAAAGCCTCATTCCCAAAGGTCTGTCATTCTCCGACCTGTACGGTCCCACCTGTCTGGTGGTTCCCTAGAACACCACTTGCAAGGATGTCTGTATTCGACCTGACTTAGAGATTTACTGGCTCCGTGCATTTGCAGAAATCTCTGTCCCATCACTAGCTGACCACTAAGCAAAGCACGTAGAGACTCCAACAGCCACAAAAGATCAAGAATACAGACTTTATGAAACCAGCTCAGAAAAGTTACTAAATAAACAAAAACAACTAAAAGCAGCAACAGAATTATACTCTGGGGCGGGGAGAGAATCCGATTTCCAGAGGTGCTACATTATATTACTTGAAGTGGCCAATTTTCAACAAAAGTACAATGTATGTAAAGAAACAAGAGGGGCGCCTGGGTGGCTCAGTTGCTTAAGCATCCAGTCATGATCTCATGGTCTGTGGCTTTGAGCTGTGCTGACAGCTCAGAGCCTGGATCCTGACTCAGATTCTTTGTCTCCCTCTCTCTCTGCCCCTCCCCCGCTCATATTCTGTCTGCCTCTCTCTCTCTCTCAAAAATACACATTAAAAAAAATTTTTTTAAGAAACAAGAAAGTGTGGCTCTTTAAAGTAAATAAAGTGATCAACAGAAATTGTCCCTGAAGAACCACAGATATGAACTTACTAGAAAAAAACTTTAAATCCGCCATTTTAAATATGCTTCAAAAGCTAGAGGAAAGCATGCCTAAAGAACTAAAGGAAAGTATTAAAACAATGCCTCACTAAATACAGAATATCTATAAAGGGACAGGAATTATATATTTAAAAAATAGAAATTCCAAGAGTTTAAAAACACAATGGCTATAATTAAAATTCATCATAGGAAATAGTATCAAATTTGAACAAGGATGAGAAAGTATTACAAATTTGAAGATAGGCCAATTAATATTACCTAGTCTATAGAATAAAACGTAGAATAAAGAAAATCAACACATCCTCAGAGGCTGTGGGACACCATGAAGCAAGCCAACATATGCAACATATCCCAGGAGAGGGGAGAGAGAAAGGGACAGAAAGAATACTCAAAGAAAGGTGGCTAAAAGCTTCCCGAATTTGATAGGACGAAATTCAACAAAGTCCAAGTAGGATGAATAAACTCAGAGAGATATGCAGCCAGACACATCATAATCAACCTGTTGAAAGACAAAGGTGAAGAGAGAATCTTAAGAGCACAAGAGAGAGAAGAATCATCATGTGCAGGGGACTTCAGTAAGAATAAAAGGTGATTTCTCATTAGAAACCATGGAGGCCAGAAGACATTGGACGACATATTTGAAATGCTAACAGAAAACAAACAAACAAAACAACCTGTTGATAAAGAATTCTAGGGGTGCCTGGGCAGCTTAGTCGGTTGAGCATCCGACTCCTGACTTTGGCTCAGGTCATAATCTCATGGTTTGTGGGTTCAGGCCCCGTGTCAGGCTCTGTGCTGTCCTCACGGAGCCTGGTTGCGATTCTCTCTCTCCCTCCCACTCTGCTCCTCCCCCGCTCATGCTTGCTCACTCTCTCACTCTCTCTCAAAATAAATAAATGAACTTAAAAAAAGAATTCTATATCCAGCAAAATCATCCTTCAAAAGTGAAGAAGAAATTATGACATTCTTAGAAAAAAAACTAAAAGAATGTATTGCTCAATCTGCCATACATGGAATCCTTCAGAGTGAAATAAAAGGACATCAGAAAATAACTTAAATCCAGATAAAGAAATAAAGAGCATCAGAAAACGTAACTACATAGGTAAACATGAAATGCAGTATAAATGTATTTTTGTTTATAACTCTTTTTTCCTCCAATCTGGTTTAAAAGAAAACTGCATAGGGGCGCCTGGGTGGCTTGGTCGGTTAAGCGTCCGACTTCAGCTCAGGTCATCACCTCAGGGTCCGTGAGTTCGAGCCCCGCGTCGGGCTCTGTGCTGACAGCTCAGAGCCTGGAGCCTGTTTCAGATTCTGTGTCTCCCTCTCTCTCTGCCCCTCCTCTGTTCATGCTCTGTCTCTCTCTGTCTCAAAAATAAATAAACGTTAAAAAAATTTTTTAAAATAAAAAAATAAAAGAAAACTGCATAGCCATAATTATAAATCTGTGTTGATAATGTATACATAACATGTACACATATATGCATAAAATGTGGAAAGATGTGATTTCTATGGTAATAACAGCCAAAGTAAGAGTAAGGGAACACAGCTATTTGGAGTAATATGTGTATATATATATATACACACACACATATATATGTGTATACACACACACACACACACACACACACATATATAGGCAAAGCGTTTATATACTATAATATATATATATGAGCAAAGTGTTTATACACTATAGTAATTAAGGTGGTATTAATATAAACTAGAGTCTAATAAGTTAAGATATTAATTGTAATCCCCAGGGCAATCACAAACAAAATAAATTTAAAATATATAGTAGGGGCGCCTGGGTGGCTCAGTCTGTTAAGCATCCAACTTCAACTCAGGTCATGATCTCACAGTTTGTGGGTTCGAGCCTTGCGTTGGGCTCTGTGCTGACAGCTCAGAGCCTGGAACCTGCTTCAGTTTCTGTGTCTCCCTCTCTCTCTGCCCTTCCCCCACTTGCACTCTGTCTCTCTCTGTCTCTCAAAAATGAATAAATGTTAAAAAAAAAATTTTAAATAAAATATAAGTAAAAGAAACATCAGTGAAATTAAAACACTAGGCAATATCCATAGAACACAAAAAGAATCAGTGATGGGAACAAAAAAGACACAGGATAGACAGAACACAAGTAGCAAAATGGCAGATATAAATAAATACTACATATCAGACAGACAAAAATAAAAAACTCTCCAATTAAAAGGCAGAGCTTGGCAGAATGGGTTTTTAAAAATACACAATTTCACTCAATAACCCAAACTTCCATTTTAGGAAACAAGAAAACGAACAAACTAAACCCAAGTAAGTAGAGGAAAGAAGAAAAATTAGGGCAGAAAAAAAAATAGAGAATAAAAAAAATTAAGAAAAATCAACAAAACCAAAATTCATTTATTTGAAAAGATACACAAAATTGACAAAACTTTAGTTAGACTGACCAAGGGAAGACAAAGAGTAGATTTAAATTACTAAAATGAAGAGAGGATGTTGCTACCAACATCTAGAAATAAAACCAATAATATGGAAGAGTATAAACAATTGCATGTCAACAAATCAGACAACTTAAATGAAATAGGTAACTTCATAGAAAGACAAAAAAAAATCACCTGAACTTACTCAAGAAGAAATTAAAAATATGAGTAGACTATGGCAAGTAAAGATATTAAATTACTAATCAAAAAACGTCCCACAAAGACTTTAAAACACAGCATCAGATGACTTCACTGGTGAATTCTGCCAAATATTTAAAGAAGAATTAACACCAATCTTTAAAAACACTTCCAAAAAAAGAGAAGAGAAGGGAACATTTCCCAATTCATTCTATGAGGCCAGTATTGCCCTGATACCAAAACCGAACAAAGACATCACAAGAAAATAAAACTACAGACCAGTATCCCTTAGGAGTATGGATGCAAAAATCCTCAACAAAACACTAAGAAACTAAATCCAGCAACATATAAAAAGGATTATATACTATAAACAGGAGGGATTTATCCCAAAAATGCAAGTGTAGTTCAACACATGAAAATCAACCAATATAATACACCACATTAATAGAGCAAAGGATATATACGTGATAATGTTAATAGCTGTAGGGAAAATTTCTGACAAATTATATAAAATATAGGGACACCTGGGTGGCTCAGTCGGTTAAGTGTCTGACTTCAGCTCAGGTCATGATCTCATGGTTTGTATGTTTGAGCCCCGCATCGGGCTCTGTGCTGATGGCTCAGAGCCTGGAGCTTGCTTCAGATTCTGTGTCTCCCCCTGTCTCTGCCCCTCCCTGCTCATGCCCTGTCTCTCTGTCTCTCAATAATAAATAAATGTTAAAATTTTTTTAAAGAAAATATAATATACATTACATAAATATAAATAAAAAAGGACAATAGCCAGTGTTGGTGAAGCTACAGAGAAATTTGAACCCTCACACATTTCTATGAGACTCTAAAATGGTGCAGCCACTTTGGCAAACACTATGACCTTCCTCAAAATGTTAAACATGAAACTACCATATGACACAGAATTCCACTCCCAGGTATATACTGAAGAGCATGAAAACATAACTTGTGCCAAGAAACATAACACAAAAATATAACTTCTATTGTAAAACCATCACACAAAACTTTGTGCATGAATGTTCCCAGCAGTAATAATCATAATACCCAAGAGGGAATATAACCATCAACTGACAAATGGATAAACAAAATACAGTATATCCACATAATGGAATATTATTCAACCACAAAAAGAATGCAGTACTCTATATATAGATACAGCATGGATAAATCTTGAAAACATTATGCTAAGTGGAAGAAGTCAGACACAAAAGACCATATAATGTAAAATTCCATTTACATTAAATTTCCAGAACAGGCCAATCCATACAGATGGAAAATAGATTAGTGGCTGTCAGGGGGGTAGAGGGAGGAGCAAATGGAAGAGTGACTGCTAATGGTTATGAGGTTTCTTTTTGGGATAATGAAAATGTTCTGGAATAATAATATATACTGGTGATTGCACAGCTGAGTGAATATACTACAAAACAATTTTTAAAATCTGTTCCTAAACTCAAAAAAATTTTTTTAAGTCTATTTACTTATTTTGACAGGTAGAGAGAGCAGAGGAGGGGCAGAGAGAGAATCCCAAGCAGGCTCCACCCTGTCAGCACAGGGCCTGACACGGGGCTCGAACTCACAAACTGTGAGATCGTGACCTGAGCCGAAACCAAGAGTCGGGCGCTTAACCGACTGAGCCACCTAGAGACTTTCCAAATAAATTTTTTACATGCATATAGTGATCTGTAGCTTCCAAAGTTCTGTTTCGTACTGTTTCTAATCTGACCCACAAGGTGGGCCTTATGACCTCCATGGTCGCTTGGGGGTCCCGATTCTTTCTTTTTTATCTCTGCCAAGCATTAGGGCATCGCCTTTGTTTGCATGGTCAAAACTCCAGTCATGATCGAGTTGCATGGAGCGCATCTGCTTCGATTCCACTGGAGAGAACTTCATTGACGGCACATCTACTTTGGAAGGAAGCTCAGAAATATAGTCTAACCCCTGCCTACTATCAGAGCAAATAGATGTCGGAGGATGGAATTCTCTGCCACATATTCCCCTATGGAATTTTCTAGAGAACCAGATTCTGAGACACCGACCATTCTGTAGGAACACATCTGGAGATGACCGGCCATCATCAGAACCCAAGTCTTCTGCCAACCTTCAAAACTCTCCATAATCCATCCCCAACACACTCCGACTATTCTGTGTTCCCTAATCCTCACCACATTACACTGCTCTGGTTCAGCTGGTTCCATGAGCCTACGTGGATCATTCCAGCCCCTCCGTGTTGTTCAGAGTGTTCATCTCTCTCCCTTCATTCTGTCTAAAACCTACCCTTTCTCCAAGTCAATTTCAAGTACACTTGTCCTGTAAATCCATCCTTGACGAGTAGCGTATACATGGCCGTGCATTCTCCCCGAGCTCTTAGCACACATACAGCTTTCTCTTGCATCCTGCTGGCACTATTTACCCGAAGGAATGGATCGAAGTACCCTGTGTGAAGAATGCCCTGGTAGATTGAATTTATAGTGTATCTACTAAAGCATAATAAGATAAGTCTGGGGGAAAAAAAGATGAAAGGTCTGCCCTCAGTGATTTCATTCCTTAGTATGGGAGATAATATAGTAGCTCTCCAGAGAAGACATTCGGGTAAATTACCCTAGTTCACATGTGGGAGAGGTTTGTCCCGAAGAGAGGGGTGGGGGTGCTGAGTCCAGAAGGAAATTTGGACTCAGCCCTTGGAGGTATGTGGCACATATGTGACGGTGTCCTTTTCACCTGAGTCTCCTCTCATGCATCCTTCACATTTGATGGCAGAGAGATCTTTCTAGAATCTGCCCAGGCCACTCTGTTGCTACAAGCACTTTGTGGCCCTCCACAGCCCGAGCAGCCTTTCCCACGATGTGTTGTAACATCAAGCGTTCCACCAACAGTGAGCTCTTGGCCAGCACTGCATTTAACAATCCCCAGAAACTCACACTACACATCAACACAGTAAAGGCTCTGCGTGTGCTCCGGTAAAAAAAAAAAAAAGAAAAAGAAAAAGAAAAAGAAAAAAAAAAAAAAAAAAAAAAAAAAATATATATATATATATATATATATATATATATATATATATATATATGCCTGACTTCTTGACCCAGTTTTCTCAAGTACACTTGACCCCGCAATGTTCTGTTCTCTCAAATGTCTTTTGTCCACTCTTTCCCCCCAGAAGGACCCCATGCCCACTCCTGGAAGGTCGTCTGCTAAATCCCTGGTCTGTTTGCCAAGACAAAGCAGAGCTCCCTTCTCTGAACTGCCCTTGAGCACCCTTGGAATTTTATGAGGGTCTCCAGTTATACATATTGGTTTTAGTCACAGGTTTAAGAGTTAACGTCTCCCAGCATAATGGGAGTTTTTGAGGTTTTGGAGATGAAAGGCTATCCCTTCTCTCTTGTTATGTCCCTAGTACTGACACACAGTTGGAGCTCGGTGAATGTCCGCACGAATGAATAAATGAGCCAATGATAAAACGGTGGCCTTCCAGAAATAAGCAAATGCCTTCCCCCGCTTGTCTTTGATTGTGAGGTATCTGAGAGAAAAAGCATAGATTCTGTGGCTGAGGCCAAGGTATTCCTTGGAGATCCAGGAAGCACACAAGTAGGTGAAGCCTGAAAACAGCTGCCGTAAAGAACCCCGACTAACCCAGGCTTTCCCGAGCCCGTGGCCCCTGGCTCCAGGAGATGCGAGTCACAGAGCAGGTGCCGCGTGGGCCCCACCTCTGCGCTCCTCACAGAACTGGCGCAGACTTCTCTTCCGAGAAGACGGGTATGAGGAGCGGCTTCCGGCCTCTGCTGCATTCTTCTGCCCGCCCGCCATCTTGTCCTCTCACGTTCCTTCCCCTCTGCAGAGCAGCACAGACAACATGCGCACTCCCATATCCACCTCATCCTCCTCCCATGGACATCTTTCCTTATGCACCTCGTGCCCGTGTCCTCGGCCGCACCTTATCGCCTCATTGCCACCTCTCGCCTAATCCATCCTCCAGCCTCCCTTTGGCCCCATCAGTCCTACCCCTCATGAACACAGTATTCTAACAGCTCCAACACCCACACCTACCCACTTCATGCTCCCAATGTGTAATACCTCCCCACCCCTAATCCCCCCTACCTTTATCTCCCACCCACCCCCAAGAGGCACAAATGGAACCCCAGTAGGATGTTTCCCCCAAGGCCTTGCCGATCAGCATTGGGCCAGCTAAGTCAGTTACACCATTCCCAAATCCAAAGTACGTGTGGATCTGCAAAGTACGTGGGTTACCCAAGTCCTCTGGTTCCTACTGAATTTGAGGGGGACCCAACAGCTCTCTTCAACCACTATAAAAGATCAAGCCAGGGGCACCTGGGTGGCTCAGTCAGTTAAGCGGCCGACTTCGGCTCAGGTCATGATCTCACGGTCAGTGAGTTCGAGCCCCACGTCAGGCTCTGTGCTGACAGCTCAGAGCCTGGAGCCTGTTTCCGATTCTGTGTCTCCCTCTCTCTCTCTCTCTCTGACCCTCCCCCGTTCATGCTCTGTCTCTCTCTGTCTCAAAAATAAATAAACGTTAAAAAAATTAAAAAAAAAAAAAAAAAGATCAAGCCATTTCCTGCCCCCTGACAGAATGTATGAAAATTAAGAAAGCTATGTCCAAGTAGACTCTCCATAGGATATGTCCCCAGCTCCCCGGATTCCCTGAAAGATGCTGTGAGAAAAGCAAGGCCACATTTCTTGTCATCTCCAAGTTCACTCAGATTTTTTTTCCAAGTTAGGACACATCTGTAAGGATCTACGCAGGGGAGTCATGGAGGGCAGAAGCAGCAGTGTGAGGTCTATAGGGTGCCTTACTGTAGCAATAACAGCCGAATGGGTGGGGTCTTCAGCCTTCTGGAGAAGTCCCCTAACCTTTGACCTGGGCCCTCTTCCTGGTTTTGATCAGCAGCAAATCTGGTGGAAATGGGTCATCCTGCTGGCATGGACCTCCCACACCCGGCCTCCTGGTCTCCCTGGTCTGAGCTCAGTTCTCCAAATGTCTTGTGACGACAACCTCAAGGCATCACCCGGGCCTCTGCACCTTACAACAACCCCAATGTCCCAGGTTTCCTTGAAAAATGCCTGAGGCCAAATAAAGTATTTGAGCTTAGTTCACACAAGGGTGCGTTCCTGGAGAAAAACCAACATGTCTTTTAAAACTCTTAGCACAAGAAAAAGGAACTTACAAATCATAGAAAAGAGTGTCTCCCAAAGGGCAGAGTCTGTATGGAAAACAAGATGTCTTCAGGTGACAAGGATGTGACATTAAAAGAAATTAAGGGTGCCCCTGGGTGGGTTCAGTCGGTTAAGTGTCCAACTTCAGCTCAGGTCATGATCTCGCAGTTCGAGACCCACGTTGGGCTCTGTGCTGACAGCTTAGAGCCTGGAGCCTGCTTCTGCTTGTGTTTCTCCCTCTCTCGCTGCTTCTCCCCCCCTCAACACTCGTGTCTCTGTCTCAAAAAATGAATAAACATTAAAATTTTTTTTCAAAAATAAAAAATTAAAAAAGAAGTTAAATTACACAGTGAGAAAGTTTTTGACCCTTCTCCTTAGAGCAAGAAGAAAGTGGCAGTTGGGTGATGCTATTTCTCTAACACCCCTGCACATACACTAATCGTCCTCTTCAACAAATAGGGCTAGGACCTCAGACTCTGAGCCTTGGGAAGGTAATGATATATGGCCAGAATCTAATAATAATTTCTTGTTTTTATTTTACTTTTTTTTCTATACTTATCTTCTCTCCATGGCAAGTAATGCTAGTTTTCCAATTATGGGAATGGCGTAAAGTTCCCTTTCAAAATAAACAGAAGCTCAGAGAGCATCAACCGGAAGAGGACGAGGTGAGGAAATCGCCTGGCTCGTCTTCAGACATTAGCACTGGCGAGAGGTGTATGTGGACCGTGAACACGGCCACACCATGGAGGGGTTATTTGAATGGAGTGTGGAAACACTGGTGAAGTCAAAACTCCTAGTTTCAGAGATAAGAAAAACAAATCAGAGGCCGAGTCTTTGCTCCATGGGGGCGAAATGGCCCTGTAAGGCCCAAAGGGTACAATTTAAGTTTTAACTTTTATTCACAAGACATAATCTTGAGGAGACGCTGCTAGTTACCCCACAAGGCCCATTCCCCCCTTGCCCCCTGGCTACTGGACCTTAATGTCTAGCTGGACATAATGCTGCCCAGAGAAAACACCCCACTCCCCAGTCACCCTTGCCACTGGGTACAGTGTGTGATTACGTTCTAGTCAATAAGATTCAAATGGAGGTTTTCTGTGCAACTTCCAGGAAGTCTTCCATTATCTTGCTTTCCGGCATTGGGGTGTGATGGCTGGAGCCCGGGGAGCCATTTTGGGCCATAAAGATGAGGCCACGTGTGGCAAAGCTGGAAGCAGCCTAGGAGGCCAGTGACTTCAGGGAACTACACACCTGCCCAGGATATGCGTATCTCCGCCCTCTTGCAGAGGGAGAAGCATTTGTATTGTGTTCAAGCCCATTTGATTTGGGGGTTTTATTCTCCCATGTGCCACCAAACCCAGTTTCAACTGATATGTCAGCTGTGCCTCCTACTTTAGGACCATTCAGCCCATACAAAAGCCCTACAACATCCACTGTCTTGTTTGATCTCACAGCAACTTTGAGAGATACACATGCCAAATCCTTTCCTTTTCTTTTTTAAAACAGAGATGAAAAGATGGTAAGACCTACACCTGGCAAGAGGTCAGAGGTATTAGTGAGGACAGGGACTTCTGGCCCCAAGTCCAAGTTCAATCTCTGCATCCAACAGCCCCCAGTTGTCAAAGCTCATCCTTGACCTTACTGTTCCCTTGCCCCTGAGACAACCCACTCCGGAAAGCCACACCTCAACCAGTGTCTGCATTCTCCAAGCAGCGTCTTTGGTTTACTTAGCAGAGAACTCCATACAGTATTAGAGGAAGCAACTCCCTCCCTCCGCCCCACAGGCTTCCCTTAGCCACAGTTGAAAGCTACGCTTTCAGCTTTCGTTTAATGTTCAGATAAGAAAATGCCAAGTGCGGCCTTTCATCATTTGTGTTTTACAAATCCATGGCAGCCCATCCCATACCAGCCACCAAGGTCATGGAGACTGCTGGGCTCTGCTGCCCGGACTGGCGAAACACCCTTCCTACAGCAGCGCTTGAGGCTGCCTGCTGCTGTCACTCCAGGTCGACCCAATGGCTGTGCAGCCCGGACGGAGCGAGACACTCCTAGCATCCTCTGTGCTAAGTTTTCAGGCCACTCCATCAGGCACGGACCACCTTTGAGTATGTTTGCTGCTGAGCTGGACGAAGCCGTGGGGAGTCTTCAGGTTGTTAGGGGAGACTAAGTCCCAGGCAAATCTTTAAAATGAAAGAGCTTCACCCAAAGCAAATGAATACGGTGCAAGGGAGCGTGATCTGGAGCAAAAAAAAAAAGCCAAACTGAGGAAGTCTGAGCTGCAGAAAGGTGTGCCTGTCGGCAGCACAGCAGTGAGAGCGTGGCGGGTCAACGGAGGAGCCCCGTCTGAATGCGAGGCTGCCTCCTGGATGGGACTTTACAAGCTGGGATGAATTAGCCGCATACGCAGGGGCCAGGAATTAATTCTCCTAATAGACTCCATATTGTTCCCTTCCTCATTAGCGGTCTTTAGCCACTTTTTGTGGCCTCTGCATTTTAAGAGACATGACAAGACCTGGAGATGGTCCAGGGAAAAGCAATAAAAATGATTAAAGGGCAGGGAAATGGGTCTCAGGAAAGGTGAGCGGAGGATTATAGACTGGAGAAGACAAGGCCACAGGTGACTCGAAGCACAGCCTTTGTCTGAACAAAAGGTCAGAAGCATCCAAAGCCCAGAAAACTCACTCTACATCCAGGCTGAATCCAATGGCACCACATGTCTCAGTATTTTGAAATAGCCTCTTTTAAAGCTTTTTATTTTTTCTTTTTCATCCAGCTGGGGTTGTGTTAGTCCAGCCTGAGTCTAAATCAAGCACAGACCTTGCTTCTTAAAAGTTTTCTCCACCACGTGTTGGCTCCTGGTTTGGGGTTTCATCAACTGAAATGAACACAGGGATGTGTTGAGTCTAACGTTTTCAATACAAGTAGGGTGAAAGAGACATTAGAATTCCCAGACTGGTTAGAGAACAGGTTTCGGAGAGGACACAAGAGACAAAAGGGGGAAGAAAAGTTTTATGGGTGAACGATGGTCAATGACCTTAGGAGGACATGGTCACCATAAAGGGCTAAGCCATGGTACCTGCCTTCAGAATGTTCCAGGGAGGGGGCCCTTGGGTGGCTCAGTCAGTTGAGCATCCAACTTTAGCTCAAGTCATGAACTCATGACTCGTGGGTTCGAGCCCCGCATGAGGCTCTCTGCTGTCAGTGCAGAGCCTGCTTCAGATCCTCTGTCCCCCTCTCTTTCCTTACCTCCCCTGCTCATGCGCTCTCTCTCTCTCTCTTTCTCTCAAAAAAAAAAAAAAAATCCCCAGTGAGCTCAACACTGTGATGTGAGAAGTGTCCAGATGGGGCCTCATGCTCTAACGCACTAATGAGGAGGACTAAACTCCTCCGGGCAAGGGTTCCTTCATTTAATCTGAGGGGTAGTTGCCTCCTGACCCTGAGGTTTTTGAAGTTAGTTTCTTGCCCAAGCTTGTATCATCAGTGAGTAAGGAGTGAAATGCCAGCTTCAGGACCAAGTGCCATAGCGACACAGCCAGGATGAAGCTGAGAAAGCAGTTCTAAAAATACCCCATTTTATCCATTTGAAGGATCATTTCCTATTAGTTATCTAAAGAGAAGCCAATAGTAATCAGCCAACAAGGATTTCCTAAAGCCCAAGGGCATGTGTGATTTGGCAGATGCTCGTGGGGAAGCCAAGATATCTGACCCTAGGTGATTAGGATCCTCTTGAGGAGAATCAGATATGGACAGTCAAGTGCTAAAGGTCCCAAGACATCACAGAAACTCCACATCACCCACCTCCTGACCTCCACCCCGTCAAAGGTGATACGACCCGGCCCACAGCAGATGATCGATGGTAGAGCCTGGGCCCCACTGTAGTCTTTTGATTCCAAGCCCACGTCTCTCAGAGCAGCCAGCAAGGGGGACACAAATGGTAGAAACCCACTATGGGCATCCTGCACCTGGTGTGCTCTTATAAGGTCCTTTGTGCTGGGGAGATAGCGTTTCCTGTAGTCACCTAATGTTCCCATCAGATAACTGTCTCAAGTCCGGAAAATGGGCAAGGCATCCTGAGGAGCTGCCTTCAGTCTCCTGATAATTCGTTTATCATTTCTTTTCATTGTACAGATTGGGCAAAGTCTTTGTCGTCTGTCCCTCTGTCCTGACTTAGGCAACTCCGTACCCTATTAACGACCGCCTCAGCTCTGTGGATGTTTAGCCATCCCTGACTGCTACTCCGATCTTGGCTGGTCATTAAAACAGTTGAGGACACCTTGTTCTGATGGTTAAGCACCACCACCTGGCCCGTGGCTGTCAGGAAGTCCATTTCTGGAACAGCATCTACCGTATCAGTCATGGCCTATGAATGACAGCTACCATGAACCTTCTCAACAATGCTGCCGCCCTCTTCCCAGGATACTCCTTAGCCCTTTAGTAGGTGGAGGGTCCTCCAGACTCTTCTTTGGCACGCGAGTCAGATGGCGGGCTTCCTGGTTTATATTCTACATATGTGGCATGCCCATGTGTATGCTTGTGTCTCTGAGCCTTTGGATTCTTTCTGTCTTCACTGAAACAGCTGTTCTAGGATCTCTACTTCCCTTCGTGTACACCTTTGCTTTCTCGAAGCCTCCAAGAACCATGCTAGCCGTGTGTTAGCATCATCTCCCAAATTTCTGGCAAAAATGCTAATCCTGTATCATCCTGTCAATAAACTTTTCCATAGCCAATGTTATGTTCTCCCCTCGGTCCAGCACCTGAGAACCATGTCCTGTGCAAACTCTCCCGAGTCCTGCCGATCGATGATAAATTCCTACAGCTCCTTCATGGTAAATCTCCGTCCTCCTTCTGCAAGGCCAGGCTGTAGCTGGCCAGCTCAGGTTGTAGCTGAACCTTGGTGACTGATCTGGAGGCCGCTGGAGGCCGATCCTGAGTGGGGGAGGGGCATTTTATCTTCAAGGCAGAGGCCTCTGCATCATCTTTAGTCAAGGAAAGAGTGCCAGATTTTAACAGGGAAGAATGGGCCCATTGTGAAGGCCCAGAGAGTTCACGAGAATCTGGAAATTTAGGACTTTTCAGTACATCAACTCAGATGTCCCATCCTGAGTGTCAGGGTCTCACCTTTAATCTGATCGGGCCCTGTCAGGGTTGAGAACTCCATCTTCTAGAAGGTTCCCCTACTGATAGTGAGTTCCAGGTCAAATCTTGGGCTTTTCCTGCCCTCTGGCAGGAGGAAAGAAGTGTCTTTAAAAGCTGCCAAGAAGGCCTTCTTGTTCTCACACTTAGTCTTACGTTGGTGATTAATCATCCTTGGCTTTCACTGTTTTTCTCCAATGTGTCAATAGCCCCATAGAGAGCCTTATAATTTCTAACTTTTAAAATTTTACTAAACTTCTAAATGCCCTAGATATTATGCCCACCGTGCCCACCTTCATCTGGCATCCCAGCCAAGCTCTCCACCTGCAAAAGTTCTGCCAGTATAATACCGCCCACGCCAGGGACAGTCAGTACTCCACCTACCATGGAGGTGGGGGATTTTACTGCCAGCTGGCTAGTCGTGACCCAGCTCCAAAATCCTATTTTTGAATCTGCTACCTCGGTTCACTGCTGACACCAACTATTGTTGATCAGGTTCCCCAGGAAACAGACTTTAATGGCTCTAAAGCTGAGTTGTTCTCAACGGAGGCAAGGATGCCCCATCTTGAAGCCCCTCCTTCAACCAGTCCTTGGGTGTAAACTGTCCCCAGGGCAGGAGTACAGCCTTGGTTGAGGCAGTTCTCTGAGACACGACAGGGCAATTCTTAGAGAGGAACGTGGTTGTGAGTAGTCAGCAGATAGCACTTGGCGGTCAGAGAAGCAAAGGCCTTGGTCTTCCAGGGAGATTCGGAAACCATGCCCCAGCATCCACTGCAGTGTCTTAGTCTAAGAGAATTCCGTGGGACCCCTGGGTGGCTCAGCCAGTTAAGCATCTGCCTCTTGATTTCAGCTCAGGTCATGATCTCAAGGCTCGTGGGTTCAAGCCCTGCATCGGGCTCTGTGCTGACAGCATGGAGCCTGCTTGGGATCCTTTCTCCCTCTCTCTCTGCCGTTCCCCTGCTTGCTGGCTCTCTCTCTCTTTCTCTCTCTCTCTCTCAAACTAAATAAAATAAACGTTTAAAAACTAATAATAATAAATAAAAGAAAATAATAAAAAAATAAAAACCCATACCACAAGATGAACAAAGCAAAGAGACAGAACAGAGCTACTAGCAATGAGAAAAGAATAAAATAAAGCTGCATTTAGCACACAAAAGTTGTCCCAAACTTACTCCACTGCTATTAAACATGAGCCACAAGTGGGATTGTAAGCTTCCCAGTGGTTGGTACTGGGGAGGAACATTTTTTTTCTCTACCGCTTTTGATTCTTTGGCTGGTTTAATAATCAAATCAACGTAGGATAGATTAACAGGAGAAAAACAAATTTAATTATGTACGTGTGGGGTGGGCATAAGAATTTGAGACCCAAAGAGAACTCTGGCAATTGAGGCTTATAGGCTCTCTGAAGCTAAGGACTGGGAGAGGAGCCTAGAGCTTCCAAGGAGAGGAAGGTAACTCAAAGGACGCTAAAAAGAGCAGAGGTTTGGGAATTCTGTGTCTGCCCTGCCATACAGACAGTCCATTCACTTAAAATGCCCTCTGGTCGTAGCTCTCTGTGAGCCAGCCTCCCCCCGCCCCCCCATCTAAATTCTTTTAGGTGATGACTACCTTCAGCTAAAAACAGTTCACATGCCAAAAGGGCACATTTTGGGGAGCCTTGTTCTCAACGTCTTCACCAGTAACAAGAGGAAAGGTGACCATCTCTAAGATGCACAGAATCCACAGAGAAAAACATCTATACCCTCAAGAGCATGACTGCTGTGGTTTTTTTTGTTTGTTTGGTTTTTGGGTGTTGTTGTTGTTTGCTTTTGTTTTGTGTGTGTGTGTGTGTGTGTGGCAATATCTAAAAGGCTTTTTCTTCTCTGGGTCCAGCCTTGTGAAGTGTGTTTTTTTGTTTGTTTTTTGGGTTTTGTTGTTGTTGTTGTTGTTTGCTTTTTTTTTTGGTGGCAACGTCTAAAAGGCTTTTTCTCCTCTGGGTCCAGCCCTGTGAAGTGGACAAGAACACTAGCATTATCCCTGCGGTCAGGAGAAGAGTGAGTATTTCACAGCGGCTTCTCGAAGCCCACCTAGAAGTGTTTTCAGGCACAGGACACAAGAGCAGCTGGACAACCAAGTTCAAAGTCTGTACCTTTCAAGTTCCACCTTCACAGAAGAACACGTACGAAAACATTCTCAGAACACCTGTCTGTTGGTAATTTAAAAAAAAAAAAAAGACTGGTACAATAATTGCGATAATCTATTGCATTTTTAAAACGTTTGTTCGGCAAACAGTCTTTTTAAAAGCAGATCATTTTCGTTTGGTTGAAAGGCTGGTAATAAATTAAGCCTTTCATGCCCACAGAAAAAAAATGTTTTCTTTTTGTTTTATTTCCAAATTTCCCATGTGGACATTGAGAGAGACATATTTATGAGAAAGCAAAACAGATGATCCGGCAGCAGCACTGAAGGAAGGCCACATCTGTCTCCAAATACCGCGAGCCACTTATCCTGGATAAATCTTCCTGTCCCAGAAACATTATAGAGCACCGAGTTTCTGGGCCTCCTCCCCCTCCTGGCCTATTTCCAGGCTTCTCTTTCCCCCACACAGAGACACTCGGCATGGTCCCAGCCACCTCACTAGCTCCCGGCATCTTGGGACCCCCGCTTCCCTTTCCCGTGGAGAATCGGTCCCATTTACTCTAACCTGGGGCTCACCAACACGCCTATAATCCTTTCCAGTTTGGGGAAGTCAAGCAGTATTCTCTCAATATCTTGCTGCATTCCAAGTTTATCTTATTTTTCCCTTTTGAAAGACTCTGACCTCTCCCACGAGTCGAAGCCTACAGAAATGGTGAAATCAAAACCTTTTACCTCTCGTCTGCCTTCCGACCTCAAAGTGGTGCCACTTAACAGGACTCCAGAGACACATGGGGGCCTCACCATTCCCAGTGTGTTGTCTCAGGGAGGCAAGGCCAAGGCCTCTCTGTTCCACTGAAGTTGACACAAGGGCAATCCCCCAAGCTAAAGGCGTGTTGTGGCCAGCCACAAGTTACCAATCCAAGTGGGGCCGAAAGCGTGGCCGAATGAGGCGGCCACAGACCATCTGCACGGCTTTGTGTGGGTGGGAGCAAGAGGCTGGGAACTAGACAAAGCTGAAAGCCAAGTCTTCCTCAGCTCTGTCCTTCTGGGCTTCACGTTGCTAACCGGCTAACGAAGAAAGGAAAGCCGACCCTTCAGATTTGCTGGGAGGGAGGAAGGACAGCCCAGCTCTGTGGCTGGGTTCTCATGGGTCAGCAGACCAGAAGACAGATTCAAGGGCCCCCAGTTTACCCAGAGATAAAGCTGTCTTCATTTTCTAGGGCTGCCCCAACAAATTCCCACACACCGGGTGGTTTATACACAGAAATGTACTGTCACACAGCCCTGGAGACCAAAAGTCCAACATCAAGGTGTTAGAGCTGGTTCCCTCTGAGATCCATGGGGGAAGATCTCTCTCTCTCTCTCTTTTTTTTTTTTTAAGTTTTATTTATTTATTTTGAGGGAGAAAGAGAGAGAGCATGAGCAGGGTTGAGGGCAGAGAGAGAGAACGAGAGAGAAAATCCCAAGCAGGCTCCACACTGTCAGCACAGAGCCGAACATAGGGCTTGAGCTCACAAACCGGGAGATCATGATCTGAGCAGAAATCAAGGGTGGGACACTTAACCGACTGAGCCACCCAGCCACACCCCTCCCAAAACTCCTCCTCTCATAAGGACATCAGTCACACCATATAAGGGGCCACACTTATGACCTCATTTTAACTTATGGAGAGGAGCAGAATATGCCACCCAAAATATGCCTCTTTGGCACAAGGATTAGTTTAAGCTGATTATTTTTTTCTGTTGTTTTCTTAAATTTTGTGATCATTTTTCTTTCACTGACGTATGCTTGACACACAAGGTTACATTAGCTTCAGATGCACAACATAGTGATTCCACAAGTCTATACGGGGAGCTTAACCACCACTTTTCACCACACAAGGCTATTACAATACCTTTGACTGTATTTTGAGCCGATTATTCTGAGAAACTGCAGACCAAGGAGAAGCCCTGAAAAGAGGTAAATTACCCTTTTGTAAGGGAAATCTGCATTTAGAAAATAAATTTACATTACAAAGGGGGGCTCTACCCGGAAGAGAGCTGTCACTGGAGAGAACTTTTTCACCCGAGACTCAGAGCCCCCCCACCCCCACCCTCCCCTGCAAGGCAAGGCGGTAAACTTTACCAAAGCCTTCCTCCTGGAAATTGCCTTCCCCATCCCTGATGCCCCAGACCCTTGTCCTGTCCCTTAGCTCAAGGTTACGTATAGAAGCTTCAGACATCTGGCCTCCTTTTGCATGTCACATCTTTGTGGGCTCCTGTACGTGTAATTAATTTTTCCCCCTCCGGTTACTCTGCCTTTTATTATAGGGTGGTCTTAGCCAAGCAGAAAGGGAGAGGAAAATTATGTTTCCTTTCCTACAGTTTATTACCTCTTTTTAAAGAGCCGATCTCTAAAACAGGGGTTAGGACTTCAACATGTGATTTCTGGCGAGGACGCCATTCAGCCCGTCACAGCCCCTCAGTATGCGTCTCCCTGAAAAAACAAAAAGAACAATCGCAGGGAGTGTTGAAATTGGGCAGGGAAGCCAGCAAAAGCAGTTCTGTCAAGGCTGTCACAGCTCTTGGCAACTGGAACTTCAGCCCACTGGGAGTTCTAAAGGGACAGCAAGTCCCTGACACGGCCGAGAATGACCCCAAGTAAAGGTAGGGGACACTCGCTTACTTATGCCCCTAATCGCTATTCCTCATTGGTTGAAGGTAGTGTTTCCACGTGGGGATACTTTATTAGATTTTATGGATCTTAAACCCATAAAATGCAAAAAAAAAAAAAAAAAAGTCGTCTGAGGATTCAGGAAAATGAGAGAAAAAGAGCATTACAAAATTTGTTTAATGTTTATTTATTTTTGAGAGAGAGAGATAAAGCATGAGTAGGGGAGGGGCAGACAGAGGGGGAGACAGAATCCGAAGGAAGCTCCAGGCTCCGAGCTGTCAGCACAGAGCCCTTTGCAAAGTCACCGAGGGAACCGCGAGATCAACCTGATCTGAAGTCGGACGCTTAACCGACTGAGCCACCCAGGCGCCCCAAAAACATTACACATTTTAACAAATTACAACACAGAGGCATCACCGGCTCGAACAAACCCATGGACTCAGATCGGAAGCAGACACAGGGAAGGCTGACAGGTGGAGGAAGGTTAAGGTCAGCACTGCCAGGAACCAGGCAGGGGCACATGGCAGGGGAGCCCCAGGATGTAAGGGCTTGCGGCCCCTGTGACAAGGCCGTGTTCCCGGTCCTGTCTGCTGCTGATGTCACTCTTGCAAATACAATGAATATTAATAAGTTTCTATGCATAGTGTACCTCATACAAATCCTATGAGTGATGCTGATGTTCCAAGAAATAACAAGTTTACGAGGCAATTAAATATGTCTTTAAATCGGCCATCGTGATTCTGTATGGCGCTATTAAGCCTGCTAAGATACTGAATGTTACATTATTCAAACACTATCCCTTAATGCTCGCTGGTGTTTTCCGCAGTATTTGCTTTAGGCTATCACCCTTTGCAAATACCACTAAAATACTTCCTTAAACACTGCAAAAATTCTAACTAGGACTTTCCTTTTGCAAATACAATGGTAATACAGAATAATTTATGATTTTAGGAATTCCCAAGAATTCTCAGGAATTCTGATTGCTTATCCCCAAATCCCAAAGATAAATATCTGTCAGGAAGTTTTAATTTTTAATTTTGGTTGAGGGGTGCCCCAGGGCCACTCGCCCGCTGGCACACAGCTCCCCCGGTGGGCAGGCTCACAGATGCTTCAGGAAGCAGAGCAAAGTGGGCTGATGGGGCTCAAGGTCACGGGGAGCAGCTAGGGTGGGAAGTGGGGACCTCAGAGACGATGTGACAGGGCACCAGCTGCATGACAACTAATGCCTGAAGGGTACCTGGCACACTGGACAGGCTCCGTCACAGCTGGGTGTCACCGCTAGGGTCACTGTCACATCCTTCCCCTGTTGTTCCGAGGCCTGGCCTTATTGTGGGTGAGCTCTTACTTCCCGCGTCAGAACAGCCCCGCCAACCTGCTTTCGCCCAATAATTGTGTTGCGTTAAATTTTATGTAAACGTGCTTTAGCCAAAGGCTTTGGCCTGCTCATGCCCAGTCCTGCAGGCCCGGCCAGAAATGACCATTTTCTCCTCTTTTTAATTCCTTCCCAAATAAATCCTCCTTCATTCAGTTCCTAAATAGCGTTCACAGAGGCTCTGTAACCCCTGGCATTGGCCTCTGCTCTGTGAAAGCACATTCCCTGGGCCCAAGTCTGCCCAGGGACCCCCCTCTGACATCCGGGTACCCGCTCAGATGGCACCTCCTCCTTTGGAAGGGTCTGTAAGTGGTGGAAGCATTCCCTGTAGCAGGAGGCCACATGCTTTTCCTGTGCCCAAAGATCCCCTGAAGAGGGTTTGTAAATGCAGAGTCCTGGAGCACACTCTCACTTTCGGAGCCACTTTCGGAGAAATGCCCTTCCCATGGCCACCTTTGGGAGTGACTTTGTTTGCTCTTGGAGAAACCCGCCCCCCCCCCCCGCCCCCGTCCCCTCAGAGGGCCCCTCAGCCCTCCCCACCCCCACCCACCTGCCAGATGAGCCAAAGCAGCCACAGGTCCTCTCTAAAGGATTTCCACTTACCTGGGACGGGCCTTTCCCCAGCACTTGGATAAGTGTGCTACCAACTTCTATCATCAGAGATCTATCCTAAGTATCTCTTAAGTGTGCGACTCAGTGCATCAACCTGGGCCCAATTAGGAGACAGAAAGCCGATGAGGTGGCAAGATGGCACCAATGGCCTGCCCCAGTAGAGGATGGGATGGCGGGGGGGGGGGGGGGGGGTTGTTTGGTTTTTGTTTTTTAAGTTTATTTATTTATTTTGAGAGAGAGAGAGAGAGCACAAGCCAGGGGAGGGGGGAGGTGGCAGAGAGAGAGAGGGAGAGAGAGAGAGAATACCAAGCAGGCCCTGTACTGTCAGCACAGAGCCCGATGGGAGACTCGAACTCATGAACAGCGAGATGGTGATCTGAGCCAAAGGGACGCTTAACTGACTGAGTCACCCAGGCGCCCCGAGGATGAGTTGTTAAGCTAGGACACGAGGGTAGCTATAAATATGTAATGAGAACTCTAAGGGGATCCCAAAGGAAGCCAAGGGAGGACCCACCTCCCCAAGGCTAGGAATTCCAACCTCACCAGAGAAGGGAGGGTTGCAGACACCCAGCTGACGGAGAAGGTCACCACAACGAGCAAGCAAACGGCAAGCAGCCTTCCGGGGCACAAAGTGATGGCAGGTACAGAGGGGTCACGGTGCTGAGGGAGTGGAAGGCAAGCTGAGGGCAAAGCAAAGCTAACAATCCCCTCCCTCAAGGTGGGACAAGTGTAACGTTCCTCAGGGTGCCCAAGAACAAAAGGAAAAAAATAAAGGTTAACTGGTGGAGCCCGCAGTCATGCAGGACACAGGCTCCATCAGCTTTGCAACTGTCTTACTGACTTACAAGAAAACAAAGCAATCTCCAGAAACCTATAGGCTCAATTTCCTGGAGCCCTCACATTACCCTCCCCTCCATAGGGTAGAAAATCTTGTATAATAAGTCACTCTTGACACTCCTCACACGTGGGCAGCTCTTCCTGCCCACGGGTCCTATCCCGTGCTTAATAAAATCACTTCTTTGCACCGAAGACGTCTCAAGAATTCTTTCTTGGCCGTAGGCTCCGGACCCCCACCACCCCTCCGAAACCACAGCACGCGGTGCCTGGGGTCGGCTCACAGGCAAAGTCGTGCCAGACCAGGGTGTGTGACTGCAGGGTGAGGGCTCCAGGAAGGTGGCCAATGGCTCATGCCTGGCAGTGCCTGGCTGTGTGTGTGCTGTGAGCACAGGCCTGGGGCAGAGAACCACCAGGTGCCCCCGCCACAGCCCCACTCCTGATCCCCATGCAGGGGGAATTAGAAAAACAGCAAAAACGCAGTGACAGGAACCGGAGAGAGAAGCCCCTTCCTCCCGCAATGACCCTCTAGCAGAACCTGTACTGACAGAGCTTCACGTAGTGTTCAAGGTAAAGGAGAAACACCCACTGTGGCCAATCGGGGAACAAAGAGTGACTTCGGAGCCTGGTAAGTGGCTCAAGAAAACAACGGGGGCGTCCGCGCCCTGGTTCCGAGAAAGCGAACCAGCCCTAAAACGATGAAGTTTCTGATGTGGGGAACCAAGGCAGAAGGAAAATGCGGATAAAATTAAATGTCCTTGTAACATGCAGCCCACTGACTAATACTTGAGGCAGGCGGGATCTAACCCGCCTCCGGGAACCCCCAACTGTTTTAATGTTAAGGATTTGCTAGAGGGAAAAACAACCCTAGCTTGACAATAGCTGGGCCTCCAGAATCCTGTGAATTTTCTTTAGCACAGAAAGTCCTTTTGAAAACTTCCCCTTGTCTTTACCTCCCCCCTCCCAACTTGAAGGCTCATAATCAGTCACCCTTCACAACCCCAGTGCAGCTCTTTCTGCCCACGGGTCCTGTCCCCGTGCTTTAATAAAACCACCTTTTTGCATCAAAGACATCTCAAGAATTCTTTCTTGGCTGTCAGCTCTGAACCCCAACATTCTCTCCGTTCCTCTCCATCATAAGAAGCCCACGGCCCAAATCTATTATATTAGGAAAATAGACGAGACAAGTGGTTACCCCTTCAAAGTAGGCACTGGTTTAAAATGGGTTCTCCAGGGGCTATGACAAATTTAGGAGATTATGCTCTGTGCTTAGGGTTGTAGAGAAAAAAGTAGGAGAACACATTCTCTCTCTCAGGTGGAGAATATCATATCTCCCACTCCTCTCTCTGTCTCTCTCTGTCTCTGTCTCTGTCTCTCTCTCTCTCTCTCTCTCTCACACACACACACACACACAGGGAGGCCAGAAAAGAAGGCCTGAGCTTAGAATTAGGAAATCTGCTACCCTCTCGGGGGAATGAGCAGCACATCCAGGAGGCTCTGAGTCATGTTCTTCCATTTGAAAGGCAGGCCAGGCTTCAAACGTTAAGCGGCTGAACTCCGTGGGCAAACATCCATGTTAGGCAGCCTCTGGTTTCCAGTGGCTGAATACTGGACTAAGAATGCCTTGAAAACCAGAAGTCTGAAGGCAGGCCGCCACAGAACTGACTCGGAAATGTCAGGGGGCTGGGTCAGCATCCCTTGATATGTTCGTGCCTGTCTCCTCCTGGTCACAAAATGGCTGCAGCAACTCAAACCCTCAGATCCTCGAATGATAGCCTTCCAAACTGACAGTCTAGGAACAAAGGGTGCTTTCTCTTTAGTGCTGCCCTCTTTCTCTGTCTGGGAGGATTTTCCCTAGAAAGCCCCAGCTGGTATCCCGCGACCTCTCATTAGCCAGGACTGGGAAGTCACATGCTCACTGACCTCTCCGCCAATCACTGGCCAAGGGACTGGCATTGTCTTGACTGGCTGACATTAATCATAATTCATGCCTGGGACATGGGCACATTTACTCCAAATGGAAACAGAGATGGATAGGAATAAGGAAAGGAGCGGCTGACAGGAGGCAGGCCAACAATGCTCTATGAGTATCTTACCATACTCTCTCCTCACTAGGTTGCAAAGGTGTCAAAACAGCAATTATGCATGGAAAGTAAACACTGTATTTTAAAAGCAGAGTTTTTAAATGGAGGAAAATACTACTGCCTAAAATTAGAAAAGGAGCTTCGTCTTGGAATCCGCATAGGAACCCCTAACGAGCTGTAAAGAGTTGCTCATGGAACAGCTTTGAACTGGATGCTTTGGTCAGTGCCAAAAAGAAAGAAAAGAAAAAAAAAAATCCTTGGGGCCTTGGGTGGCTCAATCAGTTAAGCGTCCGACTCTTGATTTCGGCTCAGATCACGATCTCATGGTTGTGAGATCAAGCCCCGCATTGGGTTCTGTGCTGGGCATGGAACCTGCTTAAGATTCTCTCTCTCTCTCATAAACAAACAAAACAAAACAAAAAAATTTAAAAAAAATTTTTTTTAATAAAATAAAAAATCATCCTAAACTCTCCAATCTGTTGTCCCCCAGGATTGTCCCCAGAGCAAAGATGAAAGGCAGGAGAGACAGAAATAAGTGAGCTCGTGAGGTGTTTTCTTGCCTCCTTCTACACTGTCCTTCTACGGGGTCCCCGAATTCCACTGAGATCAGAGTCCCTGCCATCCGCCTGTCTGGCTGGTGAAGAAAAGGCTCAAGACAACGAAGTCTTTGTTGTCCTTGTCTGAGCACAGGCCCACAGAATGTTCTCATCCTTCCCGGAGGAGACTGCAGTGAAGACCGAGGGTCTTCTCCTCCTGGGTTTTCTATCCCCCTACTTCCTTCCCTTAAAGAACTCGCTCTGTCCCCCCTTGTTTTCTCTTTCTCATTAGCATCATCATTAGCATTTTCCAGTCAGTCCAGAAACACTGTGCCCCTCCGGAGCCCCCGGCCCCCTGCAGCTTGAGCAATGACACCAGTGTCCCTTCTACTCAGCAGGATGCTGGCACTGGCCCTTCTCCTTGTCCCGCCCTGACACATGGCAGGGTGTCATCTCATGACCCTCTTGCAGCTCTCTATCCATTTACATGGTGACCCAGGGCCCCGCTCATAATGAGGAACCCTGCGGCCACCACACACAGGCTGCTGGCAGAGACAAAGCAATTTTAGGGAAAAAGCAAGGATTTTGAAGTCACGCGAATCTGGGCTCTGAGTCTCAGCTCTGCCTCTTACTAAACAGGGGTGTGGTAGATGGAAGCTTCTAGAAATTCTTTGCTATTCCTCCCACTGACAGATGGAATCCGGTTCCCCTCCCCTTAAACTTATGCTGGCTTCGGGGATTTGCCGATCCACGGAATATGTCCCACGCGTGACAATCGGGGGCTTCTGAGGCCAGACCTGAAGAAGTCTTGCAGACCTTTGTAACCTCTGCCCTGGAGGAGGCCAGGTGCCAAGCAAGAAGTCTGACTACGCTGAGGCCACCATGCCGTGAGGGGCCCCAAGTTTGCAACATGGAGAAAGAAGCTGTAAGCAAAGCGTGAGGTCGGGCCAGCCTGGGTGCATAGGTGTGAAGGAAGTTACCTTGGCCTTTCTAGCCTCAGCAAATGCGATATGAAGAAGAACGAGGCACTCGACAGCTAGCCAAAACCAAGTCACCAGATGAGTCATCTCAGCCACCAACAGTCCTTTGAGCCAAACTAGCTGGGGACTCGCCACTGTGGAGCAGAGAGTATCCACTCCAGTGTGCTCTGTCTGAACTCCTCACCCACAAACTCCCAAACATAACAGAAAGGCTGTCGTCTTAAGGAGCTAAGTCTTGAGCATAGATTTTGCTGCAATGGGTCATGCCAGAATAAGAGACTCCGGGCAAGTCTTCAACCTTTCTTAAAATTATTTTTCATGTTTATTTATTTTTGAGAGGAACAGAGAGAAAGAAAGTACAAGCGGGGGTGGGGAAGAGAGATAGGGGTACAGACGATCCAAAGCTGACGGCAGAAAGCCCGACGTGGGGCTTGAACTCACGAACCGTGAGATCATGACCTGAGCTGATGTCGGACGCTTAACCGACTGAGCCACGCAGGCGTCCCAGATCCTCAACCTTTCCTCATCTGTCAAATGGGGTCTAGGATAGCATCTATTTTACCCGTATCACCTCCCTCTCATGGATGAACTGATGGTCCTCAAAACGCAGCCTCATGCTTGGCATAGGGTTGTCAATGATTTCACATCGGTTCCCTTGTTATAAGATAAAAATGTATTTTAGGCAGCCACATGTTAAGCTCCTAATCAAGAGGCTGTTAATCCTGGTTGCTAATGCCTCTTTTATCACTGGGAGCTGAGTTGAAATCAAGAGAATCGTTCATGAGTGTCTCTCAGATGTCAGGCAAAGCTCACAGAACCAGCCCAGCATATGCTTCCTGGGAAGATGGCTCAGCTTATAGAAAGCCTTCTAAGCCAAATTAGAAAATGAGGGCAAGTCCTTATGGTTTATGGCCATGGAAACACTTCTGGAGACACAAGAGGTCTGGAGAATGAAAACATGTAGGAAGTGGAATCATCTGTGACTCCAAACCCCAAAATACTGGTTATTGTGATGGTTAATTTTATGTATCAACACGTGCCTGAGGCATGGTGCTCAGATATTTGGTCAAACATGATTCTGGATGTTTCTGTGAAAGTGTTTGTTGGATGAGACCACTATTGACATAAGTAGACTTTTAGTAAATTAGATGGTACTCCCTAATGTAAGTGGGCCTCATCCAATCAGTTGAAGGCCTGAACAGAAGAAAGACTGATTTCCCCTGAGCAAGAAGGAATTCTGCCAGATTGCCTTTGGACTTGAAACTGTAATGTTGGCCTTTCCCTGGGGCCCCAGCCTGCTGGCCCACCCTGCAGATTTTGGACTTATCAGCCTCCATAACCACGTGATCCTTAAAATATTTCTTTCTTTCTTTTTTTATTTCTTTCTCTTTCTCTTTCTTTCTTTCTTTCTTTCTTTTGTCTGTCTTTCTCTCTCTCTCTCTCTCTCTCTCTCTATCTCTCTCTCTCTCTCTGGGCACCTGGATGGCTCAGTAGGTTAAGCATCCAACTTTGGCTCAGGTCATGATCTCGCCAATCATGAGTTTGAGCCCTGTGTCGGGCTCTGTGCTGACATCTCAGAGCCTGGAGCCTGCTTCAGATGCTCTGTCTCTCCCCATCTCTCTCTCTTCCCCTCCCCTGCCCTACCACAATTTTTATTAAAAAAATTTTTTTAAACCAATCAACAAGTTCAACACTAACCTTCTGGCATTGGCCAGAAAGCTGTTCCAGTTTCTCTCCTATGGTTCTCATTTCCGTGCCATTACCAGGCCCAGCCCAGACAACTGGTATTTGTCCTTTTCATCTCCTTTCTCCTTGCCCCCCACAGCCAATCAGGTATTCACTGGGTGATCATTCTTCCCCCGCAGCCCAGTCCCTCCTGGCCATCCACATGGCAGTTGTCCTGGTTCAGCCTCTCAGCATCTGCCACCACGATCGTGGCAACACAATCCAAACTGGTCTACAGCCCTCTAATCCAGCCTCCCCTTTTCCAGAAGGAAAGACCATCCAGAAGGTTAGACCCAAGTCTGACCACCTCTGTCTTTTGTCAAAATCCTTCATGCACAGTTCATGATAAATTCCATATGAGGCATAGCTGACAAGGGGCTCTGTGATTTAGTCCCTACTGCCTTTTCCAATTGTATCTCCTCCCCAATCCATTCATATCCTTCCTTCTGGTCCAGCCGACCTATTGCAGTGTACCTGACTCTGACAGCCTTTGGGGCAAAGTCTATGCCTTGGATATTTATATATTCACAATACTTCTCTCCACACCTGATACCTCATCGGTGTGCAATACATGGTAGAACAGACGAATGAATGAATGAATGAATGAATGAATAATATACTGAGGATGCAAAGGCAAAGTGGTCAATTCAATCTGGGGAGGTCCAAAAACCTTTGCCAAGTACATGCTATTTAAATGAGTCTGGAAGCATAGGTAGAAACATCCCTTCAGGCAGCAAGAATAGCACATGGAAAGGTTTGGAGACTTGAGAAGCATATTGATTCTCAGAATCAATAAGCAGAGCATATTCTGGAAGTTTCTGTGGCTTAATATGCAGGTGGGAATGACAAAGGCAATGCAGGAAAAGTGTTCAGAAGGCAGATACCATGACCCCTTTTATGGCAGGCGGGGATCGTTGTCTCAAGTGCTAGTAGGGCTTGCACAAGCAACAGAAACACGTGCAGAAGACAGGGTTGTAGCCAACTTAGACTTCCTGCCCCAAATGAAGAGATTTCCAAAATTAATATACATGAATACTGACATGTTGGAATAAAAGACCCCCACATGTCAGATTCTCTGCAAGCCAGCAGTTCAGGTGATGAGAAGTGCTGGAAGAATTTTAAACAATGGAATTCTATGATCAGTTGGTGTTTAGGAAAGACCACCCTAGCAGAAGTTTGGTATTTTTTTTTTAAGTTTATTTGTTTATTTTTGAGAGAGACATAGTGTGAGCAAGGAAGGGGCAGAGAGAGAGGGAGAGAGAGAATCCCAAACAGGCTCTGCACCATCAGCACAGAGCCCAATGCGGGGCTCGAACTCATGAAACCATGAGATCATGACTTGAGAACGAAACCAAGAGGTGGACGCTTAATCAGATGAGCCACCCAGGTGCCCCTACTTTGGCAAAAGTTCCTAGGAAGGAGGCAGAATAGGGTGGGGTTAAAAGTAAGAAGAAACAAGTGAAGAAGGGGACTATTGAGACATCCAAGTAAGAGGTGATGAGGTTTGAACTGGGGCAGTGGTGATGGGCATGGAGAGAAGGGACAGATTCCACAGCCACATAGAACTTAGAATCAATGACAGTGGAAGAGGAAATGAGGCCACCGAACAAAGGCATCAATCATGACCTAATTTGTGGTGTATCCTTTCAAGGAGTCATGGTCTGTACATATATGCCCAACGCATGAGAAATTTAGCCATTTCTGCAGATCAACCTAAATAAAACATGTTGCCTTTAAAGGCCCACTCTTAAATTAAAAAAAAAAAAAAAAATCCTGTCTTTTGATGAATTAAATCAGATGATAATGTAGCCAGCTCTCTTCTCCAGCTTTCCTCAACTAATCACCAGTTGGCCTGGTAAGAGATCTCTGTTAAGCTACTCACTTCTGAACCTGGAGACTCAAGAGTCACCCCACAGGCATGGCTGCATAAATGATGAATGTACTGACGGATGGTAGAAAGGGGTTCCGTCAGCTGGGTCAACTCGGCAGCATCCATCACAGCCAACAAGACCATGTTCCTCACCTCCTGTTGATTAATGGGTTAGTCGGAGGCCATCAGCCTGTATACATCAGTGGATACAAGCAGTGGTTTGGTAGCTTTCTATGAAACATGCTTAGCTGATTTTTATCATTCCACAAAAGTTCTGCCAAGTAGCAATAAAACTCTTTTGCTGACACAGCCCTCGTGTTTCTCTACATCAGTGAGCACTGGCAGACCCATGAGACTGGGTTTCTAGGCCCAGTGCTGATCTGGGCAGGACAGGTGCCAGGCTCATCTTCAGGACACCCAACCTGTCACAGAAAGTCCCGAATGGGGGCTATACTCATCTGTCATCCGGGTGACCTTATTGTCTGAGATGCAGGCTTACTACCAAACTTTCTGCATTATCTGCACTTGGAATTGGGAATCAAGGGAGCTGTAGCATAAAATTTTGGTGTCCATCCATATGCCTTTGAAACTCACCATCTCCAATCCTCTGCTTTGGGCTTTCTCAGTCCACAGGAGCTTGCCATCTGATTGCTTTCAATATTCTTCTTACTAACAGAGCCTGCTTTGGTGGGGAGAAACGTGTCCAGATCTAGGGAAGAATGAAAATGCCAAGAAGTTAATATCTGTCCCTGTGAGCAGCATTCAACAATGATGGATGGGGAATTGGAGGATAAATATCCCAGTTCTCACCCCTTGGGTGGGGCAGCTCTGGGGCACGTTACACAGTCTGCCAGGGAACCACAGTTCCCTACAGTCATGGGTGAAACCCCAGTGCCTAAAGGGTAATTTTCTTATTAAGCTATCCTCTACTGTCTTCTTTCCCTTCTCTGCCTTACTCAATGGTAGTGAAGGACGTAGAGATCTTGCCCAGGGAAATACCTTGTGTTTCCTTAGATTGCTTCCTAACTCAACCACCTACATTCAAATCCTTATCTCAAGGTCTCCATCTAGCGGAGCCCAAACTAGGGCTGTGAAGAATTTCTCATTGACTTTAGATCATTCCCTGCCCTAAAAGGTTGGCTTCCTAAATAGCTGACAAGTATGTCCCCTTCTCTACCAACACACAGTTGCTGAGTTCAAAGTCCCATCCCTTCCCAGGATGACACAGAAATAGCTCTTTAATTCAATCTCATCTCCTTTCTTATGACCCCTTCCCATTTATCTACTCCACTGTTGCAGAGTCATCTCTGTAAACTTCATATCTTGTCATTTCACTGGTTTAATCCTTCGAATTTTTTCCTATTGACTACAGTAAGACTTTCAGACTCCATAGCCTAGCCTTTAAGACCCTCTTTGATTTGGCCATATTCTCCACATTCAGTCCATCCTATTCCCATACAGAGTTTGAGAGCCAGAGTGTGTTTGCTGAATGCTTTGTTTTTCTTATATTGGTACAATTTGTGATCCCACTGGTCTTTATTCATTAAAAGCCAGTTGGGAACATGTTGTCCTCCTACATTGTTTTAAAAAGCTTTGTCTTCTCCTCCTTGTCATGTAGGTTTTATGGAATGTTGAGCATTTGTTTGATCTTTTAGTGCTAAACCTAGAGGAAGATTGAGCTCCAAAATGTCCAGCTGAATGATGCAAGACACTGAGAGTTCCCATGGAGAATATCAGAAAGGACATCCCAAGATAAGCATTTCTCAACAGGGGGCAAAGTTCAGAGCAGCAGGCTGTCAGGGCTCACCCCTGATAATGTCTAAGGAGGTCACAGTAGTAGAAGAAATCTGACCTTGGGAGAGAGTTGTAAAACACTTCAGTGGGTGAGGGTTTTTTTCTTATGATTTCTTTAAAAACATGGTAGGAAGGATCTATCTTTTGCTCCCAGAATGTGGAGACTTCATAATATCAACAAAAATACTCTAAGACTTTGTAATCAGTCAAGTCTTCCTTCTTTTTGTTACCTCAGGATCCAAAGAACCGTGGTTTCTGAAAGAGTCCAGACAGTTCCACCTATACACATATTTCTTTATATTGAATCATCTCAATAGCTCATTGATATACTTACCTCAGTTTTCTTGCCCATAAAATGGGGAAAATAAAAAATAACTAATCTCATTAGGGTATCTGGAGGATAAAATGAGTCAATACATGCAAAAACACTTAGAACAGCACTAGGCACATAGGGGCTGTAGCTTGCCTTTTTTAATCATTAACTTGACCATCATCGTCAATATTCCAGGCTTAAAAGGAAACTGATAGAGAATAATTTTCCCAAGATCACAAAATGGTAAGTATAAAAAACAGGAATCAATACGCGTGCTTACACCTGTCTGCTGCATCGCCCCTCCAACCATAACTGAACTTGAAGCTTTCCCAAGTGCAATGGCCTTCCAGGCCTCTGTACATTCGCACACTCTGGTCCCTCTGTCTGGCAAACTTGACCGAACCTTTAAGACTCTGCCTTTCTGTGTTCCTGCAGGGCTATGTTGTCTGATTGATAAATAGATAACAAATGTCTTCTTGTATTTTACTTATCATTTCAATCCCAGCACCCAGAAGAGTACCTGGCTTATGGCTAATCTCTAAATACACGTTAAGTAACCGTGTATACAAATATATAAATAGATGAAGATGTTGGCATCATCTAAGAAAATGAGACAAAAATGTGCTCCATTTAGGGACCTTGAGCCTCAGGATTAAATTATTCCCACTCCTACTTTACCTCATTCATGACTGAGCTATAGAGTATTCAAAGGCAGGAGTTGAGGGTTGTTGTTGTGTTGTTGATAAATGGAGAAAGGAATTTAGAGCTTGTCCTTCTAGAAGGCTCTATAATACACATTTTCTACAGAAAAAGAGCAGTCATATTTCACTCATGCATCCAAGCATTCATTCATGCATTCATTCATTCACTCATTCACATGTCCATTCAATAAATATTTATTTCTCCTTTATTTAATAGTCAATGTAAATTTATATATTTAAGTCCTCCTTGAATACCTCTGCCTTCTCCAGCTGTAGGAAAGGCTTAATGGAGAAATGAAAGAGATAGACACAGGAGTAGTTCAAGTCACTGGATCAAGTCCCACCCTTGGGTAGGTTATTAAACTTCTCTAAGCCTGAGCTTCTGAACGGCAGCTCCCATCTACTGGGGGCCAACAATGCACCAGAAATGGTGTCAGCGTCTTTGCACAACATCTTTTTAATCTTTACAAGTCTTCGGGCTTTCTCACCTCTCAGAGGATGTGTGAGGATTGGAGATAATGAGCGGAGGATACTTAGAACCAAACCTGGCAGGTAGTAGGCATTAGTCTGCTCCAGTTCAGAAGGGATTTCATTCAGTGAACAAACCGTGGGCATTACCAGTTGCCCCCCTAGAGCTGATCGGAGCCACCCAGGCCTGACAATCAAACTCGCTATGGAGAGCTATAAATGGAATCAAACGTGCCTGCACATCTGCTCCACAGAGCAATCCCTCTCTGGCCATTTTCTCCCAGGCTGCACCTCTTCAGTACTTTGACACATTTTGTTGAAACCCACATTTCTCCTCATCTCAGGTGGACAAAGAGAAGGATCTCAACATTTCAAGCACTCGGGGTTGCTCGAGGTTAGAGTTCACCATAAATATAGCCAATGTGTGATACGGCGTAGCAGAAATTCTCACACACCCAAAGTGGGCAACCCCATGGTGCTCATGGTCCTGAGTAAAGAGGGGCTCTGGGCAGAGCCTGCAGATATGGGGACCCACCCCTGCCCCTTGCCCACAGGGCCAAGCCGCTCAGAGAGGTGTCCAGGGAGCCATAAGGAAAGGCGACTAGGCTTTGAGCATGACGTGCGGGATACTGGGTGAGAAGAAACGCACACATCATAGCTCATTCTCCTTAACACCTAAGTCTGATGTTATCATTATAGAGGAGAAGACCCTGGAGTTCAGAAAAAGTGAAGAACTTGCCTCAGTCACACAGCTAGAATGATCAATGATAATGCCAGAAGTCGAACCCAGGCCTGCGTAACTCCACGGCACAGTCTCTCCACCGCACCATTGTCATCCTCCCAGACAACTCCGCCAGCACAGGACTCCATTCCAAATAGAGCATTTATTGACTGCTGACTAGAACATGGCGGGCCTTCAAGAAATGATATCCGCCATTGTGACCGCTATTGTTTTGATATAATAATAATTCTGATTATTACTATTTTATTACCCATCACAGTAAGTAATGCAAAGCATTCAAGCTTCCACTTGTACCGGAACCTAATTAAAACTCATTTTCCACTCATGAAGACTAAGATAAGAGGAAAGATGAACTCCACCCAAATAGCAGCCTGAGGGCTGAGCCCTGTCGGAACATCTCCTCTCCTCCAAAGATACACAAGATTATTTTTTACGAGCAAAACAGCAAGCCATTAGCCTGCAGTTATAGGACTGTATACGTGAGTGAACAGTCTTGTAGATCTTAGCTTTCATTAAGCATCTACAGATCACACAGCATTATAGGCCCCCGGAGGCTGTTGTTTTCAGCCCCTCCTTGACTGCAAACAGACTCACACCACAGGCTCACTGGAGGAAGATGATTTATCTGACAGCATCTAGAAGCAACCCTGTGTTGCCTCGAGGTTGGGGTAGAGCTAGCATAGCCAATGGTCTCTTGTCAGACTTTTCTGGGGAACATTCACATCTATGAGAATATGAACTCCAAGTCAATTTCACCATCTTACTTCCTTCTCTGCTCCTAGAGTGGAGGCTGGCTCATGATGGAAACTCAATGAATACTGGTGGAATAAGTAAATAAATAAATGGAACCATTACTAAGTGCCCCAGTATACTGAAGCACCATTAGTGAGATGAAATACAGGTCTGGCCCTATTTTCTTGGAGCTCCTGGGGCAAGGGAAGGAAGCAGACAATTCTACTGAGGTCCTGTCAGTCCTAGGAGGAGAAGGAATCCCAAGGGCCAGCTTTGAAAGAACAAAGGCAGGGGAGTCCACAGGCCCAGGAGGTCAAAGAAGCTTCCTGGAGAAGATGCGGCCCCACCTGGGAGGGTACGTATGTATGAGGTAGGCCAAAAAGAAGACATTCCAGGCAGAAGCAAAGGAACAGAATGGTCACAGGGAACACAGAAATATGTGAGTGCCCCAACGGGATGGAGCATAGTGTGGGAGAGGGAGAGGCCAGGGGTGAGGCTGAGAACATAGAAGGCAGGTCTCGAGTCCTACAGTGGAAGTCTTTTTTTGCCTAAAGTAGCACTTTCCAGTGTGTTCTCAGGAAGAAGCGTTTTTTGAGATGCTTGGTGAGGAAAGGGCTCTGTGTTCAAATAGATTTGGGAAACACTTCTCTAACACTCTCCCACAAGGCATATTATACACAGAGGCCCTGAGGAGGTCTGTGCTGAAGAACCCGGCAGAATGCTATTTATACCAGCTTACCCCGAACTCTTAGCAAGAAGGCATCTGACCACGGACACCTTGTATTTTCCCTGCAACCCTTCTAGAGGGCCCCAGAACACACACTGAAAAATGTTCCCCCATGGTATTCAAGGGTGACCGCCATGTTTTAATCAAAGAAAGATGATTGTTGATATTTTAGCAATGATCATTGACAATCATAAAGAATGAATTGGTAGCGCCCTCTTCTGGACAATGGCAGGCAACATAAGCCAGGTCCACCCTGTCTCTGAGCATAAACAGAAAGGGCTGGACAAAGTAAAAGAAAAACAACAATAGCAACAAAATAGCTTCTTGAAGGACATCAGCTAACTAACAAGGAAGTAAAGAATTAGGGCCAAGCGGAAAGCGCAGAGAAGTGGGGTCAGCATTTACGACCCGTTTTCCTCTGGCTCTGAGGGGGAAGAACAGAGAGATACCTACTAATTTCAACGGGGCCGTGAGGCTCAAAATCAGCTATTCACTTTACATATACTAATGTATCTAAATATTCTTTTATTTTTTTTTCCCCAGCAACACTTTGCGTTTTAAATTTTCTATTTGTTAAACAAATCTTCTCCACCCTCACTTAGTTACTTCTTTCCTCAATCTGTTGTGGGCTGATAAAGCGGAACTAGAGTCTCCTGTTGTCTTAATGTTTCCCTTATTCCCCACAACTTTGGCAAATTACGCTGTGTCACCTTGTATCCATTCGCGGCTATAATACAGTGTGGATTATTTTTTATTACAAGACCAATTGTAATAGCCAACTTTATTGGCTCTTCATGTGGGGAAAAACAAAAACAAAAACTTGACCCCTACTTCACAGCATACACAAAAATTCCAAGTGAATTCTAGATCTAAATGTGAAAAGCAACAGAGTAATTAATCTTAATGACTTCAGGGTAGAGGATTGTTTTCTTTAAAAGACATAAAAGGCACTAGCCATTAAGGAGAGGTTTGGGTTGTTACGTGACTACATTAAAATCAAGAACTTTTGTGCATCAAGAGACACCATTAAGAGAGTGAAAAGGGAAGCCAGTGGAAAGGTATTTGCAACGCAAACAGCTGACAAAGGGCTTACATCCTGACTTTGGAAAGAATTCATGCAAATCATCTCCCCCAAAAAGAGAGTCAAACCAACAGAAAAAAAAAAAAAAAAGAATGTGTAATGGGAACTTCAGAGGAAAGGATTTCCAAATGGACAACAAATAAATGAAAATGTGCTCAATCTCATTAGTAATCAGAACTGTCAATTAAAAGGGAGCCTGGGTGGCCCAGTTAAGCCTCCAACTTTGACTCAGGTCATGATCTCATTGTTCCTGAGTTCGAACCCTGTGTCGAGCTCTGCGCTGAAGGCTTGGAGCCTGGAGCCTGCTTCGGATTCTCTGTCTTGCTCTCTCTCTGCACCTCTCCCCAACTTGCACTCACGTGCTCTCTCTCTTTCTCTCCCTCTCTCTCTTGAAAATAGATAAATATAACGTTAAAAAAATTTTTTTAACGACAATAAAATATCACATCACTAGAATGACTGAAACGGAAGAGGCTGACAATACCAAGTGCTGACAAGGATGAAATAACGGGAGCTCTCATGGGCTATGGGTGGGACCTTTTTATTTATTTATTTAGAGAGAGACAAAGTGCGAGTGGGGGAGGGACATAGAGAGACAGAGGGAGAATCCCAAGTAGGCTCTGCGCCATCAGCACATAGCCCGTCGCGGGGCTCAATCTCCCGAAACCATGAGATCATGACCTAAGCCAAAACCGAGAGTCAGAGTCGGACACTTACCCTACTAAGCCACCCAGATACCCCGGGATTTTAAATTGATATAAGAAGTTTGGAAAACAGGAGTCAGCTACTAAGGCTAAAGAGTTGTGCACCCCCCAAAATCATAAATTCCCATCTGAGAAACAGACCCAACATAAATATGTGGAAATGGACGCCAAGAGATTAGTACAAAAACGTTTACACTTGTGTTATTCAGAATGGCCCCAAGCCAGAAACCACCTACACGACCACCCGACCACCCGGTGGAAGAATGGATACATGAAATTGTGGTATCTTTGTGCAATGGAATGCTAAACCAGCATGCAAGCAAAGCATGGATAGACCTCATGGACAGGACCTTGAGCAAAAGGAACCAAACACAAAACAAATACCATATATTTCCATTTATTGGATGGTAAATAGAAATGCAAAACCCAACCACAGGGTCAAAATTCAAAACATTGGGAGTGATTAGAAGGCCATATGCAGAAGGGACTTCTGGGGTGCCTGAACAATCTGTTTGTCCAACTGAGTGCTGATAACTGCTAGAGTTGTACATTATGCTTTGAGCCCTTTTTTGTACACGTTCAATGTCAAAATACAACAAAAGGATTGGAGGAGGGGGGAGACCGGAATCAGAAAGAAGTTGCCATTACCTATACAGAAAAAAAAAAAAAAAAAAGATAAAGCAGAGAGAGTGAGAAAGTGGAGGCGGGGCTTGATAACGGGAACTCTTGACTTTGAAAGTTCAGTTTTGAGAGAACTGGCATAATTTCAAAAGATTTAACCCATCAAAGTATCTTTAGATCCATGAGCTCACGATGACCTTAGGGGGAAAAATGAATCACCTCCAGAGGCTGCAGGGAAACCAATCCGTTATCTTGAACAGTTTAAATAAAGGGAAAGGCTCAGGCATTTGTCCTGCCTTTTTGACATGATCTGGACAACTGAGTAACCAAATGGTAGATGAGAAGAAGCATCTCTTTATAAAAGAAGTCCAGTGAATAAGTGGCAAAGAAATTATAAAATCAGAATACTGCTATTTTGCAGCCCCCTATTAAGTAATGGACATAATTACTTAATAATGGATATCAGTAGCTCCTCACATCATAAAAAAGAGACAACCAGAAGTCCTTTGAAGGCATTTGGCATCACCCATTCATCTGACCAAAGGGGTCTGACCTGAGTCCGAGCAAGCTTCTGGATCCAGCTGGCAGCGTGCAGGAAATGTAGGGGACAGAGGAACGTGTTGAATAGCACCAAGCACGTGCAATCAGGAAAAATCCTACTGTGGGGAACTGCAAGGTAAGTAAGCCTGGTCCTTCACCAGATGAACTGCAAGGGAGGGGGAAAAAAGGTATATTAAAAGAGCCTTAAAAGATAATATCATACATAGGAGCACCTGGGTGGCTCGGTCGGTTAAGCATCTGACTCTTGATTTCAGCTCAGGTCATGATCTCATGGTTTGTGAGTTTCAGCCCGGAGTCAGACTTTGCGATGATAGTCCGGAACCTACTTGGGATTCTTTCTCTCTCTCCCTCTCTCTCTGCCCCTTTCTCCCTCTCCCCGCCCCCTCTCAAAAATAAGTATATGAACATTTAAAAAAGAAAGATAATAATATAACTTTTTAAAGCCATGACTGTATCATAGTGTTTGGGGATGCACATCTGGGTAATAAAAGGAAACACAAGGAAATAATTTTGAGATAAGTCAGGGTAGTGGGGAGAGAAGGGTCCATAATAGAGATGGGACAAATGGAGGGGGGCGGTGCTTTCTAGGCGGCAAAGTTCTAGGTCTTGCCTGGGGTAGTGGTTACGGATGTTCACCTTAATAATAACTCGTTAAACATACACTGTTGTCACATGGTTTTCTGTGTCCACGTTTTCTTTTCAGTAAAAATATTTTTGTATGCTAGCAGGAACTTGTCATATGGTATCATCACCTACTTACAGAAAAACTTAAAATTCTTTGGAATTCCAGAAGGAATAACACAGTACTTATTTAGCACTTTGTAACTTTATAGACACTTTCACCTACATCATGTCATACCTACGTCATGTAATTATACCAATCCTTGGTGGTATGTATTATTATACCCATTCCACAGATGAAGAATGTGCTAGTCATGTTTTGCTCATATTTTTTTTTAGTGTTTATTTATTTTTGAGAGAGAGAGACAGAGACAGAGTGTGAGCGGGAGAGGGGCAGAGAAAGAGAGGGAGACACAGAATCTGAAACAGGCTCCGGGCTCCAAGCTGTCAGCACAGAGCCTCACACGGGGCTCAAATCTACGAACCGTGAAATCATGACCTGAACGGAAGTCAGATGCTTAACCGACTGAGCCCCCCTTGCCCTTGTTTCTTTAATCTGTGTTTTTTCCAACTCCAAATCCTACACCTTTTCTTAGAACAGTTATCCAAGAATTTTTTGACCGTGGTTTCTGTGGCCCATCTTTTTCCACCATTACCAATGGAATTCCAATGGAGGGAAAAAAAAAAAAAACCCACCTCAGTTGTAACAGTAGAAAAATAATTTAACGAGAAGAAATACTTAGAGAAGAAAATACATTTCAAAACCCAAAAATCAACTCATGGGATTACACCTCAATCGCTGTTACTCATATGCAAACACTAAAATATATGAAACCATGCATAATTCCATGGTAGGAACTCAAGAAAGAATGTGCAATTTTGGATCTATTTCTAGCATGGCAGGAGCATTTTTCATAATAACAAAACAACCTAAATGGTAGCAGAATAATGGATATATAATTGGGTATATTTGTGGAGTATAATATTATTAAAAATGATAGATTAACCTCAGATGTCTTGTGAAGAAAAGAATACCCCTCTGTGACACATCTCACCCTCTTGTTCTTTCTGTTTCTAGGTATGTCCCCATCCACCTGTCTTCTTCATGCCCACAACTCTGGCCCACTGTCATCAGCTCTCAGAAGACTGCTGTGCAAGCCCTTAACTGTCCCCTCTGCTTTCAGCTCTGTCCTGCTCTTCTCTAGAGAAGTCTTCTTAAAGTCAAGAGTCTAGGGGCACCTGGGTGGCTCAGTGAGTTAAGCGTCTAACTCTTGGTTTTATTTAGCTCAGATCATGATCTCACGGTTCATAGGATCAAGCCCTGTGATGGGCTCCATGCTGATAGCATGGAGTTTGCTTGGGATTCTCTCTCTCCCTCTCTCTTTGGCCCTCCCCCGCTCATGTTCTCTCTCTCTCTCTCTCTCTCTCTCTCTCTCTCAAAATAAATTAATTAAAAAAAAAAAACAGAAGACTATAATCCAAGGGGACATACAGAGAAGGGTTTTAACTACCAGGATTCCATGACACACACACCTGCAACAAAATCCTCTCCATCATCTAGAAGTCATGTGAATGTGGGCGAATCACAGGCCATCTTTGAGCCTCCGTTTTGTTAATCTGTAAAATGGACAGAATCAGTGTTCCTATGTAGGGGAACCAGACAATTTACCTGCCAACCCAGGGTCACTGCTCCAGCCACACAGTATTTGAGGACAAGTAGAGTAACAATAATAAAAGTGTCCTGCAAAGACCTTGGCAGGTAGCGAGCACTTAGCAGAGGTTAACTATGGGTAATGCATCACTTCCCTGCCTGGCAGGCTCAGCACGGCCGATGAGGCCCTTCATGAACCAGGTCCTGCTTAGCTCCCCACCCCATCTCCTGTGTGTGCCACAGCCACACTTATTTTCATTCTCCGAACGTCCCTCTTCTCTGTGTCTTTGCACAAAGTTCTTCACTGTGCCTGGAACATCTCCCACCTCCTTTACCTGGGCAACATTCCATCCTCCAGGCCTCAGGTTACCCGTGACCTTCTCTTGCTTTGTTTACCCCAGACTGTTATGCTTCTCCTGTCATTTTGTAATGGCTGGCGCCATGATGGTTGATCAGTACCCACCTTTCCCTCCAGACATGTAACTATCTCGCTAACCATCATATTCCCAGCACCATGCACTACAGCTTGGTAAGTCCTCAGGAATCTTTGTTGAATGAATGAAAGAATGAATGAATGAATTCAAAAAAAGTATTTATGGACAAAAATTGCCTCCTTACCCTACCTGGACCTCCACCTTAAACAAGAGATGTCCTGACATAAACACCCTTGGCTCCATGGGAGGAAGTGGAGTAAGGGAGGGCTCTCTCTATCCTAAGTCTTTTTTTTTTTTTAATGTTTATTTATTTTGGACAGAGAGAGAGAGAGAGAGAAAGAGAGAGACAGAGCATAAATGGGGGAGGGGCAGAGATAGAGGGAGACACATATCCGGAGCAAACTCCAGGCTCCAAGCTGTCAGCACAGAGCCCGACACGGGGCTCAAACTCACGGACCATGAGATCATGACCTGAGCTGAAGTCGGATGCTCAACTGACTGAGCCACCCAGGCACCCCTCTCTCTCCTAAGTCTTGAAGAATTTTATTATTGGCTCATCCCAGGCTCATTCCATTGTCTGTTTATTCTTGAAACTTCTCTCTTCCACTCATTTCTTGTTCTTAACTTTGGAAATCATTGTAAAAGTTATTGACCTTCCTTTATATCCCACCCCCAAAGGTGTTTACCATCTCTTTTAAAAGTCCTTACCCTTTGGGGCGCCTGGGTGGCTCAGTCGGTTGAGCATCCGATTGCGGCTCAGGTCATGATCTCGCATCCGTGAGTTCAAGCCCCACATCAGGCTCTGTGCTGACATCTGGGAGCCTGGAGCCTGTTTCAGATTCTGTGTCTCCTTCTCTCTCTGACCCTCCCCCATTCATGCTCTGTCTCTCTCTGTCTCAAAAATAAGTAAACGTTAAAAAAAATTTTTTTAATTAAAAATTTTTTAAAAAGTCCTTATCCTTTGATATAAATATAAAACTCAATCCTTCACTCCCAAGATTCTCAAACGCCCTCAATATCCTACCAATTAAGGAACTTAGTTTTCACTGGTATTATTAACTTATAATTCAGAATATATTTTTCCAAACTGTTCATGTGTGCCTCCCCACTTTGTTTTGCTAGGCCCCTTGCTGAGAAAGCCTGCACTATCTCTACCTCTCCACTGCCATCATGGAGAATCCCTGCTCTCCCCTTCCATCTTGTGGCCATTTTGAGCAACCACCCACTTAGATCTTTTTCTAACCCTAACAAGACTGAAAAGGAATTAAGGCAGCACTGGCCAAGAAACATTTGACATCCACAAAAATGGGTTGATTTTATAATCCCCTCTTGAAAACATGGACTCCTCTTCAGCCACCCTATCTGTATCTCCACCCAAAGCAAGATGGCCGCCTCAATGATCTGGCCCCATTAAGTGTCTGTGCTGTGAGAACATGTATCTCTCATTTTCAAACTCATAAATTCTTCTACAGTTTGAGATGGTTGCTGTAGATTCAATGCCCCTGACAATTATGAGGGAATTTTAAGCAGAGATTTGGCCATACTTCTAAAATCAGATTAGCTTCCCAATTTGATATGGCAATGATTACTTCAAAGGCAGCTGTGGCTTCATCAAATAAAGGCTCCCTGCTGTAGGCATTTCTTATGGGTACACGCCAAGTTGCTCAGGAATGCACCCCTGGGGGACAGCAGGCAGGACAGCTTCCACCAGGTCAGGGAGTCAATGTCACAGCTGGAATCCGCACCTGGGGCAGGATATCCAGAACCAGTCCCAGAAGAAGAGGGCCGGGATGTCAATATGATGAGGTACAGGATTTTTGCCTTGGGTAGTTATCGCTCGGTTTTCTTACAAAAAGAATGGTTCAGGGGTGCCTGGGTGGCGCAGTCGGTTAAGCGTCCGACTTCAGCCAGGTCACGATCTCACGGTCCGTGAGTTCGAGCCCCGCGTCAGGCTCTGGGCTGATGGCTCAGAGCCTGGAGCCTGTTTCCGATTCTGTGTCTCCCTCTCTCTCTGTCCCTCCCCCGTTCATGCTCTGTCTCCCTCTGTCCCAAAAATAAATAAACGTTGAAAAAAAAAATTTTTTTTTAAAAATTAAAAAAAAAAAAAAAAAAAAAGAATGGTTCTGCTTTCGCCCATCCAGCCTGTTCTTCCTGGAATGAGGACTGAGCCAGCCACTGACCAGACCCCTGCCCGCCTTCCTCTCTCACTTTCTGTCCCTGGAGGTTAAGAGCAGCGCTTCCTGCCTTTGCCACAAGGGGCAGCCAGTTCCATGCCAATAGTTCTAAAAGGAAAAATTTTTCAATGGCCAGAGGAAAGGTACTAGTTCCTTCGTGAAGGAGAGATACTGAAAGAAGCAGAGGACCCAGGAGGGGGCACGTGTGTACAGGACCTCACTTTTCTGGGCCCCTCAATACTGTTCATACAACCCTCCTTACTAGTGTCTCTCTCTCTCCCTGATCTTCTCCAGCACAGGAATGAGGTCTTCTGTTGGAGGTGGGGTTCTCCCAAGAGCAGACCCCGAAACAAGAATTTGGGCATGTGTTTACGTGGAAGGTGATCCCAGGAAGTACTGCGAGGGTGTGGGGGAGTGAGACAGAAGGGAGCAGAGTGGATTGCCACCACAGGCAACTGGGGCTCCACCCCCTCTTGGCCACTGGGAGCTGGTGTAGACCCTGCATTGTCTCACTGAGGGCTAAGAAAGCCAGAGTGCTATTCACCAACCTTCATCCCCCACCCGCTGACGGTGGCTCCTGGGGCACTAGTAGCATGGCACTGTCCTCTGTTCTCCACCAAACCCAGAGAAAGCTCTTAGGCAAAGAAACGCAGAAAGCCACGGTATGAGAAGTCCCTACAGTGGCCACGGGTGCTTCAAGGGCATGCAAAGCACAGGACGTCCCGATGTCAGTTCCATTCCCTATGTCTTTATAGTGTCCTGCTTTGCCGGGAGCCTGGCACGTAGGAGTGACCAATGTGTGTAGGTTGCGATGAAACGGGGCCATAGATGCCACCATGTTTAATCAAAGGAGGTGATACAGTGACATGATGCACAGATCCAGGGACCGGGCAGGGGACACTCAGCAAGGCTGCTAACTCAAGCGGGGTGTTGTGAGCTCTCTTGGATGACAGCAGAAACTACAAAGGACAAAACAAGAGAAAGGGACAGGGGAAGTGGATGGAGGGGGCAGAGAAAGTAAAGGAAAAGAGAAGGGGTTGAGAGATCAATCAGGGCAAGTAGCAGATGAGAAATGAGTCATCAACCTGTGAGGAAATTTGCGAGCCCTCGCCGCATTGGGTTTGGCTTCTTCTAGCACAGCTGGATGTGAAAGATCTGGGGTGAGAGACCGAATCGGCACCCCACCCCCGTCTCACCCCCTACTCCGCCGAACACATCTGCCTCCTAACTGCAGAGCCTGTCAACTTGTCAATATGGCGCCTTGCATGGCGAAGGGGCTTTGCGGATGTGATTACAGTTAAGGACCGTGAGATGGGGAGATTATCTGGAATTATCCTGGTGGGTCTTATCCACTCACACAAATCCTTAAAACTGGAGAGTCTTTCTCCACACTACGGTTAGAGATGGCAGCATGAGAAGGAGTCAGCGCCCCCTTCCTGGTTCTGAAATGTGGGTTTACGTGCAAGGCCCAGAGAGAGGCCTCCAGAAGCTGGAAAACTCCCCTCCTGGAGCCTCCGGAAGGGAACACAGCTCCGCTGACACCTTCATTTGAACCCAGGGAGACCTGTGCGGTGCGTCTGAGCTCCAGAGCTGTAAGATAATAGATTCCTGTTTTAAGCCACAAAGTTTGTGGGTAATTTGTTACAGCAGCAGTAGAAACGAATACACCTCAGGGACATCAAAAATGGAAAATTATCAAAAATCACTCTCCGACTCTCTGGTATTCTGCCTGTAATCGGTTTCCCATTTAGGCTGGAATTGTTTTTCCTCTCCGCAGCACAGAGAATGGCTGCTCACAGACTCATTAATATGCAGAAAGGGTGGCATAATTAGTTGCCACAGGTAACCCCTCTCTGGCTGTGTGAACTGAGCTAATGTGCAAATGCGTGCGGCACGGTGCACAGGGCCGTGTGAGTAAAAGTCCCCATTTCATAAAAGGAAATATTTGAATAATATGGAAATGCATTGGATGCTATTAGCAGGATGTCAGGTTTGACAGTCCGTGTTATTGTGAAAATAAATGAGTTTTGACACAAATAACTTAGGTATGCATTGATTTTTTTTTTTTTAAGCAAATCTTGGAACAAGACGCTGTGTATTGTGCTGTAGATTTGCAAAGATTTTGATGGCTATTAGGAGAAAATCATGGCGAAGGATCGTTTATTAATGTGTTCATTAAGCTGCCCTAAGGTGTAACAATCATTACTTTCCTCCAAAATGTATACTGTTCCTTTTGCATGTTTAATTGACTCTGGCAACCCATATTTAAGAGAATGAGGAGAGCTGTCAGCAGCGTGAGGACAAAAAGAAAGAGAAATCAAATTGCCATCATGGGTATCAAAAAATGTCGTGCCGTGTTTCTTAACTCTTGGGAATATTTTCTCTGGATTGCCTTTATCTCTAAGCAATCTACCTAATGAAATTTCTCTGACCCATTTCATTTTCTTTCTTGCCAGCATTTCCCTTTTTGAGTGTTTTGTTTTGTTTTGTTTTGTTTTGTTTTTTTCCAGAGGCTCTGGTTGACAGACAGGATCTAGCACCCAGGTCAACACTTCCTGGCACTGGTCAGGGCCCTGGGACTCTCTACCCGGACTCTTCTGGCATCTGTTCTTGAGGGGCCAAGGGGAGAGGTGTTCAGGAAGCATCTCCACCTGAAGTCAAACGTCTGCTTGAGAAGCTCTTGTGCCAAGTTCACCAGCTCAGTGGAGGCTGCCAGACGGCCCCATTCATCCCTCACCTCTGGGGGCCTCGGGGGTGCTCGCCTGGCTGAGCCGGTGACCAACTTCCAGGTGTTCTCTGTGCAAGGGGGAATAAGGACCCTGTGAGGCCGAGGTCTGGGACAGTTCCATCCCCACAGGGATAAAGCTTTGTTTGCAGTCAGGCAGCTAGAGGTTTTCAGATGTGGGGCAGACCTTTGGGAGTAGGAGGCAGATACCAAACATCCTGAGGCCCGGATGTAATGGGTTTATGGGTATTTGGCACCCACAGAGCCTGTTCTGCACTAAGGATTTGGATTCCCAGTTCTCCCCCGTCCTCTGAGGAAAATGAGAGGAGGCCCCGGGGGTCCAGATGAAAACAGAGCTTGATCTGGAACAGAGGAGATGAGCTCCTCTTGACTAGCAGAGTTCAGACCATTCAACTGTTCTAGGGCTTAGGGAGAATGAGGCCAGGTAACTTGGAAGACCCTGGAAGTCTGGAGATGCCCCTGGGAAAGAAATCCCATGTGAGGAGGAATGGCTACAAAAGACCACCAGAGCTGGGCGAATTCCCCCTACTCTCTGGACCAGGAATATAGAATCAAACACAACTCTTGCCCTGAGCGAACTAACGGGCTAATAGAGGAGCTGGATATAAAGGAATATAATTAAAGACAATGTGCAAAGGCTAGCTATACACATAAGACTATCAAAACACACATACACACTCAAACATGGGCCGCTGTGGGTCATCTGACAGCTCACCAAAGATTTTTCATTATCTCTTTTCAAGGAACATGGCAGTATTCTGTTTCCTTGTCTCTTGATATTGTGCCGGTCTTCAGACATGCTTTGCACTGAAACATAAACAGAAATGCCACCTGTCACTCTCAGCAGATGCCGTAAGAGCAGTGGCTGCCTCAGTGATCCTGAAGGCACAGAGACGGAGTCCCTGCCATCTAGGCTGAGTGAGGACAACTTACAGTGGAAGCCCCAGCCCACGAGCAATGGATGTGTACTGTAAGCTTCAGCAGAAAAGAAGTCTTGTGTTTTGGAGTCATTGAGATGTTGGGAATGTATGTTGTTACTGCCAACCTGGCCTGTGCTGACTGATACGGGCACTAACTCCAGCCAACGGACTGAGCTGTGAGGCATCGGTGAGCAAAGGCTTTCTGGAGAAGGAGCTCCCAAGCTGAATCTCAGAGGATGAGGAACAGTGATGACGACTGTTCCAACGAGAGCTTGCAAGGTCAGAGTGTGGACAGAAGAGTCAGCTCCAGAGAAATTCATTCTACATGTGGTGCTTCCTCCACTAGTTATGATCTCTGGACCACTTAAGTGGGTGTTCCAGAATCCCTCCTGCCAAAATCTGGTAAGCCCAGGATGGGTGGTAGAGAAGACAGAAGTTCAGGTGTGAACCCCCACCAAGTGAAGTTTTCTCTGACCTCCTTGCGCTGTCCTTTAATCTTAAAGTTCTCAGACCCTCAGCATCTGCCTCTGTTGAAGCAGTTAAGAAACAACCAATGTAGTCTAGGGAAGTTGGGAAACCTTCCCCACGAGGAAATATTAGAGCCTGAAAAAAATGTGCAGTCCAAGAAGGGCGCAAGGTGCCTGGAAGGGATATAAAATTCCTGTCGTTTTCTTATCTCATTTCATAATCATGCACGGTTATCATTGCCCCATTCCACCAGCAAGAAAAGTGAACAGGGAAAAGCAAAAGTAACTTTTTCAATATCACACCAATTGTGTAAGAGAGTCGAAATTTGAACCCAGGATTCAAATTCCTAGCCTAGTATTCCTCAGACTATGCCATAATTCTATATATAAAAGAAACTCATAAGAAGTTTTAAATGATGGTGTAGACAGAAGTCTACGGAGTCTTCCATAGAAATGTTTAGTTTCTTATATATGATATCCCTATTATATGAATTAGAGATTACTTAGGCTAAGCTTATAGGGCTGTCATGAGGATTCAGTGATAAAACATGACACCTGAGCTTAGTAGGACATCACGTGCAAATCACTCCTAAGTGCCACTGTTAGCATGTGAAGCCCTCGTGTTAACCTTTGGCATTCTCTTTAGCTGATCAGACTCTGAACACACTTCCTGCATTTGGCATGTCTCCTTCCTTATCAGGTAGAGCCCGGGCCCCACCATAGAAGCCCAGAGTGGCCGACACTCACTTTCCCAGGCCCAGGACCTAGGTTCTATAAGTCATGTGCCCCTCCCCAGGTTTTGCTCAGGAAGGGACAGCCACAGTGGGGGAGACTCACGCCAACCAACCTGTTGAGATGGCCACAGTGGTGGTAGCTACGTTCAGCTTCTGGAAGCAGAAGCACCCATGGTTTCCATGTGGACACATGAGCAGTGCCAGCTGTGGTATCTGAGTCAGGAAGTGGAGGGCCAACTTTGCTGCTGCTTTGGGGCACACTTTCTGGCTCTGCATGATGGCAGAGGAAGAAAGCCAAGCAGACATGGAAGACAGTGTGGTTTTGTGGAAGGCCAAAATCAGTGGTAGGATTCTTCAAAAACTGCATGCGAGGCGGGCTTGGGATCAGATAGGTGTATTAGAGAATTGGTAAGTTGTGTGGTTTCTCTGAGGATAGTCTGTGAACGAGACAGTACTGAGAGATACGAGACAGTAATGAGAGATATGAGACAGTAATGAGAGAGAATACCCAAAGAGTGAGCTTGTGCCAAGTCTCAGGGAACCCTGCACTCTCACTTGCTTTCATAGTTGAACACTGAACAGGGTTGAGGCAAGAAACAGCACTTTCTCGAAAATGGTAGACTGGATTTAGTAAGAATGCTCTGGCGGTTCCTGTGGTCATCTTGCTTCAGCTTGGTTAATCTCGCAGGAGGTAGAATCTGATCGTGTCTTAAATCTGATCATCTCTTACCCATGGAAGTCATATCACGTACCTTTTCACAGGAAGAAAAACTAAATAGCCAGCACATCCTGACCTTTCTCTCATAGCTAAGAGTCTTTGGAGAAAGTATGGTGGGTGTACCAGATGGCTTTTTAATTTCTCTTCCAACCAGGAAGGCTAAATACCCTGTAATGAGTCAGCTCGGCACTTTCTTATTAGAATATAAGTTAGGGATTACAGAACTTGATGATGAAGTTTACCCTTCTGAAGGGGACATATGGAGAACTTCAGTGAGACTTTTGCAAAGGTCCAATAGGGAGTCCTATTAACAAGGCCAATGTCAGTTAGGATTGAATAAGGGGTGGGATATGTACCCACCATACTTTCCCCAAAGACTCTTAGCTAGGAGTGAAAGGTCAGAGCCCATGCACTGGGTTATCTCTCCCTCTCTGTCTCATACACACACACCTAGCATGCAGGGCCTCAGGCTGCTGGCCACACATAGGCTGAATCATCTTCCGCATTGTCTCTCAATCTATCAGGCTCTCTGATAGATCCAAACCAACAAGGGCACCTGTTTTTCAATGCTCCTTTTCCATCTTCTTGCTAGTTTGACTAATTTCCCTCAACAAAGAACCTCAAATACTTCCAGGAATAGGGTTGCAAAAGCTTAAAAATCCAACTACTATTCTAAAATCCCAATGGCTTTCCACTGGAGAATCTGGTACCCCAAATGCATTCAGACAAGGTGGCCTGCTCTTTCCTTCTCTCCCGAATACATGAACATGTGTGAAATCACTGTTGTGGCAGCCCATGTAACTGTGTTATGGCCCTTCTGGAAACCATGGCCAAGATTTAGCCTTGAGAGGCATCTGCACACTAGTGATCTGAGTGCTATCCACTGAGGACACATGGATGCTGTTTCTGGTACGACATGAGCACAATCCTCGACGGCTCCATTTGCAAACATTCCTTTCTTTTAAAAAAAAATCTTAACATTTATTTATTTTTGAGAGACAGAGCATGAACAGCAGAGGGCAGAGAAAGAGGAAGACCCAGAATCAGAAGCGGGCTCCAGGCTCTGAGTTGTGAGCACAGAGCCCAACGCAGGGCTCAAACTCATGAACCACAAGATCATGACATGGGCCAGAGTCAGATGCTTAACCAACTGAGCCACCCGGGAGCCACACAATCATTCTTTCCTACTTTGAAAGCACTGGCATTAAAAATAAAGCAAATGGCTGTGTGAGATGGACACTGGGGTTCTGGATATCTCACTTCTGATCTAATAAGGAAGTTCTGTGCTTTTTCATGAGAATGTTTGCTAACTTATTTGGTAAAAACCACATGGCCATTAATCAGCATGAGAATTAATTCTCCAGCAGTCTACCCATTGGCACATATCAACCAGCTTCTTAGTTGCAAGCCAGACAAACCAATTCCATCTCATTGAAACAAAAAATAAACATATCAAAAGATTTTTGAGTGGCCCGGGGAGTCATTGTAGGAGGCTACATGGCTAGGAGAAATGTCCAAACTCTACTCACAGAATATGACTCATTGAGAATGGCACCTTACCACCTGCACTGAGACACTTCGGAAGTGAGCTCAGGGTCCCACTGATGAAATGGCTACGGCTGCTCCTTCCAGAAATTGCCTAGTTACTACAGCAGCCACCATTCTTACCAAAGAAAATTCCAGGAAGTCTCTGCTTCCTGAGTCAATGTCTGGCATGGGAGTGTCTGCTCGGCAGAGCCAAGATCACATATCCGTGTACTATAACCCCCCGCACCCCCCGAGAAAGAAGCGCTGAAAACCAAGTCTAGTATTCTAGTATTTCAGTTTTTATACCTGAGGTAGGTTGCTGCCTCCTATCTCGTCTTATAAAGACTCTCCCAGACGTAAGAAGGACATGAGATGTTGGGTAAACAGATATCCCCTGCAATCCACTTATTTGGCTTCCCTCCATCAATACATACTCCTCTTACCAAACTTAAAATTTCCAAAGGTCAAAAACACTCCCTGCTGAACATAGTGTAATTCTCCAACACACAACTGGAATCACACCCCAAAAGTTAGAAAACTCAAAAGACTCAGTCACGGCGTCCATCTCCAAGGCCAACATCTGGATAATGACCATTCATCCCCTAGCTCCTTTGTGGCCAGTCTCAATATTTGATAATTATAAAGTTATAATGATGCACTCTATATAAAATTGTGGAAGAAACGGAGAAAAAAAAGAATAAGGTAATAAATAAAATATGCAAAACACCAGAGAGAAAACCTGAGCCACTCCTGCAATCCCTGTTTCTACAACTGATTATGTGGCTCTCGTTGAAGTAGTGACTTCATTCCTACTCTATCCACTTACGTTTTTACCAGGTGGGAAAACTCCTGAGAAATTTGATCCTTTCATAGTACTGTCCATTTGGAATCACTATAGTCTTCTCTAATTTTTTACCACTGGATATGGCATCTGTGGTATAATAAAAAAAATAAATATTACTTCTTTATCCCCAGTTCCTGACACAGAGCTCATAAAACCCTTGAAATCTCCTGAGCGATAAAAGTGTCTCTTGTATGCTAAAGTGATGACTCCTTCCTGGGGGAGGGCAGGAAGAGAAATGCTAGAAATAGCTTCAGCACAGGGACTGGTCACCAGAAAGACCAAGGCATGATTAGAGGGCTGGAATTTTCAGCCCCACTCCCAGATCTTCAGGGAGGAGAGAGGGGCTAGACACTGAGTTCTGTCACAAACACCCAATGATTTAATCAGTTGTTTTCGTGGACACATTGAAATGCTAGGAGGAGAGGCACTTAGAGAGCGTATGGAAGCCATACATCACCACCCCAAAACCTTGCCCAACGTATTTCTCCCATTTGGCTGTTCCTGAATTGCAACCTTTATAACACTAAACTGGCAAACATGAGTAAAATGTGTTCTGAGTTCTGTGAGTCATTCTAGCAAATTCTAGAACCTGAGAGAAAGGTTGTGGGAAACTGAATTTATAGCTAGTTGGTCAGCGGTACAGATGGTCCTAGGATTTGCAACTGGTGTCTGAAGTGGGGGCAGTTTTGTGGGACTGACTCCTCAACCTGCGGGGTCTGCACTAACCTCAGGTAGTATCAGAATTGGACAGAATTGCTGGAAACCCAGTTGATGTCAGAGAATTGGAAAATTAATGTGGGGAAACTGCATACATGTGGTGTCAGAAGTAGTGTCCGAAGAAAGATACCAGAGCAACAATCAGAGGCATCCAGGTTATGAGTTGCCTGAATGAACACTCTAACTCCTTCTCTGGTTTGTTTCTGCAGTGACAAGAGGAGCCTGAAATAGTCAGCTTCCAGCTAAATGGAACCATGACCGCACTTTCAAGTAGAAGCATTTCTGCCTTGGGGGCCAAGGCTTTGAAGCCAGCAGAGCCCTGAGCCTGGAGAGCAGGGAGCAACAATTTTACAAGTATGTTTCCTAGTGAGACATGTCACTTCCACTCTACATCCTTGATTCCTAGGTATAAGGTGGGTCTGATGCAGTCAACATCTCACCAGGTAGCTGACTGGTCCCTCCTCAGTATGGCCTCATTTTAGATTAATTGTTGCTGCTTGCCAGTTGGGCACACAACAATGATGACACTAACCCAAGTTACCCTTCAGGAAGGTAAAGGCATGTTGTTAGCCCAGGCTTAGTCTCTATCCCCTTGAACTCTACTGACTTCAAGAGATCACTGAGCAAACATTGGATGGCTGGGGAGAGGCTGACTGACAGTTACAAGGGGGATCTCCCTCATAAGTGAAGGACTTCTCTGAAGGGAAAGCCTTTTGGTGAATTCATGTGGGAGGCAAATATTTATCATCCTAGAGGACCACCCTCATCCCTCCCCTTCAAATTTCCATATCACCAACTGTAATCATGGTTTTTCTCAGACCTTGAGCCTCCAACCAAACCATTCGCTATTGCCCATGATGAAGATTTTTTTTTGAGAGGTAGTGGGGAGAAAGACCAAGGAAGAGAGACAGAGAGAAAGAGGGAGAATCTTAAGCAGGCTTTATGCTCAGTGAGGAACCCAACAAAAGATTGATCCCACAACACTGGGATCATAACCTGATCCAAAATTAAGAGATGGATGCTCAATGGACTGAGCCATCCAAGCGCCCCCATAGTGAAGATGTTTAACCCAAACTCTCTCTCCTTCCAGGCAAGTACAAACTGAGATACCACCCACAGTTCTCCCCACTGGAAAATGTATGTCCTGTCTCCCTGTCTTTCAGGACTCTCTTTATGTAGTAGCCCTCCAACCTGGATGGTGTCAGCATATTGTGCTGGGACATCAGCAATTTAGGAATAAGGTCTTTTTCCTTCCCACTCAACATGAAAATCATGAAGCCATCAACTGGCTTGGGGAAAAGATGTCAGCGCCAGCCATAGCACAATGGGAAGCAGACCTATCTCTTCATGCAGCTTTACGTGGCACCTTCAGGCAGTGACTGGGCCCTTTTGGAGTTTCTTTATCCACTCCAAGATGGGGTACTGCTGGGAATTACTGATACACAGACACTAGACACTGGGTCCTGCTATTAGACCCACACCACTAGCCTTGAAAACTGCACCCCTGCCAGTATGAACTCTAGGAAGTCACTATTACCTTATATCACTATCTCCTACTCAAGTCTGACATGAATGTGTCCGGCTGGTGGGCCAAGTACACATGCCTGCACTGCAGCTGCAAAGGATGCCAAGGAAGTGAGTGGCTGGGATTTTTAGTTTTTACCGTGGGATGTGGGCTCTTCCTCTCAAGATGGAGGGAAATTCCCCTAACAGAAACAGGGTCCAGATGTGAGATGGCCAATAAGATAGATGTGCCCACCCTAATGGTTAAGAATACAGGCTCCAGGGACACCTGGGTGGCTCACTCAGTTAATTTATCTGACTTCGGCTCGGGTCATGAGCTCATAGTTCACGGGTTCAAGTTCCACATTGGGCTCTGTGCTGACAGCTTAGAGCCTAGAGCCTGCTTCAGATTCTGTGTCTCCCCCTCTCTCTCTATGCCCCTCTCCTGTTTGTGCTCTCCCTCTCTCTCTGAAGGAAATAAATAAACGTTAAGAAACAAAAGAATACAGGCTCCAGAATCAGTCTGCATTAGATCCTGATCCTATGATGTCTAGCCTTGGGTCACTAATTGACTCTCTCTTTACTTCATCCCCTCAAACATAACAGAATTATAACACTTCACAGAGTCGTTTGTAAGGAGTAAGCGAGTTAGTGAATGCAAAGCATTTAAAATACCACCTAGTACACATCAAATGTTGGATACAGTAGTAGTAATTAATATTGCTATATGCAGCATTCATCCATAAAGAGGGGGGAAAGAATGTAACTTTCATAGAGCATCGATCGATAACTCTGAATTGGTCTAAGAATGTTATATTCAACTAATTCATTCATTTAATCCATCACTTCTTTTTTTATTGAAGTATAATTAACATACAATGTTTATATTAGTTTCTGGTGCACAACATACTGATCAACATGTCTATACATTAATCAGTACTCACCACGCTAAATGTAGTCGCCATCTGTCACTATATAACATTTTTTACATAACATTATTACAATAGCATTATTACAATCTTATTGACTATATTCCCTATGCTGTACTTTTCATCTTGGAGAATTATTTATTTCATATCTGTAAGTCTGTACCTTTTATTCCGCTTTATCTATTTCACCCAATCCTCCCTCCTACCTCCCCTTTGCCAACCATCAGTTTGTCCTCTGTATTTAAGAGTCTGGTTTTTGTTTCTTTGTTCATTTATTTTGTTTCTTAGATTCCACATGTATGTGAACTCATATGGTATCATTTCTTAAGCACTCCTCAGCCATCCCGTGCCATGTGTCAGGCCCTGTTCTATGACTGGGTATGGGACAGTGACAAACCAGAGCAAAGCCCCTGATTTCGTAATAATGGGACTCAAGGACATTAGGTTACTTCCTTTCAGGCATGTGTTAGTAAGGGATACAATACGAATCTGACCTCAGATCTGTATTCCTTCAAAACCTTGCTCTGCCCACACCCCACCCTCCAACAAGCATTAGGAAAGCAATGTGATTTGGAGACCATACAGATTACAGAGATTCCCCCAAATTAATACATGAACTCAATTCAAGGTTTCTTGTTTTCTGACCAGGAACTGATCTTCAGAAGGCAGATTAACAACTATCTTATTTGAATACTTTTCTTGATATTAACCAGCCTCTGCTGGATGGTGATCCTTAACAAGCAGGGTCTTGGAACAAGCAATTTGGAAAGCAGCAGGAGGGTGGAACCAACTGTACTCCACCCTGGGGCCTGTGGTCCACTCCACTGAGGGAGCCAAAGCTCATAAAGTAGCTTCAAACACCCTTTCAAAGAGGCCTTTTCTCTACCCTTTAAGTACCATGCAAAATTCAAAGGTTTAAAACTCCAATCCACACTGCGTCCTTGGGTTTCTTGTGCAAAGAAATAATAGTAAAATAAATAGATTTCATTTATTTATTCTTTCTTATGAATTCAGCCTGTGCCTCGAAGGGAAAAGTACACTATAAAAGTAGCTGAGATATATTTTTAGGAAAGAAATGATGGACAACCAGGTGCCCATCATTAGCTGCTGGCAACAATGACACATGAAAGAGGTCAGAGCGCATGGGTTGGAATTCTTTCTACAAATAAAGAGAAATCAAATGACGTAGAGCTAGATATTCATGAGCCTTTTTTTTCGTTGATGAAGAGAGGCCCAGAGGTTTCCTATTCTCAGGCATAGGATGTAATGGGAAATTCTTCCACTGACAAGTTTAGAGAAGGCATTTGTGACGTACTTCTAAAAAAGACACGTGGTGATACACCAGAAAGTATGGAAATCTTCAACTCATCTTTCTGGAGCAGTCATTACACTCAGTGGTCAGCAGTTGATTTTATATTTAAGCGAACACAGATACGTTATGGAGTGCAATGCAAAATATGCCATACTTTCTCACTACCAATGAGTGGCTTTTTGAACCATACCCCAAAGCCCCGTGAGTTGTGATTTCACGTTTCTCTCCTTGAGGAATGATTCAGGGGAGAAGCTGATTTGTGGCTGGCATGGATACTTCTACCTTAGTCAGTTCTCTAAACATCAGGCTGCCAACCCATCAAAAGCCAGCCTGGCTGTGAGTTCCTTTTGGAAACGCAAGACAAAATCAAAAACAAACACCGAGGCCACTGGCTCAATATAGACTGGCTTCAAACATGGTCAGGCTGAAAGTATGAAATTCAATCATTTGGCTGTTTTCCATTTTAGTCCATCACATGGCAAATACATTTTGCCAGGGTTGTTTTGAATTGTTTGAATGAATTGGTCATGGTCAGCTGGGGAATATGGTCCAAGGAACTAACTACACAGGTCTTCCTTCTCGGTTTCAGATTGTGACCCTTCCCAATGCATTTCGAGGGAAGGAATTTCAAATGAACATTAAAAACCTACAATAGGGCAAGGGAAGGCAAAGGAGCAGATTAAACAAATATACCTCAAATTTTCTCCTGCTCAATACTCCATTAAAATATTTTTAAAACACATAAACCTGCAACGAAAGCAGCCTCCCAATCTTGCAATAAAAAGCTGGTGGATAAGGGACAACAGGTATAGCAAACTTGAAAAAGCCAAGCACTAAGGCACGAGGGGGGGAAACGAAGGTCAACCCAACTACAAGACTGTATAAAATGCGGAATCGGCCAGGAACAAAATGCTCATGGATGTGTACACCACGCAGTTCTGTAACTGCAAAAGAAGAGGGACACGGGCTTCCACTCTAGCTGAGAACTATGGATGTGTTTTCTGAGAGTGTTACGGGATCTGGTTGAGGGAGGCCATGCATAACTGGAGTTAAATGGTTGCATGCATTCTGAATGACGAATGCAGAAACCCTCCAGCCTTCTTCCACCACAGCCTCAGAGGATTTGCAGCCAGAGCTTTAACTCCCAGGCAGGCAACTGAAAGGGTCTTCCCTGGGAAATATGGCCAACCCTAGAAGGGGGATCTAGAAATTCTGAAATCAAAGATTCCCAGTCAATCAGCTCACCAAAATCGAGCTCAGAAATAAGAAGCCCCACCACCCACATGAGCAGAGTTTTTAAGTGGCTTTTTACTCCCTCCCTCTTAATCTCCTGAGCACAAGCACAAGGCCAAGCATTACTGATAACTAAATATGGCCTCCTCGACTGAAAATAGAGACCAAAGCAAACAGAAAGCAGGGCCAAGGGGATCACTTCAGATAAAAGATATGCAAAGAAAGAAATATCATTAATATCCTTGGACATATAAAAGAAGATATTGCCTGAAACTATCATAAGATTCTACCTGAATCTTGAAGAAGTGGAAGAGAGAAAGATACAGGAAGGAAGAGAAGGTTAGAGAGAATACAGGGGTTTAAAACAAATTCTTGCAAATGAAAGCATTATAGCACAAAATGAAACCCAGCAGAAGAGTTGGAAGATAAAGTTCAGATTTCCAAAAAGTAGAGAAAAAAAACCTCAGGGGCAGAAAATAGAAGACATGAGATAAGAACATTAGAGGAATAGTCCACGAGATCCAACATCCAAATAAGAGGAGTTTAAAAAGAAGTAGAGGGGAGGATGGGGTGCCTGCGTGGCTCAGTTGCTTGAGTGTCCGACTTCAGCTCAGGTCATGATCTCACGGTTTGTGAGTTCGAGCCCTGCATCAGGCTCTGTGCTGACAGCTCAGAGCCTGGAGCCTGCTTCGGATCTGTGTCTCCCTCTCTCTGCCCCTCCCCGCTCATGCTATGTCTCTCTCTCAAAAACAAACATTAGAAAAATTTAAAAAAAAAAAAAAAAGGAAGAAGAAGAGGGGAGGAAATCATCACTAAAATAAGGCAAGAAGTTTCCTAGAATGGAAGGACATGAACTGCCGGATTAAAGGGGCCACCTATTCACCATGTACATGAAAGTTGACCCTACTTTGTGCGTTCAGACAGGAGGTGGGGAGACAGAAAAGATCGCATCCAAAGAATCAGGAAGCAGAAGGTCTTAAGACTTATCAAAAGGGACTCTGGGAGAAAGAAGACAAAATTATGAAGGAAAATTATTTCCAACCTAAAATCCATTCAAAGCCAGACTACCAAAATGAGCAGAGAACAAAAAATTTCAGGGATGAAAAATTTCAAAAAAAAAAAATCTTCCCCCCTCGCCCCAAGATGCTAATAGACAATGTGCTCCACAAGGTTGAAGTCAATCAAGAAAGAGGAACACACAGGTTGCAGGATAAAGAAGATCCAAGAAGGGAAGAACAATGAGAAGGCCCAGACGGTGGTGAAGGACACAGGGTCTGGCTCAGAGCCCTGTGACTCAAGAGATAGACAAGGTGAGGGCTGTGTCCGTAAAATCGTTGCTGTCACTTAGACGTGCTTTGTAACCCTGGGACAGAAGACCCTTGGGAGAGCCTGGCTCAGGTTCTCACCTTTTACTTGTGCAAAGTTCCTGCTTTGCGTTCCTGGAGTTACTGAAGACAGAAGAGCCCAGAGCAGTCCACTCCCCAGGGTCGGTGTCCCCATCAGACACCCAGCGTGTGACATCACCTTGCTCTGTCAGATCCGCAGACCCCAAGCCCTCGTTCCCAGCACTCTCCAGGCCTTGCCTGCTGACTCCCCCTAGAGATGATGAATTCCCAGACTGATCCAGAAACTGTTCACCTTATCATCTCCCATCTTCTTGTAAGAGCAACCCTTCCTTGTCCTCACATGACTTGGTTTGTGCTGGCTACACAGGTGCTCAAACCCAAAAAGTGGATTGCTTTTGGAGAGTACTTGGGTGGCTAAAATATAAAGGAATGATTGACACAAAAGTTGGGGATAGGGAAGTAGACGAATTGATCTGGGAAAGGAGGCACAAAGGTGTCCCAGGCCCTTGTAAAGTTCTAGTTCTTTATCTTTTTTTTTAAGTTTATTTATTTATTTTTGAGAGAGAGAGAGAGAGAGAGAGAGAGAGACAGAGGGAGATTGTGCACATGCACAGGCAAGTAGGGGAGGGGCAGAGAGAGAGAGAGACAGAATCCCAAGCAGCCTCCATGCTGTCAGCACAGAGCCCGACTTGGGGCTCAAACTCACCAACAGGGAGATCATGACGAGCTGAATTCAAGAGTTGGACCCTTAACTAACTGAGCTACCCAAGTGTCCCTAGTTCTTTTTTTTTTTTTTTAACGTTTATTTATTTTTGAGACAGAGAGAGACAGAGCATGAACGGGGGAGGAGCAGAGAGAGAGGGAGACACAGAATCGGAAGCAGGCTCCAGACTCCGGGCCATCAGCCCAGAGCCCGACGCGGGGCTCGAACTCACGGACCGTGAGATCGTGACCTGAGCTGAAGTCGGAGGCTTAACCAACTGAGCCACCCAGGCGCCCCAATGTCCTAGTTCTTTATCTTAATGGTGGACTTCTGGGTGTTTTTACTTTATTACTATTCTTCCAACCATCTGTGTTGATTTTAGTAGTATTCTTTCAACCCTACATATAAGTCTCTGTGCCTCTCTACACATATTTCATAATAGTTTTAAAAACCTCATGACATTATTACAAAACATGAAATAGGATAAGACTCATGGAGAAACACCCTGAGAAATAGGCAAGGGTGTAGGGATGTACTTTTAAAGCATAATTTATCAACACAGAAAATTGTTGTAAAAGCTGAAGTATCTATGGTTTGGGTTGGGAACCAAATGAACACCAGCAATAAATTTATATCTTAGTATCAAAATGGTCTTTTTATTAGGGAAAAAAAAAACTGCTGGGGCGCCTGGCTGGCTCAATGGGTGGATCACGTGACTCTTGATTTCCGGCTCACGAGTTCGAGCTTCATGTTGGGTGTAGAGATTACTTAAAAATAAAATCTTTTGAAAAAACACCGCTTTCATAGCCTGATATATAGAATTCTTTCATTGTACTTTTAAAAATATTAACCGGTTTTTTTCATCATTATTTTGGAATTTTGATTTTAAATGACAAAACAGAAGAGGACAGAAGCTGTTATTTTGGTCACTTCTCAAAAACCATATGGCGGGCCCCTGTCGTAAATGCTGTAAACGGCCTCAGTTCGCAGACCGGATGCTCACCATGAGATGAATTACCATGTTTGTATACCAACAGGAGTAATAATTAAAGTGAATTCAAACGCTTCAAATATGTTTAAATTCATGAGTTTATAATGATACCAAGTTTAGAAAACACTCATTGTCACCTTTTGAGAATGGCAGGGAGCTAACTCATTATTCCGAAATCAGGCACCTAAAGAGAAAGAATCCTGCCTTTCCTGTAAAACTGTACCACTGGCTTTTAAACAAGTGACTAATAAGGGGGGATTTCTGCTTCCAGGAGTATCCTGGCTAATACATGAAGAATGACAGAATGAAAATATCAGCATTTTACAACCCAAGGAGAGAAAGGGTCAAAGCGATGATTGGTCCCGGGGCTGCTGACGTTACAGGAAGAACCGCCAGACACGAGGGGTCTCCCGACAGAGGCACCAGCGTGAACTGTGAAATCGTCTTACAAAACAAGAGAAAACAAAACCTCACCTTATCAATTCTTTAGATCTAACTATGAGTTTACGGAAATAAAGCCAGAAGGACACATAAAGAGCACTTTGAGATGCAATCGGAAAAGTCCAGCCTGTGGAAAATTCTACAGGACGAACAACATGGTGTCTTCATTAAGTGCAAGGAATTGGTGGGGGCGGGGAGAGAAGGCAATTGCAACGAGGCTGTAACTCAATCCTGATTCAAACAAAGACACTTTAATAAATTAATGAGGCCATCTGGAACATCTGAACACTGACTAGATATTTAATAATATTTTCAGTTGTGGGTGAGATAATGGTGTGGTACTCACCTATACACAAAAGCTTCACCTTTTAGAGATATCTGCTCAAATACTACAGGTGAATGAGCTGATGTTGAAGATGTGCCTCAAAATAACTCAGGAAGGGGCGCCTGGGTGGCTCAGTAGGTTGAGCCCAGGCTGATTCGGCTCAGGTCACGGTTCCAGAGCTGTGGGATCGAGCCCTGCATCCGGCTCTGTGCTGAGCCTGTAGCCTGTTTAAAATTCTCTGTCTCTCTCCCTCTGCCCCTCCCCACTGCTCGCACTCACTCTCTCTCTCTTTAAAATAAAATTTTAAGGGGCGCCTGGGTGGCTCAGTCGGTTGAGCCACCGATTTCGGCTCAGGTCATGATCTCGCGGTCTGTGAGTTCGAGCCCCGAGACGGTCTCTGTGCTGATGGCTCAGAGCCTGGAGACTGTTTCGGATTCTGTGTCTCCCTCTCTCTCTGCCCCGCCCCTGCTCGTGCTCTGTCTCTCTCAAAAGTAAACATAAAAATAAAATTAAAAATAAAATAAAATTTTAAAAGGAAGTCTTTAATAAAAAAAAATAATAATAACCCACAGAGGTGGAAGAGGTAGATATGGTTATAAGGTACAGAAGAAGGCTGTTCAGTCAACAGGAAGATGGTGATGGTTGCATAGGATTTGCTACAGCACTCTCTTTACTCTTCTGTTTTATGAAATTTTTATAAGAGAAACTTTGGCAATTTTGCCTCAAATAAAATAGAAGTTATATGCGTGATATATACAAGAGGCAAGGGGGTTCTGACGTTGACACGAAAAATAGTACTTACCTGTAAATGAGAAAAAGAGCAACCCTAATACAAAAACACAAAGAACGAGCACACGCTCCACAAAAAGAAAAATACAAATGGCCAATGAATATAAAAAAAAAGTTTGAACTTCTTTTTTTTCATTATTTTTTAACGTTATTTATTTTTGAGAGACAGAGCATGAGCAGGGGAGGGGTGGAGAGAGAGGGAGACACAGAATCTGGAGCAGGCTCCAGGCTCTGAGCTGTCAGCACAGATTCTGACCCGGGGCTCGAACCCACGAACCGTGAGATCATGACCTGAACCGAAGTCAGACACTTAACCAACTAAGCCTCCCAGGCGCCCCTGAATTTCCTAATTATTAGAAGAAATGCCAGGAATGAGCATAATTCTGGAGGAACATATAGGAGAATCACGAGACTTCTGAGAGACTGTGTAAAGAAGAAGGAAGAATTGGTACCCAAACAAACCTCTTGAGATACACTTGTACATTAAACTTTGTATTTTGAGATAATTGCACGTATGTGTATAAAATTTATGAACAAAGCTAAGAGGCTAAATTCAAACAAAAGTATTCACATGTTCACATTCTTACCTCATTAACCAGATATCTATGTCATAAAATTAGGCCAATAATTTTAATCTAAAAAAAAAAAAAAAGAAAGCTCTTCAAAAGTATTTTAAGGCTACAGTGATACAATGCATTGGCATTCTGCCTAGGATTCTTGTGCTGTATCTGAAGGTAAAAATAGTCTCAGAAAACAATCTTAAAGCCAACATAAAGGGTGCTGGCCATGCCAAGGGCAGCTTCTCAACAGGCAGAAGGTCGCTGAACAGTCTCTAAAGATGTCTGAGGCTCTCTCTTGGGGAGACAGACAATAACGAAAAGAAAGCGAAATCAATAAGATGACTTTAGATCGTTTTAAGTGCTATAGAAACGACAAAAGTGTCAGGTGGTACAAATGACTAGGAGAAGGTCTTTTTAGGTAAGGTGGTCCAGGACAACCTTTCTCAGGAGGTGACATCTGAGCTCCTTGTCAAGGAACCAGACTTGCAAAAGATTTGGTGGTAGAATATTCCAGATAGAGGGAACTGCAGATGCAAAGGCCCTGAGGTGGGAGCGCCCAGGGTGGAGGTAAGGAACCACAGAAGATACAGCGGGCCAGGTGGCTTTAGCATAATACAAATGAAGAGGCGTCCAAGATGACTTCAGGAGTGAAGGCAAGGGTCACTTAGGGGGGCCTGACGAGTAAGTCAGAGGGAGGCATTTAGATACGATGAGTTGGTGGGAGCCCCCTGGCCAAGCTGTTTTAAACAGAGGGTGGCATGATCTGGTTTGGGTCCCGCTAAGCTCCCCTGGGGTGCTGCATGGAGAGGAGGCTGTGGAAGGAGAAGATGAGCAAGCCCGGAATGAGAAAGCCCGTCTCAGAGGCGGCTGCAGAGAGCCCAGGGAGAGAGGAGGCCAGCTGGGCCAGGACAGCAGCAGAAAGACAATGAAGCCCAGTCACATGCTTCGCAAGTGGAAGAGACAGAATGCGCGGATGGGCTGCTTGTAAGCAAGTGAGGTAATTAAAGAACTAAAATGATGACACTTGAGTTTTTAAGCAAATGAAAGGATGGATGTGAGAGCCATTTCCTGGGCTAGCGTCACAGAGGAGAAACAGGAATTGGGAAGGAGAAAAGAGTTGTGTGTGACAGCCAAGATATGGAAACAATCTCAGCATCTGTCAGCAGGCGAATGAGCCAAGAAGAGGTGATGTATCTACACAATGGAATATTACTCAGCGTCAAAAAGGAGGAAATTCCACTATTTACAACCACGTGGATGAAACCGGAGGTCGCTATGGAAAGGGAAATAAGGCATGGTGATCATTTATATGTGGGATCTTCAAAAAAAAAAAAAAGAAAAGAAGAAAGTCTAACAAAGGAACAGATTACAAAAAAATGGCTGCTAGGGGCTGGGGGTGGGAGAAATGGGGAATGATTTATAAAAGGGTACAAATGAGTAAGTTCTGAGGATCTAATGTATCACATGGTGACAACAGTTGATAACATTGTGTAGTAGAATTGAAATTTGCTAAGAAACTAGAATTTGAATGTCCTCACCAAAATAAAAAGGCAGAGGGCTGGCAAATATATAAGGTGGTGTATATGTTAATTACCTAGATGGGAGGAATCGTTTCACAATGTATTTATACCAAAATCATCACACAGCATACGCTAAATATCTTATAATTTTATTTGTCGATTATACCTCAATAAAGTTGAAAAAAGTTCTGCCTAGACCATTTTCTTTCAGATGTCTGTCAATGTAGACCCTATGGAGAGGGCGAGTGGACAGTTTAATAAGAGCTTAGAGCTCCTAGGAGAAGGCAGACCTGGAGATTTAAAGGTAGGAGACACCAGCACAGGGATAATAATTAAACAATTGGATCGAATAAGATCCTGTAGGGAAAGAAGGTAGATAAAAAAGAAGACAGTGTTGAGAACCAAGCAGTAGGCACTCCAGTCTTTAGAGAATTGAATAAAGTCAAAAATAGAATTTAAAGTAATAGAAGTGACTTTAATGTTCATTTGATTCTCTTCTCTCTGAAAAATGATTTGTTAATAATTTTAAAATAAACTAATCTAAGCAAATATCACTGCCCTGTGTTCTACCAGCCTGGCGGCCCTCAATCATCCTCCTGATTCTAGAAGACGAGTGTCGCCTTTTCCTTCCTGCCTTGCCATGCATCTCCACCATCACTGATGAGCCCCCAAGTCATTTAGTTGTCTGATATTTTCTGCTTCCTAAATTTTAAGTCAAACTTAACATTGAATATACAAGAAATCATTGACAAGATTATGGGTCCATTAGGAATCCTGCTCATGTGTATTATCTGTTCTAATTTAATTTCTCTGGTGTAAACAAAGACCATCTGAACAGTATGAATTGAAATCTGGGCAGAGTGTGAGTAGGCAGTTGCCAGCAGTTAATGATGTATGTATTTCTCTGTGATTGGGCTTCAAACTGAAGGAAGAGAGGAGAAAAGGGCTACAGCCCTTCCGTGGACAACCCTGATCCAGTTTAACATCCCCTTCCCCTTCGCCTGTCTTTTCTTTCTGTTTTGTCCTCTGCCAACAGGGGAGAAAATTAGTCGGGTGCAAAAGGCACTGCCGAAGTTGTTTACAGACCAATCTGGGGATTGGCACATGATAGTTAATTTCATCTGTCCATTTGGCTACTCGATGGCCCAGTAGTTTTGGCAAATACCAGACTAGATGTTGCTGTAAAGGCATTTGTAAAATGTGACTAACATTTAACTCAGCAGATTTTGACTAAAGCAGATTACCCTCCATAATGTGGGTGGGCTTCATCCAATCAGGTGAAGGCCACAAGAGCAGACTGGTTTCCAAAAACCAAAGAAGCAATTCTGCCTCAAGACTACAACATGGAAAGCCTACCTGAGTTTCCAACCTGCACGTTTCAAAGTCAAGACTGCAATATCAACTCTTCCAGACAGATAGATGGATGGACAGAGAGATAGAAATAGATAGTTGATAGATAGATGATAGATAGATGACAGCTAGATTGATAGACAACCTACCAGTTCTCTTTCTCTAGTGAAGTATGACTAATAAACTTCCCTTCTCTCTGTCTCTAGCTTTTATTTTTTTAACCACATCTGCTCAGGTGAATGTAAAATGACTTAACATGCAGCCCTGAGAGAAAGTTTTGTACTGAAGACTGAGCAATAGAGGATCTGACACTGGGATTTTAGTATCTGAGTTCCTATTCTGAGTCCAAAACTTCAGAATCATGGGAATAAGTGACATAAACCCCAAACCTCGGGGAAGGGACACGGAGGCACTGCACCCGCATGTCGCATCTAAGCCTGGTGTGGTTTTCAAATCAGTATGAGATACTTTCACAAGAATACAAGAGCTTTGTCTCTAGTGTTATCTGGAATGGTAAAGTAAGTGGAGTTTAGGAAATCATACTAAGGAAACATCTAGGAGAGAAGGAGAACATGGTCCCTCAATTCTGGTGCAGTATTTCCTTGACTGAGTTTTTTCCATCATTCAATTTCTGATACAAGAAACCCAATGGCTCCCAATATTCAAATTCTTACGTAAAATTAACACACGCATGCCCACTCAGTTAAGGATTTTTGAACTCTATCAGAATAAACAATAGGTTATAGTTGCATGACCTATTTTTGGTTAAAAAGAAAAAAGAAACCTACACATACCCATAATTAGATGGCCAAGGCAATCTTAAACCTTTGGTTCAATATTCAAAGAGAACCACCCTCCATTCAAAGTACACATTCCGGCTGCAGTGAACTTTTTACTTTGGGCCAAATTTGGAGCTAGCTGGTCCCAGTTTTAAGGAAATCTTAGGTGCGGTGGTAGGACATTGGGGAAGTAGAAAAAGTTTGATAACTTAGGTGGCAAGGCATGGGATTTAATGGAAAGGCCACCGAATTTGGAGTCAAGAACTCTAGGCTGCCTCTTCCACCCTGTAGTTACACAGCTTCAAGAAAGGCAATTACACCTAGTGAAACTCAATCTCCCTATCTCTAAAATGGGATAACCATCTTCATGTAACCTTCACAGTTCTGTTGTGAGAATCACGAAGAATAAGTGTGTCATGAGCTATGATATCATGACCCTGTATGGAAGGGTTGCTGGTTTAGTTTTAGCAAAAATTCCAGAAAGGGATTCCTTGCTCCTTATTACTTACACAGTGTACAAACTCTGAGAAAAGGCAAGCCCCCTTCTGGTTGTGCCCTGCTTGGTGACTCAGACCAGCTCTTTCGTCTCTGTACCGAGGAGGTCACAAAGAGAGTTTCATAGTCTCAGTGACCTCATCAAGCTGAAACATTGGGCCTTTTCTCATGTGGTCTAAGGTGGTGTTCCTGGTTGGTAGTGGGGCTCGGGACTGACTCATAGTCTGAGAGGTAGAAGGTTTGCTTTCAGAACCAAGTTTTAGGGTTACCTCTCTCTTCTCCCATTGGCTGTTGGAATATATGAACTCTCTGTGAACATGTAGCTATCTGTGAATATCAAATATTGCAAACCCTCAAATATTGCTCCTCCTCAACCAGGCACAGATGTTTCAGAAGTTTCCAAAGCCTGGTTTAATACAATATTCTTATGGTTTCTTCAGCTGATGCCATTTTCCTTAGGAATCTACTTACATTATCACAGTGACATAGGCACCAACTTGCTTTCCTAAAAGGACCAGAAGCCATAAAAATGTTGACGCCATGGGAATGTGATATGGGTTCCCTTTAAAGAAACAGGAGCCGTCTATTAGAGGCTATCCATTTGACCAGGACTGAAGCAGTGCCCAGGACCGGGGGTTCAGTGAGCAAACAGCTGAATAAGCACGGTCAGAAAACATGGCTGAATACCCAGGAAAAAGTAACAGCTAACCTCTGCCAAATACTTCACTATACTACGTTCCCTGACAAGCATTTAACATGCGTTCTTTCGTTTAATCCTCATTTAAATAGTGTAAGGTAGGTACTCCTGTTCTCCCCAATTTATAGATGAGGAAACTGAGGCTGAAGGTGGATGTGTCTAATCCAAGGTAACATTGATGGCAAAAAAGGATCCCAAAGGTAGGCTCCCTGAACCTCTGTTACCTCCCCAGGATATTAACAACCTCTGTCTTAAGAAGTCAGTTTCTTTTGACCATCTGAAGAGTTTTCTCAAATCACCCACTCAGTGACCCAAATGAAATACATCCAACCTAAAATTGTTGTGTGGGGGTGTTATTTATTTACTTATTTTTCAGGTAATCTCTGCACTCAACATGGGGCTCAAACTCATGACCCTGAGATCAAGAGTCATAGGCTCTGCTGACTGAGCCAGCCAGGCACCACCCCCCGCCCCAACCTGAAACTATTGATCTAGGATCAGTAAACAAGAAAGGTAATGTAACAGATCAGCTGGTGGACAGGAACCATTCACTTGGACCGGATGGCATTGGTTTGACCCAGGGTTATTTTAGCCAAGACTGGCTCTTCAAAGATGCGAACACTTGATGGGTATTAACCAGTACACCATGTCCACCAGTCCTCCATGATACATGAGGTCTTAATAGGCTACTTGCTGCTGAGATGCACTGCAATGTAAATAGAGTAGCATCCTTGCATCCGATGTAAAGAAAATGTCAAGATAACACAAGCAAAGCATAGGTTCTCCCATCAAATGGATGAGGGATGCAAAAGCTTTCATCCCACAGCTAATTGCAATGGCCGGCTGGGTAGCTAATGCCTTCAGATCGGATGGGTGGCTGTGCCACTCTCAGAAGTGAGAGTTAACTAAGTATTTCACTGATGGTTTTCAGGTGGGCCTTGGGCTACCCAGTCTATCAGAGGAGGTACCAGGCATCCAAGACCAATGAAAACCTTAGGATTTACCTCCACTGAATGCACGGAGGTAAGAAGGGAACCAAGGACCATAAGGGGGCGGGGGTTGCCCCCCGCCGTGTCCTCTGGTTTGTTGAGGCTGTGTGACACCATGAGGAAAACGATTTTGCTAACATCCTATGGCTCTTCAACATAGCTTCACCCCTTCCTGTTCCAAAAGGCACCCCTAGTTCTCCTTTTCCCTCCACCCCTGCTCAGCCTTAGTCCCCCCACAAGCCTGCGGGGGGTCAGAGCACATCACGTTATGACAGGGGCTTCCACCAGAAACAGGCAGCGGCGGCCGAAGCACAAAGCCACGTGAACCGCAGTGACAGGTTCATTTAGAAACAAATTAGGGGTTAAGTAAAAAGTGCATGACGAAGGCAAAACCGAGTTTCCCTTTCCCCCTTCCTGTCGGTTAGAATTAGAAAGTGTCTATGAGCAGCGTGTGTCAAGAATATGAACGTGAGATGTCATTTCGGCTGCCTCTAATTGAAGCCAGGATAAATGGAGTGGAAAGGCAGCGTCTAATCCAATCAAAACATGAAAAAGGTATTTTGACATGTAAATTACAAACTTCCTGTGTATTTTGTCTCCCCAATTACACCCTCCCCTGTCATGTTTTTTTAAATTATATCTTAATCTCCCAGTCTCCTAATAATTATGTCATCATTCTTGGGCCCTGAACACTGTGTAATGGTATTTTATGGGATATGCCATTCATTATTAACTAAACTCACTCTCTGTCCCCAGTGATACCATATCTCATGGCGTTCAAATATGCCTGGTGTCAGCTCCTGCTTTGTAAATGCTCCGGCAGCCCCACTCTCTGCTTCACGGTTACATGGAGGTGAGTTTGTGAAGCACTCTTGGACAGTTAATCCGACTCATCACTATTTTATGTGGGGATATCCAACACCTTTTTTTTTAATGGGATGGGCGATTGGTTTAAAATATAAATCTCTCATCATCGGGGCTCATTAAAATAGTGCCACGCACAGAGATTTTCCTGCTGCTCTTAACGAAATAGCCAATATTGAGATCACAACAAAAAGTCAGATAGCAGAGAAAAATGGCAGATATGCAGAGAGTGGTTATACTGTACTGGCGGAAGACACGGGGAAATATTACTGAAAATTGTCTCTGAGCCGCAGAAAACCTTAAAGATCACCTGGATTTACAGGTGAGAAAAATGATAGCGACCAGTTAAAGGAATTTCTCTGTCTCTCTGTTCATCGGAGGCAGAAACACAAAGAGAACCCCAGGGCACCAACTGGCCTGCACCAGGGTCCTGTAGACCCCCACCCTGGAGCCCCAGGGACTATGTTTGAGAGCAAGTGCAGCGCCTTTGGGGCCACTGATGAAGCACAAACGAGGTATCTCTGAGGAAGTCCCCAAAGGCTCGGGCCAGGACAGCGACATACAACAGATCAGCACATAAACCTGAGAGTCACCACTGAACGGTCCTGGCTTCCAAGGGGCCCTGACATGTTCAAATGCCCTCTTCGAAAGTCCATCTTTTACTAAAGGGTTTATTAACACTTAAAGCAAGTACAGCAAGAATAGGATTGGGTTCAGAAGGATGACGACGTTCTATTCCTGGATGTGCTACATTCAAGTCCTTGTCCTTGGGACGGCCACTGGGCCTCCCTGGCTCAGCCTCAGGATGCCCCCCTGCAGAACAGAGGTAATAATATCGTAACTTCTGGGACATCTGGGTGGCTCAGATCATGATCTCATGGTTTGTGAGTTCAAGCCCCGCATCGGGCTCTTTGCTGACAGTGCTGAGTGTGCTTGGGATTCTGTCTTTCCCCTCCCCTCTCTTTGTCCCTCCTATGTGTCCCCACCTCTCTCTCTCAAAATAAATAAACAAACCTTAAAAAAAAATAATATGGTAACTTCTACTGGGGCAAATGCAAGCAGACTCCATTCCTTGTACACGGCATACTTTAAAAACTAAATAACCAACATAGCTGAACACACAGAGCTGTCCTGTCACTATGTTGTACACCTGAAACTAAGGTAACATTGTGTGTCAACTATACTTATAAATAAGTAAATAAACAAGAAAAATTGGTACCCCCACCACCAAAAGAAAAACAAACAAACAAACATCTAAATACCCAAAACTTGAGTATTAAATTTATAGTTGAGAACCCTGGTCTGGTCCCCTGTTCTGCCCTTCATTAGCCCTCTGGCCTCAGTTTCTCCTTTTGAAAAGATAGGTATAATAATGTACCTCCCAGAGTTAAAATGAGATAACGTGGGACTGCTTTATCCGGTGCAAGACGGTCAAAATACGTCACCTACCACTTACTTGTGGGCGGGTGGTTGAGACCACATCAATTACCACATTGCATCCTTTGGCTGAATCCAACAATCAGTGGTTGAAACCACTGGAATAGGCAGAAACAACAGACACGCCCGGGAATGTTCTATGTAGAGCACCCTCGGAACAAATCTCCCTGAACAAGAATGAAGTGGGATGTTCTTTTTCCTTGAAATCTGTGAGTACCTGAGGGGTTTCAGGGTGGCCTTGCCCACCCACCTATAACAGAAGGGAGATGTGAGATGCCAGCAGGCAGGTAACAGCCTCCCTCTTGGCCCTTCTTCAAGTAACACTGAGGCCAGACCCTGCGGGAATTCAGAGATGATGGAGACGACGCTGTCTGTCCTTAAGTCCAGAAGCAGAAATTAGAGCTGTGGGGAAACTATTCCTCAGTCAAAATAGGAAGTGAGAAATGCTCTACAGGAGTTGCCAACAAAACTCCAGGAAGATACTTTAGTGTAATCCTAACCTTTATTGTACTGGAAGGTTATCAAAAAATAAATAGAAGCCAATCCCAGTAGAACAATCACTCAAAGAAGGAAAAACTGGTGGCTAAAATGAAATCTCCCATGTTTTAAAAATGGCAGATACAGAAATCTGAACCACAAATGGTGATCGTACTACCCTGGAGAGTGTTATATAAATGAGCCAGAGATAAACTTCTGTGTATTGCCCTCAAGTTGTCCCCATGCTCTTTCCTTATTTGAATCAGGCTAGGACGGTTAATCCAAAGCCTGTGGGCACCAAATTCAAGTTCTTCGCATCCAGTTACTTTAAATGTAGTCAAAATAAACATATTTTTAGCCATTTAGATCCTACCTACTCTGCACATCCCACAAAACTGCATCTTCCAACCACAGAGAAGTCCTACAGCTATAAAAGACCCCAAACCAGCGTGCCTGGGTGTCTCAGTCAGTTAAGGGTCCAACTTCGGATCAGGTCATGATGTCACGGTTCATGGGTTCGAGCCCTGCGTCGGGCTCTGTACTGACAGCTCAGAGCCCGGAGCCTGCTTCAGATTCTGTGTCTTCCTCCCTCTCTCTGCTCCTCCCCTGCTTGTGCTCTGCATCTCTCTCTCTCTCTCCCTCAAAAATAAATAAACAATAGAAAAAAAAGACGCCAAACCACTGTTGCCTTTCAAAGCTTCCAGACCCATAGACACCCCATCCTGCTGCTAAGCAGTATCACCTAAACACATAAGGCCTCTTATTTCTCTCTCATCTGGGAGGTCCCCTGCCCTATTTCCCTCCAGAGTGGTCACCTCACACCAGACTCTGGAAGGTCTCCTGCTGGGAGAACTTTCCCCTCTCACACAACCCTATCCAAGCACCACTCAACAAAGTGTGAATTGTGCGTTACTGCCTATCCCGGTCCTATCTTTTCCTTAATCAACCCTGAAATCCTCACCCTTACCACGGGGGGTTTCTTAGTCTGTTTGGACTGCTATAACAGAATACCATTAACTGGGTGGCTTATGGATGACAGACATTTATTTTTCACAGTGTGGGGGACTGGAGTCCAAGATCCAAGTGCCAGCGCCTTCAGTGTGTGGTGAGGAACCACTTCCTGGTTCATAATGGCTGTCCTCTCATGTGTCTTCACATGGCAGAATGGAGCTCCCTAAGGTCTCTTTTATAAGGTCTCTAATTCCCACCAAAAGGCACCACCTCCAAACGCACATTGGGGGTTAGGTTTCAACATATGAATTTTGGCAGGGGGTGGTGGGGGGGTGGGGGGACACACACATTCAATCTATAGCGGAGGGAAACCCTCTAATGGAATCAAGACTGGACTTGGAATCACAATCGGAACGTGAATCCCAGCCCCAGCCATGGACCTACTCTGTGGCCTCAGGTCAGTTATTCACCCCTCTGAGTTTCCCATTGCCTCCTGGGAAGTGATGATGCCTACCTCACAGCGTCACTGTGGCCAGAACATGGTTAATGCATGAGAAGAAGCCCTCAACAGGGCATCAGCAAACCATGCGGCATCTTCCTGTGTGTGACAGCAAAATTCCCCATGTTGGATCTATGGGGAAATAATGTCTGAGGTAACAGTAAGTATCTTACCCCTGAATAAGGAGCAGCTCCATAAAGATTAGGAGGGAAGTACCTTAGCTTGGGAAACACCATTTTGGAGCCTGCCTACTCCAGTTTCATAAAGGTGACCAGTCACCAGTGGGCCTGAACCAGTGATACTGTCTTCCCTGCTTCTTTTTTTTTTTTAATTTTTTTAATGTTTTTATTTATTTTTGAAACAGAGAGAGACAGAGCATGAGCAGGGGAGGGGCAGAGAGAGAGGGAGACACAGAATCCGAAGCAGGCTCCAGGCTCCGAGCTGTCAGCACAGAACCTGACGCGGGGCTCGAACTCTTGGACTGTGAGATCATGACCTGAGCTGAAGTCAGACGCTCAACCAACTGAGCCACCCAGGCACCCCTGTCTTCCCTACTTCTTGAGAGGAGTCTCCTACTCCTAAGGCTAGTATCTGTTTGTCTGGGAGCCCAGGTAAACATAGGGCCCCACAATTGACCGATGAGCTCCTCTGGTTTCTGGCTCCATTTCAAGGGCCCAACCTGGCTGAGTAGAGGAGTAACATGCTCCTCGGGGGCAGACCCGATCCTGACCTTTGTCAGCTACTGACCATATTAGTCAGCTCAGACTCTCCTCCACTTGGACTCTCGTAACCTAGACGCCCCTGCTCAGCACCACTTTCCATGCCATAGATCAAGCCCTTGCCAGGGAACACAGTTTTGACCTTGTCTCTTGACTCAAGATCTGTGGTGTCCAAGAGATCTTTCTGTGATGGAAATGTTCTATATCTGTGCGATCCAATAAGGTAGACACTGGCTACGCTGAGGACTTGAAGTGTGACTGGGCTGAGTAAGGGACTGGATTTCTAATTGTATTTAATTTTATTTGATTTGAATAGTCACATGTAGCTACTGACCACCAAATTGGACAGTAGAGTTCTGGAGTGTGTATGTTGGGATACTCCTATGCAATTCTTTAACCCAGCTAGATTTCTTGCTGTCACACGACCCCAGCTATCCTCCCCTCAAATCTTAGAGCTCTCAGACTAGGAGCTTAACTAACTTAATATATAGTTATCACTTTTCCTACTAGACATGCATTTCCCAAAGCCATTAGTACATCATCGGCTATCAGATGCAAGCCTTGAATGAACATACAATATGTGCAAAGCCCAGGAAATTTAAGGAACAGGGACCCAGCCCTAAGAGAACTTGCCTTGGACAATGGACAACGGGTCTGAATGATGGTGACGGTGGTGGAGGTGGGGAAGAGAAGCCAGATGGTGGATATATTTTGAAAGCAAAGTCAACAGACTTTGAATTGGCTTGAATATGGTAAATACAACAGATGTAGAGGAATCAAAGGGGACCTTGGGAGTTTGAGCCTGTAAGGAAGAGTCAGTGTTACCAGAGATTGGACAATGAAAAGAAATACAGAAACTGATTCAAAGTTCCTTGTGTGGCTCCCCAGACCCTGAGCCCACCAATACTATCTACCAATTCTCCAGACATGCCCACTCCACAGACTGCTTTTTTCGCAGTCCTGAGAACTCCCTCTGTTCATTACAAATCCTGAACCTTTTGCTCACGCCTATACCACCCCCCCCCCATCCCAAAAGGCCCTAACTTCATTTTCATCCTACATTATTCAAGGATAGGCTTCCTAGCAAATAACTTTGTCTCTAATCTTGACCTCTTCCCAATGGTCCCATCCATTGACATTGTTCTTAGGTTTTACTGTATTGATAGCATTTTTCTGCTTAAAACCCTGTGATGAGCTGTAGAATATACATTACAGCATGCCATCAGTACAAAACAAGACCCAAACTCATTAGCACCCGCTGGGAAACATGCCCTACATACCCACTGAGGAATTAACGGTCCCCTTCTAGGATACTTTTGTTTTGTTTGTTTCAAAGTTTATTTATTTATTTTGAGAGAGAGAGAGACAGCATAAGCAGGGAAAGGGGCAGAGAGACAGGAAGAGAGAGAATCCCCAGCAGGCTCCACGATGTCAGTGCAGAGCCTGATGTGGGGCTGGAACTCACAAAATGGTGAGATCGTGACCTGAGCCAAAATCAAGAGTTGGTCACTTAACCAACTCAGCCACCCAGGCACCCCACTTTTGTAGCTTATTTTACTTCCCACACTACATTATTTTCTCTAAACCCCTATTACACTTAAAACTCGACCCTGATACATGGTAGAGATAATCCATAGATACTTATTTAAAACATTAAATCCCCCATTTAGAATTTTACAGACTTTTAATAGTTGTCTTTGTCTCAGCCCCATCTCCTGGAAGGTATAGTCCAGAAGTTACAAATGCAAATATCTACATGATGCGATTAGGGAAGGCGAACAAATAAACACAGTAAGGTGCACACAATAGGGAATAGCGGGGTTTGTAGCAAAGCACAGAGCTTATGGCTTATCTAAACATAGTCTAATGAGGAACCAATTACTGTGTCAGCCAAACAGAATATTCTGCAGTAAATCTGATCCACAGGCAATGTAGCCCACCGAACTGGTAGATCACCACTTCTGCCTGAGGTTTTAATGTAATCAAGAATCCTTGCCACTGGAATGGACTTTTTGCGTTTTGTGAAGTTATTTGTAACTTACAGGGCGGTGGGGATAAGTAGATAGAAAACTCCTTAGCAGGCCACACCCAGAGGAGAAATTACCATGCGATATCTACAAGAAGTAGTCGAGAGCTCCACACCCCCCTGCCAATCCTTCCATCAGCCCCCTTGTTGGAGGAGTGACCTTGCTGTTGAGTTCATCCCTTTGTCCCCAGCACAGTGTCTGGTATCAGGTAGAGGCTCGACAAACACATGCCGGATTAATGAATAAAAACTAGTGCAATTGATACCTCTCCCTTTTCAGCTCCGAAACATTCTGGAAGCTACTCTTCCAAAAAAACTTCAGAGGCAACAAAGATTCCCTACTACCATGGCGGGCCTCGGAGGCAGCTACTGGAGGGCAAGTGGCTGGGCTGAGAGTACAGCGCTTGGACAGAGAGAACCCAGTGCCCATCCCCAGCAATAAATAACAAGCACTAGCCATTTTTTTGCCCCAAGTGCATGGAAGGCAGCAGCAAATTCCTAGATCCTCTGCAGTGAAGGGCACAGACAGGCAGAGGACGTCATTAATGAGGATGTTGTAGTTAGAACCTGAACCCTGAGCACCTAATGACTGTGGTAATCTTCAGCAGGGTGGTGGGATGCCTAAATGATGAGACCCAAGAATCCAGACAGGACAGAAAGGTGCACGTGCCCTGGTTAAGTCCCTAGGGAAGAGGGATTGCGAGCTGAGGCCAGAACCACATTGAGTATTGAATAGCATTCATATTGCTTTGCTGGCTTACATTAACTGAAAGGTAAACGATATAGAAAGCGCTTGGTACCTACACTTTGAGCAACTGATTGTCAAAACAATACCCCTAATACTCTATACAAATGGGGTTCCCAGAGTATCCAAAATCTACGAGTTTCTCCACAATTTTTACCTAGGTACCCAGTTGGCTGCTGAATGAACAGAGGGCATGCCCTATGCCCTGCCATGTCTTAGGACCACTCCTTCTTCAGTAGTACTGATTTCAGAGTTTTGCTTTGTGTTTTTAATGAGCCTTGGGACATTTCATTCAAGTGAAATTTTCACATGGAACTCAATATGTAAAATAGATACAAGGTACAGTGCTCTGCAAGAAGAAGAGCCAGAGGCTATAATCACCACACTCTCTCTCCGCATTTCTCCTTCCCCATTTTTCATTCTTCTGCCCCCAACCCAGACAGCCCCAGGAAGCTCTGAGAGCACCCCCCCTTTACAAGATTTGCCCCTGAGACACCTCCATCCATAGCTTTGCTGCAAATGCCATGGGCTTTCTCATCCACAATCAGTGGCTTTCCAGGTGCTTCTATCTAGGATGTCTGATTTAAGCAAATAAATAAAGTTGTTGAAGTTGACCTCATCTCTCTCCACCTGAGAATTCCGGATCCTCTCCTACTCACTCCCAAAGAAACCTAGCTGCACCTAAAGCCTCTTGGGTATTCAAAGTATTTCAGGAGCATTCGTTCATTTGAGCATTATCTAATTATGTAGTTAGTCTCTACTAATGGGACATGAGGGAAAGAGAGCTGGCACCCCCACTCCCACTTAGTAGGAGGAAAGATGGCTCCCAATCCTGCCTAGAGCTCATGCCCATTTCTCTAACTCTCTCAGTCTATAATTCAGGGCAGCCTTGGGACTCAGGAAGCTATGGGTCTAGGTCACCTGGCTCTGTGCCCAGCTATGCACTTTAAAGAAGTAAATGTTCCCATACACCACCACCCCCAACCTTACACCCACTTCCATTATGAAGCTCTCCCTAACATGGAAATCAAGCTACCAGCACTTTCCCTTGACCAGTAATTCATGCCTAAACTATTTTATTCCCCTGTCCTACCTCCAGTTATTTTTCCTGACTTGTGCCTGACCATTGGCTTCCCCAAATCTCACCTCTTCCTATACCTCAGGGCCTACCCCCTCTCCCTGCAGTTCTCAGCCCCATTCATCTTGGTGATAATGATTTTATGATCTGCACACACTACTCAGATTAGGAATGAAGTTGCCATCCAGGCAGTCTTAGTGGCCCTCCAGTGGATATGCTCTGCCCCTAGGGCCTTAGCTGGCCAGAGTTTCAAGATGTCCTCTTCCAAGGGGACAGACACACCTTCCTTCCAACAGCCCACTTTAGCCTTATGGCCTTGGCATTTATCAAGGTCATAGGAGTTAAGGTCAGAAACATGCCTTTCAAACTGTTGTTGCAAATACCAGTCCTTAGTAAATATATAAACACCCATGGGAGAAAAGTTTCTCAGCTGATGTCTTGTTTTAACAGACTAATAAAGCATTGCTTATTAGGTATCGATTTATATAACATCTCAATGTTTTAAAAGATTTTACGGAAGCTTATGACGCTGCGTACTGTATAGCTAAAATTTAAAAATATGAAATTAATAAAAACAATGAAGGGAAAATAAGAAAAACAGTGGCCAAGAATAAGTGTAGTTTGCAAAATATGGGCAGTGAGATTTTAGGCACTTGAAACAGTGGCGTGTCAAAATGCAGAAGAATCGACATCAAGAAAGAGAAAAAAAAATACCCCATCTATCAAATGGGAAGAACAATAACATCTACTTTAGGTCCTCTCCAAAAGGATCAACCACATGTTAGGTAATGGACAAAGTGCTCAACAACATCGTTACAGGAAATCAACCAATGAGGCTCAAGGAGTTGTTTCCCATGGTGCCCTAAGAGAAGGCACAGGTGTGCTATGCCAGAATGCATTTCAGGGTCAATTCTGTCCATGGCCCATGGAAACATTCCACTCACGGTTTGTTCTTCACATATTTTGGAACTTTGTTGTTAGGTACATATTTAGAAATGTTGTTCTTTTGAGGAATTAACTGTTTTGTCAGTATGAAATGACCCTTTATCACTGATGACATGTCTTTGGCTCTGAAATCTACAATCTGCTTTATCTGAAATTACAATAACCACTCCACCCCCTTTTGTTGAACTGGTGTTAGCCTGGTATACCTTCTTCCATTCTTTTGCTCTGTGAATAGAATAAGACCTTCACAACAGAATGATTCCATGTCTGCATTTGTGCTAGTGTTATTATACATTACACGTCCACGTATGTTATAAACCCCACAATGTATTTTTATTTTGCATTTAAATGGGTATCTTTGAAAAAACATTTCTATAATAAGAAAAAGACAATCTGTTATATTTGCCCACATAGTTACCAATTCCAAGCATCTTTGTTCCTTTGTGGAGATCCAGACTTCCTTCTAGTATCGCTTTCCTTCTGCCTGAAAGATGTTCTTTAACATTTCTTGTTATGCTAGTGATGAACTGTTGTAGTAGTTTGTGGCTATAAAAGCTTTCGTTCCATCTTCGTTTTTGAAAGCGATTTTGCTGGCTTGACGGATTTTTTTTTTTCTTTCACTACTTTAAAACCTGCTGATCTTCTATCTTCGGACTTGCATTGCCCCTGATGAAGAATCTGCTGTCATTCTTAACTTTGCTGCCCTGCACACAGTGTGTCTCTTTTTTTCTCTGACCTGTGTTTAGAATTTTTATTACCGGTTTTGAGCAATGTGATTATGATGTACTTTGATGTAATTTTCTTCATGTGTCTTTTGCTTGTGGTTTCCTGAGGTTCTTGGATTTGTCAATTTAGAATTGTCATCACACTTTGGAAATTTGGAACTTGTGTTTCCTACAATAGCTTTGTTGTTCCCTCCCCACCCAATTACATGTATATCATTCGATATGTCCCCAAACTCACTGATGTTCATTTTTTCCCCCAGTCTTTTAGACGACTCTTTCATTTTAAATGGTTGCTATTGCTATGTCTTCATGTTCACAATTTTTTTCTTCTTTGATATCAGATCTGTTGGTTATCCTGTCTAGCATATTTTTTTGTCTCATACATTGTAGGTCTTGTTATATATTTTATATCTTCAGTCTTTCTTCTAGCTTCTTGAACATATGGAATATAATTATAGCCATTAAATACCCTTGTCTAAGAATTCTATTATCTGTGCTCTTTCTTTATCCTTTTTGATTTATTTTTTTCCTCCGCATTATGATTTGGATTTTTCTGCTTCTTTGTATGACTGGTAATTTTTGAGTGGATACCAGACAGTACGAATTTTACCACGTTTAGTGCTGGACCTTTTTTAATATAAATATTCTTGAACTCTGTTCTGGTGTGCAGCTAAGTTACTTAAAAATGTTTGATTCTTTTATGTCTTGCTTTTCAGCTTTGTTAGCTCACAAAAGGATTTCGTGTAGGGCTATTTTCCTCCACTTACTCTGGGAATACTAAATAAAACAAATACTTCTGAATAGTATGTATTATGCCAAATGAATTATGAAGCTTTCTCCTCTGGCTGGTGGTAAAAAGGAATTGTTCTGAGCACTGTGGGAGACCTGGGGATTAATAGTTCTAATCCTTTTGGGTCTCTCTTTCCGAAGCCTTAGGCAATTTTCTCACACACATGGGCTAATCAATCACAACTGCAGACTCCAGGGGGACTCACTACAGATATGCAGACTATTCTCTCTCTCTCTCTCTCTCTCTCTCTCTCTCTCTTTCCCAAGATACCCAGAGTATATTCTCCCTCTCCCCTTCCCCTCCCCCCATCTCTAGCATTCATCGGTCATGTACTCTGCCCTGTGAACTTTAGCTTCCCTGGCCTCTCTGAGTCCCCGGCTCTGTCTTCTCCACTCAGGAGGACCTCTGAGCATTACCTAGATGTCCCCTCCCTCAGTGTGGCCTGGAAACAGGCAGTAAGCTGGGGGAGATTACAGGATTCACCTAGTTTGTTTCCCTTCTCTCAGGACCACTGTCCACTGTCTTAATCCGATGTCTTGAAAACTATTGTTTCATATATTTTGCCTGTTTTTTTTTTCTTTTGCAGTTATTTCAGGTAAATCTGGTCCATGTTACTCCACCTTGGCCAGAAGCAGAAATCTGATGTACTGTTCTTAACTCACAAGGATGAAGTCAGACGTCTGATTTCAATTCCACCAGCCAGCAAGAAGTGCCCCGCTAAGCTTTGTGTGCAGTTGCAATGGTCTTCTTATAACTTCTGTGTTTTTGGTTAACTAGGTCCTCCTCTCTTGCTTGGTTGGGTCTTGCCCTATTACTCTCTTTCCTTCCTTCTCTCCTTTCCTACATTTTTCCTTTTCTGTTCTTTCCTTTTTTTTGTTCATCTTTCTCCTTCTCTCCCTTCTCATTTCAGAATCCAGCAAGCATTCCCTGCCAGTAGCCAACAGGTTCCAAGCTGGTTTCCAGGAATCAAAGATAAATAAGACTAGATCTGGCCTTCAATGAGCATTTAATTTTATTCTTTAAAAACTGGTCCGAAACCAAGTAGGGGGAGAAAACACTATCACTCAGCTTAGCGCAATAGAAAGAGTGTGCACTTTGGAACCATATGATGTGACACATCATCATCATTTGGCTTTCGGCAATCCCCTTGACTCTCAGTTTCCATTGCCACAAATGACACCTCATTTCTCACAAGACTGCAGCAAACACTGAATGAGATCATGTTTGGGAAGTGCTCCTCGCAGCTCTGGGCACACAGTAGGTATCCAACATATATATTGGGCTTTTTATTCTGTCTTTTCCAAGAAAACAATTCTCTTTATAAAACAATTCTCTTTCTATTATATTACCATGCTCTAAAAACGATAAAAAGTCATACAGACCAAAATTGGTGATGGGTCCCATACCATGAGTCTAAGTCACATGTACACTGAGTGCTCCAAAATAATTCAATTACCATAGATTTCAAAAGTGAAATCAGTCATTTAAGGTGAGAGGGCAAATCCAGTCCATGTTACTCCACTGTAGCCCGAAGTCAAGTTTTCCCCCCCAGAGTTAACTCTTTCCCTGACCCTCACAAGGTGTGACCCCATCACCAGGACTCATGACTGTTGGTTTCAGGAATGCAACTTAAAAAACAGCAGCCTGAGGATGTTAGTCATATGCCTTTAACAAATTGGCAACTAAGGATCACAGAGGCATTTATTTATTTATCATTTTCGTTTAAAGCTACTATTGCAAGAGAGTGCCTACATGAAAGGAAATGAGGGAGGAAAGATTCTAACCTAAAGCATGAAAAATGCCACAGTTTAGATGCTTTTTTTTTTAAATTCTGGAGAAATTGACCTTATGCTCACCTGTTGTAAAGACAGAAGCCAGGGGCACCGGGGTGGCTCAGTCAGTTGAGCATCTAACTCTTGATTTTGGTTCAGGTGGTGATCCCAGGGTCGTGGGATCAAGCCCCACACTGGGTTCCGTGCTGAGTATGGAACCTGCTTGAGATTCTGTTTGAGAGCTTGTGCTTTCTCTCTCTCTCTAAAATGAAAGAAAGAAAGAAAGAAAGAAAGAAAGAAAGAGAAAGAAGAAAAGGACAATAGAAAAAAAAGAGAGAAGCCCAATCAGGCAGATTCACAGGACAAGAAAGCTACAACAGCCAAGGAGCCCATAAAGGTAGGACTTGAAACACTGCCAGGGCATCCCAAGACAATGGTCTTGGGTTAAAGTCATGGTCTGCCTGCCCTGTTTTCCCCACACTTCCCTGCTTCCCATCCTTCTACCATGGTGTGTTAGTCTTACTTTCCAAATGGGCCCTTGCCCTGGCCCTTTGCCCTTACTATCCCCTCTGCCTGGGGCACCCTTCCCCCTTCTTCACTATGTCAGCACTGTGATTCATCTTTAAGACTCGGGTAGAAAGCTCCTCTCTGGGAAACTTTTCCTGACTCCCTCACTTTCACCATCCAGGCTACATCAGGTCTTCCAGAAACTGCCACCACTATAAAGTAGAAAAGGAAAGAGTAAGCGCAGGTCGTTAAGGCGAATTTATCCAGTAGTTTAGTTCAGCTTATACGGAAAGAAGGGATGATGTTGAGATGCTAATCCCTAAAAGGATTCTGAGCCACAGAGAGATTTTCCCATAGGATCAGAGTCTAGCCTATACTTAGCAGTTTCACAATGGGGGAGTAGCTAAAATGAAATCCGTATCTGAAATGCCAGGTATAGGAGACACACACAGGCAAAGTATTACAGTTATACATAAGAAAGTGGCCCCTGCTGAGTGCAACACATACAGCAATTCACAGCGGAAACTCCGTTTACACCCCCCTTTAATAGGCACCTCCTTCTCTCTGTCCCCGTTTTTATGACACGTCAAATAAAACTACCCAAAAACTACATGGCAATATTGCAAAAGTCATCACGATTAAGATGCCATTTTTCTTTTTGTTCTGGGGGGTACAGAGATCCCACTGCAGGAAAATAGAGGCTGCGTGATTTGGTATAAATTTGTACACACGCACTCTCACAGCAGCCTACACATGCAAGAAGAGAGGAGCCATGGGCAGGACCTCATTGTGCAGACAGATTATTTGCACATCCAAATAGGTAAGAGGAGAAATCAGAACATACTACTGCTTCATCTCATGGATCCTAAGTTGTTATTTCCCTCCCAAACCCATTTTCAGGATGAAGACCGCCCTGACCATACACAGTCTGATACTTCATGTGGGCACTTACTGTATAGCTCATTGCTCACATTCGAAGTTGGAATCTTTTCCGGGATGCGTCCTTTCACCCATCAAGTACGTTACATGTGTCACATTAAGGTATTTTCTCAGAAAAAAAATAATTGGCTGAGAATGAGTTATATTTCATTGTTTTAATCATTTTCTGGCGGGATTTCAAAATACGTGTTTGCCAAGTGCTTGCTTACCGTTCAAACTGGTTTATAAATTTTGGTTTATAAATCGTGTCGACGTGCCCGAATTAACAGAACAATAAATAAGTACAGCACAGTGTTTTTTAAGTCTTAATGAATCCAGCAAATGGTCCATACACTATTGGTTGTGAAACTGAATGAAAACCCCAATATACAGGCACAGCTCCTACTTCCCATGATACTTGCTTTATATCTTAAATAGCTCTCCCTTCTTAAATGGCAGTGAGAAATAGACACCCGCATTTTATGGCGAAGACAAAAGTCAACAGAAACCTTGTTGCTTCCCTATCGTCTCATGTAATGGACTTACTTAATAGCCAGGGGAAACCAGAGCTGGGTTAGGACCAAACCTCTCACTGAAAAAACTCAATATTGGTCACATGAAAAGTGTATCCCCAGTATCCAGTCCAGGACCTAATACAGAGTAGATCAAAATTAATATTATTTGAATAAAGGCAGAAATTAATTAATTAATATACTTTGCAAAATAAACTAGCACAAAGCAGCAGAAATATTTACCACTAAGGACTTCTTCCCCAAATCTTTCTGTTTCACTATCACAAAAACAACATCTCTCCCAAAAATGTAAGGAGGGTGCCTGGGTGGCTCAGTCGGTTAAGCATAGGACTTTGGCTCAGGTCATGATCTCACAGTTCGTGGGTTTGAGTCCGGCGTCAGTCTCTGTGCTGACAGCTCAGAGCCTGGAACCCGCTTCGGATTCTATGTCTCCTTCTCTCTCTGCCCCTCTCCTGCTCGCACTCTGTCTGTCTCTCTCTCTCTCTCTCTCTCTCTCTCAAAAATAAATACACATTGAGCGCCTGGGTGGCTCAGTTGGTTGAGCGTCCGACTTTGGCTCAGGTCATGATCTGTCAGTTCGTGATCTCTCAGTTCGTGAGTTCGAGCCCCATGTCGGGCTCTGTGCTGACAGCTCAGAGCCTGGAGCCTGCTTCAGATTCTGTGTCTTCCTCTCTCTGCTCCTCCCCTAGTCATGCTCTCTCTCTCTCTCTCAAAAATAAACATTTAAAAAATGTAAAAATAAAATAAACATTAGAAAAAAATTTTTTTTAATCTAAGGATATTTCAATGTATGACAAATATATCAATGGAATATACCACAGGAGAAAAATTATATGATCATCTCAAATAGTTGCAGAAATGTATCTTACCCCATTAGAAACGGAGAGGAACTTCCTTAAATTGATAAAAAGTACATACTAAAAACCTATGGCAAACACTGTAATTAATAGAAAATCTACAGACATGTTCTTTAGACTTGAAATATGACAAGAATTCCTATTATTGCTGTTATTGCTTAACACAGTACTGGGGGCCCTGGCCTATGCTTTAAGAGATGATATATAGGTAAAACGAAAGGATAAAAAACAAACTACTATTTACAAGCAATAAGTTTCTTACCAATTAAATACAATAGAATCAACAGGTAAGCTATTAGAGTCACCATGATTGTTCAGAAAGCCTGCTAAATACAAAATCACTTACCAAAAATTTAACAGTATTTTCTGCAACAGCAATAAGCAACTAGGAAACACACTTTAAGAAAAAGTCACAATAGGGCACATGGGTGACTCAGTAGTTAGGCGTCCGACTCTTGATTTAGGCTCAGGTCATGATCTCATGAGATCAAGCCCCGTGCTGGTTTCCACACTGAGAGGACGCTGCTTGGGATTCTCTCTCCATCTCCCTCTGCCCCTCCCCTGCTCACACTCTCCTGCACACATGCTCTCTCTCTCTCTAAGAAGAAAAAGTCACAATAGCTGCAAAAGTTGCAATATATCTGGGAATTTACTTAAGGAATATACAAAACTTCCATGAAGAATATTTTTAACTCTAACAAAGAATATGAAAGAATTATCTAAATAAATGGAGAAAACTTCTCTGCTTTCTAGACAACTCCAAGTCAGGGATGCAGAGACCAGGCGCTACTGACGGGGACATAAAACGGTGCAGCCATTCAGGAGAGCCACCAAATTATCGCTACATCCTATGACACAGCAATGTTGCTCTTTGGTATACCTTCCAGAGCCCTCACATAAGCCACAAGGAGACGTGGATAAGAATGTTCATCACACCATTGTTTGGGAGATGAGAGTTATGGTCAATCTAGGTGTCCACCGTGGGAGAATGGAAAAGGCATAATGTGATGGATAGAATCCTCTGCATTAACTGTAGCAAGAGACTAACAGTACACACAGCAGTAAGAATAGATCTTTCATGCATAATTCTGAGCAGGCGGGGCGGGGGGGGGGGAGAAAAAAGAAACAGAGGGGCGCCTGGGTGGCTCAGTCAGTTGAGCGTCTGACTTCAGCTCAGGTCATAATCTCACACTCCATGAGTTCGAGCCCCACATCAGGCTCTGTGCTGACAGCTCAGAGTCTGGATCCCACTTCAGATTCTGTGTCTCCCCCTCTTTCTGCCCCTCCCCTGCTCATGCTCTCTCTGTCTCAAAAATAAATAAAAACATTTTAAAATTTTTTTAAAAAAAGAAACAGAGAATAAGGTCAATTGCATAATACCATCTATGTAAATTAAAAAATGTACTCACAAATAACAATACATACTCTCCAAGAACACATGCTAATAAACAGATATATAGAAAATACCTTAGTGTAGTTGCCTGTATGGGAAGGGCAGTGGTTGGGCATGAAAGTGAAGAATGGAGATAAGGAAAAAAATGATAATAAATTAATTAAAAGAGAATCTTTACACTTACTGATGTTGACAATATGCCAGGAGATGAACATGATCAAGTCTTATAGTTGAATTTATATTTTCTTTTTTTTTTTAAGTTTATTTATTTATTTTACAAGAGAGAGGGATAGAAAGAATCCCAAGCAGGCTCTGCACTGTCAGCACAGAGCCCCATGTGGGGCTTGAACCCACAAACCATGAAATTGTGACCTGAGCCGAAGTCTAGAGTTGGATGCTTAACCCACTGAGCTACCCAGGTGCCCCTGAATTTATATTTTCTTACTGCTTCTATTATATAATATTTATGCTAGCATATTTTACCTAATATGCAAAAAAAAAAAAAAAAAAAGAGTTCTATTCTGTCTTTTCCAAGAAAACAATGCTTTCAATTGTACTTGGGTTCCTTCCAAACCAAATAGACAAGTTGTCTGAGAAATTTTATAACTTCCTTTTCTTTTCTCTTTCTTTCTTTCTTTCTTTTTTTTTTTTTTTTTTTTTTTTTTTTGAGAGACAGAGAAAAGAGGGAGAGAGCAAGTGAGCAAGGGTGGAGAGAGAAGCAGGGGTCACATTCACCTGAAGCAGGGCTTGAACTCACCTGATGCAGGACTCGAACTCAAAAATCGTGAGATCATGACCTGAGCCAAGGTCAGATGCGTAACCCACTGAGCTACCCAGGCCCTCTAGAACTTCTTTTTCTTAAACTCCTAAAGACAAAGTATTCTAATCAGACACTGCAAGAACATTTACAGCTGTTGTTCTATTTCACCCGCTCCGAAAAGGATGTGGATGCTACAAATGGAATGGCAGCTATACAGAAAAGAGCGAGCGAGCGAGGACCAGAAGAGAGAGATGGAGAAAGAGAGAACACAGCACAGGCTACTGAGAAATAAAACTGAAAATGATAGTTTTAGCATTTCCTAAGCCAAACTAAAGAGGCGCGAAATGACAGGTACAGCTTGGCAGGAAACACAATTCTCTGAATTTTCCCATTACTCTGGTGATCTCATCTGCCCTTGGGTGACATGGATGTGAAAGTCTGTCTTCGTGGATTCCCAGCCTCTGTGTGTCTTTCCTTTCTTCCCCCAGGAATGCGCCAAAGGAGGAGCGGGAGCTCTGGTTGGGGACGTTTCTGGCCTGGATGCCTGGCGACTCATCTATGTACCTCTACTCCCATCTACTGATAAGAGGCTGCTACTTCTCCGGGAGCACTCCTGGCGTCCTCTCCAGTGTGGACCGCAGCAGCCTGAGGGTCCACTGCTGTTGGAAGTGGCTTCACCTTGGAGATTTTCTGCTCAATGTGTATGCACATGTTCTGAGAGTAATTAACGATACTCTAGTTTACTGACTGGTGAGTTACTGTTTTTCTGTTATTTATTTCATTTTGACAAGCAAAGAAAAGACGATTAACACTTGAAGCTATTTCTCCTTTTTTTTTTTTTTTTTTTTTTTTTTTGAAGAGGGGTGTCAGTTTAATTAGGAAAAAAAAATAATCACACGTTCTGTGGTAGTTTTCAAACCACATTGTTACTCTCTCTATATGTGTTTGGTATGTACGAGGGTTTTTGTTTGTTTGTTTGTTTTGCTTTGGTTTGATTGTAGGGTTTTCTGTTTGTTTGTTGTTTTCTTTTTTGGCTTTTTGGTTTTTGAATTACAGAGGATCATTTTTCCACAAGCTTAAGGAGTGAGGTCGGCATGACACTAAATGAGGTGCTTAAGAAGTGGTCAGGATCCATCATGGATTGGGGTTCCCTGGATGAAAGCAGAGGTGCATGGATTTAGGGTGTTCTTGAGTGCTGGGAGGATTTTTTGGGATTCCACAGGGACAGAAAAAAAGTGGGGAGAAATTGCAACTCCACTAAATCATCCCATGAACCTGTGATCGATTAAATATCAGTGATTTGAGAAAGAACGGATAGCAATTTTTTTCAGGGATACCATTTCCATCATGGGTAACTCCCCCTGCCTGCCACACCAAGAAAGCAGACAATTCGCCTTTAAGTTTCGTCTGCAAGATTAGCTCATCTGAAAGAAATTAAATGTCGATTGTATCTTGATTCATCATAGTTCTTTAATCAAAGTCAATGCATCACCTCCCCTGATTACCCCTCCATCAAACGCTGACCTGGAAATCTCACACCCAGCTTCCCTGTGCAGGCTGGCTAATTAAGAACTTGGTTGCTCCGCCCGTAGCCTTGGAGAAAAGCGGGTGACAGGGCTACCCCAAAGAGGTGGCCTCTTTATGGAGCAGGGTCCTGGAAAGAGGTCGGTGGTAATTACCAAGCAGCACAACAGTCCATGTACGTGTTGGACGTTATTGGTCCATAAAATGCCTGGAGATTTATAGCAGAAAACAGAAGTCGTGTGTGTTGAATGTCAAACTGAACTAAATTAGCCCAGCGTGGTGAACTGGAGAATGGTGAGCCCTGTTGGAACCACAGGGAGGAGCCCATGCAAAGGGCTTGGCCTTGGAGGAGGGGTACGTATATACCCAACTCCCCCACCAACAGCTGTGTGACTTGGCCAAATGACGGTAAGGTCGCGTCCTGGTTTAGCTGAACAAGTTCAACTGCATGAGTCTACTGTGAAAGGGAAAGAGAGAATCTAAAGATGGGAGGGGGTTCTACCCACTGTGTCACCCAGTAAGTGATTGTGCTAGAGGAAGACGCAGACAGACCACAGAGTTCTGCTATCCCCAGTTCAGATATCAAGTTCCTCTTCACATCCAGGGGATTCCTGTGATAAAGTTCTTCAGTGTTTTCATACATCACACCCTGCTAATTGCAAGTCAGCTGCTGTATCTGATGTTCAGTTGAAGAAATAACGGTCTAATGCATGGCAAGAGAGAGGATGGGCTGTATTGGATTTGTGGGCAGTTTCACGTGTTGGTCTCCAATGTAGCAATTCCTTGCGGGAATGTCAGGGTAACTTGCCCCGCACAGAGCTTTCACTTTTCATGCTGACTTTGGGACCCAGCCCCACAAGCATTGCTTCGCCGCGACGTTCAACCTCACTGCGCCTGTTTTCTCTCCATAATTCAGAAATACTCAGAAGTATCTTTCTGTTGACATGGCTAATGAGAATGCTTGAACAATGGCTGGCAAACACGAGGTGTCCCTCACCCCTTTGCATGGAAAATCGGGAGACGTGGATGGGGATGAGAGCTCTCTGTCACATGGCCACTGGCCCCCACCTTTTAGTTCATGTTTTTGTCATTGATGAAATGACCTGGTTGCGTATGACAGGCTTGAAGGTCTCTTCCAGCTGGGTCCTTGCTTAACCTGTGGTTTGTCACCTGTGATGTCATTTTTTCAGATCAGGTGTATATGATTCTTTGTTGAAATGGAGATATAAACAGCACCTATATCAGACTTGCATGTTTTCAACAAAAATACTGCAGTTCTGGCTTATCATACAGCAGACATTTGCCGAACTCTGTGTTAGGCATGGGCTTTCTTTCAATTCTAGTGCCAGCCCTCATTCAAGGGGACAGAGAGATAGGAAAAAAGGACAGCGAGAGCCTTTAAGAAAAGTGCCCCCAAGCCCCACAGCTCAGGGAGTGATGCAGCTAGAGTTAAACCTACTCTTCTAACCAGCGCCCAATAGAATTTCCTCTTGATCAGAGTATTCAGTGAACCCATCTCTCTATTTTCTTAGTCGTACGCCAACGACAGTCATATACTTCAGTCCTACCTCTACTACCAAGAATGAAAGAAAAGGGTTTCTGGTTCCATATGGTGGAGTGAGGATACACAGTTACATTTGTTTCCTCAAAAACTCCCATTGAAAGGACAGCTTTGATGTATGAAAGGAAATAAATCCAGGACTATGTTTAAAAAAGAAGAGTGGAATGATAAGGCAATCAGCAAAATATAAACTTTTTAAAAGATTCAATGAAACAAAAACTAGGTTGGTTAAAGCAGATTTCGATTAAAAAAAAAAAAAAATGACCGTAGAAGTCTGCCTGAGAAGCATTAAAGATGACTGGAGGAGACGTCAGAGGCAGTTTTCCTGAGAAGAAGACACTCAAGGAGCAGGGAGGAAAAGGAGGCAGCAGAGGAGGGGTTGGTGGATCACTGCCTTTCCTCAAACACTGGGTCTTTCCTGCTCGATTATGAGGTTGCTGGAAGCAACGTTCATTACCTCCAGGCCAAAACTAGGGGACTGGGGGTGCCCGGGTGGCTCAGTCGGTTAACCATCTAACTTCAGCTCAGGTCACAATCTCATGGTTTGTGGGATTGACCTCTGCGTTGGGCTCTGTGCTGACAGCGTGGAACCTGCTTGGGATTCTCTCTCTCCCTCTCTCTCTCTTTCCCTCCCTTGCTCTCTCTGTGTCTCTCAACAATAAATAAATAGATATTTTAAAAAGCTATTAAATAGATGGAAAAAATAGTTTAAATTTACAAAGAAACAGGAATCAGATTGGCAACAGACTTGTCAGAAAAATTAACTGCTAGGAAATAATAGAAAGATGGCTTAAGTGTTATGAAAGGAAATGATTTTAAACCTTAAATTGACATCCATCCAATCTATCAGTCAGGAAGGGGTGAAATGGAAACATTTTTAGCCATTAAAAAAAAACATAAAAACCTTAAAAATTGCCTGAAAATATATTTCAGGAAAACAAGGAGGAAAAGGAACAGAATGAAAGAAAAAAATAAAATATAATAAATAGAGGAACTAAGGATAAAATTAAATGAACCCCTGGAACCCATGCTATGTAACAAGCTGGAAATTGATCAAAGAGAAAGGAAGCCATATCATGCTTGGAAACACATAAGAAAATCAGTGATTCCATTCAACGATATGTTTCAACAGCTGAAATTTAATACAAATGCGACAGAAGGGGCATGTTTATTTTATCAGTAAGAAAAAAGAAAAGGAATTAGAGACTCCAGTAAACTAGAAACAATGCATGAAAAGAAGTACTAAATCATAAAATACTTTGAGAGAGCACACATCGTAGATAAGCAGATGATTAATATATAAAACTACTGTATTTCACTTATATGTGGAGGCTAAACACAAAACAAATGAATAAACAAACAAAACAATAGAAACAGACCCATAAATAGCAGAGAACAAACTGATGGCTGCGAGAGGGGAGGAGGGTGGAAGGATGGGCAAAATGGGTGAAGGGGGGCCGGAAGTACAGTCTCAATTGTGGAATGAATAAGTCATAGGAATAAAAGATACACCATAGAGAATATAGTCAATGGCATTATAATAGCATTGAATGGTAAGCATGGGATAGCGCAACACACAGAGATATTGACTCACTATTGTCATACACTTGCAACTAATGTAACATTGTGTGTCGACTGTACTCAAAAAGAAAAAGCTAAGTAAATCCCTTTAGGTCAAATATAAAAAATAAATAAATGAATGAAAGCCCTGCCTAGAAACACAGATTTGAATGCAATTCTGTTGTCATTTTTGTCCGCTTGCTAGCTCTTTGCAGTCATGCTGGGGCCCTGGCGGACAACGAACAGTACAGTGTTTTGTTCCCAAGTGAAAGGTGAGTGGCGCTCACAGGCACTGCAGAACTCAGGCACATGGCGTTCAAGTTCACCGTATGTTCCTGACACCGTCAAGACTAAGCTCAGTATTATGACTGAGGTCCCTCCGACTTCAAAATGCTATGTGCATATGCTTGGGTTTTAAGCAGGCTATTTTTATAGCACTAGAACGCTCATGTTTTATTTCCCATAAGTTTTGTTAGGCGACATCTGAGGTTCCAAGTTTATTATTATTTTCGTCATAAAGTTGCTGCAAGTTGTGGGTATTCAAATTTGTTTCTAAGGTATTATATTGATAAAATATTATTTTGAAAGGGCTTATGGGATGCAGAAAGAGGGAACGTCTACCCCTGGGACCAACAACCCTCAGCCTCATGGGCAATAACGCTTTTGACTATAGTGGTAAAAAGGCAAGGGGTGTGTCTGCACTTGAGCAGAAAGAACAGAGTAGGCATTGGGGTGCCTGAGTGGTTCAGTTGGCTTAGCACCTGACTTTGGCTCAGGTCATGATCTCACGGTTTGTGGGTTCGAGCCCCGTATCGGGCTCTGTGCTGACAACTCAGAGCTTGGAGCCTGCTTCTGATTCTGTGTCTCCCTCTCTCTGTGCCCTTCCCCCACTCACACTTTGTCTCTCTCTCAAAAATAAATAAACATTAAAATTAAAAAAAAAAAAAAATAACAGAGTAGGCACAAGATGGAAACATTGTCTCCAAGTCTCAACCATAGCTTTGTATGTTTCTCTTCGTAGTGGTAGGATGCAGTTTGGTGTCTGAGCCTCGGATCTGTGCCCGGCAGGATTCTCAGCTCATGAACAGGTCCTTCCTTCTCCCTGCCCCGCGCCTCTGGGCTCCTGATTTGGTCTCCACCTCTCTCTCGACATCTCTTCATTTTCTCTTCATTTTCCTGCTTCCTTCACGCCCCCATCTCTTCACCTGAACTGTCCATAGTATATACTCAAGAGTTATATTTTAAACTTTTCATTTCTTGAATAGTTTTATATTCATAATTATAACTTTTCAGCTTATTCTCAAAAATGAGTTGCCTACTTTTGTGATTTTTTTAAATTAGAAAAAAACTTGAGATTTATAGAAAAATTACCAAGTATACAAAGAGTCCCAATGTACCCATACCTAGTTACTCCTACTGTTAATACCTTCCATTAATGGGGCGCTAGGGTGGTTCAATCAGTTAAGCATCCAACTCTTAACTTCGGCTCAGGTGATGATCTCACATTTCGTGGGTTCAAGCCCTGCGTCAGGCTCTGTGCTGACAGCTCAGAGCCCAGAGTCTGCTTCCGATTCTGTGTCTCCCTCTCTCTCCGCCCCTCTCCTGCTCACGCTTTGTCTCTTTCCCTCAAAAATTAATAAACATTTTTTAAAAATTTTTTAATAAATAAATAAAATATATCTTCCACTAATACAGCACATTTGCTACAATGAATGAACTAATGTTGATACTTTGTCTCCTTAGGTTTCTCTTGGCTGTGACAGTTTCTCAGACTTTCCTTCTTTCTGATGACTACGGTGGTGTCGAGAAATATTGGCAAGGTATTTTGTAGAATGTCCCTGAATTGTGACTGGTCTGCTGTTTTCCTCGTGATTATGCTACAGTTACAAGTTTGGGGGAGGAAGACCACTGAGGCCAAGTGCCTTATCAACATACCATATCAAAGGTAAATACTCTCAACATGACCTAGCACTGTTATGTTGACCGGTGAGGGAGCGTTAGTCAGGTTTCTATGCTGGAAAGTTATTTTTACCCCTTTTTGTACTGTACTTTTTGGGTGGAAGCCACTCCGTGTAGCTGGACTTGCCTTTTAACTAGGCTTCCAGTTGATTTAATTTTTCCTGTAGGTCAGGAGATATCAATACAAACTTCCCCATATAGGATTAAATAACACAGTGATCGGATTAGGTGTTAGCATTGTAAAAAGACACCCCCACAATTGCATGTTGTGAGTAATGTGGAAGAACTGGAAGACAAGCATAATTCAAGGAGAGAGTAACCATAATTCTCAACCACCACTGCTAACTATTAATTGACCCTTGTATTTGCAGCAGCTTGTATTTGCTTCCTCAGACCAAGCCAAGTGTCAAGATCATGCTACCTTCCTCGAAGAGCTTTGGTCCCTACAAGATTTTGATCTAGGCAGTCTCTGCTCTGTGACAACTCCCCCGCCCCCGTCAGCACAGGTCAGTCCTGGGCACGAAGAGGGGCGACAGAAAGATCCCTGAATGAGAAGTCCTGGCTTCATCATTTAACACTCTACGTGAGCACCTTGGTTTACAGGGTGGTGTATATTGGGTGAGTGTCCGTATCACAGGGTTACCGTGGCATCAATTCACATAATGTAGCCTGTTTCACAAGCGTGAATATTCAGGATAAAGATGAAGTCATAAGGTGGAACTAACCAGGGAAGTAGCACAAGGCTTCTACTGTGACTAAGGCACCGCAGGGTCCTTAGCCATCACCGATTCAGCATCGAGGAGTTTCTATGTGCCGAGTGACTTGGAGGCATTCTCTAATTTAAGCCTCATAATTGCCCCAGAAGATGAGGGTGATGATGATGATTAGCACTACAGATGACCCGCCGAGGCATCCAGAGGCCAAAGGTCACAATGCCAAGTCTTGAATCCTGATCTGTTTCCTGGATTCCTCTTAATCCTAAACATTCTTAATCCACTCCCAAGCATTTTGCTCATCTTGATAGCATCCAGGTCGCGAATGAAGACAGGCAGCCATCCGTAGGTGGGGATTTCCACAGTTTTAACGATACCCATATTGTTGCCCACATAACCCAGACCAGTTGGACACAACTTGATTTTTTTTAAAATTTTTTTTTAACGTTTATTTATTTTTGAGACAGAGAGAGACAGAGCATGAACGGGGGAGGGGCAGAGAGAGAGGGAGACACAGAATCTGAAACAGGCTCCAGGCTCTGAGCTGTCAACACAGAGCCCGACGCGGGGCTTGAACTCACGGACGGCGAGATCATGACCTGAGCCGAAGTCGGACGCTTAACCGACTGAGCCACCCAGGCGCCCCACAACTTGGTTTTTAGAAGTATCCAAATTCAGTGAAGCTACTGTTGGCGTCCCACATGATATCAAAAAGCTGGTGTAACTGATTTTTTTCCTATGCATCTGAAGCAGCTCTTTGACTTCAGAACGTAGGCAGCTTCTATCACCTCGTGTTTAGGTCCAGGGCATATGGGGGCTGTGTCTGGGCAACAGAAACAAAATTAAACACAACCAGAAGAAATGCTCCATGGCTGGGAAGATCCTGAACTTGGTCACACCAGCTGAACTTGCTAGAAGGATGGCCTGATGGAGACATGGAAAACTAGGCCACCAAACTCCCCAAACTCTACCCAACCTTGGCTACTATCATTGCGGTGTCGCTACCTGTTGGACCCACGGGCCCAGAAAGGAAGAGCAGTCACAGGTGATGGGGAGATGGACATGTGCAGCTTCTCTCGATCGTAAAGCCCGTGACCACGTTAGTAGCTTGAACGCAGCCACACGGTGAGAGCGCTCACACCACAGCAATCAGAAAATGCCAGAAACCAGGGTTTTTCACCCCCTCCCGCCAGAAAGGGCATTAAACACTAACCGCCATCCTAATAGTTTGAATCCATAGTCTGGACTCGATGTGCGATTTGTAACGTGATCTCCTCGAGCTTGGCGTTTGCAGCGCCTCAGTCGGATATACCTTGAAGCACTGGTTTATCCTGTACATTTTATCCAGCAAGTTAGTCGCTCAGCCCAAGTGTGAGGAGGACTTAGTGTATACCGTGCCACACACACCGCATACATTTGGTTGAACAGCAGTCATATTCATCATAACCCCGTAGAAAGTCTAGTGTCCTGGGAAAGGACTCGAATTTCTCCGCTGCACCCATTCCCCCTGGTCTCCCTGTGGTCTGCATGCTTCAACACAGCCTACCGATTTATTTCGGGCAGTCTAACAATACCACATGACTACATGCTTTTCAGATACCTTCTTTGAGCCACTGCTAAGGGGGCACACTGTATTGTGGGGGATTCAAGGGTAAACCAAAGACCTACCTCTGGGAGATTCCTTCTCTACAATGGGAAATGCACCATGGACCCAATCACCTATTACGCCAAATAAAAAGTGACAGGCTCCCACACGGATAAAAGGTCCTGTGGGTTCCAAGAGTACGACATCTCCTTTACTTTGTGGGTGACAGAAGTCAGGAAGGTTCTCACCTGAGCTGGCAAGCTCCTACAAGAAGGGGAAGAAGGGGTCCTTTCCTAGGGCCGCCACAGAAACAAAAACGATAAGAAAAAAAGGAAGGAAGAAGAAAATGGACAACAGAGGATGAAGTGCCCTCTGATGATGGGAATAGCAACATAATCGATTTTTAAGGCATCAGTTTCACACAAGAACACTCAGCACGAATTTTTCCTTTCCTCCTGAAATCAACTGGTCCATGAATTAATACTCAGCGCACTTGTGCCTTTTCATCAAAATCCCTGATCTAAGATGTTTCTAAAACCTGAATGAAACAAGGCGGCCTGAGCTAAAGCGGACCACAAAAATGAATTAAAAGGTCCAGACGTAATCTCGGGAGGGCATGTTCACTCATGCGCCAGTATCTCCCCAGGGGAGGATTTTTGGAGGCCCCCTTTCCTGAACCAACAACCAGATGGATGAAGTCTGACCAGTGCAGGGTCGGCCCCTGGGAAGTCACTGCTCACTACACTCTTACGCTGGCTTCAGAGTCTTCATCCAGCTTCAGAGGAAACACTAAGGATTGAGAGAATCTGAATGGATACCTAAATCACTATTTCCAAAGTTGAACTGTTGTGACCTCCCTGGACCTCAGTCCTCTCATATGAAAAACAGAGGATCAGACAGGGCACCTGGGTGGCTCAGTCGGTTAAGCATCCAACTCTTGATTTCAGCTCAGGTCATGATCTCACAGTTCGTGAGCTCGAGCCCACGTTGGGCTCTGTGCTGACAGTGCGGAGCCTGCTTGGGATCCTCCCTCTCCCTCTCTCTCTGCCCTTCCCCTGCTTGCGTGCTCTCTCTCTCTCTTTCAATAATAAATAAGCTTAAAAAAAAAAACAGAGGGTCAGATTCAACAATCCATAAAGCATCACTCAGTGCTGACAATACAGTGTAACTCACTGAGCTGACTTTGTATCTTCTGTTTCCTTCAAAGCACCAATTTTTCAGAGTTGCTCTCCACACTCATTGTCCAATTAACTAGTAAAATTGTCAATTTTTGCATACATCCAACAAAGCACTTCCGAAGGGAAGCACTATTTAAATATATATATATGCACACACACACACACACACACACACACACACACACATATATATATATATAATTTTTTAATCAGAAGGATATTTGCCCCCTTCCTCTGTGGCATTCTCTTGACCCCACTTTAGTTTCTGCTTCCCCATTGTTCTTGAAGGCCTCTAGCCATCCCTCAAATAGCCATTGCTTTGCTAGATCATCATAACTCACAGGGAATAGCCAGATGTCCTCTAAGCCATTTGTCCGAAATGATGGTAATATTTTATGAAGGGCATTGACAAGCAACATGTTTCTGAATTTCATTTAGCGTATTGAGCTTAAACAGTATGAATTGGAGGTCCACTTGACCTCCAAGATTACCCAAGGAGAAGGGAGAAGCGTGATCATAGGCTGGGGACTCACTAAGTGCCAGAGGGCATAACAGACACTTTTTATAAGCTATCCATTCATTTATTTAAAAAATCAAGAGTGGACACAACGATATTCAAAGGTACTTTCCAGGTACTTAAAGTTGCTGGCAATGCCACATGATAAAAGCTAAGATCTGGGTAAGTACAGGCCTCTTGGTCAGTAAACACTGGAGAGAAATAGACACGAAGAATAATTCAGAGTAAAAGATGGGGGCAGAGATGCATTCCAGGTAACAGACTGGACATAGGGAAAAAATAAAAATAAAAATCCATCCACTTTTAAATAAATAGATGTCTGATATGACAAAACAATTTGTAAATATCCATGTAGGCCACTGGACTTCCAAGATTTTCCATAGACACTCCTGTCAATTATTGGTACGTTTTTAAATTGGCCTTATAGTCACTCGGATGTTTCATTTCAACCACCTGCAATTAGCGAGCACTTTTACATACCTTTGCGCAGTCAATCCCCCAGCAGCTATAAGAGCCAGAGGAACGGAACGAGCCTTTGTCTATTTTGAATTATGTGCCAACCAACTAGGAGCTTTACAGACCTTATTTCATTTCATTTAATCCTCAACTCAACTTTGAAGAAGGGTCATATTATACCCATTTTACAGAAGGGGAAACAGAGACTCAACAAGGTGAACTGCTTGGTCAGGGTCACACAGCTAGAGGGCAAAGGAAGAAACCAAGCTCCAGACACTCTAGCCCTAGTGGCCTTAAGTAGATAAGGGCTGTCCCAAAGTACGATGGCCACCTCAAGAAGTAACGAGATCCCCGTCACCAGAAATGTTTCAGCAGAGGCTGAGCATGGGGAGGGGGGTCAATGAATTACGGAAAAGATGTCTCCCTTAGGAGGAAGTCCAGAGGCAATGGCCTCTCGGACCATTTCCAACTTTCCAGTTTGTTGGATTGAGGACCCCAGTGGTCATTAGGACTATTCACAAATATTCTAGTTCTTTTCTCTTTCTGGGCATCTGGAAGTAGTTATGTTTCAAGTGGCTTGTTTTAGCCAATGACACATAAGTGTGTGAGTGTGTGTGTGTGTGTGTGTGTGTGTGTGTGTGTGTGTCTTAAAGCAAACTCACCTTGCTCCCCCTCTGTCACCTTAGTGGCTGTGACGGCAAGTGTTGGGAGGGTCTCCTTCAGCTGGGGTCTGAAGAATTCCAAGGAGCAAAGTCCCCTGCTGGCCTGCAGGGGACCTGTAGTTTGGGCAGAATTAAACTCTGGTGGTTTTAAGTATTTGAGATTGAGGTTCTTTATTACCTCAAGGCAACCCAGCCTATCCTGACTGATATGGTAGCATTTTTAGATCCGAACTCTTGAGAAGCAGCCTTTAGAAGTGACCTCTTATGTTACTGAGTTGAGGGGGTGGAGCCATTGAGCAGGGATTAAGCAAGTGAGATGGACCAAAGGAAACCCTTTCTAGGTTGAGAGTGTAAGAAGCGAGAAGAAAGAAGTGTAGCAGAAAAGGGGCATTTCCATTCACGGAGTCGAATTATTCCTGGCCATCACTTGGGCACAAAATCCAGTAATTTACCACGGCTGCATTCTCTTGTGTCCCAAGAGGAAAGCAGAGGGCTTTCTTTCTAGAAAAACATTGACCTTTTCTATCACGCAGACAGAGTAGCAGCAATTTAACAATGACTCCTGTAGTTCATCCCCCAGGACATCAGCTGCGCAAGGGAGAATATCGATTTTTATCTTTTTAAAAAAGAAACTTGCTAAAATGAGCACATTGGGAATGTTGTTGTTGTTTTAATGTAGAAGCGGTTCGGATTTTTCTTTTTTTAAATAAACAATGAATTATTGCATCAGGATGGTATGAAAGGATGGAAACGTGTGGGCCTTCAGACAGCAAATCTACCAAGAATGACACCTCACCACTTTAACGTTGCAGCCTAGGACAACCGATGCTTTAAATATAGATGCACTTCAGTCTCATAATGAACTTCACATCTGCATCTCAGGCAGTTCTAGTGGGACATAAGCTTTCCTGGGAAAAACAGGTCACCTGGAGACTTGGGGGGACTAATGGGTCTTCCCAAGCGTCTAGCCCAATAACCCGGCTTCGTGTGCATTCATTCACAGCCACAGCCAGCCAGGAGGACAGCAGAGGCAGAGATCCTTGTGGCCCGCAGGGAGTTCAAGCGAAAAAGGTACGTCCAGAGGACAGAGCTCACAGCCGAGCTTTCTAGGTGAGACCAAGCCCCCGCCCCCTCCTTTAGCCCATGCATTAAATTCCCAATAAAGAATGGACTCCAAGATAGTAGTTCATTTCTGATGTGTCTCCTTTCTTATGCCTCACAACCCAGGTGAGGAGTGTTTGGTCATTCCTACTTGGGGGACCATCTTCCATTGCTGGTAACTTCGACGTGAAGCTCTACGTGAGGCCTGCGGGGCTTATTTTTCACATTTCATTGCCCTCACCAGGCTAGAAATGCTGCCGATAATGTACAGGAAAATACGTGCTCACGGGGAGCCTGGGTTTCAATTCAGGTCACATTCCCAGGTACGTGGGACTGAGCCCCATGTTCAGCGTGGAGCCCACTTAAGATTTTCTCTCTCTCCCTCTGTCCCTCTCCCTGGCTCGTGCTCACTGTCTTAACATATATATGGGGCGCCTGGGTGGCTCAGTCGGTTAAGCGGCCGGCTTCGGCCCAGGTCATGATCTCGCGGTCCGTGAGTTCGAGCCCCACGTCGGGCTCTGTGCTGACAGCTCAGAGCCTGGAGCCTGTTTCCGATTCTGTGTCTCCCTCTCTCTGACCCTCCCCCATTCATGCTTTGCTCTCTCTGTCTCAAAAATGAAATAAACGTTAAAAAAAAAATTAAAAATATATATATTATATATATAATATATATATTATTTATATATATTTAATATATTATATATATTAAATATATATTTAATATTTATATATTTAATATATATTTAATATTTATATATATGTAATATATATTATATATTACATATATATTCCCTTACACTGTTGCAGAATTTCATTTAAAAAAATATATTTATTTATTTTGAGACAGGGAGAGCAAACACGAGTGGAATAGGGGCAGAGAGAGAGAGAGAGAGAGAGAGAGAGAATCCCAAGCAGAGTTTGTAATGTCAGTGCAGAGCCTGACGTGGGGCTCAAACTCACAAACTGTGAGATCAAGACCTGAGAAGAAGTCGGACGCTGAACCGACGAGCCACCCAGGTGCCCCAGCTATTGCAGAATTTCTAATTGTACTCCCACATGAAAACTACACACTATCCACCAGAGCGATGGAAATGTTTGGGACAGAGAGAAGGGGACCGTCACCCCAAAGCTGCACAAGTGCTTTACTGCAGCAAAATAGGATTCGGTCATTCTCCAAACCTTCCTTGTGTAAATGTAATTATTCTTCTTCTTAAAATGCTTTTTGGACTCAGTTTTCAGGCCCCGGCTAGATAGAGGCTTGAGAAGTTCCCCCTTGAGAAGCTGATTAAATCCACACACCAGCCACTTCCCTGACGGGGCTCTCCCTGTCCAGGGCCACTGTGCACCTGCCCTCCTCTCCCCAGGGCCAGGTACCAGAGAACCAGCAGCAGCCGCTCTATCCCAGAGCCCACGGAATTACTCAAATTAGCTAATGCACATGGAGCACGCTCCAAGCTAGCTAGCCCCACCCCACTCATGTCCATAAGCTCCTCCCACAGCTCCACCTGGCTATTGCCCTGTCCCCGGGTGACACGCGTAGCCCTGCCCCGCAGCCTTGTTTCCTTTTGAACTGTAAACAAAGACTTGTGCCTTCCATCTGTGTGACTGTCCATGTGTGTATCCCACCATCAAAAGAACCTTTACACCTTTTTTTATAATTTTTTTTAACATTTATTCACCTTTGAAAGACAGAGAGAGACAGAGTGTGAACGGGGAAGGGGCAGAGAGAGAGGGAGACACAGAATTCGAAGCAAGCTCCAGGCTCCAAGCTGTCAGCACAGAGCCTGATGCGGGGCTCGATGCGGGGCTCGATGCGGGGCTCGAACTCACAGACCGCAAGATCATGACCTGAGCTGAAGTCGCCCGCCCAACCGACTGAGCCACCCAGGCGCCCCGAACCTTTACATCTTATAAAACACCCTGAAGGGGCTCCTGGGTGGCTCAGTCGGTTAAGCATCTGACTTTTTGGCTCAGGAATCTGTGACTTAAACACTACCACTGGCCTCCACCATCCAAACGCTTCACATTAGCGGCCTCAACTACCACCAGTCTCTGGAAATGTAGAAATTGTGTCTATTTCTACTGCCTGCCCTTATTGGGTCTGTTTCTACTCATCTCATGAATTCAGCATAGAGTTCCTATCATACAGCAGGTACTCAATAAATGCATTTTGAAACGAATGAAAAACAGGATTAAAATGCACCAAAAAAGCTATCCATTTATTCAGAAATTCAACGCATATTTAATGGCTGTCTACTGTGTTCCAGTCACCTGGGTTTCATAAGTGAGAACATTGGGCACTTCCATATCGACAGGGCTTCTAGCAATTTGCCAGTATTAATTAGTTTTCGCTTAGGGGGCATGCCATTTAATACTTTGTTGAACACATGTTTGATTCCAAGACTTACTTCCTGAGTGGGACATTCACTGACCTCCCCAGGAGAGTTACCACTTCCTTTCTCTTGTCTCCGCACATCCATCATACTGTATTATATCCATTTGCTGACCTTGATCTCCCTTAAGAGCAGGGACCGTCTCTAATACATCTTCATACCCCCGATGTTTAGCACAGTGTCCCCCAGGATTTGGCAGGTGCTCAACAGGTACTGGTTGAATGCATATATGATAAATAAAGGAACCAACTTCCTACCAAGTGTCTCTTACCCTGTAGAAGTTGGGAAAGGTGGTGGCAGAGAAGAGCAGACCTCAACAGTGGTTCCTGAGTGGGCATCAGAATTCCCTGGAGGGCTTACGACACACAGTGCTGACACACAGTCTCTGATTTTATAGGTCCGGGGAGAGACCAAGAATGTGAATTTCTTTTTAAAAAAATGTTTATTTATTTATTTTGAGAGAAAGAGAGAGCAGGTGCAAGCAGGGGAGGGGCAGAAAGAGAGAGAGAGAGAGAGACAATCCATGCTGTTAGCATGGAGCCCAATGCAGGGCTCAATCCTATGAACATTAGAGATCATGACCTGAGCCAAAAGCAAGAGTCGTGGATGCTCCACCGACTAAGCCACCCAGGCACCCCTGAGAATGTGCATTTCTAACAAACTCCCAGGGGGTTTTAATGCTGCAGATCTAGGGACCACTCTGTCATGACTACTGTCTTAAGGAAGAATGTGATGCGGCTCCCCAAATATCCAGGAGCCTCCTGTGAACATATGCTCACATGGAGAACAATGGGAAGATCACAGATGACAAGCTTACTTATGAAATTCCACAGTGGGCTGAGAGAACAGAGGGTAGAGCAAGGCTGACTTCATTAACATCTTTCAAAGAGAAGGAAAACGAGCCTAAGAAAAACTGAATGATTTGTCAGAGATGAAATCACAAGTCGGCCGGACAGGGATAAGAGAAATGCTTGCACATGAGCACCACATGACATGCAAGAAAACATCCATTTCTTTTTTCATAATGGGCCCAAACTAGACAAATTTCTACCAACAGTAAAATGAATAAATAAATTGGAGTGTATATCCATACAAACCAATGCTACATAACCACTTTTATTTTTTTTTAATTTATTTTTATGTATTTTGAGAGACAGAGAGCAAGCAGGGAAGGGGCAGAGAGAGAGAACGACAGATGCGGGGCTCGAACTCACAAACCATTGAGATCATGACCTGAGCCGAAGTCAAGATCTGGACGCTTAACTGACTGAGCCACCCAGGCCCCCTATAACCACCTTTATTTATTTTATTTATTTATTTATTTATTTATTTATTTATTTATTTATTTATTTTTAAATGCCTTATTTATTTTTGAGAGAGAGAGAGCATGAGCAGGGGAGGGGCAGGAGAGAGAGAGACAGAGGATCCAAAGCGGGCTCCATGCTGTCAGCACAGAGCCCGATGCAGGCCTCGGACCACAAACTGTGAGATCACCACCTGAGCCCAAGTTGGACGCTTAATCGACTGAGCCACCCAGGGGCCCCGTATAACCACTTTTACAAAAGAACTACAGCGATCGGCGTCGACATTGGTAAACCTCGCAAATATTGAGTAAAAGGAGTCAGTCGCAAAAGAATACGTTCTGTTTAAGTCTATTTGTACCAAGTTCAAGGAGAGGCAAAACGAATCTATCTTGGAGGTCAAAAGAGTTATTTTTGGGCAATGAGGAAGGAAAGTAATTGTGGGGGGGGCGACCCCAGGGGAGTTTCTGGGGGTGCTGTTGATATTCTACTTCTTGACCTAAGTGGTGGCTATAAAGGATGCTTGCTTGGATATGTTTGCATGTTTTCTGTATGTATGTTATGCTTCAGAATGTAGAGTTGTTGTTGTTTAAGTGGTTGAAAGGAAAGTAGAAAATATTCACTTTTTTAATTCCTTTAATGTTTAGTTATTTTTGAGAGATAGAGAGAGAGCACAAGGTAGGGAGGGGCAGAGAGAGAGGGAGACACAGAATCCGAAGCAGGCTCCAGGCTCTGAGCTGTCATCACAGAGCCTGACGCGGGGCTCCAACTCACGAACCATGAGATCATGACCTGAGCCAAAGTCAGATGCTTAACTGATTGAGCCACCCAGGTACCCCAAGAAAGAAAATATTTACATGTGGCGCTAAATCTGTGAGTCAAGGGTCATTCCAGAATGCTTCGTTCAGGCCCATTTCACAGGCCCAACCAGTGAACCGATCACATAACCTTAAAAGAACAATACTTAAATGAATCTTTTACATGAGAATTACAGAGATGGAACATCCCTGGGAGATCATTAAAGTTCAGAAGAAGAGTTTATAGCAAAATTTCTTAGAGTCTTTCACATAAACCAGCTCAGTATTTATCTCAGCTGAGAGGTTAGTGAGGTGGGTCAGGGCAGCTGTCTTTCTTGGCAGGGCTTCTCTGTTATAAAAATGTTTCCTCACTGGATCCTGTAACTTTTTCTCACCATTCAGGAAGACTTAGGTCTCCGCTCAAAAGATAACATGTTCTTTTTCCACACCCCCTTGTTCTGAGACACTTTCACAAATTATGAAGAAACATGAGCAATCTGGAAGAGTCCGTACCAAATCCTTTCTTGCGAGACTAGACTGTGCTGGTCCCGAACGTACCCGTAAACCGAGCGGCGGGCCAGCTCTACAGGCCACTGTAAACATGTGGCCAGTTCAGAAATACAGCCTCCTAACTGATCTATTCCAGTAAATGGTCTAGACAGTGGGACTAGAATTCTTCGCTTTTTTACACTTCATAAACCTGAATCTAAGTGCAGGTGAAGGCAGTCGTAAATATAAAAACCACCAGAGCAGAATGGCCTTTGATTCTTTGTTTATCACGGGCTAATTAAAACACAAGCTGAACATAACTCAGTTCTTTAATGGGGGTTACCAGATGTGTTATTACTTGACCCTGCTCGGTATGAAGTCCGTGTATAATAACTATAATTTTTTATTTAGTACAGCAGTCCTGCTATAGTTAAGGGTGTGTCTCTTTTTTGATTACAAGGCCCACATTTTAAGAAGGGGGGGAAGAGGATGGTTAACTACTGAGAACATGTTCTCTGGGCATTGAAACTATGATTAATATAAGCCCTTCCCAGGAGTGAATTCTTGGGTGCCCTGCATACTATAGTTACACACACCGTGCCAAAGACACATTTTCACTGGGAAGTATAATTACCGACTTCTAAAAGTCACCTTTCATCCGAGCGAACTCCAGCTCTCTCTAAAGCGTTAGAGAGCCATTACAAATTACAGTTAGAGTAATGGCTTCGACCATTCAGCCATCACTTAAGAAGCATTTCAGCTGCCTGCAGCAGAGAAGGTCAACCTCACAGGGCCGCCCCTCCTTAGGCGGGAAGCCATGTGGATCTTTTTCCAGTGGGATGGCCCCGGTGAATGGTCCAGGAACTCTGCGTATCTGGAGTTGGCCACATATTCCTGTAGACAGAGCCCAGCAAGTGCCACGAACACTCGAGCAGCTAAGATGCCCGGTTCCGCCATGTTATTCTGGGGGGTCAAGAGGAGAGTTCTTCCGATTGCCTGCTATAGGGTAGGAGTTCTCCAATGCCATCCCCCAACTCAGAATCCTTGTAAGACTCACCTGAACCCTAGACTCAGTCCCACTGGATATCTACTTGGATGTCTCCCAGCCACCTTAAACACAGCATTTCCAACATGGAATTTATCCTGCTCTCTGGAAAACCATTCTTATGTCCCACATTCAGGAATCACACTACCCACCACTGAGGTATTTGCCAAATCTCCAAACTTGAGCTTCATCTTTCAGTTCTCCCTCCCTCTCCACAGACAGTCAACCTATACCCAAGATCTGCTCATTCTACCTGTAACCTTCTGACCTACCCACACTTCTGCCATTACCTTCTATCTAGTTCAGGTCATCATGTGATGTCATTTCCTAAAACAAGAATTCTCAACCAGGTGCAATTTCATATCCCTGCCACACACACACACACACACACACACACACACACACACACCAGGGGACATTTAGCAATGCCTGGAGACAGTTTTGGTTGTCACAACTGGAGGCTGGGGATGGTGGCCAGCTAGTGGACAGAGGCCAGGGATACTGCTAAACATCCTGCAATGCATAGGACAGTCCCCACAGCAAGAAATCATGAGTCCAAAATGTCAGTAGCACTGAGACTGAGAAACCCTGCTCTAAGACACCTCCCAAGATGCCATGGTGAGCCCCATAAAAAAAAATCTTAACATGCAACTCCCCTGCTCAAAACCCTTCAAATATCATTGCTCCTAGAACAAAGTCCCCAAGGTCCTTTACCCTCTGTCTGTCCCCAGACTGCCTCCTCAGCCTCATCTGTAATTGCTCTCACCTACCTTCCCCACAGGCTCCATGCTTCAGATGTCCACACCTAGATCTTTACGCTCCTTGGACTTCTGGACCTCTGGCTGAAATTGCGGCCCACGTCCACCAAGAAGTTCACCTATACTAAGTAAACTCTTACTCAACCTTCAGATCTCACTCTAATGCAATCTCTTAGCCTGGGTGTGGCCTGTACTTCCCATGGAACATGTTTTTTTACCATCCTTTGCCCTGACTCTGCCTTGATCTCCTCCCTTGTTCAATCATTGAGCCTTATGTATGTTCCCTGTGGGCAGGACCTGTCTATCTGTCCACTCTGTCCTCTGTCTCTTGCAGTAACACACTTATTCACTCAGCACATGCTCACTTAAATAATGGACAAACAACATAACATTACAGTAAAATTGGTCTCTGAGGGTATTTTGATTTGGGCAACTCGATCAAACAAATATTTGTATCTGAAGCAAATTATAACTTCCTGTACTTTAACTTATTCATTAAATCAGTGTCTCAGACACTTAAAGAGGGCATTAAAGTCATCTACTATAACTTCTCATCGGATGTTCCTGTCCCCTCTACACAACTGCCCTGTGCATGTGTGTGTACATGCATATACATACACAAGCACATCCATATGTGAACACACAAGCATACAACCACACATGCAAACATGCATGCACACATAACCACACCCCAACATGCATGCACATGCAAACACATATACACATACATATATACGGATGTAAACACAAACACACATGGACATACACATACACACAGCCAAAGACAACCAGCCCGGACTTGGACACATCTAGTAACAGTAGTCTTGCTTCCTTTGAGACCATCGGATCCACATTTGCCAAGTACTCTTGGAAAGTATTTCTTTACACTTGATGTATTTCATCTGCTTGTCAATTCCTATACCTTTGGGTCCTACAGAAGAAGCCCACACCACCCCCCCCCCCCACACACACACACACACCTGACAGGCAGATCTTCAGGCTTCTCTAGACTTCTTTCTCCTATAGTCTCTTACCTAGAGTTTCTTTTTTTGTCTGAACAAACTACACTTGGTCAAGGTGTCTTAAAGACAGCGATTAGCATCCCATAGCCAGGCAGCCTCTAAAATCCCTGCCAAACCTTTGTAGAGTAATGTGGCAGTACCCACCAAAATTCCAATATACCTTTCCAGTAATTTATCCTCATATATGCTCAGAGGCACATGCACAAGGATGTCCACAGGGTAGCACTATTTTCAAAGGCAGAAGACTGGAATCTTTCATAAACATCCACCTTTGGAAGACAGGTTCATAAACCATGGTCTAGCCATACAACAGAATGCCAGGCTTCTGCTAGAAAGAATGAGGTGATCCTCAACATACCAAAGTGGAACAGCCTGCCAAACCCAAGTGCAGAATCATACACATCGCCATGCTCCCTAGGGTAAGAAGAGAAGGAATGGAGGAGAAACAGAGAAAGCAGGAGAGATGTATGTCCTAAGGAAGAGAAAATATACAACTTTGATTGCTTTTTCTAGTTCTTCTTTTGCTCTCATTTGCAGCAAAATAACACCAGGGAAGACAAGCAAGTAATTTGAGTGTTACCTTGACCACTGAGGAGGAACTGCCATATCAGAGAGAACTGTTCGGTTCTCCTTTGGAAAATGCAACTTTCCTGGGATCAATAAGGAGTCACTATTCCTTTTTGTTATTTAACTGAGGTCTAATTAGCTGAGTTAACACAGTAAATTCACTTGAGGAGTGGTGTTGGGGCAAGTAAAATAAGGAGATGTGAATTTACTCGAGTAATGTATACTGCTTCTCTAGAAAAACATGAATTCTTCGAATTTTAGTGACCCCTCCATGAACTGACTTCCCAAAGATAATCAACTCTTCTGATTAACTAAGAGCCAACCACCAATGCACAGCAAACCCAAATTTATACTCCACTGACTGCTCACAAGTCTCTCTTAAATGGTTCAAAAAAACCACTCAGCTAATCTTCGCTAGTTTCTTTTTGTAAAGTTCTTAAGAATTAAGAGACTATTCTGTGTAGTATTATTTATGTCTTATTATAATATTAGCTAGAAAAGTAAGTTTCCTGACACCAGCTTACCATTGAAGATGGACCATCACTTAAACTTTCAATAGATTAAAAAATTATTTCTTAGCCAATTGTAATTCTTAGTAGGTGAAAAGTTGCTCAACATCACTAACCAGGGAGACACAATTCAAAACCATAATGAGATATCACCTCACACCCCTTAGAATGGCTAGTATAATGAAGATAAGAGATAAGTGTTGGTGAGGATGTGGAGAAAAAGGACCCCCGTGTATTGTTGGTAGGAATGTAAATCAGTGTAACCACTATGGAAAACAGTGTGGAGGTTCCTCAAGAAATTAGAAATAGAACTACCTTACCATCTGGCAATCCCACTTCTGGGTGTATACTCAAAGGAAATGAAATCACTATCTTGAAAAGGTATCTGTACCCCCATCCATTCTCACTGCACCATTACTTACAATAGACAAGACATGGAAACAACCTAAGTGTCCACTGACAGATGAATGGAAAAAGAACATGTGATATTACATATATAGATACATAGATACAGATATATATCTATATATATCTATATAAGATATATATAGATATATATTTATATATAAGATATATATGTCTTATATAGATATACAGATGTGATATTATATATATAATATATAGAGATAATATATATATTATCTATATGATATATATATGTGTGTGTGTATATATATATGTATATATACACACACACACACACATATATATATATATATATATATATATATATACACACACACATCATGCAGCCATAAAAAGAAAGAAACCCTACCACTTGCAATAACAAAGATGGAACTTGAGGGCATTTATGCTAAGTAAAATAAATCATACAAAGAAAGGCAAACACTGTATGATCTCATTCATATGTGGAATATAACAAAACCAAACTCACAGAAACAGAGAACAGCTTGGTGGCTGCCAGAGTCAGGGGTTGGGAGTGGAAGAAATGGATAAAGGTGGTTAAAAGGTATGAACTTCCAGAAAAAAAAAAAAAAAGAAAGAAAGAAAAAGAAAATTAACCATCACTTAAACTTTAAATAACTGAAGAAAATTTTCAAAGTTGGGGGCGCCCGGGTTGGCTCAGTCAATTAAGTTGTCCAACTCTTGATTTCAGCTCAGGTCATGATCTCACACTTTGTGAGATCCAGCCCCTCTTTGGGCTCTGTGCTGAGAGTGGAGCCTGCTTGAGATTCTCTCTCTCCTGCTCTCTCTCCCTGCCCCTCCCCCACTCGTGTTTGCACTCTCTCGCTCTAAAGTAAATAAATAAACATTTTTTTAATTAAAAAAAAAGAAATTTTCCAAGTTGGACCACCAGTTGCCTTTGTGTACAGGAAGAAAAAGTCATATCAAATCTCAACAACTAGCAAAGTTCCCAAGAGTTCCATTTTGAAGAGACCTGTTCCAAGCTAGTCACATCTATCAGCATCAACGCTCACGGAAGATGCTTCAAAGGTATTTCAAGCTGAAGATGGTTTATGAAATGTGTTGAGCTTATTGGACTTTGATCCTGACTGGCCCATTAATTTGGAGAATTTGGAAGGACAAAGATTGTGATATGGCTAAAAGGACTTTAGCCAAAGTAAATGTTGAAATGGTATTCCGCAAGCTGTCATTTTCTTCTGCATAAGAATCGCTTTAGTTGAGCTCTGTTCTTTTCTCATTTTGTGTATTAGGACCATATACAAAATATTACCACCGTTTGTTGATGGGATGGTTTGACTTAGTTTCTACAGTCTGAAACACCCTTGTTCTCTCTATCCTCTTCAGATTTCAATTTCCTCGTGTACATGTAACTAATACTACCACAGTTTAGGGTATAAATGAAGGAATTCTTTCAATATTCAAATTAAATGAGCCCCAGGCCAAACTTCACCTAGTTTGAGAGAATACGGTCTTTCTACCCTCCCCAGCAATCCAGAAGTGTTCTCTGGGTTTACAAGGTCAGTCTTAGCTACATTCCTGCAGAAGAAAGGGCTCTGACCATCAGTTCTCTTTGGCCAGTGCCGTTCTAGTCTACTCCAAAGGCTCTGTGATGATCTACCATGTGATGCCAGCAAATTCTATGGAGGCAGGCACCCTATGAACTGGAGAGATCTGTGGAAGACAGCTGCCTGAACACCATCCCTCACCAGCAAGAGGTAGAATCTGGTGGAAGAGGACATCTCTCTTTCCCAGGAGTAAGCTTTGTTCTAACTTGCCCTACCTTTGCACAGATCTGGAATTAAACAACTTTGTTGGCATACACACACACACACACACACACACACACACACAGCAGTTTCCCCTGTGACATATCCAGATTGGTGAACCCTAGGAAGATTTTTAGTCTCAGTACCCTTTCTACCTCCATCTTTGTTTTGTAGCCCTGAGCCACATCCCTCCCAATCCAGGCCTGCATACCCCAAGATCTCAAGGGGGAAACCCTCTCTTTTACATGTAAAACAAAGGAACTCAATATGGAACTCCCTAGGAAGCATACAATCTTAAATTCCATGGTCCCTGATTCTGTAACCTTTGTAATCTCACCTGTATGCATGAAGGCTGGTCACACTTTGCCTTTTTTTTGGAACAAAAGGAAACAAAGCTGGTCTATATTTAACAGACAACAGCTTACATGAAAGAATTCTGTTTTTCAAAATTACTTTTGGGAAGTTAAAATAGTATGTCATTTGTCAGGCAATATGAGTTTCTAAAACCTAAACTTCAGTCAAACTGTGCATCCTTTCTCTTCTTTTCTGGATGAAAATTATGTATTCCTTCAGCAAAGCTCTTAGACCCGTGTGTTTCTTCAGAAGAACCCCTCTCTGTGTGCTGGAGCTGTGGGAATGGAGGGAACACAAGGCATGGCTCTTGACTTTCTCAAGCTCACATTCTGACAATGAAAACAAACCTCTCCCAGAAATAACACCTTTTTTACAGGAATGTGGGTCAACCCTCCACACATCTTCTGACTCCACCAGGAAATCAGGCCGATGTTTAAACACCTAATGACGTCCTATCCCCCATACCCAGCACACAAAGGTGCTCAAGATACATCAGTAAACAAGCCCATGAACGAACGAATGGATTATGCACAGCACATCCTTGTCACTTCACTTTGGTCATAAAAATACCTTCCACTGAATCAGCCACTTGTTGGCCAGCAGGAATGCAATGGGAATAAAATACGGACCCTGGGTCTTTTCTTTTTATTTCCCCATTAATGTGAGGGACTTGGGATGGAAAGATCACACATTTTCTCTACAGAACATCTCATAATGAGAAAAATTCACTTTGGTTTTATCTTAAGCTTAAAGTTTAGCTGGAACCCAGCCCACCCCCAGGTGTATCAGCTGGTGTGGATTTAAAGACTGGAGTTTTCTAAGATTATAATTAACACTTCTTTACTATTTCTTCAGAGTCTGTTTGGGTCATCTGATGAACCTGCCTCCTGGAAAGAAATTACTGAACCCACAGGCTTTGAAAAGCAGCCAACCACATCATCTCATGCATTCGTTTGTCTCTTTGGGAAAAAAAATATCCTGCCAGCAGCCTGAGAGTTAAACAGTATTCCTGTCATGTTTGCCCTGGACTTGCCCAGTTAAATTGCAACAGCATGGGTCTCCATAATTATCTAATTGTTAGTGTTGTGCCTTTACGTAATTTATGATGTAGCATTAAAGTCTGACCCTGGGTTTGAAATGAAGTGCGGTACTGCTGACATCCAAGCTCAAATTAGTAGGTAAGCACCCAATTAACGATTATGCTTCTGTGCTTTCATTTCCATCTGACCACACTGCTACGCTAATCAGTTTTCTGAGCCTTTCACCTTCCCCATAACTAACAAGCATTTCTTCTGCTTTTTATGTCTGTGGATGCCCTGCATCCTCATAAAAAGCTCTCCATGACTGCTGTCTTTAAGTCTGCTGCCAAAATGGCTGCCCACGAGTGTGCGGGCCAGCTCCGATGCCTTTTCTTGGCAAAACCAAAGGTCAGCTTGATGGGTCCCCATTTCCCTTCTCCGAAAAAAAGTGATCTCTACAGAATGCCTACGTTCCAGAGATGGCCTCCATTGATTGCTAGAATCTGTCAAGTAAAAGATGGAGCCACTTGGATGTCTAGATCGTGGAGTCAGCAAATACTCTCAAGCAACAGACCTCCCCCAAATCCCCATCATCTATCTGACTGCCAGGGAAAGATCCAGCAAAAGCCCTTTTTCCAACTTCGTGCCTCCATCGCTCATCTCCCTGCACCTCCTGGACCACTCCTCCCATCCCCTCCAGTCACCTGCATTCCTCCTAAAGTACTGAGCATAAAATAGTGGAATATTAATAGAGGCTCAAGATATCATTCCTTCGACCTCAGTACCTGTACAAAAAAGACACTTAATACATCCTTTGTGAACACTCAAATGAGCATCTTCACGGGGAAGAAGAGACTTGCTAATTACCACATATGTATGTACTAGACCCACATCTTCTGTCTTCCCATCCATTCTTCCTTCTAGGACTGTATCACTTGGCATTTTGATCCCTAGTTAGCTGAGCCACTCCTTGCCCCCCTCCTAAGATCAGAGAACAGCACATTAATTTACTACCCCTGCCAAACACACAAAATCGGAACCAAATTTGGAATTCCCATTATTACTTTCCCTAATACACACCCTAATTCTATACTTAGACTGGCTTTCTATTCCAGATTCATCAAATTTTGTACACGACATAGATAGACATCTTCCTGTCCAACTCATATTTGCCCTAACCATAAAGTCATCACGAAACTTATCCAAAATTGGTGGCTTCAAACTTGAGTAACAGGAGCTTGTTTTTTTTTTTCTTATGTCCAGTCAAACTTCCTCATTACTCCAATATAAAAATCTCACTAACAGGAGGAAAAGAGACATACAGGCAGAGCACAGAGGACTTGGGGGACAGTGAAACTATCCTGTATGATAATGTAATGGTGGATGCATGTCATTATATATTTGTCCATGCTCACAGAACGTACAACACCAAGAGTGAACCCTAATACAAACTGTGGATTTGAGTGATTATGATGTGTCCAGGTAGGTTCATCAGTTGTAACAAATGTTATCACTGGTGGAAGATGTTGATAAGGTGGGAAGCTGGGTGAGGAGGGGGTCAGGGGTATACGGGAAATATTTGTAACCTCCTCTCAATTTTTCTGTGAACCTTCAACTATTCTAAAAAAAAAAAAAATCCCTAATTTTAAAATCCCATTATGAAAAAAGGATAAAATAGAACTCTTCTGATGAGAAGGAGTTAAATCCCCTACCACCACTAGGGTGCCATCAGAGGACACACGGCACACAGTTTGAAAACCACCACCCTAAAATAAATTACGGAAGCACATAAAAATAAAGAGATCCAGTAAAAATAAATCTTTGATTTGGCCAGCATTTCCTTTCTTTTTTTGTTTACAGTAGTTTAACATTCATTGAGTACACAAGTTATTAATCTTTTGAGATAAGAAAAGAAGGAGGAAGGCATCTTTGTTCCCATTGTATGGGTACCCCAGGACACAGAGCTGGCTAAGTTGGAAAGATGAAATAAGAATTTAGTCCCCTGCGTCATCCAGCTCTCCTTCCACACCACAGTGTCTCCCTGCAAATGTTCATATCACCTAGATGTGTGTCATCGATCACACACATATGCACAAGAAGTACTTTTGGTGCTGACCATGAGGATGATGATGGGGAGAGCAAGGGAAATTGGAAGGGGAATGAAAAGAATACTCTATTAGCACAATACTTGAGAAGCATATTGTATAACTCACTTATTGTGCAGTGAGTCTCCATCTTGTGAACTTCTCATCCAACTGAACGACTCCCTGTGTAAATCAGTAACAAGGAGGTCTCATCAAGCTCAACTAGATAAGAACGATGAGATGACAGTAGCCCATCTTCAGCTTTGATCAGAATTGTTTATAGCATGCAGATATTTAAAAGCATAAAATAAGCAAATAAACCAAGTTCCTTCTAAACTTAGTGGTAAGTGGATGCAGATAATACACAATCCTAGAAAAATTGCATAATAGTGGCCCCTATTTGGACATTGTCCAAAAAGGATGGTAGCAGCCTATCAAGAAAACCACAAGAGTGCTTATGAGAAGGACATTTCCCTCTTTGAAGCCTGGAGAGAGCCAAGGAATTAAGGAGGGGCAAGAGGGCAGTGGGGGCAGGGGTGGGGGCAGGGGTGGGTGAACTTCCCTTTCCAGAGGAAATTCCACCATCTCCCTACTTGAGCAACATATTTGCACCCTTCAGATGCTTTAGGGAGAAGTTGGCTTACATCACTTGCCTGATAAAGATTTGTGGAAGAAACAAGCAAAGTGAAATGCACTGTTAGCCATTACGATCAAATCAAGAGCTTTTGAAGTAGATTTAAAAATAGTAGTAGACCCAACTACTCACACACTAGCAGAATCTAGCCTAGTAATTTAGCCTCTCGAAGATTCCATGTTCACACCTGTGAAGGGAGGAATACTAATAATCCCCACTTCACTGCATAATTTGGGGATTAAATGAGATAATGAAGGAAATGCATGTGAAGCACAGGGTACATAGCAAACACTCAACAAATGCTAGTTCCTTTCCTTGTATCTGTAAGATACTGGATGCAATGACATATGGCTCTCAGTCCCACAACTCAAACTAATTTATTAAAAAAAGTAACTTCAAGCCCTGCTCCCACTGAGTTTCCAACCTAGGGATTACAGCTAAATGTCCATAAAACTATCAAAGTCACTCATTTTTCTGGGTTAGGAAAGTGGTTATCCCACTAATTCTTGAAGGCAGAGAAGAAAAACAAGGATGAACATCCCACCTTTCCAGTATTATGAGAGTAAAGGCACAGTAATTGCATTTACTCTGGTGGATGTATATCAAAGGTAGCAATGGGGAGACACAACGGGCAGACTGTATCCCATCACTGCAGGGCAGTCTTACTAGAATCTTCCCATTTCAGCAGCCTTCATCACTGTGTAGAGGAGAAAGATAGCTTATCATAGTTTCAGTTAGATTGTCTTAGAGCCTGTAGCTAAAGGAAAGCTAGCACTTATAAGGACAGAGATTCCAATCATTAAGTAATAATACCCCCAGAAGTCAATTAACCGCATATCACCTATAGAGTCAGTGTATCAATGGGGATTTGATCCAAGAAGCAAAACGATGAGGCATTCAGAATAGATGTGTTGCCAAATGAGACCTGGAAGATGGAGAAGAGTCCATGCAAGCGATTGCCTCTCCACCTGGCATTGTGCCTTTAGTCACCATTATTAAGTCAGCTGAGTGGGTTGTATGTGAAATGGGGGAGAACAATGAAGGACTGGACCCCACCCACATAAACTGTAACCCATAAATACGACCTGGGACCTCCACAGCTGTCTCTTGCCACTTCTAACCTAAAAGTCATGGCGGCATGAAGAAAAAGCTGGCACCCTCTACCACAGAGCTGCACATAGGAGGGAACTTATGGAAGCTAGAGGAGCTATAGACCCAATGCTGCCCATGTCAGCAACGTGAGACAACACATCAGTGACAAAGTGTGTTGGCTGCCACAGAGCTTGGAGCTCAATCCACCTCAACTCTTGGAACATAAAATTGGCTTCTGCTCCACTTCTATCTTCCAAATCTTGCACAAATTTCTCCTGTGACCAACCCCAACCAGGAAGCAGCCAGCGCATGGAATTCTGGGAAATGTGGTTCCAGTTTAGCTAATATCCACAGTCCATAACCACCACGGAGAGCAAACAACAATCCAGTGATGGAAACACACTTCACTGGTATGCTGGTCAACTGACACCTGGCTGGCTTCCTCATTTCTCTCTACCCAAGCTCCTCATGATTTACAACAGCTTCTTATCCAACAGTCCAGCATCCTTTGTTCCTGCCTCCTGTTGATCTACGTCTGGTTAACTTGCCACTATATAAAGTCTAAGTGCGCCTTTTATTTCTATGGTCACAAACTAGTTTGAATGAATGACCTCTGGTGATCATGGCATCTCTTTGCTCCTCTCTCCCAGCTCTCGATTTACCAAGGAAAGGATGTCTTAATGAAGAGGGTAATTTAATCTGAACTGCTCCTTAATTCCTAGGCATCTCTTAACTGCCTAGCTGTCAAAAGAAAGTGTGTTTTTTCAGCTGCATGGTCTATCAGGGTCTCATTAATCTACCATGTTTTAATATCCATTAGTGAGCATTAATCTAAAAGGATGGAACTGGGGCAGAGATCTCATTCTTCTTGTCTTTTCTAAATTTCTATCATCAGAGGAAGTTTTTTTTTTTTTTCCTCTGTGAGGCTCCAAAGAGGATCAAATAAACTGAAGAGTGTTCGTGCATCTGTCCACATTGACAGATTGCTATTTGTGCCACCCCAGCTGGATCTGAAGTTTTTTACTGGGTTCTTCTGGCAAAGCACACAGCACGAGTTCAACCTCACCTCATACTAGGTCATGAATCCCATCCTTCAACACTTACCACCAACGTGCTCCTTGTTTGGGATACCGTCTCCTTCTCCATTTGTTCTTTCTAGTTCCTACACTTTCATGCAGCGCCACAGCTCTGGCCTCTGAATAGATTGCACAATCTAGCTTGTGGAAGCAAAGTGTCTGAATCTGAGGTCATCCTAGAGTCATCGATATTCAGCGTAATAATGATTTTTTAAAAAGTGATTCCAAGAGGGCAAAGAGACAAAAGGGTTTCCCAGGTGCCTAATAATTGTGGCAGCAAGATTATTTTGAATTTCACCTCTACCTTTCCCGGACAAGCTGCAGCCTTGATATCTCTGAAAGGATTGTATTCTTGAGCCATTACTTTATGTTAAGGTTTCTCTTCAGAAGCATAAAACATATTCAGAAAATGTGGCCTTTGCTATGATTTGGAGGAGGAAGTCTTCCATCCAATATGCAAAAGCTCACCTAGTCAAAGAAATTGAATGCCATAGATTCACGCTTGGAGCCTTCATCTAAGAATTCAGATTTTTGTTTGTTTGTTTCGTTTTTGTTTTTGTTTTTGCTTTTACTATGAGAAGAGTTCCCCAGACTCACATGCCTATCACAGAAGATTTCATTTTGTGTTTTTTTTTAATGTTTATTTATTTCTAAGACAGAGAGAGACAGAGCATGAGTCGGGGAGGGGCAGAGAGAGAGGGAGACACAGAATCATAAGCAGGCTCTAGGCTCTGAGCTGTCAGCACAGAGCCCGAATCGGGGCTCGAACTCACAAACCGTGAGATCATGACCTGAGCCGAAGTTGGTCACTCAACCGACTGAGCCACCCAGTCGCCCCTCATTTGGTCTTAAAGAGGCACAAGCACAGGGTCTTCTGAACCTCCCACCCAATCACTTACCTGATGTGAACTGCAAATGTATAAATTACCTCAATTCACTTTCTAGATCACCCCAGGCTATACCCCTGGATGATATATTGTATGGAGAAGTTCTAGTCCCTCATTCTGGACCTTGGAAACCAGCAGGATGATGTTGGTGACTCAATCAAAATGGGAAATCATGGCAAACTAAATAGCATGGTCTCATTGGCACCAGGAATGCTATCTACGTCTGGCCAATGGTACCCAATGGAGTAACAGAATTTAGAGCCTAAATCTGCAGGGTTTCTAATTTTTCAAGAGAAGCTAGAAATCCACAGTTTTAAATAAAATCTTCCAAATCTAAAGATAAGCTTAAAATGTGGTAAATCCTGTGTAAGTCAGTTCCACAGGCAGAAGCCAGCCCAGAGGCTCCTGGTTTTGTAATCTCATTCCCAGAGATTTAGTAGCAGGGCTGGGCCCCTAGACATGACTTGTCACTAGAAATACAAGTTCAGTCACCTCTCGTGTTTTTAATGCACATTCATTTCTATTTGAAGTCACTAGAGAGAGGCAAAAGCAGATGGAAACCAGAGCCACAGTGGGTGATACGCATGTATATGCAGAATTACACCTCAAGAAATGCAAAAAGAAGTTCTTCGGGACAGAGTGAAATGACACTAGATGGAAACTTAGATCCACAGGGAAGAGTGAAGAGCACTAGAATGGTGAAGGAGGGCAAAAACAGAAGACTATTTTTCTTTTAATTCAGAGTTTATAATACAGTTAACCCTTGAACAACGCTGGGGTCAGGGGTGCCAGCTCCTCACACAGTTGAAAATACAGGCATAATTTTTGGCTCCCCCAAAACCTAACTACTAATAGCAACTATTGACCAGAAGACTTACTGATAGCATAGTCAATTAATATTATTTTGTATATTATATGTAGTATATGCTGTATTCTTACAATAAAGTAAGCTTGAGAAAAGAAAATGTGAAGAAAATAGTAAGGAAGAGAAAATACATTTACGGTACTACATTAATTGAAAAACAATCCACATATAAGTGGGCCTGAGAAGTTAAAACCTACATTGTTCAAGGGTCAACAATATATGTGTGTATACAAACATATGATAACTATAGCCCAAAGGATGAGAGAGAAGAATAACAAATCATTCTGTCTCAACATTCTTATACTTTACATGAAATGGAACAATAATAACACTAAACAGACTGTGATAAGCTAGTAAATGATATATATATTATACTTCCTAGAGCAACAACTATAAAAAAAAATACTTCCTAAGAAGTATAGGTAAGATCCAATGGAGGAATTAAAATGAAATAATAAAAATAGATTTAATAACCTAAAGAAGGCAAGAAAGGAAGAAAGGAGAAACAAAAGACAGATGTACAAGGAGAAAAACAGCAAAATTCCAGACTAAACTCAACCATACCAAAAAAATCTATTAAGTGTAAATAGACAATTAATTTCTATTAAAAGGCAGAGATTATCAGCCTGGGTGTAAAACAAACAAACAAACAAACAACAGGACCCACCTAAATGTCATATACAACAGAGAGACTTTAAATTCAAAGATACAGATAGGTTAAATAAAAGGATTAGAAAAGGCTGACCATACAAGCTCAGCAAAACAGAGTGGATGTGGCTATATCCATACCAGATAAAATAAACTTCATACGGACATTCCATAGTAATAAATGAGCCCATTCATCAGGAAGATATAACAATTCTTAATGAGTATGCACTTACTCCTGAGGCAAAATACAAAAATACATGAGGCAAACTGATAGAAATAAAAGAAGATAGAGACGGATCTGCACTCCTAGTTAGGGATTGTAACACTATAGGTCTAGATCATCTGAATATAATGGGCCTGGCATCACTGTTTTCACGAAAGACATTCCACACATTTAACAAATGAGGCATGGATTCTGAGCCATCAGAACAGACACTGGCCGTAGAGCTCGAGGAATGGCTTAGAATCCCCTGCCTTGCCAGGCGTTATTGCTTTAGTCACCAGACCAAAGGAGAAGGACCAGGCAGGCCAGATGTAGGAAGCTTAGGATAATGCAAATTCACCAACAGGCATGAAAGTATCACAATATTTTAACAATCAATATGGCTCCACGGGTAAGCATCAGGTTAGTTGACTCCTTTCCTAAGAAGAATGCTACCACTGGCTTCTTCCAGAAGGTATTTTCTTAGACTGAAGTTTCCTTGAAAACAAGATCTGGGATTGATTCTTCCTTGTAGTTCTCACCAAGCTTGGTACAGAGCCCTCTTCATAATAGCAACATCATCAAAATTAGCACAATGAAAGAAATACTAAATAATTTCTTTCTTTTTTCTTGGTGTAAGAGGTACCCTTTGGCAACACCTCCATCTACATTCAGAAAGAGGACACTGTCGTACTTAATTCCTTCATCACAACGGTTAAAGCCAAAGCTTAGCAAAACATATTGGGATGCTGGCACCTTCTGTTGAACAAGTTGTCTATAAAAGGCTGCTGAAAAGGAGCATATGTTTGTGATAACTGTAAAACACATTATATTTACGAACCAGGAAGGAATGTAAATGTTGAATATTAATACACTTGAGGTCTTATTTAAATTAGAAGTTGATCTCTGATGTGACTCGATTCTTTCCAAAACATGACAGTCCCTTTGAGGGTCTCTTCTGCGTAGGCTGCGTGGGTGAGAAGTCAGCCTGGCCCCTACTGTCACTGTAGCCCTGTCTCGACGTAAGGATTAAGATGCCACACTGTGTTCTGAAAGGCGAGGTGGGTTAAAAGAGGAGTGAGGCCGGGATGCAAGGCGATGTGGTGCAGCGTGTGAGTGAACAGTCACTGACTCGCTGGGAGCCCCAGAGACACCGCCCCGTAGCTCAGCACATGTGTTCACCCAGCACGTGGGACTTGTCTCCAAGGGAAGCAAGGAGGTGCCACAATTCCAGGGTGGTCCCCAAAAGCAGGGAGGGAGGGGGTCTGTAGCAGCCTGGCTCCTTCCCATCTCCTGTTTCCCATGGGTCAAGGCTCACCCCCTATGAAGCCAACTACCCAGTACTTCTGGGCTGCACCGCCCGACCCTCTAGTGGCCACTCTGGGATCCAGATCTCATGACCTTCGGACGGTAAGAAAGCTGAGCATGGAGGGGTAACTCGTATGAGCGAGAGTCTCAAAGAGCTAAAGAAGGAAGCGGTCAAGGTAACCAGGGAAGATGCGCAAGCTGTAGCTCCCTTACACCCCATGCTGGCCAGTCCCGCGCACCGGTGGAGACACAGCCCCTGCCACGGTGCAATCCCGCAGCTCTGCAACCTTGCCAAAGTGCTGCAGCCTCTCGCTGACGCCTGCAGGTTGGGAAGGCAAGGGCTGTGGGCCAGGACGGAGTGTGAACAGAGGAAGGAGGAGGAGTTACTTCAGAGAAATGACTGAAGCTAGAAAGAGCCGGAGCCTTAGGATCAGATAAACCTTGGTTCAAATCCCACCTCCACCCTTACTGGTGGCACAACTTCATGAAGTCACTAGACTCCCCGGGTGAAGTTTTCCCATCTCACAAGGGGATAAAAACAATGGTCTATGGGGGGGGCCGGAGGGGGGGGTTAGGCCCATATGCCTCCTGGCACAGCGCCAGGCTCTCACCACTCATGGAACAGGAGCTCCTGCATGCACCGGAGATTACATATCAATATCCTCAGGGCCTCACCTTGCTTAATAAGTAATATTCGTTAGCAGGTGGTTGCCGGATAAGCTTAGGGCCTGAAAGCAAAGTCACCAGACTCCAAAGAGCATGGCATTGCCTATAAATAGGATGAAGACACACACACGAGCACATAGGGATGTTCGTAAATGCCCTGGGCCCACCTTGCCGGTCCCTGTGATCTTCCCCTGCAGAACACATCGGCCGCTAAGCAGCTCAAACACTCAGCTCGAGGACAAGTTGCCTTCTCTTTTTTCCTATTTGGCAAGGACAAATCTGACAGCAATGTAGAACCCGTGTAGGTATTTAAACAGCCCGTGCGGCAGGGAAAGCCTTCAGCCCTGCCATGAAGGATAGACTTTACGACAACATCCACTATACAGATGAGCCCTCAAATTAGTGCAGGAGCCGCGAGTCCTCGGGCTCGGAGGAGAGAGGCGTCCACCACGCTGCCTCTGCCGCCGGCCGCGCCGCCAGGGGCATCCATCACAGTAAGTACCCGAGGAACAACACCTCTGATGCCTCTTTATTGGACCGCCGGCAAATGAGGCAGTAGATTAGGCCTGACACGGGCATAGCGCAAGCGGAGGTTTGCTGGGTGTAATTAATTGGAACTTCGCCAGCTTGACAAATTGGGATGATGAATCTATCTTGTATGAATAGGGAAAAAATGCATAATCAGTCAAAGATTTAGTTAAGACAGCTTTACTCTGACTCCCTGCCATAGCTAAATCCATTAAGGCAAGGAGACATCACTTTAAAGAAGGCAATGTCCTTCATATGTTCAATTTATAACTTTTTGTTCTTGAATTTATGAGAGAAGTCAACTCAGATTTGCTTGACTTGAAGGGGAGAAGAGGTTTCTCTTGCGAGTTTAAAACGTAATTTGTCTCCTGTGTCTTTTAGTGCCGTGGAAATATGTGTAAATAGACTTTGGGGGGATTTTATTATCAATTCTATAAAGCATTTTATTAGTAGTTGAACCAAACGGGCCACTTTGCCTCCGCGGCCATGGTTTTGTGCTAAATATAAAAAGAAAAACTTTCTCATCAGGTTCCTCCCACACACCCATTTTCTAGATCCCGTTTGTAGACTGTAATAGATTCAGCAGTAGGTGGGTGAAGAAGACTGCTTTCTGTTCTAATTGGCAAGAGAAATCATTTTTTAATTTCTTCTACATCCACGTTGGGTCGGCTTGTGAAAAGTACCAATTAGGTGATTACCTAGCTAATTTGACAAATGTTAAAAAAAAAATCAAACAAGATAAATCAGCCCTCCCATTAAAAAAAAAAAAAAAAAAGACTTTAGAATTATTGGCAAGATTAACTAGATGGTTATGCCCTGGGCAAGAAGACATTGCTTCCAAGAAGAAAGAGGGCAGGTTCACACGTCTTCAATTCTTTAATGCATGACTTTGCAGGTATTAATTAGTTCATAGCCCTTACATCTATGGGATTTTTAAAAATGTAATCTGTGTGTCAATAATTCTGCCCACCCTCTCTACTAAACAATGAAGCCTTTCTGCCCGTCGTTTGTTCTTCTGTGGAAAATAGAAGCTGTCTGGGGCTTTCACAAGCAAAGTCTTCCCACCGTGAACGACAACGGTCTCCATTTCAACCTGGACATTGTTCCTTTTCACCCGACGTAGAGCAAAATGCTAAGACAATAGTACAATTAAAATGCCAAGACCTTGCATGCAACCCCGCCCACAGTTGAACACAAACACTGTCCGTGTGTCCACTGGGGCAGGCCCGCGGTGCACCTCCCAAGGCCAGTCACCTATACATGCCCAGGTGGGAGCTTCTGGAGGTTAGTGGCCTGGAGCCCATTCATAAGAAAAGCTGTTGCTTTTGCAGTTGTTCAGGAAGGCATGAAGGAAAGGGATGGAAGGAAAGAACCAAGGGCAGGCTGCACTGTGATGACCACACCGGGGCTGCATGAGCAACTCACCAGAGAGCTGCTGTCACTTTTTCCGCACCCCCTGCGCCAGTGCAAATGTCCTGTAAAAAAAAAAAAAAAAAAAGATACGTGTGAAACTCGCTAAATACCTCTTTGGATATGGACTGGCCGTCCTGTAATTTGAATCACACCTTAGCTTCAAGTGGCAAAATGCCTTTCCTCGCTACCCATAAAAACTTTTAATGTTCCATGAAACTTAAGAAGTAGAAAGTGAGAAAAAAGTTGAAAGGTACTCGATTTTCCTTTTGTGGGTCTTTTTTTACAGTCTTTTTCAAAGGACGGAGAGACAGACACCGGCAAACGCACTGTTTGAAAGGGGTGCGGGAGAGGAGAGGCCCCTCAGGAGACTACTCCAGTTACAATTAACAAAGGGTGTGATGTTTTGCTGGCGGCACTAGCATTTACACTTAAGAAGATAATCGTTAAGCAAATTGGGGCCATTGTTAGCCACAACTTTCCTTCTCCTCCTTTTCAAAATTTCTATTTTTCTTTGAAGTGTTAGCATGTTGCTGAAAGGTTACAATCTTTTCTCTTCCATTTTTGTCTAAGCCAGCCCCGTATTCACAGGACAGGAAAATCTTACTCCAGAAGAGAATTTTTCATTTTTAATTAAGGTGTTACCATGCATTATCTCATTTAGTCCTGTCTGTCTCCATTAGGCGAGAACTGATTTTTTTAAATGGGATTCAGGGACGCTAAGAGTTACACCCAAAGTATAGCTGTAGGTGTGTGGTTAGGATCCAAAACCAAGGTCTTCCAGTTCCAGATGCCATGGCCTTTGTATTAAACTATAATGCATTGTCTCCCCATAATAATAATAATCAGGCTGTCTTTACAGTTTTTAAATTTAGTAATAAAAATAGCTGTCTGTGTGCCAGGCACTGTGCAATGGCATTTATCTTAGTTAACCCTCACAACATCTCAAACAAGTATGATCACCTCCGCTGTACGGATGAGGACATGAAGGCTGAGAGAGGGAAAACAACACAGCAGATTTCAGACCGTGCTTACAGGGTCCAAGTCGAGCTTCTTAACCACCAGGTTCGGGTCACAGGTTAACAATCCTTTTCCACATCATGCTCCCTGTGATCTCTCCACTTCCTGTCTTCTTGTCAAATCCACGGGCAAGTTATCACTTCATCACTTCTTCCCTAACCAGGGGTAAAAACCTACCCAATGGCCGGGTGCCCCTTTCCTCAATCAGCCAGCCCAATCCCACCATCTGAGAGATGCTGTCCTTTCTGCCCAAGCTGCCACATACTCGGCAAGCATGCACTAAGTACTCTGCTGGGGACACGGCAGATCCTGGGAGTACTGTAGAGGGGATCCAGAATGGCCAGACATGCAGGGTTAGCAAGGTCACAGCTAGGGGTATCTTTAACCCCTGCATTTTAACCCCATAGAAGAGTGATGATGGATCTCCAGGCAGACTGGACATTGGCAAAGCTGGCAAGCAGGCGGTGGTCTCTAGATTTGCTCACAGTCTACTGAGGCCAAGGAGGGTGTAGGACAAAGCATGTGGCAGTCCCTGACAGGGAGCAGAAGGAGGGCAGGGGTGAAAGCCGCATCCAGGACGTGACTTGAAAGACATCAAGAGTTTGTGCTTGGTGACCATGTGGGAGCCATGTAGCTATGGGTGGACCACCCTAGGACTGGGACCCAGAAAATAATCCTAAAGTTGTTCATCTTCTTCAAGATTGGCTTTGCAAATGGAACTGCAGGATAAACATGCAGGGGCTGAGTTGAAAGGAGCCTGAAAGCAGGGGCTAGAACCACCTCTCCCGGGACGATTCTCCTGCGGAGAGACAGGCTAAGCCAAAGAAGGAGATTTCCTAAAGGGTGGAGAAGAGATCTGTTGCGAGGTCCCATCCAATCATAAAGAGAATGTTACAGAATGGAAAGTTCCTAGAGAGAGACGTAGGAAGGTGTGGGCGTGAATTCCAGTTCAACCACTTACTGGTTCTCCCAGTAGGAAATCTCTGAACTTCCCTTGTCTCATCTGTTAAACAAAAAAATAGTAATAGGGTCAACATGTAGTTGACCCACATGCCCACCATGTCTCCTCACTCAAACCACTTCCTAAGCCCTCGTTCTTAGCAGCCTTGGCCACGACATCCTGCCTACACCCGCTCTGGCGTTGGACCCAGGATGGACCCCAGACCATATCTAGATTAATGAACGCCTGGGAATGTGGAATTGGGACTTCCTAGGTGCAGTTAGCAGTGAGCGGGTAGGTAAGCTTCTAAGTTTTGCAGACTCAGGTACTAAGGGCACAAGGGCAGCCTTGACAGCTGTGTGCGAGCAGTTAAATAAGAAGATGTGCAACAGGAAACAACGACAGAGAAACGGCTCTTTCTCTCTCTCTTTTTCTGTTTAATGTTCACTTATTATTTTTTTGAGAGAGAGAGAGAGAGAGACAGAGAATGCAAGAGCAAGCAAGGGCAGAGAGAGAGGGAAAGAGAGAGTCCCAAGCTGAGAGCGCAGAGCCCCATGAGGACTCAGTCTCACAAAACGTGAGATCATGACATGAGCCGAGTTCAAAGTCAAACACTTAACCGACTGAGCCACCCGGGCACCCCAGAGAAATTTGCTCTTTCTAGGGCTAGTCCTCCTAGGGCTATAATTAAGTTCTAAGAGGGTTGTCTGTATCTTACAATAAATTCTTTTATTTGAGCCTCTGAGCGAGTTTCTTTTGCAAGCATTTTGCCCTGATTGAGATACTCAACAAATAGCAACAATAACAATGATGATAACAATAACAATAACAATGATGACTCCAACATGAGCCCACTGACAATGACAGTACCTTCCATGATATTAAATGTTCTTGTATAAGGTTAGCCACCGCAGGTAAAGGTACTTATAATTCACTGACCTAATAATGAGAACACTACGGCAATAAGATAAATGCATTTCCTATGACTTTGCTATCCTAGGTCCTTAGACCAGCAATATTATCACCAGCTGGAATCTTGTAAGAAATGAAGGCCTTCAGGCCACCCCCCCCTCCAGACTCGGTGAGTCAAAATCTGCATTTTTACAAGATCATCAGGTGAATTATATACACACGAAGTTAAAGAAGTACTTCCCTGATACGAATACCTGCCCAGGGAATAAGATGCCCCTTTGGTCACCCTCCTGGTCACCCAGAACGGGTTCAGGTGACACAGTTGGCTGAGCCCATCTTCCATTCCTCTCTCATGGCTCCCTACACACCCTTCCAAATCTGAATGCTCATTTAAGAGGACAATCTCCCTGCCAAAAGTGGACCATTCTTCTGTCAAGGGGAAAGAACCCAAGCTCTGGCCATTTGCTCCTGGACCAGTTGCATGGCCCCATTAGTTTACAGGATTTAACATCCACTTCTCAGATTATAAACCCTCAAAGGGTTCTTTCCAGCTCCCGACACACCAAATAAACATGTCTATTAAATATCTGCTGCAGGCCTTTTCAGCTCCCACCATCTGAAAGGCTAGTGGAGGCAACTTGCAAAGCACCAGGAAAACTAAATTAGAATCAGTCAGCTTTCATCTTCCAGTGACCTGATTTTCAGTAAAACGGGAATAACCACCTATCCCAGGGTTTTAATGACACAGTAAAGAGTTTAAAGTATGGATTTCATAGAGTCGGAATGAGAATATATATGCTATATACTTATTCATTTGTTCGTTCATTCATTCATTCAGTCTTTCATTTACTTTTTCCAACTGCCCTGTTCTGACAGAGGACAATAAGAGACAGGAGGTTTCATTCTACACGTCTGGATAAGGAGACAGGGATTGCCAAAGGGGCAACATATTGGATCCATGCTGACTCTCAGGAACAAATTATTAGGTTTCTTTTCAAGCTCTTTAATCGATTTGAAAGTAGATGAGAAAGTATGGTGTGTGAATTAAAGCAAAGAGGGTAGATGTTACAGTCAGTCCAAAGCGGCTCAAATACTGGCTGAGACTTAGTATCCTGCGGGTTTTTTGAGCTACATGTCTATCAAACCCGAATTACACCATCTGTAAGATGGGGACAGCCCCTGCATTGTGGGCTAGTTCTAAGGATTAGGGAAAATGCCACTTTGATTCATTATTTCTCTATAGAAGAAGACATCTCATGACTGTTAATACCTACAAGAGCCTCCTGAAAATGGAGCACCCCAAGCGTGGCACCCTTAAGGAGTGATGGTTTTCAGCCCTCAGAGCTTTTGTGAAGATTGAATGTGCTAAAGATTGTGATTGTCTTAGCACAGTGCTTGAATACTATCTGTACACATGGTGTTCGATACTGTTATGATCTTTCGGGTGAAACAGATGTGTTCACAGGGGCGCCTGGGTGGTGCAATCAGTTAAGCATCAGACTTTGGCTCAGGTCATGATCTCGCGGTTCGTGGGTTCAAGCCCCGTGTTGGGCTCTACACTGACAGCTCAGAGCCTGGAGCTTGCTTAGGATTCTGTGTCTCCCTGTCTCTCTGCACCTCCCCCACGTTCTCGCTCTCTCTCTCTCTCTCTCTCTCAAATAAAAATCTTAAAAAAAATTTTTAAAAAGAAACGGTGCATTCACATCCCAGTGACACACTAGCTCTGTGACCATGAGCAAGTTTATTGATTGATAAGCTCTCTTATTTCATAAAAGATTTGATTTACCTTGTCAAGTGAGCTCAGTTTCCTCATCCGTTCAATGGAACTATCTTGAATATTATATGAGGAGACTTATAGACCAATAGTTGCTAATATTTTTCTTTTCATTTCCCCAATCCATCTTTGCTCTGCTCGGTGCCCCTAGAGGCTGAGCCCGACAAACCACACCCTCAGCTCTTTTGTTGGCTGACTCCCCTTTGGGTTTGGCCGATAGAGACCAGCGGGAAAAGGAGGATGGTAAGAGAGAGAGGCAGGAGTATTTCTTCCTCTTGCCCTCCCTGCTTCAGCACAGCATCTCTGGCACTATCAGCCTCCTCCGTGGCTGCAGCTTTGCCAAGCAGCCCTTCTTCCTGGGCACCACCTTTCACCACCATATATAACTATTACCCCCATTTTCCACTGCGGACTCGAGTGGCGGCAGCTCCCCACTGTTGCCAAACTCAAGGTGCTTTAATATTTCTTGTCCGGTCCCTTAATGCTGTCCATTCCTCTGAAAGAAGCCCCTTCTTGAAAGTTGCTTCGTGAAAACACCTGACTGAATTGTTTCAAAATACTGCACCCCACGACGATGCTCCCTTGTAGGAGGCATAGCATTAGACTATCTATCCAGACAGCTGCCCATTCTTTGGAACTGCTCTTCAGCCCATCTGGAAGCAATCAAGACACACACTTAATCTAAAGAGAATGCAACCCTAAGCTGGATAGAGCCCATTCAATGTTTTCTGGAGAATCCGAACCACAAGAAACAGGGACTGAATTGGTGAACGGTGGTGGAGGTCCCAGCCTGATAGAACAGAAAGAGAATTTGTGGGTAGGAAGAGAATTTACAGTGTTGCTCAGTATTAGCAGCCCAATGATCACGGTACTACCTGGAATTAAGACTCCCCTGTTTGGTTCCCTAGACAGAGATGTGGCTAACACGGGAGGGAGAGGGACTGGAATGGAGGCGTGCCACCAGGAAGAACATTACTGTCAGTGACGTAGGAAGGAGTACATTGAAGTCACGGTGCACAGAATTTCAAAGGGCTCAAGCGTAGCTTTGCTGGAATGATCTAGCCATTTGACTTTGGGCAAGCTCTGGGGACTTTGATTCTTCATCTATGAGATGAAGGGGTTATTTTACAGCTGAGTCTCAAGGCACTGTTTATCTCCAGAGTTTTCTATTTTAGGATTAAATTTTCCTAGCCAGCCCTAGCCACTGTGATACACCAAGTTTCTTCTTTTCATTTGCTTCCTGTTTCCAGAAAATCCTCCTTTTGAAAGGCAGCTTGGACTTTGAAGCTGTTGACCTAATGCTGTGGCTGATCAAAGTATTTCCATGAATGGACATAGCCAGAACCAGATTTGCTTTTAAAATGTGGACCTCTCAGTGGTCACGTTTGAGCTTTCTATCTCCATCTTATTTATCCACGTTGAGAATGAGTTTAATGCTTCGAAATGCTGGTTTGGGGGGGGAAATACTGATAGAATTCTTTCATAGAGAGAAAATGGCCCATGCATAAGGAATATTCACTTAGTCACTGGTTCAGTTACTGACTCAACTTGGGAAAATTGAGCCTTTTGGGGTCTGAGGACCTTTTTTTTTTTTTTTTTTTTGTCTTTACTGTTTGTTTTAAACAGTCTTAAATGCCTCACAGAAATGTGAAATATGTCTTTGTATTTTCATTTGCATATATTTAATTCTTGAGTAGTAGAGGGAATGCTGTGATTGCTGCATATGCCCACAGATGAAGCAGAAGATTTTAATTCTCTCTTGTAGTTATGACATTAATACTGCTACTTTTAAAAGTATATATATTTTGGCATCAGATATCCACCATGTATGTGAGAGTTCCAGTGTAAATTTGCAACTCTGATGACTGTTTGGTTATCGCAAGAATACCTTATATTCTTGTAAAAAAGTCATAAAATATCATTGCTCTTCTGGTTTGCAAAATTAACTGGAGAGGAAAAAAAAAAGTAGTTGGTGCAACCATAAGGCTGCATTGCAAGTGAGAGGTAAAAATATATCTGGGGCCGAATTTTAAAACTGAATGATATCAGGGGCGCTTGGGTGGCTCTGTCAGTTAAGCGGCTGACTTCGGCTCAAGTCATAATCTCACGGTTTGTGGGTTCGAGCCCCGTGTCAGGCTCTGTGCTGACAGCTTGGAGCCTGGAACCTGCTTCGGATACTGCATCTCCCTCTCTGTCCCTCCCTGGCTTGTGCTCTCTCTCTCTCTCTCTTTCTGTGTCAAAAATAAATAAGCATTAAAAAAATTTAAAACAAACTGAATGATATCATAAGTAAATCAAATTTTAAAGATGATTACTTCCTCCACTTCTACTTAAATTTAAAATGAGGTAGCTTATGTGTAAGGTTTTTTTGTCGTTGTTCAAATTCTATTGTTTTCACTATAAATTCTAAGTACTGTTAAAAATTATATGGCAATCAAATTATATACTAAGAAGTATAACAAGAGTCTTTGGCTCCAGAATCAGAGTTCTGGGACCATAATTTAAAGAAATAACTGAAGAAACAAAATCCATGGGGATGAATGTATTCATTTTCACATTATCTATTATATGGAAAATTGGAGACAATTTATAAGCCTAACAATAAGATTTATAAGTAAAATATGGAATATAAAACTCAATAGAATCGCCTAGAGCCACTGCTATGAAAATTTTTGTTATATGAAGTTCACCAAAAAAAAAAATTATATGTTCATTATCACTGTAACCATGTAAAACTATGATTAAATCTTATAAAGGGACATGTAAAAATAAAAAATCATTCGCATTAGATTGATGGGATTAGAAATAATACATTTTAAGAGGAAATCCTTATTATTTTTAGAAAACTGCTCTTTACAGCTTAAAATAGAAGACTGAATCTAGAAGAAAAGATTCTCTGACAAGGCTCTGAAGGAAAAGAAACAAATGTTTACTTCTGTATTAGGGATTACTGGCTGCCAGGAACAGAACCCCACTCGACCCAGTTTAAGCAAAAGAAAATTTATTGCGTGGGCGCCTGGGTGGCTCAGTCAGTTAAGCATCTGACTCGATTTCGGTTCAGGTCATGATCTCATGCTTCCTGAGTTCAAGCCCCCACATGCGATTCTGCACTGACAGAGCGGAGCCTGCTTAGGATTCTTTCTCTCCCTTTCTCTCTGTCCCTCCCCTGCTCACACAGTTTCTCTCTGTCTCAAAATAAGTAAATCAACTTTTAAAAATGTCTTGCAAGGGCGCCTGGGTGGCTCAGTCGGTGAAGCGTCCAACTTCGGCTCCGGTCATGATCTCACGGTTCCTGAGTTCAAGCCCCGAGTTGGGCTCTGTGCTGACAGCTCAGAGCCTGGAGCCCGTTTTGGATTCTGTGTCTCCCTCTCTCTGCCCCTCCCCCACTCACGCTCTGTCTCTATTAAAAAATGAATAAACGTTAAAAAAATTTTTTTTAATGCCTTGCAAAGACAATATGAATTCTGAAACAGAATCATACCTGGACTGCTGGGGCACAAGCAATGGCCCATCATGACCTCATTAGCCCCAACTACTCATGAACAAAATATCAAAGTTTTATTTTTTTTTAATTTTTTTTAATGTTTATTTATTTTTGACAGAGAGAGAGAGAGAGAGAGAGAGACAGAGCATGAGCGGGGGAGGGGCAGAGAGAGAGGAAGACACAGAATCGGAAGCAGGCTCCAGGCTCTGAGCTGTCAGCACAGAGCCTGACGCGGGGCTCGAACTCACAGACGGCGAGGCCATGACCTGAGCTGAAGTCAGACACTCAACCGACTGAGCCACCCAGGTGCTCCAAAATATCAAAGTTTTAAATAAAGACCGGATCCAATTGTTCACTTGCAGAAACCTGAGAGTGCATGCCTCACTGCCTCATCCTAATCAGTGTCTTCTGTATGTAAAATGTTAACATTTTGCTCATCATGGACTTCTTGCATTAATTTTTATTTACAAAAAATACCGCAAGGGCGCCTGGGAGGCTCAGTTGGTTAGGCGTCTGACTTCAGCTCATGCCATAATCTCATGGTCAGTGGGTTCGAGCCCCACATCGGGCTCTGTGCTGACAGCTCGGAGCCTGGACCCTGCTTTGGATTCTGTGTCTCCCTCTTCTCTGCCCTCCCCTGCTTGAGCTCTGTCTCTCTGTCGCTCTCAAAAATAAAGAAACATTTAAAAAATACTGTAATAAAGTATTCTTCGTCTTAATCAATAGGTTGTTTGTTTATTTTACTCCCCTCTCAGTTTGTACCCACCGCAAGTGCCTCACTCACCTCATGGTGATTCCTGCCCTCCCCACACAGTGTTTGAAATTCATCCAAGTCGGGCCCAGAATTAGGGCACTGTTTCCCATGAGGCTTGGTTGAGATCTTAGCCCATCGGGTGATAATAACAGATGAACCTATTAGTAGGTATTTTCAAGCCAGACTGGGTGTGTCCGTCAGATAAGCTGAGAGCAAGAATCAGGGCAGAAAATTCTTGTTTAGGGAGAGAAGGAAGATAGGAAAAGCCTGCCAGGGAAGCTCGAGGCCCTGCAGGGAAAGGATGAATCAGAGCAAATGTATACTTATCTTTACAGCCTTTCCAGCGATAACTCAAACCCTGCTTTCCGTTACCTTCCTTTCTACCACCTCCCTGTTAGGGTGACAATGAACTGTCAGAGATGGCATGCCAATGACAGGGATGGGTTTCTCCTGTAAGAAGCAGTCCACCATGGAAACCCTTGATGATGATGCTTTGTGGCCTTGGCTTCCCCTGCCCCCAGCCGCCCTTGGGCACCCAGCTCTGTGCTCCCAGAGCCCAGACTGGCCTCATCGGACTACAGCTCTAGCCCATGGTCCCCACATTGAGTCCCAGATGCCCTCACGCACATTGATTGTTAAGGCACATCAGGAGGAAATATGACGGATGGTGCTTACTTGGTTTTATTCCAAGTGTGCTTCCCATTAAGGAGAAATGTCATTTGTGCCTCAAGCCATCTGAAGCCCATTTGTTTTCCTATCTATGGGAGCATGTTTGCCGTGCTCTCCCCTCTTCTCTCTTCGCTTTCAAGTCTGCTCCCCACGCGTCTCCCTCCTGCCCCCACTCATCCCCCCTCCCTCAACCTATTCCCAATATTTCTTGCTAAAATATGGCTGAGAAGTCATCTTTGGAATGCTCTTGTCACAGTGGAAGGGAAGAAGAATGCCTGTAACACGAGACACCCAACTCTTCCCTGCACTGTGAACCGTCCCGTCTCTGACCCACGGGAGAGCCATTCTCCTTTTCTCCACGCACACTTCTGAGTCTTCCCCTTGGGTTACCGGGTTAATCACGTCTCCTGCTTCCTCTCAGAAAGAACTGAGGCAGATCCTACATTTCACTACCGCCTGATGGCAGATGGGAATGGGAAGTCACTGGTAGGTCAGCCTTGTCTAGCACTGGATGCCAAGAAAACAAAGCACCTGGGTTTAATTACCAAGCCCGTAGAGAGTTCTGGAAACAGCCAGTCTCAGTGCCATCTTCAGATCATCTCCTTTACTTGATGATTTGATTACTCGATCTGTCAAATACATTTTTGAAGCCAGTCATCACAGCCCTGGATGCTCTTGGCTATTCTTTAAACCACTAAACTCTGCAGCCAAGACAATGGCATTCACCTTCCAGTTTTCACTCTTTATTTCATCTGCAAATCATTTGCCTTTGAAGAAAGGGACCAGGTAGTTCAAACTTTCTGATTCATCTGTTATTAGCAGACCCCCAATAGAAGGACTTTATAAATCTTCCCTACGCCAGGCATGCGCCATGTACGTGCACACACGCACACACACTCAAAACCCGACACTGCCTATTTTGCAAGATAAAGCCAGAACCTGACAAAGAACTAGAGAAACAAAAAGAAAGGCTTCAACTACAAGAAGGGCTCCAACCTTAGCTTCTCTCCTTCTCAATGGGGCAAAATGTGACACATTCAAGAATTAAAGAAAACATGGTAATCGCTGTATCTAGCCATTTTTCTGGGTTCAAGCTAATTCATACTTCATTTACAGTAATTGTGTTTCTTTACTGATATAAGCCCTGTAAGTATATTTATTTTTGAACAAACTCTAGAGGTTTGGAATTTTGGCTCAGCGATGCATCAGGGCCATTCTTAAGGAATAATACCAGGAGTTGAAATAAATGCCCCTCCTCTGCCTCCTCCCTGTCTCATTTCCATTTACCTTTTATGAAGCCTCCAGAGCCAGAGACAGATATTCTCAACACTTACTCTGCCTCATTCTACACCAGGGGACACCATTTCCCTAGAACACAGTATGTATTTTATGCAATCCAACAACCTGGCTCCCACCACGCCCTAGCTACACAAAACTCCAATATCCCAAATCAAGGTCAGGACCAACCATAAACATTTTATCTTCATTGTTGCAGTGCCATCAGATAGTATTCCACAAAACCAGAAGTGAAAAATGTATAACTCAATAGTGGAATCACTTGGGAGTGGGGTTAGACAGACCCAAGCTTGAACACTGGCCATGCCACTCAATAGCTGTGACCTTGGGCAATTCATCCACACTCTCAAAGCCTGTTTTCATGTTGTTAACCTTGGGTTGACGTCACACACCTTAGTGGCCTCTAGTGAATATAAATCACAAAGCACTGCCCCAAGAACATTTTAAGGTACATGCCAATCTGTACCATGTCAGACACTTTTCTCTTCCTTTTTGAATCTTCTGTCCTGAGCAAGGATGGCCAAGGATGTGCCACACCACAGCCATGGTCTTGCTGCACAAGAAACTGCTTAGCCTTACTAGGGACAAGTGCGTTAAACATGAATGATTACAGCTACCGTGGGGTCCCCAGAGCTAAACACGTCCTTTATATTTGGGGGGGGGACTATCTCATTTCTTTGCCTTGGGTAGAAGAGGACCTCAAAGTATCACGTAGGATTGGCACAACACAAACAATAGAGATTTCAATGCTATCACATCCCAGGGGAAAGACCAGCCAACTTAAGGTAACCTGCTGTAGTCCTTTCTACACGATTTAACATCTGACAGTTTGCAGTGTCTAGCCAGCCATGGCGCTGTGTTTTATGACTGGCCATTGAAAATAATTAGTTGGTGACCCAGAAAACTGATATATAAAATCCTTTTAATCACCAATATGGCTTTCAATTATACAGCGTAAACTTATTAACCTTTTTACTGCTGAGACTTGATTTATGGAATTTATCTACATGACCATTATGAGCAGAGATAAAAAGTATATTATCTGAGGTGTTGGCATTAACAATAAAGAACTGCTTTTTCTCATCGTGGAATCTAAGTGGCAATGGCAGCCTCCCACTAAGTCCCTAGGGATTCATTTGTTTCCTGCAACCATTCAGTAGTCTATGTGGCTTTGTCACTTAACAGGGTGAAGTCCAAACACCTTAGCATGGCCCCGACCCTAAATGGGATGAGTCTGACCCGAACCCAATTTTTTTTCAGCTTCCTCTCTTAAAAATTCACAATCCTGCAATGGCTGTGTTTTCCATTGCTCTCTTTTCTGGCCATGTGTGTCCTTTATCTTGAATGGATCTGCCCATGCCTGCCAACAGCCACAGCTCCTTTCCACACATACTCTCCAACACACACACTCTCGCACAACCCACTCACACATAAAACCCCCCAAAACACCCACACACAACCCCCTACACATACACACAACCCTCACACACACAACTGTCTCGCAACATCCCCCACAATGCTACACACACACAACCCACCACACACATATATAATTCTCCCCCAACATCTATAATCCTTACATACATACCCACAATCCATAGCCCACACGCAACCTCCTGACAAGCCATGAAAATACACACCAGCAACTACACACGCACAAAACCCTCCCACGTTCACACAACACTTCTCACAACACATATACACAATCCTACACACACACACATAAAAACCCTGCCTTCCACAACACTCACACACACACCCCTTCACTGCCTGAAGAGTGCCTTCCCACTTGGTGTCCCATGAAATTTCCCCAGTTCCCAGGGCACAGTGTGCCACTACCTCCTTTCTGCTTCTCCGCTTCCCCTGCTTTCAGCTGCTTCACCTAAGATCAGAGTGCAAGTGAACCCAAGACACTGTAAACTTGTGATTATGACTACGTGTCTCCTTTATCATTCACGCCTAGAACCTAGAAGAGTGTACTGTGCCAGAGTGAACTAAGGGTAAAAGGAAGTGAGCGACATCCTTCTGCTCCCCAGAGTCTTTGTCTATTTAAGACGAAAATGCATGTGTGTGTATACACTCGAGGCAACGTCGACACAGCGAGTAGAAAACAAGTTTTAAATAACATTATATGTGAGATGGAAAGAGAGGGATCCCAAGAGTTATCAAAACACAATGTTTCTACTTCAACATGAGGGTGGTAACGGCCCAGAGCAGAGAAACTGCCCAAGGAATGAGCTGGCAATGAGGAAGACCTTAGTGGCACTCTGGGAATTAACAAGACCACTGGCTCACACAGGCTCTACTGTGGATGACAAGCCAAGAGGTTTCAGGGTGAGCAGGTGCCCAAAGGAGATGCAGAGGCTTCAGCTTTTATCATCAGAGATACCGCAGGCTCCAGAATTCCTACAGTGCTCTGAACTCACACCCACCATGGTCAGCACCACGCACTTGTCTCCACGCTCTGTGTTGAGTACCCAGTGGGCACGCCCAGTATAAGTGTAAGTCACCAGGAAAACAGAGGCCTCAAAGACATTTTATCGAGAACCACATTCCAAAATACTATGAGGGTAGTCATCCCAAGAAAAATCAGCATTTTGTGGGCCTTCCTTACACTTATTTTATGGCTTAGTATTGATTTTATTCAGAATTCCTATGAGAAGGGAAGATGAGGGTGAAATCGTCTTTTCAGATTTTAAGGACACTAAGGTCTTAATCTTGCTCTGATTAAAGTATGTATTATACAACATCAAGTTTATTTATTGATATTTTTTCTCCCTAGCCAGATTTTATAAATACTCCAATGGCAAGAACATTAGCACATTTTCCCCTGTATCCCTATATCTAGCCCAGGGCTAGCATAAATGAATAAATTAGTCATTTATTAGTCATAAATAAATTACTCATAAAATGAATAAATAAATAAGTGAATAATTAGTATTCATTATTAGACATTCCATTCTTCATTTCTTCTACTGGACTTCCAACAGAACCCCAGTGACACTGAGCCAAATTTTTGAGCTTTGCATGTGATATTATAATTATTGATTTATGTGTATCTCCTGCACAGGACTATATATTCCATCAGGGGAATATAAATAGGAAACTAAACGTTCCTAAATAAATAGGAATAAAAATAGGAAACTAAAATTTGTGGACGTTTACCTATATACCAGGCACTGAACTAAGTACATAAGTTTTCTCATTACTTCTTATACAAACCTTATGAAATAGATACTATTATCAGTCCTAATTTACAGATGAGGAAACTGAGCCTTAAAAAAGTTCAGTGACTTATCCAAGAACATACAGTGAGTAAATGGTTCATCCTGGATTTGAACCAAGGAACCTGATTCCAGAGATTCACTTTGAATAAACGGCTACCTGGTTAGACTATACTCAATTAAAAAGAATTTCAACACTAATTCATTCTAGAACTGTATGTTACACATCCTCCCCATGTCAGGAAATGTGTTCTGTACTTACAATAAAATGGTGAACGCTATGGATTTGCTCCCTGCCCTTCAGAGAGCTTGCAGCCCTGTGTAAGCTCAATGCTGAATCAAACGATCATACAAGTTCATAATCCAAAGCTGTGCTAACTGTGATAAAGGCAGGGTACAGTTGTAATGAGGGGGACAACAGGGATGGCCGATGTATATAATGATGGAAGGCACCAATGTGGCTTCCCTGAGGCAGTGAAAGTTGACCTCCAAGATACAAAATTTGTAGAGGTTAATGACACGTTTTGGGCATGGAATCAGAAAAATAAATGGGGGGAGTGTTTTGTGTGTTGATTGGCTCATTTTCTAATCCACCTTGCTCAAACAAGAGATGAAAAGTGGTTTCCAGAATTGTGTGAAATACCCAATTACATGCACTAGAAGTAGAGGAGAAAGAAAATGAAATGGTGGGAACATAAAATGTGGTTAATCCAAAATGCATGCCTTAGTGTCCTATACCCCAGCCCTAAATATAGCATCAGTTTGGGAGCCACCATGGCAAAGGAAAATTTCTCGGTGACTCAATTCCCAGGACTCACGAAATTAAAGTAGACCAATTACTCTGGGTGTGCTCCAAATCCAGATAAAACAGGCTTGGGAGTGTGAGTTAGCAGGACCTTTTGGGAACAACCGGTCCAGCTGTTTTCTAGACTTGTCCTGAGACAGCCAGAAGAATCTTAAGGGCGATGGGCGAGGATGGGGAGGCCCAAGAAGTTTACAGACTAAAATGGGGAGGGGGTAGTGCTTACTTCCACCAGAGATGCCCCACTTTTATCTGTTTACGTAACAGATTTCTGCATACTGTTTCTTTTGAAGGAAGATGATGCCAAAATCTAAATACATTTGAAAGTTTTGAATTCAACCCAATCCCTTCATTTTGTAGATGAGAGGTCAAGATGCTTCACCAAGGCCATTGGCCGGTTAGGGTCAGAGCTGGGACAGCCCCTTCCCGTGGAGGTTCCCAGAATTCTGAGTCAGCATGCACAGCATAAGGATTATGAACCATACGGAGGTTTTAGCCTTAGCTCTTAACAACCACACGCTCTAACCCTGAGATTAACTAGTCACTACTGAATGTGTGGTAAAGCTGGTTCCGTGCAAACAAATACCGTGGTACCATTTGCTGTACTGGTTATTCATGGAATCATTGTGTTCCTAATTATCAGGATATTCCCCCAAAACACCAGCTCCCCACCATCTCTGAGAGTAAGGAGGGAGAAAAACGATACCTTAATCATGGAGGTAGTTTTCAAGTTGTCTTAATAAGTCTAGCTGCCTATGACCAAAAAAGCACAAGAATTTCGCATGGGTCCGGGAACCCATGGTTTGCTCCATCTACTTACAAGGATTCCATTCCACAAGCCACCTGATATGGTAGCAAACAGCACAGATTTTGAGGCCCAAAGCCAGGCAGATATGAATTCAACCTCTACTCTGCCCCTTTCTAGCCCTATGACCCCAGATAAAGTCCTTACCCTCTGATGTACACTTGATTAAAATACGAATGTTAATCAGACCTGTGGGATAGTTGTGGGTTTCCAATGAGATCATGGATGTAAAGCATTTACCTTTACAGGGTGTCTAGCATATAGTAAGCACTCGATAAATTTTTGCCATGATTGTTACTATACAAATCACTCCCTTTATGAGCTCCCTTACGGTCATTAATAATGACACCAACAGAGATGATTCGAATGATTTTAAAGGATATTTTCCAAATGAGCAATTAAAAAAAATCAATGGCACCACATAACCCGAGTCAGTGTCTTGCTTCACTCACAAATCATCATTTGTTCAGTACAGGAAATTATGAACTGTCTGGAAATAATACAGTAAAGACAGCCAATGACAATTAGAGCATAAAGAGTCTAATATAGACTCAGTGCAGAATCTGGGATTCTACTAAAATCCATTTATTACAAAAAATTCTGGAACCACTTTACCATAAGTGGACATCATTTAGTGCTCAATTACAATGAAATTCCAATGGAAGTATATATTAAATGCAGAGCATCTACATTAATATCAAGAGAATTTGGTAAGATTGATGTTATTGCAATGAATACCAGATGAATATTAAGTACCTTGCTTAAACCTTCCAGGTTCTTGGGCTCAGGCACAGCTCCATGCTCCCATCGTCTACATTTCACTGGATTTTTATGGAGGCAGGAGTTAGGCACAAAGTCCATTTTTATTTACTTGGAGTCTAGCTTAGAGCTGGATAGCTCTCAAACATTGATTAATCAAGACACATTGTATAATGATGTTAAAATCACAGACATTCCACCGCCACCATGAAAAGCAATTCATTTTCCAAAGGGCTATAGATCTATGTAACGGGAAAATTTGTAAAAGGAGGTAATTTCAGGCTAAGCACTAAGAAGACATTTTAATAGCTCCAACATGGATTGAACTTAGTGGAGCAAAGAAATCTCCATGGAAGAATTAGGACCTGCCCTGTTCAAACTCGGGGCTCTTAATGACTCAGGAGCAGCCCAGGCAGGGTGAAGAAGGTTTCTATTAACATCCTATACCAACACAGGTTACTTGGGGGTGGGGGTGAACTTCTCCTGGGGTCACTTTTTTATGCCAACCGAGAAGCTAAAGCTCTTCGTATGTGGGCATCTGTGCAAATATGAGGTCAAATTCCCATTAGAAAATTTGGGGTCATAGAAAAGAGGTGAAAGCCATGGTGTAGTCTGCCATTTGTCAGGCTATATTCCTGGGCAAGGAGGCAAGGGTGCAACACCCTGAGTCCGGGGAGGTAGACCAATTACTTGCCTTTCTATGAAACGATCCTAGTTCAGGTCCCCAGCTCAACCCTTTACTGCAAGAATTCTCAGACTTTCGATTGCACCTCTGGCAAAATGGCCGCGACAAGCGTATCATGCTGCTGCGTGGCTCAAATGGGCTGCAGCATGTGCAAGCTCCCGAGACAAGTATCCTCCTTGAAGGGGATACAGCCAAGCTGCCTGGGACTTGCGGCTCTTCTGACGTGGGTTACAGGGACCTGCTCTGTAGAAATCTACTGTGGGCCCCCCTACATAAACACTGCAATTGCCCCAAATCCACCATCACCTGGGATCCTTCTGTCTAATCAAAGAGAGTCAGATTCATCCCACACCATTTTTGGTTTTGTTCTGTTTTTTTTTTTTAATGTTTATTTTTAAGAGAGGGAGAGAGCACGAGCAGGGGAGGGGCAGAGAGATGGGGGGACAGAGGATCTGAAGCAGGCCCTGTACTGACAGAAGTGAGCCCGATGTGGGGCTCAAACTCACGAACTGCGAGATCATGACCTGAGCCCACGCTGGATGGTCAACCAACCGAGACACCCAGGTGCCCCCATCCCACGTCATTTGTATGTGGACACTTCTAGTTGCCACTAGGGTTCTGATCCAGCGTGTCCCCAGCTGGCCAGCCCTCTGCCTTAGGCTTTCACCACATGGACCAGACAGGGAATCGGGAACCAAGACCTCCACTGGACTAGGATGCGCAAGTGGCAAAGTTATAGGAAAACATAAAGAGAGCGTATGCATGCCGTAATGCACGTATCTACCCTCGGGGGCTTAAAAAAGAAAAAGATTGGTAGATTTGTTTAGGCCAGAGGTTGCAACCGACACCTGCAAGTCAGCTATAGCTGTCACCCAGAGGGTGGCTGCTTCATATGCATAGTGCCTCCACTTTGAAATAGGAAAATTTCACATTAAAAAAAAAATCCGGGTTTGGGGCTCATTTCATAAAACCAGAAGTTCTGGTTTGCACAAAGCACAATCAGCTGGAGCTCAGTTGAGGCTGTCCCCTTTAAGTGGGTCCCACCTCCCCTGACCCTTCTCTGTCACCTCCAGGACATCCCTGAAGCCTCAGAGGTTGGCCCACTAATCCCACCATGGGTCGGTCCATTTCCTGCCATTATTAATACAAGCTCGGCCACTTGGCAAATATGAATCCCTGCATAATCCTCCCGGCACAATGAAGCAAAACGAAGCCATAGGCACAGAAATGTGACAAGGGAAAACTGCCAGTGCTAAAAAATGAAATATGTGCTAAGTCCCCAAAGAAGTTCATTACCTGAAGGACACATTATCCCCCTTCTCTCCCCATGAGTCAGCATAGTCAGTAGTCATTCCTAATTGGTTTAAAGCTTAGTATGAAATATTAGGATGCCACGGTATGCGATGACACAGCTGTATTCCTGAGGGGACAGCTGAGACGAATCTGCGCACGGCTGAGACAGGTGGAGACAAAGGCAGCAGGTGAAAATGGGCTGTAAATAGACTATCACTTAAAAAATAATGGGGTGTGTTTTCCCCACAGGTTTCTGGTGCTTCATCACTAATTAAATACTGAAACCACAAAAGGAGAAATAAAGTTTTGTGGTTCTTTGGGTGTGGGGCATAAATGTAAATATTTTGTACCATTAACCGCAATTTCATTTGAAAAACACACGGCTGATCTGGAAGCATTGAGTGGTAGGCACATGAGCTGAGAAAGGGGGTAGATTTAAGGAAAATATTAGCAGCTAATGGTGCTATCCATTTTGCTTTAGGCCATAAGGGGGTCTGGAATGGTGTATTCCAGGGCAGTATTTTTCAAGTTTACGAAATTGGTGGGTCTTTTCAACAAAATAGTAGATTCCCTGTGATAGGGACTGCAGTCAAAATCACATCCCACAGAGTAGACGGGCTGTTGCCAAAGGCAGAAAATCAAGAGGCAAATCACTTGGAATTCTTGGGTGATTCACACCAGAGAGCAGTAATTGAATCATTTATGGTCTCCATCCTCTAAGCCTGCCATGGTAAGGCACTTGGAACTCTGAGGCACTTATGCTGGATCTTGGCTTTCGTGTAGGACGAGCCATCATTCCATGAAGAGAAGCAAGGAGTTCTGGAAATCCAAGAGTCACAGTTGCTTAGAGCCGGTTGGCCAACTTCCCGCCATCACTGGCCGTGGCCAGTCTCTCTGTTACCTCCTCAGTGTAGATCGCTGGGTGGTGGCAGTCCTCATGGACAACTGTTAGGAGTTCATATTTTCCATTTGTTCACCTAAAACTCTGCCTATTTACAAGTTCCCTCATGATCCTATGCTACTCGTAGGGTAACACAGGAAAGCGTCTTCCCCCTTTCTCTCCAGGTGACGCTCGGTAGCTGAACGTGAAATCAAAAGGCTCGGCTTCCTGGCCAAGGAGCACCCTCTTCCTCATCTGTAAAATCCTTTCTGACTCCCTCCTGAGGTTTTGTCCTGGGACGACATCCAAGTGGGATAATCTGTGTGTTTTGTGAAACAGGGGACAGTGTGGGTTATCGGGCAGAGCCCGTGTCTTGAAGCCAGGTGTCCTTGAACGGGAATGCAGAGCTTCACTCTGCGATCTGGAGGAAACCACTAGGGAACTTAAAACAGGCCAACTCGTACAAGCAGAGAATGGGATGCTGGTTTCCAGGGGCTAAGGGAGGTATGAATAAAAAGGTACAAAGTTTGAGGTAGACAAGATGAGTATATCCTGGAGATCTATTGCACTGGGTAAAGCTTATAGTTAGCAATACTGTATCATGCACTTAATGGGGCATCTGTGTGGTTCAGTCGGTTAAGTGTGCGACCTTGGCTCAGGTCATGATCTCGCAGTCCGTGAGTTCGAGCCCCGCGTCGGGCTCTGTGCTGACAGCTGGGAGCCTGGAGCCTGCTTCGGATTCTGTGTCTCCCTCCCTCTCTGCCCCTCCCCTGCTCATGCTCTGTCTCTCCCTGTGTCTCAAAAATAAATGAATGTTAAAAAAAAATAACTAAAACGCGGTGGGGTAGACCTTATGTTACCTGTTCTCATCACACGGAATAATAATAATAGTAAATAAGGAGGGTGGGAAACCTTTGGAGGTGGTGACTATGTGTCCGTGGCACAGGTTGTAGTTATAGTTTCACGGATGTATATTTACCTCCAAAGTCATCAAGTTGCATACATGAAACACATACAGTCTTTTGTATGCCAATTGCACCTCCTAAGGTGGGTTTTTAAAAATTTGGGATATAATAGTTTGCACGAAGAGTTTTTTGTCACAAATAAAGGAGGTAACACATAAAATCGCTGGCATGTGTTAGTGCTCGACAAGGTTTCATCATTCCGTTTGTTGAGCGTTATTATTAGAGATGTGAACTGAGTCCAGTTGTGTGAGCTGGTCTGCAAATGGGACCATGAAAGTCACAACATCCTCTGCCACGGGTGGCTGGCACTCAGACTCTGTGAGCTGAGTTCCCCCCAACTTTGCTCCAGCCCTTGCCTCCCCTCTCCAGACTCAACTCGCAAGGAGGGGCCAAAAGCAAAGGACAGCATATGCCAGAGGCATCCAGGACGGATCTGCACCTCTTCAGGGAGGACACCATAGATTTGAGGGTGGAAGATCCTTGTAGGAAGAGTAAAGAAGATCAAGCCATTTGGGGTCTTTCGGAGGGAAGTAGCATTTGTGCTATCAAGACTCTTACCCTTTCTGGGTGGAAAGTTCCCTGTCCTTGGATGAAGCAAGAGAGGCCAGGGCTGAGCCTCAGGGAAAAGAATTTGAGTGGCTGGGACTAATGTCTCACTGATGTCCCTTAAAGGAGGAACTAAAAAAGAACCTTGGGATTTGCTTCTGTGCTTTCTCCTCTGGGGCTGGAGAAAAGGCACAGATTGTGGACAGAAGCCCCATTCAGGAAAAACATGTACAAGGGGTGGCCCTTCATGGAACAGGATACACAGGACACTCAAGTGGACATTCCCAGAGTGGAGAGGAATCAGAATCTCTGTCATCGCACAGAATTACTAATTGTGGTGACATTAGTCCTGCTTAGGAGGAGCTGTCATCATGACACGCCCAGGTGATAGAAACTTATCAATAGTGATGACTGTAATTGCCAGGGAGAAAGCTCAGGCCCTCCGTTGGAGCTCCATTAGGGTGGGCAGTAATAAGGGAGCAGGTGACATTATAGGGGTTTATCATGAAGGGGTTAGCCTATGAGATTTGGTTCTCATCTCATGTGAAGAAGGCCAAATGCAATGGTCAAGTGTATAGGAAAACATCGAAAGTCAAGATTAAAAAGCAAAGATCAGGGCCAACTGGGTGGCTCAGTCAGCTGAGCATCCGACTCTTGATTTTGGCTCAGGTAATGATCTCACGGTTCATGGGTTCATGACCCGCATCAGGGTCTGTGCTGACAGTGGAGAGCCTGCTTGGGATCCTCTTTCTCCCTCTCTCTCTCCTCTCTCTCTCTCTCTCTCTCTCTGCCCTTACCCCACTCACACTCTCTCTCCCAAAATAAATATAAACTTAAAAAAAAAAAAAAAGCAAAGATCAGGATGCAGCCAAAAGAAAGTATAGTATTACTCCACTTTTCAGAGAGGTAAAGTAACTTGTTTGAGGTCACACAGCTATAAAAAGGAACCAGGACTTAACTCTAGGTGTGCCTGGCTCCACAGCTGATATTCTTTCTTCCATCACCACTGCTTCCTAAAACAGACAGGAGTACCGGGAGATTGTGGTCCTCCCCCAGTCATCCATTGTTTGCGGCAGACCCCTTTTATACTTAACCCACCCCCTCAAGGGACTCACACTCTCTCACCTTCCTGTTTAATCGCCAACCTGGCATCGTTTAAGGTTGGGAAAGAACCACCAAACACGGTAGACCGCACGGTCCGCATACCTTGATTACCATTCCATCTGCATGCCAGACACACTTCCACTAAGCAGACGGGGACAGTCCACAGCTCAACCACAGGGCTGGCACCGGCCCAAAACCCAAGCCCCGCCCCTTACAAAATCCACTCTTAAGCTGTTCGTTCACACTAACCACTCACCTCGTAGCAAGCACGTTCTCATACATTATGAGCATGCAGACTGTTGGACTGGAGCTCGGCTTCCCTCCATCTCTTCGCTGATCCTTCCTGGGTCAGACTGCACATGCCTGCAGAGTACATGATCCCAACAACAACACGGGGAAGTGGACACTGGTAATGCCCTTTGTAGATGCGCTTGCTGAACATCAGAGAGGGCGAGGAGCTTGCCCATGTCGCACAGCACTGTGTGGCAGAGACAGATTTCAGCCTCGGTGGGAGCCTCACCCAGATCCTGCTCACTCCATCACCCCATCCTCCTGCTCTGTCTCTCCCTCCCCGACATCCTTCCCACCTCTTTCCTATCATCTTTCTTCATTAGCGATCATTCTCTGCTCCTTGCCTAACCCACAATTCCTCTGAGGAAAATGCCAGGCTATGTAAAAAGCCAGTTCTAAAATCCTAACAGGAATACAAATTCAAACTATTCCCATATGAGTTAAAAATTTCCACAGGCATTAAAAATCATGTTGTCATTAAGTAATGCTGACTTCAAGTCTCCAGGAACCGATGCAAGCAAACAGCCTTTGATGCCATAAGTGAACCTTTTGAAACCCTCCCCGATCCCTGCCCCGGGGTAACTATTCTGTGGTCTAATGGCTTTGAGGTGGAAATGTTGCTCTAAATATTCAAAATGAACTCTTTAAAGCCGTTCCCCATTTTTTTTCCATTTAATCTAATGTTCTATGTGGTCACACTGGAAAAGGCATGTCCCCCTTTGTGGTTCTCTTTGTATCTTTCAAAGTTTGGTAACTTATCAAATGTCCCATTAGTTACTCGACCAAGCTAAACTTTTAGTAAGTCCTAATACATAACAAGTACCTACAAATTATACTTCGACTCCTAACATTCTTTAGTTGCATATACATTAACGTCTACGGAAATGAACACTTCTTACCTAGTGTGTAGGGAATACATGTTTTGTTTTTCCATGCTTCTATTACTTAATCTTTTGGAATATAAAAGTATATATGTAATATATAAACACACACACGTGTGTGTGTGTGCGTTTTATAAAGCATAATCAACAAACACTTGCAAACCCATCCCATGTTAAAGGGAAAAAAACTCACCAGTACCATTACTATTCCTTAGCTAATCAAACAACCCCAGAGGTAACCACTACTGTTTTTAATTTGTGTTTATGATTGTCTTGCTTTTGTTATTTAACAAAACAATACATTATGGAGGTTCTCTTGCTTTTGAGCTTTATAAAAATATGTCCAAAGTATAGTTATTCTTTTGTAACTCACTTTCTTACTTAATATTATGGGGTTTTTTTTTTGGGGGGGGGACTTGGGTGGGTCAGTCGGTTAAGCGTCTGACTTTGGCACAGGTCATGATCTCACATTTCGTGGGTTCAAGCTCTGCGTCAGGCTCTGTGCTGACAGCTCAGAGCCTGGAGCCTGCTTCGGATTCTGTGTCTCCCTCTCTCTCTGCCCCTCCCCTGCTTGCACTCTGTCTCTCTCTCTCTCTCAAAAAATAAATAAACATTAAAAATATTTTAATATATATAATTTTTTAAATATAATTTATTGTCAAGCTGGCTAACATACAGCGTATACAGTGTGCTCTTGGTTTTGGGGGGTAGATTCCCATGATTCATCACTTACATACAACACCCAGTGCTCATCCCAACAAGTGCCCTCCTCAATGCCCATCACCCATTTTCCCCTCTCCCCCACCACCCCCATCAACCCTCAGTTTGTTCTCTGTCTTTAAGAGTCTTTTCTGGTTTGCCTCCCTCCCTCTCTGTCTATAACTATTCTTCCCCCTTCTCTTCCCCCATGGTCTTCTGTTGAGTTTCTCAAGTTCCACATATGAGTAAAAACATATGATATCTGACTTTCTCTGCCTGACTTATTTCACTTAGCATAATACCCTCCAGTTCCATCCACGTTGCTGCAAATGGCAGGATTTCATTCTTTCTGACTGCCAAGTAGTATTCCATTGTATATATAAACCACATCTTCTTTATGTTTTTAAGCGTCACCTATGTTGACTCATTAGCTGCTATTTATTTTCACTAGTGTGTAGTATTCTATTATGTGATTACACTACAGTTCATTGATTAATTCTCCTGCTGGTGTATATTCAAGTTGTTTACAACCTTTTGCTACTAAGAATAAGCTGCTTACGATTATTCTTGCACATGTCCTAGGTGCACCATGCATAGAGTTTCTAGGTATAACTTAGGAGTGGAATTTCTAGGCCATGGTATATATGAATGTTCAACCTTGATAATAATAGCATATTATTTTACAATTCAGTTGTATAAGATTATCTGCAACCAGTTTATTAGAAACATAATGGTTCTCCATGCTTTCCAAATTTATATTATCTGAATTTTTAATTTTTTCCCACCTAGTTGGTGTAAAAGAGTATCTCATACTGCCTTTTTTTTAATTTCCCCAACTAGTCACGAAATTGAGTATATTTTCAAAGTTTATACACAATTTGTGTTTCCTCTTCAGTGAAGTGCCTGATCTCACCTTTTACAAAAGGTACGTGGAGTTCACTTCTGCTCCGTGAGACTCCTCTTAGAGAAGCATCATTCTCCCACTCCTATGATCTAACTTGCTAGTGAGCCATAGGAGCCTGCCCTCACATCCTCCTGGCCCCCAAGAATCAGCAGGCAAGCCGCCCTGTCAAGGAAACCCATTTCCCTGCTACACGCATCCACTCAAACAGGGCCATTCTGAGTATACTTCCCTGGAACTAATGTATGGGCGCTAGGGGAAAGAAGCCCTCTTTGTGTTGAGTTACATGGACATGTGAATAGCATCCTCCCTGGATACATGGAGGGAACTTCAGCCCAAAGCAGAGAACATGTCAACAAACAGAGGGAAGTAGAACCCAAGACAGAGAGTGAGAAACAGCCTCGATGACCTTACTTGAGCACCTGGATCTCATTATACCCGAAGACAGATTTATCTTCCAAGGAAGATGAGCCAATGAGCTCTCTTTTTTGCTCAAAGGACTTTGAATTGGGTTTCTGTCCCTTGTAACTAAAACAAAGCAAAACTGGGGGCACTGGGTGGCTCAGTTGGTTAAGCATCAGACTCTTGGTTTCAGCTCAGGTCATGATCGAATGGTTTGTGAGTTCGAGCCCTGCACTGGGCTCCACGCTGACAGCACGGAGCCTGCCTGGGATTCTCTCTCTCCCTTTCTCTGTGCCCCTCCTCCGCTCTCTCTTTGTTTCTCAAATAAATAAATAAATAAACTCAAGAAATTTTTTTAAAGCAAAATAATTATTAAAAAAAAAGTAAAGGTTAAAATCTTTTTGTTAACCTGGGCCAAGAAACACAAGAAAAACATTGACATGAAGGTTATAATAACAACTGATATTTCTATAGTGTTTTATAGTCTACAGAACACTATCACATCTATTGTCTTAGATACTCCCTGCAACTGCAGGAGATGGGCACTAGAGGTACATTACCATCATTCACATTTTACAAACAAGGGACTTGAGTCTTGAACCCGGGACTTCTGTCCTAAGTTCTTTTTGGCTACCTGGACTGCTCTTGAATCACTCTTATCGCCAATAGTCTGAGACTGTGGACATAAATTAGAGTAACTAACTCACTTTACAGTTAGAGAAAGCGGTGTTGGGGGAGAAGTGAGTGTAGTCAGCATGTGTTGGTCACACACGGTGTCCAGCAGTCAGCGCCTGACAATATCCTTTGATTGCAAAGTCTTGCTCTACACCCACTTATCTATAAAAATGATAAGTGAAATGAAGAATGAAAAAGCGAGGGACACCTGGGTGGCTCAGTCGGTTGAGTTTGACTCTTGGTTTCAGCTCAGGTCATGACCTCATGGTTTGTGAAATTGAGCCCCATGTCAGGCTCTGCGCTGACAGTACAGAGCCTGCTTGGGATTCTCTCTCTCCCTATGTCTCTACCCCTCCCCTGCTCTCAAAATAAATAAAATGAACTTTAAAACAGCGAAAAAGTGAAACATTTGGCTCCCAAACTTGAGAAAAAAAATGCTTCCAGATGTCCTTGGATCTACTCTGGAAGACCCACTTCTAAGAATATTCCAGAATCATTCTTATCAACCAAATTACAGACTCTTTCAAGGCAGAAACACATTCTACGGGCATAAGTTGTAACAACTGAGCCATTGATTATCAAAAGGGGGCTCAGCAAGGGAAGACAGAGTACATGAAACCCACAGAAGACAGGCAATATTCCCCAGAAGTTAATATGATGGCCCTCATTTTTAAGGAGAGGAAGACAGTAAATTTCACCATTGCACAGACCTGTATGCCACTGGAGCTAAAAAATATAACTTATAATCACTTTGGAGGAGACAGCACAGCTAAGCCATTGCTGACAACAACTCTGAAAAATCTCTGCCATTAATATTTAAAGGTTCTTAATCAAAGAAGCAACGTTCTAAAGCAAAGGCAAAAAGAAATTAACAAACTCGACAGACAGAAGAAAGATAGGTGAGCAATAAAGAAGAGGACTGGACTGGAATGGGTCTGAGGGAGTTTCCTTAGCCACATCTGACCAACAGGTTCAATAATTTGTTCCTGAACAGAGATCAGCCATAATGTATGACTGTGGGTGTATGTATTTTTACATTTAACTCTGTAGTAAGCTTTGTATTCATTTTCATTTTTTAAACACCTTTTTTGAATCTTTTAGCTTCAGGTTAAACATTCCCTTCAGACTTTTCTATAGATCGATCTCTGGGCCCAGAGAACTTTAAAGGAACCATTGCAGTCAGGATTCTGATGACCAGAGGGGCAGGCCAAGTAGGTTGCATTTTGCTCCAGCTGGCCCCTCATTTGCTGGGACACATGCCATGAGGTCACATACAATGACCCAACACAGCGATGTGCCCATGAAGGCACACTAGCCTCCAGAAACAAAAATCACCTACCCGCCTGCCGGTGCAAGGTTAGCGATGGGTACCCCCAAGGGAGTTCGAATAAGGTTGGCTTAAATAAGCTTAAGCATCACCACAGCCACCTCTGCTCGGTCCATGAAGCCTCTCAAGAACTTATGCCCTGTTCTGTCACAGCGATGAATTGCCTTCATTATTTTTATATGCATCAATATCAGTGTGGGACATGGAATTCAGAGCAGATTTTTATTTTGAAGATATTCAAAGTTGTGGCAGAGACTTCAATTTGTTTCCCAATGACCATTTTCTTTTCCTCGCTAATATAACTCCCCAGCATTGACTTAGTCAAAAGACATTTCCCAGCCTCCCTTTTAAAGAGCTGTGGCCTTGTGACTGGATTCTGGCCAATGAGTGGTAAGTGGAAATGTGTGATTCTACCAGGAAGACTCATTAAAAAGGAGGCTCTGGGGTTCTATTTCCTTCCTAATGCTGTGATGTGACAAAATATAATGTGATGAGAAGATGATGTGACGTGGGGTGATGTAATGTGACACGGTAAATGGAAATTCAGTTTCCATGTTGGAATAGGAGGATGAAAGTTACAATTGAGGGAAGGCAGAATAGAAAGCTAGAAGTAAGCCAGGTCCCTGAAAAGTTTGTGTGGCTTCACAGCATCCCTGGATCACACACCTCTGAATTTCCTTACGTGACAGAGAAATAAACTTCTCATTTTATTCTATTTTCAATTATATGCCTCCTAACCCAATCATGATTTATGCCTAGGATTAAAAATGTGTGCCAGGATTAAAGCAGAGAGGAGAAATAGAATGTAAAAATGAGTTTGAATTGGGTGAAGATATTTTGCTTCCTCTCCCTTTTGTTTGAATCTAAAGACAGCCATAAATGACAAACGGAGGCCAGAACCCAGGAGTGCTTTCCAGAGGCCATGTCTTAATCTACCCAGCAATTTCGGTGGGAGTGAAAGCCCTGCTTCATTTTTCTAATGTTGGTAATCTTGCTCTATCTTTATAGTTCAAGCAGAAGACATACATTTGATGATCTTTGGCTGTCAGTGACCCCACAGTTTCATTTGCTTTTAAGGTTATTCATTCATTTGCCCTCTGCCATCACAGGGACACCCCAGTTTCTAGCCAGTAATCACTCTTAAGTCATAGAAATAGACATCTCACATTTTCTGATTTCAACATACAAAGTCACAGTAATCAAAACAATATGGTATGGCCACAAAGACAGGCATACAGACCGATGAAATAAAATAAATCATAAACCTTTATTTGGAATTGAGATCCAGAACATATAACGAACTCCCATAATTCAAACACAAACACAAAAATGAACAACCTGATCTAAAAATGGGCAGATATTTTAGATCGAATGAAAAGACATTTCTCCAAAGAAAATATACAAATGGCCAATAAGTATACGAAAAGAAGCTCAACATTAATAATTAAATACATGCAAATCAAAACCACAATGAGACGCCATCTCACACCCACTAGGATGGCGATTGTCAACAAAAAAATATTGAAAGTGACAGGTGTTGGTAAGGATGTGGGGAAACTGGAACACTTGTGTATTGCCGGGGGGAATGTAAAATAGGGGTTTCCACTGTGGCAACCATTGTGGCCAGTCCTCAAAAAAATTAAACAGAGAACTACCATAGGATTCAACGATTCCACTTCTGGGTATGTACCCCAAAGTAATGAATGTTCTAGAAGAGACTTGAACAGATATTTGCATGTTTATCTTCCACGGCAGCATTATTCACAATAGCCAAAAGGTGGAAGCAACCCAAGTGTCCACAGACACATGAATGTGTTTTTTAATTGTAGTGTATACACGCAATTGAATACGATTCAGCTTTAAAAGGGAGGAAGCTTCTGACATGGGCTATAACATGGATGAACCTCAAAGACATTAGGCTAAGGAAAGCAAGATAGTCACAAAAGGATAAATACTGTATGATTCCACTTATATGAGGTACCTAGAGTAGCCAAATTCATAGCGACAGAGACAAAGTGGGACGGTGATTACCAGGGGCTATGGGTTGGGGGCGGGGGTGGGATAGAGAGTCAAGAAGTTAGTGTTTAATCGGAGAAGATGAAGGTCTGGAGGTGGTCATCATGACTGCACAACAGTGTGAACATAACACCACAACACTGTATACAGTGAAACCTTGGGTTGCAAGTAACTTGTTCTGCGAGCATTCCGCAAGATGAACAAACATTTCTGATAAATTTTAACTTGATAAATGAGTGATGCCTTGCAATATGAGCAGTACATGATGCTGAATGTCACATGATCACAACGAGCCAATGGCTCTTCTCTCTTTCTCTCTCTCCCTCTCTCTCTCCCCCTCCAGGATTGTGGGTGATAGTCTCCCAGGCTCGCATGCTCAATCTGGGGCCACAGTGTTTGGTAGAAATCAGTGACTTTTCAGAACGTTGGAAGGTGCCCACAACTGGCACTCGTGTATTTTCTGTCACTTCAAAGCACCTAGCGACACTCCGTTGCTTTTCCATCCAAGAGTGAGCTTAAGAATCTTTGCTTCAGGGGCGCCTGGGTGGCTCAGTCGGTTGAGCTGACGACTTCGGCTCAGGTCATGATCTCACAGCTCGTGGGTTCAAGCCCCACATCGGGCTCTGTGCTGACAGCTCAGAGCCTGGAGCCTGCTTTGGGTTCTGTGTCTCCCTGTCTCTCTGCCTCTCCCCTGCTTGCTCTCTGTCTTTCTGTCTCTCAAAAATAAATAAACATTAAGAAAAAAGAAAGAATACTTTGCTTCATTCTAGGTCAGGCTGCCTGCAGATATAGACCCTTTCCTCTGCTGCCTTATTGCCAGTTACATTAAATACAGTATGTGACAAGAGTTTATTAATATTGTACTGTAGTCAACATCCATGCGAACGTATATAATAGCCCCCATGCAGAAAAAGATTCCATTAAATGAACAGATAGCAGTGATTTCGTTAGTGATGGTGAAAATCATCCTACACGATAACCCTCCTCTCTCCTATCTCCCTCACATCAGCCATGAAGCTTTTCAAAGGTAAGTGCAGGTTAATTTTATTTTCCTTTACATTTTGTAATTTCTTTATTATTTTTTATTATATTATGGTATTGTAATCATTTTTATATGAATATTTTTGGGTTTGAATTATCTGAGTTTCCATTATTTCTTATGGGGAATTCTCCTTTTGATATACAAGTGCTTTGGGTTACAAGCATACTTCTGGAACGAAGTATGCTTGCAAACCAAGGTTTTACTGTAATTAGAAATGGTGGAAATGGTGGAAATTTATGGAAACATAAATTTTATGTTATGTACACTTTACTACAACTTTAAGAAAAAGAAAATTTGTAGTAAACTTAGTGATAACCCCCTCCCAAAAATGTCCCTGTTCTAATTCCTGGACCTTGTGAATATGTTACTTTACATGGTAAAAGGGACTTTGCAAATGTGATTTAGGTAAAACGGAGAGACTGTCCTCAATTATGTTGGCATATTCATGTAGCCTTTATTCAAAGGAGGCAGAGTCAGTAGCAGAAGATGGGACAAAGATAAGAAGTCTTATTGACGCAAAGAAGGACCCATGAGCCAAGGAACAGAGGACTGGTGGCCTCTAGAAACTGAAAAAAGCAAGGGTACAGATTCTTCCTGAGGCTTTCAGAAGGAACCCAGCCCCACATACTCCTTGATTTTAGACTCGTGACTTCCAGAACTATAAGAGAATAAATATGTGTTGCTTTATGCCACTAGGTTTGGGGTCATTGTTACAGCAAATTACCGATACATAAATTAAACAGTCCCTGCCCTTCAAACACTCATCACTTGGTTTCAGTGATCTCTCGTTAACAGATACTAAACTATCAAAGCTCTGATTTTATCAAGAGCCAAGCTGGACTTACAGAAAGGCTGTTGGTATTCAATTGTGCCGCTCCTCTCAGTCCCCACGACTGTATCTTGATCAAAGAGACCAGCTTTACTCCCCTCTGAGGTCTTCCCCCTCGCTTCCTGACCTAAGGCACACAATTATGTGTTTAAAGACCACTACAGTGTGTGGTGAGAGGACTTGATATCACAGAGCTCTGAGTGCCACATCCTGGCAAAGGGTCTGTGCCAGCCCCTCAGTCCAGCCAGGCTGGGACGGTAGAATATGGCATTATTGACGTGTGCCTGAGCTTGGCACCACCTTGTGCAGATATTACCAGCAATCCAATTTTCCAGGTGAAAGAAACTGAGTCCCAAGATGACACAAACAGTAGTTGGCAGAGGTGGTGTCTGATTCAGTTAAATCAGACTGGACGTCCACCTCCCTACGCCCAGATTCATCTGAACAGAGGGACTCCAAAAGAGAGCACATCTGCCCCACCCAGCCTCTTCTTATGTCCACTTGTCTATAACTCCACATCCTGACCATCACGTACTTGGATACAAGGGGAGGTGAAGTCCTTTGCCAAAATTCCTGCCACGATGCCACCTGGAATTCTTCACAAAGAACCAGAGGTATGCTCAGTCACTGTCTGAGCATCACGCATGAAGACAAGACTGAGAGGGGATAGGGTTATTAAAAAGACTATCTTGTGGGAAAGATGTGTTTCCATCTCAGCCAACCAGATGGTCTATGAGGTGGCTGGGGAAAGAAGAAAGCAACCATGAAGATGAGATGGAGTCTTTGGGAAATTAGTGGTGGGTAAATTGATGAGTTTGTGCTATTTCTTTTGAGGCTTTTGACCTAAATATTTGTTGAGTCAGTCTACTTATCTCCGTCTCGATCATCATTACCCTAATCCAGACTATAGTCACCTCTTCACAGGACATTGTAAGATCATAAAAGCCTGTGAATTGCTCTTCCCATATCCTCTCTAACCGTCTCTAACTCCCAAAATCTATTCTCCTTACTGGAAGCCATAGTGATCTTCTTGGTACTTGGAAGACATCATTTCATTGTCTTTTGGCTTCCATTATTTCTGTTGAGAAGTCAGGTATCAAACTTATTATTGCTCCTTTGAAGTTAATGTGTATTATTTTCTTTTTACCTTTGGTTTTTAGCAGTCTAATTATGATATATTTGTAATACAACACTGTGATATCTTATTTATACTTCTTGATATCACAGAGCTTCGCGAAACTGTAGATTAATACCATCCATCAGTTTTAGAAAATGTCCAGCTATTATTTCTTTAAATATTGTTACTTTTCCATTCACTACCATTTCCTTCTGGAAGGCCAGTTATACGTTAGCTCTATTGGCTGAGTCCCACATGTCTATAATGCTCTTTTCTGTTTTTTCTATTCTTTTCTCCCTGTGTGCACAGCATGGAGATTTTCTATTTGACCTGTCCTCCAGTTCACTAATTCCACTTACTGTCACAACCAGATTACTGTTTCTGATACCATTTATTCAGTTCTAGAATTACCCCCTTTGATTTTACAGATTCACACCTCTGATATACCCTATTTTCGGTTATTTTCTCCGTGTTCTTATATATAGCCAGTTATTTAAAAGTCTTAGTAACTAACTCCTATAGCTGTAGTACCCATGGGTTTGTTTCCTTTAACTGTTTTTTCTCTTGGTTTTCAGTCTTGTGGTTCTGAGTTTTAGCATGTCCAGCAATTGTTGATTTAATGACTATTGTTTATAAAAACTTGTAGAGACTCCCGCTGACATCATTTTCCTGCAGAGACCATTACCCCCTCTGTCCGTCACGCAGACAGAATAACTGATCACCTCAGGACTATCCAGCCAAGGCTGTGTAGCAGCCAAGGCAAAGTTCAGTCTATTTAATAAGTTTACCCTTACGGAAGGCACAGCCTTCCACGATCTTGACCTGAAAGTCTATGTGCTTACTGGACTCCCTCCCCATAATGACCTTGAACTTCAATCTCCGTCTCTTGAAGTTATGCAGGCCGATGTGAAAATTAAAACTCTACCATATTTTTCTCAGAGGACTTCCACTTAGGATTCTGGCCTCTCGCTCCTTGTGGCCTCAGAATTCAACCAGGGGAAGGACCAGCTGCACGCTGGAGGCTTCCCCAGGCTTTCCCAGAAGCTCTGCTGGTTTCTCTCTTCCCCAGTGCCAGCAAATCCCGGACATTCGGCCTCTTGCCTGTGCCTGCAACCTGCAAACGAACTCAGTCTAAAAGAAGCTAGATAAGTCAGCTCACTTTTTCAGAGTCTTAGCCCCTCTCAGAATCTTCTCCTCAGCAGCTCTCTGCTGCCTTCAAACACACAGCTTGTGTATTTTGTCTGTAGATTTTAGTTGTTCTCTCAAGAGCACAATCTGTCGTAAATGGTAGTCTCTCAGCATAACCTTTTAAACTCACAGATCTACAAATCTCAGTATTCCTCTGCTTTAATCCTCCAAATGTCTCCCACTACTCCCAGGGCAAAATTCAAAGTACTACGTTACCCTGCATGGCTGCCTGCAACCCTCCCCAGCCTAATCTTGCTTCCCCCACACTCCCCATGCCCACTGCCCTACAGCCAAGCTGCCTGGATTTCCATCCCTCACTCCAGGCCTTGCCACACATGCTATTCCCTCCTTTGGATATGCTACTCGAAAAGCCTTCCTAAAATTGTCTGACCTGACAATAGTGTTCCCCAACCTCAACGCCTGGTTTGAGGGGTGGGCGTGGGGATGGGGAGCAGACCCCTTTATTCCCCACTACTCCTCAGGCAACCATTAGCCATACAACCTCAGAAAATGTATTCCTCTTTCTGAGGCTCAACACCCGCATCTGTAAAATGGGAAAGATATTCAAAGATTTTTATGAACGCTATTTGGCATTTTAGGGGCGCCTGGGTGGCTCAGTCGGTTGAGCGTCTGACTTCAGCTCAGGTCATGATCTCGTAGTTCATGAGTTCGGGCCCCGTGTCCGGCTCTGTGCTGACAGCGCAGAGCCTGGAGCCTGCTTCAGATTCTGTGTCTCCCTCTCTCTGCCCCTTCCCTGCTCATGCTCTCTCTCTCTGTCTCTCAAAAATGAATAAACGTTAAAAAATAAAAAAATTAAAAAAATAAAAATTGGCATTTTAAATTAACTAATTAATTAAAAATAAATTAAAACTGCATTTTTAAATACCTGCCTTTTCATGATTGTGGCTTTCCCTCTTAGTTCCAAAACAAATCAACGAAGGAAGAATACTTCCATCAGCAAGATTGGGTTCAGCTTCTATGGCAATGTTCCATTTCTCTTTTCTCAGCAGTCTGGCCCCAGCCATCAGGTATGTTTTGAGATAGTGTAATGACACATAAACATTCCCATCTTAACAAGAACCATGCCCCCACTTAAGGCCAAGAAGATGCTCCTTTTACAAGCCATTATTTCGTGAAGACACAAGGAAAAAAAAAAACCTTAGAAGCAAGTATGTCTCATATTTTAAAGATATACTAATCCTTGACTAACTGTAGTATGGCTCTAATTGCTTTTTTCTTCTCATGTCTTATGTCCACTGTGTGGTTCTATTGTTCGAACATCACTTCGAGTGAAATCGTGCTGGAAAAAGACATAGCATCTTTGGATCCTTTTAGTCCAGCTGTGAACTTTAGACTTAATCCTTCAGGGCACTCTTGTCTGGTAAGGTTTAATTTATATTAAATTTTCTAAAAGGGAAGGCAGAATGGTCAAAGCGAGATAGCAAGACAGACAAGAGTCTGTCTTTCATAAATTAATAAGCATCACCAACCGTCTTTCTTGACCCCTTAAACTCTGTGAAATTAATATAAGTAGACAACTAAGACCTGCTTGGCGCCCCCCAGAGGCTTGTAAGTTCACTTAAGCAATCCAAGTTTCCTTAAAGTTTTATAAGCCAGCTTTTAGAGCAAGTCTTTTGTACTTATTACTGGTGACAGTGAGCATTACGGCAGCCAATGAACCTTACTGACTTACGACCCCAATATGGTCGAGCACTGTTATCAAGGGAAATATCAGAATCAATGCTTGTATATTACATTGAGGTCCTGACTTCTGAAAAAGCCCCCTATAGACGCTTCAGAATATGTCACTGAAATAAACAGCTAATACTCCAAGACAATCTACTGACAATGGTCAGAAAGTGCTATTTATTTAACTACTTTTCAACCATCCTAACCCTTCTAAAGGGTATGTGTTTCCAAAAGAAAGACAAAAAAAACCTTCCATGTCCCCAATTCTTTCACAATGGAGCCACGTTTATGCCCACTTTTTCAAGCAACAATATGTGTGGTTTTGCTGTAGGGAGCAGGGTCATCTTCCTCCTCGATTAATGGGCTTGCGTTATGAAACAACCATTGGCAGAAGGCGCCTTTTCTTCCATGGCACACCCACCCCTACCCCGTGTGAGCTTTCATTTACAGCCAGCATTCGCTAGAGGAAGGCTGGGCTCACCATCACCTTTTACTGACTGAAATTAATCATGTCACTGCTTCGATATTAACCTCTCCTACATATATAATCACCAACTCTGTGCATGGAATTTTTATGTAACTTTTAAAAAATTCCATTTCAGCCTTGCTTAGGTTTTTTATTACTTAGATGCTCTACCAGGCATAGAAGAATAATCTATAATTATTGTGATTATCAGAGCATAAGTTTTTAGGGCTTCTTTTCTACAATAGATGAATCTTACTGGAATACCAAAAAAGAGTACACCCTTTCCTTTCCAGGTGACAGGAGGGTGCCTTGAGGATTTCTGCAGTCCTTCTAATGCTGGGATTATCTCTTCTATTTTTTATCTTTTTTTGTTTGTTTGTTTCCCCTCAATCACTGTGCACTGAGCAATCAGATGTTCCCATCTGGTAGAGTGCCAGTTTCCGAGGTTTGGCAGTCTGCAGGAACGCCACTTGTAACCTTCAGCCCCTGGCATTGCATTCAATCTGAGCCAACCTGCCCAGAATTCAATCCAAAAGTCAAAATTGCCACGGGGTGCTCAGCAGAAGATCAAAAGGTCCTGCTTCCCCACCTCTGCGAGTCCAATCATCGTAATTTTGGCAAAAAGTAATTCATATCAGTTTAACATTTTATTGAGGAACAGGCATTTAATGCTCCTCAAAGGAACCTGTTTGGACCAATTCAACAGCTGACTCGCCTTAGGCATCTCCTAAAGAGATTATGCTCTTTGGATGCCAATGATCACACCTGGGAGTGGGGTGTGGGCGGACCCTAGGGGTAGTAGAGAAATTTGGCAATAGGACTGTCACAGGCTTGGTGTCCTGCTCTAAGTGCCCAGAGTGGAACAGCAGAAGAAAGCGATTCCTTCTGGGCAGCTCCAAGGGTCAAAGCTGGGAAGACTTCAGTGGTCAAGGCACAAAAGGCTGAATTGAAAGGCACCTGGGTAAGAAATGGGGCAAAGCTGGTAGAGAACAGAGAAAAAACAAGAGCAAAACAGAGGGTCCTATGTAGTCACCAAAGGCAGCATTCCAAAACCCAGAAGTTATTCTTATTGATAGCCAAACCTGAATTTAAGGGGGCAGATTGGATGAAAGTAGACAGTTGGCTCAGATGAGCCAGAAGTACCCTGACTAAATAACATATTTACTAAGAACATCCTTTTCGTTTTTAAAGGTACTCACCAGGATAGGAAGGATTCTAGCACATTATCACCAAGGCAGCCATACTGCTACAAAGAAGGCCCAATGTCACTGAGTAAGGTCAAGGTCATTCTAAACCACAACACCAAGGAGCCTTGGACTCCCCAGGACAGTGACTATAGACACTGACTATGCCTTAGGATGAGCTGGAGGGCTTTTGTAAAATACTAGGGCATGGGCCTCCCTTGAGACCAAATGAAACAGAGGCTCTAAGACTGTGGTGCAAGCATTGGTGCTTTTTAAATCTTCCAGATGATTCTAATGGACTACCAAGGCTGAGAACCACTGGCCTAATAGAATCCTGATTTAAAGGAAAGATAAGGAGATTTCAGGTGAACGGCATTAGAATCCCATGAAACACACCAAGACTGGTGCCACCACGGTCCATGCCAGGCACAGGCCTGAAACCTTCTGACCCAACCAACATCCAGCCTACGTGTGTTCATCAGGTGAAAAAGAATGCGTCTGTAAAATCAGACCGACTCTGAACACCCACAAGTATCGTGCCTTTCAACATATCCTGTACTGAAAATGGGCCTAAAATAACTTGCACTCCGTTATCTTCTCCTTAATTGTTTAAATGTCCTCAGAGGAGTTTAACACCTCCCTATTTCACCCCTAAATATAAGTCCAGATCAAAGAGGATCAAGCTGCTTTACATGGAGGGAGTTCTTTCCCCCTGCTTACCTACGGCCCTCCGTTCAGCCTCCTAAATTCCTTTGTTTCTCTGGATGACCGGTTCGTGTACACTCTCCCTTCTCTCTGACTGACAAATTCCTATATGTCCTTCAACAACAACCATAAACAGCAGCCAGGACTATGACAAGAGCCACAGAGAATTTGCTCCTGGTAAAGCTCCACATGAAGCATTCTGTTTGCAGATACCATCTCATTTAAAGCCCACAATGACCCTGTGGTGCTATTATGCTCATTTATAGGCATGGCCATGCCCAAGGTCACAAAGCTGAGGTGGTTGAGCGAGGTCCTAGACCCACACAGTTCCCTCCAGGCTGGGCTCCTTACCCTGATGCTACAGGCTCCTTTGAAGATTCAGCTCAAATGTATTTATAAAGCCCATTCCCCCTCCAACAGCCCAAGGGGGGTTTTCTCATTCCTGTAGTATTTCCACCTCCTCTACATAACATCTCAACTGGCAGTGTAACATTTTTTTATAACATATGTATTCACCGTAAGATTGTGAATCACACACGGTGGGCACTCAATGTTATTCGTCTTTGCTTATTCCAAAGCCAGGGTCCAGTGGATAATAGGGTCTCTGTAGCTGCTCAGTGAATGAATGAATGAATGTCCAAACAATTTATTCTCAAAGAAGAGTTCTTTCACTCTTCCAACCTAAGCTGTCTATTTATCACAGAAACCCAGTGCTCACTCCCACATTTTTTTTCCCTTTTCTTCCTCCCCATTTTGATGAAATAAAGAAAAAAAAATTTCTGCACAATTCCCCACACTGGCTTGCCCTTATTTCCTGCTCTGAAAGGACAATGGATGGGGCGCCTGGGTGGCTCAGTCGGTTAAGTGTCCAGCTTCAGCTCAGGTCATGATCTTGCGGTTCATGGGTTCGAGCCCCACGTCGGGCTCTGTGCTGACAGCTCAGAGCCTGGAGCCTGCTTTGAATTCTGTGTCTCCTCCTCTCTCTCCCCCTCCCCTGCTCATGCTCTGTCTGTCTCTATCTCTCAAGAATAAATAAACTTAAGAAAAATTATTGAAAGGACAGTGGAGGCTGATGGAAGCCTCTTGGATCTAGAAGAAGATCAATCACTTTCACAATTGGAATCAGAATCCTTTCCTTAGAGGAAATTGTTATCAGTGGGCAGAACATGCTTTATCCTCACCAGGACAGGAAAATGGGCAGGCGAAACAAAGAGCCAGCGCTGTATCACCAGGCTTTTGTGCCACTCTTGGGGCTAGAGGAGCAGACTTACTCTTCTCCCCAAGAACTGCCTGTCTGCTTTCCATTTCCCTTCTAAATTCGAGGAGGAGTATGGGAAGCTCTGCAAAGCCAGCTCATAACAGAACAGGTACCTACCTCCAGTGTTACTCAAACCTGGACCCCTGGGTGAGAGTTCTCCAGTGGTCTCTTTGTCCTTCCTTCTTATGGCCCAAAACACTTGAGTCAAAATGCAATGAAAAGGAAACTGTGATTGTGGACATCACTTTCTAAATTACTGAACAACCTAAAGGAAATATAGACCTGCTTCAAATGTTCCTTCAATTGGGAAACAAGTCACAAATCAGGAGAGTCTTTTGGGAAAAGTTTGGGCAAACTCTCATTTTCAAGCATTGAAATCATCATTACTCTCTGAGAGCTATCTCATTCTAGACAAAATCCTATAAGCTCTTAGGATTACGTCTAGGAACAACGGCGCCAGACTTTTTCAGCAGATGCAGAATCAATTTGTATGAGCCAGGCACTGAGTGCCCAACCCTCGGCCTTCCTCTGTACCGTGTGCTGGCCCCTGGCTGGCTGTTAGCCATAGGCACATTCCAAAGATGGGAAAAGAATCCACAGACCTGTCAGAAGTCAGATGCACATGGCCAAGAGCAGGGCCTTTGTGGTCAAGTAGATCTGGATTTTAACCTCATTTGTTCCTTTACTGCCTAAGTTTTCATTTCTGCACATGGACGTCTCATACACAGTTCATAGGAAGGGGACCAACTGGAACTGGAATATCTATTTAATTATATGACTAAATATGACTATATTAGAATAATAACTGCAATGGATTGGAGCCTATCAAATGTATTTATATCTGTTCATAGTAATAATTATTTTAAACATTTCACAGATTATCTTTAGAGGATACTGGATCCTTTACTCATTGTTTTGGAAGTTGGGAAATAAAAAGGAAGAATCAAGTATTTATCCAGTCTTTTCCATATGAACTGTACCTTGAGGTAACCCAAAGTTGACGAAGGGAAGTGTCTTTTTGGAGAGATTTTCAAGATGCTAAAAAAAATTTTTTTAATGACAAAATTAGAACAGCATAATTTTTCAACCTTAATGAACTAATGCACCTAAGTAACAATCATCAACAGGCTGCTAAAATTACCAAAAAAAAAAAGAGACAACCAAGCATTCTATACCCCCTGATGGAAATATACACCACCACTGATAAGAAACTTTTGAAAACAAAATTTTTAATCTGAATCAGACCAGGCCTCTAGAACGATCAGTTTACAGAAGAAGTGGGCATCGTAGAAGATGTTAAATGACACCACAAGAATGTTACCAACAAAATCCAGACTTAAATTCTACAGCAATGCTACTCAAAGTATGAGCCATTGATAAAGTAGTCCACAAACTGTTTATTACTGACCCATGTGTGAGATAAGTATAGAAATTGGGAGTAAGCACTTAGAAATGTTTACAGTAATTTAGCATTGTAATTTAACATTCAAGCCCCTGGTCAGTGGACTCCTCTCACTGAACAGAGTTTAGACCCATTCAGGTCACCTGAACTCATGTCTAATTCATGTGATGAATCCCATATACTATAAACTGTGAGTCACGAGCAATACCATGTTACAATTAAATCCTAGTTTAAGGATAATTGGTCAAGTGGGACCCCAAAGTATATAAAATCTAGAATCTATTGAAATAAATAGATAAAAAGATAATTTAGGGTCAGAAAATAGATCAGTTGTTGCCAGGGAATGGAAGTTAAGGTGAAGAGAGAGAAAAATTACCATACAAAAATTTTTGGATGAAATATGTGTGTTAACATGGTCATTATGTGGACCATGAGAAGCATTTCACAGATATATAAATATGTCAAACTCATCAAACTGTGTTCACTACCTATGTGCAGTTTGTTTTAAACAAATTGCGACTCGAAAGCTTGCACACATTTTTTTAAAGAGAAAAAAAAAGTTTAGGGCTATCTGCTTCTCCTTAGGATTTAGAAAACTGCAAAGAACATCACTCCCACTTTAACATGAAAAAAGCTGAATAATCTAAAAAAGCACAATGTTTCTTGAATCCATCATAAAGCTGTGGTAACTAGGCAACCCAGTGAACCACTTTCCAGGAGTGACTAGTCCTTCCAAGGAAATATGAGACACATGAACTCCTCGTATTTGACAGAGCCTAGAAGAAAGAGGTGGGTACCTGCAAGCCTGAAAGAAGAAATTATATAGATTTTAATGAATTTTTTTTCCTAGAGAGAGAGAGAGGGAGCAAGTGAGCGAGGGGGCAGAGAGAGAGAGAGAGAGAGAGGGAGAGGGAAAAAGAAGCGGGGCTCACCTGAGGTGGGGCTAGTGTTCACCTGAAGCGGGGCTCGAGCACACCCGATGCAGGGCTCAAACCCACCTGAAGCAGGGCTGGGATTCACAAACCATGAGATCTTGACCGGAGCCGAAGTCAGATGCTTAACTGATTGACCGACCTAGGCGCCCTTTTAATGAATTCTTAAAGGCCACATGTGGACTAGCATGTCACTGGGGAGCAGCTGGGGTCCCCAGACATAAAGGAAGTTTGTAGTTTCTCATACGTTATTTTCTGTAAGTTTTATCTGTGAAATTGTGCATGTGAAACATCATTGAATCAATGGATCTATTGAAGAAATTAGCTGCTGGAAACCATGCAAAATGTTTTGAATTGCTCTTAAAATACAGAAAGCACTTTATATCTTCCTGCTGTAAATTAAAAATGAAGAAGATTTCCCCATTAAAACAAATCTTTCTCATGAGAGAAAGACTGGTTAAAAAACAGGGGACTGAAGACCCTCTTGGATGGTATGGTTATGCAGGAATCAGGAGATAATCAATGGAAGCATGAAGACAAACACAAAACCTCACCTTCATTCCCAAACTCTTCCCTCCTATGAATCAAAAATCTTAAGCCACTAGGAAAGGGGCCTTAATCTCTTTGACCACAAGGGTATAGACAAAGATCCTTCGTTTCTTAGAGGTAAATAGAAGCAAAATGTGTCTGTCTTTAGGGAAGGGATAGAAGATTCTTTTCCAGAGCTGGAGGAAGGGTAGAATCGAAACCCTCTACCTCTAGGGAGGGGCAAAAAACAGTCCTGGGCTCAGGCTCTTACACTGACACAAAGCAGATGTGCTCTGTGTGTGTGTTTTTTTTTTTAAACCACTGAGGAAGGATTAATATATTTTCCCACTCAAGACTAACTATAAATACAAGAGGTATTGTGCTGGTAAATGTTTAACTACCAGTTTTCCAGGTTAAAAAGGCCAGATATGCAGTACTGGCAAATTTCCTTGATGTGAACATTTTCACCATCACCTATTTCAAACTATCACATGATAGCACTGAACATGGAGCTGGGAAGAAGATGAGTACAATTGGCCCTCATGAGCCTGTATGAGATAGTTCTAGCAAGTCATTAAATACAAAGAAGAGTTTAGGAGACCTCCTTCCACCCTCCCACTATGCTTGAGATGTGTAGAGATAACACAGCTAATTCAGCTAATTCGTACGCAGGAGTGCTGAGAAAAACCCCATAATGCTTAGGCCCTAACTCTAAATATAAAGTAAGAGCAATTGACTACAAAAATTTGAAGCCTTAGATGCTCTGACGGTAACAATAGCAACAACACAACTCTAACCAGATTGAGTCCTAACTATATTAGCTCAACCCTTCACACTAATGGACTGACAAAATGGCGTAACAATTTCCAGGCATAAAATTATCATCTCAGAATTTACTGTTCTCATACATAATATCTAAATTCAATCAAAAATTACATGACATACAAGTAAATAAGGAGAATCAACCTATTATCAAGAGCAAAGCAATCAATAGACCAGATGTCAGAACTACTGAACAGGAAATTTAAAACAACTGTGATTAACATATTAATAGATCCGCTAGAAAATGTGGACAACATACATAAACAGATGGGAGGTTTCAGCAGGGAGACAGAAACTATCAAAGAAAGTCAGGAAGAGATGCTGGAAATAACACCTGATATCAGAGATAAATAATTTCTTTAAGAGGCTTCTCAATAGAGTAGACACTGCTGAGAAAAGATTCAGTGGTCTTGAAAATAGAGCAAGGGAAACTATCCAAATTGAAACACAAAGACAGACTGAAAAAAAAAAAACTCAAAACATCCAAGAGCTGTGAAGCAATATTAAGAAAGAGATCTAACACTGATAGCATTACAATTCCAAAGAGAGAAAATAGAACATATGAGAAGAAATATTAAAAGTGATTGCAGTGCCTGGGTGGCAGAGTCAGTTAAGCATCTGACTTCAGCTCAAGTCATGATCTCACAGTTCATGAGTTCAAGCCCTGTGTCAGGCTCTGTACTGACAGCTCAGAGTCTGGAGCCAGCTTTAGATTCTGTGTCTCCCTCTCTCTCTCCCTGCCCCTCCCCTGCTAGCATTCTATGTGTCTCTGTCTCTTAAAAATAAACATTAAAAATGAAATTAAAAAATAGATAAAGAAATATTAGAAGTGGTAATAGTTAAATGTTTTCCAGTGATAACCTAGGAGATCAAACTACAGATCTAAGAAGCTTACAGAACCACAAGCAGGATTAAAATAAAATCACCCCCCCCCACCCACACACACAGCCTCAGACATATCACAGTCAAACTTTTAAAAATGAAAAATAGGAGAAAATCTTAAAGGCAGCCAAAAAACGGGGGGGGGGGGGGGTAAAAGAAATACTGAATAGAAGAAACAGAGGTATGAATTATAGCAGATTTCTTATCAGAATCATACAAACTAGAAAACGTTGGTGATATCTTTAAAGTACTGAAAATAAAGTATCATCCCAGAAGTCTATATCACATGAAAATATCTTTTTAAATAAAGACGAAATACTTTTTTATATAAGCAAAATCTGAGATCATTCATTTCCAGTAGATATTCACCACACAAACTGTTAAAGAAATTTATTCAGGAGAAAGAAATATAGTATTACTTAGAAACCTGAAATTACACAAAGAAATAAATGGCACCGGAAATGGTAAAAATGAAAGTAATTATAAAAATAGTTTTCCTTATTTTTAATTTCTTTAACAGATAATTGACTGGCTAAAGCAAAAATAGTAACAATATATTGTGGGATTTATATGTAAAAGAAACTGACAACATAGCATGACAACAATAGCACAAAGTATAGAAGGGAAGAATTGAAAATATACTGCTGTAAGGTTCTTATACTATACACGAAGTGGTATAAAATGTTTTGGGCTAGATCATGATACATTATAAGCCCTAGGGCAACTACGAAAAACATTAAAAAGAGGCATAATTAAAAAGCCAACAGTGGAGATTAAATGGACGCATAGAAAGCATTCAATTATTTCAAAAGAACAGAAGAGGAAAAAAATGTATAAAAACCAAACAGAAAACAAGAAAAATGATAGATGTAAAGTTAACCATCTTGATAATTACATTAAATGTAAATGGTTAAATATCTCAAAAAGCAGAGATTATCTGATCAAATAAAAATTATGTCAATCTAACTGCAATTTTAAGGATAAAGTATTAGAACAGGCTACTGACAATGGATTGAGGACAAATTTTGGAAATAGAGCTTTATTTGCTTTACTTAGGATAAAATTAAAAATGAATACGCTGAACTGGCTGAAATTGCTTTAAAATTTCTTCTTTCATCCCCATCAACATATCTCTGCTTTCTCTAATATAAGTGTCATTAAAAGACAGGAAGAAATCACATGTGCATTACCATCTGTAGGCAATGTTGTCATCAATCCAACCGTTATTAACTACATTTACAAGTAAGATTCAAGTTCTTTGGGGTGCCTAGGTGGCTCAGTCAGTTGACTGTCCAAGTCTTGATTTCAGTTTAGGTCATGATCCCAAGATCATGGGATCCAGCCCCATGTTGGACTCTGGCTGTGCATAGAGCCAGTTAAGATTCTCTCTCTTCCTATGCCCCTCTCCACAACTTGTACTCACTCTCTCTCAAAAGAAAAAAAAAAAGCAGGTTCTTAGTACATAAAAACCGTAAATAGTGATATATATGGTATTTGTCCATATCCAAAATGTATACATAAGTACTTAATACGGGAAATTGCTATTTTTTTACTCATTAGTTTCATTTAGTTACAATTATATAACAATAAAATTCATGAGTGTAATTGAAATTTTATTAATCACACATACTTTCAGTTAACAATGCATACACCTTGCATAATTCTCTTCCTGCTGCCTAGGTTACATTTGTTGTGATTATATTCATATATTCATTTGAAATGTAATTTTATGTCTGTTGTATATAATAATGAAAAGTCGGGGGTGGCATATTTTTGTTTATTTTTCAAGTAACTTATTCTTAAGTATTCTCCAACTATTGGCTGTGATTTATTAAAATTTAAAACAAGGGGCGCCTGGGTGGCTCAGTCGGTTAAGCGGCCAACTTCGGCTCAGGTCATGATCTCACAGCCCGTGAGTTTGAGCCCCGCGTCAGTCTCTGTGCTGACAGCTCAGAGCCTGGAGCCTGTTTCGGATTCTGTGTCTCCCTCTCTCTGACCCTCCCCCGTTCATGCTCTGTCTCTCTCTGTCTCAAAAATAAATAAACGTTAAAAAAATTTTTTTTAATTTAAAACAACCACAACCACAACAACAAAAACCCCATCATCCTTTATGGCACATAGATTGAGAACTACTACCCTACACAACAAATAACCCAGTTTCTTCAACAAATGAAAAGCAAAGAAAAACAAAAAGACTAGGAGGGAAAGTCTAAAATTAAGAGAGACTTAGAACACAGATAAAAAAAATGCAATCTATGGTGCTTATTTGGAATTTGATTTAAACAAACAAAAAACTAAAATAAAAATTCTGAGACAATTTAGGAAAATAGAAAGATGACTATTTGATTACGTTAAAATTATTCTGTTAATCCATTAAGTGTGGCTATGGTATTATAAGTATGTTTCTGACGAGTCCTTATATTTTAGAGATATATTCCAAAGTATTTGAGGTGAAATAATATAATGTCTGTGATTTGCCTCAAAATAATCACTGGGAAGGAGAGTATAAGCACAGGTGCAGTGAAATTGGCCTCAAGTTATCATTGTGGAAGCTGGATGATGGATACCTGGAGGCTCATTATCCTGTTCTGCCTCTTGTGTGTTTGTCTCCAATTTTCTTAATAAAAAGTTTAAAGAAATGAGATCTACACCAGATGACCAGGAGGGATTCCATGTTGCACTGCAGTATGTGATGAGAAGAGGGAGACATGCCCCGGCAATACATACCCATCAGGCCTTCTGAGACACTCAGAGAGCTATAGGGAACGGCAGCATAGCAGGGGCACTCAGCGATAGGCCCTGGGATCTAAGCAGGGAACATCAGACTCGGAGACAGAGCTGTGACCTGTGTAGCTGGATCATTAGAAGGAGGGCCAGCCCCTGCTCTGGCAGGATCAGAGGCTGATTCCCTTGTCACCAGGAAAGCATAACGGGACCTCAGACTACATCCCTGGCCTGCCGCCTCAGCAGGCATCAGTTGAAAGAGCACCTCCCCCAACCCTTTGCACAAAAAAAATTTTTAATAAAAATTTTAAAAACTGAGTCACTAATCTCTTTTCGTTTTCAAAAAGAGAAGGACCCTTTACCATGGTTAGTGAAGTATAATAATTAAGAGTAAGGCTTTGGGGGTTGCCTGGGTGGCTCAGTCGGTTAAGCGTCCGACTTTGGCTCAGGTCATGATCTTGCAGTCCGTGAGTTCGAGCCCCGCATCAGGCTCTGTGCTGACCACTCAGAGCCTGGAGCCTGTTTCAGATTCTGTGTCTCCCTCTCTCTCTGACCCTCCCCCATTCATGTTCTCTCTCTGTCTCAAAAATAAATAAACGTTAAGAAAAAAATTAAAAAAAAAAAAGAGTAAGGCTTTGGGGGTTGCCTGGGTGGCTCAGTTGGTTGAGTGCCCGACTTTGGCTCCGGTCATGATCTCATGGTATGATTTCAAGCCCCACATCCCGCTCTGTGCCGACAGTGCAGAGCCTGCTTAGGATTCTCTCTCTCCCTCTCTCTCTCTGCTTTTCCCCGACTCATACTCTCTGTCTCTCAAAAAAAAAAAAAAAAAAAAAAAAAAGAGTAAGGCTTTGGGATTAGAGAGGCCTGGAATTGGGTCTGCGCAATTGTGCGACCTTTTAACGTCTGGGAACTTTTTTTCCTTATTTGTGAATTACATGGAATTCAGAGAATTGTTGTGACAATGAAATAACATGGTGCACGTAGTCTTTTGCACATATTAAATGCTCAAAAGAAAATGCCCAGTAAACAGTAGCTGATAATGCCATTATCATCAGCAATGACAGGAGTATGAGCTCATTAAAAGCAGAGCTGGTGTTGGCTGGATAGAATGAGAGCCGTACTTAAAAAGAATATCAACATCACATATTCAGTTGAAAATACTGTTTTGTGTCCAACACATTTGGTAAAACAGCGCAGTCTGGGGTTGTGAAAAGATGGGATTTATGTCCCACAGACCTGAGGATGAAGCCCAGTCCTTCCACCAACCACTGATGTGTGGCCCTGGTAAGTTTCAGGGAGTCTGTAGGAAGCAAGCTCAGTGCCACATGTAACCAATGTTAGCTTCTCCTCCCCTTGAATCTCTTTGACTCATACCCAACTTAGCTTGGATGTGAGGGAACCCTACTCCACCCCCATCGCAGGAAGACAAGATCCTTTCTCCCTGAAGTTTATCAGAGGACTAAATGAGAAAAAGGAATGAGGTCTTCTGGTAAGTTGAAATAACACGAAGATAAATGACAACTCTTCCGCTTTCTTAAGACAAGCAAAAGTCTTATGTTTCGAAGTTCAACGAAATACCAATACACTCCCCTTAATATAAGTGCTCACCCAAATGTTTCCAAATCCAAGGAAAAGGTTTTTAAAAAGCAAGCACCTAAATGCTTTGATTTCTTCATTCCAAAGACTGAATTATATCCCAACACTTCCATTTAAAATGAGTAATTGGGATATGCCATTAATGGGATGGTTAAGAAGGACAGAAAACAGTTTAACCATCTCCAAAGATTGTCATAATTATACAAGAAAAAAACTAGAGATACCATCTCGATAATAGAATGATCTCTGCAATTTTATATGACTCATTTATAATTATTATCATGCTGGAGTATCCTTTATCAATAATAGTATTATAACCAGAAATTGAAAGGAAAGAGTAAACACACATTCACACACACACACACAAAGGCTATAAACAGCTTTATTGCCTGATTCTTTTGTCTGTCTCCCTAACATTAATGATTTTTTTAGATGTCATGCTTTTCTCTAGAAAATGTTCTTAGGCATTTGACAGATGCTAAGACTTGTTTGCTAACAAGGGCAGATAATAAAATGAACGAATAAGCAGCCAATTAATTTAACAGAAAAACCCAGAAAATTAATTCTTAGAATGTGTTGGGAGTTGCAGAATCTCTACATGCACTTCCAGCTGACTTACTTTCTCCTAATGTAATCATGTCTAGTTGGCTGGAATTATATACGTTAATATTAAATGGCTTTCTGCCTTCTCTGCCTCAAGTAGCTGGAAATCTTTACAGTGAACTCACTTATGCAGGGAGCCACTCTACTTGAAAACTCTGGGTAGGGTATTCCCCCTCCCTCCCCATCTGGCCCCCTTATGGCCACAGGGAGGGGGCTTAAGAGAAGGAGATAATGAAAATGGTACTGGGAAAAAGCAGAAACCAGATCCCTCTTATCCACCCTTCTTTTCCCACCTCTCCCCCCATTCTGGGAGCAGGTAGGGAAAGAACTCAAGGTAAATAAAGGACTATGCTGGACTCACCATGGAGGGACACCCCTGAGTGGTATCCTGACTCATGGTGCAGTGGGGTCGTGCACAGGGGGCACGCCTCCCCACCCCCACCATATATCACATCTTTGTTTTCATTCCACTCTGATAGAGTCTTCTGCCCTCAACTTTATGCCAATGTCTCCTAAATTTACAGCCTAAGAACACGAAAATCAACCACTACATACAAAACCTCCCTTGACTAAACTCTTCTAGTCCATTTAACGTCATGAGCAACATGTTTTCATGAGAAAACCCAGACAGTATATTAAAATGACCTTAGACATTTAAAGGGCATTAAAAATATAAAGGCTGCGCTGGGTTCTTTTCTGTTCACTTCCCAACTGGGCTTTGTTTTTCACTGGAAAGGGAAGGAAATTTTAGATATCTTTTATAGCATGCAGGATCTCAGCATGTATGAAAATTTGAAAGATCTACCAAAAGTCTGGCCTATATCTAGTAAGTGAAAACAAACCAAGGAGGGCACATACACAGGCTGCACCACCTTCAGACTCAGGCTGGTCATGGCCCCTCTCAGGATCTGTATTTCCAAAGCAAGCAGAGGGTCTTTGTGCCAGATAGAGATCAGCACTCCTGCTTTGGAGAGGACATACCATTGTGGCGACAAACATCTGCTCCAAAAGTTACTCGCTGTGTAGCTGTGCCCAAGACCACAACCTTTCTGAGCCACTAATTACTTCCTCATCTGTAAAACGGGGGAAATAGTCCCTACACCATCGGGCTGTGGGGAAGATTGAACAAAACGCCATCAAGTAACACATGCACTTCAGTTCCCGTCATCCTACAGAAACTCCGTAGGACGTTACAAATAGGAGTGGTCAGGGCAGACACTGTCTCGATCTTAATTATGATGTCCACGTGAGGCTTTCCTTAGTTAACTAGATTCCTGTTCAACAGTGTGGGAGGTATCATCTCTCTGTCTTACAAGACTGTTGTGACAACCCCTGAGAGCACTTTATAATCCATAGATTATTCCACTTTCGCTATCAGCATTCATTAAACCCCAGAAAGCAAAGAAACAACCCAAAGAAGAAAAGCGCAGCCCAGTCCACAAACATACAATTGCCAGAATGACATATTTTAAAACTGCAAATTGAGAATAGGAGACGGTTACTGTTCTTACTAATTAATAAAGTGGACCCATTATCTCCCTTTGTGGCTATCCTGCCATTTTGGAAGTGGATGATCCATCGCAAGCCAAATACTTTTATACAGGGCCAAGTACTTTTTTTTTAATTACCAAAGAAAATTGTATTTTTTAAAGGGCAACTTTTTGTCAATCCTCCTCTAAAGAATACATTTTGGGGTGAATTCAAAGTTCATTGTCCTTGGGGATCCGGCATCCCTTCTCTTGATCTGACAGTTGATACATTATGTCCAAATGGGCTCTGCTCAGGAAGAAATGGTCACTTAGCACTGGACCTGATCTTAACACCAGACATGTTGTCCTTTTTTGTCAGTCCCTTTCTTAAGGCCATATTTTATCTCATTATGGCAATACTCAAACTTGTCCACACAATGGGAATTTGGTGTTTTCCACTCTCTCGTTGCTCTAGCGAAAATTCACTTTCAAATCTATGTGCTTTTTTCCCTTTCTTATGTAGTAGGGAAGAAACAGCTCTTCTTCCCTTAGAAGGAGGAGTAAAAAATCTCTTTGATGTCCAAATTTTCATTTGTGATTCAGAAACCTCCTTGGCCCCAAGAGTAATTTTAAATTCAAAGAGAAACTTACTTGATAGGATTTTGCCTGCTTTTTTGTGTGTGTTGAGGGGAGGGAGAAACTTTTTTAATAATGATCAAACACAGATATAAAACACTATAATTAGCTAATTCAACGCCATGCCGTCCAAGTGATGCTCGCTTTGAATTTTCAACCTTCATAAGGCGACGTCTTCACGGTTTTATAAAATTACCCATTCTCCCTCAAATACGCTGCCTTTGGTAACTATTTCTGCAAGATCAGTGAAATTAGTCGTGCTATGACTATGGTTATTAACAGTAAAGCATGCTAACTGGCATTTAAAATCCAGAAATGTGTAGCCCACTTTCAACAGGCGCAAAAGGGTAAAAGGGCCACTTCCTGAGACAACCGAGCGTGTCGGTCCTGAGGTACCGGGTGGAGGGAGGTGACTAGAGCCAGGACACCTCAACAGGGCACCAAGGGGAGCGGTGTTCTTCCAGGGAGGGAGCTGGGCTGGGTGTCAGTGAAAGGTCTCCCAGTGCCAGTGCTGAGGCAAAGCTCCAAGAGCAAGCCCTCCAAGCAGAGGCTGGGGGCCGGGGGCAGGCATTTGTAAAAAGTGCACAATGGAGGAAATCAAGACGCTGTATGTTCTGGGAGCATATGTCAGCACTTCAACTCTCGGAACGGCTGGTATATAACTGCAGGTAGAGAGCCTAAGGATTCCGTGCTCTGAAAGTGCCAAGAAAGCAGAGTTTATCCAAACTCACAGTTGCACCAGAGATGACACACAAAAGAGACTCAGCAGACATATCTAACAGACCGACAAAAGCTGGAGTCCCCCCGGGGACCAGCACAGACCTGGAGTCCCAGAGGGGACTGAACTCAGGAGGGGCCTGTAGTTGGTAACAGAACCAGCCCACACAGCATTAGGACTTGGGGGTCCCACACTGGCAGGCTCCACGTTTGTTGAGAGGGGCTTTGTCTATTTTTTGGAGTCACTGATCAGAAAACCCCCAAACGCTTCATGTGTTGACAGAAATAAGCATTTGGACAACAGAATCAGTTTTTTCACGTCCCCAAAGCTTTTCAGAAGGGTCTCTGAATGAAGGCCTTCTGGGGATGCTTCCTGAATTTCTCAGGTATCCCTGCTAAGTGCTTCCTTCGTGCTCCCACTGGTGGTGGCATTTATGTCGCTCAAGAGACACCCAGCCAAGAGTCGCCCAGCCGAGAGTCAGACAGGATTTGTGGGCAATGATCTTTCTCATAAGCTCAGGAAAAGGGCTAAGTCATCTTAGCACTTCCAGCTTGGAGACCCACACATACCATGGAGGGACGGCCACCAGCAGCTTACCAGCACACGGCCCCAGCCCCACTTGGCAACAGCTGGGTGACCGATAGTCCCCTCTCCCACCTGCCCCCTCACAGATGACACAAAGTGAAAGACACAGGCTGATGTTGGTACCATTAGGAGGATCTAAGAGAGGTTTCAACACGGACCCAATGTGTGCCCACAAATGGACCCAGATGAGCCCAGAAGGCAGTGATGTGTCCGTCACCAGGCTCTATCCCACTCAAAACCCACATCAACTGGGAATGAGCCAGAGAACACACAAGGCAAACTGAGTGGAGCTGGGAGGGAGGGTTAATAGAGCAGGGGATAGAATCGAAATCCCCAGATGGGTGTCCACGTAGACTGTCAAAACCGTACACAATGACGTCTACGTGATAAACATCAAGGCCTTCAGTGGAATGTGAAAAGCTGGGCCACAATCAAGGAAGTGGAGGAAAGAATGGGGTTTCCAGGAAAACATGCGAAAAGACTCTGGGTTTCCTGATACTAGTGAGCTGAAATCTAAGCACACATTTGCTGCCTCCCGGTGCCTCCCACTGGCTTTAGCAGAAGGCAAAGGCCTTATGTGAGCTCACAGGTCTTCCCGAGACCAGGCTGGCTCCAGGCTGGCCCCCTGCTAATGTCTTCATATCTCACTCTTGGGTCCCGTCACTTCTATCTTCATTCAGCATGCCTCCCTCTTCCTCACCTCTGGGCTTTTGCACATGCTATCCCCGACAGGAACACTCACCAGATCTCACTCCCCGCTCCTACTTCGCCAGGTCTCAGTTTGACCAGTTCTTCCTCAGGGGCTTTCCACCTCCCACAGAACCAGATCCAAGCCTGTGCCCTACAATCCCATCACTGCCCCAACCTCTCCTTGCCTAACACTCACGACCGGGATCCCTCTCTCCATGCAGATCTTCCTCACCACAGTGTGAAGTCCAAGTGGGCAGGGGCCATGTTTGTCTTGCTCATCACAGGATGCAACTAATAGTGAACAGAAAATGATGAGGTGTTCAGTGCGATGTAGCTGCTGCAGAAACCAAGATGGTGGGGAGAGGCATTAGAGTAGGTATATGATTGCGGCACCTGGGTGACTCAGTCGGTTAAGCGTCCCACTTCGGCTCAGGTCATGATCCCACCATTCGTGGGTTCTAGCCCCACATTGGGCTCTGTGCTGATAATGCAGAGCCTGCCTGAGATTCTCACTCTCTCTCTCTGTCTCTGCCTCTGCCCCACTTGCACATGCACTCTCTCTCTCTCGCCCCCCCCCCAAAAAATAAATAAACTTAAAAAAAAAGGTATATGATCTATGTACCACTTAGATCACACACTGGGGTTCGTTTTGGGTGCCAGGCAAAAACGCTTAAGGTGGGGAAGGAACTCGAAACCAGGCCCTCCCACAAATATTAAAGGCACTGAGCACGCTTAGGCTGGAAACAAGACAGGGAAATGCGAATATCTGAAGGGCTCTTCTATGATACCGGCAGCTGTCTAGTCAGCAGAGAGAAGCACAGGTGTGTGTGCCCTGCTGCTGAGAATGTTCAGTCTGAGTCTTCCAGCCACTTGGCAAGGTTCCCAGTGTGAGCCGGGCTATGACACATGTTCTCTCTCTCGGAACCTGGGAGCTCCACGCATCACTATTCCACAGCTCAAGGAACTCCATTCCAGACCCCAAGCCTTCATCTGCTAGAGAAGAAGGTCAGATCAAGTGCCCCCCGCAATGTTCTCTGAGCTTACACATCAGGGAGGCAGTGACTGGCGGGGGAGGGGGGGGCTTTAATTAGAAAGCAGAAATAGGAACTGACCCCTCCAGACTATTCTCCCACCCAGAGAAGAACGTGTCCTAACACAGCCCATTTGTAGCTCGTTTCTGGGACTTTGTATTTCAGGAAGAAAATGACCAACTGGAATCAAAGCTCTAACCAAAATACGTCTCCACATTCAACCAGTCATTCGCAAGGCACGACACTGAGGGAAAACCGTTTCGCCTCCATCACCTTTCAGCCTGTGAAGGTTGGGATTCACGGTAGCATCCTCGGAACGAGGCAGAAACCAAAGGATGCTCTCGTTCTCAAATCACAGGAAGCGTCCCTGCCGCTTTGCACAGAGGACTGGGAGCACTAGAAATCATAGTTTTAATTCCAGAACCCCCCTTCCCCACCGGAGATCCCACATTTTCTGCTCCTCCACTCCAACCCTGGAGATCTCCCCGCTTGCTTTGTCTTAAAGCCTGCACGCGGGGCCACCTTTCCTGAAAGCCCGCACGCCCCACCCACGACACGTTCGTACTCTCTCTTCCCTCTCCTTGAAGTGTTAAAAGGGTACACGCTACTCTCCAATCCTTTTCCCCCTTTTCCCGCCTCCAAGTACCTTCATCCCCGTTTGCGAGAGCCCCTCAGGCGCACCTCTATTCGATTTTCCTCACCCAGCTTGAAACCCGCTCATTCTAATTACCATTTCAGTTTTCTTATATTTCTCCCTTGAGATGTCTCAATTAGTGTACTTTTTCATGCCGCCTGTCACCTCTGAGCTGCAAGGTGGGTCTCACTCCAACCGAAACCAGGCAGAAAATAAATGAGGAGCCATTCTGGGCGGCCGGGCCGAAGGTGGGGTTACTTTACAAACTAGCGCCCCTTTAATTGATGATAAATGGACAGGAAAGTAGCCTTATTAATACAGCAGCCCTGATTCGGTTCGCATGCGGTGTCCCCTCATTACTCAAAGGTACAGGAGCAGCAGACCACACTCAGCCCTGGGTTGCAGGAACTTCCATTCAGAGAAAGAGAGAGCGGGAGGCTAATTAACATAGTTCTGGTCAAAGTCAGAAATTAACTCGCCTCTTTAAGACCACAGCTAAAAGTGCTATTTGTCTTGCCTGTAATTACACTTACAGGTAATTATACGCCATTGCAGCATACTGCAAGTTAAATGAAGGTAGAGCTTTCTCTCCGTATCGCATAATTCTTGTTATTTCGGTCCTGTCGAAAGACTAAACAAAAATAAAGGTGCCTGCCACAGTATATTTCTTCCATTAATGAGTGCTTTGTTGTCTTAGGGCTTCTCTAGAAACCAGCAATTGTGTGCTGTTTATCCCTCTGCTCCCCCGGGGCTCCGGGGGACTTATCTGAACCTTTCAGGATTTAGAAACACACAGAAGGTAAGTTGGACCGAAAAGCATTTCCCACCCACGAGTAGCTGCTCTGGTCCATCAGTGCACGTGCAAAGGACAAGGACCAGGCAGTCGCCTTCCCCTTTTCTCCTTGGCTGTGCAGGATTTAGATCTTGCTGCCGAAACCCCATGTACGACCACTTCCTGTCACCTTATACCTCCCTTCTATTGCTGTTGTCTTTCTAAGAACCTTCCAGGGGCCAAAGAAATAAGATCGTGCACACAGAGGAGTGGCACTCAGGCTACAGCTATAGCTGCTACCGTGCACGCGTCCCTTGGATCTAAGACACCAGCGTGGGGCTCATCAGCGGTGGCCTGGCTCAGCCCTTCCGGGAGCCATGGACTTGGCTGGCCTCTTCCCACTCCCCACATCCCATGTGACTGAGCATGAAGACTCCACACATCAATTTCGGATGTGGTGAGATCCTCAACTAGTCCCACAAATTAGTCCCTCAAGAATCCGAAGGGACCGTTTCCAGAGGCAAATCCTCTGAAGACTTTTTTAGGGTGGGCAAAGGTGACTGGGGGCTCCCACCTGCCTCGCTTTCTTGCACTATTTCACCCTCTTGCCTTATTGGTCTCACCTTGTGGATCTCTCCCGCTCACCCACACCCAGCCCTACCCAGCTCCCTTCTGGCCTCCCCCATCCCTTTGCAAATCCTGCCCACTGATAGCGAAGTTTTCCATGAAAGATCAAATGTGGCTCTTCTAAGTCTCCACTTGCCTTACACGCTGCTCTAAAACCACCCCGTGGCCCAGAGGTGACCCTGTTTTTGCCTCTGACTTCCATCTCACTGAGCTGGGTGATTCCAAAGAAGAAATCCAGAATTAAAAAATCAACATCTCTAGTCACACATTTGCTGGATAATGACTTGTACAGCCCTCTCATGAAGCAATTTGGCAATACGTACCAAGCGCAATAAAAATATTGACTGAAACTTTCATGAGGAAACATTCTTAAATTCAGGAAAATGTTCCATGCAGTGTAATAATATCGCATAAAACAGCAGCAACGACAACAAAAGAAGAAAATATCCTGAGCATTCAAAATCGGAGAATGTTCGAATTAATTAAGTGCTGCATCTACCCGATGGGTTATTATGTGACCTTTAAGAGGGATGGTTATGGAGCTTGTGCTAAATCTGAACAAACGGTTGTAAGATTAGGTTCAAAAAGTCCAAATATGTGGGACGCCTGGGACTCAGTCGGTTGAGCATCTGTCTTCAGCTCAGATCATGACCTAATGGTTCATGGGTTTGAGCCCCATGTCAGGCTCTGTGTTGACAGCTCAGGGCCTGGAGCCTGCTTCGGATTCTGTGTGTGTGTCTCTCTCTCTGCTCCTCCTCATCCCCCGCCCGTGCTCTGTCTCTCTCTCAAAAATAAATAAACGTTAAACATTTTTTAAAATTAAAAATTCCAAATATAAATCAGAAAAACTCAGGACACAGAAGTCGCACCAAAATACCACAATAACTGGGTTAAAAGGAGGAGGTTGACTGATAATTTTGTCTTTCTTCGCTTTGCCAAATTTTCCACAGTGCATTTATGTTCCTTCCAATGAGAGGTATGAAAAAGAAAAAGAAAAAAAATCATAACTCTTGTAAACGTGACTCTTATGAGCTTGTCCAATGAATCTAAAGCAAATGGCTTGACTCACGGATCCTCCCCTGAAGTGGGGTTGAGGGGCCCTGCCACATGCCTGCTCCCCCACTGACAACGGTTGACCTGTGGGAATCATTCACTTCTCTGAGCTTCACAACTCCATCGTGAAAAAAAGAACAATCTCTTCTCACAGGTGGCTGTCACGATTTTTCATCAATGTCCACAGTCCCACACTCTCTGATTCTCTGCCTCCTGGGCTACCCCTTCCTGACCACCTCCATGGAAATTTCTCCTCTTCTCATTAAACATTGGGATCTGCCAGGATTCTGTCCTCTGCCTCCTCTTGCTCCAGGGCGTGGCCGACCCACTACTCATGCCTCATCTGCTCTGTCACAGGCCTCCAGAGCATCACCCCTGAGTCTCCGGAGGCTGCCTGGCCATCTGCACTCAGCATCATCTTCAACATTGAAGTCATTCATGCTCGTTCCCCTAGCCCAGCCTGTTTCCAACCCCACATGCTCTATCTGATGACAGAACCAACCATGCACCCTCTTGTCCCGCTTCAGAAACCTGGGATTCTGCTTGCTATGACCCCCAGTGCCTCTGACATCACCTGCTGACGACTCATGTTATATTTATCCCTCATCTATCCTCTCAACTGTTTCCAGAGGGAACTTCTGTCAACTCCAAATCAGCCGTGTCACTCACCACCCAACACTGGCGGGTGTTTTCAGATCACGTGCGGGGAGGAATCCAAGGTCAATGACGTGACTTCTCAGAAGGTTCTACCTGCATCTCCAGCCCTCTCACCTCCACCTTCTCAACCACACTCACCCAGGTGGTCTTTGGGGGACCCTCTCCTTGCTCAGCTTGCATCATGCTGGTCAGATTGATGCCTCCACCCATGACAAAGCAGTCCTAGATCTTGGAGACAGTGTTGTAATGGCCCTGCCTCCCAACAAAGCCCAATCCCATGGTTGCCTCCCCTCTCCGTCCCCAGACTCTTCCCCATGAAAGCCCAGGCTGGCCCCTTAGGAAATAACTGGTCCAGTGCAGAGTGCGTCTGTAGCTTCTCAATGATGTCACATCTCGTGAGATCCTGAGGACATACCATCCCCAGCAAGAGTGGAATCTTCTCAGTAGTGCCTTAATCAGGGAGGCAACCTGAGTCATGGGGGATGCTCAGCAGGTGTCACCTTCAGGGAGGTGCTTCACGGAGCTGCCAAGGAGCTGGGTGACACTAGGACAGGCCCCCACCTCCCCTAAAGGACCAGCACAGACTCTGAGAGGCAGGAAACCTAGTTCCCTCCCAGCAACCTTTCCTGTGTCCTGGGTACCTTAGCCCAGGGACCTTAGAAACAAAGATGGAACTTTACTACCCAAAATGCTCAAGCTGGAGCCTGGGTCAGGAAAAGGGAAGAGTCTAAATGTGGAATACTCAGGTCACATAATGCCTGGAGGCTGGCATTATGTGCCACTGATACCCTCTCCCTCTAACCCTTACATCTATCACATGATCCTGACCGGCTTTTCCGTTTGTCTGTTGTTTATCACTGTCTCCAGTGTCTCCCAGCAGGGGCACAAGTATGTGTGAATAAATATTCACTGTCTCCTGAAAAAAACATGTTCTCTCACCACAAGGCCTTCACCCCAGCGGCCTCCTCTGTTGATGTGCCTTTATTTACTGTGTCCACTCCAGAAAGTTCTGCCCATCCCTCAAAACACAGATCAACCTTTATTCCTCAGAGACACTTTCCCTCCCTGCCCTTACTCCCCAAGCTGGATTTTGACTGTCCCCTCTGAAGTCTCCAATCACCTACAAAGTGATATCTATGCCTCCATCTATGCTTCAGTTATGGCACCTCTGACCAATATTGTAACTCTACTTGAGGTCTAACCTTACATAAACTGTGAACTTTGTCTGGTCAGAATGTCTCTTTCGAGTTTCCTCAGGACCAGGGGTGCATAAGCCACAAAGCACGTGCTCAGTAAACGTCAACTGAAGGAACTGTTGACTGATTCACATAGGGAGTTTACCCCTTCCTGAATGCAGAGTGCTAGGGACATTATGCCTCTCCAGGTGAAGTAGTCACCATCTGAGGTCCTACTAAGCGATAATCATCACTCTAAAAATACCAGTTCTCTGGACGAGTTCACTAAGCCCTCCTATAGTCTTGTGAACACAGTACAAATCTTTTCTTGGCAGATGATGCAAAGGGAGGCCTCCACGTCAGCCTGGTCACATTTTCAGATTCAAGATTAATGAGGTCTTAAAATGCAAAAGGTTAACTGCATCTCTCCTGGAGACATTCTGCTTCATCTAACGCGCTTCCTTCGGAAGGGAGCATCATCCTACCATCTGCAGAATACACTGTTCCTGGTGGAAACGGTGTGGGCTTTGGAACAAGGCGGATCTATATTCAGATGTGCTACCTGTCTGACTTTGGGTACGTTACTTAACCTCTCTGAACCCCAGCTCGTCATCTGCAAACTGGGGCTGATACTATCCCCTTCGAAATTTCACTGGGAAGACTGAATCCATGAAGAATCTAACACGGAGCCAGATACATGGGTGATGAAGAGAAGTCCCTTCTCTTCATTTCCCTTCTTGTGCTAAATATTTTTGTTTTCTTTTCAGTAAAGGGGAGACAAGAACTAGGACAGAGTTTTCCGACTCGAGCACTACTGGCCTGACCATTCTTTGCTGATGGGGGCAGGGAGGACTGTCCTGTGCATCATAGGCTATTTGGCCTATACCAGTAGATGTCAGTGGCAACCTTCCTCCCCCTTTGTGACCACCAAAAAATGTCTCCAGACATTGTCGAATGCCCCTTGGGGGCAAAACGTCCCCCAGTTGAGAACCACTGGCCTAGGTTTCTATAACTCAAATGTCTCTTAGTAAGAACAGTTGCTTGATTTTCCTTTAGGACCTGTTTTGAGTGGTGCTAAAGGGACATGTGATGGAGTCCATGCCAGTCACCCTTCAGGACAAGAGAGGACACATTCGTAATGCCACTGTGGCAGGAGGCTGCTGCAATCAATAGGGACTTCATTTGCTACCGAGGGAAGTGTGTGTCTCCCAAATCTGTATGTTGACACTCTTAGCCCCCAGTGTGACTGTGTTTGGAGACAGAGCTTTTAAGCAGTACGGTAATTAAGGTTAAATGAAGTCATATGGGTGGAGCCCTGATCCAATAGGATTGTTGTCCTTTTAAGAAGTGACACCAGAAAGTTCTCTCTCTCCAAGCACACACCAAGGAAAGGCCATGTGAGGACACAGAAAGAAGGTGGCCTTCTGCATGCCAGAAAGGGAGCTCCCACCAGAAACCAAAGTGGTCCCCATCTTGATCTTAGACTTCCCAGCCTCCAGAAGCGTGAGCAAATGAATGTGCTTTAAGCCACCCCCGTCTATGGTATTATGTGATAGCAGCCTCAACATCCTTCTTTCCAGCTGGAGATTGAATCACTGCATACCTTGACGTTCCCAGCACACATCTATATGGTCAACAACTTTTAGCTGATCATCTACTAAATGCCAGGCCTCCGCATTAGGTGCTGGGGGATAGGACAGTAAGTTCCTGCCTGCATGAAGTATATACTCTCTTGGGGGCCACAGACAACACCCAATGGGTAGATAAGCCAATGCCAGGGAGGGATGAATGAATGACACGGAGCAGGACCGGGGGGGGCTTTCCGTGACAAGGGGTGGCCGCTTCTGCAAACCACCTGTCTTCTCCAGCTGTGAGTGCGGACAGCGGCAGAGGCGTGTGCACCCCCAGGGGTGACTACATTTGGGTCCTGCCTGAAGATTACCCCCACTCGCAGTCAGTAAGACAACTTAACATACCGTCAGGAGGGTCCATCAAAGAAAGAAGTTTGCCTTGTCCCGGCACCTGCCCCACAACACGTTAGTAGTGCCACTAAGCTGTCAAAAACTATTTAGAGGGAAAAACTAAAACACGCTCTAGAACACGTGGATGTCAGTCCTTCCTATTCATTCAGTATAAAGACTATTACAACGATAGTCCTGCTGTTTAAAAAAAAAAAAAAAAAGCAGTATTGGAATTAATAGTTGGGCTGCCTTTGAGTGGTGAGATTATGGTCAATTTCTATGTATTCGGTATACCTTTATTGTTTAAAATATCTACCAGGAGCATTATTTCTTATAATTAAAAAGTCCCATAAACTTACTTAAAAGTGGGGGTACTGCTGTGTCTGGTTTGATCCTGATTTATAACCAGGGTTTCTCATCGAAGGAGGAGGTGGCCACCGGAGGGAGGTGATTTACGACAGAGCTTTGTACTGTCTAAGCACAAAGACGTGGAGTTTTTAAAGCTTGAATTACCGGGTCGAACCCAGTAGAGCCATTCCAGCAGGCAGTGTGAAAACAGAAGGCACTCTCGAAAGTCTTTTGATCCCAAGGACTCCAGCCCTCCTTTGGAAACCGTTGCAGTCACAACCTATCATGTAAATCCTTCTTAATTTGCAAACTATTGACCTCAGAGGTCCTGGGAGCTGCCGGGCAGTACCCCAGACAGCCCCACCAGGCGGGCATGGGGCTGAGGACCCTCACAGGGGCACAATTCCCAGTATTAGTGCAGATTGATGGGCAAAATTCACTCTCTGAAATACAGAAGGCAGAGGAGAGAGCGAACGCTGACAGCAATTTCTCTCTTCTCCTGCCAGTTTTTCTGTGCCAGGACAAAGGGCTGTGGGTGAGGCCTGGGGCTCCAGATACCAGACCCCTGGAGGCAGCCCCAGGACCCGGGTCCCTATGATGTGTACTCAGGCACCCGGGCTGGCCATCTTCAGAGGCTCTATTTCTTTCCCCAGCAAGGGACTCCAAGAACAGCTTCTGAGCATACAAGGCCATGTACGGGGAGCCCCCAAGCTCTCCTCCTTCACCAGCCAGCCCGTGGGAACCCAGCTGCAAAGGCTCTCCTTCCTCTCTACCTCAGTGGGGCATGCACAGGTCCTGTGGGAACGTCTGCACTCAGAGGCTAGGATTCCAGCTCCGTGTAAGCACGGGCCTGTTAGGAGCGTAATTATTTCAAGTGCTATCCTGATGCACTTCCCAGGAAGACATCAGTGCAAATTATGTCAAGCTTTGCAAATGCTGTGGCATGAGAGAGGGAAAAAAATCAATTCTTTTTATTACTGGTTCCCACTTACGTTTTCCTCTTTTTCGCTAATTGACCAAAAAGAACCTAAAATGAGCCCACTTTTAGAGGTGCTCAGTTGTGATGTAAATTTCTTGCCATTTGATTATTTTTATCTTTTTTTTTTTTTTTGACTTGACCTCGATCATTCCTTTGACTTATTCTGTCATAATATATTTCTGCTTACAACTTCCTAATTATTTTTGGTTGTGGTTCCTTTTCCAAAAAGGAGTCTCTTCAGGAGCTTTCTCGCAATCCCCCTGAGAGAGGGATTTCTCTTAAGAGAGAATCTCTCTTAAGATCAACTGTCCCTTCATCTCATGCCCAGAGCATTTTGCTCCTAGAGCCACGGTCTTGTTCTGCGTGGTGAAGAGTGAATCGCGCCCAAATGTCTCCTCTGGGAGAAGCTTTCTTGTAGTGCCCTCTGGACTCTCCGTGCCCGAGAATGAGGTCTGGCACATAAAAAAGCAGACGAACGAATGATCAAACAAGAGAGCCCCTAGTTAGATTCCTTATTTGAGATGGAGAATGTGCTGGAAGCCATGTTGCGAAAAATGGCTGCAGCGATGAAAGTCATGTTTGTTAATTAGAAGAAACCAGGTGAGATTATTGCCACCAGATGCCACAGGGTAAAGTGCTACCAGAGGGAATAACATCAAACACTCATGTCAGCCTGTTAGGCGCTGCGACCACAGGGCTCCCTCCTCTCCACGAGGCCTTCTGAATCCATCGCCTGGACCCCAAGGCACAGCCGGAACGCCAGTCCCTGCTCTCTGGGCGGCTTGGGGTGAGCCCCACCTACCTTGTAGGAGTCCAGGCAAGCGCCCAGCCCTAAGCTTAACCCGAACTGGAATTGCTCAACTTCATTCCTAGAGACCACAGTGTGGAAGCGGAAAGGACAGAGCCTTGGGAATTAGAGAGATAACAGGTTTAGTTCCCAAGTCTACTGCTGACTGGAAGTGTGGCTCCAGGACAAATTATTAAAGTCCCCAGTGCCTTGGCTTCCTCATCTGTAAAATGGGATGATAATGCAGGATCCAAGTCACCCTCGTCTGCCTTAAGTGTCTGCTTCCATCCCAGGAGAAGGCGCCTGGGTGAGTTTTGAAGGCTGAGTGAGAGGACATCAGGTGAACCAGAGGGAGAGGGCATTCATTCCTTCAGCAGTCCTTCATTAGGAGCCTCTAGAGGGGCACCTGGGTGGCTCAGTGGGTTGAGCATCTTCTTGGTTTCAGCTCAGGTCACGATCTAGCAGTTCATGGGTTCAAGCCCTGCATTGGGCTCTGTGTTGACAGTACAGAGACTGCTTGGGATTCTCTCTCTCCCTCTCTCTCTCTCTCTCTTTTTCTGCCCCTCCCCTGTTCACTCTCTCTCTCTTTCTCTCTCTCTCTCAAAATAAATATTTTAAAAAGATAGAGAGAACCTCTAGAGCATTCAGTTCTGCCCAAGTGCAAGGACTCAGATGAAGACGGGGCCCCTGTCTACATGGGCCCAGCTGCCAGAAGATGCTTAGTGAACCTGGGGTCAGTGCATGTCCCTCTCCCTGCTTACAGTCCAGAAGGGAAACAGACGAGTGACAGTGGCGAACACAGTGCCATGAAGGGGCAAAGGAGGACGATCCATCACGGTGCTTTTGGGGTTCATTAGAGCCACTGTGCAATTTACTTTCCAACCCATCAAATGCATTCTTGCTGTGTAGCTAAGGGCAGAGGTGTAACCACAACTACAAATTTGAAACCAGCCCCTTTATTCCATCATCATGATCAAAATAAACCACCGACGTAAACCTGTTTCAGCATCGAGATCATTAAAGCTACCCATAACATTTTTGCCAGTAGATTTTCTTCCAGAATTTACCTAGAGGAAATAATCAGTGATTCCCTCAGAGAGGTATATATAAAACTGTCTTTTGGGGTGCCTGGGTGGCTCAGTTGGTTGGCTGAGGTCATGATCCAGCAGTCTGTGAGTTTGAGCCCCGCATCAGGCTCTGTGCTGACAGCTCGGAGCCTGGAGCCTGCTTTGGATTCTGTGTCTCCCTCTCTCTCTGCCCCTCCCCCACTCATGCTCTGTCTCAGAAATAAACATTAAAAAAAAATTTAATAAAAAAATAACAATAAGGGGCTCCTGGGTGGCTCAGTCGGTTGAGCGGCCGACTTCGGCTCAGGTCATGATCTCGCTGTCCGTGAGTTTCTGTGCTGACCGTGCAGAGCCTGGAGCCTGTTTCAGATTCTGTGTCTCCCTCTCTCTCTGCCCCTCCCCCGTTCACGCTCTGTCTCTCTCTGTCTCAAAAATAAATAAACGTTAAAAAAAATTTAAAAATAAAAAAAACAATAAATAAAAAATAAATAAAATAAATAAAACTGGTTTTCATCTCAGTAGTTCTTATAAAATGAACCAACACTTGGAAACAGCACAAATGCCTGAAATTAGATTAATGTTTAAAATACACCCATTCACCTCCATAGGAAGGAATACAACGCAGCCATCAAAAGTTTAGTTATAAAAATGGCATATAAAGTTACATGACAAACCATGTTGGAAACCAGCACACAGAATGTGCTCCCAGTTTTGTAAATATATATTTATATGCGTTTCCAGGGCATAAATGATAACTCCTTGGTGTCAGTAAGGAGTTATTCCCTCAGAGGCAATAGGTCTTTGTGGCTAAAAATGCAGGTTCCAGAGCCACTCTTGCTGGGGGTGGATCCCAACCGCATCGAGTCCAAGCGTGTAACACTGGAAAAGTTATTTCATTTCCCCGTGCCTCAGTTTCCTCATGTTAAAGCAAATGGTTGCTAACCGCTGCCTCTTCATAGAGAATTTGGCTGACGTGCCGACAGAGCGATGGTTCCAGAGTGTGGCACCCAGTAAAATACCTGTCAATGTCATCCATCGTTATGAATGGTTATTTGTGGTAGGGTGACTGGTCATCTCAATTCTCTCATTTCTTCTTTCTATTTTCTACAAGCAACCGTAGGTCTCTCATAATCATGGCCACAAAATAATTTTCTAATCCGTTTCAGTCAACGAGATGAATTCAATGAAGAGATTAGGAAGAACGACTTTGCAATAATTGACACAACAGCTGCTATTTCTAGAACTAAATCAAACAATACAGTCAACTCTTGATTCTACACAAGGCATGTTCATTTATCTGCGGCTAATCTTGCTTTCCTGTTTTTACTGGCCTCATTAAGCATTGGATATAACATCATATGTTACAGCTCTATCTAGCGTCTGTTTACTTTCTCTCCCACAGCCAACAGCTCAGCAAGAGCCTTGTAAACCAATTCTCTTAATGATCTATCCAGTCGGGGAAGGTGCAAACCAATGATACGGGGAAGGCGGGCTCTTGGCCAGCAGCTCCACCTTGGAGAGAGGACACGGACGCGCCAGTGAGCACGGTGAGGACAGAAGGCTGAATGTGGGGCTGTGTGTCTGGAGGGGAGGGGTCTTGCACTTAGTGTGGGCTGAAGATAAGAGATTGACGAGGAACGACCGACCCCGCGATCTGCGATGAAGGTCCATGCGATCAGAACGCGTGAGTTTTTTTGTAATGTGTGGATGAAGATGTCCCATCTCTAGCTAAGTTTTCGATATCAGCTCTCCATTCCCCTCCATCAAACACATACATCCCCCGTGTTTGGCACAGACCTGGAAGCGGGATGCTGCTTCTCATTTCAGAGCCCATTTCGCCAGATTTTCAGTCTTTGTGTCGTCCGTAGTCCACATTCCCCTCAAGAAGAGTTTGCCAGCAGCTTCCCTCGCTTCTCAGGTGTCCGGCTTCTGGGCATGCTTCCAGGAGTCTGCTCCTCTCTGACCACCTCTCTCTGATATAAGAGTCTGGCCATGTGTCTTGGCCAGCTGAGTCCTCTCGGGCCATCGTTGTCGTTCTAGGTGGCGTCGGGATGGGGAAGGCAGTTCAAAGCTCTGAGTGTTGGACCCACCACACTCTCCCTGGAGTCACTGCGGCCCTCCCTTTCCACCCTCTTGACTGCATGAACTATCCTCCTCCTGCAATGCTGGGCCACGGCATCACCTCTTGACAACCGGGAGTAAGAAAAAAGTCCTAAAGCGGGGGCAGGGGCTCTGGAGACAGAGAAATCTTACTGCAAAATTTTATTCTTGTGTTGGATAATTGGTCCTTCACACACACTGTTTGAACAAAGGAAAAATTAGTCAACCTCAGTTTTCTCAGCTGAAAATGGTAATGACAACAGTGTCTTCAATGTTGCTTGTAATGACACGTGTGAAAGCCCCATGCCTGCCCCAGCGTAGACATTCTAGAGAGATGTGTTTTTCCTCTCCTCTCTCTCTTCATCGGCTTCTCACTGGGATGTTTCATTTGAAAGTGTGTTTGTTATTAATTATTTGGTTGCAAGTAACAGATAACCAACCAGTGGCTTCCACAAATAAGGGCTTACTTCTCCCCCACAATAAAAAGCCTAGAGGCAAGTCACTGCTGGAGAAGGCTTATCCTGTTTGGGCCAGTATCTCTCCTTTTTGCTTAGAGTTACCCTTATGGTTGCAAAATAGCTGCAGGAGTTCCAGGCATCACATCTACATCCAAGGCAAGAGGAAGAAGGGAGTGAGTGGTGGTCTTCCATAGCTGTCTCTTTTAATAGGGAAAAAAAAAAATGGAATACAAGGCTTTCCCAGAAACTTCCAAGAGTGGACTCTTCCTTACATTATATCGAGTAGCTCTGTGTCACATAGCCACCCACTGCATTAAAAGAGACTCGGAAATCATGTCCTTATTTTGTTTCCTCAATCTCTGAACTAAAAGAGGTCAAGAGCTGGGAATGGCTATCAGCTCCAGGCAACCTTCGGAGTCTTTCCAGAGAATCACATATTTTTAGATTAAAACCAAACAGATAGGGGCTCCTAGGTGGCTCAGTCAGTAAACGTCAGACTTCAGCTCAGGTCATGATCTCACAGTTCATGAGTTCTAGCCCCACATTGGGCTCTGTGCTGACAGCTCAGAGCCTGGAGCCTGCTTCAGGTTCTGTGTCTCCCTCTCTGTCTCTCTGCCCCTACCCTGCCCGCACTCCATCTCCCTCTCTCTCAAAAATAAATAAAACATTAAAAAACAATTTAAAAAACAATCAGTTACATGTTAAACAAAATAAAAACAAACACCTAAATAATAAACATTTTAAAACCAAATATAGATGGTTTACCACCTGCCATGTGGGATTCCATACCTTCTTGGTTTATATCAGAATTTCCCCAGGCGCCTGGGTGTCTCAGTCGGTTAAGGGTCCGACTTCAGCTCAGGTCACAAACTCATGAGCTTCATGAGTTCATGAGTTCACGAACTTCATGAGTTCGAACTCCAGGTCGGGTTCTGTGCTGATAGCTCAGAGCCTGAAGCCTCCTTCAGATTCTGTGGCTCCCTCTCTTTCTGTTCCTCCCCTGCTCGGGCTGTCTCTCAAAAATAAAGATTAAAAAAAAAATTTTTTTAAGAAGCTCCCTAACCTGGTTGCACATTAGAACCACCTGGGGAGTTTGCACCATGTACCAACACCTGGGTCCCTCCTCAGACAAAGGAAACTTTCCGGGGATGGGGTCCGGTAATTACACTCACAGTGAAGGCTCAGGACCCCTGGGTTATCAGGAGAGCACGTAGGTGAACCACGAGAGGGCGCAAGAAGAGATCACTTGGCCCGAAGGACTCCTCCTCTGTCAAGAAGCCTGAACACCAGCGATCCAGTCTCTGGCGGCTCCCACTTACCTAGGGCATTTGAACCTACATAAATGCACCCATCTTCCAGAACCACTCGTCGTCTTACCAAAACCTGGGGACATGGAATACACCGCGTTACTGTTTTGTACTTTTGGTAAGCTGGTAAACCAAGGGCAGAAAGGCTCAGAAACCATGCTCCCAAAAGAGCTGGGGCTTCAGTGGGGACTCCACGCGGCAGGTGTCCTCTCTTTGGTGGCTTTCTCCTCTGGCACACAGAGAGCAGCCCATCCCCTGGGCCTAGAGCTGGGCCCCGAGCCCTGGGCAGCCCACCCAGCCGTACCCTTGCATTTATCAGCTGCAGCTCGGGGCACCCCTTGCAGCCACAGCAGGGACTGGTATCTCTCCCGTGCAAACTGCCTTCATTTATGTCCTCCTCATCCCCCTTCGGAGGCAGCTAGTTTGCTAACGCTGTCCCGGGAAGCTTCCCTCTCAGTTTCTAGCTGTAGTTTTAGGTAACAGAGAGAAACTGGTGGTAATAAGCCTTGCAGAGCACCCAGCACTAATTCTAATATGCAGGCAGCTCCAAACACTTGGGGTTTATGTGAAGCCACACGGCCGGCACGGAAAGATCTCATTACCACGCGAATTAGTAAAAACAAAACAAAACACAAAAAAATTAAAAAAGCAAAAACAGACAAACAACGACAACAACAAAACCCAGCCAGATATGAGGTTTACAGAAATGCCTTCCAGTGCCCGGTAAATGGCTACAGTGGATAGAGACATTGCAAAGCCATGCTGGGAACAAAGGCGGGCTCAGGCCATCCCTACCCAAAAAGTGCCGTGAATATGGGCTGGCACCCTACTTCCGTTAAGTGAAAGCTGGCAGATCGTCTCCAGGCAGCCATTTAATTGTCTGGTGCACGTGAACTGCAATTACCAACAGCAAGAGCCACCCTCAGACTCTGCGGGAATGTGTTCATGGTTAATCAATTCGATTGATCACTGTTTATTAAGTAAAAACCTGCTTTCTAAACAGTGCCTCCCCAAATGGTGTATTTGTAGGCTGCTAGAAAACAGGAGACCCATTAGGGCTTTTAATTTAAATCCAAGCAGGGGGATGCAAGCGTGTCCATTAGTAAAAAATGGGGTGGAGGGATATGGACATGATGAGACCCGCCCACCCCCATCCCTTCTGGATAACAAGGCTAAAGCTGACATACTCCCATGAAGACCTCCCAATGCCCCCTTTCATTTCTCTGATCAAGAAGCCACCTGACCAAGTCAGATGAGGACTTCAGGAAGACAGCCGTCCTATAATATAGATTATGGGAATGTTTGAGCCACATCAGTGCTGTTAAATTGATCCGCTACATTCAGCACCTTGTGAACCCAGATGGGAAATCGATGGTGGGCGGGCGGGTTAGGTGCCGAGATAAGTTGGCCATAGAGTATTTCTGTTATCTCCTTACAGAGAATAATGATCTCAACCGCTTTGAGTGCTTTAAATCTAAGCAAAAAACACACCGCAAATTCAATCCAGGCCTGGGGACGACACAGAAGGGTCAGGGCAATGACACGATTGTGGTACAACCCTCGGTGGGGGCGGGGGGAGTCCTGGCCTGTCCATAGTTAAGGTCTTTCTAAACATGGCCACCCCAGGATGTGAGGAAGTGGACCTAGGACAGCTCATCATCCCCACTGTGTGCCCGTCAGCTCTCCAGCTGCTGCAAGTGTCGGGGGCTTAGCTGAGCAGCTTGGATACAGTCCCTCCTCCCCAGCTGAGACCACCAGTGTCGAGGCACCCCTAACACTTGCAGGAGCTGAGTCTGCCCTCCAGAGAAGAAAGCCCGGCATACCCTGTGCCTCTCCTACCTGCCTCTCCTGCAAAGTCTTCATCAAACCTCAGGAAGCTACTAGAGTGAGGGACAAGCTTCCACTATTCCTGTTATTTCCCATTAAGTTTGATATTCAGCTCTTTGATGCCTGCCCAGTACAGAAACCCCAATCTCTCTGAACAAGGGCACTGCAAAGCCTCACAGATCCCATTGGTCAGAGACAAAATTCCAACGAACAAGAGCCATGAATAAAAAAGCGCAAATTTTTGCCTGCAAATACACGTGAAATTTCTGCACAGATAAATCTCCAAAGCTGTGGCTATCCAAATAGGAAATAGCATTACTCTGAGAAGGTACAAACCAAGGGAAATTGACATTTTCTAGGGATGCTGACATAAGGCTTTTGCATTTCCAACTGATAAGCCATTTTGAGGTTCAGCGACACCTGAACCGTGTCAGATGCAAATTCCATACACCGGATGCCAAGCTGGTCTTATGTATCTCCAAAAACAGAAAAGAGAAACTTCCAGATCATTCTGGACAACTGTTTCGACACAGTCTGAACTGCCTGTGGTTTTCGCCCTCCCCCCACCTCCATCTCCAGGGTTGTATAAAACCTGTCTCTAACTCAATCTGTGAAGAAATAGAAACCAAGTTACCAGTGTTTGACATCAAAGTGACAGGTAGTTTTCTCCACCTGGAAACTGAACACCAAAAATTCTGGATGGTAGAAAGGTGTCTGAGATGAGACTGCTTCGCCGGGAAATGGCAGGGCTCCAGTTGAAATATACACATCACAACATCCGCATTTCCGCAGAAAAGAAGGAAACTTTTAATAGACGCTGGGCTGCATCAAAGCAACTCGTAATTAGGTACAAATTTGACTCATGGTTCAGCAATTATACAGATTAGCTGCTCTGACCTTCCCCGGCCCCAGGGTGCTTATTTCACATATGTGGTCGCAGAGTGACCTCTAGTGTTAAGAGGGAAGGAATTTATTTTAAAGATAACCTCAAAAATTAGCGTCCTAGGAAAACTTCATAACGTAATAAGATAGAGGTGTGATCTTTCTGTTCGCTACTAAAATCACCTTTAGTTAGAGAATGTTCTAAGCCTTCTGTCATGAGAAATTTCCAAAAGGTTTGCGCAGTTCAGAGATGTTTTCACTATGTGTTGAGGTTGTGTGAAATTTTATTTTAAAAAATACGCATGCCTTGTGTTACTGTCTGGCCTACAGACAATGTCTGATAGCAAATGACCAGAGAGGTCCCTGATGCCCACATACCGTCTCTGCCCTGTCCCCCCTCTATTACTAAGTCAAGAAGAGAATGTTGATGTTGGAGTCACCCGATAGATTAAATGACACCGTAGTTAATCCCAAATGAAGTATAGGGACCAAGAGCGTAAGAATACGGGGTGCCTCTGGGAACACCAAGGAGCAAGGGAGAGAGTGAGAAAGCAAATCTAGAATGCTGGGGGCACAGAAACTGCCGACTTCACTTGGGCCTGGTCCTGTTCACTTCCTGTTACGCTCGGATTTGTTTTAACCAGGTTTGATAAGACATGCAGGCACAGAAATGACTGTCAAGAATAAGCTTTTACTCACAGTTCCCTAGGAGCAGGAAGGTGGTACATGAGGCCACAGGGGGAAGCACAGGGGTAGACCAGAGGCACAGAGAGCAGGAGGGAAACATGGATGAGAGCCTTTCCTGTGGTTTCCACAGGAGGGACTGGGCGAGGCAGGGTAAACGGCCTTAGGATTAGCTAGTTAAAATAACTTCAGTGGGCTCTGGGGGGTAGGAGCTGTCCCTAGTTGTGTGTCCCTGGCCCTGGGGTGATTAGGGCAGGGGATTCTGGCCCAGAGCATAAGAGCAAGATGGAGGAAGTAAAGTTGGGGGACTCTGGATTCGTTGGTGAGAGGTGAGTCCTCCAGCTATCTCTAGGAACTGGCCAGTCTCAGGAGAGCCTGGCTCCCCAGATCAGTAAGTCCCCAGACCCCAAAACACCAGAAGAAAAAGACATATTTCATATAATTTCATGGAGCTCAGGAATTCTCGATCACCCGGCTCCACCAACAGGCCATCTGGTTCTGAAGAGTGGAGGGCCACTCAGATCTGCTGGGGTGGGGGGGAAGCTCCTCCCCGCAGACCCCCACCATCCCCTTATGTCCCCTTGCTGCCTCCAAGGGGCCCTGAGGTCTGCTTGCTCACCGGCCCCTGCTGGTGCACTGACCACCGCCCTTATCACCCAGCTGCTCTGCACTCTCGCTCTCTCCCAGACGTCCACGTGGGGCCTGGGCCCTGCTGGCCCTCCTCTCTGGAAGCTTCTGCCTTCCTCCTGGCCCCTGTTGATACCCTCCTCCCTCTGCTCTCTCAGTGGAGTTTATATCTGAAAAGCCCCTTTAAAAATGTCTCCCCACGGGGGGCATCTGGGTAGCTCAGTGGTTCAAATGTCGGACTCATGATTTCGGCTCAGGTCATGATTTCACAGGGAGCCCTGCGTCGGGCTCTGCACTGTCAGCGTGGAACCTGCTTGGGATTCTCTCTCCCTCTCTCTCTCTGCCCCTTCCCCACTCTGTGTGTGTGTGTGTGTGTGTGTGTGTGTGTGTCAAAAATAAATAAATAAACTTTTTTTAAATGTTTAAAAAAATGTCTCCACAACATGGCCCTCCCCACTCCCAACCAAGCAGCCCCTGGTGATTCTAATAAGAATAAGGAAGGTGCAGTCTATCTACCGATCTTTGGGGGGAGGATTTTCCTCCTTCCCCCCAGGTTTCCATCGTCTGTCTTTTCCACATGCTAATTCTCTCCTGTTAGCCTTGGCCGCCCTCCATCCTTGGGTGGGGGAGGGGGGCTTTGCTTCTAGGCTGTCCCACTACATCTCCTCCAAACTCACTCCCCATATGCACACAGCTGTGTGTGTGTGTGTGTGTGTGTGTGTGTGTGTGTGAGTGTGTGTGTTGCAGGAAGGTTTTCAGAAGGAACCTTCTGTTCAAACAATTTCTCCCAGCTGTCTCTGCCACTAGCACCTTCTCTTCTTAAAAACAGTTCTACCATAAGGATGAGATTTCCCGTCTATATTTTCCATGAAGGCAGCTAGAAATGAGGCAAGAGCTGGTTTCCAGAATCCTCTTCCTAGTGGGTGTCTGGAGGGAAGCCGCAAGCTCATGGGTGGGTAGGGACTATCCTGTTTTTTCCAGACAAGTCTGACTTCAAGGATACTGACCTGTATTCCACGTAAGTGCTCTGAGACCCCCAAAGATGGTATGCCTGAGGAAATGCCATCACTTTAGACTTTAGTGGGTCATCTGTCCTCCTGTTTCTCCCAGAAAGTGTGAAGTTGCCCCCAAAGTGACGCAAGAAAACGTGTGCACCATGAGAAAGTTAAAAATGCTACAGAAGAATGCTAAAATGCTAAAAAAAAAAAAAAATGCTATGAGATGCCAGCCAGCTGTCTGCTTCTGTCAGGGAAAATGGGGAGTAGCCCATCCCTGTGGTGTAGGCTTAAAAATGCTGGCCAGGGTACCGCCATTATTCTCTCTATAAATATAGTTGCATAAGCATTCCTTTGGGGTCTTGCTAATCGCAATAACTGAAAGCCTGCCCTCCCTCAAAAAAAAGGCACAAAAAAATTACTTCCAACTGATACAAATGTACTGGTGTGTGTCCATCAATTCTACGCAGATAGCAGAATTGTATCAAATCATACTTGTCTTACCTTCTGCTTCCCCCCTCCCCCCCCCCCCCAGCATTAGATCCTGAATGTATCCCCAGCTATATAAGTGACCTTTCCTTCACGGTTATCCTGGTTTACTAAGATTTTCATAACGGTTCGTTGTTTCCTTCCATTTTTTTCCTCTCCTCCATAACGGCACTACAGCACTCCAGTGAACATCCTTGAAAAGGCTTTTTTTGGTGGGATCTTCAACTCATTCCTTAGTAATAGATTCCTAGACATGGAATTGCTGGACAAAAACGCATCAATTTTGAGATGCCTTAGTGAGGAGGCCATGTTGGTAACACAGACATGCCCTTGAAATACACAACGGTTAATGAAGAACACCCAAGGACTCTGACAAGGGGACCCAAACGACCACGTGGACCCTCTCTACTGACCCTGAAATGGCCAACCAAGTTCCTCTGGTAATTAGAAAGCTTGCAGGCAAACCATCACTGAGACCGTTTCCTGCACAGAATCGTACTGACTTGGAAACTTCAAAACCCGAACCTCAGGAGCAAGTGTCTGCCGGGGCCATGTGAGGAGCCCCTGTGGTGTAGAATGGATGCTGACATTGTCTCCCGGTGCCAGGGTGTAGATGGTAAACTGGATTTGGTTTTGGAGAAGGGTGGAAGCATTTATAACTAAGAAGAAAAAGCCATGGCCAAAGGCACCGGGAAGTCCCCTGTCTCCTGAGCCTACCTTACACCTAGGGAATGCAAGAGGGCACTGAACACCCATCACCCACGGGGCCTCTAGAAATCCATTTTAGCACCAAATCCATTTGAGATGAGTGGTCACTTGGCCTCTACGTGAATTATCAATGCCTGTGGCCCTGAGAGGTCAAGGGTCTCACACAGCAATAAAAGAATAGTGGACATGAGAAAATGGATGATGTCCTCCTTTAATACCCTAAGGGGAGGGATGGCAGTGGGAACGCACAGCATTTTCAGCCTTGAGGCTGGGTCACAGATTAGAAAGGAGATTCAGTTAGAAGAAGGGAAAGACAAATCCAAAGCCAAGTGCCCCGCCCCTCACCCCCACCCCCCACCCCCACTACCGTGCATGGATGGAGAACACTAAGGAATCCTTGGCTGTCACGGTGGGGAGGGGAGGATTGACTTCATCCTCCACAAAACCAATCGGATGCCCCTTCTACTCCCCTATTTGCAAGTGGCAAGGGATCACTAAAGATGGGAAAGCGCAACCCTTGAAGGTGAGCTGGAAAGGGTGAAGCCGGACACCAGAGTCAGCAAGGAAGACACCCCCTGGTGTCCAGAGAACCACATGACATGGTCCCTTCTGCCTGCTGGGGAAATGTGTTCAGCTCACACGGAACCTGACAGAAAAGGCATTAAAAACAGCCTTCCCATAATCAAGGATGGGGCAAACAGATGGCCACGGGGCTATGCAGCCACACCCCAATGTCGTTTACAATATCAAAAGCTAGGAAACAACCTATGTTGTCCAACAGAAGTCAGGTATGTACAGACCTCCCACACAGTGATGCACTAACCCACCATTTCTAAAAAATGAGAGGGAGGAAAAATACTGCTACTGAAATAATAATCCCCCAAAACACAATGGCTTAAACCAAAGAATATAAAAAGTAAAATAAACTAATTTTTAAAAATAAGACCGTGACCTGCAAATATGCTCAAGATGCCGTGTTAAGTGGGGAGAACAGATTACCAGATGGCAGAATCAGTGACGTAAAGCAAAATGTTGATGTTTCTATTTCTGCAATGAGACCACAGAAGACCTTCTCTCCTTTTAGCTCATCGCTACTTCCTAGATTGTTTTCTGTTTTGCTTATTACATAAATATGTTATTTTATATGTTAAAATTATATAATTTTATCATTTCTTTAATGAGTAAAGGAATTAAGGGTAGTTGTGTTTGCTTTGCTAGAATCCTCCCTTCAGCCCAGTGCAGAGGAGAATTCTTGGGGCCAAACCACTGGCATGATGGATGGCCTGGGTCAGAACTCAGCGCTGAAGTGACCAGTGGTAAGTAAGTAGTTAGGGGCCCGCATTTTTTTAAGTTTATTTATTTATCCTGAGAGAGAAAGATTGTGTAAGTGAGCGAGGGGCAGACAGAGGGAGAATCCCAAATAGGCTCTGCACTGTCAGCTCAGAGCTGGACACAGGGATCAAACCCATGAGCCATGAGATCATGACCTGAGCCAAAGTCGGACACTCAACCGACTGAGCCACCCAGGTGCCCCAGTGGCCTGCATTTCTCAGAGCACCTTGGCTGAAAGCAGTGCCTCCCTGAAAGCCTCACAAAAAAAGGTTGTAAACTTGGAACGTTGAACAAGCGGGAGCACAGACTCACACAAGAAGCAATCCAACCAGCGACAGCCTGCTTCAATCCAGAACAGCATGAAACCCAAGGAAAAGAATGCACAGAACCCAGGAAAAGGCATGCAGGGGAACCAGGACAAAGTCTGCTCCTCTGAGAAGGGTGTCAGCCATGTCTTTGACAGGAAGAGCCAGATGCTTCTATCGGGACCCGGCTGTATAGCATGTGAGGTCTATGGCACGTGGACACCAAATGTGTTAGATCATTGCAAATGGATCACTAGACCTGCCTGATGTTGGCAGATGTGGCTTTGGAATCCGGAATGAGTAAAGCAGGAAAGAAGGACTCCTTACAATCTGTTGCTTCAGCAAGAATTATTTCTCTCTGGGTATATACTATACTTTACAAAAACATTTCACTTATTTATGTTTATGTATTTTTTTAGAGAGACAGAGCACACAAGCAGGGGAGAGGGGCAGAGGGTGAGAGAGAAAGAATCTTAAGCAGGTTCTGTGCTGAGCATGGAGTCTGAAGCGGGGCTTGATCCCAGGACCTGAGCCGAAATCAAGAGTCAGATGTTGAGCCGACTGAGCCACCCAGGTGCCCCTAACAAAAACATTTTTTGTTCAGGTTCTACATAAATGCGGGGCTCATTTTACTTTTATTTTCTATTTCTGGAAAGGCATGGATCTGGCCACTGATTGTGTGTTCACATGAACAGCAGTGTGGCGAGACAGGAGTCTCCAGGGATTGGTCCTGCCTAGCACCCACACTCTTAACTGCAGGGGGCCCCCGGGGTGCTGTGGCATTGCAGCAGCTGCTTTGGAAGGTGGCAAAGCTCAACTCAGGAAGTGGTCACCAGCCCTGTAAAGTGATTACAGTAAAATAAAACAAACAGAAAAAGATTAAGACAAGGAAGGTAGGGGGAGGGGGGATCATTCCAGTGAAAACAGTCTTCCCGATTAGGTTATTCCCAACAAAATGGAAAAGGATTTTTTTCAGTTATGGCCGAAACCTCCAAAGAGCCCCCCAAACCACAGGGGTAAATTGATGTGGGCAAAGACTCTACTCAAAGATGCAATGACAGCCTTGACCCCTCCTGAGAGGGGTGGGGGGGGCCCTTCCTAAACTGGAGGGGTTGAGAAACTTGTTCTGAGCCAGGCCTGGGGGTTAGGGCCCCCCCACCCTAATGCCTGGCTTCCCAGGAGCCACAAACAAACAAAAATCTAAGGCTCCAGAAACAGCACCAGCTTTTCCACCCCATTCAGTGAACTTCTGACTGAGAACTGTATCACAGTTTATGAAGTGATTTCTTTTATGACTTGTGAATGGTAGGCACTTGACCTGAAGCCTTGGAGAGACTCAGATTCAAATCTCTTTATCATTCAGCTCCTTGGGTTTTGTATGTTACAACCACCCATTAACTGATTCTGTGACCTTTAGCAGACCACTTAACCTGCTTTGCGGAGTTTCTTCCTACATAATAAAATCCCTCTACATCCAGTAATGCAGAATCCATGTGACCTAGACAATTGGTGCTCACAAGCTCTCCAAAGGAGTCCACCAAAAATGTAGATTGCACTCCCTAGAATGTCCAATTCTGCAGGTCTAGGTGAAGTGAATTTTTATCATAAGCATCCCCGGAAGTGTGGATGCAAGTGGTCAGTGAACTCATGTGAAGAAACATCAGTTTATGCCTTTTCCTCATCCAACATTCTGTGGACCAGCAGATTTGTAGACTATGGAAAAGAGAAAGTCACAGCAAGTGGTAACAGCGAATCAACAGTGTCTGCATGAACTTGAACTTTCACAGACATGATGGAAACAAATTTTGACAGTAAGTCATGACCCTGGCAAATAGTAGGTGTTCAATAACCGCTAAATAGATGAGTCTTCCTTTTTTAAAAAATATCTTTTGTTTTTATAAATTTCCACATTCCCCTGCTCTAAAATACTAAATTATTTATCATTGGCAAAAGCAAGCTGAAGGGAGATTACCTGGGTCTGAGCAAACTGAACTGGGATTTTCATACTCAACTGCCCTCAAAGAGAATTTTGGCACAACCCCAATGACCCAACCCAAAGCTGCAATTTTCCGTCTCACAGGAGACAAAATCGACCAGAAACCCACAGCCACACACCTGCCATAAGTGGGACTGAAGTTGAAGTTACATGGACTTTACATCCCATGAAAAGTTTTTTTTTTCCCTGTTATTATCAATGACATTGGGGTTACCACAGAGAATGCCACAAAACAGGATTCAAAAGAACAATGAGTGCATTGAGGGGAGTCCTTTGCTCTCCAGGCATTCCTAGCATCTGACCTTGCTAGAACCCTCGTAGCCAGGAGGAAGGTGGGGAAGATGGGGCCGAGGGTCCTCGTTCCCATCCCTGGTGTTACTGCTGTGTGGAAATAAATAAAGTTTGACCAAATGAGAAGAGGCGAAGGCATTTCAGGGCCTGTTGTGGCAGGTGAATCAGCCACCATCACTTGCATCTTGGCAGGGAAACAAGGGAAGGCTTCGTGTGTGCCCTGAATGTGGAGGCTGTTCATGGGGAAGCTGGAGGCAGCTAACCAGAAGGGGGTATCCTATGTCACTGGTTAGGGGAGCACACTTAGCTTTCTCTGGTTGGTCCTAAACTGGAAGCAGGGCTAATCAAGTCCTAGTTATATGGTACCTGTTGTCCTGGATTGTTACTGGGCATCTCAGTATGGCTTCCTGCAAGTCTGGCTGATAGGAGGCTGGCTTCCCCTGAAGGTTATTCTAGATAAAGGATTGGTTTCCCAGGGCAGGATGCTACCTGTTGTGTGTCAGAGTTCTAGTTTCACATAGGGTCTAGCCATTGTCCATTTGTACATTCAGTTGCTCAGCTACACAGAACGATCAGATCTGTAGTGAAGGCACCTGGATAAATCCCTGGAGAGGGGGTGGCCACCCCTCAACTCTGCTCTGCAAACTACACCTGTCACTCTGGGCAGGAACTAAGACACAATTTACAGCTGGGAGAAAACAGGGGTCTGCTCCCCACTGCCTCATCTCAGAGATGAAATTTCTGGTCACCAGCTGAGGTGGCCATGCAGGACTAGAGCCCCAGTCTCCTCACTTCCAACTCAGTGCTCCCCAGATCCCTAGGCGGAGGCCTTGATTCTGAGGAGAAGCGCCATTGTTTGACATGAGGCTGTGTGGTTTATCTTTGAGTTTACAAAGGTGCTTCTCGTGTTCTGGAGGGCAAGCTAGCATGTATTGCCATTATAAATCATGAATCACTCCAGTCTCCCATTTCCTCCTCTGGAAAGTTACAGGGCTGGATGAATATGTTTCTAAGTAATTTTCCAGGCTAACCTACTGTAGTTCTATGATCTAAATGTGTCTACTGTGAGGGCTTCAGAGGAGATTCCTTCTGTCAGGAACAGCTAAAGGAGTTGCCAATGGGACTAAGACATTCTACTCAGAATCCCTCGACTCATCGGATAGCTGCCCATTCCAAAAGGAGGCTATGAAAATACAACCCTCACTGGCCCTCCACTCCTGAAGCAACTTCCAGAAAACAGAGCAATTTAATATGTCCCTCCTAACAGCCCACGTCTGTGGTCATGCAAAGACGAAAGCTTTCCCAACAAGAGCAAACACAGGTGATGTCAGAATAAGAGTAAAATTAAAAATAATAATAATAAAGGGCATCTCTAAATATCACATAAATCTTCGACTCTGCTTCTTCATCTATTTGCTTCTAAAAATGAATATAGTTGACCTAGTATCCTGTTCCATCAGTTCAGATAGTTGAGAAAAAAGAAGGCATGTGTCTTTCAAGAGATTATCTGTGGCATTTTATCCAGTTCCAGGGCTGTGGATTCTACTAACAAATGTTCACTGTGCACAAACTGAGACCAGCCCACAGTTACACGACCACCCAGAGCAAGAAGTCAATATATATATAACTTGTTCATGTTATTGTAAGTTGGAATCCAGAAATGTTCTTTTCATATTTGAGATGGCAACAGGAAATAAACCCCATTTATGGCTTTAGGCAAATGTTCTGTTCATCTTGGACTTTATATCTTCTTATTCTTTAGGTTCTTGTTTCCTTCTCCCATTTAGTTTTTACTTCAACCCCATTTAGATCCCACTGTTACCCTATCCTTTCAAAAAAAAAAATCTTTCCCAAAAAATGGTTGCTAGAATACAGAATACAAGCATTACAATCTAAAATAAGCCACACACACCAAAATGTAACAAGTGGCCATGTGGACAAATCTAAGTAAGCATTGATTGATATATAATGGTAATAATGATGATGATCATGGTGATGTGGTAGCTAATGTGGGGATCTAAAACAATAAGGAATTAAATCCTGGAAAATAGAACGTGGAAGATGGGAGAAATGTGAAAGAAACATTCTAAGATCTTTGTACTCTTCAGGAGAAGAGAAGCAATGATTATTCCCTTTAGACTTAAGTCAAATGGGCATAGTACAAATTTAAGGGTAGGGAAAAAAATAGAATATATAGCTTCAAAACAAGTAAATGAGGAAAAACAATTTTTAAAAATACTCAGCCTCTAACAGAAAACAAAAAGATGTGTACAACAAAGCATGATAGATAACAAAAAGAATGTGGTAGAAATACATCTGAACACATTCACACTAAATGTAAATGGATTAAACTCTCCAGTTAAGGATCAATTTTTTTTCCAAACTGGAATTTTTAATTCAACTGTATGTAAAGTAATTTACTAGATTTACATATAAACACAGTAAAAATTTTCAGAAATACAACGTTCAGTGAAAAAAGAAAATTGAAAAAAGTAGAGTGTATCACCCAATTGTGTACAATTTTCACTGCATCTTAAATACCATACTGATAGATTGTTTCTGGAGGGCAATTTGATGGTGAGAGTGGGGACAGGTGTGAATTTCACTTGTACCTATAAAGTTGTATTTCTTTTATAAAAAATTCTAAAGCAAACTCTGCAGTAAAATATTGAAAGAGTTAAATCTAAATAAGGGGGCTCAGGGGTATCTGCTATGTTCTACATTTTACAGTATGCTTAAAATATTTCATGATTTAAAAAAGAAAAATCAATTCAATAACTGAATAAAACAAAACAATATATATATCACAATCCCAATTTTGTTTTTCCAAACGTTTTCATGTTAAGAAACAATAAGATATAATCCTAATACTTTTCTGTATTTTCCCAACTTCCTACAAGGACAATGTTTTTATATATACAAAATGCTAATTTTGGAATAATAAAACATTTCCTAAACAGAACAAATTTTTAAACACAATTTTTTTTCAGAAAAAGGCCCTTTATACATAAAAATAACCATACGAAGCAATTTATTTACTCCTTAAAGAACAGCCCCTTTTCTGATGGCACCTTAGCCTAATACCTTTCCTGGCCAGCAGGTGGCAGTGATGCAATAGTCATTTTAAGTCAGGAATTTAAAATCCAGACATCATTCCTAATGTGAAATAGTCTTTAGATCACATCTGATTTTTGTACCAAAGTTCTATTTGACTTATATGTGCTATCCCCACCTACATTCATTTCTATTTATTCACTAAGGATCTGTGTTCCAAAGCTTTGACTCTCCCCACTCCAATAACAGAAGCAATTCTCTGGAGAAGCAAGAAAGTTACAAAGCCAGAGGTAATGAATGGGGGAACTCAGTCCAGCTGGTTCCATTGGTCCAATGAAATGTTTTATTGTTATTCTACATAAACCTGACCCAAAATAATGCCATAGTTTTCAATTCAACATTTACCAGCTCGCTGAAAAAAAAAAAAAAAAGAAACCAAATCCAAAAATTAGTCCTATGAAGAATTCTCTGCGCCATCCGAATGTCACCTCTATATGGCATGAAGTGCCAGATCAAGAACTTTATGGAGAGTTAAGTTTATCTAGTGTGTGTCAGACACGGAGACATCTCAGGCTACACATGTGTCTTGTGAACATTGCTAACGCAGATCCAACAGTAGCAAACCTAACTTGAAGAAATAGCATGTTCATGTCAACCCAGAAACCAGCAGCCAAACTGGTGATTCTTTGCTCTCCCTGATGAGCTTCCCGAGTGTGTGAGCAGGGTGCTTCCTGGGAGAATCTGTCCATCCTCCTAGTGTCTGCCCAGAGAACTCTCACTTCCTGCCTGCCTAGACTCATAAAAAGTCCACGTAGAGACCTCTGAGCCCTGGGACCCAAGACAGAACTCACTGAGTTTCTTCAAAAGAAGGAAACATTTTTGTTCTTATCATTCTTTCTCTATCTCTTTTCTTTTATATCCCATTAGCCACTTCCAAGCTCCCTTGGGATCTCTATTTCCCACAACCCTCCAGGACTTCTCCCTATGGTAGTTTCCCATCCATGGAACAAAGACAGCAGAATTGCAACCATTCGAGCTATTTTGAGCATGGTCGGAGTATGGGAGAGGCCAGTTACAGAAGCTGTTCATCACCGATGAGCTGCAAGGCTGGGCAAGTGGGCTCCTGATCTCAAAGTCCTCAGGCAATGTCAATGTACCCCACATCCAACCTCCTGCCCTTGGATTCTGTATTCACCCTTGTCGCTACCCTATGAGGCAGGTACTATAAGTATGCCTTACCTGACTCTCACTAGTAGAATATTTGTTGGAAATCTCTACAAAAAGCTTTACCCCATATTCACTATTTGATGTTCCTGCACCTGATGAGAGAACGCACAGAGCTGCTCTGGGACCGAATCAAGCTCACTCACTGATTTCATCTCAACGTTGTTTAAATAAATGCAATTTGCCCTGCTGCTATCAGCTTCCTACATTACCAAGTGAAAAATGCATGCCAAGAAGTGGAAAATCCCCAAGAAGCCTAGAGAAGCACGTACATGCGACAAAAACGCGGAAGTGGAAGAAACAGACACCTGAAAACATGGCCGTGTACAAGTTCGCAACGACTTGATGGCTTTTCTAGGCACAGGGAAATAAACAAAATTATAAAAGTATGGTTAGTTGTGGAAAGCTTCACAGTGTTACTCGGGAAAGCATAATATTTTTTTTTTTTAAAAAACTGAAAAAATACCCCATGAGGGGCTTGATGGCCACTATGCGATGCCACTGAACTCCCTGTGGAAATAACAGAAGGGGCTAATCACCTTCAAAGACCAGAAGAAGGAGAGAGAAAATTCAGTGCAGAAGTAGAGTTCCACACCAAGGTCTGGATGGTTGAAAAGATTTCAGAAAGACTGAAATATGAACGAATGGATATTTTCAAGAGCACAAGCGTGACAGCTACTGCCGCCAGTGAGGCTGTGACATCCTCCCCTGAGAACAGCAGAAAACCCTGAAGGAAGGTGATTTGCTGCAAAACAAATTTTTTGTGTTGATGAAACTAGGTGTTTTTCTTTTTTTTTTAACAGATGCCATCTTTTATGTGCATTGCAGAAGGCAAGAAAATGTACCAGGACATAAAGCCTCTAAGGAGAGGCTAACACTGACTTGGGGAAGAAACTCAGATCAGAGGACTCCTCCAATGACTCTGGTGCCCCTGAGAGCTATATTGAAGAGAATGAATGAACATGTTGCTGGTTGTGTGGCATTTGAATCACACGTCCTGTAGCAATGATTACATTAGAAGCTTTTGGTCACCATCCGTTTAAGATTATATGAAGAATTGGGGCAACTGGGTGGCTCAGTCAGTTAAGCGTCTGACTTCGGCTCAGGTCATGATCTTGTGGTTTGTGAGTTCAAGCCCCACATCAGGGTTTGTGCGGACAGCTCAGAGCCTGGAGCCTGCTTCAGATTCTGTGTCTCCCTCTCTCTCTGCCCCTCCCCCGCTCATGCTCTGTCTCTCTCTCTCTCTCTCTCTCTCTCTCTCAAGAGTAAATAAACACTAAAAAAAAAATTTTAAGATTAGATGAAGAATGGGGGCGCCTGGGTGGCGCAGTCGGTTAAGCGTCCGACTTCAGCCAGGTCACGATCTCGCGGTCCGTGAGTTCGAGCCCCGCGTCAGTCTCTGGGCTGATGGCTCGGAGCCTGGAGCCTGTTTCCGATTCTGTGTCTCCCTCTCTCTCTGCCCCTCCCCCATTCATGCTCTGTCTCTCTCTGTCCCAAAAATAAATAAAAAACATTGAAAAAAAAATTAAAAAAGATTAGATGAAGAATGAAATTTTTCAGTCAACACTCTTTTATTGATAGAAGACACTCCTTCTAGTGCTGTAGATGACAAAGATAATGTCCAAGCCACTCACACAGCCAATGGGCCAAAGAGTTGTATCTTCAAGACATCTCACAGACAACAGTGACCCAGACTCTCCATACCTTCTCTCACCTCCAAATCATACTCACCTTCAATCTGTATGTCTTACATGTAGAGTCTTAGGACTCATTTTTTAAACTGTTTTGTTTATTTCACGTGTTTTTATGTGTTTTTAGCATATTACTTCATTTATATTGGCGTATACATGTGATGAAACATAGAAAGAAAATAATCCCTGTAACTACTATACACACAAACATACCCACCAATGAGTTAGCTAAGTGATTAAAAAATGAGATAATGGGGGCGCCTGGGTGGCGCAGTCGGTTAAGTGTCCGACTTCAGCCAGGTCACGATCTCGCGGTCTGTGAGTTCGAGCCCCGCGTCAGGCTCTGGGCTGATGGCTCGGAGCCTGGAGCCTGTTTCCGATTCTGTGTCTCCCTCTCTCTCTGCTCCTCCCCAATTCATGCTCTGTCTCTCTCTGTCCCAAAAATAAATAAAAAAAAAAAAAAAAAATGAGATAATGTTTTAAATATTTCTGTTAAGCAGAAATCTTTCCTGGATTGTTGTGAAGGGTTTGAGTTTTAGTGATTTGGGGGCAATCAGGTGAGATCCTAGGATGAGCTAGAAATGTACCCATTTTCTCCCTATTTTAAATTTTTTTTTAATTTTTTTTAACGTTTATTTATTTTTGAGACAGAGAGAGACAAAGCATGAATGGGGGAGGGTCAGAGAGAGGGAGACACAGAATCTGAAACAGGCTCCAGGCTCTGAGCTGTCAGCACAGAGCCTGACGCGGGGCTCGAACTCACGGACCGCGAGATCATGACCTGGGCCGAAGTCGGCCGCTTAACTGACTGAGCCACCCAGGCGCCCCTTAAAATTTTTTTTAACGTTTATTCATTTTTTGATAGAGAGAGACAGAGCGTGAGTGGGGGAGGGGCAGAGAGAGAGGGAGACACAGAATCCGAAGCAGGGTCCAGGCTCCAAACTGACAGCACAGAGCCCAACGCAGGGCTCGAACTCACGGACCGTGAGATCATGACCTAAGCCGAAGTCGGACGCCCAACCTAGTGAGCCACCCAGGCGCCCCTCTCCCTATTTTAAATAATAGGATATAGGTTTCTCTTCTGTGAATATTCAGTCTTACATGACTTCAGGGACAAATTTGTTTTGAAGAATGAAGGCTACTTGCATTTTTATCCTCTTTTTGTAGCGGAGGAAACTAAAGCACAGAGCATTTGAGCAACTTGTCCAAGGTCACCCAGAGCAAATGGTAGAGCCAGGATCTAAACCACACTCAGCTGTTTTAGTAGCCCAAGCTACTATCACTGCACCAGACTTGATCTCCCATAACAGGGAAATATCTGTCAGAGTAGCAAACAAAACAAAACAAAACAAACAAACAATCAGAGCAATGGCTCATCCCTCAAGAATCACCAGGTCAGAAAGGATAGGTACATCCAGTTTAAAATCAGTAGTTGTTAGGGCACCTGGCCAGCTCAGTCAGGTGAGTGTCCAACTCTTGATTTCGGTTCAAGTCGTGATCTCACAGTCCGCGAGTTGGAGCTCCACATTGGGCTCTGTGCTGACCGTACAAAGCCTGCTTGAGATTCAGTCTCTCTCTCTCTCTCTCTCTCTCTCTCTCTCTCTAAATAAATAAATAAACTTAAAAAAAATAAAGTAAAATAAAAATTTTCAGTTATTGAAAAACCCAAGTAACAAGCAAATACATTAGAGGGCGTAATTTGCTTTATAACAGCTTCCTTTGCAGGGGCCAGCAGGGACTTTTTTAGTTATTATCGTTATTCACAAAGGAATTTATTATAAATTCCTCGTATCGCTAGTTTCCCTGGTTTGTCGAAAGAGTAGGTCAGTTGGTAAATAGCACCATAATTTACCACACTCTAACTACACAAAGGTAGAAGTTTAGGTGAAAGTCATAGCTATAAAAAAATAAATAAATACACCCTATCAGGAGTTATCCAGAAAGTCCAAACTTCAGAGAATGTCTCAGAGTCAACAAAATGGGCTCCACCCTTACCTTGCAAATCAAAAGGAGACAGCATTCATCACTAAGAGACTACAGAGTTCAATGAAAAATAAATAAATAAAACACGCACTGGATGCCTTACTTTTAGTACATCATTGGAAAAAAGATCGGGTTACTTTACATTTTCTGCTTGACACGGTCATTGACATGTCTTCTCCAGAGTCAATGGATCCATTGGGCCCAGCAGCCACAGTGCCCAGGGTCCATAATCCTTCTGAGAGCCATGAAAATAGTTCAATTTCTTTTGAAGACAGAAGGGAAAACAAATGCAAACTTTTAAGTGGAAGAAAAAGTTTTAATATAGAATATTAATAATGTCATCTTTATACCAACATATAGTAAAATATGACCTTCCTTCCTCCCTCCCTTTCTTTCTTTCTTTCTTTCTTTCTTTCTTTCTTTCTTTCGTGGAAAAGGGGCCCATGAAGGTAAAAGTGCCTGGAGCCCATGGAAGTCACACTGGGGGTCCCTACTCTCCTGCTCACATCATCTTCTCCATGTCCCAAGCAGTTTCGGTCAGTCTCCATCTTGCTGTTCTGGACCGGAGGAAACGACAAAGGAAGGGAGTCGCCGCTACTGAATGCTGCCCACGTGCCGGGCACAGTGGCTGGTGTCTATAGTCAGCATCCTGTGTGTGCGGACAGGTGATTCTCCAAGAAGATGCGTTCTATGGGCCAGGCTGCAAGCTGACCACCCATCGAAGGAAAAGTTAGTCCTGGAAGCATAACATCTATGAGTGGGAAATAGTTATATATTCTTTTAATCTTTTTAAGTTTATTCATTTATCCCGAGAGTGGGAGAGAGAGAGAAAGAACATGTGCGAGCAGGGGGAGAGGCAGAGAGAGAGGGGAGAGGGAACCCCAAGCAGACTCCATGTGCTGTCAGCACAGAGACCCCATGGGGCTCGAACCCACAAACCATGAGATCACGACCTGAGCCAAAATCAAGAGTCAGATGCTCAACCGACTGAGCCACCCGGGCGCCCCCATGGGAAATGGTTATATGGATGGATTCCTTGATATGGGTGTAAATCAAGGTCCACCCAGATGCCCAGTCAAGTGCTCAGGGACCCTCCCCCGATCACAGCTGGCCATTGCACAATCAAACCTTTGTGCGCAGGGCAAGCAGCGTGGACAAAAGAAAGCTGGGGAGCCTCGCCAGAAACTATTCGAGTCGCACAGATGTCCCCTCTTGTCACCCAGTTTTACTTTCTACTTGAAGAGAAACAGGCCGGCGCTGCCCCTCATTGCTTTTTCTGCCTGTCGATACCCACCCTGACTTGAGGCTCCGCGTCTACAATGTCACAGTCCGCCGACTCGGCATTGAGTCCCAGGTCCCCACGTGCGTGTCAGCTGCACAAGAAGCATCATTCTGCCACTGACCCCCACCCATCGGCGGGTCCGCTGTGTGTGTCACCAGCCAAATCAATCCCGTGCTGCTCCGCACAGTATGAAACCAAGACTAATAAATCATTTGCTCGCTCTCAGCCCACAGATGGTTAAGTGTGGTTCAATGCAGGTAATTATAAAAAAAAAATGAGTTTGGGAACAAAAAATCAAAACATGGGAGTATGTGTCTAATAGAAAAGGGCTTCAGAGAGGTTTGGGAGTTCTAATGACTTCGAGAAGCAGGTGAAAGGTCCCGAGCCTGACAGTAGCTGGGCAGCCTGACTGACAGAATCGATCCCCTCTTCCTCCACGGTGTGGCCAGGCCCTGGATCTGCTCGCCTCCGGGCCCCCCCCCCCCCGTGCCAGGCAGCCAGGCGGGGACTGGAGTGTCCCCTCCCGCCTTAATGTGTTTGCAGAAAAGAGCCCCCACCAGCCCATCAATTACCAAGACTGTCAGCCCCGAGCAGGTGTTGGGACAGCGACAGGGTTCGGTAAAAGCCTTAGGGGCTAAGTTGAAAGGTTCCAACTAGACACGTTAAATCACTCTACCTCCTGTACTCTATTATCCTCCTCTTCAAAACAAAAACACAAACAAAAACAAAACAAAACAAAAATGCATTTTTGCTTTCCCTTTGAGTTCCCCAAGAATGTTACGGTTTGTGCAAAAAAAAAAAAATAGTGTAGATGACAGGTCTTTATTATTTCAGCTGTCCTTCACTATTGTGAGGGGTCCTCCCCTAAGCTCTGAGCCCCCTCTCTGTCTCCAAGCATGAACAGTTTAGTTGATGCTTGGGTCCTTCCACGGTCTCATAATGAGACCATCCTCTCCTTGGAGACTTCGAGAATACTCCAGCTCACAGGGAGAGAGAACAAATCACGCCCCCTCTCCGATTCCCTCAGATCATTCTGTGTGTTTACTGCAGAAGGAGATTTTTCTGGCTGTCCCTAGGAGCTAAAATTTTCACATTAGTTATCAAAAATCTCTTACCCATTTTCTGGTAGAAAGTGGAGTTATAACCAAGCTGAATTCAACCATGGTTTTTTGGGCCCCTTCGCCATCCAATGCCTCCGACAAACACTGTTCGCGGAGGTGACTGTATACTCTCCAGAAGCATATAAATATCCCTGATGCCCAAAACAGCTCTTATGTACATTAATCCAGTCAGCCAATGAAGTGCTTACAAATAATGCCATCGATTGTTGGACAGAATGGATCCATTACTGTATTATTCAATAACCATTTTTTTAATTTTAAAATTATACATTTGAGGTACACAACATGGCAATTTCATATACATATTAGTGAAATTATTGCTACCATCAAGCCAATTAACATCTCCGTCACATAGTTACCGTTCCCTTTTTTTTCCCCTTTTTCTGTGGTGAAAGGACCTGAAATCCACTCTCAGCAAATTTCCAGTATGAAAAACGAGCATGATTGATGATAATCATCATGCTGTACATTAGATCTCCAGACTTATTCATCCTACAATAAATTGACCAAGATCTCCCCATTTCCCCTACCTTCTTGCCCCTGGTAACCACTGTTCAACTCTGCTTCTCCAGAACTCTTAGTTGAGCATCTGCTTTGTGCTAGGCAATGCGAGAGGCACTCAGAATACTGGGATGAAAACCTTCCGGCCCCACCTAACTTCACCGAAATCACAACCAAAGTTTCACATCTACGTCAACAACTTGGGAAAATTTTTTTTAAGCACAGCAAGAAAAATGGAATTCATGTAAACAGACGAAAGTCATCTCAGAAGAACAGGACTAGAAAAAAGTACATTTTCACCCCAGGTAAAAGAAAACAAAAATCCTATAAGTTCATGGGATAGAATGTATCTTGAGCTGCAAAAGATATCAAGTGGGATAGCTTTTGAAGTCTGCCGAAGCCTACAAATTCTATTGAAAGGCATGAAAGCAAAGGTTAAGTACTTGAGTTTCAGAAGATACACAGTCAGTGCCTTGGAACAGATCCCAGGAGAATGCTGTGGTCATCACGAGCCAGTGGATGAGCGTACAAGTGCAGGCAATGGCATGAATTTGCCTCACATTTTAGACACTGATGAAAAAAGCACTCTATTCTACTCCTATATTCAGTGATCTACATTCCTTGTACCTACAGGGTGAGGAGTGGGAAGAAAATGAATCGGTTTAAAAGGCCCACACTCTCTAGGGGGTGCCTGGGTGGCTCAGTCGGTTAAGCGTCTGACTTCAGCTCAGGTCATGACCTCGCAGTCCGTGCGTCCAAGCCCCACATCGAGCTCTGTGCTGACAGCTCAAAGCCTGGAGACTGCTTTGGATTCTGTGTCTCCCTCTCTCTCCAGCCCTCCTCTGCTCACACTCTGTCTCTCTCCCTCTCAAAAAAAAATAAACATTAAAAAAATGTTTAATAAAAAAAAAAGGCACACACTCTCTTTAGATTCAGAAGATATTCAAATTCAGTGTATGTAGAGTTACAATTACCACCAACACAACAGCATTTCGCTGAACTGCCAAACTCCTTTGAGTTGTTTTTGAGTCAACTCCATAGCTTGAGGAATTTGATGTGTTTCTAAGCTCTCAACCGAATTCTCACTGGTAACAATTCCTCAAAAAGCTGAAAATAGAACACACACACACACACACACGCACTAACCCAGATCCTTCCAGTCCTGGAGCCCACACAGACAACAGGGCCAACAGCTACAGCTTAATTAGCACCTTTTCATACCAAAGCCTGTCAAGGTGAGGTGCAAAAGACACAGTGATCATTTAAACACTCAGTCAGCGGTATCAAGGCAAGAGATGAAAAGGAACAAAGGGAAACAGACAAAGATGCTCCATTTGTGACGTGCCAAAAGAAAACTGTGGCAGGCAACCACGTAACCTTGAGGGTCTGTCAGGCTTGTATTACATGAAGAGCCTCACAGAAAGACAAACACTTGTATTAAAAGACAATAAAATGACACAACAACATCACATATAGACCCACTGAAACATTCTTAGGAAACACCTGTCTGAAAACTTTCTGACACTTCTTGGCCACCATCTGAACTCACCTGGGAGAGAGCCAACCATGGGAATTCAGCTGGGATTCAGCACGAATAATTAAGAGGCTGTATAATTTGCCCATATGGCGCATCTCACCTCTGGGGCAGGAGGTTGTCTGGTTCAAGACCCCAAGTGCAACTCAAGGTCACCCCCAGCGAGGGTCATTCTCTCACGTCCCTGACCATCCAAGTGGAAATTAAAGATCCCAGGATACTTTTCAAAATAGCACAAGGGATCACCCAGCTGTCTGGCTTCAGTCTCAATAAAATCCAACTTAATGTTCCCAGCTGGGAATGAGTCCTTCTCGAATATAGAGAAGGCTGTGTTCGAGTCCACAATTATTAAGCTGTCCTTCGAGCACTGTAATTACTTTACAATCCACAGAGGACGTTAAGATACTTGGAGAGTGAGGGATGCTATGAAAAAGTCAATTCTATTGTAATTTATAATTGAATTTATCCACAGAGAAACAATTGGTCACTGAATGGAAGCGTCTTCTAGGGAACAAATTCACAGGTGTAGGCTTTACAACTGTCAAAGGGCTTAGCTCCAAGAAACCTCCAATTCCGAAACAATAACTTTCAATGAAAACAAATTTTGGGTTGAGTGTTCATACTTTTTAAAAAGCATCCCAAAATAACATTTCAATGGCTCGGTTCCCTATTAGTTTAACATGGATTCAATCTGGAGGAAAGAAGACCGAATGGAAAATGAAGATAAACCAAAACAGAATTTCTCCTATTGAGGAGAAGTTTATTAACCCTTAACACATTATAGCAATGGATAGATGCCATGTGCTTTGTTTAAAAATTAAGAAAACTAAGAACCTATAAACTGTATTAATTTTATACTAACTTGTTACAAACAAAATAATAAGAGGGAAGAAAACAGGATGTCTGAAAGGAGGACAAAATAATAGCATCATGTAGGTGTCAAAGCTCATATGAGCAGCCGTGAAGGACATATCTAAATTTAAATATTGCATCTATAACCCATCTTTCAATCTATGATCTGAAAGGTATTTCTATTACCAATTGGAAAGCATATTTCCAAGAGAAAAGAGCAAAGAATAGGATAATGTGTTGTTTTATCTGTTGCTGCATTAAAATATATATATATATATATATATCCCCAAACTTCAAAGCTTGAAACAGCAAGCATTTATATTCCTCATAGTTTCTGTGGGTCAGAAATCCAGGTGTGGCTGAGCTGGATGTCTCGAGGGGGGAGTTCAGGGTCTCCCACAAGGTTCAATCAAGATGTTGGCAGAGTGTGCGTTTCATCCAAAGGCTCAGTAAGGATGGATCTCCTCTCAAGCTCACTCACATGTTGGCTGGCTGGATTCAGTTTCCCATGGGCTCTTGAACTAAAGGCCTCGGGTCCTCGCTAGCTATTGGCCAGAGGCCTCCCTCACTTCCTTCCACTTGGACCTCTCCATAGGGCAGCTCGCAACATAGCAGTTGGCTTCCTCAATGGAAGATGCAATACAACGAGAGGGAAGCTGGACTCCTATTCACCTAATTCCAGCGGTGATATTCCACTATTTTTTTCAATTCTCCTTGCTAGAAATGAGTCACTAGGTCCAGGCCACTCTCAAATGGAGGGGCGTTACACAAGGTATGAATGCCAGTAGGTGGAGATCGTTGGGGGCCATCTCAGAGGCTACCTGCCATAGGCATGTACTTCTGTAGTGAAAGGTAAACTTTACCCAAAGAGAGGTCTGGCCTCTGACCCGGCTCCTGAGAGGTAACCTCTAAACCTTGGAATTTTCTGAGTAAAAGCACTGTATTTGTTATTCATGGTAGGCCCCTGGACAGTTGGTGCTAACCAGGTGACTCAGGATGCAGACTGGCTTTGAGAAAGTCCAACCGTGTGATTAGAGGGCTAGGGCTCTGAGCCACATGACATCGGTGGCCTTTCCAGGGAGGAGAGGGTGGAGATTGAGTCATATTGTCAAGGACTCAATCTGTCCTGCCTACTTAATGAAACTCATTCCTGAGGACACTGATGCTTTGCATTTGGGACACCCCAGTCCCAGATTCTGCCCTGCATGTGTCTTCCTGTGGCTGGTTCTGACTTACATCCTTTTTCTATAATAAAACTGTACTTGAAGTAGAGTGCTTTCGTGAGTTCTGTGAGTCATTCTAGCAAATTATCAAACCTGAGGGAGTCCACAAGGACCCACATATTTGTAACTCATGTGAGGGATGCCCTGGGGGCTCCCACACTTGTAACTAGTGTCAGAAGTCTTGGGCAGACTTGGTGGTCTTGGAGGACTGTGTCCTTCACCTTGAGTCTGGCTAGCTCCAGGCAGTACTGAAGAGACTCTTGTTTTTTATTTATCCCAAAAGGAACTGTCTGTTTTGTTTATTTGTGTTTTAGGGGTTTTGTTTGTTTGTTTTATTTTTTAATTCATTTTTGAGAAAGAAAGAGAAAGTGTGAGCAGGGGAGGGGCAGAGAGAGAGGGAGAATCTCAAGCGGGCTCTGTGCTGACCCGGAACTCGAACTCACAAACTGTGAGATCACGACCTGAGGCGAAACCAAGAGTTGGACACTCAACCGACGGAGCCACCCAGGCGCCCCTGGGTGTTAGTTTGATTTCTGTTTTTGAAGACATCTCCTCAAGAGATGTCCTACATTAAAAAAAGGTAGGGAAGTTACTCTGATTCTTTAAAAGACCCCAGTCCTATCAAGTGACTGCCCCCAGCCTAAGGAAGCCTCCAGGACTGTGTTGACCCCTGGATCAAAGCAGGAGAATTGGAAAATGAACACGATGACATGAATTTCATTAATCCCACCAAAGACAATGGCAGTCAAATTAGTGAAGTGTTTGCCAACTCGATACCACAGTAAATATTTTGGTATTTCTAGCTCACTGTATTTTACTATTTGAAATTCAGATTATTCCTTCACTGTAGCCCCCATCGTAATAAATATTTACCGAGAGTATTCTATGTGCCAAGCATGACAGTGCTTTCCAGAATGCCTCCATTTAATCCACCCAATTATTCCATGAGCTTACAATGACTATATTTTACACTGTATTTTACATAGGAGGAAACTGAGGAACATAGAGACAAAGCTGTCAAGGAAAACTGCATTCTAAGTTCACACTGAAAAGCAAATTAGCAGATAATATACCCGTTCTTGGTAGGGTCTTTTTTACTTGGAATATGAGAGCAGGAGGCTTTGATTTTTTTTTCATTGGTGTGGATTGATCACTGTAGACTCCATTGCTTTTTAAAGGCAATTGAAATTATGTGTAAAATTAAAAAAAAACTTTTAAAACTATCTTCTTTGAATAAGGATTGGTAACTCAAAAGGATTGGGCAGATGAGGTGAAGCATCAGGTAAAGAAGCCTGGCGTGGCCTGGGTGAAGGCAGGAACACCAGCGCCACCTACGGGTTGCAAAGACCACAGGGTCCCACGGCTACCCTCAAGAAGCCCATCCAAACATTGCCTGCCTACGGGTTTTTCAAGAAAACCCCAGAAACCTGGAGTTTTCTGTGAAAACATCTGATTTTGAAATGTTGGCAACAAATTCATTTTTTTTTCAAAACTCTGTAAGCTAAGTGCAACACATCAGTGGTTCAGAATTTTGACCTAGAAAAACAAACACAGACAACAACAGGTCTTTTTGTTCATTTGATCCCTACAGAGAATCAAACCAGATAATCCTGGCCAGGGATTACTGCCAAAATTGCTTGACTCTGGGGAGTAACTCTCCACCTCCTGAACTTTGCAGACACTGAACTGACCAGAGACAGACTGCTAAGAAAGGGATCATGAAATCATGATCTTGGGGTTGGGAGAAATCTTCATTTAATTTTTTAATGTTTATTTTATTTATTTTGAGGGGGGTCGCAGAGAGAGAGAGAGCACGGGCAGAGGAGGAGCAGAGAGAGAGAGGGGGCAGAGAATCCCAAGCAGGCTTCGTGCCGTCAATGCAGAGCCTGACGTGGGGCTCAAACCCACTGACCACGAGATCATGACCTGAGTCAAAATCAAGAGTCAGACACTTAACTGAGCCACCCAGGTGCGCTGGTTGGGAGAAATCTTCAAAGATGAGCTAATCCATTAAAGGAATCCCTTCAATAAATATTTCTAATAAGTAATTACTCAGCTTCTTCTTAAATCTTCTAGGGGACCAATTTGTAGGTGGCCCATCTCACTTCTAAAGAGTTCCACTTGTTATGAAACTTCTTCCTGATATTTTCAAGATACTGGCTTGAAATGTGCCCTCCACTCATTGGTACTTAGTTCAGTTCTCTGGAGCCACATGACAGCCCTTCCAATATTTGAAGACATCCTTCATCTCAAGTCTTCTGTTACCTGAGGTTAGCACCCTTCAGTCCCTCATACAAGTGCTCTTGGAATTTCTTCACACCTTAGTTCCCCTCTTCGGGGCGGCTTTGTGATGTAAGGCTCCCTTTTACTTTTTTAATTTTTTGTAATGTTTTTTATTTATTTTTGAGGGAGACAGAGCATGGGTAGGAGAGGGACAGCAAGAGAGGGAGACAAAAGCAGGCTCCAGGCTCTGAGCAGAGCCTAACTTGGGGCTTGAACTCACGAACCGTGAGATCATGACTTGAGCCGAAGTCGGACTCTTAATTGACTGAGTCACCCAGGCACCCCTCCCTTCTATTTTTTTAAACATTTTTTAAAGTTTATTTATTTTCTGAGAGAGAGAGAGAGAGAGTGAGTGAGGGGGAGAGGGGTAGAGAGGGAGAGAGAGGATCCCAAGCAGGCTCTGCAATGATAGCGGCAAGCCTGATGCAGGGCTCCAACTCACGAACCGTGAGATCATGACCTGAGCCAAAGTCGAATGTTCAATCAACTGAGCCAACCAGGTGCCCCTGTAAGGCTCCCTTTTAAAACAAAACAGCTACAACTGCACATTTAACGTGCAGGATAAAAAGGCCACTCTCAGGGCAAAAAGGCCACACTAGTTTGCAGATGAGAAAATCCTACAGCACACTAGGGCGGCCCACGTGGGTATAGAATTGAGGGATTGAGATGCAACCGTCGAATGTCTACTGTACATTTTTCATTTTGATTTCATAATTTAAGGATTAAATTCTTCTGAACCTGATATTCTAATGTAATAGGTTCATGTGGAAGTGTGGCTAGTCTTTCCTGCCCAGGTTTCGTCACAAGACAATAACTCAGTCTCCGTTGGCAGCTTTGAGAGAGCTTCTTCTGGAATGATGTGAAACTGTTTTCCGGAGCCACCATCTTGAGCTCTGAGTTGTTCAACGTGAAGTGTTTTTTAAAACATTTCACTGAAGCACAGCACATATATACAGAAAGATGCACAAAGCATCTTTATTTGGCTCACTGGCTTTGCACTAAGTGAACTGACCCTTGCACTCATCACAAGGCGGGCACCCCAGGAGCCTCCCTCCCTCCCTTTCAGAAGGTAACACCCCCTCCTCACTTCTAGCACAGTCTGTGAGAGCTGCCTACTTTGGGATTTTCTGTGTGCTTTTTTGTGTTTAGCTCCTTGTGTTCAAGATTCGTCCATACTGTTTCATTTTGTAGGTGTACTTCTATCTAGTTCAAGGACTGTTTAAATCTGTGTGTGGTGCCTTCACTAAAAATGTTCTCCTGAACCACAAGTGTCCATTTACATAATATTAAGCAGTTGGGGTTTTTTTAAGTTTATTTATTTTGAGAGAGAGAGAGACAGAGAGAGAAAGTGAGCGCATTCAAGCAGGGGAGGGACAGAGATTGGGCGGGGTGTGGGGGGGAGGGTGGTAGAGAGAATTCCAAGCAGGCTCCATGCTGTCAGTGCAGAACCCAATGTGGGGCTTGAACTCACAAACCATGAGATCATGACCTGAGCTAAAATCAAGAGTCAGACGCTTAACCCACTGAGACACCCAAGGCACCCTGAGGCAACTGGGGTCATCTCCTTAAATTCACCTACTTAAATTCATCTCCTAGGCTAATATATATGACTTCTTCCATATGACCCCTTACCAGTTGGGCTTTGTGGAGTGATTTCTGAAAGACCACTGAAAGACTTGCTTGAATCAACAATCAGCATTTCAAACTGTGAGGTCAGACAACTGGGAATAATCATGAAAGTGATGGTAAATTTCCTTGCCTCCTTTTTTAACCCATTCTATCAAGGAACTTCCATAAGCATCAAAATTAGCATTGACCAGGGTATTTTTATGCCACCATGTCTTCCTAATACAATATATCTTTTTCCTATAAAATGAGAAACTGCAGAAACAGACCCATAAACATCGAGAACAAACTGGTGGTTGTCCAAGGGGCAAATTGGGTGAAGAGGAGTGGGAGACACAGGCTCCCAGTTATGGAACGAACAAGTCATGGGGACGAAAGAAAGGTACAGCATAAGGAACACAGTCAATGGCACTGGAATAGCATTGCGTGGTGACAGATGGTAGCTACACTTGTGACGAGCATAGCATAACACGGAATCATTAAATCATTATATTGTACACCCGAAACTAACGTAACACTGTGTGTCAACTTATATTCAATTTAAACAAGTGAGTTTGAACTTGAATATAAAGTGGCGCTTTTTTTCTAATGGATGACTTTGGTAGGAAAACAACCCACATTCAGGTATAAAACGTGTCTCATAGTAACCTCATCACTTGGATCCCACCACTGTCTCTCATTGAGTTTGTGACCAGTTAAAACACCTCAATCTTTTGCACATAAATTCCTACTATGCCACTTATCCCCAAGGTATATTTATACTTACACTTAAACTTTTAAAGAAATATAAATTTTTATATTAAAATTTTACACTAAGATCATCTGGCCTGCATATAATGCTTAGGATTTTCCAAAGCACTTTTTTTTTTTTATTTAGAGAAAGAGAGACAGAGAGCATGTAAGTGGGGTGAGGGGCAGAGGGAGAGAAAGAAAGAATCCCAAGCAGGCTCCACACTCAGCATGGAGCCCAACACAGGGCTCAATCCCACGATCCTGGGATCATGACCCAAGCTGAAATCAAGAGCTGGACGCTCAACCAACTGAGCCACCCAGACGCCTCCCTGTCTCCCCCAAAAAAAGGCACTTTGAAATATGCATGATCACAATTTGATGCGATAGCCCAGGGAATAAATTATGTTCACTTTACAGATATGAATGTCAGTAACACTGCTACACTTCACTTTGTTTAAAGGGATAAGGCTCATGTTTTGTAAAGGCTCATGTTTATAAATTCAAATGAAAGAGGATATTACATGGCCAAAATGGATAAAAAGTCACAATATTTGAATAGTCACCAAAAAATTACAAAGGGTAAGCAAACACATGGGAAACTATCATTGCTATAAATTTTAAAAAATCAAATTGAAACGAGTGCCACTTCAGACCTAGCAAATGAACAAAAGAATGAGGCAAAATCCAATATTGATGTAACTGCAGTCAAGTTGTCAAACTCATTATTTGCCGGTGACCATATAACTTAGCATAATTCTTTTGGAAACATGAATTGACAATATATATTTTTTAAATGTCAAACAACTCATACCCTTTAATCAACTATTCCCATGTATAAAACTTACTCTTGAGGAAATAACTCAGAAGGATAAAAGAAGTCCTTTGCGTTGGAGCACGATTTACACTAATAAGAAAAGGAAAAAGTTGAGATTTATTTCAAATAGAATAAGACCAATCAAGTGTTGTTCAGATGACTCTATCACCCAATCTCTCTTTCACACACATAACTGTATTTTGCAAATATGAGAAAAAGAAACTGCTGTTTTTCCGTTCTTATCAACCTTGTTTACTCCCAACATTACCAAAGAGGAATGCCTCGCATTTCATACAATAGCTCCTCGTCAGATGTTCTCACCTAACCGTGTGGTTAAGTTTGCATTTGTCCAAGGACAATCTGTGCAGCCTGAGCCTGAGAAGGCTAACAGGGGCTCCAAAACCACGTGAGGACGGGGATCCTCAAAGGACAGAGGTGCACACCGGCAGGTGGATTGTGTGATGCACATACATTTGCATGAATCTCCAGGAAACAAGAGCAGTTGCCTATTCAATGACTGTGCCCACTAACAACCTCGGGGGCACGCCGCATGAGCGTGTCCCGAGCAGGCATCTCTTCGGTAGTACAAAACGCACAGTAGCTCCCCAACTACCTGTCTTGCCGTTAGGGGAGCCTCATCCGTGCCGGTAACAAGCAGAGCCCAAATAAACAGAATTTAGACTTTGACATGAAATACGATTTTCTCCTAGGAGGGAAATGTTCGTTTGGTTCACATATTGGCAGGGATGTGCAGGGAATACCTGGGAGCAGAAAGCTGGGTATTTACAGGAGTTTTCGCCTTAAGTAATCTAGTGCCTTAACTTCCCCTCCTAGGGGACCAGGGAACCTGCTCAGGCCGCTGAAACGTGCTCACCATCGGCGTTCGGCTTCCCAACTTCACACATTTCTGGCCACTTCGTGACATGTTTATTGGTCTTGACGGGCGAGGAATAGAACAGGAAACTGCAACCTTGCACCCACCTGACTTGGCTGTGGGCATACCAGCCTCGGTTTGGGCTTTGTTGAGCTCCAAATGGTAGCTGGAGCCCCGCCTGCTTCTCACCCCCCTCACATCTGATTTGCTGTAAAATTCATACCGGCGAGTCTAGGGCAGTTAAATATATGGCTAGGGCAATTAAACAGGTTACAGATGAATATTACTCGGTCTGCAAACAATTCTGTAAAAGGTTCCAGGGGCTTGCGTCTTGAGGATTGTAGCTTATCGGCGGGGGGTTGCCAGGAAATGGCTAATTATGACACCTGCGTGCACTTCTACGCAACTGGGCCCCGAGGACCGGCCACCTTGTGCACACAAGTCAGCCTCGCCACTCCGGCGGGGAGCCACGATGGCCTCACAGGGCAGAAGATGGTAATCAAACAGGGCCTTGTTAGCAGCGCCTTCGGAGCAAATGGCTCGGCTCCCGTGTGCTGCTGCGCACGTCTAGCGTTTTCCCTCACCTTTGTCCTCAGGCAGCCAGTCCCACAGACGCTGGCCTTTAAAATGAGCCTCTTGCATGTCCCCTATCCACTCCAGGCCTTCTGAAGGTGCACTAAGTTTTCGTGAAAGAGCTGCTTCACAGACCGGATCATTATCAGAGAACAATTTCTCTGTCCCTCTAGATCAGGGATTCTGTGAATGGCATCTGGGAACGCTTCCTAAACCTGCAGGCGGAATTGGCCGTGGTTTCAGGAATGGAGAGAGGTTCTGTGGCTTAAATCGGTTTCTCGAAGAAGACTGTGGCTTTGCTCTGCCCAGTATAAATTCTCCACCTCTGCTGCAGGGATCTGATGAAGAACTTTAAGAAAAGGAGTGAAAGCGATCGTCGCTTCCTGTGACTGGCGCCTCACCAATGAAATATGAAAAAGAGGATGGTGCCTGTTCTGGCCAAGGTGCTGTGTTTTGTTCTGTTTTGTTTTGTTTAGAGAGAAAGAGCATGAGTGGGGGAGGGTGGGCCTAGGGAAAGAGAGAATCTGAAGCAGGCCCCACACTCAGTGCAGGGCCTGACCTGGGGCTTGATCCCATGACCCTGTGATCATGACCTGAGCCAAAGTCAACTGAGCCACTCAGGTGCCCCCTCTGGCCAAGGTTTTTAAGAAATGTCTGTCCCTCCCATATACGCTTTCTCCTTCCACAGCTCATGAAGAGGGTGGCAGGGGTTTGGGGCGTGATGGAACGAGAAGACAAAAGAAGTCCGGATTCCTGAATCACCATGTGCAAGAAAACTTTCTGTCAGCCAAGCACCACCGTCTCAGAGTGTACAGCAAAAGATAAAGTGCCATCATGTTGAACAACAGTTCTATACATGTTTGCACAGCCTGATCTACCCTAATGCAGAGTGAGTGACACGGTCAGAGGTGCGTTTTAGAATGAGCCTCACATTTCAAATATAGTTTTTGTGATGAAGAGAAACATCAAGCTTTCATTTTACCGCAATGCTTTTTGTATTATCACGTTTCAAAGTGCCCGACGCATCCCATCATTCCCAGAGCACCAAAAATCTTAGACAACAAAAAAGCATTTTATTTATAGATTGGCTGCGGGGTCATCTCCTTCAGACATCGAAAACAAGGGCAAAAAGTCTTCCCATACTATTTCCCTAAGTATTACATCCAATTTTCCCTTGAATACCTCCAGTTCTAATGTCCTGACAGCTTCCTGAGCGGAATTATTCTATCCCCTGATTGACCTTCATGGTTCAGAATGTTCTTGTCCTCAGTATCAGACTTTAGTTTTCCTTCTCCGGACTTCAGATAACTGGCCAGACTCTGGTGGATGAAATAGCTCCACAGTCAAAATCCAAAATATGGCCTTAAATAACTTAAATTCTCCCTGGATGCGATCCATTTAATTGTTGTAACAAGGGTATGGAAAAAGATGTTCATCTGAAAGCCCTGTGACTTCAGATAACTCAGCCACGGTGACCACACAAGGGATAAATCTGTGACCGTGACTTGCTCTTGTGGGCCCAATCCACTAGGCTTCCCGGTGTCTGACTGGAGGACCCACTTTGGCCACCGACTCATGATCAAGTTCCTTAATAGCTTGGCAGTTAAAACTTTGAATTCACGGGGCATTCTGGCTTTGACTGAGTCTACTTTGTTCCAGGGACTGGAACAATCTTGGTTTTAAAAGTATTGTAATTCCCTTGAAAGTTACCAGAGAGAATATTTTGTAGACAGTGAATTCAAGAAAATTACAGTTTCCTTGCTCAAAGCGAGCATCCAGGCGTGATCTAAGACTTGGGGAATTTGGGAAGTTTGTACTGGTCCTGACTGAGTCCCTCTGTTCATGTGATGGCATTCTGAGACTAGGGGCCTGGGCGTCTCTTGTCTCTTCTTCCCTCGATTCCTGCCCTCCTGTGTGTAGGAGAAATAGCCCCGCACACCCAGCAACACATCCTCACATTCCATTTCTTGTTCACTGAATGCAGGTGGTCTTTGCCGGGGGGTGGGGGTGGGGGGATCAGCCTTCCTAAGCCAAGAGAGAGGTAGGCATTCACACCCACCCATGCTCCTGGGGCAGAGGCATGGGGTCGTGGGGGCCAGGCAGCCCTGAGCAGGTGGAAGTCACAGGGAGTCCAGGCCAAACTCATCGCTCGGGCTGGGTAATGAGGTCAATGTGAAAACAACTGGAAGGCACGTTCCTCGGGACACATGGGCAGAGTAGAAACAGCTATAGAATCCAAACCCATTGAGTCAATTGCCAGGAAACATGACACGACCTTTCAGATGCAGTGAACGTCTCTGGGAGAATAGGCTACCCTGCTCTTTTCCATTTCACTGCTGCCCCCCGAGGCTGCAAGTCACTGGAAATAATAGCCCAGGCTCCATATCTGCACTCCTTTAATGAAACACACACACAGGGAGCATCGAGTATTGACTGGGGGAAACACACACACGCATCTGTGCATATAGGCATACAAACATGCAAACGTACACGTGTATTGTGTATATTCATTTCTTAATTTATTCCAATCCCTTCCAACTTAATATTGTATGTTCTTTATTAGAATATTAATTCTTGCTTACATTTTGAATAGAAATCTTTGGGATCCAGTGCCTGCTTTCAAATGAGACCATAACCTTTACGGCCTCATTCTCAATGGCAGCCAGGGATCCCCGTCTTGAGATCAATAACAAAGCCACTTTCCAGCCCAACACTGAGAAGAAGGTCGACTAAATTCTACGCTTCTGTTTTCTATCTTCTTTCTTCCTTCCATGCCTCTCTCTGCTGTGTGAAAATCCAGACCCAGAGTGTTTTCTTCATGATTAGCAGTGGTACATTTTCTCCCTTCAGAAAAACTGTTAACTCCCGTAGCTGGGCTCTGAACCTCAAGCCAGGAATTCCGGGTTCAGGGAATGAGCAGGAAAAAGATCTAACCAGTCTCTGAGAAGGAAACTGCTTGTCTGAAGACTATTAGATCAGGGCCCACTCCACATCACCACAAGCCTTTCAAAAGACTTCACAAAGGATCTGTGGTTCTGAACTTTTCAAGAGAAAAAACTTTCTAGCAGGAAAACAAAAAATGCTAGCAATTCACTTAGAGTCTGAAAGATATGATCCTATTTAAAAAAAAAAAAAGAAACTTGGGGTAGGGGAAGGGGGCCCAATGTGCAGTTCATACAAATGTTTTCTCTTTGTTGCTGAGGTAAAAAACAGTATCATAATGAGCAAGTTAGCAAAACACAGGTTAATTGCATGACGGTTGCATATATTGAGTCCCCCAAAGGATACCGTATGCCAAGATTGCTCTGCTCATATTCTATGCTCTACTTAAAGCTTGGAATGACAAATGGGCAAGTGGGAGGGCTCCCAGGAGCTGTGAAATATATTCCCGATAGATTACAAAATACTTTGAGCAATCATTAGAAAATGTAATCACTACTTTATCATAAAACTGTTTCTCACCGTTGGAGGTTGATTTCTGTAGGTTTAATATAGCTCTAGGTCATGCTTTATGGATCGCTCTGCAGAAACACTTTGCTGAAAGTTTCCATCAAGGTTAGCTCAACAACAAGGAGGTTAGGGGGCCTGGCCAGGGGTGTGGCCTTCCTTCCCATTGAGCTGGAAGATCATAATTCTCAGTACCCCTGAGAGGGCTTAGCTTTGGAGATTCTCCCAGCAAAGGACATCCTACAGGTCCCATTTTCTGTAGGTGAGCCCTATGAAATTTATAAAATCAGTAAGTAATGGAAAAGTCATGTGGAGCCAAAGTTGCCCTTGAAAATCCCTTAAGTAGCTATTAAATAGACTAAGAAGAATCATGATAATACCTCGCACTAGTCAGAGCTTACTATTACTTACAGAGCTCAATTCTAACCCTAAGAGGGAGGTATGATTCTGAGTTCCATTTTACAGATGCGGGAAACCGAGGCGATTAAGTTATACTTGCCCAAGGTCATAGAGCCATTAAGTGGTGGAACCAGAATTTGAACACTGAGAAGTCTGGCTCCAGACCAGGCTCTACAGCCCTACCTTTATTGCCTCTCAGCACACATGGTTGGTATATTCCACCCAGTGCATTACCGTGTGTGCATAAAAACCAAATGTCCGATGAACTATGAAGAAAGAGGATGAATCCTACATACCACCCAGTGATGAGTCTCTCTCTTCCCCAGTAATGTCAGTGAAATTATCGTTTTCCTTTTGTAAGGAGCTCAAAGAGTTGAATCCGAGCGAGTTAGGCATTCGTCTGTTGTGATTTGGCTGTACGTGATGTGGTTTTATTCAGTCAGGGTTGATGGAAACTTGGGAAAGATATGTTGTGCATTTGGAACATTTCCAGGAGAAAATCGGGTGGCATATCTCCTGAACAAGTCATCACAGAGTTGTGTCATACCCTTCAGTGTTAAAGACACAGAGCCCTGGTTCTGTAAGCCCACAGAAAGATCTGTCTCCCAGGGCAAATTCACCGTAGTCAAATCAATAGAGACTGATGTCTAACCCCAATGCCTTCAGATTAATGGGGTTGGTATGACTGGACTATTTTCTCTGGCACAGTCAGAAGGGAATACAGAATAGAAAACCAAATTACAATCAGAAAGGGACTTGAAGAACGTGAAATCAGAACCAAGGCATGTACCAGATCTGAAGAGTATAGCTCAGCGGATTTGTTTGAGGCACTCTTCCTTCCCCACCATAGGAAGAACCTTGCCAAAGGGCATCACCCTAAACTCCCACTGCCCAGTCCATAGCTTTTCTACAACCTCACCCTGAGAGCAACAATTGGTTCCAACCTCCATCTTTTTTGATGTCCCCAGAACCCCTCCTTGGAGGTCAGAGTCCCACCCAGCTCCACAGCACCCCTCCTCCACCCTCTGAGTCCCAGCTCCACAGGGTTCCGCCCCTGAGCTCTAGGGTTCCCATAACCCTAGGTTCTGGTAGGGGCTTCCGGCAGCTGCTCTCACTACGTTGCTTCAAAGCTTATGTTTGTTCTTTCAATCCTCCCCTGTTAAATCATCCCTACTGAAATGGCTACTGTGGCTTACACCAGGGGATCACCGCGGAACATGCTCCAAGGCACAGACTCTGAGGACACGTACCCAAGGAAGCCCAAAGTCAAAGACACAAAAACAAAGACCCTGGAGGGATGTAAAATCCCTGGTTATTTAAAACTAAAAACAATACAAATGATATACACATCATTTAGAACTAAATAAAATAAAGCCTCTGGCACCTACAGCTACAACAACTTGAAGCACAGCCCAAACCCTAGTCACATTAATATAAAACCTTACACAGGGGCGCCTGGGTGGCTCAGACAGTTAAGCATCTGATGTCACCTCAGGTCATGATCTCACGGTTCATGAGTTCGAGCCCCACATAGGGCAGTGCAGAGCCTGCTTGGGATTCTCTCTCTTTCCCTCTCTCTCTGCCCCTCCCTCACTCATTCTCAAAATAAATAAACAAACAAACAAACCTTACACAAAGACTTCTTCAACTCAGTTCCTATTACCCAATTCAATATATCTAGCTTTCAACAATTACTAGATATGCCAAGGGAAAAAAAAAATTTTAACATACACTGAAGAAACAAAGCAAGCATCATCAAAACTGGACTCAGATGTGTCAGAGATTTTGGACTTCTCAGACCAGGCATTTAAAATAACTATGCTTGGGGCGCCTGGGTGGCTCAGTCAGTTAAGCATCCGACTTTGGCTCAGGTCATAATCTCACGGTCCGTGAGTTCGAGCCCCGCGTCGGGCTCTGTGCTGACAGCTCAGAGCCTGGAGCCTGCTTCAGATTCTGTGTCTCCCTCTCTCTGACCCTCCCCCATTCATGCTCTGTCTCTCTCTGTCTCAAAAATAAATGTTAAAAACATTTTAAATAACTATGCTTTAAGATACTCTTAAATACTGAGAACAAACTGAGGGTTGATGAGGGGTGGGGGAGAGGAGAAAGTGGGTGATGGGCATTGAGCAGGGCACCTATTGGGATGAGCACTGGGCGTTGTATGGAAACCAATTTGACAATACATTATATTTAATATAAAAAAATAAAATAACTATGCTTAATATGATAAAGGCTTTAAGGGGGAAAGGAGAAAACATGTAAGAATAGAAGCAGAGAGATGGAAACTCTAGAATTTGACAGGAAATGCTGGGGCACCTGGGTGGCTCAGTCAGTTGAGCGTCTGACTTTGGCTTAGGTCATGATCTCACAGCTCTGTGAGTTCAAACCCCACATCAGGCTCTGTGCTGATGGCTTGGAGCCTGGAGCCTACTACAGATTCTGTGTCTCCCTCTCTCTCTGCCCCTAACCCACTCACATTCTGTCTCTGTCTCTCTCAAAAATAAATAAACATCAAAAGGAAATGCTAACAATCAAAGATACTGTAACAAAAATGGCAAATGCCTTTGATGAGGCAATGAGTTGACTGGACACAGTCTAGGAAAGAATCTGTGAGCTGGGAGAGACATCAATAGAAACTTCTCAAACTGGAATGAAAACAGAAAAACAAATGGGGGAGGGGGAAGAACAGAACATCAAAGAACTGTGTGATAATTTCTAAAAAAGGTGTAACATGAATATCAGAATTCCAGAAGGAGACAGAAGAGAGGGCAGAGCAAAAGAAAAATGGCTGAGAACTTTGCAAAATTCATGACAGATACTAAGCCACAGATAGGGAAGCTCAGAGAACACCGAGCAGGATAAATACGAAATACGCCTAGGCATATCATATACAAAATGCAAAAAAACAAAGACAAAGAGAACATCTTGAAAGACTCATAGTCAACCTCCTACATGTGGACACAAACATTTTTAGAAGTCACAACAGCAGCATGAAAATCAAAGAGAAATCCAAATTTCCGCTGAAGTGAATCAAATAGAACATAACCCTTAAAGGTAGATTAAAGTGTTTTGCGTGCCAAGCTCTAACACCTAGTTGGCTTGCAGATTTACTCATACTACACTCAGGTGTGCATTAAAAATGCACTTAATATATTTTCTCCCTGAGTAGCAAAAAATTTTACATGTGCCAACTAGCCATTCTCCTGTCTCTTCAAGTTGGAATAATCTCCCGGTAGTTTCAACAACCAGCCTATGCAAAGTTGGACTCTCAGATCAGTAGCCTTTTCTGTCGCCTCTGTCTTATCAGGTCGATAAGACAAGCGGGCCGACAGGATGTGTGAGGGTCTCACTGTGTTTTGATGGGCAATAAGGAAAGATCCCTGGATCTCCCGTGTCCTCTGGTCTCTTCTACCAAGCCACAGGATACCTGATCGCCAAAGTATCCATGGTCTCCTGTGGCTTTTTGTCCTTACCTTGATGAACCCCCTCTCTAGAGCCATGGCTACAGCCAGTTAACACCAGTCTCAAAGGCCCAGCCCCCGGCCTCATCACACCTGCACATCCCATCACTAGGGCCCAGGGACCTCTGCATCCCAGGCTCTGCCACATTCGGGCCAACCCCACGGTCTACCCCTCATCCTGCCAATATTGCTATACTATTGACATGGGTCATGGTGGAAGTGACAGAGGACAGGCAGTTCCTTAGAGGATAAGCCAGGCAAGCATGCCATTAGGCTCATCTCCTGTAAGACTCTTTCCCCTACTTATCTGGATGTTTCTAAAGTAATACTCACCCACTTCCAAGGTGCAGGCCTCCATTCTATGACTCTGTCCCTTCTTTAGCCCACATTCCCCTACCAGAAGAGGCCAGCTTGGACCTATCCACTTCTACATGGCATTCTCCTTCTTTCTAGAACAATAAGGCTCATGAACTAGCCTTCACAAATGAAGGAGGACCTTTTCCACATTTTGGAAAGCTATATGATCAGACACCTCCAAGCTTTGATCTGGTTCCATTCAAGATTTTGGAAAATGCTTTTGTTGACAATGCCAAGAACATCAAACCAAAATCTAATTTGAAGGTTAAAGCTGAGTAACGACTCATTTAGCAAGTACCCATACATCCCTGGAACACCTGATACCACTGCTTTATGGGCGTGAATCCCAGAATTACAGAATAAGAAATTACAGGACACAGAATAAGCAAACTCTGCTATGGGCCACAATGCTTGGGTAGTGCCTGCTGCTTGGATCTTTAGAAGACTAGTATGATTGCAGACTATATAATGTAAGACAGGGAAATTAACATCTCATTAAGCCTTTGCCATATGCCAGGTACTAAACGAAGCACTTTGTATCGTATTATTTAATTCACCAACAATCATGAACGGTAGATATTACTATCATGCATCATGTGGATAAGGTAATTAAGAGCTCACCCCAATTCTTACCTTTCAGAAAATGCGGAGTTGCAATTTGAACCCAGGTCTGTCTGGCTCTGACTTACTCCAGGATGTTGCATTTTCTTTCTGTCCTCTTTTCCAGTTCACAGTAATCAAACAAGTAATAAATGAAACAAAACTGATCGTATTTTAACTCCTGACCATTCTCAACAAATCTGATAGAAAATTAATTTAAATACAACATTCCTTGGGCAAAGTTTTCAGACCAGATTCTATACCTTGCATCATCTGTCTCGGCTGCTGTGTCCATGGGCTTGGGACACTGCAGTGGGGCAAGCTTCCATGGGCATGACCTGGAGCCCCCCAGTTAACATGCTGGAGGGAGTAGAATTCATCGAGTTACTTTTGGGCACACGTTCCTCATGGCGCGTTGCACAGTGCGCAATTGACACGGGACTGTAATTAACACCTTCATTCTACCAGAACAAACTCTATAAATGCAGAACAGGGAGCTCCCTCAACACATAAAGTAAATCCAGGGACACCAGAAACCTCACCACAATGAATGAGGAAAATGAACTGGCATTTTTAGCAATCTGAACTGGGAATGCCCTTCCAATATGGCAGACATCGTTTCTTATTGATCATAACTAGGCCCCCAGTCCACCCAAACACTTCTTTTGGGGATATAAAAGACACACGTTGGAGCACTTGTAGAATAAGGTATATGTTAGGGGAAAATGGAAGGAAGACGCACCAGTACAAACCAAGGAAAACGACTAACCTGTGGTTTTTCTTGCGATGAGAGTTTATATTTCATTCTAGGGCAGAATCTGTTTCCTTGACTTTTCCAGCTTCCAGAAGCTGCTAGCATTCCTCCATCTTTAGAGCCAGCTTCCTGCCTCCCTCTTACAGAGTCCCTTGGATTCTATCAGACCCCGCCCAAGTAATCCAAGATAATTCCCCACCTCAAGATCCTTAACTACCCCTGCAAAATCCCTTTTACCAAAAATGGTCATATATTCATGGGTGCTAGGAACTAGGGAGCCACTATTTATCCTAGCCTATGCTCTTAGGTTTTTTAACGTATTCTTTTGTTCGTGTTTTTCCAGTACAGAATAGACAGTCACGCACAGAAATCTTTATTGAACAGCTCTGTCACGGGTCAGGTTTTCCTATAGGAGGCAGCCTCTGAGAGGGAGATTTTATGTTCTGGTAATTCATGAGGGAGTGATTCGCAGATAGACAACCCAGGGTAGGGCTAGGTCATGACTAGGCTAATACTCCCTTCATCTGAGGGAAAACACCCAGCAGATTACTGGGAGGATACAGCAAAAACCCGCAGGTAAACAAAACTGGCACCAGGGGAGCTGTTTCTCCTGTCAGAAAGTATAAAAACTAAAAAGCTGCCTTTGGTAAACTCATAAATGTTAAGACCAGAGGTCTTGCAGTCTAACTTGATCATTTTACAACAGGAGAACTACGGTCCTGAGAGATTGTTGCCCAAGGTCACACCAGTGGTTCTCAGAGCAGAACTGGAGTCCAATAAGCTTGAGTTCCCACACACAGCCTGGTTCCTTATTCCTAACTCACTGATTCTTGTTTTGCATACAATCCCAACAGTACTCTCTTAGTTTTCCATTGCAAAGTTCACATGATGTCTGTGGGGTGAGAGAGAGAAACACCATGCAGCAACAGCAGCAGGAAGAAAAAGAAATTAACAGCCTGGGGATGCAGGAGGAGACAGAACCAATGAAGAAGTTCTGGAAAGCAGCCTGGGAATATTTAGTGTGAGAATATCCTGATCAGTCCTGAGGACACTGCAATGCTCCCCAACTTAGGTTCATACCCACTCTGAGTCATAAAGAAAAGATGACATTATATGCATTTTATGAACTGATGAGAAATGGGTCATCCCTTGGAAAATATTTTCCATCCCATTCGCTTTGGGTAAAGTTTAGAGCAAAAAATCCCCTACCCCGATACCCCAAAATGGACAATGTGAGGTTTAAATGCATTATCTTTACTGAATATGGTGTAACTTGAAAAATCTATTGCTGTGGCATAAACATTTCATCACCCAAATACAGCAACACTAAATAAAAACAGTTCTGGGAACACAGCCCAGATTATGTAGGCCTCTAATCACATTTTACATTATTTCCCAAAGTGATAAAGAATAAACTCATCAAAATTTTTTCAAGTGAGAAAAACAGGCAAAACAAGCCTAATCCCATGCAAGCTTCCTTCACTTCCCGTATTATTTACAGAGGCCCAAATTTATTATGCATTTTATGTTGTTATCTGAACTCCTGGAATTTAGAGAGAAAAGAATGTGGAGCTTGGGAATATGGAGGAGACAGAAAAACAGACACAGTCATAACCATAAATCCTGAAGCATGTGGATAAACAGAATGCTGATGCATTGAAATAAAAAGCCACAATAACGTGATGTTAAAACAAATACATCTGCCTCTGTAATAGAAAGAGGTCTCAAGGTTCCATTCATGTGAAAGGATCAGCAGATTTCTGCTCCATAATAATAACTGTTATTATTATTTATTAAGCACCTATCATACAATGGATGCCTGAGGCACCTTCCGTAAATGAAAGAGAAAAGAATTTTTTTTAAAAATCAGTGCTGAAGGCCTTATGAAATAAGAAGATTCTACATCCAATTTAGGAGAGATAGCAATCTGGACCATGTGCTTTTCCCTTGTGCGCCTTTTAATGGTTCCAATCAACACCAAAAGAAGCTTCTTGTATTTCTTGGCTTTGAGAAAAAGAATCAATCGGGAGTGCCTAGAGGAACATGGGACTACAGGGCAGTTATCAAAGACCCATTGGAGCCTCAAATACCACAAAAGCTCTACCTTTATTAGTAACAAGTACCTACTTGTGATACTAAATATTAAAAGTGAATCACACATTACAAATGGAACCGAAGACAAAGACCCTGCTCAAAAATTATTCTCTTAATTGGGACAATGTGGTAATATTTTAGCTGGGTCTACATAACTAAAACAATTCACTGATCAATTCTGTTGAATAACCAAGAAAGGTAACTAATAAATCAATTGTAATTTGCTTTGTAGATGAAAAAGATCTATCAGCATACAGGAAAGATGGATGGATGGATGGATAGATGGATGGGTGGATGATGGATGGATGGATAGATGGATAGATGGACAGATTTAAGAACAGAGAAAAAGAGAGCAAGAGCGAGAGTGTGAGAAAGAGGGAGAGAGAAAGAGAGAGAGAGAGAGAGAGAGAATTTCTTGTTGCTCAAATCTCCAAAATCTTTCATAAGCTCCAGATTTCAGCCATCCTCAGCAAGACTTACATCACCCGCAAATGAGCCCCAATTCTGGGAGATCTCTTTCTGGTGCCATTTCCCCCCAGGAACAAAAGTCCCTAAGTGCCCTTAGGATGTTTTGTGATTGTCTAGAAAAAAATGACTGGTCAATTTTATAGATGTCAAGTACATGGACTTTGCCAACTATTTGTAGGTGAACACCACCACAGAAGAGAAACAGTGTGATACTCTGAAAATTGATTAAATTAGTATATGCTGAATGAATTCAAGCATCTCTTAAAGTAGCTGCATCTAAGGGATAAACTATAAATTGGCGAATGATGGCTATTTGGGAAATCCCCAGAGTGTCCTAAATAAAAGATCAGTGTATACCTAGTGCCAGAGTCCAGCTGCGGAAACATGTTGAAGCTGTAACATGAAATAACTAACAGGAATAGTCACTGAGTATTTCCTGTCTGTACCAATCAACTCACAATGTCACAAAGCCCTGTGTTGTTGTTGTTGTTGTTGCTGTTGTTGTTATTTCCATTTCTCAAATGAGGAAACTGAAGCCAATAAAGTGAATTAATTAGCCCAAGAACACACAGGGTAATAAGAGATAGAGCCAGGATTCAAAGCTGTCACTTGGGTCCCCACCTCACCAACAAGAAGGCTGTGCCACCAGAAGACACATAGGCATTCTGGCAGATGAACAAAGGGCATCTGAGAGGGGCTTGGGCAGCATCCAAGGGGCACTTACCAGGGAGAGATCTCCTGGCCAATCCCCTAGATTACTGCTGAGACCTCCAGTCACCCTCCCCAGCCTCCTGGCTCCCCCAATCCTGGATCCTGCTGCTTAACAAGTGATTCCAACAAAACTGCTTCCCAAGTCACCCTGTTGTTCTGGAATCTAGCATGGGCCTGAACAGAATCCAACTCACAGTTTTCATCCTGATGCTTAAGGACCCGCAAGTTCTGCTCCCTCCCAGCACCTGCTGCCCCCACCCCACTCATTCTCACCCCTCCACCTGGATGCCCTCTTCCCTCCCCTTGGCACACCTGATATTCCAGCCGCTTCAACCCTCCCAGCGCACCTCAACTCCAACTCCCTCCTGGTACCTTGCCCCTTGACTTTGACTTTTGAACATGTAGTTTCTTCTGTTACATTCCAATAACAATTGGAATGTTATGCGTTTTCCCCTTTATGCATTTTCCCTTAATTTCCCATAAATTTCCTTTATGCGTTTTCCCCTCCCAACAGGTTCCAGGCTCCCTGAGGACACTTATCCTATTTCCTTTGGCAGAATTTTAGGCATGCGATAACACTCTACAAATACTGCTCAATTGAGTCTCTTCACCTATTTTGTTCAGTTCAGCCAACATTTACAGAGCGGAATGCATCATGGGAAGAGTCGGAGATTCGGAAAGTATCCCTCCTGTTTTGAAAGAGGTCACTCCAAGGACAGACAGACTTATACCCCAACCCTCTTGATTCATTAATGCACTCTGACTGGAAACCTTCTAAGTCAGGGGCTGCCAGGGACGTTCTGGTTATTCGTGCCAAGTAACAAACTACCCCAACATGTAATACCTTAAAACCACAACGATCATTTATGCTGCCCACAGATTTGTGATTAGGAAGAGCTCAGCTGAGTTGTGTTGTCTCTGCTCCAAATGGCATCTCCGCTTGTGCTTGAAGGATGCACCTTCAAGATGGCTCCCTCTCATGGCTGGCATGTTAATACTGGATCTCAGCCGGGAGCCCACCTAGAACTGTGGGCCAGGTGGAAGTCCACGCTTGGACTTCCTCACAGCATGGAGACTGAGGGCACACACTGCAAGAAAGCCAGGTTGTGAGGTGTGTCACCATCTATGCCCCAGACTCAGAAGTCACACAGCATCGCCCAAACCACAGGTACGAGCCCACTTATATTCAAAGGCAAGGAACATAGACTCCTCTGCCCACTGGAAACAGTGTCAAAGTCTGCACAAAGAGCATGTTGCAGCCATTTGGGGGGAATACAACCAGCCACAGGAGACCCAGTGACCAAAACGGACAACTAAGAAACAATTCCTGTCCTCAAGGTGCTCACAGGTGTAGAGAGGAGAGAGATACCTAAATAAATAAAGCCAGTATGAAGGTTTATCTAACTTTTTGGCCAGCTCACGTGCCTCGGGTGTTGTGCGAAGCCTTTTTCATACATTTTCTCATTTACCTCACAACAATCATATAAAGTAAGGATTATCATAAGATTTACTTTATGGATTAGAAAACTGAGCCATGAGCAGTAAATCAACTTGGCCTCAAGTTTCGGAGCCAGCTATCGAGAGAGAGAGAGAGTGAGAGAGAGGGGGGTGGGGAGGGAGAGAGAGAGAATCCTGTGGATCTGGCAGAGCTTTGCAGAGGAGACCCACTTACATTGGGCTTTGGAGAGCATGTGAGCATTGGTTAGGAGGCAGTGGAGGGTTCCAGAAGGAAGGAAGGAAGGGTGAGAAGTCAGGGACACCTCTGGAAATGCAAGTGGTTCCCAAGAGCTGGAACTTCAGGGACAGTGGGGAAAGTGACAGCAGGAAAAGCCAGCAAGCCTTGGGCAGGAGAGCTCACCGAGCAGGTCACACATCATGGAACAGAGAACACGAAACCAAAACGCACACGAAAGAGGATGAACACCCTGATCTCTGAAGTTATGAGGGTGGATTCAGCTGAGGAAGCTTCTTAGAAGGTGACATGGGACTCAGAAGGAGGAATAAACTGCCCATTTTAGAGAAGAGAAAAGAACATCACCAAGGACCCCTTCCAGGAATAACTGGTCTACTGTCCAGGGCACCACACAAGACTCATGGGAAGAGTCTCCTCATCTCTGAGAGCCCACGCCGGCGAGTTCCGGTCCCGGTTCTCCTCATCTCACAACCAGATTAAACTTGTGCGTCCCCCGAGGCAGAGCTATTGCATGAAAACAGGCTCAGGGCACCCAGTATCGTCCTAGTTTTGTCTCCTGAACTGAGTAAAGGCAGAAGACAGTCCCAGACGGTAGGGCTAATAAAAAGTCCTGACACCCGCAGATAACAGGAGGCAATGTTATCCACAGGGAGCTAATTTATTGCGATGAGTGAGAAGGCAATTGTCAAGCAGGCTGCTGGCACCTTTGGGCTGGCTCAGCCTCGGCCCTGGGCAACAGCAGCCATGAATCCTGTGCGACTCCCCCCACCCAAGGGAGCCAAGGCATCGGGCTCACCTCCTCCCTACCTGGTGTGCATCGGTATCCATCAAAGGACACACATGGGTGCAAAGGAAGATCGATTCAGTGTATAAGCCCTTCCTTCCTCATTAAGAACCCCTCTGGCATTTTAAGGTTAGCCTCAGAGGGAGTCTAGAGACTCTCCTGGCCCCCAGAGAAAGTGGCACCGTCTCCTGGAGTCTTTCTCAGGTAAAAAAAAAAAAAAAAAGACATTTAAATCTCACCTGCTGGACTCTCTGTTTACATACGCACAACAGATTCTTCTTTCTGTCCTCACCATTTCACAGAGCTCATTATCTGGTCTGTTCTCCCACACCTAACTGAGGAGAAACGTGGGTGTGGGCTGGAACCCACTGGGAGTCCCAGCTGTGCTCTGAAATAGCTCTGAGGAGGCAAGCTTTCTGACGTTGCTGAGGCCCAGCACCTCATCTGGCATCGACCCCTACCTCCGGCATCAGTGTGGGGTATGTGCAGTGTGCTGTATTAGCTCGCTCTGGGCGCCTAACAAATTACCACAAACTTAGTGGGTGAAGACAACACGCATTTATTGCCTCACAGCTTCCACGGGGCAAGTGTTCGCACAGCGTCGCAAGGCGCTGTGCTCTGGGTCTTCTATCAAGGCTCAGGCTGAGGTCGCATCCGAAGCTCAGGGCCCCCTTCCAAGCTCACGTGGTCGTTGGCAGAAGTCAGTTCCTTGCAGCTGTGGGACCAAGGCCTTAGCTCCTAGAGGCCACCTGCCAGTCCCTGCCACCTGAGCCTCTCCACAGACCACATCAGGGCCACTTGCTCCTTCCAAGCCAACAGGAGAGCTGCTCACTCCAGCCAGCTGACATGGTTTGATACAATGTAACACAGTCACAGGAGTGACATCCCATTAGCTCTGCCATATTCTGGTGGTTGGCAATGCGTCCCAGGTCCTGCCCAAATTCACAGGGTGAAGATCACACAAAAGCACGGATGCCACAGGGCAGGAGTTGTTGGGGGTCACCCTACGGTCTGTCTGCCACGGTGCCTCACATGGCACCCGATCTAATGTGTGTCCAAAAGCAGGTTTTATTTCTATGTGCGCGATGCTGGATTTTTATACGTCAACTTGGCCAGACTATGAGGGCCAGATGTTGGGTCAAACACCAGTCTAGGTGTTGCTATGAAGATTTGTTTTTTCAACATGATTCATCAACAGTCAATAGATCTTGAGTAAAACAGATTAACCTCCATAATGGGGGCCATGGGCCTCATTCAATCAGTTGAAGGCCTTCAGAGCAAAGACTGAGACATCCTGAAGAAGAAGCAATTGTGTCTCAAGTCTGTAACACAGAAACGCTTCATGAGTTTTCAACCTGCTGCCCTGAGGAATCCAGACCCAGGATTGCACATCAATTCTTATCTAAATTTCCCACGTGCTGGCCTGCCCTACAGATTTTGTACTTCCCAGACCCCAAAATCATGCATTCCAATTCCTTTGCAATATAGACATAGGTATGTAGATATGGATATTTGGTTCTGTTTCTCTGGAGAATCCTAATACAATGTCACTGCCTTTTCATTTTATACAAATCCAGTCAATGACTAAGGACTTATTCAATCATTTCAAGATATATGTACATATTACATATGCATATTGTGTTATATATGTATACATATCATATGCAATACACGTATATATCACATGTACACATGTAATATTAAGCCCTACTATGTGCTAGGTGCTGTATCAGGCATTGTGAAGCTGAAATACAGTGGGAAATAACATATATATTACATAAAGCTCATTCAAATAAAAGCAGAACTGGGTTGAGGGCAGTGCAGGGAAGTATTTGGTGTGACAGGGAATGTAATCAGGGCATCAGCTGGGTGATGAGATGGGGAGAGAAGATGGGGAGAGAGGGAAGGCAGAGAACAACTTTCTAAGAGAATCAGGAGGATGAGTCATTTCTCTAATATTAATGAGTAAGCAATTACCAATCAATGACTAATTCACTGTCAACAAGTCCAGGATAAATGGAAGAATGAATTCCTTGAAAATCAAATGGGAAGAAAGAGCCAACATGGCAATATTGTACTCAGATAAGAGACAGGATCCAAAGGGTGAAACGGACCTTTAAGGGCATCCAGTCCAAGCCTCCAGCAGCTGCCCACCCCTCCCTCCCCCCTGCTTCTGGCCAAGTGACTCAAGGGTATGTTTGAGCCCAATCCGTCTGGAGCGTTTCTTGCTCTTGGAAAGCTCTTCCTTCACTGAGCTGAGCTCTGCCTTCCTGCAACATGTTTCCCTCATCAGTCCTGGCACAAGCATTTGGGGCTATGGGGAGACCATCTCATTTGCTAACAGTCCTCAGCACATACTAGAAGCTCAAAAAGAATTGTGTTGAATGAATGAGGGAGGCTTGGAGAGACTTAAATTAATTCAAACTAAAATCCAAGGAGAGATTTCTGGAGGAAACTCTTTTTAACACAGGAATTAAACTAATAAAAGCAATGAGGGGAATTCTCTGAATATTTTCTGTCTAAATTGGTTTAGGTGTTGACTTGCCTGAAGGCAAAGAGTTGAACCAAAGGACCTCTCTAAGTCTTTTCTGCCTCATAATTCTATTCACACTAATTATATAACCATTTTCTTGAACGCCCACCCATTTCTTCAACACAGTTTCATAAGAACAATAAAGCTGACCTATATCAAAGGTCAGTAGAATAAAAATCACAGTACAGATGCTGTGAATGGAGAGATCCAAAGTAAGGGAATCTATCCAGTCATGTAACTTGCTCTGTGTCTAGCGTAAATCAGGTTTTGAAATAAATCCTTCCTCCTTTGGTTACTTTGCTTGGCTAACATTGTCAAGTAGAAGCGATATTTATAAATGAAGCATGACTCAGAATCCCTCCATTTATGTACAACAAACGCCCATCTTTCTACTGGCACCTTTGACTAAAGGAACCATTGCTGTAGATACTTCCAGCTAACTGGTTGGCAAATGTACTCCATTCTCTTCATAGAAATGTGAGAAAATTCAAGAGATGGAAAAAGAAGGGATGTGAAGAGACAGAAAGAGAACCCAAATGGGGAAATGGATTTTAAGCACTGTCGGAAATTAATCAATACTTCTCAGAGGTAATTTGTGCCTTATTTGGGGCACTGAGAAAATGAGTAGATATTAGAGCTGCTGTGTGTAAGGTCCAGCCAGGGAAACAGAAACCACACCAGTTCTATTTAACAGAGAGAATTTGATGTAGGAATTAAACACCAAGTGCACAGAACAAAGGTGCAGGTTTCCCAGAAGACAGGATGTGGACCCCACAGAAGCAAGATAGTCTAGGGTCATCCAAAAAGGTTATTGCCCTACCATAACATACCATTACAAGGAGCCCGAGACCCCAGAGGAGCCCAGGAACTAAAAGGGAACCCAAGGCAGTCCAAGTAGTAAGACATGGTGTTTTTACTATCATTTGTAAAACCCGACAGCTGACACCTCTCTCTTCCGTGTGTGTCTGCACTTATTATATCGAGTATGAAACATATGTATAAGGAGCAAACTACAAGTTTTAAAATGAAATCAAAATATCATAAGCAAGTTTACATTATGTAAGGATTGCTTCATACTATACAGCATTAAATTGAGGAATACATTCACTAATGAATTAGCCAAGGCAAAGAGCATTCTAATTAAACAATTTTACACTGATGGCACCTGGGTGGCTCAGTCAGTGAAGCATCGGACTTCGGCTCAGGTCATGATCTTGCAGTTGGTGGGTTCAAGCCCCACATCAGGTTCTGTGCTGACAGCTCAGGGCTTGGAGCCTGCTTTGTTTTCTGTGTCTCCCCACCCCCACGCCCTGCCCCCGCTTGTGTTCTCATTCTCTCTCTCTCTCTCTCTCTCTCTCTCAAAAAGAAAATAAAATAAACTTTTAAAAAAAGGAAATTTTACACTAAAATGTTTAATATGTACAAGTATATATCATTTCCATTATAAGTCCCAATCCATTATTGCTTTGAAAAATTTAACCCATAACATACAAATCATGTATTTTTTTAACTTTTTTATTTAAGCTTAGTTGACATGTAACGTTGCGTTAGTTTCGGGTGTACAACACAGTGATTCAACAAGTTTACACATTATGCTGTGCTCATTACAAGGGTAGCTACCTCCCAGCAACATACAACACAATTACAGTACGATTGACTATATTCCCTAGCCTGTACCTTTTATTCCTATGGCTCATTTATCCCATAACTGGAAGCCTGTATCTCCCGCTCCCCTTCACCCATTTCACCAATCCCCCTACTTCTTTCTTCCTGGCACCCATCAGTTTGTCCCGCGTTTTTATAGGTCTGATTCTGCTTTTTGCTTACTTATTCATTTGTTTTGCTTTTTAGAGTCCACATGCAAGTGAAATCATATGGTATTTGTCTTTCTGTGAATTATTTCACTTAGCGTAATACTCTCTTGGTCCATCCACGTTGTCGCTAATGACGTGGCCTCATCCTTTTTTATGGCTGCATAACTTCCCACATCTTCTTATCCATTCATCTATCAGTGGACACTTGAGCTGCTTCCATATTTGGGCTATCGTAAACAAAGCCACAACAAGCAGGGATGCGCATGTCTTTCCAAATTAGTGCTTCCATTTTCTTTAGGTAAATATCCAGCAGTGCAACTACTGGATCATGTAGATTTCTATTTTTAATTGTTTGAGAAACCTCCATACTGTTTTTTCCACAGTGGCTGCACCAATTTACATTCCTACCAATGCCTACATTTTAAATTACATCATTAAAAACACACACACACACACACACACACAGTTCTGCCTGACTGATATTCAAATATATGCTGCCAAACAAACACATAACCTATATGAAGAAATATAAGTTGTATCAATAGACCAAATCAGTCCTTCAAAAAGCAAATAAAGAAACTCATAGAAATTAGAAGAAAATTACAAAAAAAAAAAAAGCTACTGAATTGCAGGTAGAGATCCCAGGTAAGAATCACAAAAGGGTCAGCTCAGCTGGGGACATAGACGTAAGCCAGTTTCCAGCCACTCTGCCTGCACTGGATGGTGTCCTGTCCATCAGTTCCCACTGCTGACTTGGAAGGGCTGAAAATCAGCCACGGGGTGGGGGGGGGGAGGGGGAAGGGGGGGAGGGGGGGGCAAGTGCAGCCAGGAGAGATGAATAAGCCAGACGACCAGCCTCCTCAGCCTCCAGCAGACTGGTGACTGAGACGCACAAGTGGGAGGGGGAGAAGGCTGCAGCAACATGATTATTAGACTGAAGAGCACTTCTTATTTTCTAGATGCACCAAGACACGTCCAGGGACAATAAAGAATGACCCCAGGGAGGGAATTTCATAGGGAAGTATAATTATGCATGAAGCTGCTTTACAAGTTCCCCTTCCTACGTCCAGCTCATTCAATAAAGCCTTTTGGACCTTACTGTAAGGAAAACCACTACCCAAGCTCAAGAACAGACACCAACAGAAGGACCCATGATGGGGAGTGACAGGAAGTGATGGGGACAGTGGCAAAGTGGCAGCAGGTGCCACGGCTTGTTCCTAGGTATCTGTGGAGATTGGCTACATCTACATAGGATAACTTCATGCTCTCCAGGAGCCAGATGCTCACCTGGGCCATTCTGGGTCCATACAGAATGTACCTGCCATTTAAAGGGGGAAACTGCCCCAGCTCCAAGGTATTGTTGCCTCACAAGAATTGCGGACCCAATGTTGCCAAGCCTGCTGACTTTTCAAAAAAAGCTGGAATTCTGGATGATTATTTAAACTCCTGAGTTTCCCAACATTGCCAACTAGTTCAAAATATTTTTAGAACACTGTGTGAGCATACAGTGTGTGGGCCAAGCGATCCACGTGTACAGTGAGACTGGCCCCCAGGCTGCTGATGAGCTCTCCGGCTTAAATCGACTTCATGCCCTGACAAAGCAGAGGCCAAGCAGACTTCTATTCGAGTTCTGATTCCTATTTCTTTCTTTCCCGGGCTTCAGTTTCCTCATCCCTAAAATGTGGATAATGACCCTTATTTCTCAGGTTGTTCTGAAAATTGAGATTATGCCTATCATGTGACCAGCATGGCGCCTATCACAGAAGATATATTCAGAAAAGTTCCCTCTGAAGATGATGCAAGTGATTAAGTCTGAAGAAACGCTGTAGCCCTGGTGGCTTTGCTGTGTTGTCTGCCCCAAGGGTCCCCAGCCTGTAAGTTAGAGGGCTTTGTCAGTCCTGGGATTCACCAAGGTCAGGTGCAGCGAAAACCTCAATCCTTAGCCAGTTAGGCCTTGTCCCGCCTTGCCCCTCAGATCCCAGGCTCCGCCTGACATCTCCTCTCAGTGTTCAGTGTCTGGAAGAGCCACAAGCTGGGCCACAAGACCATCTGTTACAAGATGTCCGTGGGGGTCCAGCATGACTTCTCCCCAGGAGCCAGGACCTACATGAGTTATCTCGGGTCCTCCTCCCTACTCTTCCTAAGAAGCTCTATCTAGTTTTCTGTGCCTGAAAATCCTTTGAATATAACAATGAATTTTCACAGGGAAAGATACACTTAGGGAGGGGACACAGTGAGCTTGCTTAAGTCAATTCCAAAGTGAAAAGGACTCTTAGGCTGGTAGAATTATCTTCCTTCCTTTTACATTTCCTTTATTTGAGTTTTCAATGATCGAAAGACAGTAGATTGAGTAAATGTCTGCCCCCAATCTACCTGAAACCCCACTGAAATTAGAGCAAAGGGGAGAAATTCATACCACATAAAGCAAGATAATGGTGTCAGGGGCATCAGCGGATGAGAGATTCTGACATACTTTTAGGAAATGAAAGGCAGATAGGGCAGTGGTGACTGATTCGATGAACTGGAGGAAATGATAGCACAGAGAGTCTGCAGGAAAAGGCTTATGGACAAAAAGAGAATCCACCTGACCCCAAAAAGTGCCTCTGAAGTCAGAGGCCCAGGGTTGAATACAATGGTCAAAAGTCACACACAGAAAGGCCTACAACTATCCTCTCCCCAGCTGTACTCTCACACAGAATGCCAACAGATGGTCCACACTCGTGCAGGGGCCTGGAAGTCTGTGTCCTGGAGAAACCAAAAGGGAAATGTTACGGGACCCAGAGACACCTTACGTCTGAACTCAGGATGGGGCAGTGTAATTGAAGAACCAAACACGGAGGGATCTTGACTCTTAGCTTCAATTTCACAGCCTTATACAATATGCTGGAAACCAGCGATCTATTCCTCCAGGAAACATATTTGAGTATTTACCTGGGAAAACTGAATAAACCAGAGAAAAGGCCACCATGTTCTGGCATTCAGGAACCACCAGATAACTGCCTCCACAGAAACCACCCAAAGTTAAGGAAACCACCAGAATGGCAGGAAAACCATCTGATATGAAAAATAGAGGAAAAAATAAATAAGTAGAAAAAAAATAAACTCAAAGGAAAAGAGAAATCATACAGGGAACAGAGGGAAAAAATTTTTTTTTAATTTTTTTTTAATGTTTATTTATTTTTGAGACAGAGAGAGACAGAGCATGAACAGGGGAGGGGCAGAGAGAAAGGGAGACACAGAATCAGAAGCAGGCTCCAGGCTCTGAGCCATCAGCCCAGAGCCCGATGCGGGGCCCGAACTCACGGACCGTGAGATCGTGACCTGAGCTGAAGTCGGAGGCTTAACCGACTGAGCCACCCAGGCGCCCCGGGAAAAAATTTTTTAATTCTATCTTGAGACAAGAATATATTTTGTTTTCACCAGACTAAAACATAATGTTTTTCTATAAAATAATGGTCTTAGAAATTAAAGATATACTTTCAAAGACAAAAATTAATAGAAATGTTCATAAATAATACTGGGGAAATTTCCCAGGAAATAGAACAAAATGACACAGCATTGATACATGTAAGAAAAAGGTAAGAAATTTCAAGGATAATTCTAGAGGTTCCAAAATCTAACAAACAGTAGAGAGAACAGAAGGTTAGAGTGAATAAACTCAAAAAATAAAACAAGAAAAATTTCCCAGAACTGAAAACTAAGGATATCCAGACTACATGCTCAGTAAAACGAGAAAACGCACGTGCTCATAAGGAACACCACATTATCATGACATTACAAGACTTGAAAAATGAAGAGAATACCCTAAAAGCTTCCAGAAAGAAAACAAAGAGTCACATGCAAAGGATCAGGAACCGGAAGTGCATCCAGCTTCTCAACGTTGGGTGCTAGAAGACAACAGGGTCAGCACAACGCAGAAGGAAAATCATTCTCAAGCTAGAACTGCATACCTCGTCTAACTACTATTCAAATGTAGGGAGAGAATGAAGGCCTTTTTTTTAATGTTTTCTTATTTATTTTGAGAGAGAGGAGAGGGAACAGGGAGGGGCAGAGAGAGAGAGAGAGAGAGAGAGAGAGAGAAAGAGAGAGAATCCCAAGCAGGCTCCACGCTGTCGGTGAGAAGCCAGAGGCAGGGCTCCATCCATGGTCTGGGATCATGACCTGAGCCAAAATCACGAGTCTGAGCCATTCAGGTGCCCCAAGGCCTTTTTAGACACAAAGACACGGAGTGTTTACTTACAGAGCACTCTTAAGAAACTACAGTGAGATGTGCTCTGGCAGGATTAAAGAGTAAACAGAAAAGAGAAGGAAGCTTCTCATCTCACAAAGAGTAAGGACCAAAGGGGACAGTGGGCATATGGGAATCTCTGTACCTTCTGCTCAGTTTTCCCTAAAGCTATTCTACAAAATAAAGACTTTTTTTTTTCCAAAAAAGAAAAAAGCAGTATGAAAGCCTACATCTGAAAACTTTAAGGCTTTCTTTAAACAACCCTTGAGCAGGGAGACAACACGGAAACTGCAAAATTGGAAAAAACAACAATAAAACTTTATTACAGAACCCATGGGTTACAGCTAAATTGGTCCCATGAGAAAAATCAAAACCTTAATACTAAGAGTAATAAATAACAAAGGATTAAAGTCAGTGATTTAATAATCCAACTCAAGAAATTAGGAATATAACCAAAAAATTAAATTAAGCAAATCAGAACAAGAAATAAATAAAGAACAGAAATAAATGATTTGGGATACAGAAAGTGGTAGAAACAAATCTAGAGCTTTTTTTTTTTTTTTTTTTTAGAAAAACATAATATTTTAAAATTGTCACTAACAAGTCAAGTCAGGCCGCCTTTCATGCCAATCAGTACAACATAGATCTTGGTCTAACAAGATAAATCTCACGGACTGGTTACTTTCATTTTGTGGATCTCCACATTCCCAAATTGTCACAAGAGAATCAAGACTAGGCAGGATTTCCAAATTGGCTTCCACTCTCCCAGAAGTTCTGAATCCTTCAAATTAGCATCTGTCAATGAGTCTTGTCAGATAATAGGGGGGGGAAAAAGAGGGTGGAGAGGGAATAAAGAAACAAAAAAAGCCCAACAACACTTATGTTCCTTCTATTCAGTATTGATTGTATGTCATTAACTGTTGGATTGTTTTCCACCTTTTCACTTCAAAATTATTCCAGGAAGAAATGAATATTTTTCAGCCGCTGACAGAGATCATCAAATGTACTTCTGAACTCTTCTAATGAAAGACAATTACTTTACGTTGCCTTAGGCTCTTTCCAGCCAACAGAATGTCGATGTCAAATTCTCCAATTAAAAGGGACATTTATGAAAAGACTAATAAAAACTTTAAAGAATAAAGTTGGTTTAGCAGTCATGCTAGCAGTCATAACTTTCTATCAAGTAGCATGGCAACTCCTGTTGTGCCCTGGAAAATACACAGAGAAGTCCCACGCCCCAGGTTTGAATCTGAAATCTGCCACATAAGCTGTACAAGTTGAACAAAACATCTACCTCACTAGGCCTTAGTTTCCTTACCCTTCACGTAATCCATTTGCAAAATATTTAACAGTGAACTTCTTTTTCCAACAAATCTTACCCAGAGCTCCAATCTGTTATTAGCACATTATGGGTTCAATAGTGTCCCCCACCTCCAAAAAAAAAATGTTGAGTCCTAACCCCCAATACCTCAGAGTGTGACCTTATTTAGAGACAGGGTCTTCACAGAGATAATCAAGTTCAAATGAGGTCATTAAGGTGGGCCATCATCCAATAGGGCTGTTGTCCTTTTAAAAAGGGAAATCTGGACACAGAGACGTGCACACAGGGAAGACGATGTGAAGAGACCCAGGGACAAGATGGCTGTCTACAAGCCTGAGGCTACCGGAGACAAGGGGAAAAGCCAGGAAGAGGTCTCCCCACAACCCTCCCATCCCCAGCACCTTTAGGGAGCTCTTGGCTACCTACACCTTGATTTCAGACTTCTGGCCCCCAGAACTATAAGACAATGATTTTGCATTGTTCTAAGCCACTCAACTGTGGTACTTTGTTATGGCAGCCCCAGCAAAGTAACACAGCCAAGAGACCCAGTTCGAACCTTCCATTGTTAATAAGGTGCCACAGAGCACAGTCCCAACTACCCCACCCCACCTTGCACCTCTTTTAGTCCATGACTTCGAGTGTTCTTTCATGATCCTGAGGCACTAAAACTTCAAGTCGTCACCCACAGAAGGGCATTTCATATGACACTGGAATATGAAGCGTATGCTCATGCAAGCCATGTCCTTAAAAAATGACTGAAGTGTGTAGAGTTTATCTGTTACTCTTAACTGTAACATTCCATTGACCTAGATACTGTAGGCCCTACTCGTGCCAAATAAAAGAGAAACCAGCATGGATCTTTTTTAAAATGATTGGTGACAAAGAGATAGATGTTAAGATTACATTTGTAACCTCTTAGTTGTGTGAGCAAAGTCGAAACGGGCTGGAAGGTACGGCCCCCTGCCAGCAAGAAATCCTCCCAGGAGCCGGCCACGGCCACGGCCGCGGCCACTCACAGCATCCGGTTGTTTACCGCTTCCCCTCCCTGCTCAGACAGGGGTCCCGGAGTGCCCTTGTGCTGCCCTCTCCCCACCCCTTCCCTGCTCACAGACCCCAGCTGCCAATCCACCAGCCCGAGGGTTCCTGAGAGCTTCTTTGGTAGCTCTAGGTCCTTCAGGATGAAACAGCTACAGGACCAGCAATCTTTCCTCCTGACGACTGTGACTCTTACAGCATGGCTTAAACTATAGTGTCAATCGTCTCTAACTCTTACCAAAAGTGTGTGTGTGTATATATATATATATATATATATATATATATATATAACATATAACATTTTTAGTTATAGTTTTATAGACATTATTTCTTTAATTTTTTTTAATGTTTATTTTTGAGAAAGAGAGAGAGAGAGCACAAGCGGAGGAGGGGCAGAGACAGAGGGAGACACAGAATCAGAAGCAGGCTCCAGGCTCTGAGCTGTCAGCACAGAGCCCGATGCGGGGCTCGAACCCACGAAATGTGAGATCATGACCTGAGTGGACACTTAACTGACTGAGCCACCCAGGTGTCCTTACGATAAATTATTATTTTATATATAACATATGCTTATATTTTATTTAAATTTTATATATTATATTATATATTACTATAATTAATAGCTATATTAATGATAATTATTAATTATACCATAATAATATATTTCATATATTATATATATATATATATATTTTAGGAAAGGACACAAGGCAGAGAAAAGAAGGGGGGTGGCTGGCAGAAAAACCCCTCCTCCCATCAGTTTTATTTGTGTTATACCCATACGGAATAAATCTAAATATTTCCATGTTTATATTCATGTCAGTACAAAGATACGATGGAAAATCCCAAGTGGAAAAAAGGTTGCTCCATTCAAAATTGACTAAAAGAGAGAGACTGTTTCAGATGACAATACCTCCAACAGTGATGCAAAATGGAAGCCACCGGACACCATCACAGAGACGTACCCCTTGCTCCCAGGTGTCGTCCCTGGAAGATGTTCTCCACTGAAATGAAGCCTGGGCGCTGCACATTTTCAGCTCAGACAGCATCACCAACCGAACGACCATGTAGTAGGACCCCTGCCATGGTTTTCCAAGTCTCCGTTTACCAAGCTTTTTACATGTGTTATTTTGTTTAATCCCACAGCTTCCCTCGGGGAGGCACTATGGATCCTCATTTGGGGTCAGGAAGGAAACTGAGGCCCAGATGTCCCAACTTGCCACTCCGGTCCCTGAGCAGAAGGACACTCCAGTCCCTGAGAACTCTGGAGTGACAACAAGGGACAAAGGCCATCCTCCTTCTTCCACAAGAAGGGGAAGAGCGCTCCAGGAGGTTGCTTGGTCCTCAGGTCCAGGTCTGGAGCCAGTGCCCCCAAGCCCTGAGCTCTGGGGGTGGAGTCACACAGCCTCCCTGGAATCCTGTCAGCACTTCCTCTCTGGGAAATTCTCTGCACCCCTTCCGAGCCTCAGATCCCTCATCTGCAAGGGTAAACACCGCTCGCCCTGCGGCACATTCTCAAAATTACAGAGGCTAATAAACTCAGGGCACACGGAATGGAAGAGTGGGCGACACAGGGAAGACAGCGATGCGGCAGGATTTGTATTTACTTGATGGGGATCTTTATCCAGCTGAAGATCTACGACCCACAGGCCCCATCTCACCGTAGAGCCTCTCCAGGGAAGGACACCCAGGGCAGCCTGCAAAGTGCTCCGTGACCGTGTTCAATCCAAAACCTCAGGGTCCCTCCAGGTCTCATGGAAACCTTGACTCTGGGGAGTATTATGGATGGAAACAAGAATCCTTCTCATTTAGCCAGTTACCAAGTTCAAATCCCTTCTTATCTTTTGAGGCTTTTCTCTTCTTTTACCTTTCTTTCTTTCTCTCTTTCTCTCTCTCTCTCCATCTCTTTCTCTTTCCCTCTCTTTCTCCCACTTTCTCTTTCTCTCTCCGTCTCTTTATCTATCCCTCTCTTTCTCTCTTTTTCTCTGTCTCTCCTCTCCCTCTCTCTTCCTTTCTTTCTTCCTCCCTTTCTCTCTCCCTTCCTTCCTCCCTCCCTCCCTTCCTTTCTTTCTGACTTTTCTAAACCTAATTTTGTATTGGCATATCCTGCCCAGCATCCCACCTCTGAAACAAAACAGAAACCCCGCTTGGTATATATAAGTTAGAAACTTCGGGGCGCCTGGGTGGCTGAGTCGGTTAAGCGGCCAACTTCAGCTCAGGTCATGATCTCGCAGTCTGTGAGTTTGAGCCCCGCGTCGGACTCTGTGCTGACAGCTCAGAGCCTGGATCCTGTTTTGGATTCTGTGTCTCCCTCTCTCTGACCCTCCCCTGTTCATGCTCTGTCTCTCTCTGTCTCAAAAATAAAATAAACGTTAAAAAAAAAATTTTTTTAATAAATAAATAAAAAATAAGTTAGAAACTTATTTCGACCACGTGAAGAGATTATTTGTAATTCTTCAGCAATGCCCTGTGGTATAGAACTTGAACAGAAAAACATAATTCTAAACTGTTCTCCTCTATCCCATCTTTCTTGAAGGACAGAGCATGTGTGTGTGTATATGTGTGTGTGTGCACACGCACACACCTAGCTGTCCATCTGTCTATGGAGTAAGAGGCTGTCGGTGTTGAGAGGTAAGAAGACAAAAGAGATTAAGTTGAACTTTTACACTGGAATGTAAAATGCTTACATTTGGAAGATGCTCGTAGCCAGGGCCACCAGGGAGGAGAAAACAGTGGCACGAATCCCCACTAGCTCACAGTCTAGCTGCAGAAGCAGCCCAGAAAGCTCATAAAGACAGAAAGTTGTGGGGATACGAAGATGCAGGGAATCCCTAAGGACTATGGGAAGTCAAAGGAAGCCATTTAAATCTAAGGGCAAGAATGGAAAGGAGCTTCCCATCCCTCCTGAGCCGTGGTTACACACACAGCTTTGTATTTTGCAGGCTTATTCCTGCCTTGGGTGTGAGGTCAGACTAATTACTTGAAAGATTTATCCCAAGCCCAATTCTTCTGCAGGCTCCATCAAAAAGGAGAGCGGAGAGAGAATCTTCCTTGCTCCGAGAGCATTTCTCACACAGGACAGTCTCCTAACAGGCTCTGATAGTTGTGTTTGTTTGTTCTGGGTAATCCAGGTGGTGCGTAGTTAAAACGGTGTGCTACTGACCCCCGCCTAATTCTCAAAAGCTTTGACCGAGTGACTTGGAAGCTGACCCTTCCCAGCGCTGTTCGTGTATAATGTGTCATCATAAAATGGAGCCCTGCATGCCCGGCTCCAGAGCGCCCAGCCCTGGGATGCTGCCGTGAGAAGCAACTTGATCTTGAACCAGAGCCTGAAATTTGGATGCTCTGTACAAGGACTCATGCCCATGGGCACTGTTTGTTCTTACCACCTGCAGTGCATGAATACACAGCTGTGTGTACTGGCCGGCAGTCAGCTGACCTCTCGGTGCCTCATGACTAAAGCTGCCTACCTCAATGGCATGCCCCCTGGTCCCCAAAGGAAATGTGCATGCGATGCTACCCATGCTCCCACTCAAGCCACCTCAAATACACCTTCTGATTCAAATGAAAATCTCTCCGGCTGGCTCCTCATGATGCATTAACAACAACAGAGAATTGTAATTTTGTTCACGTGGGGAAGAGCCAGGTTATTTTTATTTTTAATTTTTGAAAACTTTTATCGTGACCTATAACACACTGTATCCGTCAGCTATCATTTGGCCCGGAGTGTCTAGGACAAAAGCATTTCTCTGGTCAAGAGCCGCCTACCAGTGGCAAGGACTGTGTGGGTTTGCTCCAATAAAAATGCCACATCTGGGACATCTGGGACATTTGGGACAGGACAGCAGCTGCAGTTGAAGTCGATACTCGATTAAGTAGAGGATTGTTCACACTCATTTTCCAGGATCTACCCACCACCTGCACGAGCCAAAAAGGTGAGTTACGTGAGATTATGGCAAGCATGTTGCAAGTATCACTATCTTCACACCTTCTAGGGTGGCACTTAGGTCAATTCAGAGTCAGGACTGTGGTATAGCTTCCGGTGTACTATCAAGGGAGGGAGAAGAAGTTCCAGGGACTTCCCACCATGAGGAACTTATTTGTTAACTCTACCCATGGCCAAGTACGGGTATCTTGATTTTATATGCCCAACCTATAACTATAGGATGAGTTCACAGACCTACGGGGACCCCTGTGATTTGAACTTGGCTCAGTTCTCATTTCATAACCCGAGCACCACACAAGCTCCCATTTCAATAGATGGATCCCAGTGGCATTTGGGGTCTCCAGGAATGAGCAGCAATCCAGAGTCAGAAGATCCTGAAGAGTCTATGTCTTTCTTTTTCCTCAGTGTGGCGTCACCGTTACTAATGACCCCGTCTCCCTTTGGGGAAGGCTTGGAGGAAGATTTATAGTCTACACTTGTGACAGCACAACAGTCCTCAAGGGAACCCTGCCTCCCCCTCCATCAAGGGGCTCTCCATCTGAGAACTGGCTTGGGCCTGGGATTGGCGCGCAAGGCCAGACTCTCCACAGTGAGAGTTTTCCATAATACAGACAGACTTTAGGAGGCTGCCCATCTAACTCATTCCTAAGGACACCGTGTCCATTAGCCACTGCCAGAGATCCTGGTGGGGCACAGCCCTCCATCCCCACTGAAGCCACCCCCAGTCATCAGACAGCTTACAGGGAAGAACAACCAACAAAGCTTGTCAAGAATGCTAGTGATCCCCCTCCCCTCTGTGTTTATGAGTTACTTAACAAAGGGGAGGTGCTCTGGGCCTCCTTGAGGGGTGTGGTGGGCAGAAGAGGACGAAGGTTGCACAAAACAAATCCACTTCAAAACTCCCATCTCCCTAAGCCTTTGGATCCCTTTCCATTATGCCAAAGAAGCTCTGACATCTGGCTGTCATTAAGCCAGTGGGGGTAGGTCACCACTGGGGGGCCCAGCTGTAGTCACCCAACCAAATGAACCATTAGATCCAAATAGAGCTGCATATGAGATCCTGGATCTCTGGGAAGTGCAACCATGTAGAGACACTCAGTCCTCTGGTGTTTCATCTGGTCCTCTCTGTCTAGCACCCTTAAAATATGTTACTGCACACATTCCCCAGGTTTCTGGTCACATAAATGATCAGAGTCTTGGCAATCATTCGGTAACACGGGCTATTTCCTCCTGCGCAGGCTCCTTTGGGCTTGTTCTCGGGAGTGTGCTGAGCAGCGAGAGGTGGCTGATTGGGTTTTAGTTACGGTAGGCCTACCTGGCAGGGCACCTTAACCGCTCGAGATTATTTCAGTGTCTTTGCACGATGAAAGCCTGGTCTCCTCAGGCCCAGAAGGCAAGCTGCTTCCATGGTCAAAAGAGGATCAAAGGGTCTCAGGGCTTCCCAATTACCAGCTGCATCTGCCCCCACCCAGTTGTCCCTATACCAGGACTCCGGGTCCCACTCCTTCCCAAAGATCACCCTAAGTTTCACATGAGAGATTTGTCATAGCTCTGACTTCACTTTGTAATTCAAAAGCAGGTTGTAATTCTGCATGCTGTGCAATTGAATGTTTTGCCTGATTTTCAGGAAGGTCGGCCCTGGGGCTGCAAGGGAGAAGCTCTGAGGGAGGTCGCCCTAGAAGTTCTCTGGTTCTCGGACCAAGACTTGAACTGAGAGTTTAAAGACGCAAGTTTGTTGTTTTTCTTTCTGCAGGAGCTCCAGCACATTGAGAAACGCCATCCTGTATCCCACAGTCCTTGCGGCCAAAACCCGACCAAACGGTCAAGTGCAGCAGCCCCTTCAGCCCCATGGCCTTCGCTTCAGTAAGCATTTCATTACGAGCCACTGCTGGGGACACTGGTTACGCGTGACATCACCACACACCTTGGCAAAGAGCCCAGCACTGAATTCGAGTCCAAGAACACAACAAAATCATGCTCACATCCCATCTTTGAGGATCTTTTTCCTGGGGTCATTCATTCCCAGAACTATTTTCTGTATCATTAAGGGTTCAGTCAGGGGACAGGAACCACATCAATTTTAACAGAGAGAATTTACTATAAAGTCCTGTTAACTAATATTGGGGATGAAAAGGAAACAAGGTGGGCCCATAGTTATTGCAGAGGTAACACCTAGAATATCTCCTGAATGAGGCTCCTAAGCACCTCCCCCAATCTCTCATGTTTGGTAAAAAAAAAAAAAAGATGCAAATAACAGCCACAACAATAACAGGACCCCATACCATTTAACAACCTCAGTTAATCATAAGTTATGAGGGTTTTCCACAGAAAGCAGCTGCCTATAAGAAGCGGTTACTGCCCCTGAGGCTGCAGGGACAAAGGGAAGAGGTCGGGATTACTGAAATTTAGAAGCTTGAAGGCGAGATCCTGCAGAACTAGAAATCAGACTTGCCAGGACAGGCCACTGTACCATTCAGGTTGGATGCCATGCTGGCTGGAGCTGTGTTTTCTGAGAAAGGGCAACCAGGCCGCTTGAAGGAGACTAAGAAGGCTGCAAATTGGAATCCGATGCTGCTGCAAGAATCAACTGGACCCGTCGGGGGAGGAAGCATCGCTGCAGTGACATCAGAAGGACAACGTCCCTCCATCTCCCAGACCTCCAGCCTCTCCCCAGAAGCCCTGGCCGGCAATGCGTAACGGAGCCGTTTGGCAAAGGAGGATGTGGCTTCCAGAGCGCCATCCCCAGCATCGAAAAAGATGTGCGAAAGGGTAGGTTTGGAGCTCAAAGACAACAGGTTAATAACCAGCAGACCCACACACAGAGAAATGCATGAAACTTCAGCATATACAGGTTAAACACTGCCAACTCCAAGAAGCTCCTTCATACTCTTTCTGTTCATAGCCCCCCGCAACCCCATGAAGGCAATCATGCTCCTAACTTTTAAGGTATCACCTCCATACTTCTATTTATACTTTTATCACCCACATATGCATCCCCAAACACTGTGCTTTATTGTTACCAGCTTTTAAACCTACAAGATGTATTCTTTTGTGCCTCAGTTCTTTTACTCAACACGTAATTGTGCATAGCTATGGTTGATTCATTTTCCTTGCTGTATAGTATTCCATTGCATAGCTATGTCGTTGTTTATTAGCCATTATAGTTGATGGACATCTAATATGCCTCCAAACAACCAATGACTTTAAGGTACCAACAGGCATTTTGAATACTTAGGATACTTATTTTGGATAATTAGGATATTTATTCTCAAACTTGTTGGTGTCAAGATCCTTTTATACACTTAAAACTTACTGAGGATGTCAAAATGATTTCATTTATACATGTTTTATCTATCAATATTTGCTGTATTATAAATTTAAAATGAAAAATGTGAATATATTTATTAACTGACTTAAAAATAACAATAATATGGAAATGCAAGCTGGTGCAGCCACTCTGGAAAACAGTATGGAGGTTCCTCAAAAAACTAAAAATAGAACTACCCTACGACCCAGCAAATGCATTACTAGGTATTTATCCAAGGGATACAGGTGTGCTGTTTCGAAGGGGCACATGCATCCCAATGTTTATAGCAGCCCTATCAACAATAGCCAAAGTATGGAAAGAGCCCACATGTCCATCGACGGATGAATGGATAAAGAAGATGTGGTATATATATACAATGGAGTATTACTCGGCCATCAAAAAGAATGAAATCTTGCCATTTGCAACTACGTGGATGGAACTGGAGGGTATTACGCTAAGTGAAATTAGTCAGAGAAAGACAAAAATCATATGACTTCACTCATATGAGGACATTAAGAGACAAAGCAGATGAACATAAGAGAAGGGAAACAAAAATAATATAAAAACAGGGAGGGAGAAAAAATAGAAGAGACTCATAAATATGGAGAACAAATTGAGGGTTACTAGAGGGGTTGTGGGAGGGGGGATGGGCTAAATGGGTAAGGGGCACTAAGGAATCTACTCCTGAAATCATTGTTGCACTATATGCTAATTTGGATGCAAGTTTTAAAAAATTAAAAATTAAAATTAAATAAATACATACATACATACATAAATACAGTGTAATAATGTTTAAAAAAATAACAATAACAATACATTGTGCAAAGCTCTTGAACGTCTGGCTTCATAGAAGACAGCCACACCATTAGATCTGTTTCTGTGTTCAATCTGTTGCAGTCGCTTGTTTGGTGGAAATATCTGAAGAAAATCCAGCCTCACACAAATATGTTCTTGTAAAAGGAGAAACTTGCAGACTCTCAGGAAGTGTCTTGGGGATGGCCAGGACCACTCTTTTTAGACTTTAGAAAGATGGTATAGGAAAAGTAGATGTGATTCCCGAACAGAATCGTATGGAGAAGGGCAGGTGAGTTTTGGCACTTCTCATAATTCAAATGCTCTGGTTTAAAGCATCCTCCCCACTTTGTGAGCTTCCTACCATGTGTTGTGCAAAAAGAAAATTAATAGTGAATTCATACAAATAGATGAGCGGAGGGAGGCAGAATGGGGCTGGGGGAGGGGGATGCATCATCAACCCACCTGTCGACCACGCCGTGCCACATCTGGACCCCAGTTTAAGCCCAGCTAGGGCATGTTCTCCAAGAGCAGTTTGAGCAATTTCTATAGGAAACATACAATACTTTCATAACAAGAAAATAAGTTATTTTCTAGAAGAAACAATAAAGCAAGGGAGAGAGACAGAACATCCAAAAGCTTTGCCCACTTTTCTCCTTGCCAATGGGAGCCCCGGGGGCAGAGAACAAGATGTTGGCTGAGAGGGAAGAGGAGACAAGATGGAATGTTCAGGTAGATGAGAAGCCCAAGCCTCTGCTCACAGACAAGAAATTCACATGACACACAGCAGAATACGATTTCCTGTTCTGCAAGAAAAGAGAAAGGTATTTTTCTAAGTTCATATTTCCCCATTGATGGGCTTGAAATGCAAACCCTAAGAGTCAGGAATAGAAACAACGTGCAAGGAGAATGCATCAAAACCCAGTGGCTCCCTCCCACCGCCACACTGCCTCCCCCTTATGCATTGCTCAGTGTCTCTGAGTTCCTGCTTGAGTGAGTAGAGTAATAACCCCCAAGATCCCAAAGCGGTCCACTAAGTCAGATCAAGAAACCATCCACAGAGTAGAACTGTCTCAGAGCACAAAAGGTGGGGCCTCGCTAATGAACAGCAGCCTGGTTTGACAGCCTGGGCTGCTCGCCAGACTCATTTGTTTCCAGGCCTTCCGCCTGCCAGCCGAAGTGGTTGAGAATTAATAGGTCCCCAAAATATTTCTTTGGACACACAGTGTAAGAGCTGCCAACTCTGGCCACTTCCACTGATGTCAGAAGCAGCAAAGTTGAAATGAAGTGAAAGGGAAGAACCAAGATGCCATAAAGCACGCTCCACATGGAAGGCGTCCCAAAAGGACAGTAAGGACGGGCACTGCATTCAAGGACACCGTGTCTTCTATATTCAGCCTCTGCTCTCAAGTGTCAGCAGACGACTGTGAGAACAAGAGAAGGAAAGCCTTCTCCTGCTACCATAAATAATAAATGTTTTTTTCTTTCATATTTGTTTATTTCTGAGAAAGAGAGAGAGTGTGTGTGTGTGAGCAGGGGAGGGGCAGGGAGAGAGGAAGACAGAGGATCCAAAGCAGGCTCTATGCTGACAGCAGAGAGCTTGATGCAGGGCTCGAACCCACGAACCGCAAGATCATGACCTGAGCCGAAGTCGGACACTTAACCGGCTGAGCCATCCAGGTGCCCCAAATAATAAATAAGCATCCAAATTTATGGGAGTTTTCACTTAAAACAAGCCATGTAGTATATACTAATGTGCCATGGGGGAAATGACAGAAAGTAGATTTTAACTAAAACAGAGAATAAAAGGTGAAGCAAAATGACAGGAGAACAGTTCTAGAGTTCTGATAAAGATCATATGTTAATTCTTTAATATATACTGAAATCTCTTTTTTTTAATAGGTTGACTGAAGCGGATCATTGCCTGCAAAGTGTCTCAGATTATGTATTTTTTCATCACACATGTTCTCATCAAATCGGTACGAAGCAATGTATGGATCTCCGGATTTGCCCCACCCTCAGACTCAGCCCTGGAGACAAGTCTATGGGGTGAAAACCCATCAGGTCTCCCGTTGGTTGAGCTTACCAGGCGCCCAGCACGGTAACCAGTGCTGTTACATACGTTACCACGTTCCATTCTTGAGACAACCCAGATATCTCCATTTTCCACACGCAGAAACTGAATTCCAGAAGTGAAATAACTTGCTCTCTGATATATAAACACAGCCTCAAATGCACCACTATTGGGATCAAAACAAAACATATGCAGGAAATTCACATTTATGTTGATGGAAAAACCCAAGGAGGAATTCACTTTGGAATTTCAAGGTGCCACTAAGGGAAAACTCTAAGAGACTAAAGACAGACAAACCAGATACCTAGGGACTACAAGCTATTTTTAGTCCTTCGTGGCTTTATCCTTAAAAAGCACAGCACATTCAGAGACGTGTAGCCAAAGGAAACTCAGGTGGTAAGAGAATGTCTCCACAAAAAACTTAACACCCATCTCAGACAGTCTGGCACATGGTTTCTCCCCCCTAACCAGTCATGACTTAGAAGTTCAATACAGACGTGTGTGTGTCAACAACCCAAGCAGTCTGTATCAGTCAGGGCTATTAACACGAGCTGCTGTAACAAACACCCCCCAAATTTCTCACTGAGAGAACAGACCAATGTAAGCTGGGTAGCTCTATCCTAAGCATGTCTCAGACATATTTTGTCTTGTGGTTCTGCTGCTGGACCCCCTTAAAGTCCCTCTGGGATCCTCCACATTTAGAGTCCACATCACAGAGGAAAAATCATTTCTGCCCATATCATTGGCCTTAATTCACCATACCATCTTATAGAAAGAAGGCCTGGAAAAAAGCAATTTAGTTGTGTGTCCAGGAAAGAGTGGAAAACCAGCTATGTGAATAGCTGCTCGGCCAACAGTCCCTGTGATTCCTGGGGCCCCAGCACAAGAGGGAATGTCTATAGAGGAAGGAGGACCGATGTGGATGCAGGGCTGGGAGAAGGAAGAGGGACCCACTGAATTCATTCCCAGCTCTGCCTGGGATTAACACTGTCTGGGCCCAAATACTGAACCTCCTTAGCCTCAGTTTCCTCATATGTGACGTGATGCTTAAAAAAACTAGTCCCAGGGTTGTTATGAGGACTTAAAGCAACGCACAGCAGTGTGGCCTTTAAATGATTGAAGACCAAATACTGGACCCTTTGGCCAAGGAAGGACTCTGCTGATGTCACTTGAGAAGTACGAGAGCTGATAATTCCTGCTGGTGGGAGGGGTGTTTCTCAGGAGGTACTCAGCCTGAAAGCTGTCCCTTTCCCCATCCAGGAAAGCTGCTTGGCACATGGCCCCCACATTCTGGCTCCCTGGAGCCAGCCCTTTGCCCAGAGAGGCAAGGCAGAGGCATGGTGCCCTGAGAAGGAAGCCCAACCCCACGAAGAGTCTTTAGCAGAAGGTGCCTCAAAGAAGGAAAACCTCCTTTAGTCCAGCTTTGCCTAGACCTAACAGCAGCATGCTAGGATCAAGGAGAACTGGTAGTGTGGAAATCCACTGTCTAGACAGTGACCTTCGGATAGTGGCAGGGAGAGAGACTGAAGGTTTTTTTTCCCAGTAGTCCTAAAGGCATTGATACAAGGATGCCTCCTGTTCACCTCAGAGCCCAGAGCGAAGGGAACTGATGGGGGCCTTGGAGGCAGACATGTGATACATCGCGAGGACTGAGGAGACCCAGTGAGAAGCAAAAGAGCCACATCCCTCAGCCACACACCAGAGGAAGCCAACAGCGCCTCCCCAAGCCCAGAGGATGCACCACTGCCCACGCAGCTCAGCCTCTAGGGGGAGCCTCCCCTGATTCAGCCCTGGTAGAATCACTGTGCTGCCCATGATCAGATTTTCTTTTGCTCTCTGCCAGAAATCAAGAAAAGGATTTTATGCTAAATCTCAACTTCATGGCTGGGGGCGTGATCACTTAAGATGCCTGATGGCAGGGCTCTCTCTTTCCCACTTGTCCTCGGAAATCACAAAGGGGCCGAGCCCCTTCTAGCTGCCAACTCCACCAACCTGAGGGCAGAAATTTCATCCTTGTGGTTACAAAATGGCTGCCCAACCTCCAGCCCTTCCACTGCTGTTCCAGACAGGAAAAGGAGAAGAAGGGAAAGGCAAAAGGTACATGCCAGCTGAACCTGCCCCTTTTTTTCTCAGAAAAAAAAAAAAAACAAATAACTTTCCCAGAAGCTCCACCCAGTCGACTTCCATATCTTTGGCCAGAACGACATCACACAGCCACCCCCAACTGCAAGACTTTATGGGAACTTATGTTCTTTGGCCTGTCCATTGTCCTCCTGGAAAAAAAACAAAAATCTGTTCATAAAGAAGGGAAAACACGTATCAGGCAGGCAGCCAGCCATATTGGCCACAGAGTGTATCCAAAAGGCCCACAGAGCTTCACTTTGGGGGAAAAAAATTAAATCTGGAATTGAGGCTAAGGCAGGTACAATGCCCTTTTTAGCATCCTCTCTGACAGTTCATTTCCACCAAGGCCCAAATGCCTGGGACAAGACTATCAGCACATCGTCCACCTGACTCACTCAAACAGCTCAAAATGTGTGCATTTCCACATAATTACTGATTTCCTCAACAGATTTAATGTCTAAGTTTATCTTCACTTTAATCCAATTTCATGCTTGGAGCAGAGGGATTTCAGCAGAAGGTCTTTCTTAACCTTCTGATATCATTAATTATTGCTACACTGGGAGTTGGTGCACAGAACAAGCAGGTTTTTAAATAGAAATCATTTGTCTCTCAGCAGGGAGACTAACGGCTTTATTTCCGAATCCTCAAACTGCTGCACTAAGTGATCGGTTCATGGTGATCTCCCTGTGCTCACCTCTGTGCGGGATCAATCCTTCCTCCTTGGTTCCCAGATCAGCCCAATTTGCCACCTGTAGCGGGAGGAGTCCATTTCCTCCTTTAATTGTTGAATAGGGTTTTCTAGAAGGAAAGGCCAGCCTTTCCCAGAGCTCTGGGCACTTGGTCATGGTTCCTGGTGATTTTCTGCTAAGGGAAATCCCCTAACTCATTAAAACAAAAAAAACAAAAAAAAAAAAATAGATTAATTGACCAGTTCAGTAACAAGTCGCTCCAGGACCCAATAAACTTTGCAAAGAGTACATTCCAATTACAACTGTGCTCAGCGGGAACCCAGCGGGTACGCCAGCACAATCTTTCTCCAGCATGCAGGAATTTTTGCGTTTTCTTCTAGATTTGTGTCACTCTTTTGCTTCAGCGTGGGCCCTGCGGTTCCCCACCCTGTCAGTCTACCTGCTCCTGTGACCCAGAGTGCGAATGACTCTGTAAAACCAGTGAGGTCTCAGAGAGGGTCACTGCAGGCTTGAGTTTGCAGGAGCCCTTGCGTGGGGCGTTTCAGCCGAGGAGGGACCATTGTCCCCGGAGCACAAACATCTGGGAAGTTGCTGGAGCCCTGGCTGCCGGTGCAGCTGCAGCCTGCCCTCCCAGCATGAGGTCAGCAGGAAGCAGGGATTTGGGTGACTAGCCTGATTGCAAAAGCAGGCCCAGGGAGTGTGAGATAAGGCATTTGCTAACAGCCTCAGTGAGGATGCTTCTGGAAGGCTCTGCTCCTTTCAGGATGAGATACACCACCGTTTAGAAGCCTCGGACACCATAGAAATATCCCCCACAAAGGGCACCAAATAGAGAAAGTGTAAGAGATTTCATGCAAGTGCAGATTCCAAATCAACCCAACACGTGTTTAGGAAGCAGCCCGTGTACCAGCTCTCATCTAGAATTCATGGGTTGCAAAACATTACGTCAAGGTCTTTGCCTGCCTCTACAAATAAAATACAATTTAGAGGTAAAATTAAAGTACAGCTACTAGAACATTCTCAATTCAGCATCTCTTTTCTTGGCTGTTTTCCCCTGGACATTTTTTCCCCATTCCAATTTCCATGCACTAGTCTCTCTTTCTATGCAGGTCAAAGGAGCTGGTCCCACCAGTGACAGAAGGACATGACTTGTTTTTCCACACAAGAAAAGGCAAGGCAAACACCTGAGTCCATGCATGGACTCAAGGGGAGGTGCCTGCTTCCAGAAACCCCCTGCTTACAGCCTGTCAGTGACCTCGAGCTATGTGCCTCCAAGTGTGTCTTTGCCATAGCTCACAAGCTCCCCAAGGTCACCAATCAAGTCTGATTGATCTCAATATTCCTAGTCATCGGCCCAGCGTCCAGAAGCGAGTAGGTACAGCATCAGGATCTCTCTACCTCGCCGCTATTAACACTTTGGGGCTGGATCATTTGTTGCGGGGGCCGTCCCGTGCACTGTGGGATGCCTGGCTCTACCTGGTAGATGCCACCCCAGTAACAACCCCCCACTCCAGATTGGACAACCAAAAATGCCTCTGGACATTTCGTCTGGTTGGAAAAACACTGAACAACACAAATGTTTGTTAAACGAAATAAATGAGTGGCCACTGTAAGTGCCCGAGTTTAGCTGCACCAATGCTGCTTTTGAATTCTAATTCCTGATAGTGTTTCTCACCGTCTTTGTAGAAGACCCCGCGGTTGGGGAACAGGGGCATCGCATGCATTCAACAGGCTCTCAGGGTTTGTGACGTTCTCTCTGAGTGCCACTGCTACATCCTACCAGTTGCTTTTTTTTAATCTTTTTTTTAACATTTATTCATTTTTGAGAGACAGAGAGGCAGAGCGTGAGCAGGGGAGGGGCAGAGAGAGAGGGAGACATAGAATCCGAAGCAGGCTCCAGGCTCTGAGCTGTCAGCACAGAGACCGACCGTGAGATGGTGACCTGAGCAGAAGTCAGAAGCTCAACCAACTGAACCACCCAAGTGCCCCTACATCCTACCAGTTGCTTATCTCAGAGACGGAGCAGTAGAGGTCATAGTGCATGGCCCCTGCCAAACATCCCTCAGCCTAAAACGCCCACAGCCCTTTAGTGCAATTTGCAAGTTTTCCAATGATCTCAAATCCCTGCGTCCTCAGCAGCCTCACTCCCCACCACCCTCTATGGTGTCCTGTCAGATACCACACCAACTTCCCGGTGTTCCCCAAGCCTGCTCTGTTCTTCCATCTTGGCTCCTTGCCTCCCTGCAGGATGCCCCCTGATGATTCAGCACTGGGCTCTGAGCTCACCACCCCTCCTGGAGCAGGGGAAACACCTCTCCCAGACCTCCACCTACCACATCACCGCAAATGCCAGCAGGGCTCTGCTCTAACACAGGGCCAAATGCACCTGTCCCATGATATGGACATCATTCACGGGTGAAAGCCTGAATCACGGCGGCTGCTGTGCCCTCATCCACGTGACATTGCGCTGAATGCCCAACTCTGTCCATGCTCCAAAGCAGTAATACAAGGCTAACTCCATTTTTAAACATCATTTAGGAAAAAATAAAAATAACAACCAGTTGATTAACTGAATTTGGGGATCCCCCCCCCTCCTGGTTATTTGGGCGCTGTGAATACACAATCAGAATCCTTGGTTCTCAGGACCTTACAATAGTATTCTAAGCATGCTACAGATATTCAAAAATTACACACTGCGGTGGGAGGTGTTTTAAAAAAACACATTAGAAAAATTGGATCTACAGCACCAAGTGTTAGCGACGGTTTAAAATATTAATGCGTGTTGGATGCCAAGTTATTTTGAAGGCTCAACCAGACTCCTAATTTGGCAGGAATAATTTCATATCAGCAATTAGATACACGTGCAAATATTTAACTATAAGTTGCTGCTTATACCATTGAAATACGGTGGTTCATCAACTAGCCACCTGGTTGGCAGGGCCGACTAAAGATTTGTCCATATTACAACAAAATCCACCTTTTAAAATTCCCCCACATTTGCAGCATTCTGGGAAGACATACAAATTGGGCTAGTTATGGGGGGTTGGTAAGAAAGGTTCAAAGATACCTCTGAATTCTCAATGGAGCCCAAAGGACTGGAAACATGCCAGTTCTGTACAATCACCTATATGTCACATTTCATGTCTCCTAGGAGATCACGAATCACTGAGTTGGCTAAACACACTCAAATTCATCCTTCAGTTTGGGTGGATTTTCAACAACTGCACAGTTCACAGAAATGAACATTTTCACAAAAGTTAATTAGCACGTGAAAAATCAAGTTGTATCATATAGGTTAAATAGTAAGTGCTAATGTGTGTATAAACATACGCACACATGCAAACACACCCACACACGAATGTGGAAGATATATTGATGCCAATGTGTCAGGAAGCCAGAATTTTCCAATGTCTGACTTTACCACCCGTCCCGAAGAGCCAAATTGACAGGAAATTCAGCCTAACACGCAGGAGCACGAACTGAACTTGGGATCAGAATGTAGGTTCCAACCGGGCTATTTTGGTCGTAAGTGTGTGACCCTTGGTAAGGTAACCCCTCTGAGCCTCAGCTTCCTCGGTGGCCAAGTGGAGAAAACTGTATCTATCTTGGAAGGATGTGGCAAGAATTGAAATTGAAGAAGCCAAATGCTCACTTTATTCCTTTCTTCCTCCCAGAACGAGGGAAGCCAGCCCTCCAGTCTGCCCTTGGCCAGGGCCCCTGGTCTTCTGAGAGTCTTATTTGCAGGGCAGGGAGCTTTCTCTGTGCTCCTACAGCCTGCTGTGGGAGTGGTCCTTCAAAGTCATGCTTTGTCTCCTGACATACATTTCTAAATTAATACATCTTATTCCAAAGGGTCCTGACATTGGACAAGTTCTGTGACCAGCAAGATACACAGCGAGGCTGGTTTTAGTAACAGGAACTACTCCAATGTTTAAGTTATAGGCATTCCAGTGGTTCCAAGAGAGAACATTTTCTTCAAGACACGTATGGCACATTTTAGCCACAATATCCGTATTTCATGCTTCTAGCTTTTACTTATTTGTTTTTTAAAGTTTATTTATTCTTGGGGCTCCTGGGTGGCTCAGTCGGTTAAGCGTCCAACTTTGGCACAGGTTATGATCTCGCGGTTCACAAGTTCAAGCCCCGCATCGGGCTCTGGGCTGACAGCTCAGAGACTGCAGACTGTTTCAGATTCTGTGTCTCTGTCTCTCTCTGCCCCTCCCCCACTCGTGCGCGCGTGCGCGCTCTCTCTCTCTCTCAAAAATAAATAAAACGTTAAAAGAAATTAAAGTTTATTCTTGAGAGAGAGAGAGAGAGAGAGAGAGCATGCATGCACGCATGCACCAAGGAGGGGCACAGAGAGAGGGAGACAGAGAATCCCAAGCAGGCTCCACGCAGTCAGCACCAAGCTTGAACTTGAACTGTGAGCTCATAACCTGAGCCAAAACCAAGAGCCAGACATTCAACCAACTGAGCCACCCAGGTGCCCTGTCATGCTTCTAGCTTTTAAATATAGCAGCAAGCCCTTCAAATGCCCTATCCCAAGTCCATCCAAAAAATTTCCAGATACATATATCCTTTCTTGTGAAGCCCAATGTAGCAACCTTACATGACATTTTGTCTGTTATTTAAATGCTTCTGTCCCTTGCAAAGATTGATCCGACTACTAAAATGTGCTGGATCTTTTTATCAGCTGGTCAGCCATTTGGCAAAAGACAATCTGATCCTCAAAAACCTTAACAGAGACACCTGTTAGCATCTTCAAACGGAGAACCCACGAGAGACTTCATTTGTATCATTTCAGGTCACAGCCAACAGCAGACTGCACACACACTGCTCCCGCTCCTTATAGCCCTGTGTCACTAGGAAAGCAGAGTGGTGTGTGTGAGCAGCCCTCCCGGATGATTAACTGTGTGACTCTGGCCCATTACTTACCCCCTTTGTAGCCTCAATTTCCTCATGCACAGAACACAATAAGAGAAACAGAGGACCTGAACAGACATTTTCCCAAAGAAGACTGCCCAACAGACACACGAGAAGATGCTCAACATCACTCATCATCAGAGAAACGCAAATCAGAACTGCAGTGAGATATCGCCTCTCACCTGTGAAGATGGCTTGTATCAAAAAGACAAGAACTGGGGCACACGGGTGGCCCAGTCGGGTAAGTGTCCAATTCTTGATTTCGGCTCAGGTCACGATCTCATGGTTCGTGAGATCAAGCCCCGCATTGGGCTCCAAGCTGCTGACAGCGTGGAGCTTGCTTGGGATTCCCTCTCCCCTCCCCCTGGTCCCCCAAAATAAATAAATAAATATTTTTCATGAAAAAAAATATTTTAATGACAAGAACTGACAAGTATTGGCGAAGATGTGGAGAAAAGAGAATCTTCTGGCACCACTGGTGGAAAGGTAAATTGGGGCAGCCACTCTGGAAGACAGGAGGGAGCTTTCTCAAAAAACTTAAAATAGAATTACTATCTGATCCAATAATTCCACTTCTGGGCATTTACCCAAAGAAAATGAAAACACCTATTCGAAAAGATATGTACATCCCCGTGTTTCTTACCGCATTATTTACAATAACCGGTGTATAGAAGCAACTCAAATGTCCACCGACAGAAGAATGGACAAAGAAGATGTGGTACATAGATCAGTGGAATATTACTCAGCCATAAGAAGGAATGAAACCTTGTCATTTGCAGCAACATGGACAGACCTAGAGGGTATTATGCTAAGTAAAATAAGCCAAACCAAAAAAAAAAAAAAAAAAAGACAAATGCTGCATGATTTCACTTATATGTGGAGTCTAAAAAACAAAAGCACACACACCAACAGCAACAACAACAAAAAGAGTGCCTCATAAGTGTAGAGAACACTGGTGGTTGCCTCATGGGAAGAGGATGGAGATGGGTGAAGTGGATGCAGGGGATTAAGAGGTCCCTTAAACTTCCAGCTATAAAATATATAAGTCACAGAGGGGCGCCTGGGTGGCTCAGTCGGTTGGGCGGCCGACTTCGGCTCAGGTCACGATCTCGCGGTCCGTGCGTTCGAGCCCCGCGTCGGGCTCTGTGCTGACAGCTCGGAGCCTGAAGCCTGCTTCAGATTCTGTGTCTCCCTCTGTCTGACTCTCCCCTGTTCATGCTCTGTCTCAAAAATAAATAAACGTTAAAAAAAAATTAAAAAATAAATAAATAAATAAATAGGTAGATAAATAAATAAATAAATAAAATAATATAAGTCACAGAAATGAAAAGCACAGCAAAGGGAATACAGTCGATAATATGGTAATATGCTCATCGTGGTGAGCATTCTGTAATGTATATAATTGAATACCTCTGTCGTACACCTGAAACTAATGTAAAATCCTATGCCAATTATACTTCAATTAAAGATAAAAAGGATGCAACAATTATACCTGTGACTTGGGATCACTGTGTCCCACTGTGTGCCAGGTGCCTTGGAAAGAGAGGCCCAGAAGGTCTAGCAGCTCAAAAGAACAAAGTGCTACACCCTTCCTTCTGCACAAACAGAATACTATGTTTAGCGTGCTAACCTCAACCCCCTTCCTGCCATTACTGGTAGTGGAACCAGATTTTGGTGAACAAAAACCGTCTTTGGAACTTTCTCTTCAAAAAGCTATTTTTGGAACTTTTTTCTTTGGAAAAGTAGTACTGTTTTTCACACGATACACCTTATTCTGTTTTCACCAGTTTTTACAGGCATTCACTGTGTGTATATGTGCGTGTGTGTGTGTGTGTGTGCTGTGTGTGTGTGTGTGTGTGTGTGTGTGTGTGTGTGTGCGCGCATGCGCGTCATGTCTCCAGGCACTCTGATCCCATGAACAGATTCTTGTAACCACCGCCACCATCACAATACAGGGGAATTACTCCTGTAACCCCAAAGTCACACCCCAATAGCAACCTTTAAAATGGATTGTGGTGCAGACCAGCATAATTCACATATTCACGTAGAGGAAAGACGGAAGGCACCCAAATGTCCCATGATGGATGAATGGAGAAACAAAACGCTGTCTATCCATGCAATAGAATATCATTCAACCTTAAAAAGGAAGGAAATGTTGACACCTGCTACAACCTGGATGAACCTTGAGGACATTCTGCTAAGTGAAATAAGCCAGGCACAAAAGAACAGATACTATTAGACTCCGCCCACAGGAGGCAGCTGGCGTAGCCAAGTTCACAGAGACAGAAATTAGAATGACGGTGGCCGAGAGCTGGGGGAAGGGAAACGAGAAGCTAGTGTTTAATGGAAATAGAGTGTAGTTTTACAAGATGAAAAGTGTTCCGGGGGTTGGTTGTACAATAACATGAACGTACTTAGCACTACTGGACCATATAACCTAAAAATGGTTACGATGGTAAATGTTATGTATTTTACCATGATTAAGGATAAAAATAACTAAAAATAGAAATAAAGTTGATCATGATTATGTGGACTTCAGGCATTCCAGGCGAACTTCAGTGCCATCCTGCTGAGAAAGTATCACACAGCATCAAACACACAACCCCCAGAAACAAGAGGACCTGGGCTCAAATCCCGGCCTGGGATGTTTATTATTTAGTGGCTACCTCTAGGCATTTACCTATTCTGTGCCTCCATTTCCCCATCTGAAAATGGCAATGGTTATAGAACTTATCTCACAACGTTTTTATGCAGATTAAATAAGGTAATGTTTTTTATTTTTTTAAATGTTTATTCATTTTTGAGAGACAGAGTGCGAGCAGGGGAGGGACAGAGAGAGAGAAAGACACAGAATCCGAAGCAGGCTCCAGGCTCTGAGCTGTCAGCACAGAGCCCGATGCGGGGCTCAAACCCATGAACTGTGAGGTCATGACCTGAACTGACGTCAGACGTTTGACTGAGCCACCCAGGCGCTCCTTTAAGGTAATGTTTTTAAAAGGCGCTTAGCCTGTGTTCCTCGCTCAGAGAATCCAAGAGACAGGCCTGGAAGGCCACTACCCTCCTTATGGGTATCCTAAGCCTCTCCTATAGGACGGGACCTGGGGAGTGGTTCAGAAGGGAGCTGAGATAACAAGGTAGATCCCCGAGCAGAGCAGGCCCCCTCTTCCCAGGTCAGTGTCTGCCCACGGAACGACCTGTGAGCCCCGACTCACCCCAAGAGCGCTCCAGCTACTCACCCACCCCCCACCTTGCAGTTTTTTCACATTTCTATTGATTTTAAGCCCAAACAGTTTTCTGGGTTTTTAAATTTTCAGTCCTAAATCCCACTTGCCCCGCATTGGTAGCTTAAAAAATGTGAGAGGTCAAAGAAAATATAGGCCAATGAAAATAACATTGCAGCACGAAATTAATTGCTAAGCTTGTTTAATATGACAGGGGACTCCCTAAAATCCTATTATATCGTTCCCTGCTTCCTTTCGTCGTGTGCACTGATTCTGTGCACAAAGGCCAGGGCAGGCTCCCCAGTGCATTGCTGCATTAATTTGACATTTCTGGCTCCAATTAACCTTACATTTCAGCTATTTCTAAAGATTGTTCTTTTAATTTGCGATAAGGTTATTTTTTTTTCTATTGGTGTTCACTGGCTTGTGCACAAAGGCCTGTTGTAGGAAATCCAGCCCAGTTTCTACATGTTTAAGGTAACACACTGTTGTCTCTACCTACTGGTAAGCAGAAGAGTTGGGTAAGAGACAGTTTCTCGCCATGTGCGTTAACACGGGACAGGCCTCGATTCCAGGAGAGCTAGGGGGAGCGACCTATGCTGCTACAATGGGCATTCTGAGCTAGCAGCCCATACTTCAAGGCAAGATTGAGACAGTCATAATATAAAAAGAACACTGGATTCTGATTCAGTATATCTGGATTCAAATCCCACCTGTATCTCTTACCAATTATGTTATCACAGGCAACGTGGTTAACGCTATGGAGCCTCAATGTTCTCATCCACCAAATGGGGCAAGGCCACCTCCCTCCTTGGACCAGTAAATAAGAGGTCAATAGGAAAGCTCCCTTCTCAGAAGAAACCTTCAGGAATCTGTTCCCTATCTACCTCTCCTAACGTCACAAACATTGCAAGAGCAGCAGTCAACAACCATGGCCTGTGGGCCAAATCTGGCCCACCATTTGATTTTGTAAATAAAGTTTTATTGGAACACAGCCATGACGACTTATTTTTTTTTCCCCTATGGCTGCTTTCTCACTGTAATGGCAGAGTTGAGAAGCTGTGGTGAAGACATTATAGCTCTCAAAACCTAAAATATTTACTATCTGGCCCTTCGTAGACAGAGTTTGCCAACTTCTAGTGGAATGAAATACAGCAAGGAGGCCATGGGTCTTGGCACCATGGTACCCCTCCTTTACCACTGCCTGGGCTTTGGTTAGTGGCTGGATCCTAGAGGTTTGAGAACTGGGGAAGATGCCTATGGGGTCCCCATCTCTGCCATACCACAGCCTCAAAACAAAGGCTCAGCTTATATGGTGGCTAATGCCTGCCACTCAACTGGGGACCCTAGGATTTAGAAGTCTTAGTTTCAAACATTTATTTCCTGAGCTATCCTATTAAGAAAATCCTCTTTAGAGTTGAAGCCCATCATGGGATCAGATGTGCCTTCTGCAAACACAGAACTGATTTCCCACAAGATATTTTGCTCAAGGGAGCCTTCCCCCAACTTCCTCCTATAAACTGTCACCTTTCAGCTCCTTGCACGGGAAGGGCACTGTGCTATGAACGACACATGGAGGGGAACAAAAATGAACCCGACAGGAGTCCCTTTCTCCTTGATGTCAAAGGGATCAATAGGAACATGCCATCCCCTCTGCTAATAGGGAATACACACATAAAATAAAATGTGTGATACAAAGTGCCACCCGGGCAGCAAATGAGTATCTCGGTCTTACTCAGAGTGTGGTCCAGAGTGTGGTCAGCAACGGTCACCTGGCTCTGGTGAGAAATCGGGAGTCGCGGGCAGGTGACTGATAAGCACACGTGTCAACTGGGTCCTCTGGGCATTAGAAGTACAAGAGATTTATAGAGGGAAAGGGTTCAAGAGCAGGAGGGGCAGTTCAGATGCAGATCTGACAGCCGGGAGAGAAGGGGGGAGGCCCACAGGAAGAAGTCAAGTGGCCTCAAATCCAGGTGCAGCTCTGAGAAAGCCACGGCCAGCCCAGCAGAAGGTTCCAAATGAGCTGGAATGTGTAGTGATCGTTTCAGTCAAATAAGCGACCCGGGTCCTTATCATGCTGCTCCTACTTCCCCTAGCCCTGATTTTTGTTTTGTAAGCCTTGAAATCAACGCATAAAATCACATAATTTTGTTTGAATTCAGAGAAACCTATTTTTGTTCATTGAACTTGAGTGATCTTTTCTCAAAAGATGACCCTTGTCGTCGAACATTTGTATCATTTTTTCTACCAAGCCAATATTTAAGGAAACTGTTTTGTGGCTGAAATGTGAGGGATCGTTTCTAAGTGCCTCCTGGACCATCAGATATATTCACCCTCCCACCACCATCCCCCTCTGCCGATGCTTTCTGCTCCCTGGTAAGCTAAGAAAAACTTTCCCAGCTTTTGCTACACACAAAAAGGATTCAAAAGATATTTTTTTCACACTTCAGGCATCAGATGCCGGGTTTTAAAATACCCTGCATGGTGTGAACTTAGCTTTCAACATCAAATGCAGCTTTTCCAAGTTTGAAACCAAGAGGCTGAGAAACGAAGATGTTGAGCGGCAAAACACACGACAGAGCGAGCGTCGTGCCGTTAAATTGACGTAAGTGTGGGCAAGTGTAGCCATTCACACCCAAATAGACATCTGGGGATCTGTACGTGATTCTGAATCTTCCACCTCTATCCCCAGTGGTTGTGTGTGGGTGTGGGTGTGCATAGACATGCACACGAGCCCACACACACGCCACATCAGTTACTAGAGATGCCAACTGAAGTGCTGTGTGTCTTTTGCAGTTAATGCCAATTCCGTATGCGTGTTCAGCCTCTGTTTGGGGGGGGGGGGTGAAGCTGTGGAAATACCCAGTGAAACAGAGTCGCTCTTCTTCCCCTTTTAAAAAGAAATTGCCCCCGGGGCACCTGGGGGGCTCAGTCGCTTGAGCGTCCCACATCAGCTCAGGTCATGATCTTGGTTCGTGAGTTCGAGCCCCACATCGGCCTCTGTGCTGTCACTGGGGAGCCCGCCCAGGGTCCTCTGTTCCCCCCTCTCTGCCTCTCCCCTGCTCTCTCTCTCTTTCAAAAATAAATAAAAACACTTAAAAAATAAAAAGAAATGGCCCCTCACCCCCTAGAAATCACTGTGCTTGTGTATCATCCTTATTTGTTCTGTTTCAACAACTCAAGAGCATTGAAGAGTGGTTTCAGTAGAAAGTATGAGCTGAGCCTCTGTAGGATCAGGGTCTCGTTGGCTGCCTGCAGGTGCCCCCACGGGTGACACTGAGGGTGATGTGTGTCTCCGGCCTTGGTGCTTGCTACAAGTCTAGCCTTTGTGATGGGGCATGTCCCCGAGGCTGTTCTGTGTGCTGAGCCTCAAAGGCGAATGGTCAATGTAACAGAAGAAATCGAACTTTGGATTGTGAGACCTGGCACATCCTAGCTCTGCCCCTGGCTCCCTCTGTTTCCCGAGTGAGCCTCGATATGTTCGCCTGAAAAATGGGTCCATGTCACTTCTTTAAGTAAAGATCCAAGGAGTGGAGGCGAATGGGCTCGTGCTGTACACGTGCACACAAACCGAGGTCACCTTCCACAGCTCATGGCTGTCACCAAGGAGAGGGCAGACCAAGGCCTGGGCAGATCTGAGAAAGTACAAGAAGTCAAAAGCCTTTCCTACGCTCACCCTCCAAAGTGCTTCTTCCCAGGGAAAGCAGTTTTACTATTTGATAAAGTATGACAAAAACCTTTTCAGCCTTACACTTCCTTCCAACGCTGCCAAGCCCCTGCCAGGCTCTTTGGAGAAGTCAGACTCCTAGTGTTAATTGTTGTTAAGCCTGATCAAATTCATTTTAAAGCTTTCCATAACAGTTCTACAATAACCACACTATATGCTATGAAGCACTGATAATAAGTGTTTAATCTTCTTTAACCTTCATAACAATCCCTATTTTACAGATAAGGAAAATCAAGACACATGGGGTGAAATAAGTCACTTTAGGTCACAGAGCTAATAAAGGGTGACGCTACGATCCAAACCGAGGACTGTGACTGGCCGGTGCACGTCCCCTTAACCACCGAGTTCTCGTGCCTTCCTTCCCTAGAATTTTAAATATTTTACATATTTTAGGACTTTACAAATTTTAAACCCATAGGAATACTTTGGGGGAGCTCCTTGAAGCAAACATTGGGACGGTGAAGGTAGACACAAATAAGAGGCTGGGATGACATTGTGTCTAGTTAATAGAAAAGCCACCCTTAGAGTCCCACATGAAGCCTGATGTCCCTGCTTAATTAAGAGCTTCCCTCTCATGCTCAGAAGTGGTCAGGCCAGCACAATCAACTATATAGTCACCCTAGGGTTAAATCTTTTGCAAAGATATATAGACATTAAATGAATAACAAAAGGAATTGTAAGAGACAGGTCTTATGGAAAAACTAACTACCTTTTCTCTGCAGAAACCCTGGGCAGACTTTATCTCATGCTTTATGATTCTGACAAATTATAACACTTCTCTAGAAATTAGATATCCAATATCTTAGTGTGCAATACCAGAAATCTAGGGGCCCTGGAGAATGAAAATTATTCCTAAATTCTGTTTCAAAACCTTGCCACTTCCTGTTTTAATGTATGAGTTTGTGTATGTGGTTCTGTTTTCCTTTCCTTTTAAATTCTATTCTGACTTCAGTTTACCTATTTCTTTCTAATTTATTCCACAAGTGCAGCTAGTAAATAAAGGAGACAATTATTTAAATCTTCGTCTAATTGCATAGTTTATTCTAAGACTGTGTTTACACTAAAATTGATTAATGCTTATGTTTAATTGAGTTAATAAAAAGTTTCCATTTTATAGAAGGCTTTCCAGTTAGTTACCTCTAGACGCTTCTAGCCGGTCAATAGGAAGGTTGAACATAAAAGTATTAATTCCCCAAATCTTAGCTATTTAAACGCAGTATTTGGGTTAATAATAATTAAGGCACACTGGCTCATCAATGTGATGAAGGTTTCTTTCTATGTTTAAAGACGTAATTTTGTGGGAAGAACCCACTGCTGGTTCCTAGAGAATGACGCCCCTCCCTGCTCCACGAACCTTGCAAGGATCTTTGCTGGAGGGATCAGCATCCATCCTATGGCCTGAGAGGTACCAGAGGAGGAAATAAAGGGTCTTCTCAGTACAAACCTCACTACACACAAACAGCTGGAGCCCCCAGAGGCTACAATGTTCTCCAGGAACCTAGCGGTTTGCTCCCTGAGACCTGGAAGCCACCCAATGCTCACCCATTCCTGGCAATGAGCACAGGATACAGGGAGAAGTTGGCTCTGGAGGGTTCCTCGGCCAGAATGTCCCCTTGACTTCACTTGGGGACAACTGCAGACAGACAAAAGTTTTGGTGAGAGTTCCAACTTAATCAACCTTAAATAAAGCAACGATTTTCCAGGAGCAAAGATTTTTCTAAGCTGCCTTTTACATAACGCAATTACCCACGTTTCACATTCTTTTCTCAGAGCCCCAGAGCTGGAACATTCCTTTCCTGTAAAATTGGGACCTCTGACCCCTTCGACGTGGAAGTGTATCCCAGGTTGGGGCTACTGATTATCTCCTTTTTATTTCAGCTAGTTTCACTCAAAGGACAAAACATAGGGTCCTTGAGCGTTTGACCCTCCTGAAAATATTTAACATCTGAATTAAACCGACAGGCTTTGCCTGAAGTGCTCTTTACATTTTATGTCTGAGGCTATTTTCTCCCAGCACTGAATCACTAAAACATAAGCAGATAAAGACAGCCCTGATAAATTGTGTTCTCTGAACTAAATGCCATCAAGCAAATTCTTGAATTTTCTCTTTTCCACAGCAAGTGTTATAAACTGTTCTACACCCTTCGTGTCCCTGCTGGATTCAATTATTCTGGAAACAAACATTATTGTTCAAAATGAAGATCCAGGGGCTATTAGCATGATCCAACAGCTGTACTAGGGGTGAACCCAGAAGCAATGAGGCAGAGATATAGATGGAAGCAAGAAAGCCTGCTTTGATGGAGGGTGAGAGACAATAAAATTATACAGCCATCTTGTTTACTGCCCTCTTGGGATTAAAGCCAAAAGACCCATTCCATGACAATGGACTGCAAAGAGGAATAATGGGCCTTACTGGACATTTCCAGAAGGCATGTCTGGACTACCTTTCTCCCAGTGAATCAGTCAACAATATTTATTAAGCACCTCCGCCATATAAAACATGCTGCAAGGTGCTATGGGGACACAGAAAGAAAGCACAGTGCCTTTCTTAGGAAAGATATGCATTCTTCTCCCTGGTAAACTGAGTGCCTATTTCATGCAAAGTAATGGGCTAGATAGATACTGGGGACTAGGAGGAAACATACAATCTAGACTGAGGCACGGGAGGCTTGTTCTAAAGTGCATGCCCAGCCCCCTTGCAGCCTGTGGCTTTGGAGGCTGTGTTTGGGTTAGTGGTCTTGTGGTCCTGGCCACAGCTGGATTCAACAAGGCAAAACTCCTCATCCTGGGCTTGACATTAACCCTCCTGAGTTCTGGTGGAAACCAGTGACTGCCTCTTTCGGGAAGCTGACTGACAAGACAGAGCAGGTGGATGAAGTGGCAATGAGGCTCCACAGACTCCAGCTTGTAGAAGGGGCCAGAAAACAGGAGGAACTGGCCGCAAAGATGACCAAGGTTACATACACAGCCAATGTGGCCAGAGCTGTAGGTGACCATGTGACCCCTGATGGGACAAGAACCCCGGTGCTGACCTCAAGTCTTCAACTCTCTCAAAGGGGGGCTCTGAGCAGATACCCAGAGGGGGGTGGTGGCGGGCACAGTGGACTGTGTCTGGCCCGTGTCTGAGGGATCTGATGGAGAGGGGCAGACAGTCTCCCCTCCTCAGGTGATTTGGGGACCCAGAGAGGAATCCACAGGTGGGAGCTTGTCCTGGGAACATTTTTAAAGGGGTCAGACCACAAAGAGGTGTGTGCAGGTAGATGGGTGGAAAACAAGGCTCTGAGGAGGGGACAAGAACTGCCAGAGGTGAGCACTGCCTTCTTTGTGAGCGCCAGAACCTCTGAGGGACCCACAGACACACCTGCATGACAACAGAGAGGCTTTGGAGGTCGGCTTGGCCCAGGGAAATAAGTGCATCTCGCAGTGAATGGTGGTCCCCTCCCAAAATCCATACGCTGAAGCCTTAATCCCCAGTGCGATTGTATTTGGAGACGGGACTTCTAAGAGACAGTCAGGTTTAGATGAGGTCATGATGGTGGACCCCATGATGGTGCCCTTGTAAGACAAGACACGTGGGGCGCCTGGGTGGCACAGTCGGTTAAGCGTCCGACTTCAGCCAGGTCACGATCTCGTGGTCCGTGAGTTCAAGCCCCGCGTCAGGCTCTGGGCTGATGGCTCGGAGCCTGGAGCCTGTTTCCGATTCTGTGTCTCCCTCTCTCTCTGACCCTCCCCCATTCATGCTCTGTCTCTCTCTGTCCCAAAAATAAATAAAAAACGTTGAAAAAAAAAAAAGACAAGACACGAAATGGCTTACTTCCTTTCTCTCTCTCTGCCAAGGGAGGACACAGTGAGAAGGCAGCCAGCTGTCTACAAGTCAGGAAGGGGGTCTTCACCAGAAACCAGCCATGCTGGCACCTTGAACTTGGACTTCCAGCCTCCAGAACTGTGAGGAAGCAGATTTCTGATGTTTGAGCCCCCCACTCTATGATATTTTGTTGTGCAGCCCCCGCTAAGATAGCCATAAAGCTGTCCTTACCTCTTCCTCCATTCTCCCTCCCCAGGCTCCAGCCTTGAGGGGTCGACAGCCAGAACTACAAGCTGAGGGAGGTGCGGCAGGGACAGCAAATGAGCTGTCCTCCCATGTGTTCCCATGCTGCAGGCAGCTGGCCTTGGTCTAGGAGTTTTAACTTCTTCTGAATAAGATTCTAAGCAGTTAAATATTATGCAGGACTGGGCATCTCCATTACTGGAAGGCAAGTCTGTTTGCTGCAGATGCCTGAGGACCTTCTATTACTTTAGAGTGATGGGTAAGGTCCTAGAGTCCAGAGGTGGCTGGAAAGTGGAGAGAAAATGAGTTACATTTTGATCACATCCCCAAGTCGTGGTGTTGAAGAAAAAAACCAGAAGCGACTGAAAAAAGCCCCCATCACAGAGGTGACTTCAAGTGAGGTCATGAGGAATGAACACGGTCAAGTAAGTCATGGCCGGGAAGGGGGAAGGTCGGGACAAGAAACCGGAAGGGTTCTTTGTGGCCAGAGTGTGAACTGGTCTCAGCAGGAAATTGGCATGAAGTGAGCCACGTTTGGGGATGGTATCAGAAATAAGATCAGTTAAGCAGCTTTAAAAATTCTTTAGCCAAGAAGTTATGAAGGCCTGAGGGACAGAAGTACTAACGGAAGAGAGTGGGCATAGCTGAGGCAAAGGTAGATGCAGCAGGACCTGGTCCCAGACTGGCTTATGGTGGGAGCTGATGGAGAATAACAGCCACTAGAAGATGAGATATCATCTCATCTGGGGAGAGAAGGGCAAATTTGGGAGCAAGGTCCACATTAGTCAGGGTTTTCCGGACACACAGAACCGATGCGAGGTGTGTAGGTACAGAAAGAGATTGATTCCAAGAAACTGGCTCACACAATGATGGAGGCTGCACAGTGAGCTGGCAGGCTCAAGACCTGGGAGAGCCAATGGTGCAGTTACAATCCAAAGGATATCATTCGGAGAATCTTCTCTTGCTGGGAGAGGCCAGTCAATTCCTTCTATTGAGGCCTTCAACTAATTAGATGAGGCCCACCCACATCGGGGAAGCCACCAAACTGCTTTAGCCAAAATCCACCGATTTGAATGTTAATCTCACCCCAAAACACCCTCCAAGTTGATATACAAAATTAACCATCACAAAGAGCATTAAAAGACCCGTCTTGCTCAGTTGTCCGTGAGTACAGTGAGAGCTGATTGGTCTTCTCAGCACAGAAGTGTCCAAATTCTCAGCCTCCAAGGGTAGGTACACATTTCTTTGAAGACCCATGTGAGGACTTCGACTGACATGAACAGAAGCAGCACCCAGCCCTACTGACGTCCAACCTGCAGCACAGAATCACATCCTTTCCATGGAGCCTTTAGAAATTTCCCAGCTGTACCCATGAACCAACTGTGTGGACTTCATTACCAATCTAAGAAAGAAGTGAGCTCACCCACATAGTCACTGTGGACAATATGGAAGGTTACATAGATTTTTGCCAATGATTTTCCTAAACAAGGAACAATGACTCACTTAGCAAATATGAAATCTACTGGGGGTACCTGGGTGGCTCAGTTGGTTAAGCATCTGACTTTGGCTCAGGTCATGATCTCACTGTTTGTGGGTTTGAGCCTTACATCAGGCTCTGTGCTGACAGCTCAGAGCCTGGAGCCTGCTTTGGATTCTCTCTCTCTCTCTCTCTCTCTCTCTCTCTGCCCCTATCCCTCACTCATGCTCTGGCTCTCTCTCAAAAATAAATAAACATTAAAAAAAATTTAAAAGCTACATGGTAAACAACATCACTTTGTATCTGTTTGGATGTTTAATAATGGGCAAAATATGTTCATGTAACTGCTGTCATTTATTTATTTGTTTTTCTTTCTTTTCTTTTTCTTTTTTTTTTTTTTTTTTTGAGAGAGAGAGAGCAGGGGAAGGACAGAGAGACAGGAGGACAGAGGATCCAAAGTGGGCTCTGCACTGACAGCTAAGCCAAAGAGGGACACTTAACCGAATGAGCCACCCAGGCTCCCCAACTCCTCTCATTTAAACCTTAAGACAGGGACATCTGGGTGGCTCAGTTGGTTAAGTGTCCACCTTTTGATTTAGGCTCAGGTCATGATCTCATGGTTCGTGATTTTGAGCCCTGCATTAGGCTCTGCGCTGACATTGTGGAGTCTGCTCTGGATTCTCTCTCTCCCTCTCTCTCCGCCCCTCCCCCACATGTGTACTTGTGGTCTCTCTCTCAATCAATCAATCAAAATAAATACATAAACTTAAAAAAAATTTTTTTAAATCTTTCAACTTTAAGACAGCTCTGAAAGTTCGGTCACTATTCCCTGTTTGGAAGTTAGGAAAGGAGGGCGCCTGGCTGGCTCAGCTGGTGGAGCTTGTGACTCTCCATCTCAGCATCATGAGTTCAAGCTCCACATTGGGTGTAGAGCCTACTAAAAAAACAAAAAACAAAAAGGTTAGGAAAGGAGGCCAGGTGGTTAATAAATGAGAGCAAGTAAGGACACAGCCAATGGCCTCTGACTCTGAGCCCAGAGCATCTCAGGCAACAGGGCCTCTTTTGGAATGGAAGCCAGGTGAACAGCCAAACTATGGGGCACCAGGACCAATCACAGCAAAGACTGCTGTCTATCATGGTCCATTAACCCCTAAAAGGAAGAAGGGGTGATGTAATCAACTAGGAGGAAAGGCGCTGGGAATAAAAATGAGGAACCTCCTCCCATAGGTCAGCAGGAAGCACACAATAATGACTCAAGAACTTATTTTTCATGTCATTGCAGCCCCTCCATGCAGGGGACATATTTAGAGGCAAGCAAACCAGATTTGCCTGCACAGAGACGAGCTGCCCAAAGACAGCTGGAATGATACACTCAAAATAACAAGAACTGCTGTGGGGTTCCTGGATGGCCCCCAAGCTCTCCTCACCGCCCCCCCACCCTGTATACCTGTACATTCTCCCTGATAGTCAATCAAACACTAATCCACATGCAGCCATGATGGGATTTTACAGATGCAATTAAGGTTCCAAATCAGTTGACCTTAAAAAAAAGAGATTGTCCTGGGTGAGCCTGACCTCAGCAGGTGAGCCCTTAGATGGGACTGGGCTCCTTTTAGCTAAAAAGCCTCAAACTGGGGGGCACCTGGATGGCTCAGTCGGTTAAGTGTCTGACTCCTGATTACGGCTCAGGTCACGATGTCACGGTTCATGAGTTTGAGCCCTGCAATCAGGCTCTGCAGGTGCAGAACCTGCTTGGGAATCTCTCTCCCTCTCTCTACCCCTCCCCTGCTCACCCTCTCTCTCCCTCCCTTTCAAAATAAATAACTTTTTAAAAAATTTAAATGAAGAAAGAAATAAGTAAAATTTTAAAAAGCCTCAAAGCATAGAAGGGATTCAATGCAAGGGCAGATCTGTGCGGCTGGCTTTGAAGATGGACGTCGGTGTGGCAAGGCGGGGGGGGGGGGGGGGGGTGACCTCTAGGAGCTGAGAGCAGCCCTCAGCTGAAGGGCAGCTTAAAAAAACAGGGATCTCATTCCTATAGTGGTAAAGAAGTGAATTTGACCAGCAATCTGACTGCACTTGAGAGTAGATCCTTGCCCAGATCCTCCATAGAGGAACACAGCTGGCCAAAACCCTGATTCAGCCTGTCAGACCCTGTGCAGAGAACCCAGCCATGCCTGGCCAGGACTTCTGACCTACAGAACTATGAGCTAATACGTGAGCAACTCATCAAGCCATGAAGCATGTGGTAATCTGTGACAAGGAAATTTAGAAAAACTAATACAATTGCTAACATTTAGAGCTCCCTGTTTGCCAGACAGATAAGTTTAATTAATTCAACCAATTCTCAGGATTTGTAAGGTAGACACCGACCCCATTTCACAGATGAGGAAATCAGGGCACAAAGCATGTATCCAATTCTTACCCATTTCTTTTTTTTTTTTTTTTTTTGTAAGTTTATTTCTTTTTGAGAGAGGCAGAAAGAGAGAGAGAAAGAGAGAGAGCACAAGTTAGGGAGGACCAGAGAGAGAGGAGATAGAGGATCCCAAGCAGGGTCCATGTTGTCAGTGCAGAGCCCCATGTGGGGCTCAAACTCATGAACCACAAGATCATGACCTGAGCCGAAGTCAAAAGTTGGACGCTTAACTGACTGAGCCACCCAGGCGCCCCTCCTTTTTAAATAAAGACATACGACATGTTTTGATATACAAATACATAGTGAAAGGATTAGTAGGTTAAGCTAATGAACATACCCATCTGGCCGCATATTTACCATATATTACTATTGTTGTGAGACTGCCTGAGATCTACTCTCTTAGCAAATGTCCAGTATGCAAGTCAGTATTATTAACTACAGACACCGTGGTGGACTTAGATCTCTTGAATGTATTCATCCTACACAACCAAAACTTTGTATGCTTTGACCAACATCTCCCCTTTCCTCCGACCCCCTGGCAACCACCATTCCACTCTCTGCTTCTATGAGTGTGACTTTTTCAGATTCTACATATAAGATTATAAGTATTTCTCTTTCTGTGTCTGACTTATTCCACTCAGCATAATGTCCTCTAGGTTTATCCATGTTGTTAATATGGCAGGATCTACTTTTTGAAGACTAAATAATCTTTTATATTTAATATTTCATATATATGTGATACATATAGATATATATATAGATGTATATATGTATGATATCCATACATTTTCTGTATCCATTCATCCATCTATGGACACTTAGGTTGTTTCCATGTCCTGGTTATTGTGAATAATGTTGCAGTATTCACAGGGGTGCAGACATCTCTTCAAGATACTGATTTCATTTCCTTTAACTATACACCCAGAAGTGGGATTGTTGGATCATATGGAGTCCTATTTTCAATTCTTTGAGGACCCTCCATATCATTTTTTCCATAGCGGGTGCACCAATTCCCATCCCCATCAACATTGCACAGGGTTCCCTTTTCTCCACATCTTCACCAACAATTATTATCTCATCCTTTTGACAACAGCCATTCTGAGAGGTGTGAGGTGATATCTTATTGTGGTTTTGATTTGCATTTCCCTGGCCTCCCTCCCTCGAAGGGCCTGGATCACTTCAACAACCCTTTATCTTTCTACTCAGAGTTAGTCTGATGGGTACCTGCCTCCTGCCTCTGCCCTTAGGGCTCCAGGCTTACCTTCCTCAAGGCTGACAGGGAAGATCCTTGAGTGAGGTGACTTTGTGGCCCCCAAAATGGTGCTGGGTAGTGGACAGGTGGCCCAAATCCAGTAGAGGATCTGGTAGAGGGTGAAAGGCACTCTGTGAGTTTGGTAAGGCTGCCACAACAAAGTGCCACAGATAGGGGCAACTTCAACGACGGAAATGTATTTCTCACAGTTCCAGTGGCTACAGGGCCAATGTCACGGTGTTGGCGAGCTGGGTTTCTTCTGAGGCCTCTCTCCTTGGCTTGTAGATGGCCACCTTCTCCTCTCTGGGTCTTCACATGTCTTTCCTCTGTGTGTGTCTGTGTTCTAACCTTCTTGTCCTACAAGGACTCCAGCTGAATTGGATTAGCTCCCACCCTCATGACCTCATGCTAACTTAATTATCTCCTAAAAGACCCTATCTCCGGGGCGCCTGGGTGGCTCAGTCGGTTAAGCGTCCGACTTCAGCTCAGGTCATGATCTCACAGTCTGTGAGTTCGAGTCCCGTGTCCAGCTCTGTGCTGACACATCAGAGCCTGGAAGTCTGCTTCAGATTCTGTGTCTCCCTCTCTCTCTGCCCCTCCCCTGCTCATGCTCTGTCTCTGTCTCAAAAATAAATAAAAACATTTTAAAAATAAAGAAATAAAAGACCCTATGTCCAAATACAGTCATGCTCTGAGGTACTGGGGTCGGGACCCCAACATGTGAATTTGGGGGGAGAAGGATGAGGAGGGGACACAACTCAGTCTGTAACGGGCACCAAGTCCAAAGTCAAAGGTTTGAACAAACTTGTCAGAGCCCAAGTGCAAGACCCCTCAGGGCTCCCTGCCAACAGTTCACGGTCCGATGCCCCATAGAGCTGCAACTCCCCGAGACTCCGTCTCCTCTGTCTCCCCCAAACCTTCCCCCACCTGCACCCAGGACCCTCAGCACTGCTTCCACTTCCTGCCCCCCACTCAGGGGCACAGCTTGTGCCCCACAGAGTGCCAGGTACCCCAGCACAATCAGCTCTTCTCATCAGAATTTTGAAGGCAAGCAATATTTAGCAGTTCAAGTGGGGCCAAGGGCTGACATTAAACAAATTTCAAGGGTTATTTGAAGTTAATTGAGTTTAATCATATAATGATTTTATAATTAGTCATAGTGCTCTTGTTTCTATGTGAGTGGACCCAGGCTCTAAAGAAATGGCTGTATCAGGTGGGGACAGGGCCAGACAGCATTAGGGGAAGGCAGCAGGGCCAGGGAGAAGGCAGTAGTGTGAGCAAGAGCCCACAGAAATGTTCTAGTGCACCTGCTGGGTCCCAAACTGCACCGGCCTAGAGCTGGGATCCCAGCTGGGACTCCGATGCCCCACTGGCCTTGCTGGTGGTTTCTACATGTTTGTCAAGTTAACATGGGGTACATGCCCCATCTGTGTTGAAATGGAGCCTTATCACCAGAAGGACAGCACAGGGAAACTTCTAAGGTGACCAGACTCACTTCAGGCTCCACAAATGCTGCGTCAGGCCAGACTATGAAATTAGTAAGTCTCTTAGTCCAAAACACTGGCTGAACCTAATTAATTAGTAGCACTGAACTCCTGAGCAGTGATCAGTGATAGCCAGTGGCCAGCATGAAATCCCTGAAGGTCTTTAAAGTGGGTGCAGTGTGGGTCTGATGTCCTTCTCACCCAACCAGATTTGGGTCATTGGTTTTGCTACCACATTTAGTGCTCAGGACCTCACTGCTCCCCTGAATAATGAGATTATGAATGACTCACAGAGATTCCTTGGAATGCTTTGTGAAGCTGGGCCTTTTGGAAACAGCCTGACTCTCCTGGGTGGGTCGGGAGAGCCTGGTTGACCAGCGTGACAGAGTGCGATGTGTCACCCATGTAGGATTCCCCAAAAAATCAGGTAATGTTTTCTTTATGACCACAGGGGCTCAGAGAGGTAAAATCACCTGCCTGAGGTCACACATTCAGGACCAGGTGCATGTCACCACAGAACCTAGGGACCAAGTGCCTACCACAACACATCAGCTGGTGGGTAGAAAGGACACATGATGGGAAATCTGGGCAGAAGCCTCCATCACTGGGCAAATACCTGAGACACCAGGAACGGCTCCAGCCTACTGTCTTCCCCAAGGGAAGGCCTAGGTTCCGGCCCAAAAGAATGTCAGCGAGAGACACACTGAGGCTTGTCTTTGCCTCCCAAGCCCTCCCTTCACAGAGACCACATTAACCGTATGAATAGGGTTCCAGGGAAATGATCTGATGAGACAAAAGTGTAGGTAATTGAGAGTATAGACTCTGACCTTGTAGTTTCATTCAATGATGGAAATATTTTTAAAAGACACTGTGCCAGGGTGCCTGGGTGGCTCAATCAGTTAAGCCTCTGCCCCTTGATTTCGGCTCAGGTCAGGATCTCATGGTCGTGAGTTAGAGCCCCGCATGAGGCTCTGTGCTGACAGTGCAGAGCCAGCTTAGGATTCTTTCCCCTCTCTCTCTCTCTGCCCCGCCCCCCCCCCACACACACACTCATACTCACTCTCTCTCTCTCTCAAAATAAGTAAACTTTTTGTAAAAAGACACTGTGTAACCCAAGTGCCCATCAACAGATGATTGGATAAGCAAAATGTGATCTCCTCATACAATGGAATATTATTCAGCCTAAAAGAGGAAGGAAATTCTGACACCAGGCTACACCATGGATGGACCTTGAGGACCTTACGCTAAGTGAAATAAACACATCACAGGGTGACAAAACCTATACGATTCTGCTTATATGAGGTCCCTGGAGCAAAGTTCACAGAGACAGAAAGCAGGGTGGTGGTGGCCAGGGGCCAGGGAAGGAGGGGTTGGGGAGTTAATGTCTAATAGGTACAGAGATTCAATTTTACAAGATGAGAAGAGTTCTGGAGATGTGTGGGAGGGATGGTTGTACCACAACCCGGAAGTACTTTATACCACTGGACTGTATACTCACCAACGGTTAAGATAGCAAATTGAAGGTTATGTGTACTTTACCACAATACAAAGAATTGGGAAAAAGCGCCATGAAGTTAGGGCCTGTGCTGCTTCCCAGAGCTCCTGGGAACCCCTCAAGCCAGCCACCCCCAGTGGAACTTCCATTTCTAGAACAAGTAGGGTTAGGCTTTAGAGCCTGAAATGAGAGCTCAGCCTGTTTGAGCCTCTTCCTCACCCTACAGAAGTTCGTCTCTAATAAATCCGTGACGCAGGCTTCACCTGGGACAGCGTATCTTGCACAAGTTCAGGATGGATCAGGTCAGAACCCCAATGAGCTGTATCACACTGCTATGGGGACGGCACTTGGCTGTCCCCTGTTGGCACTATCCCCTCTCCCCCAAGCTCCTGTGGCTGTGGGTCATTAACCTTCCCCATTTCATAGGCAACCCCAAGTTCGATGGAACTGTGACAGGCTGTGCCACATTGTAGATGGTGCTGTGACTACACATATCACATATGCTGACACACCATGGAATAATACATGCTGTCTCTCTTCACACACACACACACACACACACACACACACAAATGGTTCACAAGAGCCCACATCAACAGTACCGCAGGGAAGGGTATCTGTTTGCCTCCCCTGACTCCAGACTGCAATTCACATACTCGGCCCCTACCGATGAGGCCACCACATAACAGTGACTGTCCCTCCGGATGTCAGCCTCCTGAATGGCCCAGCAGTAAAGGAAACGGCAATACAAGTCAAAGGGGGAAGGACAGAGAGAAGCCCTGATGCTGCTGAGCACAGAGGAAGGCTCTAACTTAGACCTTGGGATGGAGCAGAAAGGGGTTTCTAGAGGTAGCCACTCACCCGAGCCTTGAAGGACAAGGAAGTCAGGTCACCAAGGGGGAAGAGTGGGCCATCAGGGCAACAGTGCATGTGGAGAAGGGCAGAGGAGGCTAGCCCAGCTGAGTCTCCCCTTCTCACTTGCTCACTCAGGGGTCTTGCTCACTAAAATCCCAGACATTTCCATTTCTTCATCCACAGAAGGGGAGCCAGGGGGTGGGGTCATTAGGCTGCTTCTCCAGAGAGGACCACCTGCCCACGGCCCACCAAGGCTCTTCCTGCCTCAGCGGACAATGCTGTCCTCACCGCCTCATCCAACATCCGGGCTTCCATTGGTTTCCTCCTTCAGTCTCCTGGTTTCCAGTCACTTCTCTCTCTCTTGCTACCGCCCCCCAACACACACACTCATACAGGCATGTACACTCACACACACTCTCTCACACACATACATATTCTCACATACTCACACTCTCTCACACATACAGTTAATCTCTCAGTCAATTCCATTAGCTGCTTCCTTCCACACAGGCTCCTGTCCCCTTCAGTCTCCCTGCTGTTCCTGTCACTGCTGAACCCTTAAAGCAACAGCCCAAAACTTTAGCTACACCCTCCCCCCAAAATCTCCTGGAACATGTGCTGAAAATACAGACTCCAGAACCCCATCCTGGGAGATTCTACTTTGTGTAGGCCAGTGCCAGAATCTGTGATCTTAACTGATGATTTTTAGGTGAGAGGATGAGCTGATCTGTTATCACCCTTTCTTTCTCCCCTGAGAAACTTCTCTTCTCTCCCTGTGCTTCAGGTGTGGAGTTCTCCTTGCTAGCTAAAGGCACTGGAAGGTGGGTCTCTGACTATCTGACGTTCTGCTGTTCTTTAGAGAAGACACCATTTTAAGGCACCACTAAGGGCAATTCCCATCACTCATGGAACGAGAAACCATTAATGAGTATCACCAGCATGCAGCTGGTATTGTTGACTACCCTTGACTATCTCAACAATTCTCAACAATTCACCAGGCCAGGCCTGTGGCTTCCAACACCCATGCTCCCTCTTTATGGGACACCGCCCACCAAGATCATCCATCAAGAGAGCTGTTATTTACCCCACTGGCTTCCCCATGTGCAATACACGCCATTTTTTTCAGACATTCTGAAATTCAAACTTCCTTCCCACACTCAAACTGACTGACCCAGCCAAAATCCAGAGACAAAACTATATCCACTGTATCTGCCACTGCCCAGTTTGGATGTTTTCAACTGCACGTAACACTCCATCCATATTTAAACTGGTTCTGAAATGTGAACGTTGATTCCTATAGTAGGGTGTCCAGGTTAGACATTGATCTGTCAACTTAATGGTGTCTTCAAAGATTGTTCTGTGCTGTCCCCAGTCAACTTTATGTAAACACCGGTCCCTTGAAGGTCCAAAGATGGCCACCACCACCAGTAGATTGTTCTCATCCTGCACCAGAGAGAACTCCTCCTCCATCAGATTCTGGAACTTTTTTCATTGGACTAACATAGGTCCTATGCTCACCATTTGACTCCATTCAGCCGCTGGAGGACTGCTACATGCTGATTCTCCAACCACATTTCCTGCCTCCCACAGCTGTACTGGGGAAGGGGGGCTTAACAAAATTGGGGTGCCCTTAGGAAGCGGGATTGAATGCTAAGTAAATGGTTCCAAGAGCCACTGCAGTTCCCAGGACACTGGCTCTTCTCAACACAAACCCTGAATGAGACCCCCGTGGCCCACACACAATGCTCTGTGTGGCACATCTCTCCAGAAAGAAAATCACTCGTGTGAGGAGTTCCACAAGCTGATCCTGGCAAAGCCAGACTCCTCCATCACAGGGCCCTTTGTTGGTCTTATGGATTTGCAGGAGTTTTTAAGTGCTTTGCTTTAAGCACCTGATTAGATACTAATACAAGGTCAAGGTCTCCTGACAAAAATCACTCTCCATCTCTCTTCCCAGGAACCCTCTTATTGCAACCTTTGCCTCTTCCCTACCTCCCTGCAGGCCCCATGGCTGTTTGAGGGATGAGAGCCCAGGGAAACAAACTGCCTTTGATTCATTTAAATGGCGGCATTTCCAAAGCTTTGGTGTGTAGGAACATTGCTGTGGATTTGGGGCATTTGTGGCTCTGGTTTAAAGAGTCTGGGCTTCGCTGCAAAGTACTTATAGACCAGAAGAAACGGATGGTCAGCGTGATGGAATTTCTGCATTCAAGGCCACCTTTCCTGTAGGTTAGTGTTATTGATTACCTACACCTCAGGCCCTGACAGGTAATCAATAGACCCTCTGACCCAGATATGTGACTTGGCCTGTGGGGGCTTTAAAAACAAGAAGTGAACATGGCAACTCTGGTTCACGCGTTTCATACACGAGAATTACATTTTTTTCCCCAGAGCTGCAGAGCCGTTTCTGTTCAAATTACCCCAGCCATCTGAGGAGAGCATAATCAGAAGGTTCTGTTCATTTTTCCTGCTGGATCGTTCTGCAACCAACTCAAGCCATTAAGAACAAGTGACAGGCTAAACTTTGGGAAAATCTATTTATGCCCCCAAAGAGCTAGGATTCTATACCATCATTCTTCAGGAGGGCCCACCTAACCTTCTGAGCAAGAGGTGGGGGAAATGAGGACGGGGAGATGGGGGCAGGAGAACAGGAAGGGGGCCAAGCACCTGCCAGGGAAAGAGGATAGAGTACAGAAGCCGTTGACATTGTGACCTTTGGAAACGAAAGGTTCATGGCTGGTGATAATGACACTGACCCTCAGAATACCAATGTAGTGGGATCGGGTGGGGAGTGGAACTGCAAACAGTAAAAGACTCTCAAAGACAAATAGAAGACCAAAACCTCCAAAATGATTTCTGGCATCTTCTCCTCCAGGAAGGCAGCCCTAACACAATACAACATCTTGTACAGACCAGGAGTCACCTCCTCAGAGTGCCCATACTTCCCTGGGCGTACCTGTAACGTTTTCCGTGGGTCTATGTGTGTGCATATGCATTGCTATCCCCTCAAAGCTGTGAGTCCATCGAGGGTAGGAATCAGGCCAGCTCACATCTAAATCCCAGCTGCAAATAAAACTCAGTACCTAACAGACTCTCAAGGAAGCCTACCGACTGAGTGAATGAGTAATTTTTATGAATGAATGAATTTATGAATGAGTGAGTGAATGAATGAAAATGTAGCACCCAACCAAACACAGAATACCAGGGTGCTAATATCCCCAAGGATAACAACCTGAAGGAAAGGGGCATCCTTTATCCCTTTCTCAGAAATTGGCAAAGAATTGGCTAGGCACAAAAAAACTTTTACTTCCAGGGATGGGTCCGTATCTTGGCTCCACTAGCAATATGAGTGTAGGTGAACTATTTAGCCTCACTGTCCCTCAGTGTCACCATCTAAGAAATGCAAACAGTATAAGGCCTACCTTACAGAGCTGTACTGAGAATGAGAGATCGTGTCCACTCTGTGCCTGGCACATGGTTGGCACTCAAGAAGTTGTAGTTACTGTGGACATTAACCAAGTCCGGCAAGAGAATGACATGGGCAAAGCTGGGGTATCTGTTACCAAGCCAGGAAAGGTTAACTTCACGAAGAATGCCAAGGTCATTCTCAAATACCAGATGGCGGAGCTGAGTGCCAAAAATATTAAGAACACAACTTCTTTCTTCCCAGTCTTGAAAATGATAACAGATTCTAGCCATCCAATAGGCCATCAGAGAAAACCTCCTCAAGGAATGGGAATGCATCAACCAGGAAAGGCAAAGGCACTGCACCTGTGGAAGTGAAGTGATGGCAAATATTAAGTTGCCAAAAATGCAAACACTATGCATCAGTCAGGATACGCTGGGTTGTGCTGTAGTAACAAGCAATACCAAAATCTCAGTGGGTTCAATATCATGTCACATGTCCTTTGCATACTTGCAAAGACTGGCTTGGAGATCCAGGCATAGTGAACAATTACCATCTCAAATGGTGCTGATCACCAGTGCTGGGGGCAAGGGTTTGGCCGGGGGGGGGGGGGGGGAAGCTCTAGAGGGTCACATATCGGCAATCAAATGCCCCATCTGTGGGTGACACAGTCCATGCACAATCATTGGCCTGAACCAATCACCAGGCACTACCCAACCACAGAGGGGCCAGGATGGGCAATCCAACATGTACCTAGAGTGTAAGGAAAGAGACATGTTTGGTGAACAGTCTAATGAGCACCACATACCACAAGAGAAGGAACGCCTAGTAAGTTCCATCCAAACTGGCCCTGGACAGTGGTGCCATGAGGATGACTGGAAGGCAAAGGCATCAAACCGCTCCCAAGATCCAGCGGCTCGGAGAAAGGGGTCACTGCAGAAGACGGCTTTACTTTGCCTTCAGCAAAGGGTGGGGGACCTCGAATTCCCTCGCTGACCTCTTTAAAAGTCCACTGTGTTCATCCTACCCGAGCACGCACGTCATACCACAATGCTGCCTGTGTTGGGCAAGAACAAGACAGAAGGCCTCAAAGGATTCAGGTTCTTGCACGGGGGTGAGAAAGTGCTTCTTTCCCCAATTTAGAAGTGAGTTTTAAAACGTGCAAAAAAGCAGAAATTCCTCTGGGGATATTACCCTGCCAGGTATGGCTGTGAGTTATTAGCAACAGCAGCACCCCCAGCCCTGCCAAGACTTACAGGGGACTCAGGAAAGGACCTCATTTTCCAGGTCAAGATCATTAGGGAGTTTAATTAGCACCTTGGCTTCAGATTCGACATGTAACCCCGTCCTCTGAGGCCTGTATAAAATCAACCGGGGCTCCCCATTCCTTGCCAGATGGAAAGTTCAGTGCTCCCCAAGATTATCTTTGGACTCTTGGGCCTTACATTCACAGGGCTCCTATGGTGCTGCTTCCTTTCTCCCCTGTCCTTCATCCCACCTGCCAAAGGAAAACATGAGCAAGACGCAATGGCGGGGAACTGCCTGGTGTGACTATACCAGCAAGGGTTCTGGTACTGTGAGAGCAAGATGGGGACATGAGAGCAGGCTGGCAGACAGGGCACAGAGGGTCTTGGGTATCACAGGCAGAAGCCGGACTTGAGCCAGCCCTCGGCGAAAAGGCAGGGAAGGATTTTAGGCAAGGAGTGAACACAGTCAGTTATGACCTTTAGATGAATCACGGGGCAACTGCAGCTCTAGATATCGGTGAGGAAGCCAATGGAAATGGAGAGAATCCAGAGGGGAGACTGCTGTAGGAGAGCTGGTGAGAAGCCAGGCCTCTGACCTAGAGGTGGGAAGGGGGGAGAATGAGGTGGGGACCAGTTTTTGAAATGAATTGAGAAAGTAAATCGGCAGGGCTTGGTGACTAGGAACAGGAATAAAGGAGAAACAGGGGTTCGGAGGGAGCTGGGAATCAGTGGAGGCAGAGGATGGGAAGACACGACATGTCCAGAAAAGAGAAAGTCATCCAGCCCAGCTGGCAGATGGAATGTTCTTAAGGATAAGCGATGGTCGGGGGCCTTGAAGGCTGGCACTGGTGGGGGGGACAACTTTGCGCCGAATCCTATAGGAAAGAAATCGTTCCTGGGCAGATTACTAAACAAAGATCTAGCAGGTCCGGGTAACTTTGCTGACAGCTTGTCTGTCTCAGCTGGGATAAACCAACATGGGAGAACCTTAGAGACTAACTTCCTTGGAAAAACAGAAAGCAACATTTATATAAGGGATATAATGACTTTAAAATACGTCCTCAAATTTTTCAAAACGGCACCCTTCCACAGGCAGAACCTAATCCCCCTCCCCTAAACTAAAGTTCGGGCTGGCTTCTGACAAATAGCATGTGGGGGGAGAAACGATACCTGACTCCAAGACCAGGCGTTAAAAGACTTCGCATCTTCCCCATTGCTCTCTTCCGTGGACCCATCTGCTCTGGGGGAAGCCAGGTGCCATGTCCTGAGGACGCTCGAGCAGCAGTACGGAGAGGCCCGCGTGGTGAGAAATTGAGGCCTCCCACCAACAGCCACAGTAGTGTGCCATCTGGGAGGTGGGTCCTCTGGCCCCAGTCAGGCCTTCAGACGACTGTGACTCCAGCATCTTGGCTACTACCTCACAAGAGACCCTGCACCGGAACTGCCTGGCTAAGATGCTCTCAAACTCCTACTCTCTAAAGTGTGTGAGATAATAAACGTTTGTCGGTTTTAACCAATGTATTTGGGGGAAGGGGGTATATTACACAGCAATAGACAGCTGTAGTGGGATGCTCGGGAAATTGCTGGAAACTCAGTGACAAAGGGGGAAAGGGGGCCAGTTAGACAGTCCTTGTCAAAGTTTCGGAAAGACATGTGAGGGGCTGATGGCGGGTGATGGGAACAGAAAGGATTGGACCACCCATAACTGATGAAAGATGGAAACGCTACGGATCTCAGTAACTGGCTGACCGCGAGAGTACAGGACAGAAAGATCACAAAGATTCCTGCAATGTTTAGAGCCTGAGAGATTGAGAGGGACCTTCGAGCCTTTTAGAAATGGAAATTGCATGGATCTGTCCTTGTCATCACAAAGATCACCCTCACCATTGTTAGCTTTGGTGTTTAGAACAGTCTTCCTTTTAAAGAATACGTTCCCAAAAATGGCTTCTTAGGAACCTACTTCACTTAGAGGGGTTTCCAAACATGCCATTGCAGTTATTGAAATGGCCAGAGCATGTCTTGTTGCACAAAAAAATCTCCACTTTGATGTCCCGTTTTCTGAAATGCTTGTCATTATCCTGGAGTATGTGAGCAACTTGCAGCGGGCGAGGCCTCTTTCAACGGTCAAATGAACAAGATAAAATCCTTTCCAGCAGCGTCTTGTAGCACTTTAAACGCGTGTGTGTTGACCAAGGAGCGAGCTCACATGCATGCATGCACACAGGCACACGGCGGCCCCATCAGGGTTCCCAGTGGAGAGAAAATTGCAGGCACCACATTGATTGACCCATCAACACTTCGGAGCCGAGCAGAGAGAAGGGAACTCAGCTGGACATGGGGAGGGACAAGCAGGGGGTGTTGACAGCGTCTTCTGGGAAGGATTCTTGAATCGGACAGCACTCCCCCGTCAGACGTCACGGGCGGCAGATGTGCAGACGCCCTTGCCAAGCGCCAGATAACAGCCACACATTTGGCAAAAGCTGAGCCTGCCCCCCCCACCCCCCCGCCCGGATCCGGCGCGGAGAAATCCATGTGCACATTCTCCGCCGCCGCTCCTTCAGGGGGCCACAGAAACACCGAGGGGAGTCAAGGTTGAACGGAAACGCGGAAGTGCACACTGCGGGCCTGCGCTAGAAGCACGCGCGCTCCGGCGCTGAAGTTATTTCAGGGTCAAGGAAAGGTCAAAAGACAATAACAGGGAGGATCACAGATACCTCCACCTACTTTATTTTGGTGCCGTAATGATCCTCCCACCATATGAAGACAGGTCTTCCCTTGACTGGAGTTTTAGGGGGCCTGGTGTCAATTACCTGCTCAACAGGCAGGTGAGAACTGACTTCACGCTCCGCTGCCCAGCTTCTAGAACAGCCCTGAATAGAGCCCCACTGAGGCCCTTCCCATGCCACGTAAGCTTTGCTGCAGAGATGGACCCATCGGATCACTGGTTCCCAACCAATGTGGTCTGTGTCACCCAGGCGGCGTTGAGTAATATCTGGGGACATTTTTTGATTGTCAAAACTGCAGAGAGAAGGGTGACGCTACGGGCATCCAGCATGTTAGAGGGATGTGCTAAGCTCCTGATGGCGCACAGCTCACCCCCCACAGCGAAGAGTCATCCAGCCCGAAGGTTCATGCTGCTGAGAGTGAGAAACCCCGGTCTGGGTTACAAACTCCATCCAGACAGGCAGTAGGTCTTTTCTTGTTCACTGCGTGGCCCCCAGTGCCTAAGACCCAGTAACTGACTCACAGTAGGTATGGAAGGGAGGGTGGGGTGGAAGGAACGTTCTCTGGAGAAACTTAAAGGCTGGATGAAGGAGCATTACTAACTTTGGCTTGACCAATGTGCTACTGTCTCTCTGGCAGAGTTTCAACTACCCAAGCCCAGCTGTTGATGTCCAGCCAGACACTCCTCCTGGCACATCGGTCAGTCACCCTTTTGTTTTTTATTTATTTATTTTGAGAAAGAGAGTGTGAGCAAGATAGAGACTGTGAGTGGAGGAGGGACAGAGAGAGAGAGAGAGAGACAGAGAATCTGAAGCAGGCTCCAGGCTCTGAGCTGTTAGCACAGAGCCTGATGACGGGCTCGAACCCACAAACCATGAGATCGTGACCTGAGCCAAAGTCCAACTGAGTCCATTCAGCCAACTGAGCCACCCAGGTGCCCCCAGACAGTGTCACTCTTAATGACACTCTCCTGTCTCCACCCTAAACGTGCACACTTCGGGGCCCACCCGTGGCCTTGGACGTTGACTTCACCCTCCACCCCTAGAACGCACAGAGCTCTGACCATGTGCACACACACACACATGCATACACATGTATGTACACACAGGAAATAACATGCAAGGCCACTTGGGTACTGCCCAGGGCTGGAGCTGGTGACCTAGGATGCTCTCACGCCCAGTTACAAACAAAACCCTGAGCTCTAAACTCTTACATTCCGGAGCTGTCTGTACAATGTTTCCCTTCCCTTTCCAAGCTGCCACCTGAAAGAATATAAACCCCAAGGAGACACAACACAGATACAGAGTCTCCTCCAGAAGGGTCACTCTTCTCCTGGGCATCTCCAGCCCACCCCAGGCCAGAATCCCTGGTGATCACCCTGGCAGACTGAGCGAGAAACAGACTAAAGAGAGGCTGTTGACAAGGTGTCCACACTCGCCCTGCCCCGCTGAGTTTTATGTAATGCGGGAAGTTCCTCCATTTGAATGAAAAGTCCAGCCTTTCTGCAGTCACCCAGGAAGTCTTTATCTGAGGCAGTGAACCATGCAGTCTAGAATACCATAAACGAAAGCCGTGGCCTTGTACAGCCTTGATGGGTGGGATCCCCAAAGTTCGACCTTCCTCCTTACTGGGGATGGAAACTGCCTGTACTGATCACGTCTTTTACTATCTGTATTGCAATGCCTTGACATCTGGGGCCTGGCTGACCTTGCAGGGACTGCCCCTTCAAGGGTTAGCCAATTCCTGAACAATTCCATGACATCAAGGACACTATTCATATACAAACCGGCCAATCCAGTGCTCACACCCCCAAATTCCTCCTCTATCAGGCTAGCACACTCAGAGCAGCTATGCCCCTGCCCTGATCAACCAGGACCACAGGTCCCAGATAACTAGGGACAGACCCTATGCCCCAGAGCCCAGAAACTATTCAAACCAGCCAATCCTAAGCCTGCCTAACCTGCCTCATGCATTCCTCCCATGGAAACCACAATGAATGCTCTTACCCACTTTCCCTTGTCTCTCTGCCTCCTGATCGACCGTGGTGCTGCCCTATGTGGCCCTGGGTGGAGTCCTGCGTACCTGGCCCTAGAGAACCGTGAATATGATAAACTTCTTCAGGACAATCATATTTCTGCTTCTGCGTGTCCTACTACGCCTGCCCAAAACAAATCCTGGGGGCCCTCAGAACAATGCCAAACCAGCAGTAGTCAAAAATGCCAACGCCACCAGCATTTACAGATGCCTATGCCCACTCAGGCCTGGGTCACGGCCACACATCCAGCACCTCCTCCCGTCTCCATGCTGGGGGAGTGAAGGGAAAAGGCAGCCAGGAGGTGGGAGGGGGGAAAGGTCTCCCCATGTGGAAGCATCAACTGTGTGCAAACATTCATTCCTCTCTCGTGGCTACAAACTTTGAACCCGGGAGAGACCGAGAGGCAGTCAAGGCCCCACACTAATCAGGTCTAGAACCAAGATTTGAACCTGAGACTCAGACTTGGGCACTCCTTCCAACTCCCTGGGCTGCCTTCCCAAAGGGCGCTTTAAGGCAAAAAAGATGTGTCTTCTTTCTTTGCTGGGACTGGCAAGAACCGTGTAGAAAGGGGCCACCTAGAGGGCGTCACTGCTGTAGTCCCAGGGCCCCACGCCTCCACAGTCCCCTCTCTGGTGACACTCCATTGTTGGGTCACCTCCGGTAGCCCATGGCCAGTAACAGCTCCCAGTGTGCCCTCTTCTTGGGACATTAGCATTTTAAAACTCCCAAGTGTGAGGAAGGAAGCCTTCCAAGCGTTTTCTCTAAACCCCTGCCGTTCACAGCACAACACACGTTGGACTGTTTTAAAAACTATGCAACAACACTGCCAAGGAGGTAAAAGGTAGGATTGTTCCCAGCCCGGATCTGCCCCTTGGGGAGGGCTTTACAGTGTAGCCCTGTCAGTAAGCACAGAAGAGGTGATGTCTGGGAGGCGTGGGAACCTCCAGCATCACTCATGCCTGAAGTCAGAACTTCCTGCCAGAAGCCAGGAGGCTCATTCAGGTCTTGCAACCACAGCTGAGAAGAAAGACTTTTTTTTTTTTTTTTTTTTTTTTGCAGAGCCCACATTGAAAATGAGCCACCTCTTGGCATTAACAGCGTTTGCACAGATCCCGTGGCAGCAAAGAGACGCAGAACCAGCTCAAGCTAGGAGAAGGTACTTGAGGAAGGTCCTGACTTAAGTGTCTCCCTTCAGATGGTACACCCTAGAAGGAACAACAGCACCTCTGCCGTGCCCCAGCACGAGCACACGGCAACACTGGACAAGCACAGAACAAAGCACATCCTACTTTAAAAAAAAAAAAAAAGCAGAGGAACCATATATTTTAAAAATGCCAACGTCATGGGGGCCCCTGGGTGGCTCACTGGGTGAAGCGTCTGACTCTTGGTTTCGGCTCAGGTCACGATCTCACGGTTTCGTGAGTTCAAGCCCCACGTTGGGCTCTGTCCTGGCAGGCACAAAACCTGCTTGCGATTCTCTCTCTCTCTCTCTCTCTCTCTGTCTCTCTGCCCCTCCCCCACTCACACTGTCTCTGTCTCTCTCAAAATAAATAAAGAAATTTTAAAAAATGTTTAATGCCAATGTCATGAAAGAAAGAAATGTTGTGGAAACATTCCAGATTAAGGGGTCTAATAAATGCAGTATCTGTTCCTCAACTGCATCCGGTATTACTTGGGGGGCGGGGGAGGGGATCATGTTACAAAGGACATTATTAGCTCAAGTGACAGATTAGAATACAGATAGACGAAAGCGCTGTACCAATAAAATCGATATTGATAACTGTGCTGTGATCACACGAGCAATCACTTCCATTCTTAGGAGATACACACACTGAAATCTTCCGGTTTAAAAGGCCATGATATATGTAAAGACTTTGAATGGGTCAGCAAAAAACATTACGCACACAGCAAATCTGGGTAAGCGATACAAGGATGCCCCTCTGTGCTATCTGTAGTTTTGCCAACTCCTTTCCATTTAAAATTAATTCTAAATAAAAACTTGGTTTTTAGGGGAGCCTGGGTGGCTCAGTCGGTTGAGCGTCCAACTTCAGCTCAGGTCATGATCACACGGTTTGTGGGTTCGAGCCCCGTGTCAGGCTCTGTGCTAACAGCTCAGAGCCTGGAGCTACTTTGGATTCTGTGTCTCCCTCTCTCTCTGTCCCTCCCCTGTTCGTGCTCTCGCTCTCTCTCTCTCTCAAAAATAAACATTCAGAAAAAAAATTTTTTTTTAATCTTGGCTTTCAAATCTGATCTCAAGCGACTACAGGCAGGGGTAGAGAATGTCCCAGCAACATGGGATCAGGCAGGGGCAGCACCACATGGGCCCAGGAGAGGAGCCCTTTTGATCTTCTCCAGTACCCACTGCATTCCAGAAGCTTCCCTAGGCCCCAGCATAGTGGCGATCGAAACCGACTATCTCACGGAGTTTAGAGACTGGAGGAGGAGGCAGCAGATGATGCACTGGAAATCACACAAGGAAATTCATCACCACAAGCTGCTGGAAGCTCCAAGGGAGAAGTTCAAAAGATGTAAGAAGACGTAAAGTGGGAGACTGAAAATAGAATGTGTTTCAGGGAAACGGAAGCATTGCTGCGGGAGCGTGAGGAGTGAGGCATTTGGGGGGCGGTCCTGACAGGTGTGGATGTTACGGAGGAGTTAGCCCTGAGCAGGAAGCAGAGGAGGGGCCGGGGCCCCAGCAGTTGGGTGAAGGGGGTGCCACTCACGCAGATGAGACCATTCACACCACTGTTTCTTGCACTTGGACTTCTTGCTCCCTCCGGTTCCTCTCCCTGGGGTTCCCTGGGGTTCCCTGGGACACACCTGGCTCTGGCTGGCTTCTCGCCCTCACCTGGTCTTGCCCCCTGCACCTGTGGCCAGGTTTCTCTTCTTGAGAGGAAGCCAGAATCTCAACACTGCAGTCTCACCCAGGCCTATGCGCTTTCTTTTAAACCTCCCTGACGGAATCAAAGCTGTGCCCTTCGGGGACTGATCTGGTCTCCTCAGGCAGCCTCGGGACTTGTGCAGCTGATGGGGGGTGGGGGGGGGGGCAGAGGGGAGGTGGGCATTCCAGCGGAGCAATGTGACCCCAGAGCACTGGGGCCCTCTGGCTCGTCTAAAGCCGAAGAGAAGGGACGAACGTCAAGACGTCTCAAGCTGCCCCTTGTGTGGACACAGCGTCCAGGGACCGCTCCAAGAGGCCTTGGGGCCACCAGTTTTGTGGCCAGGATTTGTAGAAACAGAAAGCCCGGGGTGGACCCTCCCTCTGCCCTTGGTCGGGTGTGGCCTGACTCACACTGTCTGTACCTGTATTCCCTCACCTGTAAACTGGTCCACAACAGTCCCTCCCTTGTGGGCTGTGCTGGGGGATCACACGAGTTACTTCTTTTAGAGCAATGCCCGGCACACAGACAGCGTCTTACTGTCAGGGCTGGTGCTGTGCTTATTACTAGTATAGCCTCACCTTCCAAGGAGACTGCCAAGTCCCGGGCAGGGGTCCCTAGATGTGGCCCTCCGTCACCCAGAACTCCACGGAGCCTCCCATGCGATACCCACTGCCACGCACTGACACTGACCTTTGCCTCCAACCTGCAGCTGGTCCTGAACCCTGCGACCGCCTGGGGCTTGCCTTCTCTCCTACTCACCCCCCAACGCCCGCAGGCCCACTCGTTCATGAGCCCTGGCCCGATGCCCTCAAGCCCAGCACACGTTCTTCCCCTGTGGAGACCTTCCCAGGTCCTTGTCCACTCCGTGGTGTGTTTCCTTTTACTCCCTGTCGCCGCTAAATTGACACACAGATCCACGAAAGAACAAGAAAGAGGCTTTCCCAGAGAAGAAACCAGCCTGTTGCCACTTGTATGGGCCCGCCTCCACCGATGGATGTTAGGGCCTGTGGCCTGAACTATGCCACCCCAAGGGGCTAGGGCTGGGAGTGCGGGGGGAGGGGGGCACGCGGCATGCAGTGCGTGGGGAGGGAGACTTGTAAAGTCCTAAAGAGCTTTCCAGCTACAATCCCACAGTCGGAGTTCCCTCTGGCCTAAGCCTGCTGGCTGCATATCATTTCCTGAACATCTTAGTGAAAGAGGCCCCGGCTCACAATGGCACGTTGTTATTTCTCTTCGGGGACTCTGCTGGAACCAGGGGAAGCGGAGAGGCGGTGCCCGCGCGCCACGCGGGGCCCGCAGGAAAGTGCAACAGCGCCATCTAGTGGCCGTGTCATGCAATTGCGGAGATCCCCATGCTGCTACAGATCTTTTGCGCGGGGACGCGGTCCCTCCCCATCCGTGGTCACAGCGCCTATGACACGGCCTCCCGAGCTTCTTAGGTAACAAGAATGGCTACCGCTGCCACATCACTAACAGAAGTAAAAGCCAAAACGTGTACAGGGGGTTGACCTATTTGGCTTGGATGATGGTGAGGGACCCACCGGGGACACTGGACAGGATTCCTGGGACACCCCCGCCCCATCCCCCGGCTGTCTGGAACTCACTGCGGGGGGGTCTCTCGGGTCTCAGGTCCTCCTGCCAGGGCTAGCGCCAGCCTGCCTGGACTGTGCCTGTCTGCTCGGCTGTTACTAAAGGCCTCTTCCAGAGAGGGAAAGACTGTGTTCTTTTGATTAGAGACCTCAGAAAGGCACAGGTTCACAGACCTGAGCGTGCAGCAAGGTCACCTGGAGGCTTTGCTAAAACCAAGATTCCTGGGCCACAGCGGGAGGCTCTGATCTGTTCGTCTGGGGTGGGGCCTGAGAATCTGCATTTCTACCACAGTCTTGGTGATGCTGATGTTGCTGGTCTAGGGCCCCACTCAGACCCACTGCTTAAACCTCACAGTTATTTTAAAACAAAAACAAAAGCCAATTATTTAGGCTGGACTGCTTCTTCCTAAACATTTGGAAAGCCCCCCGTGGTCTGCACTTATCTGACTGCAGTTACACTGGCAGAGGTCCAGGACCTCGGGCTGGCCACTCTCTTTGAAAAGTGGGAGAGGGAGTTGGAGGACAAGGGAGAAATCTAAGAGCTGAACGCTGGGGCTTTCCCACCACCACGCTGTCACGGGTTGGAATCCACCAGGAGACAAAGTCATACCCAGCCCCAGGCCTGCTGACGCTGCAAAGACCCTTAGTTCCAACCACAGCATCGAGCGAGGCATTCAGGGCAGGATACCTACTGCCGACGTTCACGGAGGGCCAGCTGGAAATCATCTCTGCAAAATTAATGTTCGTGTGTGTTCCACAACCTTCGCAGAAAGACTCGTGCTGAGGGCATTTCATGCTGGAGATTTAGGAACACAAACGAGAAGCTTCTGCACTGGTACGACCAGCATGACTCCAAGACAGGCCTGTTGTCTCAGCCTGCAGTTTTGAGCATGCTCTGTCCCGACACCTAGGCCAATAAGCCAGCACATGTGTTCAGCCAATCAGAAGTGAGCAGTGCTCTGGGTGTTGTATGGAAACCAATTTGACAGTAAATTTCATATATTAAAAAATAAAAAATAAAAAAAAAATAAAAAAAAAAAAAGTGAGCAGTGCTCTTAGTAATAGCCTATCACATCCAGTCCAATCAGACAACAGGGGCATTCAGCCAATCAGAAGTGAGCACTGCTCTGTGCTTCCCCACATCACAGCCAATCAAACCATAAATAAGTTCACCCATTCAGAAGTGATTAATCGTTGAACCCCACCCACCAAAAATCTACAAAATTGTTTATACCTGCCCTGTTAAGAACTGGGTCCCAGTTGATATGGCTCTTAACTGCATTATACGTCAATTGAAAAAGGCGATTTCCTTGTAACTAGGAACTAAGTATTCATTACAAATGTTTGCCCGTGATAAAAATGTATACAAGCAGGAGAAAAGCTAGCACTTTCAGAGTTGACTTATCTATTAACACTACAGGCACTCTGCCCAAGGAAATGTTTTATTTTAAAATAAGAAAACAGGGGTCCCTGGGTGGTTCAGTCAGTTAAGTGTCCGACTTTGGCTCAGGTCATGATCTTGTGGTTCATGGGTTTGAGCCCCAAGTTGGGCTCTGTGCTGACAGCTCGAGCCTGCAGCCTACTTCAGATTCTCTCTCTCCCTCTCTCTCTCTCCCACTCTCTGCCCCTTCCCGACTTGTGTTTTCTCTCTCTCTCTCAAAAATAAAACATTAAAAATAAAATAAGGAGGGGCGCCTGGGTGGCGCAGTCGGTTGGGCGTCCGACTTCAGCCAGGTCACGATCTCGCACTCTGTGAGTTCGAGCCCCGCGTCAGGCTCTGGGCTGATGGCTCAGAGCCTGGAGCCTGTTTCCGATTCTGTGTCTCCCTCTCTCTCTGCCCCTCCCCCGTTCATGCTCTGTCTCTCTCTGTCCCAAAAATAAATAAATGTTGAAAAAAAAAATTTAAAAAAAATAAAATAAAATAAAATAAGGAACAAAAAAAAAAGATACACTCTGTTCTGGGTTATGTTCATCTTTATGATAACAGAGTAGCAAATGTAATTTTTTTTAATGGAGAAAGGGGTCCACTGAGGCAAAAGTGCCAAGGCCCATGGAGGTTCCAGGTCAAGAAAAAGAACAGAATTATATTGCCCTGAAGGCCAGTACAGCTCTAAGCGTAAATAGTTGTGTGTAACCTCTTTTCCTTACATTTTTACAAAAGAGTAAACTGGAGACAAAAAGAACCTCAGTCTGGACTCTTGGTTTCAAGTAACAACAACAACAAAAAAAACCACCTCAAACTGGCTCAGGCAAAAGAGAAATGTTTATCTCTTGGAAAACTCCTAGCTTCAGGTGCAGCTGAATTCAGGGGCTCAGTCAAAGCCACTAGGCTCCGGTGTCTGTCCATCTGTCAACTCCAGTTCCATTTTCCAGGCCCTCCCCTGTAGCCACAAGATGACAGCAGCCTTGCTACCCTCACCTCCCACCAGCCTCTCTTCAGGCAGCTGAGCCTCCCTCTGTCTTGACCAGCTCATGCTCTGACTGGCCTAGGTCCGGGTCACCTGCCCATCCCAAGCAGAACAGCCAACCTGACCATCCGGCTGCACGTGCCTTACAGGTGAGTGGTCTTTGCACACATCAGCACGTGGGATCACCCAACCAACCCTGGGGGCCACGATCTCATGATCCCCATCTCACAGATGAGGAGACTGAGGCCCTGACAGGTTAAACTGCTCATCCAGGATCCCCTGCCCGGAAAGCAGCAGGGCCGGAACACCGAACCTCATCTCCAGACTCCACGTGTGCGTTTGCCCGCCTTCCTACTGTCCTTGCAGTGTAAGAATCGCGGAGAGAAAATTATCACAGGCCCAAGAGAGGTGTAGGCGGGGAGGAAACCGGAAGATGCAGAAATCCCCACCGCAGGCCCTTGCTGGTCCGTTTGCTGGCTGCAGACATCGTTCCGAGTAAGTCTTTTGGATGCCAACCTCTGTCACACCCACATCACTCTTGCAATTTGGCCACGTGCACTACCACCTACATACTTTTCTTAAGTTAACTTGCCTATGATGCTTCCAAAAACGGTTGGGGGTTTTTTTTGTTTGTTTGTTTGTTTTTTAGAGAAGGAAAGGGAGAGAGAGGATCTTAAGCAGGCTCCATGCCCAGCACGGAGCCCGACACGGAGCTCAATCCTACGACCCTGGGGTCGTAACCTGAGCTGAGATCAAGAGTCGGATGCTTAACCGACTGAGCCACTCAGGCGCCTCCCCAAAATGAGTTGTTGTTTTTTTTAATTTTTTTTTTAATGTTTATTTATTTTTGAGACAGAGAGAGACAGAGCATGAACGGGGGAGGGGCAGAGAGAGAGGGAGACACAGAATCCGAAACAGGCTCCAGGCTCTGAGCCGTCAGCACAGAGCCCGACACGGGGCTCGAACTCACGGACCGTGAGATCATGACCCGAGCCGAAGTCGGATGCTTAACCGACTGAGCCACCCAGGCGCCCCCCAAAATGAGTTTTAAACATCATCTTCATATCACACCTTTAAATCGAAACAGTCTCACCCTTCCTCAAATGAAGACTCATGTCCAAATCAACTCAGAACTATTCGAAGTGGCCACTGCACCCACCCCACATCCCCTCACACCCCAGGCGGGGCCCACCGGCTCTCTCTGGGGAATCAGCGCGGATGGCTGCACCAGGACGCAATCACCGTGCTGTCCCGCGACGGTCCTCTCCAGCACGCCCACCATCCCCCACATACTCCGGGCTCCAGGCAAGGGAAGTCAGAGCCCTCTGGAGCAGGAGGCATGGAGAGCAGGCCCCACATGTGGCCAAGGCACTGCCGGCTTATAGCTTGGTCCCCTTCCCTCCATCACAAGGCTGCTGGTTCTGCCGCAGCATCAGGGTAGTTCATTTTGTGTGTCGCCTTGGGGTGAGGGTGTTTCCGGACGCAACTGGCACTTGAATCGGGAGACCGAGTGATGAAAGTGGCCCTCCCCACTTGTTGGGCACCGTCCAATCCACTGAGGGCCTGAAGAGAACGAAAAGGTACAGAAAGAGGGAATTCTCATTCATTCATTCTCTCTCTCTATACCTGACTCCATACCACTATACCTGACTGCATGACCTAAGACTTCAGTCTCCTGAGAGATCAGTCTCCCCCGCTTAGATGAGAACTTACATACGCCTCACTCCCGATTCTCAGCCCTTCAGACCCACACTGGATTTACACCAACTTTCCCGGGCCTCCGGCTTGAAAATGGCAGAACTTAGAACTTCTCGGCCTCCAGAATTAGATGAGCCAATTCCTTATAGGCAATCTCTTTTTAGAGCTAGAAAGGTAGGTAGGTAGTAGGCAGGTAGGTGGGTAGGTGGAGAGGGAGACAAATACTTCATTAATTCTCCTCCTCTGGAGAGCCCTAACACAGCTCCCTCAGTTGCTACCCTCACTGAGGTACGATGGTATTCAGAAGCCACAAGACCCTCGGTGGTTTCCAGCATGCTCTTGCCTGGCCGTTTATTCATCCCAGGTCCCTAACTTCCTTCTTGCATGATTATTTCCATGATGCTCCGGGTGGAGAGACCAAGGCAGCCCCGGGGGAGCCACGGCCACACACGCATCATTACCCACAGTCACTGTGACCAGCTGAACGGATGTATAGTAGTGTGAGCCTCCGTGGAGAGATGGGAAGAGACTTCACGACACCCAAAGGGAGCACCTCCCTGTCCAGAGATGGAAGCCAGCCCGAGAAGGATCCATGGCTTCCCACCCCACCCACCTGGTGGGGCAGAGATGGGCTAGGTCACAGTCCCCTGACTCCTGATACAACGTCTCTCTTACTTGATCAAGAATATTCCCACCTCAAAGTAAACTGGGTCAATTCAGGTTCCTAGCTCAAAGGACAGAGGGTACAAACCCCTCAAAGGAACAATCTAGAAAATGGGGCCAAAGTGATGAAAGATGAGAAGGGGAGAAGGGAGTCCAAATCACAGCTGGATGGTGACCTGTCCCTAAGTACCTGGTCCCCAGGGTTTCTTGAACCCATCTCCCAGGGGAGGCTGCTGAAGGGCTAGGAGAGCTGAGAGGGAGCGTGGGGGCAGGGGCCCGGGCAGAGGAGTACACCGGGGCCAGGACCTGCATTCCTCCCCTGCGAGTTCACCCACAAGTCAGGTGAATGCACTCTTCCCCAGGGAAGCTGGGTTTGGGCCTCCTGGGAGCCCCCCACACACACATAGTGGAGACAGAAGGAAGGGAATGTGCTGAGTAAGAAAAATTAAATGCCATCAAATGTCAAAAACGAGTCTGGCTGGGGGCGCTGGGTGGCTCAGTCAGCTAAGCGTCCGACTTTGGCTCAGGTCATGATCTCACGGTTCATGGGTTAGAGCCCCGTGTCAGGCTCTGGGCAGTTCGGAGCCTGGAGCCTGCTTCAGATTCTGTGACTCCCTCTCTCTCTCTCTGCCCCTCCCCTGCTCACACTCTCTCTCTCTCTCTCTCTCTCAAAAATAAATAAACATTAAAAAAAAATTTTTTTTAATGAGTCTGGCTGAAAGAGTGCTGCTCTGGGAGGCACCTTTAAAGAGAAAGAATTGAAATCGGGATCTGGAAGAGGTATCTGCACCCCCTTGTTCATCGCAGCATTACTTATGACGGCCAAGACATGGAAACCAAGTGCCCATTGATAAATGAACAGATAAAGGAAATGTGGTGTAAACATGCAATGGAATGTTATTCAGCCTTAAAGAAGCAAATCCTGACCTCTGTGGCAACATGCATGAAAGTGGAGAACATTCTGCTGAATGAAATAAAGCGGACACCGAAGGATAAATACTGCAGGATTCCGCGTATATGAGGCATGAATTCTGGTTACCAGGGGCTGGGGGAGGGGGAAAGGGAGATACTGTTCGGTGGGTATAAAATTCCAGTTATGTAACAAGAATGAGTTCTACAGAGCTAACCATACTGCAGAGCACCTCCAGTCAGCAATACTGTATTACACACTTCAAACTGGTGAAGGGGTTAGATCTCGTGTGAAGTGTTTTTTCACCAATCAAAAGGGACACAGGAAACTTCTGGAGGTGACAGATAAGTCCATTACCCTGATACTGTGGTGATGGCTTCACGGGTGTGGGCATGTGCACAAACTCATCAAATTGTACACGTTAAATATGTGCAGTCTGCTGTGTGTCAATTATGCCTCAATAGAGCGGGTTTTTTAAGAGAGAGAACCAAAGGGAATGATCTTCCCAGTTCCCTGCATCCCAGTGCTGATGGGCCACACAAATGGGTACAAGGGAACCAAGATGGCGCCATTCCCTCTGCCAGTAGGACACTCACTGCAGGTGGGTGGGTGTTTACCTCACAGTTTTCCATTCGTTCCCTTTCAAGACAGCATCGCGAAAGCACTCGGCCTGTGAAGGGTCTGGGGAGCAGGCGAGGCCTCCCAGTTTCCCCAGCAGCAAAAGGCGGCAGGCTGCATTTGAGAGCATTGGGGGCTCCTTGTCTTTATTTCTGTGTGGGCAAGCCTGTGGGGTTAATGAAGAAATGGGGAAACTTGTAACACGTCTGCACCCCTGGACTCACAACGAAAGCTAAGCATTTTCTCCTTTAAAATGAGAGAGATTTGGGCCCTTCTTAAGAATAAGTCCCAGCTGGGGTGCCTGGGTGGCTCAGTCGGTTAAGCATCTGACTTTTGATTTCAGCTAAGGTCATGATACCAGGGCTGTGGGATCAAGCCCCGCATCAGGCTCCCTGCTGAGTGTGGCACCTACTTAAGATTCTCTCTCTCTCCCTCTGTCCCTCCCCACTCCCACTTTCTCTCTCGCACTCTAAAAAAAAAAAAGAAAGAAAGAAAAGGAAAAGGGGGCACCTGGATGGCTCAGTTGGTTGAGTGTCCGACTTCGGCTCGGGTCATGATCTCACAGTCTGTGAGTTCGAGCCCTGCACCGGGTTCTGTGATGATAGCTCAGAGCCTGGAGTCCGCTTCGGATTCTGATTCTCTTCGGATTCAGATTCTCAGAGCCTGTCTCCCTCTCTCCTGACACCTGCTCGCACTCTCTCTCTCTCTCTCAAAAATAAACACTAAAAAATAAATAAATAAATAAATAAATAAATAAATAAATAAATAAATAAAGAGGAAGGAAAAAGAAGTCTGTCTTGCCACATCACGGAAATTCAGGGGCTGGGGTGGCAAATTAGTACCATAACAAAACCAGTTAACAGAGGCAGGTACGTGCAGTCTGCGCCACTATTTCTTTATAAAGCTTGGTGTTTCCAACCACAACGAAAGACGCCCACCCTGGCCAGGCTGGGCATCTTCCGTTTCTGCAGGAAGGCAGGTGGGTGTCCGCGGGCCCCAGGACCCCCACTTGGGGCTGCGGTCCTGGGCGGAGCAGGCTTTGGTTTGTGCTCAAGGCTGCCATCATGTGGCCGCCGTGGGTATGCTCAGGAAACTACCCGGCGTTAGACAGGTTCCTGTTTTCTGCAAGTCTGTATCAAGGTCCCGTGTCTCCCGCTCATCTGCCACCAGCCAGAATGGGGGCTTCAAGATACAGATCAAGAGGAAAATCAAGTTCTAATGTTGCCATGCAGGTCTGAATCTTCCGGGGCACTTTCCCAGCCTTACCGTGGACTTCAACTATACCCACGCTGTGATTTCTCTTCTAAACGGGGAAGAACTTGCTCACCAGTCAGCACAGTAGGAAGGCCCGAGATGTGAAGCGTCCCCAAGCACTGGCCTGGTCTCTGCCGGGTCAGCTTGCAAGCCCCGTCCTCATAAGTAGCAGTTAAAGTGGTCCATCCGTGTCTCAAGACCCGGGCTCTCAGCTTGCTCTGAAGCCATGACGGAGCAAGTCTGCAGACACCCGGGACTTGAGAGCTAAAGGCATCTGTTAGTGTGGGGCAGGGTTTCTCGGCCTTGGTGTGACAATTCAGGCCGAGGTTGCAAGGGCCACCCCGGCCTTTTAGGATGCCGGGCGGCCTCCCTGGCTTCTACCCACCAGCTCCAGTTCACTCCTCATCCAACTGTGACAACCAAAAATGGCGCCAGACGTGGCCAAATGCCCCCGCGGGGGCCAATCGGCACCCATAGAGAACCACTGTCTAGGGGTATACTCGTTGCTATTGCCTCTGTTAATAAACAACCACGCATTTAGTGGCCTAAAACTGCACGGTTTATTATCATACGGTTCTGGAAGGTGGTCTCCCGGAGCTAAAACGAAGGTGTCCACAGCACTGTGTTCCTCCTTAAGGCTCCAGGGGGAGAATCTGCTTCCTGGCTTCTTCCGGGTTCTAGAAGCTGCCTGTATCCCCTGGCACATGGCCCTTTCTTCCACACTGGAAACCCCTGATGGTGGGTGGAGTCTCTCTCACAGCACATCCCCCTAATGATGTCTTTTGTAGCCAACCTCCCGCTGCCTCCGTCATTTAAGGGCCCCTGTGACTACATGGGGCCCATGCGGGTAATCCAGGATAATGTCCCCATTCTGAGATCTCTGGGAAGTCCCCTTTACCACCTGAGGGAATATAGTTACAGCTTCCGGGAAGTCTGACACGGACATCGGTGGGGGGTCATCATTTAGCCAGTCACAAGGGAGTACAAATGTGACTGGCTCCAGCTGGCGAGTGACACAGCCAGCGAATGGTGAGAAGGACAGCTGTGTCTGGGTCCTAAACCCCTGTGTCGCCAGACAAATCTCACCTGTATACTGGTGTGGGCCCTCCAGCTGCCAGTTCATAGACCTGGACTCACTTTGACTCACACCTTCATTTCACTGATGAGGACCCCGGGTTCCCCAGAAAGGAAGCTGCCATCCCAGACCCCAGTGAGGGGCCAGGCTGGAACCGGGCCCCATGCTCTTTTCAGTCTCGGGACACAAACCCCTGGGTTACCAGGCACCCCCAAAGGCAAACATTTCTGACGGTGGGATTTCAAGCTGTGCGTCGTCAGCAGCCCACATCCCCCTGGAGGCTCGAAGACTGTGCGCATCGGCCAAGGAGCCTGCCCTGAGGGATGGGATGTGCAACAGCGAGGGCACCGGGACTCTGCCAGGCACTGACAACGCATGCTCAGAGTCTGGCTCTGTGCTACACGTGAGGACACAGGGCATCCCTGAAAGACGTGGAAAAGAAATGACCGGTTCGTTGGCTTTGAGATCTCATTGGAGCAGGGGTGGGATGGGAGGGGGTGGCAGGAACTCTCAGACAGATTTGGGGGCTCCAGAGTGGAAAGGAGGTACGCCCCATCCCGGCCTGGAGTTCCCAGGGAAGGCCCCAAAGGGCAGCCTGAGCCCCAGACTATGGAGGTTACACGGGGGGTGCCAGGGCTCGCCCCACAGCAAAGCCACAACGGTCCCAGGGGAAAGCAAGGGGTTTCCCACGTGGCCAGAAACAACAAGGCACAGGTCACAAGGAAATCTGCAGGCTGCAGCATCTCGTCCCGGGGGGGGGGGGGGGGGTACCCAAGGAAGCACCCACAGATGCCTGCGGGGCCGCAGGGCAGGAGTCGGGTGTGGAAGGCTGCCAGTACAGCCCGTGGTGCCCACGTGGCTGGGCATCTGAGACCAGGCACTCTGACAGGACAACGGTACGCGTGAGCCGCTGCCAGTGTGGGCAGGACAGACCCAAGCCAAGAGGTGACATCCCGTCCCCACCAAGGCCCTGCCCTGGGAAGCCCCAGAAACGAATGCCCACGGAGGGAGGCCAGAAAAGGCCCGCGTTCTACCTACAGCGGTACCTTTAAGTATGTTCCTTATGGGGTGCCTGGGTGTTTGAGTCAGTTAGGCATGTGACCCTTGATTTCGACTCGGGTCATGATCCCGGGGTCCTGGGATGGAGCCCCACATCGGGCTCTGCGCGGAGCATGGAGCCTGCTTGATATTCTCCCTCTCTCTCTCTCTCTCTCTCTCTGACCCTCTCCCCTGCTCGTGCTCTCTCTCTAAAAAATGAAAAGCATATTCCGTATAGTTCCTTATGTAGCTTATGTAGATTTAATTTATACAAATTTTCTAAATTACTTTACAAACATAATACACACGTTTGGAGATATATATATATGTATATCTCCTACATATATATATATATATATATATATAGAGAGAGAGAGAGAGAGAGAGAGAAATATATATGTATATTTTGAACATATATTTATATTTTGAAACATATATATATGAAATATATATATGAAAAATATATATATAAAAAAAAAATATATATATATATATATATATATATATATATATATATATGAAACGATGTGGTTTTTACCTGCTTCTGTTGGTAACCTGAGAATCCAGCAAACATCCGCCAAATCAGGCCAGTGTACAGCCAAGTAGGAATAACAACCAAGCCTATTCCTGCAATTCACACGGAGCCAGGAAGACTGTACCACCATCCACCCAAGGGCACGTCCTCCAATTCCATGGAATTCAAACAGGGGCCGAGCACCCAGAGACCAAAGGAGCCATCTGCTCAGTATCCACCTTGTACAACAGCCATGAGCTGCCCACTGGGGCGTGGGTGCCTTGAGTCGGGGGCAATGAAGGCTATGAAAGGTCACAAGCTCTGCAGCTCATCTGCCCACTGCCCAGCGTCACTGTTGGGAGAGGTTACCTTCTAGAAAGCCTGCAGAATACATTCAGGGAAGCACTTCTGTTGCTGCACCATTTGTAGGATCTTTCTTACAGGAAATTACTTTCTCATAAGGTCTCAGTAGATACTGAAAATGACAGAATGCCCAGACCCCTGGATGTCCGGTTGGGTGCTGGGCTCGCAGACCCGTGACTGGGTCGCTGTGGTTTCCAGCTCATCTCTCTCTTGCCTGGCCACTGGGACATTCTGCACCCTGTGTGAAACGGCGGGAGGCGGAAGATAAAATTGGCCAAGGAATTTCACAGCTTCTCAACAGGGAAACCCCCACACCTAACTTCCAAACCTCCAGTCGCTGACCATCTCTCCCTAGAAAGAGAACTCAATCAAAATCAAAACTTTTATAATGCTTCTCGCAGAAAATGGGGGTTTTAGAAACTGTCTCGTGATCTGTGGGGCCCCTAGGGTTTCTGCAAGTAGCCACCCAGTTGGATTTATGTTTCTTCCTCGCCCCAAAGGGCATGTTCTCAAAGCCTTCCTGGAACGAAGTATCTGATGCTAATATAGCCTGAAACCCCACTTCCTGAAAGAAAACTTGTTCAAGGAGCCAGTACACAGCAGTGAACGTCCGCCACCAGGACTAGACCCTGCATTCGTAAGGCAAGCTTCTATAGGACCACGGATTCCCAACATCCTCTGCCCACCCTGCATCTGTTTTGTTGTTGCTGCTGCTGTTCTGCTTAGCATAATGTGTTTTTTAAGTTTATTACTTATTTTTTAGAGAGAGAGAGAGAGACAGGGAGACAGAGAGAAAGATAGAACAAGCTGGGGAGGGAAAGAGAAAAGGGGAGACAGAGAATCCCAAGGAGGCTCTGCACTGTCAGCAACACAGCCTGATGCGAGGCTCAAACCCACGAACTAGGAACCAAAACCAAGAGTTGGACGCTCAACTGATTGAGCCACCCAGGCGCCCCAGCATAATAAGGTGTTTAAGGTTTATCCAGTGTAGCATGCATCAGTACTTTACTCCTTTTTGTAGCTAAATATTCCATTGTATGGATTTACCACATTTTGTTGATCTGCCTACCAATCTATGGGCTTTGGGAATGATTTCAGTTTGGGGCTATCATCGATAAGGTGCTTTGAACATTTGTGTACACGCTTTTATGTGGCCGTATCTCTTCAGTTCTCCTGGTTACATACCCAGAAGCGGAATTTCTGGATCATATGGTCAGCTTGGGTTGGAGCAACCTGCAGGGCAATGCCCCTCTCACAGGGCATGAGCCTGGGATCCAGGGATGGCTTTCTTCTAATGATTGCTTTGTGGATTTTGCTGTATTCATTGTAGAATCAAATAACTTTCTCCCCAATAACTCCCTTTAGATGGAGTGCACTTTAAGACCCAATCATTACTACTCCACCAAATACACAAGCAACCAAAGAAAAGTGGACAAACTGCGCATCATCAAAAACCCAAAACGCTGTGCCTTCAGTGACACTATCAAGGAAGCGGACAACCCACAGAATAGGAGAAAATATCTGCAAATGATGTATGTGAAAAGAGACTTGTATCCAGAATATATAAAGAACTGTTACAACTTAATAAAACAAAGACAGACCAGTAAAGAAATGGGTAAGGGATCTGAGTAGACATTTCTCCACAGAAGACACACAAAGAGCCAACAAGCCCATGGAAAGGTGTTCCACATCGTTAGTCATCAGGGAAATGCACATGAAAACCACAATGAGACACCTGCTAGTTCTCAAGCACCAGGAAGGATGCTGTAGTCAACAAGACGAATAGCAACCAGTGCTGGCTGGTATGGGGATAGACTGGAACCTTCATACACTCCTGGAGGGCATGCCAAATGGGGTCATCCCTTCGAAAAAACAATTTGGCAATGGCTCAAAAATAGGTTACCTTCTGACCCAGAAACTCCACTCTGGGGTATATACCCAAGGGAACTGAATAACATGTCCACATAAAAATACTGACAAGAGCCAAGAAATCGATCTAAAAATGCATTCATTGGTATATGAATAAATAAAATGCGGTATATCCATACAACGGAATGTTATTCAGCTATAAAAAGGAATAAAGTACTGATGCGTGCTACAATGTGGATGAATTTTAAAAATGTTACATCAAGTGAAAGAAGCCAGATGGAAATGACCACACACAGTATAATTCCACCTGTAGGACATGTCCCAAACAGGCAAATCTAAAGAGAGAGAAAGTAGATTTGTGGTTGCCTAAGGCTGGGGGGGGGGGGGGGGGGGATGGGGTGGAAAGGGACAGACTGCTAATAGGTGCGGGGTTTCTTTTTGGGGTACTGACTGAGCACTGATCGCACAACTCTGCAAATATACTAAAAAAAAAAAAAAGGAACTATATACTTCGAATGAAATTCATTTTATGGTTTGTAACAAAAACAACACAGCGCACACGCACACACACACACACACTTTACGGACATTCCTCATGGACATTCCAAGCTATGTGGAAGGAAACCCTGCACAGAGCCCGACCTAAACCAACTGTGTCACTGGCCAGAGAGGGGGTTGCTCAGAGCCCCAGTGTGTTTCCTTCTAACTCTGCAGGGTTGTTTTTTTGTGTGTGTGTGTTTTTTTTTTAACATCTTTAAATGAACTACACCAACACATCAGTTCTTCTCCCTTGGGAGGATGTTTTTATTGAACAGGAACTTCAACAAACCCCTGAGACATTTTCATCAGTTCGTTTCCAGGTAAACACAAAGCACCAGCCATTCATGCCAAACGGTGTCAAGTTCACAGCACCCATTGTGTCACAGGTTAAAGGCCAGGCCTGCCACCACACACAGAGCACCCCCTTGGCCGCAGATTCCACTGCAAGTCCACTTTTATGGTCCGTGCCTCCTTCACACAGAGTCCACATGCACTGGGGACTTCATGCAGTCTCCATATGGAGCTCTGCACTCTATTTCTTTCCACTGGACTCTTCCCTCTTTCTAATGGGTGTAAGACAAACAACTCCGGGGAACACTCTAGAAGAGACCCTTCCAGAGAGACCGGTTTCCTTGAGTCCAGTAATCACATTTCACTTATCTATATACCTACCCCCAGTGCCCAGCACAGAGCTTGGCCCTGAGCAAACATGTTAAATATCCAGGGTTTTTAAAGTTAATTTATTTTCAGAGATTACGCACACATGCACGCACACGCATGGGGGAGGGGCAGAGAGAGAGGGAGAGAGAGAATCCCAGGCAGGCTCTGCACCGTCAACAACACAGCCTGATGCGGGGCTCAATCTCACGAATGGCAAGTTCTTGACCTGAGCTGAAATCAAGAGTTGGACGCTTAACTGACTGAACTACCCACGTACCCCCTGGATACTGGTTGTACAACAGGATGGATGGATGGATGGATGAGTAGAGGGATACACAAATGGACAGATGTGGGCAGACAGGTACGTGGACAGACAGTTGGATGGACGGACAAACAGGATGGACAGATGGATGGATGGGTATCAGGACAGATGAACAGACAGGTGGGTGGATGGATAAATGAATGGAAGGACAAACATGGTCAGACGAGTGGATGGACAAATGTGGACAGATGGACAGCTGAGTGGATGGACAGATGGATGGACAAATGTGGACTGATGGATGGAGACAAGTGGGTAGGTAAATAGACAGATGGACTAACAGGTAGAGGAAAAGACAGACAGATGGGTGGATGAACACACAGATGGATGAATAAATAATTAACAGAGGTCCCATCACATGTGCCCTCTGTCCACTTAGGGAAACAGCAGTGAGTATCTGGTGCTGGTGGTCTGGTGGTCTCCTCCCTAAACCCAGGCTCCAGGATAGGAATTTACTACACCCCTAAAAAGCTAAAACTGTTCTTCCATCCATCTCTAGAGTCTAGCAACAGATGAACAGAAGGAAGCTGTCACCCCTCACCCTTGAGGTGATCTATTACCGTTCATTCCCCATGCAGTTGAGGACTGCCTCTACACTGGCGCTGGGGACACAAGCAGCAACTGAGCAGACCCAGGGCTGACCCTGGTGGCGACTCATGGGGCTCACAACTGAGTGCCCGGTGTTTTGAGAACATGTAGGAAGGGAAGAAGGAGGTGGTCAGGAAGGGACATCTGAGACTAGATGTAGGAGTAGGAATCAGACTGATTGACAAGCTGTGTGTGTGTGTGTGTGTGTGTGTGTGTGTACACACGCATAAGAGGGGTAGGGAAGGGAGAGTGACAGAGAGGGAGGAGGGGAGGAGGGAGAGTGAAAGAGAAAAAGGAGGACAGAGAGAAAGACAGAAGCACAGAGGGAGAGAGGAAAAGGCACATGCCCATGGCAGAACAAGTGCATGAGCGCTGACCTTGAAGCAAGGGCACAGGTGCGTCTGATGGGAAAGCCCAGGCAGCTGGGATATAGAACGCAAGGTAGGCGTGCCCAGAGATGGGAGCAGAGTCATCAGGGCCCTCTGTGACAGGCCTGGATGCTCCAAAGATAGTGACAGAGCCCCAGAGGGGTGTCCCCAGGGAGAAGATCAGGTCTGCATTCACACGGAAACAGGAGCCGGGACCGCGTTGCCTGCCCCAAGACGACTCAGCCAGCTTCCTCTGGTTAGAATCCTACTGAACATCAGTGAGACTACGCCAGCTGCAGAGAAACCCCCGCCACAGCTTTCAGGGAGCAGGCTCTGGGACCTCATGAAGCAGCCTGGACCGCGCCTTACCCCGTGGAAGGCCTGCTTCTCCTGTCCTCACTGGGCTCTTACGGGCAGGGGGTCCCTCGGTTCAGCTCCAAAGCCCTAACAGTGGCCGAGCACACGCCCCAAGCAGGGCCGTGTAGGTAGCCGAGGAGGCCACTGTCACACTCGGGGTTGGCTGGTACCTTTAGACTCACCTTTACCAGTATGGGTCTTTTCCCTCCAGGCACCAATACACTGGAAGAGCCATCAGCCCAGAGCCCCCTCCAGTGGCTTCCCCTCTGAATCAGGCCATGGCTGAGATCCTGACACCGCCTGGAGCCTGCTCTAAGTGCCTCCTGTATGCGAGGCCAGATGTGACCGAGGGACCCATGGGTGGTTTGCACCAGCCAATCCCAGCCACTGCCCTCGGGGAGCTTCTGATGTGACTGAAGTTTCTCTGGAAAAGAAACGTGCCTCCCTAGAAACCCTTCTGGTGTCTGTGGTCTCACAGTGACATCTGGGCTGGCGTGAGCAAACCTGAAACAGATCTCTGCAGTGCAGGCTGGAATGGGCATGGCCCTTCTCTGAGCTTCAAGAAAGAGGCACGTGCGTGTGGTTCCGGTGAGATCTTTACAAACCCCCCCCCGAGTAACAGAAACTACACTAGGTTAAACAAACGAGCTTCTGAAATTCGAGCTTGGGAAAATAACTACCTGTACCTCTTTAGATCTTTGTGCTTGAGGAACGCAGCACTTTCTCAGGCTTTCTATCACCTGGGCCCACAAAACAAGCCTGAGGTAGTCAAGGTCTGTGCGGTCACCCTCTCCTCGAAGGAGAACACAGCAAGGACAGAAGCCAGCTCCCGGCCACAGGAGCATGGAGTGACAGGGGCAGCTCTCACACCCGTGGCCCCTGGGGCCCAGACAGGCCCCTCAACAAGAGTCAGGATGGCGTCTGGGAGTTAGGAGCTGGGCCGCACGTGCTTCTTCTGGGACTCCCAGGCCAGTCCTGCATCCAGCACAGTCCTCTTGGCTTCCTGCCTGGCCGGCTCGGCCCCACAGGCTCGCCCAAGCCGCCCTGCTTCTTCTTCCACTCCGCAGTCTTCATCACTCTTTGTCTGTTCCCGTTCTCCGCTGGTCCTCTCCTGAATCAGAAAAAAAAAAAAAAAAGAAAAAATCAACGAAGCTCTCCAATGCTGGCTGGAACAAGCCCACAGTGTCCTGGCCGGGCCCCTGCACTCACTGTGTGCTCAGATTCAGAACGGCTGAGCCGGGTTCCAACACCCCAGCCGGCCACAGGGACGCTGTATGTTGTTCTTAAGATGCTCTGGACACGTATTTACTGATGGGAACATACTTCCTGAAGGGAACTGAAGAGCCCAGCCCATGGAGATCTGAGAAAGGGCAAAGCGAGCAGCACTACTTTAAAAGGTGGCACGCTTATGCTTGAGCACATGGACGTCCCAAGATGCCTGCCCACGGGCGGGACATCACACTGAACACCTCCTGCTCCCTTCAAAGGCCTTCGAGGTTTAAATGCAAACTCAGCGATCCGCAAAGAGGCAAAGCACAATACTGTCAGTTCGGTGGCCTGGTAGAATCGTCAGTGAGCCAAATTTTCCATTGCAAACCAAGGAAAATGAAAGCCCCCTCCTCCGCCCGCTTTTCTAAAACAATCCAGCGCTTACTGGGATAGATCATGCCTTTGGTGTCGCGTCTTCTATCCCCGTATCATCTACTTTCCAAAATAAGCAGTACTGCCCACAAGTTGCAACTGTTAAGTTTGGGAGCTTTAAAATCATTAATAATTCTTCAGGAATTCAAGAGCAAACACCCTTCTGTGGCCGAGAAGGGGCGTTATCAGAACTATCTTATACCGGCCAACGTCTGTCTTGGCTTCGGGAAGATGCCTCATGGAATCACATCGCTTCAAAGCAGACCACTAAGGTGGACCACTAAGAAATACTTAGCAGCCATCCTTGTCGGTGGGTCTATTCTCTCATCACTCTGGGCTCCACAATGACCTAATGCCATATTCCATTTTGCAGCATCTGGGCTTGGAGGCGTGGAGGAGGAAAGAAAGAAATTTGTCCGCACATTTGCTCCACTTGAAAGACACTGGTCCATGGCAGAATGTGAAATTCAGATTTTCCAATACTTCCTTCACAGAGCAGGGTGACGCTGATTGCCACGTGTTCTCTGTTTAGTTCTGGCTTCGTTAGAGCTTGTGTAGCTCAGAGAAGAGGACCGTGAAGAGTCTAATTACGAAGGCCTCGCCTCATGCCGCAGCACAGAGACTCCGAGTGTGAATCAACAGCCCGCTGCCGTGGAGAAACCCACAGCCAAGGTGGTGAGGGAGAGGCCTCGTGGGTTCAAAGCTTTGCTAAACAAGCACAACGTGATTGCTAAGAAAACAAGACACATTCCCAGAATGACACATTCACCACCGTACCTTCTTGCCTCCTTCACGACCAGACATTCTGGGTCCATCATCTGGAGAAGTCCGCCCACAACTGCTCACGTCCTCCTGGGAATTTCCCGGGTGTGCTGCCCTCCCCAAGCAAGAGAGTGGCATAAGCAAATGGAGGTGGCCCCGAGGGAGCAGACAATCAAAAGATTAACAGTACAGCAGGGACCCTTCTGAAAGTACCGATCGCCACGACCCAATTCTATCCTCATGAACTTCACTGTGACACCTGCTACAGTGCCTTCTGGAGAAAAGGGAAACTTGCCAGGTTTGGGGAGACATGAAGCAATGGTTCTACTCAAGCATGTCTCCCATCCAGCTACTAAGCAGGCCCTTCCCTGCTTAGCTTCCAAGATCAGAGATTGGGAGTAGAGCCGTAGGCACTACTCAAGCATTGCTGAGCTGGAATTCTTTTCTTCCAATTATCTGGACACTAAACGGAGTTAGGCTTGCAGAGCTATTCCTAGGCCCTTCTCTTTGCTCGCTGGAATTGTTACTCACAAGAGAACCCATAGTCACCCTTGTTAATTCAGCCCTCCTCCCACTTTCCAAATCAGACCGAACTTGGAAAGGATAACTTTGCTGTCCCACTGTGTACTTCCTACATCCCAAAATCCATACGTAGAGGTAGGTGATTTGGCGGGGGGGGGGGGGGGGGGGGGGGGGGGGGGCACTCAGATGCTTTAGGAAGAAAATAGTTTTCCAGTTGAGCTGAAAATGCAAGAAACACATTTTTTCAAATAAAAATAAATACATTATTGAAACGTTACCTATACAGGTAAATTTTATTTAGACTCTATAAATTAGCCAACTTTGGTTTGGCAAAATTGAATCCTAAGCAGTGAAAAACACCAGAGTACTTCAGGGCTCCCTTGGGAGTTTCTATATAATGCAGTAATGATTCCTCATGTACTTCTCTTTGCAAAAGTAAGCTCATAAATGAGTTCAGAGACTCAGCCTTATTCACTACTATATCCTTATCACCTCAACCAGTGGCCTGGCACTGGGAGATCCTCCATTAGAGTAATCTAGTGAATGAATGAATGAATGAGTGAATGAATGAATGAGAATGCATGAATGAATGAGTGAATCAGAGAATGAAGCAGACAATTCAGTATATTCTACACTTCCTGATGTGTGAAACTATCTTTTTATGCGTTACAGACAAAGCGTGCTTGGTAACTATCAAATGTTTACTTGTATTTTATTCCTAACCAATAACAGTTCAATAATTTTTAAATTTTTTTTTTTTAACGTTTTATTTATTTTTGAGACAGAGAGAGACAGAGCATGAACGGGGGAGGGGCAGAGAGAGAGGGAGACACAGAATTGGAAGCAGGCTCCAGGCTCTGAGCTGTCAGCACAGAGCCCGACGCGGGGCTCGAACTCACGGACCGCGAGATCGTGACCTGAGCCGAAGTCGGCCGCTTAACCGACTGAGCCACCCAGGCGCCCCTCAATAATTTTTAAAAATGAATGCTCTAGGGGCGCCTGGGTGGCTCAGTCAGTTGAGCGCCCAGCTTCAGCTTGGGTCATGATCTCGCGGTCCGTGAGTTTGAGCCCCACGTCGGGCTCTGTGCTGAGAGCTCAGAGCCTGGAGCCTGTTTCAGATTCTGTGTCTCCCTCTCTCTGACCCTCTCCGTTCATGCTCTGTGTCTCCCTGTCTCAAAAATAAATAAATGTTAAAAAAAAAAATGAATGCTCTAATTTGGAAGCACGAGGATAAGAATCCGAGAAGCAACCACACAGGTAGGTCACAGTAAGTTACCATCCAGGAGTTACTACTATATGGGACGCAGTAGGTGACAATGGCCGCTAGAGGGAGCCACACAACCTTTCAAAGAGCAGCATTAGGAAAAACCCATCCAGGATGATGGTACTGCTATGCACTTCCCACCATAGCTCACACCGCCAAATTGCTGTAACTACCGCACTATGTCATGTCCAACTCCCCCAAAAAAGCTGAGACAAGCTCAGAGCTGCAAGCATCAGATTTTTAGAAAAAGGACCCTGCCCGCCCCCCCCCCCCCCGGCCCCAGCTCAGAGTTCATTCACATCTTTTTATATACATACACCATAGCTTTAAAAATTAAATGTAGCGGCTCAATCCGTTGAGCATCTGACTTCAGCTCAGGTCATGATCTCACAGTCCGTGAGTTCGAGCCCCACGTCGGGCTCTGTGCCGACAGCTCAGAACCTGGAGCCTGCTTCAGATTCTGTGCCTCCCTCTCTCTCTGCCCCTCCCCCATTCACACTGTCTCTTTCTCAAAAATAAAATAAAAACATAAAAACATAAAAAAATTAAATGTAAATAAAATTCTTTTCCCTGTGGATAACAATTGAATCTATTAAAAACTCACCTGGGAAGAAAGCAACGCTATAACCTAAACAATGAAAACAATGATTTTTAAAGCTGTGTGCAATTATTTCCTGCCTCCAGCCACATTTTTGTAAAAGAACACTCAACTGCCAGAGGATTCAATTTCATCTCCTCCAGTAAAGAAACTTAAGGCATGTGCAAGCTAACTGAGAAGTCACACCAGACAGAATTATGATCCTATTGGTCAAGTTTCAAAGGCTTCATATGTAACTGAGTGTAGGAAGAAAAAAAAAAAATTCCCACAAACTCCTTCTCTCAAAAGTTCTGAAAACGCTGTAAATATTTTCAGGGCCATTATAAGCCACAGATGTTATCAACAGGCAAGATCGTGCAAACTTTAAAAGACCTCGTCCATAAATGACGCTGCTTCAAAAAATAGATTTTGAAACCCTGGAAAGGAGCACAAGTTAATTTCCCTTTGGAACATTGTAAAACGTCCATGCCTTACTTAGAATGTAAAAAACAATTGGCTCCCCCGGGCTTCTTGCTTACAGTTCTACTGCTACAGCACATGAAACTGTAGGAGCCCTCCAAAATAACAGCCAGAAATAAAGAAACAAAAGATAGAACTTGAAAAGCAGAACAATTCAAGAAAGCAACTCTAAGAATAACGGGCTGGTTAAAAACTAAAATTAAATTAAATGGCTGTGTGACATTTCCAGGCAAAAGAAGATTCCAGAACCTGCACTGTGGGGTGACCTGTGGGAAAACCTAATGGGCTAACACAGATTTCCATGAAGGCAGACAGACTGTAAACTGAGAAAATGCAGAGCATCTGGGCTAATCTGTGATTGCATTTGCAGCCCCCCACTCACCAACCTGGAAAAAACCTGAAATGTCAATGCTGACAAAATTGTTACAAGATGAAGCTGGCTGGCTGAAAACCTTCCTGACTGAATTAAAATCCTGACTGCTGGCCCTGGGGGGACACAGAAGTTGTGGGTGAAACCCGGAACTAGCCATGATTTATACAGGGAGTGAAAAGATCATAATTTAGCATTTTTTTAATTATATAGTTTTAATTATCTAATTATACCCTGATCATAACGATGACCCTTCTTCCTTCAAAGGACTCAAAGCATGCTTCTGGAACATTCCCCGTGCAAGTTCCCTCATTTGCTGTTTTAAAGAGAGAGTTGGCAAATCTCACAGTGAGTTAAAGTGACAGGTCTGGCATCTGACTTCCAGCTCAGTTTCCTGTGACCAGACCACACCAACTCTCAGCTCTTGAAATAACCCCAGTGGAATTCTCCTCCGAGGAAAGCAGTCTCCCCAATTATGCGAACACGTTCTCCCACTGCTTACCCCCCTCCAGCCTGTGCAATTTCCACATTATTTCCACGTTCTGATATGCAACACTTTTTTTTTTCCTTCATTCCCAGCCAAGGAGCTGCAACATCCAAGACACAAAGGCCAAGTCCACGTGGGAGCTGCAGGCTCATTTGTGACGTTTCTTGATAAACCCACGCGGCTGGTCAGCTTAGTGCATGGGGATCCGGGCAAGCTCCCCTTTCATTTCTAACTGTGGATGCCACAGGGCAAGTCACTTAACCGCCTCATTAGGATCACAGTCACAGCCCTACCATGGCCTCCTTCCCAGGTGCCTGGTCACCCCATTAATATCTGCAGAGCTCCATTAAGCCTTCTAGCTGAAAGGCACCATAAAAGCAAAACCTATCACTGTTATCATCAATAAACTCCAAGACGCTCTTCCCTGTCACGACCTAACGTAAATCAGTTACCCACGTGGAAAGCCCACGGAGGCCTAATGAGCTACCTACAGCCTGGGAAATGGCATTTGATGTTGACAGGAGCTTTCTTCCCCGGGGGCGGGGAAGGAAAGCCAGTGCTTTCACTTTGGCGGGTGAAACTTAAAACTGTTAGGCCCTCCTGAGCCTCCCACCCACACACAGCACCTGCAGCCTGAAAGGGTTTGCCGGGATTCAGCCCTGCCCTCCAAGGCCCTCTCCCTGAGCACTGAGCGGAGAACCAACAGCAATGTGCAATCCATCCGGAGTGCAATCCATCCCCGACGTGGGAGAGGAGGAAGGCACACTGTCAAAAAGCAACTTGGGGAACCAGACACAAGTGAATCTGGTCTTCCCACCCCATCTCTCCTTGGGACCCTCTGCCCGTTCTCATTGCTTGAAAACACCCTCCATCAAAACCCCGCCGGCAAACACACCGTGGTGCTATAACAACCTCAAACTGAAGACAATGCCTGTCTGTAACAGGGACTGCCCAAAAAAACACCTCCATACAGCAGCTTACTATGCTGCCAATAAAAAGGGCGGGGACAAAGTACTCATTTGCAGAACGCTGTCTCTGCAATGCTACCACTTACGTATGCCTGCCATCTCCCCCAAGGGAAGGAGGGGGTGCATGGAAGCCTTGCTCTTCAAGGTAAACCCTTGTGTGGCCTTCCAATTTTTAACCAGGTGCACACATTAGACCTCTTCTGGGTTTCAGTGATCCCTTCGAGTTATAAACAGGGAGCCACTCTGTCCCAGGGAGCTTCTGATTTAGTTAAATTGGGGGAGATCTTCATCAAAGTCCAGAAGGTGTGGTTCATTCGGGAAAGGAAGGTAGACCAAGGACAAGAAGCCACGACCCCGGAGGCGCCTGGGTAGCTCAGGCGGTTGAGCGTCTGACTCGGTATCAGCTCAGGTCCTGATCCCACCATTAGTGAGATCAAGTCCCACACTGGGCTCTGAGCTGATAGTGCGCAGCCTGCTTGGGATTCTCTCCCTCCCTCTCTCTCTCTCTCTCTCTCAAAATAAATAAACATTTTAAAAAAGAAATAAACAAGAAGGCACCACCCTGGTCTCACTCCCTCCTCTGTTCTTGCAACAATAAACATAACACCTGCCCGGGCCTGACTCCATCCGTATGCATTAACCTGTGCTTCAAAGGGCACTTTGTTCAATGTGACTCACAGTCTGGAAGTCTTGACTGTTGCAGTTGAACCTTCAGCCAGATGCTGCCTCGCTGGCCCCAGGCTCCTGGGGGCTCCACCTCCCACAGGCGACCCCGCTCCTCCGGATGGGCCAACAGGAACTTCCTGCACACTGAGGATGTGCAAGAGTGAGCCAGGAAGGCCGGCCCCCTCTGCGTCTCAGGGGCGGGCACTTCCGGTTCCAGCCAAGGCCCCGCCCCACCCTGGCTCTGCTATGTTTCTGCTCCAGGGGCACCAGTGTTTGGCCTCCTCAGCTGTCACCCCTCATGCTCCCGCTTTCACCCAACCTATCTTAGCTGGGGCCACCATAACAAAGAACCACACATTGGGGGGCTCCAACAACAGACTTCCACTGTCTCACGTGGTGGGGGCAGGAAGTCCCACGGCCAGGCATGGGCAGAGGCTTGCAGATGGCTGCCTTCCCACAGTGGCATCGCATGACCTTCCCTCTGCACCCATCCGTGTCCCAGGCTCCTCTTTTATAAATAAGAACCACTTCTTAAGAATCTATTGGATCAGGGCCCCACTCCTATGACCTCATTAAATTCTAATTGCCTCTTTAAAGGCCCCACCTCCACGTATAGTCACATGGAGGGTAAGCTTTCAACATAAGACTTCGGGGGACCCAATTCAGCCCTTAACATCCCCCCCCAACACTGTCCTCTCCTCGGGCACTGTCCCTCCTTACCCTGAACCTCCCCAGCCCTCCTCTCCCACAGAACTTGCAGCTCATCCTCTGCAGATGCCTTGATTCCAGTCACCTCAAGGCTCAAAGACTTCTATGTCCTCATTCACAGGGTGAGAATTTTCTCCGGGCATTGCCCCAAGCCCAGCCAAATGAGTAGCTGCTCCTGGTCCCGCAGGTGCCCATGGGGACCCCGTCGGGCCCTCCCCTAATACGTCCCAGCCGGGGGCAACAGCACAGATGGAAACCTCCAGAGGGTGAAACTAAGTATTCGGAAAGTGTAAGCCAAACTAGCAGAGTGCTAGATAGAATGTTCTGCTCTCCTATCTTGACAAATATAACTTCATAACAACAGGGAAAGCCAGTTTCAAATTTAGAATTCTTGGACTCCTTGGAGTTTTGCACCAGAATGTGGCAATACTGAGGGAGCTGCCCCCACCCCCCCGACAGACGGCCCACCCGCTTCTCCTTCTACCCCAGCCCCACACACGTACACAGCAAGGGGCCTGTGAATGCAAATGTGAACACCACGCACACACTCCACCCACATCCCACCAACGCCTGTCCCTAGGGTCTAAAGATATGCAAACTGGTGGCATGTCCACCCTTACGTGCAGACCCAAGGATGGAGTCCACTCGGGCCCTCACGCCACTGGCAGGAATCCAGGGGTCCTGGTACCCTGAGTCAGCTTAGAAGGAGTGGTCTGGACCCAGGAAGGACGATACTCTTGGGCCCAAGACTCCTCACACCACGGAGAGAAACGCAGCTGCAAGAGGGCTTTAAAGCATAGGGCTCTGGCCTGTCCTTTGAATGCAAGAAGGAATCCTACCGGTCATGGGGCGCCTGGGTGGCTCAGTCAATTAAGTGTCTGACTTCAGCTCAGGTCATGATCTCACGGTCCGTGAGTTTGAGCCCCGCGTCGGGCTCTGTGCTGACAGCTCGGAGCCTGGAGCCTGCTTCAGATTCTGTCTCCCTCTCTCTCTGCCCCTCCCCCACTCGTTCACTGTCTCTCTGTCTCCCAAAAATAAAAACATTAAAAAAAAAAAAAAAGCCAGTCAGTAAAGTGTGCAGGTGGCACACACCTGAACCCAGTCCTGAACCTCCAGCTGCTTCTTTCTCCACATTCTACCTGTTCACATACATGCCCAGGTACAGTCAGGGGTGACGTAAAAGCCTGAGGCCCCAACATCCTCAGCTGGGCAGCTCAAACCCCCAAGACACGACGCGTGCTTCAGAATCAGCACGTTCTTATTTTCTTTCTCTATGGGGCAGAGATATAGAAAAGGGAAAAGCAGGGGGGTGCCTGGGTGACTCAGTCGGTTAGGCATCCAACTTCAGCTCAGGTCATGATCTCAGAGTTTGTGGGCTTGAGCCCCGCGTCAGGATCTGCGGTGACAACTCAGCCTGGAGCCTGCTTCGGACTCTGTGTCTCCCTCTCTCTCTCTGCCCCTCCCCCACTCGCATTCTCCATCTCTCAAAAATAAATAAACATTTAAAAAAAGAAAGAAAGAAAAAGGAGAGCAGGGATCCACAAGACCCTGCAAGGGTACCTGCAGTGCTGGCTCTGGGGCACCCTCCCCCCTCCGTGGAGACTGATACTTCCCTAGGGAAACCTGAGGTGGCCACATTGAGAGGCCAATGCACTCAAACCAAGGTCTCCGAGCTGACGCAAAAATTAGGAGAGAGAGAGGACAGGCATGTGGTTCTGGAACTTTGCAACACCTCAAAGTGAGCAACACAGTACAGGAATCCTGGAATGCTCTTTGCAGAAATTCAAGGCTCTTCAGAGTTTAATTATAGACCATGAGTTTGGAAATATAAAGAAATGACTAAACCTACTTGAAAATATGTTTTCACCTGCTTTTCTTAGGACTTTAGAGCAACAGAACTTTCCTTACCTTCCCTACGTTTTCTCTCTTATCTCTTGATCTCCCCACACAATAACGGTACTGGAAACTCAGTACTAAGGGCCCCAAAACATCTGTATGACAAGAAGTGAAACAGTACCCAGGGTGGAAGGGGTGTACTTCACAGCAGGGGTGTGGGGAACCTAGAGAGATGCTCACCAGAACCTGCCCCCCTTACGTACTTGGAACGTAATGTTTAACACCAGGGTTTGTTTCATTTCCTCTGAAAAAAATATACATATAAGGATTTCTCTTCCAGAATGTAAAAAGGGATTGTGATAGCTCATTTTAAGTGTCAACTTGACTGAGCCAGGGGGTGCCCAGATATTTGGTCAGACATTATTCGGGGTGTGTCCGTGAAGGTGTTTGGGATGAGATGAACATTTGAATCAACAGACTGAGTAAAGCAGATTGCCTTCCCTCACGTGGGTGGGCCTCATCCAATCAGTTGAAGGCCTGAATATAGAGGGAAAAGGCTGACCCTCCCACAAGTAAGAGGGAACTCCTGCCTGTCTGGTGAGCTGGGACATGGGTCTTTTGCTGCCTTTGGATTTGACCCAAAAACTTTTTGTTGGCTTTTCAACAAAAACAAAAAAACAAGCTGGCTTGTTTGCCAGGCTTTTGTTGGCCTGGCAGAATTTGCACCGTTATGACACCATTGGCTGTCCTGAGTCTCCAGCTTGCTAACTGCAGATCTTGGGAGTCTCAGTCTCCACACCATGTGAGCCAATTCCTTATAATAAATCTCTCTCTCTCTCTCTCTCGTGTGTGTGTGTGTGTGTGTGTGTGTGTGTGTGTGTGTGTGTGTGTATACCCTATTGGTTCTGTTTCTCTGGAGAAACTTGACCAGTACGGGGACTCAGTAGGGTAAGAATGGAAGAAGGGGACTGTCTTCTGCAGCAAGAGCTACGAGGTACTTGGGGGCTCAGTGCAGTCAGAGCTTGCCTTTGCACTCCAGCTGCCCTCCCAGACAAAGCTCCTGGGCTCCCTTTCAGCGTCTAGCTGAAAGGACTAAGTCATGGGCTCTAAGCATCAAGTGAAACCACAAAGGCCCTCTGAGCGCCCAGCAGGTGCACTTCTCTGGATTCTGCTTCTCTCTGACGCCATGTTTTTTATTATTTCTAAATCCAGTTATTTCTAGGGCTGGGAAAGGCTCCCCCCCACCCCCCAGTGCCACAGCATAAAGTTTCATCTGTGCTGAAGCAATGGGAGATTTCTCAGGAGGAAGAGAAAACCCACACGCAGAGTGTCAAGGAACCTGCCTCCCCGGAACCACCTAGAACTCACGTGTTATCCATCACCGTCGCCCATACGTTTCCGCCTGACACAAAGCGGGTTTACCTTTGAACATGGCGGGAGAAATCGGCCAACTGACGCCCAGAGCCTCGTCCTCACGGAACGTCTCACAGAAGTCCTGCAGCATGGCTGTGCCCAGGCCCTGGCGGCGGTAAGTCCTCCTGACAAACACGGTGTCGAAGACGGGAAGCAGGTAGCATGCACCCGGGCCATCACCACACAGGCTTCCTGCAGGGAAAGGAAGAGACAGGCGCCGTCCCAGGCTTGCACCAAGCTGCCAGGACCCTGCGCGACTCCCACACAGCTGGGTCACTGGTACCACCTAGAAGGGCTCACATCACTAAGACAAAAGAGCAGATCATCCCAAACCACCAGTTCTCCAGCCGACTGACCAGCCCACATGTTATTGATCACGAGGAGTGCAGCCCCCAGACTATTGTACCAAAATGAAAAGCAAACGCAGGTGCATGTGCCATTCACGCACCCAAGACCCTCAGATGCTGCCCACACTGTGCAGAGTTCACAGAGACACTGGAAGCCAATGAGGGGCATCTGGACATCAAGGTTTTCCGTGAACCCAAGGGATATGGGCTGGGAGACCCACCCAACACATCTCTAGGGCATGGACTTGTTTCAGTAACTCTAACAAGCAGTCATCGTGTCCAATTAAGACAGAGTGCATTTAGGGGCACCTGGGTGGCTCAGTCGGTTAAGCATCCGACTTCGGCTCAGGTCATGATCTCACGGTCTGTGAGTTCGAGCCCCACGTCGGGCTCTGTGCTGACAATTCAGAGCCTGGAGCCTGCTTCAGATTCTGTGTCTCCCTCTCTCTCTATTCCTCCCCTGCTTGCTCTCTCTCTCTCTCTTAAAAATAAAGATTAAAAAAAAAAAAAGACAATGTGCATTTACCCCAAGCAGACTAAGTCCTGCCTCCCCTACAACATCAGTGACCTTGCTATAGCAGAGCAAGAGGGGCCACAGTTGGCACCCTTCCCACCTTTCCACCCTGAACTGAACTTCACTGCAACCAGCACCAATACCAGCACAGTTGCTGTTTCTGCAAAAGGAACTTGGCCTTGGCCTTGCAAGTTCACCTGCATTGTCACCCTAACCAGAAAATCAATGCTACACAGAGCCTACTACATCACCTGTCTTACTTCCAAACGTACAGATTCCTGCACCCTAGATGCACGAAAACCCAGGAAAAGAAGTATGGAGCATATTCAGCTCCTATTGGAAGAAGTTTTTGTCCCTGTCAAGAATCAGATGGTGGGTAATTTCCCAAGCGAAAAAACTGACTCCGATTCTGATCAGCCAGACTGAGTTGCAGGGATACATGCTACTGTAGTGAACTGCTTGCAAAAAATGAGCACAATTATTCCCCTTCCTATATCCACATCACATTACATGTGATTCTGAAGCACCTCCCATCAAAAATGGGGCCTGGCTTCATGGGGTCCAGTGCCCCTCTACTATTCTTTCTCAGATCCCTGCTACTCACTCTAAGAACACAACTGGACTAGCCTGCCACCATAACAGAAACATGGCCTGGGCACCCTTGTGGTCCCAGCAAACATTTAGCCAGTCCCACGGAGCAGAGCCACCTATACCACCCATCCCACCCAGCTGAGCCTCAGCAAAACTGTCATCCAAAAGAATGGTGAGCTGAACAGTTGATTTTGTGCCAAAAATGAATGAAGAAGTAATCTGAGGCCAGTGATCAACACCACCCAATTCACTTGGGATGGTTAAGTATAAAGTATTTGAATTTCACCCTCAATGTTCCTGAAATGACAAACTTAGGTTGGAATTCTGTAGTTGCCAACTTTTATATTGAGGAGAACAACATTCCCCAAATGGTAGTCTTCCAAAGCTGAGAAACATTAAAATTACATAAAGATACAATTCCTTTTAAAAAAAAAAAAAAAAGAGTCAAGGGTTGCCTGGGTGGCTCAGTCGGTTGGGCGTCTGACTTCGGCTCAGGTCATGATCTCACAGTTCGTGAGTTCGAACCCCACGTCGGGCTCTGTGCTGACAGCTCAGAGCCTGGAGCCTGCTTCGGATTCTGTGTCTCATTCTCTCTCTGCCTCTCGCCACTTGTGCTCTGTCTCTCTCTGTCTCTCAAAAATAAATAAATGTAAAAACAATTTAAAAAAAAAAGAGTCAATATTGGGGCGCCTGGGCGGCTCAGTCAGTTGAGCCTCCAACTTCGGCTCAGGTCACGATCTCACGGTCTGTGAGTTCGAGCCCCGCAACGGGCTCTGTGCTGACAGCTCAGAGCCCGGAGCCTGCTTCAGATTCTGTGTCTCCCTCTCTCTCTGACCCTCCCCTGTTCATGCTCTGTCTCTCTCTATCTCAAAAATAAATATTTAAAAAAAATTTTTCAAATAAATAAAAATAACAAAAATAAAAAAGAGTCAAGGGGCGCCTGGGTGGCTCAGTCGGTTGAGCGTCCGACTTCGGCTCATGATCTCACGGTCTGTGAGTTTGAGCCCCGCGTTGGGCTCTGTGCTGACAGCTCAGAGCCTGGAGCCTGCTTCGGATTCTGTGTCTCCCTCTCTCTCTTCCCCTCCCCTGCTCATGCTCTGTCTCTCTCTGTCTCAAAAATAAAAACATTAAAAAAAAAAGAGTCAATATTTAGGGATATATTTAATAAAAGGAACATAAGCCTTGAATACTGAAAAACTACAAAACATGGTTAAGGGAAATTAAAGAAAAGGTAATAAGTGGAGAAATACCATGTTCATGGATTGGATGACTCAATACTGTTAAGATGGCAGTTCTTCCCAAACTGATCTGTAAGTTCGACACCAGTCCTATCAAAATCCCAGCAGGCATTTTTGTGGACATTGGCAAGCTGATACTGAAACTGACACGAAATGCAAAGTCTCTACAATAAGCAACCCAGTTTTGAAAAAGAGCAAAGTTGGAGATTTTACACTACCCAATTTCAAGGTTTCTTATAAAATCAAGGCAATCAAGTCAGTGGGATACAGGTGTAAGGACAGGCATGTGTATCAATGGAACAGAAATGAGTCAAGAAATAAATTCTTATACTTTTAATTTCAACGATGTTGCCCTTTTCCAATGAGAAGACAGTCTTTTCAACAAATTGTGGTGGTATGACTGGATGTCAATAAGCCAAGAACAAAAAAAACAAACAACAACAACAAAAAAAAAAAAAAAAACAGGAAGAAGCTGGAACACAACAGCCAGTCCAGAATTAGACCCACACAAATATAGTCAACTGATCTTTGACAAAGGAGCAAAGTAAAGTCAGTGAAGAAAGGACAGTCTCAATAAGTGACACCGGACAACTGGATATCCACATGGAAAAAAAAAAAAAACAATCTAGACACACACCTTAAATACTTCAAAATTTTTAACTTAAAATGAATCACAGCATAAATGTAAAATGCAAAACTACAAAACTCCTAGAAAATACACAAGAGAATATCCAGATGACCTTGGGTTTTGTAACATATTTTTTACATACAACACGAAAGGCATGATCCAGGAGAGAAAAAATTGGCAAGCTGAATTTCATTAAAATTAAAATTTGCTGGGGCACCGGCGTGGCTCTGTTGGTTAAGCATCCGACTCTTGATTTCAGCCCAGGTCATGATCTCATGGTTTGTGAGTTCGAGCCCCGCATCAGGCTCTCTAGTGTCAGTGCTGAGTCTGCTTCAGATCCTCTGTCTCACTCTCTCTCTGCCCCTCTCCCACTCTCACTCTCCCTCTCTCAAAAATAAATAGTGCACTTATTTAAAAAAATAAAATAAAATTTGCTGCTCAAATTTTTGACATGTGAAAGACGATGTCAAAAGAATGAAAAGACAAGGCACAAACTGGGAAAAAATATTTGCAAAAGGCACATTGTCTGATAAAGGACTGTTATCCAAAACATATGAAGAGCTTTTAAAACTCAACAATAAGAAAACAAACAACGTGATTTAAAAGTGAGCCAAAAATCTTAATAGATACCTCATCAACAAAGCTATTACATATGGCAGGTAAGGATATCAAAAGATGCTCCACATCATATGTCATAAGGCAAATGCGAATTAAAACAATGAGATATCACTGCACACCTACCAGAATGGCCAAAACCCAAAACACGGTCAACACCAAATGCTGCTAAGGATGTGGAGCAATGGGAACTCTCATTCGTTGCTGGTGGGAATGCAAAATGGTACAGCAACCCTGGATGAGTTTGGTGGTTTTACAAAAGCAAACAGAACTTGTTCCATACGATCCTTCAATTGTGCCCCTTGATATTTATCTGAAGGAGTTGAGAACCTGCACATGAACTTCATGGCACCTATATTCATAATGGCCAAAAACTGGAAGCAACCAAGATATCCTTCAATATGTGAATGGACAAATAAACTATGGCACATCCAGATAATGGAATATGATTCCATGCCGAAAAGAAATAAGCTATCAAGCAAAAAAAAAAAAAAAAAAAAAAAGACATGGGGAAACCTTAAGGCATATTACTTAAGGAAAAGTCCCAATCTGAAAAAGTCTCCATACTGTACAATTACGCCAGTTATATGACATTCTGGAAAAGGCAACACTATGAAGGCAGCAAAAAGATCAGTGGTTGTTAAGAGGCTGTGGGGAGGGAGCAATGAATAGGGGGAGCATGGGGGTTTTCAGGGCAATGACGCTTGTACGACGCTACAAGGATAGAGAAACGTCCTTCTGCATTTGTCAAAACCCATAGAATATACAACATAAGGAATGAACACTAATGTAAACTATGGGCTTTAGTTAATAATAATGTATTCTTATGGACTGAACGGCGTCTCTTACATTGAAGCCCAACCCCGAGTACCTCAGAATGTGACTGTATCTGGAGACACAGACTTTACGAGATAATGAAGTTGGGGCACCTGGGTGCCTCGGTCAGTTAAGCATCCAACTTCAGCTCAGGTCATGATCTCACAGTTCATGAGTTCGAGCCCCGCATTGGGCTCTATGCTGACAGCTCAGAGCCTGGAGCCTGCTTTGAATTCTGTGTCTCCCTCACTCTCTGCTCTTCCCCACTCATGCTCTGTCTCTCTCTCCTTCAAAAACAAATAAAAACATTAAAAAAAAAATTTTTAAAGAGGTCATTACCTCTTAAAGTTAAAGCAAGGTCTTTTGAGTGAGCTCTCATCCAATTTGACCAGCGTCTTTATAAGAAGAGGAAATTTGGACACGCAGAGAGATGTGCACACATAGAGGAACGACCGTGTGAGGACACAGCAAGGAAATGGCCACCTACAAGCTAAGGTGGGAGGCTTCAGAAGAAACCAAACCTGCCAACACCTTGATCTTGGACTTCCAGCCTCAAGAACTGTGAGAAAATTACTTTCTATTGTTTGAGCCACCCAGTCTGTGGTATTTGGTTATGGCAGTCTAGCCAACTAATACGTGCACCAATATTAGCTTACGAATTGTAACCAATGCATCACAATATGTTAATAATAGAGGAAGTGTGTGTGTGTGTGTGTGTGTGTGTGCGTGTGTGGAGGAGGGTGGGGGATATGGGAGAACTCTGTACTTTCTCAATTTTTCTGTAAACCTAAAACTGCTCTTTAAAAAAGCCTATTAATGTTTTTAATGTACTAGGTATTTTTAAAAATTAAGTTGGACGCTTACCTCATATCACAAAAATTAATTCAAGATGGATCTAGGCATAAATATAAGTTAAAACTATACAGCTTTCAGGGGTGCCTGCGTGGCTCAGTTGGTTAAGCATCCAACTCGGTTTCAGCTCAGGTCATGATCTCACATTTTGTGGGATCGAGCCCCATGTCAGCACGGAGCTTGCTTGGGATTTTCGCCTTGTCTCTCTGTCCCTCCCCTGCTCACTCATTCCCTCTCTCTCTCTCTCTCTCTCTCTCTCTCTCTCTCTCTCTTAAAATAAATAAATAAACTTTAAAAAACTATAAAGCTTTCAGAAGAAAATAATAAAGAAAATCATCACAGAGTTCTGAGGGAGCCAGAGAGTTCTTAAATTCAATACCAGAAGCACAATCAATTGACAAATCTGATTTCATCGAAATTCACTTTTGTACTTCAAAGGAAACTGTAGGGAAGTGTTTACGAATCACATTTCTGATAAAAAAAAAAAAAAAAGACATATCCAGACTATATAAAGAACAGTTATAATTCAACAAAAAGAAAACAACCAATTAAAAATGGACACATGAAACACTACAGTTTCAGGGATCATTTAAGTCTCTCAGAACATGCAGAGTAGCCTTGATCAGTGACAACCAAGGAAATTATTTGCTGAGAACACTTGCATTTGGTTTAGGACTTCAGATCGGTGGCCATTTGCTGGAGAATACAAGGAAAACATTGAATTCCTAAAGCTACTTAGAATCAGATGCCTTTATGTTCAGGGATAGGTAACTCTTACCTAACCGAGTTGAATGTTTGTTTCAGTGCCATATGGAATAACGACTCTCAGTGGCTTTCCCCCCTCCCCCATTTTTTTTTCTGGAAACATGTGAGACACAATGTCTGCTGTTCCCAGCTATCTTTCTTGGCTCCTTTTGGTCATTCTCTCAATGTGCATTAAGTTCTTCTATCAACCACCATTAACGTCTGGTACATCAACACTAAAAACTGATCACTGTAGAAAGGAAAAACCCGTTGCAAGTTTAACCTTAACATGTTTGAAAGTCTGAAAGCAGAACTTGCCTTGTAAGTTAAGTAAGTGAGTAAATAAATAAATAAATAAGTAAGAACGGACTGATGATCTGAATAGACACTTCTTCAAAGAAGACAAATGGTTACCAATCAGGGGAAAGATACTCAACATCATTAGCCATTAGGAAAATGAAAATGAAAACCACAATGAAATGCTACTTTTGACCTACCATAAAAATGGCTATAATCAAAAAGACAAGCAATAATAAGTGGTGACAAGATGTGGAGAAATTGAAACTGTCACATAATGCGGATGGGAATGTATAATGGTAAGGCCACTTGGTCAAATAATTTGACAGTTTCTTAAAGTTAAACATACGCTTGTCAAATGAACCACCAATTCTATTCCTGGGAACCTAATACATGCTACAATTTGGATGAACCTCAAAAACATTAAGTAAAAGAAGCCAGACACAAAAGACCACATATTGTATCATTCCATCTAGATGAAATGTCCAGGAAACACAAATTGATGGAGACGGAGAGCAGATAGGGGATTGCCTAGAGCTGGGATGGAAACACAGATTGACAGTAAACAGGCTACTTTCTGGGGTAATGGAAATTTCCAAAATCTGGATGGTGGTGATGGTTACACAACTCTCTAAATTTTTTAGAAATCACTTACCATCGGCAAATTTTACGGGGTGTAAAAGTATCCATCTATGAAACTGATGTTTAAAAGATACAATGATGGGCACCTGGGTGGTTCAGTCGGTTAAGCGTCCAACTTCAGCTCAGGTCATGATCTCATAGTTCATAGGCTCAAGCCCCACATCAGGCTCTGTGCTGACAGCTCAGAGCCTGGAGCCTGCTTCGGATTCTGTCTCCCTCTCTCTCTTCCCCTCCCCTGCTCGCAGTCTGTCTCACTCTCTCAAAAATAAATTACCATTAAAAACATTAAAAAAATAAAAAATAAAAGATACAATGAATTGTATTTAAAATTATATGGAGTTACATGAAAAGGATACAGTCAAGTGTAGAAAGAGAAAAATAGTAACCTTACAGTGGAGAAACCCATCAGATACCCCCTTCAGTGATCAAGGTGAACATCGCCAACAGTAATGTAGGTATCATGTGCCTTCATGTTTGATGTGAGCATGTGAGGACAAGGACACTTCACTTTCCCCCAAACTCATATCCTAGGATAATCATGCGAAAATATCAGACAGACCTAAGTTAAGGAACATTCCACAAATCCCCTGACCAGTACTCCTCAAATGTGTGCAGGTCATGAAAGACAAGGAGACCCAAGAAATGGTTACAGATTAAAGGAGGAAACTAAGGAGGTACGAAAAATATAGGCAAGGTGGTATCCTGGATCAGACCCCATAAGAGAAAAAGGACATTGCTGAAAAATTAACCAATGTAAAAAAAAAAAAAAATTAACCAACGTTAATTTCTTAGTATTCATCCCTATACTGTGGTTACTGTGGTTACATAAGATGTTACCAGCAAGGGGACGTAGGAAAAGGGTATTTAATAGGAACTCTCTGAACTATCTTTACAACTCTTCCATAAATCTAAAATTATTTCAAAATGAAAAGCTGGGGGAGACTAGGGGGCAGAAGAAACAAAAGCACTCCAACAGCTCTTTCTAAAGGCCAATCACACCTTCAAGCCAGTCAAATAAAATCTTTCTTCTAACATCAATTCCCAAAGCCAAAGAATTGGCTTGGCTTGGCTTGGCTTGGCTTGGCTTGGCTTGGCTTGGCATGGGGCACAGGCAATGAGCTTGCTGTAGGCCAATGAACTCTCCACTCATAATCAGAGTATGAAGTCCAAGGAAATCATGCCACATAACATGGAATGGTTGGTAAGAACCCCAGCAGTGATTTTATTCATTCTACCCATTTTACAGACATGACAGCTAACAGGGTCAAGAAAGGTGAAAACACACACACACACACACACACACACACACACACACACACACACACAAAGGGCTTGGCTCCTTTCTGTCAGTAACAATTGCCCAACTACCTCTCCTCAGCTCACAAAGAGTCTATTGATCCCACAGCAAATTCAGACCAACCCACACCACCAAAGTAACTGATGGCAGAACAGAGTCAAGAACCAAAACCTCTGGTGTCCCCTTCCTTCCTTCTGGCTGCTCCATGTCCAAAACTGCCTTCAATGGCTACACAAGTTGTCTATACCTAACAACACTTAGAAGAGTAAAGCATATTCCAGATGGGCACTGTTCAAAATTGGAATAAAGATGCTCTCTCTCAGGCAAGTTTAAATATCCAGAAAGGTCTTTTACCTGAGGATAGCTGGTCCTGAAAAAAAAGGTCATGGGAACATATCCATTGAGTCCACAATTCATAGTAAATGGTGGGAGTAACAAAACAAAACAAGACAAACAAAAAAACTATGGTAAAGCACAAACCAGTCAGAATGACCAACCCAGGGACGACCAGGTGCCTTAGTCGGCTGGGCTTCAGACTCTCGATCTCGCTTCAGGTCATGATCTCACATTTCATGGGTTCAAGCCCCATGGTGGGCTCTACGCTGACAGCATGCAGCCTGCTTGGAATTCTCTCTCCCTCTCTCTCTGTCCCTACCCCATTCATGCCCTCTCTCTCTCAAAATAAATAAGTAAACTTAAAAAAAAAAAAAAAAAAAAGAATGGCCAACCCAATTGGCTAAAATGGCAGTAGGATGGGATTATTTTAACCATAAATGCTGACAGGAAAAAAAAAAAACAAGAAAAGATGAAAATTAACAAGCCAAGCATCAGAATTTAAAAGGTTAGAAGAGAAGAGAGACCCAAAGAAAATAAAGGGAAGGAGACAAGGAGGATAGAAATTTATAAAATAGAACACAAAAATATAACATGAACTATTAAAAAAAAAGAGTTGCTAAAGTAAGAAAAAATGAATACCCCATACATAAAGCACATCAGGAATTAAAGATATCACTATGGATGTGGCAGAAATTTCGAAGGTAAGAGAATACAATAAATATGCCAATAAACTTAAAAAGAGAGGAAAAGGACAAATTCCCAGGATAAAACAACCCACCAAAACTGACTAAAATTAAAAAAAAAAAAAAAAAAAAAAAAACAGATAAACTAACTTGTCCTATGAGCATTGAAAACATGGAATCAGAAGTTTCAACCTCTCCCACACTGAACACACCAGGCCAGGTGGCTTTAACTTCTATCTTAGGTTGGTAGAACTTCTTACCAACCTTCCAGAGGAAAGCCTTCCAGAGAACAAAGAGAGAATATTCTCCAGCCTCATCTATGAGTATAGTACAACTTTTTAAGGAAAAAGAAAGAATGGCCAAGGATAGGAAAAATAACAGTCATTCTTGAACATAAAATAAAAAAGCTTAACCCAGTATTAACAAACTGAATTCAACAGGGTACACAAAGTTAACTTAGATCGCTGTAAGGGGCTGGATTCTCTGCTCACCACCCTGGCTGTTCCTGAAGATATGCATGACCGGTAAGGTATCTATGATGAAACCATGACCAAGGGGCATGAACTAACACTGCACATAATGATGACTTTACCTTCAACAGCCTGGGAGGACCTGAAGAAGATACCTCTGAGAGAAGGAGACAAAACCTAACAGACTGAACAATGTGAAGCCAACAGACTGTCCACTAAAAATACACACCCAACAAAACACAGAAAAAAGACCAGGAGGGTTACTTCACAAAGACAGGAGTGAATTCTTGGAATACCTAAGACAGAATTCACAGATGGTGCACCATGGGCATATGATAGCAACAGGCAGCCAGAAAGTAATGGAAGAAACTGTATCTGCTTCAAAGAGAGAGATTTGTCAGAAGGAAGATATAACAGGCAGGTGGCAAGACAACAGTCACAGCGTATCGCCACTGCCGGCTGTTTTTGAGAACTGAGATCTGGGCACCAGGAAAGTAATGATGTGGGGCCGCAAGGCACAAAATAACCAAGTGCCTGGCCAAAAGCAATGCTGCTCTTGGTGCATTTCCTTTTGCAAAGTAGCATTTGTGGGGGCTATGAAGCATCTGCCCAGGTCTGTCCTGTTAAACATAAGAAAATCTGTATCCGGGGCGCCTGGGTAGCTCAGCTGGTTAAGCATCCAACTTTGGCTCAGGTCATGATCTCACAGTTCATGAGTTCGAGCCCCATGTCTGGCTTTTCACTGACAGTGCAGAGCCTGCTTGGGATTCTCGCTCCTTCTCTCTCTCTCTCTCTGCCCCTCCCCCACTCTCTGTCTCCCTCTCTCTCTCTCAAAATAAATAAATTTTTAAATAAAAAAATAGATAAATAAACTTAAAAAAAATCTGTATCAGTAATTCGCCTCCTTTATAGATTACAGGAGAAAGAACCACTCCAGTTCAACATTACGCTGGACCCTGCACATTATCCATTCCATATGGCATAAAATACAGAAAAATGATAAAAGCAAAAGAAACTACCAAGAAATTATAAAACTAAGAGGGAAAGTTTCGCAAGGTCAGCGGACGTAAGACCAACACATAAGATGGAGGTGGCATTTCTATCTACGAACAACAATCAGAAAATAGGCTTTAAAATAAGATGATATTTTGTAGCCACAGGATCAGCAACCACAACAAACCTGGACAATACCAATGCTGATAAAGACGTGAAGAAACAAAAACTTTTTGCAGGTGACGGCATACATGCGTACAGCCATTCTGGAAGACAGCTATGCGCCCCGTGGGGAAGCGGAGGGTATGACTCACCTACAGCTAGCAGTTCCTCTCGTAGGTATACACCCTCAAGCAGCGTTGATCGAATATTTTCTCATTATCACCAATCTAATGAGCCTTCAGAGACATTTCCTCCTAATCGCCAACCCCCCCCCCCCCACCAAATTAAATACCAAGGAATAAGGCTTTGTTGGGTTGAGGTTTGGAGAGCCACAGACCATTGTATTAGCTATGATTCTTTTGCTCCCCAAGAAAGAATGGTTTAGCTTGTTGGGGGCAATACCAACCCACTGAGAATGCATGCCTTGGATGAGTGGTTCTAAAACCTCAGAGGGTCGATGGGATCACTTGGAGGGCTTGTTAAGACAGACTGCTGGGCCCCACTCCACCATCCGGGTTTCTGATGCAGCAGGTCTTGGACGGAGCCTGAGGGTTCCTGGAGCCCATAACAGATGAGCAGCGCAAACCGGGTGCTGGAGCACGCCATCTGTTACGCATGATCCTCTGTGCAGTAATGGAGGGCTGCCTGGTGGTCTTGACCACAAGTATCCAGGCCAGACTAAGCCTTCATAAACAGGATGGATTATGATGGGGTGTCTACCCAGCCCACAGTCCTTTAAAACTGCCCCTGCCCCAGCCTCAGTTAAGGAACGAAGGCTAGGTGGCCATATCTAGACCACGAAAGCCAGTCCACCCATCCACAGTCAGTTGAGAGGAGAGGTGGACCCATGGTCCACAAGAAACCAATCCACAGGCCAGCTGGACCAATCTGATTCTTTTGAGGGAATTTAAAATAAAGTAAAACTAGGACTACAATAGATCTTGGCCCTTTAAGGCAGTACAGGAAGAGGCCCAGTGGGCATCATGGCAAACTCAAGTCAAGGTTACGAGGAAGAAGGAGGGGCGCCGAGGTGACTCAGTTAAGCGTCCAACTCTTGATTTTGGTAAAGGTCATGATCTCACGGTTCATGAGTTTGAGCCCACAACGGGCTCTGCACTGACAGTGTGGAGCTTGCTTGGGATTCTCTCTCTCTCTCTCTCTCTCTCTCTCTCTCTCTAAACAAATAAATTTTAAAAAGTTAAAAAGAGGAAGCAGGAGACGTAAGTGTGTGAAGGAAGCTGTTTGCAAGGATAAACGTGCAGCAGCCGCTGATACACATCCCAGCATGAGAAGGCAGGCTGTGTCCCGTGCTCTTCCCTGCAGACTCCAACACCCCATCTTCAGGCGCACGAGGGGACCCCCATTCCTCACAACAGCAGCCCGTGTCTCATCGGGCAGCAGCGTCAGTACCTGGACCAACACCACGCTCTCGCCACGCACGCCACTTTGGCTACTTATGATTCCGCCGAAGTCCAGAAGATGGCACGAGGGGGTCCTGCCTGATGACACAACCCCGCAGGAGGTGCCTGGGGCACTGGGCGTCTGGGGGAGGGGGAAGGGAAGAAGCCCCACCCCCCTGCCCCCCTGCGAGGAGCAGGGCAGCCGAGGCCACTTCGTGGCATCGCTGCCGTCCCCCATGCCTGTCTGGATTGCAAATCACCTAATTTAATGCTTTTAAGTGCCGCTCCTGGTTTTATGATTTGCATTAGCGTCGGGCTTTCAGGAATCTGAAATATAAAGCTGTTCTTTTCAGATTTTTATACAAAAGCAAAATACTTCCCAGCTCGGCCTTAAATTGGCCAGCTCTCCACTTACAGTCTGGTATTTTCTTCCCTTGAATGCTAACAGTCTTGTGGACTAGTGGTTTGAGAACAGAAGTTAAAGTAAAACCTCATTAGTTTTGATTATCTGGGGCTGGGGGAGAATTTCGACATAAAATAGTGAAATGGCTGAAGTGTCAATATTTCTTAAGAAAGGCAATCACTGAACGGCCAAATGAAGGGAGAAATTCACACCAGCCTGTAAAGAAAATGGTCCCAAAGAGAGGTCTACCTGAAAAGATCTCATTCGGTCTGTACAAAGGCACTTGTTTCAAACTGAATGTGCTCCTCAGCAATACAGAGGCACAAACTACTGATCTACACATGGACTTGGATGAATCTCAAAGCCATTATGCTGAGTGAAAACAGTCTCAAAATTTTATAAACTATATGATTCCATTATGTGACATTCTAGAAAAGACAATACGATAGTGATGGAGAACAAAGCAGTGGTTGCTGGGATTTCCTGTGGTGGCAGGGAGGGTAGCGGATGACTAGGGATAACATGAAAGAGGTTTTGAGGGATGGTGGATTTTATTCTGTATTTTTTTTCTTTTTGAGAGAGAGAGAGAGAGAGAGAGAGAGAGAGAGACACAGCGGGAGGGTACAAGCAGGGGAGGGGCAGAGGGAGAGGGAGGGAGAGAATCGTAAGCAGGCTTCATACTCAGCATGGAGTGTAACGCAGGGCTCAATGTCACAACTGTGAGATCATGACCTGAGCCAAAATCAAGAGTCATATGCTTAACCGACTGCGCCACCCAGCTGTCCCATTCTGTATTTGAATTATGGTTGTAGTTACATGAATCTATACATAAGTCAAAATTCATAGAACTGTAAAGCCAAAAAAAGGGTCAATTTTATTGTCTGATAAATTTTTTAAATACTTAAAAGTATGTGCCAAGAATGTGCCTAGAAACAATGCATACTTTTTTTTAATGTTCATTTATTTTGGAGAGAAACAGAGACAGAGACAGAGAGACAGAGAGTAGGGGAGGGGCAGAGAGAGAGGGAGATACAGAATCTGAAGCAGGCTCCAGGCTCTGAGCTGTCAGTACAGAGCCCAACGCGGGGCTGGAACCCACAAACCTCAAGATCGTGACCTGAGCCGAAGGCAGATGCTTAACCAAAGTCAGATGCTTAAATAGGTGAACCCTGGCCCCTGTGATCCAACTGATGCAATGAATCTGCACACTTTCTCTTCCTCTCAGAATGAAATTATACACTGAAGCCCAGTTTGAGCTAAATTAACAGATATTCTGAATCCAAAGGATCGAATCTCATGAAGAGACATTGTAGCGGTACAAAGTTGAGAAGGATGCCATGTGCTATGCCCATATCCTAAGCACCAACACGAAAACCATACATAATGCCACACGACAAGCACCGAAGACAAAGCCGAGACTGATGAAACAACCGTTCTGAACTTGTGACTACAAACTCCTCCTGTAGTCTGCTACTCCACATGTATCTGCCAGTGATTTTTCGTAAATCACGTGTGCAAATAATAAAGCACAATAAAATAGATCTATTCCCTTTCTGAATTATGGGGGTTTTTGGCCTACTTGGATGCTGCTGGTATCAATCATTTCTTAATTTATCAAAATAAATCCCTCTCTCAGATTATAGAAAGACATGGGAAAGATACGAAAAAAAATTCTATGATCCATACCTGAACAGAGTCCCCAGCAGATAACGGTGGTGGAATGAAATGCTCATGCAAATCCCCACATGTAATAACTGTTTAAGAAATGTATTTAAGAAATCATTGAAAGATACCACAGGGCACCCAAAAGCACATAGGGGCCAGAGGAAAATTTAATTTCAGGAAATTGTGACTGGGATAGGGAAGACCTATGAGTTTGCAGCTTCCTGGCCATGAGTAACTCAACCCCCAATGCTACAGAAAACAGTGGTGGAAAAAGCTGAAATGCTACCAGCTAAAGTGTCAGAGATCAGATTTGGAATTAGGAAAGCAGTTGGGAATTTATTTTATTATTTTTTTTAATGTTTATTTTTTGAAAGAGACAGAGAGTAGGAGCGGGGGAGGAAGAGAGAGAGAAGGGGACAGAGGATCTGAAGCAGGCTGTGTGCTGACAGCATAGAGCCTGATGCAGGGCTCAAACCCACGAACAGTGAGATCATGACCTGAGCCATAGGCAGCCGCTTAACCGACTGAGCCACCCAGGTGCCCCTGAAAGCAGTTGGGAATTTAAAGGGAAAGACCTAGCAGCAGGAGAACGACAGAATGAGCTAGACTCAAATTCTGAGCAACTGCCCAAATCCTTGGCTTATAGCTGACCTACACATAAGCAAAGGAGCCCCCAGGGAACCCAACAAGAAAAAAGTCAAAAGACCAGAAAGATATCCACTTTCAAAAAAATGGAACTACACAGGATTAAATCATCTGTGAGTTTGATGCTTTTCTCAACCATAAACATTCCTCAACTGAGGCAGCTCAAGTGGCAGAGAGCTGGAGCCAAATGGGCTTGAACAGTGAAAGTACAGAGCCCCAAACCAGCAGGAGCAGGAAAAACAACAACAACAACAACAACAACAACAACAACAACGAAATACCAACAACAAAAAAAAAGCAAAAAACAACAACAACAAACCCTCAGGAGAGATAAGCTAAATCCACATCTTTGACCACCAAATCTGCAGCCACAGGGAAGATCCCTACAGGGCTAGGCTAAAGAAACAGCCACAGGAAGTCAAACAAACAGATGTTAGCAGCTGCACATCACAAAGGAGACAAAGTCTATTGTTTGAATCCAGGCAAATTGAATGACTACTAGGTCAAAAATCTAAAAATCCTGAGAAAACACATGCACACAATAGCTATAATGTTGGTATACTATAGCTGCAACATCTAATTTTCAACTAAAAATTATTCAACATGAAGAAAACAGGAAAGTGTGACCCATACTCAGGACAAAAAAAAAAAAAAAAAAAGGCAGTCAATATAACTCACTTTAAATAGACCTAGATGTTGGATTTTGCAAAGGCCTCAAAACAGCTTTACAAATATATTCAAAGAATTAAAATAATTCAAAAAATTAAAGGGAAATATATAGAAAATCTCAACAGAGAAATGGCAACTACAAAATAATATATAAATTCTAGAGTTAAAAGTATAACTAAAAATTTTCAATGGCTCAACAACAAATTGGAGACAGCAGATGAACTTGAATATATACCAGTAGAAATTACCCAACAAAGAGAGAAAAATGTTTGAAGAAAAATGAACAAAACCTCTAAGACACAACTTATAAGACATTATAAAGTACCTCACATACATACAACTAGAACCCCAGGAAAGGAAGAATGAAAGCAGCATAAAAAACAAATTGAAGAAATAATGGCCAAAAACTTCCAAAAGATGGTGAAAAATTAAAGATTCAAGGAACTCAACAAACCCCAAAAAGATAAACAAAAATAAAATCATTCCTAGATATACCACTGTCAAACTACAAAAAAAGCAGTCAGAGAAAAACTATGTGTTATGTATGAGGGAATAACAATAAATAACTGGATGACTTCTCACCAGAAACTATGGAAGCCAGAAGAGACTGGAAAAACATATTAAAAGCACTGAAGGAAAAAAAAAGCTTTCATTAATAATTCTATATCCAGCTAAACTATCCTTCAAATATGCCCATGAAACAAAATATATTTTCAGTAAACAAAGACTGGTTTTTTGTTGCCAACAGAACTGCACTACAACAAATTCTAAAAGAAGTACTTTAGCCTGTGGGAAAAATGACACTGGATGGCAACTGGGACCTATATTAAAAACATTTTTCTAAATGGGGCACCTGCGTGGCTCCATCGGCTGGGCGTCCGACTTCAGCTCAGGTCATGATCTTGCGGTTCGTGGGTCGAGCCCCACATCAGGCTCTGTGCTGATAGCTCAGAGCCTGGAGCCTGCTTTGGATTCTGTGTCTCCCTCCCTCTCTCTCTGCCCCTCCCCCACTCACACTTTGTCTCTGTCTCTCTCAAAAATAAATAAATGTTAAAAAAATTTTTCCTAAAGGTAAGTATGTGAGTAACTATTTTAACTGTATTTTTCTTTTATTTTTTAATCTCTAAAAGATATAACTACTTTATTAAGAACTATTAATCAACATTGATAGGTTTATAAAATAAACAGATCTAATATATAACAATACTCTATGTAAATAAAATGAGGGGTAAACAAAAATACACCTTTGCAAGATTTCTATATTTTACCTGAAGTAATTCAATATTAACTCTAAGTAAATTGGGAAAAGTTTAAGACGTATATGTAATCCTGGAGCAACATCTAAAAAATTTTAAATGCAAAAATATAGAACTAGAAAGCCAACAGAGAAATTAACATGAAATACTAAAAAACATCTGATTAAAATAAAAGAAGATATAAAGGAGGGACAGAGGAACAAAAAAAAAAAAAACAGAAAACACAAAACAAACTGCAAAAGGCCTCAGTACAACCAAATCAATAAATAAATGTAAACGGACTAACACCCCAATCAAAACATAGACATTATTTTTCTTAGATGAAAGAGAGAAAGCGCATTCGCGCATTAGCAGTCAGGGGCAATGGGAGAGGGAGAGAGAACCTCAAGCAGGTTCCATGCTCAGCATAGAGCCAGATGTGGGCCTCCATCCCACGACCCAGGATCATGACCTGAGCCGAAATCAAGAGTGGGACCCTTAACTGACTGAGCTACCCAGGTGTCCCAAAAGCACTGGGGCACTTTTAAGACTAGATTTAAAACCAAAGAGTCAATTGTATGCTGTCAATAAAATATATGCTTCAAATAATAAAGACATAAACAGACTAAACATAAAAAGCTACAAAGAATGTATTCCATGCAAACAGTAACTATAATAAAAATGAAGTGGCTATATATTAATATCAAACAAAATAGACTTTATAATAGATATTAGTGAAGACAATGGGAACTTCAAAACAATAAGATGGTCAATACATCAGATGGGTAGAACAATTATAAATATAGATTTGACTCATAACAAAGCTTCAAAACACATAAAGTAAAAACTGATAGAACTAAAATGAGAAAAAGATTAATTCATAATCATAAAGTCTTCAACAAACTCTGAAATTGGTAGAACTAGACAAAAAATATCAGTAACAGTGCAGAAAATCTGAATGATATTATCAATCACCTTAACCCAACTGACATTTCCAGAACACTAAACCAATACCTGCAGAATACACACATTCCTTCAAGTCCACAGGGAATGTCTACCAATATAGACCATATACTGGGCCATTACACAACTCTCAATAGTTTTTAGAATATTAAAATGTAACGGACTACATTCTCATACTGCAACAATTCAATTAGAAACCAATAAATAAATAAATAAATACATACATACATACATAAATACATAAATAAAACATCTGGAATAGCCCCCAAATATCTGGAAATTAAAAACCACTTTAAAACAACTCATAAAAATGACAACGTAAACTAGAAAATATTTGAACTGAATAATAATGAAAAGTGGTAAACTGATAAGACAGACTTCATCAAACTATTAAAACATTTGCTCTTTGAAAAATACTGTTGTGCCAAAATGAAACTGTTTTCCAATACATTATCTGATAAAGAACTTACATCTATAACATGTGGAGAAACCATGAAGCTCAATAATAAGCAAATGGCCCGGTTAAAGAAATGGACTAAAATATTTAATGACTCTCATACATTGCTGCAGGCAGTATCTATATAATTATTCTAACAGAAATAGTTTTATTCTCTCTCTAAAACTAAGCTAATCAAGCAACGGCAGTTATTAAAAAAAAAAAAAAAAAAAAGATCTAAGGTGTACTTCATGAAGCAGACCATCAGGAACCCCTGTGGTACCATCAGACTTATACATTCAGTGGCCAATAACCAAGGCAAACTGGAGTTTGAGAAGGGTCAGTCCTGAAACAGTTTCTTTCTGAAACAGAGAAGCTGTCTCCTGATGACAGAACCAAATGCTTTGAGCAGAATGAGGCCATTGAGGCAGTCCATGATGCCATGGCACAGGAAGGCCAATGTCAGCGAGATTACAAAGTGAATTTTCATGGTGGATGGCCATCTCTATGAACTTGATGGACGAATGCCTTTTCCGGTAAACCAGCTGCGAAGGTCTGCAGAGAATTCACTGAGCATAAGCAAGGGGAGGTCCGCTTTTCTGCTGTGGCACTCTGCAAGACAGCCTGATGCCCTAGGGGAGGGACATAGCTTTTATCACCTCTCTTCCGTTCAGCGTGAAACCTGTCCCCACAATGCAGTCTAAAATATTTCAGTACTTGTGGAACACAGCTGTTCTCCTTTGGTTTTGCAGATACCCTCTTACCCTCATCCACACCCAAACACCAGCAGAGTTCAGTTGTCGATCAACCAAAGTGTGATATAAGCTTCAGATGGCGAAGCATTCTCCCCCAGTGTAGGTATTGTACCTCAATAACTAATGTTTTAAATGGCTACTTTGGTTTGTGTCTGTAAGTTAAGGCCTTGGATGTGGTTTGTTTGTCCTTAAAAGAAATGAAACTTTTCTGCTGATTAATATAAAAAATTAAAAAAGAAAAAGTTTTAATTGGCAATGTATACCAGAAGTCTGTATTTTCTTTATTTGATTTTATACTGGTTTGGTACTTCCCAAACGCAATAAATTGTTGAGTAGCTAAAAGTCAATTGCCACTTAAAAGATCAGTTCATGGATGAAAACAACATGACCCAGGAAGCAGCTTCAGAGAACTTTCCACCAAATTCGTGGAATTCATCAAAAATGAAGAGGAAGCAGAAATCCAAGCACCTTAGTCTGATCATCGGACTCAGCTTGACATCTTAAGGTCCTCCCCTTCACTCTGAGGTCTGGGTCTGCTTTGGGAAGAACGAGGCAGCCACAACCAACCTGTACCTCATCCTCACAAAACGACGCCCTGGTTTATCGCTGCTACAAGGTGCAACAGAAGGCGCTGGAGAGAGAAGGTCACACACTCCTTTCCCCCCATTGCTGTGGTTCTCACACATCAAGGTGGGATCTGTTAACCATTTTCACTATGAGTAGGATGTCTATGGCACAAATGATACTGTGACAGATTTAAGACCAGCCATTTATTAGAAAATGAAAGAGGGGGGCACCTGGGTGGCTCAGTTGGTTAAGCGTCCGACTTCGGCTCAGGTCATGATCTCACAGTCCATGGGTTCGAGCCCCGCATCAGGCTCTGTGCTGACAGCTCAGAGCCTGGAGCCTACATCAGATTCTGTGTCCCCCCGCTTCTCTCTTTGCCCCTCTCCTGCTCATGCTCTGTCTCGCCCTGTCTCTCAAAAATAAATAAATGTTTAAAAAAATGTTTAGAAAGTGAAAGAGGAATTAATTACAAAAAGTTTCCCTTCCATTTTAATTATTCTCTGGATCCCTTGGTCTATCAAAAATAAATGACTAAAGAACAGAGCCACTTGGAAAAGCAAAATGGTGCACTGAAATCCAAGAGTAAATGGCTATGGTGAGCAAAGGAGCGGAAAGACACAGGTGCTTAAGTGTGTATGACTGACCTTGACAAATAATTAACTAAAGGAGTTGTTTGCATGGGAAACTGGTCATCTCACACTGAGCTGGGGGGAAAAAAGGGAGAAATGCAGATTTACTCCATCCTGGACAGGTGGATCAAACACACAATATGAATGTAGCTCAATACCACAATCAGCCTTTCGATCCCCTGAGAAAAGCACTTAACTCAAGAGAACAGCACCTCTGTGGTGGTTCCCTGGGAAACTTCATTCTTGCTAAAATTTAGAACTCAATAAGAACTAAAGAAGAGAGCTGGGACCATTTGGATTAGAGATGTTGACAGCCTTTAAATATTCAAGAAACTATTAAAGAAAGCAACTTTAAAGACGAGAGAAATCCCTGAGGCAAAATGGTCCTAGTATCACACTCACTTCTTGTCACAGCCCCTAAAAAATAAGTCCCAGTATTTTACCCTAACCTTATTATCATGGCCGACCTCCCCCTCTTCTGAGGTAATGTCTATAAATCTTGGCATCCAGTGTGTTTTTTTCGCCACATGTCAGCTGTTAGCAATGGTATTTTTCCTGACAGCTAATTGGTAACATTAAAGAAAAGAAATGAAGAGCACTGTGCTTGCAAAGTCATTTTACACCATTAACAGCAATAAGCATTTTATGAGGGACATGGCAATGCCTGCGAATCAAAAGGACACACTTTTCACCCTATTGCCAGTAGACTGAGAATTGAGAAAATGAAATCCATACCTTGGGTTTATTTACAGGACAGCTGAATTAGCAACACTTCCTGTGCCAGAAGATTCTCTCCAAGGAACACTTGTGCTAAGGGGGGGTCCTCCGCAGCAGGCAGGCATCGAGAGCCTCCCTCACCCCGAGGGCCACGTGTCCCTTACCTTTCCTTTTGGTTGTGTAAAACCCAACAGCTGCTCCATCCCGCCACAGAATTTTCGCTTGCTCCTTCACAGGGTGAGGTAAAAAAAACATGTCCCCATCATCCAAATTTCTCTCCAATCTTCCAAAAATAACGACGTTGAGAATGAAAAGCACAATCCTTTCCCCGAATGACTGAACCTTTGAGGTGGGGGGGGGGGGGGGGGGCAGGGGGAAGGAGAAAAAGAAAGAAAGAACAAGCAAGTGAGAGAGGAAAATCACACGCGATAAATTTTGCACTTGGAATCAACCCACGCTTCGGGGCCAGGTGTGTGCGCCATCATTACAGGATTCCTTCCGTGCTCAGGAGCCAAACTGTGAATCATAATTTCTCACAGAGGTTTTCACAACCCTGACCTTTCGCACCCATCAGCCTCCAGGAGTGAGGGGCAGTGCCAGAGGGGCCTCCTGGGTCCCCAGGGCCACAGATGTGGAATGTAAATAGAAAGAGAGAACGATCCTTTGCTGGTCAACAAAACAGGAAGTTACCTCTGGAGGGGGCCAGGCAAGCCATTTCAGCAGTTTGACTAGACATGTCTGGAAATCATCCCACCCTCCATTTTTAACAACCGCCCCAGAATTCTGACCCTCAGAAGGAGGATAAAGAATTGGGGAAGATCAATGGCTACACCAAAAGCGGACGACTTTCAATGGCTTGTGATGTGATAGATTTGGAGCACACACTAGAGTCCCAATCTCAGAGACTTACTGGGAGTCAAGGCTCATCTTGTGGCTCATCTTGTTCTAAGGCAATAACATGAAACCACTTCTTGCCCATCGCAATGTCACAAGTGAGGCATTTGTGTGTGGTCAAGGTCAGGCCCACACAGAGTTTTAGCATTAACAAGTCAAAATGACTTTACACTCCTCTGCCTGTTAAAATTTTCTGCATTTGTATAGCCCACAGGTGGCAAATACGTGGCATAAACAGAGGCGTCCCACTCCTACACCCACGGCAGACATAGCTAATCGATCCCAGTCTGTGCGACTGAGTCCGGATACGGTCAGAGTCCTAACTGCAGTCCTCCAGGCAACCACCAGCAAACACTCGGGATGAACCCAATCGACTATCGATGAACAGAAAGCACTGCACTCTGACAAGACCGCTATGTGACAGCCTACGTGTGTGGGTATTGGTCACCCCGTCCTATGCGTCACCACGAGATCAGCAATGCCATTAACTGGGCCGTGACTTCCACCCACAAGCTCCCATTCCATTGTCACCACACGCCAGGAAGGTCCTGATTCATAGGTAAGGAAATTGAAACTCAAAGAGGGTAAGTGACTACATGTATTGATTTCCGTGCCTCATTCCAAAGAGGACTTATGACAGCTGAATGAGGGCTCTGCCAGAGACAGGCAGGCTCAAAATAGGCCAGAGCTTCTGAGTCCCAGGCCAGTGCACCTGCTATAGCCCAGCTCATGGTTCCTTTCTGCATCTTCATGCATTAGAGCTAAGACTTGGCAGGGGCACCTAGGCAGCTCAGTTAAGCACCCAAGTCTTGATTTCGGCTCAGGTCATGATCTCACGGTTTCATGAGTTCGAGCCCCGAGTCCAGCTCTGTGCTGACAGTTGCAGAGGGATTCCCTGTCTCCCTCTCTCTCTCTCTACCCCTCCCCCACTTGTGCGCACTCTCTCTCTCTCAAAATAAATAAACATTTAAAAAAAGAAAAAGAACTAAGACTTTGGGAAAGTTTCACATAAGTATCTATGCTTAGTTTTATATTGAATACTTTACCCCTTAAAGTTTTATCATCATCACCATCATCACCATCATCACCATCATCGTCATCATCTATGATACTGACTTTACAGCCTAGATTTGTGGGGAGCTCTTTAGCAACACCCAACCTCTTTGAGCCTCCGTTTCCTCCAGCGGTCAAGGGAGAAGATTGTCTAAGTGGGCCTTAAAACACTTGTTTTGGGGGGAGGGGAGGGGAAAAAAACACTTGTTTGCAAGTGTTCTGATAATAAAAACAAGGCAGCTTGCAGCACCCTAGCAAATGGCACAAAGTGTTCAGTGCCAATAAACTTATTAATTGGTCCAGAATGTAAAATAGTTCACCCTCATCTGGAGCCAAATCTTAAATGAGAAAAAGCTTTGTGAAAACCACACCAGCTTAACTCTGAGAAGCCACCCCAACTTTGTATCTCAGACAGTAGCAGGCCAAATCAAGTTCAGACTTTAAGAATAACTAGCTGGTCACGCAAAACCTGAGTGGGGTGATGTGGGAGGTTGTATTTTTCAACTTACAAAGCCAAAAAGTTCAGAGGAAAGCCAGAAGAGAAAAGCAGATTGCATCTGGCAGAAGGGAAATATCCAATCAAAAACTGGCAGGAGAAAAAGGAGAAAAAGAAAAGGCACTTAATTCATCCAATTTCATTACAGGGGGAAAAAAATGGGTGACATGTGATTCTGACTTAGAAACGTTTCTGAAAATACAAAACTGAGATCCAATTCTAATCCCTCAATTAGGACCACTAATTATGTTCACAGAAAGAACATTAACCTTTTTTTTTTTTTTTTGGTAATTTACAAAGAAGAGCTGGCTAAGAAACAAAATGTGATTAAAAGAAAAAAATAGATAAATGTCAAGACCTGAAGTTCTACAAATGGAAAGGGAAACTATCCACAGACAGTTGGGGACAGCTAGATCTTTACAACATGGTTCATTAAGTGCAAGTAACATCCAAGCTTCTTTCTGTTCACAACATAGGCCACATTTTCAGAAAATTTGGGGTTTTCTTCATCTAAACACAGAAGAATTGACACATGGAAGAAGTGACCACTCTTGTTCTCGAAAACAAAAAAAAAATGATTTAAAGAGCAAATCAGACTCCTCCTGGCATTCAGAACACCCCGCCACTAAATACCATTGGCCCACCTGTGGAAAGGGACCAGCATAGAAACACAAACGGGTACACCAGGCCACCCCACTGGGTCCCCCACACACATTTGCTGAATCTCAAGCCACTTGCCAGTTTGGGGGGGGGGGGGGACGGTGGGACCCTTTTCAAAACACTATCTTTTCAGTCAGTTAAAACCAGACCTGAAAAATCCTGCTGTGTACAATTTGGGTGTAACCAGAGGGCATTATGCTAAGTGATATAAGTCTGACAAAGACAAATACTGCATGATCTCACGTGCATGTGGAATCCGAAAAAGCCAAACTCCTAGGAACAGAGAATACAATGGCGGTGACCAGGGGCTAGAGGTGGGAGAAAAGAGAAGATGTTGGTCAAAAGGTACAAACTTCCAATTGTACGATGAATAAGTTCTGGGAATCTAGTACACAGCATGATAACATATATAGCTAATAATACTGTATTATATTAAAGTTGCTAAGAGAATAGATCGTAAATGTTCTCATCACCAAAAAATGGCAGTTATGTAATGGAATGCAGGCATTAGCTAACGCCATGGTGAGAATCATGTTGCAATATGTATGCGTATCATATCAACACGTTGTACACCTCAAACTTACACAACGTTTATGTCAGATGTACCTCAATAAAGCTGGGGAGGGGGGCAGGCATGAAAAAGGCAACTCACAGGCTGGGAAACAGTATTTGCAAATCGTATCGGCAATGTATGCAATAAGGACTTGTGCCCAGAATATATGAAAAAGTGTTTACAACTGAACAGTAAAAAGCCAACCAACCAATTAAAAAGGGGGCCAAGGAGGGGCACCTGGGTGGCTCAGTCAGCTGAGTGTCCGACTTCGGCTCAGGTCATGATCTCACAGCTCGTGGGTTCGAGCCCCGCGTCGGGCTCTGTGCTGACAGCTCGGAGCTCGGACCCTGCTTCGGATTCTGTGTCTCCCTCTCTCTCTGCCCCTCCCCCACTCGTGCCATGTCTCTGTCTCTCAAAAACAAATAAACATTAAAAAAAAATTTTTTTTAAATAAAAAGGGGGCCAAGGATTTCAATAGACATTTTCCCAGAGAGGATATATGAATGGCCAACAAGTACATGAAAAAATGTTTAACATCCTTAGCCAGAGACATACAGATCGAGACTACAATGAGATACCACTTCACACTGGGTAGGATAGATAACATTAAAAAAAAAAAAAAAGACAGTAACAAGTATCAGGGACACATGGGAAGATGGACACCCTCAGACGTTGCCAGTGGGAATGTAAGGTGGTCCCGCTTACCAGCAGTTCCACTCCTAGGTCCATACCCAAGATGACTGAAAATATATGTCCTCGCAAAAACTTGCACCCAGATGTTCATAGTGGCATTATTCAAAATGGCCAAAAAAACTGAAACAACTCAAATGTCTACCAACAGATAAATGGATGACCAAACATGGTCTATCCATGCAGTGGGATAATACTGAGCCACAAAAAGGAATGAGGTCTGACACGTGCTACCGTGTGGAATAACCTTGAAGACTTCATGCTCCGTGAGAGCAGCCAGACACAAAAGACTGACTACCTAGTGTATGATTCCATGGATGTGAAATGTCCAGAATGGACAAATCCGTAGAGGCAAAAAGCAGATTCGTTGCCAGGGGCTGGGGAAAGAGAGAAATGAGGGGTGACTGCTGATGGGTAAGGGGTTTCCTTTTGGGGTGATGAAAACATTCTGGAATCAAGTAATGGTGACTGATGTCCAACTCTGTGCAAATACTGAAAATCACTCAATTATATACTTTGAAAGGGTGCAATTTAGAGTACACATTTATCTGCTCATTTTCTAAACCAAACCTGAAAGAATACTGATAATTCATTTAGTATTTACAGGACCCAATGAGGGAGATCACGTGGACTGTGGACACATCCACCATTTCAAGACTGCCAAGAAGCACCTACGGAATGAAGACAAGTGTGCCAATCAAATGAAAACAGGCAGACGTGACATAAACAGTCTAAATTCTTCACTAGTTACTACCTTTTTCCTCAGCTTCTGCCCGAGCCAAACTTCAGTGGAGAGATTGCCACAGGGACTCCGAGGAGCTGCTGGGGCACCTGCCCTTACCCTTGCCATCCTAGGTTTTGGCTTTACAACTACTCTAGAAAACCACAGCCCGTCAAAGACCTCCATGCCCGATCTCAAAGAGACTAGAGTTTATGTCTGGTTAAATCACTTACTAGCTGTGTGGCTCAGCCTCAATGTGTTCATCTGCAAAACCAAAACCTTTAAGATTCTAAAAGTAGATTATCCCCACAGAGTCTGAGGTAACACACAGGTGAGTACCTAACACAATGTCTGACTCACGGTAAGCACCAATAGACAGCACTTGGATGCAATACACAGAACTCTCCTACACACTAGAGAGATCGTTTCGATTAAAGTTTTAAAACTAAGACACAAGGGGCCACTAAGGAAGATAAGAGAGATTTGCCAATAGCCAGATGTCTGTTGCACACGACCATTTATTACTCTTTTTTCTTACCGGCAGGATATTCCAGATTGAAAAGATGTTGCAGTCCTAACTTGCAAATGTGATTTATTTGGAAATAGGGTCTCCAGATGATCAAGTTAAGATGATGAGGCCATGGGGTAGGGGGAGGGCGCCTGGGAGGCCCAGTCGGTTAAGCATCCGACTTCGGCTGTCATGATCTCGTGGTTCGTGGGTTCAAGCCCCACATCGGGCTTTGTGCTGACAGCTCAGAGCCTGGAGCCTGCTTTGGATTCTGTGTCTCCTCTCTGCCCCTTCCCTGCTCCCTCTCTGTCTCTCCCTCTCAAAAAAAAAAATGAATAAACATTAAAAAAAAAATGTTAAAAAAAAAAAGACAAGGTCATTAGGGTGGGCCCCGATCCAATATGGCTGGTGTCCATATAGAAAGGAGGGACCTGGACAGACACAGACCCACACCAAGGGAAGATGACCGTCTGTAAGTCCAGGAACACTTGAGGCCACCAACAGCTAGGACAGAGGCGTGGAACAGATTCTCTCCGTGGCCCTCAGGCTTGTAGCCTCAGGGGACTGTGAGACCATACATTCCAGTTGTTTCCGCCCTAGGAGACTAATCCACAAAGGGAGACTGCTTTCGATTATTAACACGATAATAAGCACAGTGACTTGAAACCTGTTTTGCAATATCCATGTAAACTTACATGCCCTCACCTTCATCAGACCTTCTCGGGCAGGATCAGAGGTTCGCAGCACATCTTCGGTGGCCCACCAGGCCTCCTGTATGTAAACAGCCACAACTAAAGAGAAAGCCAAGAGAAAATGATGATGTGCACACGGCCACGAGGCCACCAGAGAGGCGGTTTCAACATCATGCGACCTCCAGAGAGGCGCAAAGGAGGAGGATGTGTGGGTAACGCGGGCGATAGCTCTAGAACTGTGTTCTCTGACAGCACTGAGCAGGACAGAGTGACCCCTCTCACCTGAAGGGGACTTCACAGAGATCTTCACAGATGGCCCGTTGCCGGCTCCAAAACGAGATATATGTGTCCCAATGCTACTGGGCAAAACACGCTACACACCACACTGCTCACAAATTCGATGGCCAAGAATTACATTTTTTTTTCCTTCAAGGTCCAATTATGGGCTGCAACTCAGAACTCCCCACTTAGTCAAATCCAACATTATGGAAGGCCATCAAACACACCATCTTCTCGTTGTCCTCAGCACCGGGCTTGGCCCTGGCTTTTTTTCCATGATTTTTTTTTTCCCCTTCTCACAGTGAAACTGTCACCTGCGTTTTTCTGAGGACACCAATGCTCTCAGAGGTAAAGTAACCTGAAGGCAGCGAGCTGGGGTGGGGGGGGGGGGGTCTGAGGTGGGTCCACCCTTGGGCCACTGGACTCCAAGGACAGTGCTCTCTCACAGAGGCCAGAAATGAGTCAGCTGTTAGAATATGGGGTGGCGGGGGTGCCTTTGAATAAGGAGGCTCTGGGGCTGGATCTGCAGAAGGAAGAGACATCTCTCCTCCAACCACTCCTGCCCCGCCCCACCCCAGGCTACACAGCCCCTGAAGCTTGTGGATTCTGCGCACTCCATGTTCGGACATGGGCCCTGCTACTTACTCTAAGGGTGACCTTGGAACACCTCAACCTCACTGAGCCCCAAAATCGTCAGAGTTGCCCAAACTGATCACCTGAGGTGGCTGACAAGTTCTGATGAGGATCGGACGGAAACACCCAGCACAGGGCCAAGTGACAGCTAATAGACGCCTCCCTCCTCCCCCACTCCATGCTGCTGCACCAAATCAGTTCCACCTGCCACCTCGTGATGGGCCCCATGCCCTCCTACCCAGCCCCAGATGCCAGCAGGGTCCAGGCCACCATGCACAGAAGACCATGACAGTACCTCACCTGACCCCCTGCCTCAGTGTCCCCCACTGATCCATCCTACTGAGTGGTCACTCCAAAGGCAAATCCAGTCATGGCCTCTGCCTCTTGCCCCCCTGCTGGGCAACCCTCCTTTCCTTGCTTAAGGATTCCATTTAAACACCAAAGTTCCTTTGATTGTTTTTTGGTTGTTGTTGTTTTATTTTCTATTTATTATTTTTTTAATTTTTTAAATTTATTTTGAGAGAGAGAGTGCATGAAAGAGAGACAGCACAGAGGGGGAGGGAGGGAGAGACAGAGAGAGAGAGAGAGAGAGAGAGAGAGAGAGAGAGAGAGAATCCCAAGCAAGCTCTGTGCTTTCAGCACAGAGCCTGACTCGGGGCTCAATACCATGAACCGTGAGATCATGACGTGAGCTGAGATCAAGAGTCCATCACTTAACCGACTGAGCCATCCACGCGCCCCTGTGTTTTTTTATTTTTTAATTAAGAGCATTCTTTACAGCAGTTTTATTGGGTTCATAGCAAAATTGAGAGGAAGGTGCACAGACTTCCCAGGCACCCCATGCCCGCACATCCGCACAGTGATTTTTTTTTTTTTTTTACTGTCTCTATACTTTTGTCTTTTCCAGAATGTAATATAGTTAGAATCCTACAGTATGCAACCCTTTTCAGACTGGCTCCTTTCACATAGTAACATGCCTTTAAGATTCCTTTCTTGTCTTCTCATGGCTAGAGATCTCAAAAATCTTTTTAGCACTACATAATATTCCACTGTCTGGATGTACCACACAATTTCCCCTCTGATATCTTTTTTATACCCCCTTTTATTAAATTGCCATTTTTTAAAAACTTTTTTTCATGTTTATTTATTTAAGAGAGAGGGAGAGGGAGAGCATGAGCAGGGAAGGGGCAGAGAGAGAGAGAGAGAGAGAGAGAGAGAAGAGAGAGAATCCCAAGCAGGCACCATGCCATCAGCACAGAGGCTGACATGGGGTTTGATCTCACAAACTGCAAGTTCATGACCTGAGCTGAAATCAAGAGTCAGACATTTAACTGACTGAGCCACCCAGGCACCCCAAATTGCCATTTTTATGCCAGTTTCTCAACCCTGAGGGGTCCAGAAGCCACACAGTAAAACGATGCACCTTCCCAGTCAGATCTTTTTAGCTGAAGATGTGGAGGAAAATGACATGGAATAGAAAACAAAAGTCACTCCAACATTCATATAAGGTTCATGACTTTGAAACCAATTTTGTGGGCCAATCAGGTTAAGCTGCTACCACCTTCTTCCCTATGGCTCTCTGCTCTTTGAAGAACTTAAGTAGAAAACTCTATGAAGACCAAGTTACAGTGACATTAGTCAGTTATTAAGCATGAACTCTGCCCAACCAGCCCCTCCTCCCCAAAGACCAAGAGCATCTAAGCCACTATGTCAGTGTCATATCATTGTTGAGTTACATCATCAACAATCGTTCCAAAACTGATTGAGCCAGCTGAGAGAGAAGGGCCAATTAAATGCTTGACACCCGGCTTCATTTATTCAATTAAAGTCATGTTCAAAATGGCACCTACTAGAACTTACAGGAGGTTTATAAAGCCATAAGGATTATTTTCCCGCTTAACAAGGTGAATCAATAAAGGATGTTCCATTTACTAATGCAGTGTATTACCGTAATACAGATGTTCAGTTTGCTACGACAGTTTCAAACAGGGAATGTGTGATGATTTGGCGTTTGTGTGGTGCCTTGCAGTGTGCTGCAGAGCATTAATTAGTCACACAGGTTGTCACAAAATAGATTGAACTGGTTGTTGTTCGGGGGTTTTTGTTTTGTTTTGTTTTGTTTTTTCCCAAAACTAATCTTAAGCTGCTAAGGATACATAACAATGAAGGTGAAGTCCAATCAAATTCAACAGACGTAAAATAAATTGTCCTCCAAATCAACTCTTTTTAAAAACAGAATCGGCCTTCTGGAAACCAGCAGCTTTTGATCAGAAAAGTATATCTAGTCAAGAGGAACCAGGAGGACAGAGTGGTGTCAGGGCGCAGGGAGAGAGACTACAGCCAGCTCAGCAAGGACAAAGGATGGATCCTGGGGAGTGACAGGCACTGCAGAGCCAGCCTCAGGGCATCACTTCTGAGACCCTGAAGCCAGCAAGTTCCAAGAGTTAGAAAGTGGAAGCCACACACCTGTGGTTTTAAAAGAAAATGTGATCAGCATCCCTCGGGCTCTCTCCCATCGAGGGCCTGAGCAGAGACTGGACATCGCAGAAGGCTGTGCAGTGGTGACAACAGTCAAGAGGACGTTACTAGTTAAAGGCCAGCCTCACTGCATGGATTTAATTTCCCTGCCCCCTGAGCGACAGGCGATGTGCACCACAAAGAAATGTCAGTAATGGATTCTATTCTGTGAACGCTCCAAGGTTTCCCAAACAAGTTAAGACAGTGAGGTCCCTAAGGCTACTACCTCCCAGTGGCCCGGCTTCATGGCAACTCAGCATGCTCAAACTGCATTCAACTACCCGTGGCTGAGTTCCTGAATGCATGAACAGTGCTGTCTGTCCTAGGCCCTCAGAGGCCAATGCGTAAATCCCCGTTCTTGCCCTTGGGAGGTGGCAGCCTGCGGAGGAAGGAGTGCTAATAAACAAGCTGCTCCAATACAGGCCGGGGCACGAAAGGTGCCAGAGTCCAGACGGGAGCCAACGCATCACCAGGACCCAGAGGAGAGAGGCAATTCTGCAGAGGGGTGTTGGGAGAGCATCCCCAGGGAATTCAGACAGCTTGGGTTCTGGATCCGTGGGTAAGGTTTCAACAGGCAGAGACAACAGGCAAGGGCACTACAGGCAGCATAACCTGTGAGAAGAGGCACAGAGCCCTACAAGTCCAAGGCCATGCTCAGGGCACCTCAAGTAGTAGGGATAGCTGCAACGAGGCCTAACCGATAGAAAGGGCTGTAAACGTTGGTTTACAACAAGGTTCCAGGATAGAAAGCTAATATACAAAAGCCAATTGCTTTCCTATATACCAGCAATGAACAAGTGGAATTTGAAATTAAAAACACAATACCATTGACATCAGCACCCCCCAAAATGAAATACTTAGGTATAAAGCTAACAAAATATGCACAAGATCTATGAGGAAAATTATAAAACTATGACAAACAGAATCAAAGAACTAATAATGAGACATTCTACGTTCATGGATAAGACAACTCAATATTGTTCGGTGCCTGGGTGGTTCAGTCGGTTAAGTGCCAACTTCGGCTCAGGTCATGATCTCGCGGTTCATGAGTTCGAGCCCTGCATGGGTCTCTCTACTATCAGCTCAGAGCCTACTTCAGATGTTAATAAACATTAAAAAGGCAGGGGGGGGGAGGAGGGAGCACCTAGGTGGCTCAGTTGGTTAAGCATCCGACTTCTGCCTAAGTCATGATCTGGCCATTCCCAAGTTCGAGCCCCGAATCGGGCTCTGTACTGGCAGCTCAGAGCCTGGAGCCTGTTTCCAAGTCTGTGTCTCCCTCTCTTTCTCTGCTCCTCCTCCATTCACACTCTGTCTCTCTCTCTCAAAAATAAACATTAAAAAAATTTCTTCAATAAAATAAAAAAGACAACGACTCAATATTGTACAGATGTCATTTCTTCCCAATACGATCTTTTGGTTCAATGCAATCCCAATCAAAATCCCAACAAGTTATTTTGTGAATAGCAACACTGATTCCCAAGTTTAGAGGGAGAGGCAAAAGACCCAGAATAGCCAAAACGAGATTAAAGGAGAACAAATTTGGAGGAATGACACTAACTAACTTCAAGACTTACTACAAAGCTACTTAAAGCTTTATAGTATCCATATATATAAATATATAAAGCTTACTATAAAGCTGTAATCAAGACAGTGTGATTGTGGTGAAAGAAGAGACAATGAAAGAAAGATGAATGGAAGGTGAAAGAAAGATCAGTGGAACACAATGGAGAACCCAGAAATAGTCCCCCATAAATATAGTCCACTGATCTTTGACAAAGGAGCAAAGGCAATACAATGGAACAAAGATAGTCTTTTCAACAAATGGTGCTGGTACAATTAGGCATCCACACACACAAAAATGAAGCTAGATACAGACTCCTCACTCTTAATAAATACCATCTCAACAAAACATAGACTATTCACTCACCAGTCTCTAACAGACTTCCATGCCAGTGGAGAACAAGATGACATAAACATTTAGATATGGCCCTGTGCACCTGTGTAGGGAAAAGACTCAGACTTCAGAACCAGATGGGGTTCAAATTCCGGCTTCTCCAATTCCTAGTTATATGACCTTCACCCAGCCTTGAGCCCCCACCTGTCAAATGGAGACCACAACATCCTCTCACCTGGTCATCTGCAGGTTAGGTGAATGAGTCCACCTCACCAAACTGCTTTTCCTAAGGTGTTTGAAGCTTGTCAGTGGTTTCCAGAAACTTCCTCCACTTGCTTCAAGTGGTTCTCTGGGATATCAAATAAGCATGAAAAGCCCTTTTGTCACTTGTTGGCTTTTGTCAATGAGACAATGGAAACTGATTCATAACACTCCCGTGTCTTCCTGAAAACTCCCATTCCAAACTTCCTGCTCTGGTTTGCATGGAAATGTCTATCTTTCTTTCTCTAGCTTGACCCCTACTATCCTGTCTGCTCCCTCAAGTGGATATAGGTCTGTACCCACCACATTTTCTCATGGCCGTTCCTTTCTCTGTCAGGGAGTGTTAAGCTGACCACCGTCTTCCTCACTTTCTCCTTCCAAGGCTGTTGAAGGAGCACCTCAGGCTCGATGAAGACACACATTTGAACCCACTCAGTGCCTCCTGACAAAATTTTTAAATTTTTTTAAGTGTTTATTTATTCGTGAGAGAGAGAGACACAGAGCATAAGCAGGGTAGGGCCAGAGAGAGAGGGAGAAGACACAGAATCTGAAGCAGGCTCCAGGCTCAGAGCTGTCAGCACAGAGCCCGATGCGGGGCTCGAACTCACCAACCGTGAGATCATGACCTGAGCCGAAGTCAGACACTTAACTGACTGAGCCACCCAGGCATCCCCTGACAAAATTTTTAAACCTTTCATCTTGCCTCCCAAGATCTCTTAAAGGAGCTAAGTCCTTTTTTGTTTAAACATGCTTTTTATAATGAATAAATAAGCAAAGCAATAATTGCTAAGAAGTTGACAAGATTTTTCCATAGTACGGGTCAGGGAAAACTGGTTGTCACCTGTCCTTGAAAGGATAGATGGGCTGTGACAGAGGCGAGCATTCCTCACAAGGATTTTTTTTAATGTTTTTATTTATTTATTTATTTTGGGGGGGGGGAGAGCGCGAGCGCACACATAAGTGGGGGAGGGGCAGAGAGAGGGGGAGACACAGAATCCGAAGCTCCAGGCTCCGAGCTGTCAGCACAGAGCCCAATGCCCGGTTTGACCCCATGAACCGCGAGATCATGACCTGAGCCGAAGTCAGAGGCTCAGCTGACTGAGTCCCCCCAGGCGCCCCTTTCCAGAGAAGGATTTTGAGGCCACGTTCTAACTCAGCAAGGAGGAGCACTGTGAAAGGAGCACTGTGATGGATGAGCAATATCCAGGGAGGAGGCAGGAGCACCTGTGGTTGTGCTCACCGTCCCTCCTCATCTGCCCCAACACACAGGCAGGCAGCAGGATGCACCCACATCATACACAGACCCTCCGAAGGTCACGATTCTGAAGCACATGTTGCTCATGTAACCCACATGTTGAGTCACTATTATGTGCAAAGCACATAATAAATCCACTCAAGGGATTAAATTTAGACTCTGGCTTAAGACACTGACAACTCCGAGGAGGAGACAATTGCCTGGGACGTGAAACGGAATACAGTGAAGTCAGATGGAGGCTGCGTGCTACAGGGCACCAGAGAGGATGAGGCAGGCATTCCTACTGAGGGGCCGGGAGAGTCTGTGGTGGAAGGCACCCCCAGCAGGCCTGAAGGATGCATCAGCCCAGGTAGGAAAGGGGACTCCAGGTACCGTAGGTGACGGGGCCTCAGAGATGTGAGAGGGCACAGCATGACGGGCAAGGACAGGAACTGCAGGGTGCCAGAGCAGACAGCGTGGGGAGAAGGGAGGAGGCCAATCAGGGAGGACTCAAGGGCCTACGTACTCTGCAGACCACTGCCAGCCACCATGCTTTGGAGAAAAAAAGGGGCATGACCCAGTTACAGTTTTAAAACAAGAACATGTACCACAACCACAGGTGCAAGCACTCACCAAGCATCTGGCACAGCGCCAAGGGCAGTATCTCAGTTAATGCTTGCACGGCTGATTCTTTTTTTTTTTTTTTTCAGGTTAGGCTCAGAGGAGTTAAGAAACCTGGTCAAGGCCAGGTGCCCATAAACAGCAGCGTTGGGACTGGGTGTGAACCGAGTCCTGTTGGTTCCAGATCCCCCAATCTCCACGTGAAGGAGAGACAAAAGGACAGAGCCAAGGGCCAGGCCCCGACGAAAGCTGACAGAGTCAGAAAGAGAGGGATGATGGGGCGCCTGGGTGGCTCAGTCAGTTAAGCGTCCGACTTCGACTCAGGTCACGATCTCGCGGTCCGTGAGTTCGAGCCCCGCGTCGGGCTCTGGGCTGATGGCTCAGAGCCTGGAGCCTGCTTCCGATTCTGTGTCTCCCTCTCTCTCTGCCCCTCCCCTGCTCATGCTCTATCTCTCTCTGTCTCAAAAATAAATAAACGTTTAAAAAAAATTTAAAAACAAAAAGAAAGACAGGGATGAAAGATGAGGAACAGACAAGAAAAAGACACTGTGACAAGAAAGGAGAGATCAGCATGGAAAGACCTTACTAGGGCGGATGCTTTAGGATTTCATTTTGTGCTTCGGGTGGGGGAAGGGGCCTGCCACTCATTCAGCAAACAAGGACAAGGGCCAGGCACTGCACTTGGCATCAGCAGGGGCAGGACAGGTGACCAGGCCGTGACCACACACACCATGACCAGCACTCTCGGGCATGAGCGGCCGTCACGCACCCACCCAGGGGCTGTGCGCTCATCCATTTGGGCTGACGTGACAAAACACCACGGACTTGTACAGGCTTGTAAACAACAGAAACGTGTTTCTCGTAGTTCTGGGAGGCTGAGAGCGGGCTGCCAGCATGAGCAGGCTCTGGTAAGAGCCCCCTTCCACATTCCAAACTGCTAACTTCTCGCGGTGTCCTTACAGGGCAGAAGGGACAAGGCAGCCCTCTGGGGTCTCTTTAGTAGGGGCACTGATTCCCATTCATGAGGGTAGAGCACCTCCCCCAAACCCTACTTCCTAATGCCATCCCACTGGGTTTGGATTTCAACATATGAATTTATGGGGCACACGAATATTCAGACCAGCAGTCTTTCGGCGGGGGGGGGCTGGGGCAGAATGCCAATGAAAGTCCTGAGCCAGACTGGGCTTAAGAGCTGGAGGCTGTGGGGACCAGGCTGAGATATTAGCTTCAGAAGTTTCTAGAATAGTCTGACCAATGAGAGACATAATCAGAGTAGTGTTTTAGAAAGAGAACAGTTGGGGTGGCGGGGAGGGGGTGCCTGGGTAGCTCAGTTGGTTGAGCGTCTAAATCTTCCTTTCCGGCTCAGGTCACGATCTCATGATTTGTGAAGTCGAGCCCCATACTGGGCTCTGCGCTGTCAGTGTGGAGCCTGCTTGGGATCCTCTCTCCCCCTTTCTTTCTGCCTCTCCCCCAGGTTGGTGTGATCTCTCTCTCAAAATAAATAAACTTAAAAAAATGGGGGGCGGGGGGGCGCCTGGGTGGCTCAGTCAGTTAAGCATCCAACTTCAGCTCAGGTCATGATCTCACAGCTTGAGGGTTCAAGCCCTGAGTCAGGCTCTGTGTTGACAGCTCAGAGCCTGGAGCCTGCTTCAGATTCTGTGTCTCCCACTCTCTATGCCCCTCCCCTGCTTGTACTCTGCTTCTCTCTCTCTCTCTCAAAAATAAAATAAAATTTTTTTTAATTTTTTTTTTTAACGTTTATTTATTTTTGAGACAGAGAGAGACAGAGCATGAACAGGGGAAGGGCAGAGAGAGAGGGAGACACGGAATCTGAAACGGGCTCCAGGCTCTGAGCTGTCAGCACAGAGCCCGACGTGGGGCTTGAATTCACGGACCGTGAGATCATGACCTGAGCCGAAGTCGGACGCTTAACTGACTGAGCCACCCAGGTGCCCCAAATAAATTTTTTTTTTAATCTTTGTAATGAAAAACAAAAAAGAGAACAGTTGGATTATGCCCAGGTAGGAGGAATTAGCCATTTTGAAGTTAAAAAAAAGAAAAGTTTGGGGCGCCTGGGTGGCTCAGTCGGTTAAGCGTCTGACTTTGGCTCAGGTCATGATCTCATGGTTCATGAGTTTGAGCCCTGTGTTGGGCTCTGAGCTGACAGCTCAGAGCCTGCAGCCTGCTTTGGTCTCCCTGTCTCTCTGCTCCTCTCCCGCTCATACTGTCTGTCTCTCTCTCTCTCTCAAATAAATAAACATTTTTTAAAAAGTGTTGTTGTTGTTGTTGTTGTTGTTGTTGTTGTTTAAAAAAAAAAAAAGGTTGTTGGAGAAGGATCTCCCTGATGGAGTGTAGAGAATGGTTTTAGGTGAGGCTGGAGGCAGGGAGAACAAGTGTTGATCCAGACAAGAAGTGAACAGGGGCTGACCACAGCAGTCAGGCTGGTGGGGAGGGAGATTCCCAGAGGACAGAAAACACCACCTGAGGAATCAGACTGGGCTAAGGCCGAAGACACAGGGTGGGGCAGAGGTTGGCAGCCAGCTCTCAAGCCTAAGTGGAAGATGCAGGTGCCTTCCCCAGGAAGAAGTGAGGACAAGAGGAGACGTAAAGGCTTTAGTTTTGAAATGCCTGTTAAAGCTAACAAGGTCAAGGCAGCCAGCAGGCAGCTAGATACACAGCAGAGACACAGAGAAGGTTCCTGCCCCCGTAACATCATAGGAACCAAAGAGGAAAGGGTTTACACACACACACACACACACACACACACACACACACAACACACACACACACACCCCTTACCTCCCCCACACTAACTGCAAGCTGTTCATGTCCTGGCCCATGGTCTATACTTCTTCGATCACAACTGAAGGGGCTTCAAGTCCCCCTACTGCCCACCCTCTGCCTTAACTTGATCGCTCCCCCGGAGTCTAAGCTGCCATTGATTGCCCCGTTACAAATCTAAGAAATATGTAATTCCACAAAAAAAGAGTACAGTTAAACCAAAGTGACAGGCCATCTTCCCAAAAGCAAAATACACATAGGGAAAAAAAAAAAAAAAACGTTGAAAAAGTTCTGGCAGAGGACAGCACATAAACACATTCCAAGGCATTACATGACTTTTATGCAACATTGACCGAGCCGGTCAATAATTTAAGGGGAGGGGAAAAATACGCAAGTTGACATAGCAACTGTCACATTACATTACTTGGGCTACCATTTCCATACAGATGTCTTCCTTAAAGGAAAACACTTCCCCAGATGCCCCATGAACTCGGGCGCCTCTCTGCCATAGAGAAAGAAACATCTGGTTTGCAGTATATTTGCAACAGCCTCCCTGTAGTTCTCAGGCCTCTCTTGCCTTAAGCAATTTTGTTTTCATAAGTCTAAGAGTTTAATTCAAGGAAGAGGGACAAGATGGGGTGCCTGGTTCCTGAGGTGCCGCTGGAATGCAAGGTGTTGGGGCAGAAAGAAACTCACACTGGGCTCCTGGGTGGCTCAGTAAGTTAAACGTCGAGCTGTTGATTTCGGCTCAGGTCATGATCTCACAGTTCATGAGTTTGAGTCCCACATCGGGCTCTGTACTGACAGTGTGGAGCCTGCTTGGGATTCTCTCTTTCTCTCTCTCTCTCTCTTTCTCTCTCTCTCTCTCTCTCTCTCCCCCCCTCTGTCTCTCTCTGTGTCTCTGTCTGTCTCTCTCTACAATAAGTAAACTTAATTATTTTTAATGTTTACTTATTTTTGAAAAAGAGAGACAGCATGAGCAGGGGAGGGGCAGAGAGAGAGGGAGACACAGAACCTGAAGCAGGCTCCAGGCTATGAACTGTCAGCACAGAGCCCGACGCGGGGGCTCAAACTCAGGAATGGTGAGATCATGACCTGAGCCGAAGTCTGACACTCAACTGACTGAGCCACCCAGGCTCCCCTCAAAATAAATAAATAAATAAATAAGGAAGGAAGGAAGGAAGGAAGGAAGGAAGGAAGGAAGGAAGGAAAAGGAAGGAAGGAAGGAAGGAAGGAAGGAAGGAAGGAAGGAAAAGGAAGGAAGGAAGGAAAGAAACCCACACCAAAGCTAGTCCATCTAGGAAAGGAATCTTAAAATCACCAGTCTGGACCAAGGCAAACGCGGTGAGTTTCTCAGGGCTCAGGGAAGCAGAGAAAGGTGCAGACAGCCCTAGATGCAGTGGTAAAACCCTCAGATGCCTCAAAGATGCACCCACACCCCCAGACAATGGCTCCATCTTTGGCACTAGAAATATTTTCCTTGGACCTTCCCTGTTTTGCAAATACCATTAGTCCCTTGGTAAGAATGACATGTCTTTGTTTGTGGGATGCTGTTTTCCCCTACGTTTAAATCCAACTCACAGTAAGTGCCATAAATTAACACGGAATAATGAAGAAAATCCCAAACAATAGCCAACATGTGTTCCCAAAACACGATGTTGTCACTGTGAGTGGCTCTTCAGTCTGCATCGGTCACTGCCCAAGGAAAACAGAACCCTCGGCTTCCAGCGTGGAGCTTCTCTAGCTTAAGGGAACTCGGGTCCTACTTAACCTGGGGGCCACCTGGTCCCGGCCTCACGTCCATGGTCACACGGGCACCTTAGCTGCCAAGGAGGAACAGGTATTTAAACTGAAGCTGCATTTCTGGCCAGCGCTCTTTTCCCCCAAACTGTCAAACCCACTTCAGTGAGACTCCACTAATGTGGAAAGTGGGGCGAGGGACCCATCTTGGGCCCTCTGCATCACCAAAAAGCAAGCACAGACTCAAACATAAGGATCCCAAGTCCGCACAGTCCTGGGAGGCTGCACCAACGGGGTGCCTGGTAACCAGGTGGTTACCAGGTGGGGTCCCTGGTTACACTTGGCTTCTCGAGTCTGCGGGGCCATCACACTTCAGAGCCAGAAAAACTGCAATGACTTCCCCACGTGCTGAAATTCAGACTTTACCAGGCCAACAAGCCTCTCCCCCAACCACCCCCCTCCTGCCATATAAGCTTGCTTTTTACTGGATAGACAGAAACCACCGTTTCATCGAGTCACATCGGCAGGTTCATCCCACGAAACGGAGCTGTGTTTAAGCCCCATCCACCCTACCCGCCAGGAGGCCAGGCCTCTCCCTTTAAGGCCCACTCAGGATTAAGAGCTCCCTTTCTGGGAGTCACAAATTCGCAGCACCCTTCCACCGTCACCTTCTGGCCTTCCCCCCTTGACCCCTCTCCAAAATCCAGACAGCACACTCAGGGGTGAGGAGCATCCCAGATAGGGTTCCCCAATTCTGAAGCTCCCTGGGCACCTCAGGGGCACACCTTCCACCCCCTACCCCCGACCCACCACCCACCTGCCCCAAACGCGGCCCCCAGAAGGCCTGGACGGGGGCCTGGCATGTCGCAATCCCGCCCGGCCCCGCGACGGCCACTGGGAAGGCGGGCTCCACACAGGTTCCAGTTTCATCTGAATGTTTGCCTTGGCTCGTTGCTGTCGCTGCAGGCCTAGAATGGGCATGCTTTTCCAGGAAAAAATCATCATTTTTTGATTCCCTGCTTGTTTTTCTCAGGGTGCACATGACATGCAATCACCAAAAACTGTAAATAAATTAGCAGCAATTTGAAGGATGAGTGTTATGCTTGGTCACAAAACGTCCTGGAAGAGAGCTAGGGGGATAGATGTTCTAATCAGAGAAGTCAACAAGCGGTGAAAAGACCACAAACAATCTCTCCTCCAGCTGCCTGCACCGGAAGTATCCCGTTGTTTGTCAGCCTTGCCGCCCCCACCCCCACCCCCACCCCCACCCCCAACCCGCCCCTGCACAGGGAGCCGACGAGAACTGGCCCAACACCCACCCGGAAGAGCCCTCCCGTCCAAGAGCCGACGGTCCGCCCACGGAGATGAGCCACCGGAAATGACTCGAGAATGAACGGCCACCAGGGATGTGCCCCACATTGAAGGTGCACCCAGGACCCCACCCAGACCCCACCCTCCAATCTGAGCTCCCACAGACCCCTTCAGACGCGAGCACTGCTTCCCCTCACCCACAAGGTGATTTTCCCTCCCGGTTGCCCAGCACTGTAGGCACCAGCGCCAAGCCCAGCTGAGAGCTGAGCCATTCCCAGCCCCTCCTCCCCGTACCTGCCATCCACCCCCAGTCCCGTCCTTCCCACTGTTTCCCCAACCCGTGCCCTCCCCACCAGGCATCCCTCCCCTGGGCTCTAACCATCCTCCCAAGGATCTGTTGGCTTGTGCTCCCACTCATCCTCCCTTCTGGGCACACATAAGGCACTCTGCAAAGAGCTGAAGAACCAAACAGGACCCCTGTCTCCAGCCCCAGAGCCCACCATCCTCCAGAGCATCACAAGGCATCTAACTGCCCTCAGCATGGCCTCCCAGCACCCAAGGGCCCGGAGCATAATGAGAAGGTTCTGTGAAAGGAAACTTTAAAACATTCAAAGAAGGGACCAGGTGAGTCATGGCCAGACTGCAAGATGGGAAGCTGCTGGGGGGCAGTGGCAGGGTGGCGGGATGAGCTTCTGGGTCCCCTGTGCCTCTGCAGGTGCTCCTTTGGGTCCAGAGCCCCCAGCCCTGCAGGGCAGAGGGGCAGCCCCTATGACCACTGTGTGACCACCAGTGAGCCCAAATGCCAGGAAAGAGAACCAGCGATCCCAGAAAATAGACAGTGGAGAACTCCCGCCCCCTATTTTGACCAGACTGTCACCTCCCTGCCAAGAACCAGGGCTGGCCCCTCCCTCCACCCAGCAATACCCAAAAGACCCCTTATTCCAGAAACTTCTATAATGCTGTAGCATTAACTCTCTTTCATTTGACTGAATTATAAATTACCATTTTTAATAACCTCTGGTATTCTTCACCGTCTCCTCTGATCATCTGACCACTGGGTTTTATATGAAAAATATATCAAAAAGACAATTGTCAGAAAAAGAGCTGAAAAAAAAAATCTGGCAGGTTTCCTAACACGGAAAATAGGTAGACATCATCTAGGAAGACTATACATGGGGCCCAGGAGCTTGCCGAGACACCTTCCAACAGAGAGGGTCAGATGTTAAAAGACCAAGTGTAGAGGGTAAGAGGTACCCCCATAACCAAGGACAGGTCCCTAGGCCCAGCACAATCCTTTAAGGTCATATGGGAAAGACTGCAGCAGTGAGTAAGTTTGGGCAGGCTAGGAAAATATTCAAGAAAAGAGAGTGAGCTGTGCCTAAACTCGAGAACCTGGAGGTAGAAACATTCCTTAGCCAGATGCTCTAATGGTCACAGAGGACCATCTTCACTTGCTCCAAATTAGGAGCAAGGTTGGCAACTGGAAATAGTGCAAAGGCAAGAGGGGTGCGTTAGCTACTTTCAGAAAAGCTCAAGTCTCTAGACACAGGGAATTTATGTCCCAGGAGCCAGAAAGTCCTGCGAATGTAATCCTGAAGTTGTAACCCTTAATCTCTGAGAGTATGGGAGGCCAGGGTTGGGCCAAAAAAAAAAAAAAAAACAAAACAAAACAAAAAACAAATGAGCCAGAACTATCCTAATGTGTTAGGAGAAGATGTAGATCTGGGAACCAATGTCTGGTTCCCTGAACATCCCCTCCTCATGACAGTCTAGAACGAATTATAAAAGATGGTCCATAACGACCCTAGAAAAGAAAGACTGGATTTAAAATCAGCATGAATTGGGGCACCTGGGTGGCTCAGTCGGTTGAGCGTCCAACTTCTGCTTAGGTCATCTCACTGTTCCCGAGTTCAAGCCCCACATTGGGCTCTGTGCTGACCGTGCAGAGCCTGGAGCCTGTTTCAGATTCTGTGTCTCCCTCCCTGTCTCTGCCCCTCCCTTACTCGTGCTCTGTGTCTCTGTCTTAAAAATAAATAAACATTAAAAAAAATTAAAAAATAAAATCAGCATGAATTCACCAAGACCAAAGAAGACAAACTGGCCTCGCTTACCTTTTCTAACAAGCGTGCCAGGCTAGTGTTCGGAAAATACCTAAACACAGTAATCCTAATTTCACGAGCCAGATTTCCTCCATTCTTAATTTCAGGCATGCATTTCAGAAAACATCTTTAAATCTCCTTATGGATGAACCAGAAATATATGCTAAATAACAGGTTGGGTGTATATTTAGTGGTATCATAACTGCATGAATAAAAAAAAAAAACAGCATTTTTAAAATGATTTGGATTAAAAAATAACGTGCACACCTTCAGGGGCACCTGGCTGGCTCAGTCAGGAGAGCATGCAGCTCCTTATCTCAGGGTCATGAGTTTAAGCCCCACATTGGGTGGAGAGATTACTTGAAGATAAAATAAATAAACTTAAAAAAAAGAATGCACACTGTCAAAGGCTAAATGACATTAACTAAACAGCCAGAAGGAAGGGTTAATCTAACTGGATGGAAGGACCTGCTCTTCAAACAAGCAAAGACTTCTTAGATATGACACAAAAGCACAAGCAACAAAACATAGATAAACTGGCCATAACAAAAAATTTTAGGGGTGCCCGGGTGGCTCAGTTGGTTAAGCGTCCAACTCTTGATTTCAGCTCAGGTCACGATCTCACAGTTTGTGAGTGCAAGTCCCACATTAGGCTCTATGCTGACAGTGCGGGGCCTGCTTGGGATTCTCTCTCTCCCCTCTCTCTCTGACACTCTCCACTTACTCTCTCTCTCTCTCTCTCTAAAAATAAATAAATTTAAATTTTCTTTTCAATTTGAAACTTTTGTGCTTCTAAGGACACTAAAAGGAAAGTAAAAAGACAACTCATAGAAGAGGAGAAAATTTTTTGCAAATCATATACCTAATAAGGGACTTGTGTCCAGAATACATAAAGAATTCTTACAACTCAAAAATAAGAACACAAATAATCCAATGTAAAAATGGACAAAGAGTCTGAAATAGATAATTCTTCCTAAGAAGACATAAAAATGGCCAGTAAACACTTGAAAAGATGTTCAACATCATTAGTCATGAGGGAAATGCAAATCAAAACCACAATGGTTCTAAAAAATAAAAATAAACATAAAATAAATAAGATTCTTTAAAAACCACAATGACTCCTTGACATTGGTCTTGGCAACGATTTTTGGATCTGACACCAAAAGCAAAGGCAACAAAACCAAATAAGCAAGTGGGGCTACATCAAACTAAAAAGCCTCTGCACAGCAAAGGAAACCGTCGACAAAATGAAAAAGCAACCTACCAAATAGGAGAAAGTCGACAAAATGAAAAAGCAACCTACCAAATAGGAGAAAGTATTTGCAAATCATATATTTGGTAAAGGGTTAGTATACAAAATACATAAAGAACTCCTACAACTCCATAGGAAAGAAAACAAATAATCTGATTACAAAATGGGCAGAGGATCTGTGTTATACTGTGATTTATAACAAGGAAGAGAAAGAGAGACGGGGCGGGGATGATCTTCATCCCTGTTTCTGGCAGAGCTCCTTTAGGAGCTCATTACAATTTCTTAAGTGACAAAGGTGTCTCTTGTTAGGTTAACAAGATGATTTTTGCAGCTTCTAAAGATAGAGACTGGTTTTAGGAGAACAAGCCATGTGATCAGCCATGGAAACTTTCAATCCCATCACCTTGACCTCTGAGAACAGGAGAGAGGCTAAGGGGTGAATCAATTACCAATGGCCAATGATTTAAACTATCATGTCCATATCATAAAGGAGGGGGTTTGAAGAGTTTCCAGGCTGGTGAGTATGTGGAGTTAACAGAAGAATGGCATCCCTGGAGTGGACACGAAACCTCCTTGCCTATTCCTCATACCTCACCCTATACAACTCTTCCATCTGGCTGTTCTGAGTTATATCCTATTATATAAACCAGTAATCTAGTAAATGAAATGTTTCTCTGAATTCTGTGAGCCACTCTGGCAAACAAATCAAACTAAAGAAGTAGAAAACTCTGATTTTATAGCAGTCTGAAAACAGGTAACAACCTAGATGTGCAACTGGCATAGAAAGTTCAAAGACAAGGTCATGGGAACCTCCAATATGTAGCCAGTTGGTCAGAAGTAAAAGCAATAGCCCGGGCTTGTAACTGGCATGTGAAGGGACTCGGGAGTCTTATAGGATCGAATTCCTTATCCTCTGGGATCGATGCTACCTCTGGATAGATGGTGTCAGACCTGAGTTGAATGGTGTAACACCCAGCTGGTATATGGAGAATTACTTGGTGTTGTATGGGAAAACACCCCCTCCACGCACTGGAAACTGAGTCTCAAAACACACTTAGGATGAGTAGACATTTTTCCAAAGAGGTCATACACATGGCCAATAGGTACATGACAAAGTGTCCAATATTACTCACCATCAGGGAAATGCAAGCCAAAATAATAATGAGACATCACCTCATACCTGTTAGAAAGGCTAGTATCAAAAAGACTTTGGTGAGAATGTGGAGAAAAAGAAACCTTTGCGCACTATTGGTGGGAACGTACTTTGGTGCAGCCCCTATGGAAAGCAGTATGGAGGTTCCTCACAAAATTTAAAATAAAACTACCATGTGATCCAGCAACTGCACTTCTGAGTATCTATCTGAGGGAAACAAAAACGCTGACTTAAAGAGACATACGCATATCTATCCACACAAAACACGTACGTGAATTTCCACAGCCGCATTATTCATAATAGCCCAATGGTGGCAATAACCCAAATGTCCAACAACTGATAAATGGATACATAAAACGTAGTATATCCATACAATGGAATAGTGTGGAACCATAAAAATAAGTGTACTAAAGCATCTACAACATGGATGATCCCTGAAAACATCATGCTAAGTGAAAGAAATTAGACTCAAAAGGCCGTGACTCCATTCATATGAAACATCCAGAACAGACAAATTCATAGAAACAGAGTAGATTGCCTAAGGCTGAGGAGGATAGGTGGGCAGAAGACAGTGACACACAAGGGGAGACAGGTTGGCTTCCTTTAGGGATAATGAAAAGCAAGCGTGGTGGTAAATGCAAAACTCTATGAATATACTAACAACCATCGAACTATAGGTTTTAAATGGGTGGTTGTATGGGGCGCCTGAGTGGTCAGTCGGTTAAGTGTCTGACTTCAGCTCAGGTCATGATCTCGAGGTTCATGAGTTGGAGCCCCACGTGGGGCTGTCTGCTATTAGCACTGAGCCATCTTCAGATCCCGTCTTCCTCTTTCTCTCTCTCTCTCTCGGTTCCTCCCCTGCTCACATGCATCCTCTCTCTCTCTCTCTCTCAAAAATAAACATTTAAAAAAATGTTTTAATGGATAATTGTATGACATGTGAATTATGTCTCAATAAATCTGTTTATACATATAATGGGAATAAAAGTAGTCTTTCCTGTGGGTTCAAAACATCAACTCCACAAATTTTGGAGGACGGGGCCATGTCTTTAATAATGAGTTTGTGCTGAAAAAGCCCAGAAGCCAGGCATGCATGGTAATGAGCTGTCAGCTGGAGGTGAGTCAACCTTTGGTTGGTTCCACTGAAATGCCGAGGCATGATGAGTAACTGTAGTTGCATTTCTTTTTTTTTTTTTGTAAGTTATTTATTTATCTTGAGAGAGAGTATGCGTGAGTATGAGCAAGTGGCAGAGGAGCAGAGAGAGAGAGACAAAGAGAGAGAGAATCCCAAGGAGGCTCCACACCACCAGTGCAGAGTCCAAAGTGGGGTTTGAACTCACATCGTGACATTATGACCTGAACTGAGGTCTGTCGCCTAACCGACTGAGCCACCCAGCTGCTCCACCTCCAGCCATTTATTTCTAACAAGCTTCCTGGTGCTATCTCACAGCTGGGCCACGGGCCACACCACTGAGTAAAAAGACAGGAAACTGAAGCTCAGAGATGCTAAATAGCTTAACCCAGGCCACCCCACTCACCAAGGACCAAGGATTGGAAATCAGGTCTAAGTGACTCCAAAACCCAGGTTCTTCCCTCGACAGCGTCCGTGATACGGGCCCTGGACGCCATGTTCCAGGAGAAGCCTAGATCTGACTCAGAAAAGAATCCAGGATGTCATGACCCTGGAGCCCATGTCACAGGGGGAGCAGCTGAAGAATGAGAAATGTGTGTCAGACATGGCAGCTGACCCACGTCTGGGAAGATCTATCCTGTGGAGGAGCCCTGCCTACAACTGCAAGCCTGGATGGCCCCAGTGGGGGCACCGGGCCAGGAAGGAGACGTACGGGCATATCAGTTTGGATTCCTTACGAAGAAATGTTCTAATACTCAGAGGTGTCCCAGAATAGAACAGTCTATCCCAGGATGCAGAGGCCCCAGACTAGAGCCCAGTGCTCCCCAGACACCACCCTTAAGACTCTGACAGAGTTACATACCAACTTTATTAGCCCTGCCACAAAAGAGGCATCATTTGCTGTTTTAAAAAATAAACCTTAGGGGCATCTGGATGGCTCAGTCGGCTAAATGTCCGACTTTGGCTCAGGTCATGATCTCAAGGTCCGTGGGTTCAAGCCCCGCATCGGGCTCTGTACTGATGGCTCAGAGCCTGGAGCCTGCTTCAAATTTTGTACCTCCCCCTCTCTCTGCCCCTCCCCTGCTCATACTCTGACTCTGTCTCTCTCTCAAAGATAAATAAAAAGATTTTTTTTCATTTTTTTTAAGTTTATTTTTGACAGAGAGAGAGAAACAGAGCATGAGTGGAGGAGGGGCAGAGAGAGGGAGACACAGAATCTGAAGCAGGCTCCAGGCTCTGAGCTGTCAGCACAGAGCCCCATGTGGGGCTCAAACTCACGGACCGCAAGATCGTGACCTGAGCCGAAGTCAGATGCCCAACCAACTGAGCCACCCAGGCGCCCCTAAAAAAAATTTTTTTTAAATAAACCTTAGACAAATCTTTCAATTCTAGCTATGGGCTCTCAGCTGGAGACATATTTTCCTTTCTTCTTTTTTTTTTTTTAGATTAATAAGTGATAGATAAGTATCAAAGGCGTATTAGTAGGAATTGCAAACTTTTTCCTTGATATATTTAGGATTGAAATAAAATTCAAAAGATCATCCATCCTTTTCTCTCCTGAAATTCAACCGCACTCCCCCCCCAAAATCTCCTTGGAAAATACCGGACCTAATGATCTACACAGCCCTGCAATCATGAGCTTCTGGACCCCTGCATCCCTCCTCCAAAGCTGAATAGCCCTAGTCTCTTCAAGCCTTGTTCAAATGGTTTCAAGCCCTCTCATCACCCTGGTTGTTCTCCATGGACGAGTGCCAGTTTGCTTCATATGCGGTCTCAGCAGCACCAAAGAGAACAAATCTGTAATTGCACCGGGATATTACCCTTCCATTACCGCAGTCCCAGGTCACGTCTGCTGTCCAGCAGCCCCACTGCAATGCCGGGGCTCACTGTGTTTTCTGAGGATGAAAACCGCCATCTGTGTCTTTTTCCCTGGGTGGCGCAGAGACACGTCCTCCTGGGCACATCCTTGATCATTGGTTGCTTTTGGACGGACTAGATGACACTTATCCCGTGAGGCGGTCTGGGATCAGTAGACGGAAAACAACTCTCTTACAATTAGGTTTGTTCAAACACAGGCTAACCTGGCCTAGTGTGGTACTGCCTGCCTATCCATGAGGTGTGCAGGCAGAATTCATCCGGAGGTCACGCAGCTGCCAAAGCGTGGCCAGCACTTGGCGAGAATGCCTCCCGCTCTAAAATCCCCTGCTTCTATCACACAACACTCGAAGACGGAGGAAGAGCAAGCCCCACGTGGGCTCACGTGCAAGAGCCAAGGGCGCCGTGACGGAAAAACACGACGGGCATCACGCCTACTCTTGGCCCTGGACGGTCCAGAGCGTCATCAGCTTTTCTGCCACAAATCACTTCATGCTCACCACCACCCTGTGAAGTGAGGCATCCCAGTTTGCAAATGACAAATGAGCTCGGGTCAAATCACTCCTCTGGGTCACCCAGGAGGTTGGCAGAGCCAGGATGCCAAATTAGTCGTCCCTGACACCATCGTCCGGGTTCATCCTATGCTTCCCTGCAAATCACAGGAGGAAATGGGAAAGGCCAAGGGCCATCAGTTGGTGGGAATCTGGAATGCTAGGGTAAGCAGTTTTGATTGAATGCAGGAGAAAAGAAAAAGACCACAGCTTTTTTTGATAAGGAGTTATTTTTTCATCTCTGTAAACGCTTGACATCAGTTAAGAATTTAAAAATAGAAGGAATAATAAAACAAGGGGAAAGAAATGAAAGATAAGGCCCTTGAGAGGCAACTAAGGAATGGGGGTCCTCAGCAGCATTGGTGACCGGCCGGCCTCTGATCAGAGAAACAGTGAAGAGTGAACCCCACAGGGACGAAGGCACGTGCTTCTCAAACCACCTTTCTGGAAAGTGCATCTCCAGCGTCTTTGAGGAAGAAGCTGGAGAGCTTCATGACTTACATCCCAACACCAGCCTGTCATGCACGTTAACTGCTTGTCCCCCGGGAATTCAGAACTCCAGGATGTTTGCCATTTGCTCACAGGGTTATCGAGAATTGCTGTGATGGACTCAACCAGCTTCTCAACGATTAACTCCTACATGGGGCTTATCAAACAGCTTCAGATCCCTTTAGTGTCCACCCAAACACACACATGGCCTTCACCGATGTAACTGTCCATACAGAATTACAAAGGAACCAGGGACACAACGGTCACAACCAGGCACGGGGGTGATGTGACAAGCGGGTCAGAGCTGGGAAGAGGGTCTACGACAGCATCCACTGCTTCCGAGTTCAAACCAGCTACAGGAGGTGCGTTCATGCACTCGTGTCGGCTTCGAAATACTAGATTTAAGAGCGTGAGGTACGCATAACACCTGCGCACTTTCTGGAACTCGTGCAAAATTTCAGCAAGCACCACAGAGCCCCAGCCAGTAGGAAAACATTTGAAAACTTTATTTAAAGCGCTACTGTATATAAGGAAAGGTCCAGAGTGAGATTTCTCATAGCTTATGAATATTTATTATAATACATTCTTGAAAACAACCAAAAAATTAAGTACAGTATAAATAGGAAACAGATTTATGAGTCAGTCACATGTTTACATTATGCAAATTATAGTTAAAGACCTATAACCAGGATATTGTTAAATGCCGAAGAAAGGTGGGGGGGGGGGAGGAGCACTGCTGATATTTGGACGTTTGCTTAAAATCGGCAAGTGATATTTTGAGTTTTGTTGACAATCTGTTCACCGAAGAGTGCCTGTGGGCACATCTTGTTACTTTCGCTAACCTGGTGGTGGAGTCCCAAATTCAAGGCAATGCCGAAGGCCTGGGGTTCTCATAGCCCCTTTGTTCATGGCAACCAAGGCTTTGTTGGACAGAAATGGAAGGAGTCCTGAACCTGAACCAGAAAGCTCTCACACACAGCAGCCACTCTCAGCCTTGGACCAATGAAGAGGCTTTGCCAACATGCTAAAAACTCCCACAGAGAGCTGGCTAAGAACACTTGTGTCTCCAGATGAACAAGAAAAGAAGCAGAAACAACAGTCTCTGGGCTGAATAACTTTCTCCAGTCCAGGATATCACCTTGGGCTTTGTGACACCAATCAAGCAGAGTGTCCTCTGAGTACAAACGCTGGGTACGCAGGGTGAAAAGCAAAGGTCTTTCTCCAGGGGGGCTGGAGAGCTGAAGAAAGCCCCCTCTGCAAACTGTAGTTAAAGATCTGTAACCCCAAACTTTCACCAGATAACACATCGTTTACAGGGGGCTGACTGATAAAGGGTTGGTTTGGTCTTTTTTAATTTCTTATTAGGAAAATAATACATGGTCACCGAAAAACACATCCATAAAACACAGAAAAGTATAATCAAGGAGAAAATTTCCAAAATAGAAAGGAAACTGGGGCACCTGGGTGGCTCAGTCGGTTAAGCTTCTGACTTCGGCTCAGGTCATGATCTCACGGTTTGTGGGTTAGAGCTCCATGCAGGGCTCTGCCCTGACAGTTCAGAGCCTGGAGCCTGCTTCAGATTCTGTGTCTCCCTCTCCCTCTCTGCCCCTGTCCTGCTCATGCTCTGTGTATCTCAGCAATAAAATAAACATTTAAAAAAAAAGTTTTTATAGAACGGAACTTAAATTGGGGCCCCCTTGAAGTCAGAGACTTCAAAGGTGTTTTGCTTACAGCTCACCGGTGCCCTGGGCCCCAGGTGGAATGATGGGCTGGGAACCTTCTCCCCTAGCCACCTCCTGCCACCCGCTACCAACAGCCCCAGATCCCTACCCCATATGCAACTCAGCACTCACTCCAAGGAGCTGAAATCGGTCACAAATGGTCTCTTCATAATGCAGAGGAAGAATAAATGAGTTACAGATTAAATAAACTTCCTCACCAGAAACAAAACCCCACCCAATCATCACCTTGCAAAACTCCCCTGCAATGCACTAGCTGTGTGGCCCAAGGCAAATTACTTGACCATCAGAGGCCTGATTTGTACATGGGGGATAAGAATAGTCCCTGTGCTTCATAGGACTGTGGGGACACTCCAACAAAAGGGCTCCGCCCTCTGCACACAGCCCGTACATGTTATTAACAACAACATCAAGTACTACCCTCAAAGGCAGCTCGGAACACAGTCATCGTGGGTACGAGGGTGTCTAGTGTCTTTTTTTTTTTCACGTTTATTTATTTTTGAGAGAGAGAGAGTGAGAGCCAGGGAGGGGCAGAGAGAGAGAAAGGGAGACACAGAATCCAAAACAGGCTCTAGGCTCTGAGCTGTCAACACAGAGCCCGATGCGGGGCTCGAACCCACAAACCGTGAGATTTGACCTGACCCGAAGTCAGGCGCTTAACCGACTGAGCCGCCCAGGCTCTCCGAAGGTGTCTAGTGTCTTAATACAAAAGCCAATATGTGTGTCAATAAACAAAAATAATGCACTATCAGATCTCTAAAGGCTGAAAATCAATCACTTCTGCCTTGATATTCTTCTAGGTCCAGCCTAAGAGTACAACCACCATTCCATGTATTTAATTCCATTAGCTGCAAAAGCAATTCAATCAGAATTCTTGCTCAATCCATTAATAACCACCAACCTGTCTTTGTGTCCTGGGGATTAACCAAGGCTAATATTTTATGTTGAGGTTCGTCACGGTACATGGTGCAAAAGCAAACAGACGAAGCTTCCAGTTTAATCTGAAAAAAAAAAAAATAATGAAATCACCATTTTGTTCTGTCATCCTGGTAAGGGCACGGGAAATGACTTAACAATTAACTAGCACAATATTCACCAAAAGAACTGTTACACGGAGGTTAATTTGACAGGATGGAGGCAATTTAGAAATGGAAACCTTTACCCACTCTGAGCTAAACACAAGTGGCAAGTGACAAAGGCCCTTCCTTTGTCTCCTACCCAGCAAAACCCTCTCCATCCATTGTTTACTTGTCCATCTATCCAAGGACTGATTAAATACCTACTCAACTGATACCCTTCCAGTCCCTCCCTTCCATATGCTTTGGGAAGCATCAGCCTCCCCCACCCAAATCCCCCTTGGGCCTCAGCCTACAAAAGCCAATGGCCACACGCTCACCTCGGGCTTGCACCTGCCAGGCTGGCCTCCACTGTATTCCTGTGGCCACTCCATGGAAACAGCCTCAACAAGCCTGTGTCCACCCACGATGCCACTCAGGCTGCCTGCCGCCCTGCCACTGGTCTCTGCAAGCCGTCTCAATAAACCCATACCCTCTCTGGGCCCTGCAGGCTCAGCTCTGGGTCTGGGGCGGCCCAGGGGCAGAGAACCTCAGTGCCGGTGCCTGTAGGCTTATGAACCAGAGGAACACCAAGCAGCATGTGTGGAGCCTGTAATGCGGGGACTGTCCGAGAGCCTTCTCGAAAGCGCTGCCATCCCAGCCCTCTTTGGGGCCATCGAGCCCACTGCTCCTGGCTCCCAAAGCAAAAGGCCAACATGTTCCACTGCAAAGCCTGTTTTGAAAACTGAGGAGAGTATAAGAAAATGAGAAAAGAATGTGTCAGCTGAGCGAGGCAGGCAGGATGCCTGTAAAAGTTTACAGCAGGCCTCCGTGGTTTTGGAGAACTGTTTCTTAACAAATTCAAGTCACCGTTAGGGACAGTCTCCGAGCTGGCCCTCCCACAGTGGTTCTGTGAAGCACAGTTTACCCACTAGAGGGCTGTTACAGGCCATTAAAAACAATACATACAGGAGCCCCTGACTGTCTCAGTGGGTGAAGCATGCGACTCTCGATCTTGGGGTTGGAGGTTTCAGTCCCACTTTGGGTGTAGCAATTACTTAAAAATAAAATCTTTTTTTTTTTACATTTTTTAATGTTTATTTATTTTTGAGAGCAAAAGAGACACAGCGTGAGTGGGGAAGGGCCAGAGAGAGAGAGAGACACGGAATCCACAGCAGGCTCCAGGCTCTGAGCTCCGAGCTATCAGTGCAGAGCCTGATGCAGGGCTCGAACTCATGAACCACGAGATCATGTCCTGAGCCAAAGTCGGATGCTCAACCAACTGAGCCGCCCAGGCGCCCCCAGAAATAAAATCTTTTCAAAAATATACACACAGAGCACTGTATTGACATAAAAAGATGTTTCTTACAGACAATATTGTATTCTGAGAGGACGTGAATGTTTAAAATGTATATGCAGAAATAAAAATCAAATGAAACATGTCAAAATGTTCACAGCAGTTAGCTTTGGTTTTTTTTAATTCTATCTGTCCCTGGCTACAGTTTCCCAAATATTATACAAAATATTATTAATTATGCAATGAATAATACAATTAATTATCCCAGCATACGGTGGTTTATTACCAGAAAAAAAATCATAAGTATTACTGTTTAAACGTGATAGGACAATTTCAAGACTGGAAACAGTTCATTAGGACTTTTTGAAGAACCAGATCGATGGGGTACGACATATCCTCAAACCGCTTTCTCATCTTCCATTTTGTTTGGAAAAATTTCTCTGGATTCAAAAAGAAAAGTTAAATTTGCTAAAAGCAATGAGGAGGTCCGATGCCACCCCAAATTAGACTATTTCAACCACTAAGTGGTACAAAACGGCTACCATTGCTTAAGTAATTGCTAAAATGGTAGGAAAACAAATGGATAATGTTCTCGTGGAAACTTATTTCCCTTTAAGGGGGAGAAGCAGATAGATATAAAGTCATTTCAACATTTCTATCACATAAAAACAACTTAATTTTAAAAACTGTCTTATTTTGTTATGTTTTTGCTAAGAACACTAAAATTACTGGCTCACTGAGCACACTTACATATTCGGGTTTTTTAAGGAAGGGAATCTCATAAATAAGCGTGAAATGAAAGCAGAGGATTGAAACTGCATCCTAAGGTACTCCAGGACTAACTCTTGTATTTCACCAGCCTCTCAGGTTATCTAGGCTTCCCCACACTCCGTCCCACCCTGCAGCCCACAGCCTCTGGCTCCCCAAGAATTAGCAACCCTAACCCTAATAGACAGCTTGCGTCCTCTTCCGGCTTAACCGCCACTAGGGGGCGCTGAAAGCGTGTGCGTGCAGGGACCTCCCTCTGCAGATCAACAATGTGGAATCACCCCAGAGATTCATCTAGGAGTTGATTATGAATTAGCATCTCCAAAATCTCAAGGAAGCCACACTATACAAGCTGCACAAGCCACTTTTCTAATTAACTCTGGAACAACCCTACTATGCCGGGTAGACAGCAATGATATCTGATACGAGTAAAATCTTACATATGTGTAAAACAAGAATATCTTGTCTCTTCGAACATCAGACTCAAATCTGAAAGAAACGTGACTGACTTAGGTACAGCCCAAGATTCACATATTCTTTTTACTTACTGCATGCGGAAAAAACATTCTTAAAGGTAACACGATTTTAAAATTTTACCCACAGTCCCACCATCCTAACAAATAAATGTTTTTCATTTCTCTCTGTTCCCTTCCAGTCCTTATTCAAAAGGCAACCTTGGGGCACCTGGGTGGTTCAGTCGGTTAAGCATCTGATTTAGGCTCCGGTCATGATCTCATGGTTCATGGGTTCGAGCCCCACATCGGGCTCTGTACTGACAGTATGGAATCTGCTTTGGATTGTCTCTACCCTTTTCTCTCTCTCCCTTTCTCTCTGCTCCTCCCCTACTCGCTCTCTATCAAAATAAATAAACTTTTTTTAAAAAATGCAATCTTATCGGTACTAAAAATCATTTTTTATATAATTTCATTCCAGTTGACAAAACTTCATTCCAAATCACAAAATTTTAAAACTGAGCCAAACCCTAGAGACCAAAGAGCAACCAATCCCTTCATTTTACACATGGGGAAACTGAGGCCCAACCAGGCATCACACAGTGTCTCCTTCAGTCCCCATAACAACAGTGCAAGGTAAGCTCTGTTATTGTCCCAGTTTTAAATATAAGAACACCAAAACCAGAGAGGTTAAGACACTTGCTCAAGATCACACAGCTAGTAAGCAGTAAATGTGGGATTCACAACAGGCTGTCTCACTCACTGCCTCGCATAACTGGACTTTATACTCAGGACTCCCAAAGCCTATTCTAGGATTCCTTCTTCTTCTCAAAGTGGAATTATTCTAGCATTCACTCTGGAAGTTATTATTTTCTTAATCTATAATATTCATTCTAGTACTAACATTCTACTTTCTAGTGAGCTAGATTTTTCCAGAGCTTTCTACCAACAAGGAACATCACACATACCTGCTCCCCAGTGGGAAGAGAGAAAACCTCTACTGAGGACCGTATCCCTTCCCTGAGTGTCGCATAATAACCCAGAGTTGCTTCCAGATGCCTTTCAGGGTCATCTTCCAAAATATCCACGGGATAAATGCCTGCAAGGAGGAAAGACAGCAAGAAATGGCATTAGATTTACTCTTTTGTTAAAGGGAAAGTCCTTTATTTCTTGAAGTTTGGTGTATGTGTATGTGTGTGTTTGAGAGAGAGAAGGCATGAGGTGGGGGGGAGGGGTAAGTGAGGGAGAGAGAGAATCCCAAGCAGGCTCCATGCTGTCAGGGCAAAGCCCAATGTGAGGATCGATCTCAGGAACCATGAAATCCTGATCTGAGCTGAAATCAAGAGTCAGACATTTAACCAACTGAGCCATCCAGGCGCCCTGCTGGGTTTTGTTTTTTGTTTTTTGTTTTAACCACACAAGTAACACTTGCTGTAAAAATTATGTTCACCTATTTTTTTTTTTTTTTTCAATGAAAAAGTGCTTCAACAGATGCCAAAAGAAACCAGAAGACATTCTCAATGGCAGGGGTGGCAGCAACCCTGGAGGGATAGGACATTCCACCCAAACCCTCTTGCAATGCTACAGAAACTTCCTTCCATAAACCCAAACCATCAAATGGGTTCCCAAGTATCTATCTTCCCAGAGGGTCAGCCACAGCAGCCATGTGCACAGGCAGACACCTTGAGAGCCCACGCTAGCTGGTTAGAACTTTTTTTTTTTTTCTGAGAGAGAGAGAGAGGGCGCGCAAGCAAAGGGCAGAGACAGAGAGAGAGGGAGAGAGAGAGAAATCCAGGGCTCATCGGAAGCGGGGCTCGAGCTCACCCGATGCGGGGCTCAAACTCATGAACCGTGAGATCATGACCTGAGTGGAAGTCAGATGCTTAACGACTAAGCTACCTGGGCACCCTGGTTAGAACCTTGATAACACTGACAAAGCCAGCTTGAGTTTTGCCAGCTTCCATATTCGCTGTGCAGGCTGATAAGATTTGCCAATTCTTCTCCCTGAGTTGGGCTACTGTTGTGTAAGAGAGTTGAAATGTACTAGTTAGTAGGAACTGTAAACCCACATGTCCATACACAGGGAGACTAGTGTATATATTAATTTGCAAGTTTTCCCCTGGCTCCTCCTCAGCATCTCTTTCTTATCATCACACTTGTAAAGGAAAATTACATCCTTGAATAATCATACAAATTGATAGCATCCAATTCAGCTTGGAAGCAGCAGTCGGCTTTCCCCTGAGATGCTGGCTGGCCTCTGGCTGGCGTGTGCCCAAGTGGGAGGGGACTCTGTCGCCCCCTTCTCTTCTGTGGATCCTGCCTCTGATTCAGCTCTGGGCCTCCTACGGGGGTGAGGCTGCCAAAATGGCTGCCTGATCACCCCCTTCCTCCTCCTCCCCTCCTCTACCTCCTCAAGAAAGATAAGCCTTCACATACACACTCACAGAGATAGCGGCTTCCCACCTTTCTCTCAGAACCTCCATTCCTCCTGCCAGCTACTTTTCAGGAAACAGGCTGCTGTTAGCAGCAAAGGGTTTCAAGTCCCCAGTCTTTGCCTGTGAGGAATGTTACTGCCATGGATTCGTTACTGGGGGAAACGCTCACAGAAAAGGAGGGATGTCAGGAACGCCTGTGGACCAGGGCCCCGCCTCTGCATATGCCCAAACCCTGCCCCGGGCTTTACATGCTGACAGTGTCGTGGGCACACACAGAGTGACAGATAGATGAGCAAATACATTCTCCCGCTATTCAATGTTCTAAAAAAGGATGTGAGGGGCGCCTGGGTGGCTCAGTCAGTTAAGCATCTGACTCTTGGTTTTGGCTCAGGTCGTGATCTCATGGTTCGTGGGATCGAGCCCTGCATCGGACTCTGAGCTGACAGCACAGAGCCTGTTCTCTCTCCCTCTCTCCCTGCCTCTCCCCCATGTTCTCTCTCTCTCTCTCTCTCTCTCTCTCAAAATAAATACACATTAAAAAAATATTTGAGTATAAAATGTGTACCCAAAAATTACAACTATAAATGCACTGATACAAACGTTTCAAATACAGACAGAAGAATTAACAGTCCTCTTGGTGACTATGAAAAAGTCCACGATGAACTCTGGGATCTCTCCCTCTTAAAAAGGGCTGTATCTCTGTATAGCCAACATATTCTGTTGCAAAAGACACACACTTGTGGACGGACAGACACACACACACACACACACACACACACACACACACACACCCAGAGTCAAGGAGGTCCAGACTCCTCCCTTTGAGCCCAGAAGCCCCAGAAACCAACCAGACATTGCAGGCTGAACCTGCAGACCTCCCCTACCCCCTACTGGGCCTTCCAAGCCCAGAGGGATCCAAGCTGGAACCCTGGCTCCTACCTCAGGGTCCACTTCAAACCTGTCACCAAGACCTGCCTGTGTCCCCTGTCTCCATGCTCATTCTTAGTCCTGAACCTCAGCATCTCAGCCACCTGCCACCCGCCATCGACCAAAATAACCCAGCTAGGTTGCCTGGGGCCCAGGTCCAGCAGGATGCTGAGTGCTCTCTAGCCCTTATTTCAGTCAGTTGGCTTAACCCCCGTTTCCAGATGAGGAAACTGAGGCCAAGAGGAGAATGCGTGGCTAGTCAGTGGCACCAGCAGGTCATGAAGCTCTGGCTGATTCCAAAATCGGTGTAACACTCAGATTATGTCAGCGATCCCATCAAAAACGATCTCCTCCACCCAGCTCTGAAGGCCCTTCATAATTCCACGCCCCTTCACCCAACACGCTTCTACACCTGCACCCCCCACTCCTTCTATCGTGACCTCCCCAAGGCCCATCTCAAAAACAGACACTCCCTGAAGCCTTCACGGAGCCCCCAAAGGCAAGGGCTCTGGGGGCCTCTGAGTCCTGTGTCCGAATCCCAACTCGGCTTAGGATGGGACTGAATCTGTCTCTGCGGCCTCCCCTGTCCATCAGGGCCTCACATGCATGAACTCGCTGGGCCAGAGAGGCAGCCTCACCCCACTGGCTCCCAAGCCAGGAACACGGAGTGCTCCTCAGAGCACCTGGTGCGAACGCTTCTCTCCTCTCCCACCCTGCCGCCCCAGGCTTTTCCCACCCCGAGCACTTAGGAAATCTGGGCAGGTGTCTAGGTGGGCTCTCTGTTCAAACTGCTCTTCACTTCCTCTAGACAGTCGAGTGGCTTCCCACAGCTATGAAAAAAGACTGTGCACGTTCAAATGAATTAAGAAAAACAAACTGGAGAGAGGGTGGCTTCAACCCTGAAGCACCCAACTCAAGCTGCGTGTTCACCCCATGAAAACAGCTTCAAGAACACACTCTCCTAACTGCCCCCAGGAGCTCTGTCTCAGGAGCGAGTAAAGACCCCCCCCCCCCTTATACTCTCTGTTGCTGGGATCTTCTCAGGAGCGATGCCTGTCAGACCCAGGCATCTAGTGCGCTCCAGTGAGGTCGAGGGCTGCCAGGACGGAGTCACCAACCAGCTCCACCAGGAAGCTGAACTTGGCCCCTTGGGGGTCAGGGAGGACACTGTGGTCTTCAGGGCTTTGAGAGAAAGGACACCCCACCAGGGCCACAGGGCCCAGAAAGCCTGGGAGCTCCTGGGGGGCCCACAGAGGTTCCTGCTTGGCTCCCCTACAGGCTGCCAAGGGTTACCTGGCATCAGTTCTGGTCGCCTGTGGTCAGGAGAAATGCAATGAATGTGTTTTGCTCCTTACACACCATGAAATCATTTCCCCTGCTGCTTCCGCTGCTGAAGCTGGGAGACCCCCTCAGAGAACCTGGGGGGAGGGGCAGTAACCTCAGGACACCCTTAGCCTTCCTGCCTCTACTGTCAGCTGGGCCCAGGGGCAGAGCCCTGAGGTGGGGGTGGGGTGGGGGTCTTCTCAGCAGGAAGGCCACCAGAAAAATCGGGCCTGCCTCTGGGGGTCAGGACCCGGGAGGGCACAGACTAACCTTCTGGGAAGCGGAGGGCACCTTTGAGCATCTCAGGCCCCACACAAAACACAGCACCCGTGCCGCACCCAGGCCCACTTCCCCTTTAAAGCCTCCAAGCCAGGCGTAGACCCCACACTCCCCAGAAGTGTCCTGGGACAGGCAAACCAGTCTGGGGGAGGCGGCTCAATTCTTCAGCCCTTTGGGTTTTAATTAGTTCTCCTCCGCCTGGGCGGTAAGTGGGAGGGCAGGAGCTCCCCCATAAGAAAAGCTACAGCAGCTTCACTCTTACAAACTGTGTGGGTTCGGTTTCTAGAAATCTGCGTGGGAATGAAAAAAGGAAACGCTTCAGGCAAGAGTGGGGGGGACATCCAGTACCCGCTGGGAAAGGGGACCCCTGCTCTCCCAGGGGAATAAAGACCCCTCCCCAACTTGGCAGGAAGAGAGACTCCCTCCCCAGCCCAGGATGATCATACACACACACACACACACACACACACACACACACACACACACACAGGAGACCCCGAGAGAGGAAGGAAGCCTCCCACCCACTCACCCCCCAGACCGCAAGGGCACACTTGGGCAGTGCCCAGGGGCCTCCAGGAAGTAAACAAGTCTGGGACGTCTGACGCAGGCGCTCTGGAGGCTGAGCTGGGACCGCCGCACTGGCTTCGCCGGTGATGGAAGGCAGACTCCGGGCAGGGGCTTCCAGATGTGAAATGCTAACAGGCTTTAATGGCTTCAACTGAACAGGAAATGTTTTTCCAAAGCCAAAAGAATGTAATCTTTTCAGTACAACGTAAAATGCTTTTATGAAAAAGACACGCAGTTGAAATGATAATTCACTGCAGCCTGTAAAAAAAAATGAGATCCCCAAACGAGCCCCCAATTTAAGAATTCACATTAAGCGTATGTTTGCTGTAGTCACCGGAACAACAACAACAACGTGGTACCTCTTAAAGCATACTTCTAGGGAAAATACTTAAATCATTCAGGATCTTTGTACCGAAGTCCCAGTTCCCAGGGCTGCACGGATGGTACCCAACACTCCCCCGAGCCACTGCCTGTTACCCACTGCTGATCAGCCACGGCCACTCCAGGGCCACCCACTGCTGCTCAGTCTGGCAAAGCCTAATGCTCTAGAACCTTCTCAGCACTCTTTGGTCCTCCCAATATAAAGAGCAATGCTGGGGCACCCAGGTGGCTCAGTCGGTTCAGCATCCAAATTCAGCTCAGTCCATGAGATCACACTGCATGAGTTCCAGCCCCGCATCGGGCTCACTGTTGTCAGCTCAGAGCCCGCTTCGGATCCTCTGTCCCCCATCCCCCCACCTCTCTCTCTCTCTGCCCTTCCTCCACTCGTGCTCTCTCTCTCTCAAAAAAAAGAAAGCCAACTAATGAAGACCTCGAAAGATGTCCATGATCTGCACTTACCCATTTATTCAGTACCGCTTGCAAAATATTCTCTCCGAATACCACCTCAAACAAATATGAAGAAAGTTCTTTCATTTTGGGAAAGTGAGATTTTTCTCATATGGGACTATGATCACGAGAAACATGAATAAAGATATTTTAAATTTTCCTAGCCCTGCTCTTGAGAATGTTGACCCCAATGAAAGCCTCTATCTACCCATCAGTAACTACATGGCCTTATGTCATCAGAAAAGCTGACTGTAATCACTTGATTTTTTTTGTAGTAATGTACGTTGTCATTCTTGAAGTATAGCTAACGAATCTTGCTCATGATATGTGAAAAAATTTCTAAGAATACAAAATTAGAAGGCAGTATTCCACTTTTATTTTTCAACAATGGTTTGTATTCCTAACATACATTTTTTTTTTTAATTTTTGCTTTCCTTTATTTTTCATACAAGTGGTCTGCTGTTTCTTCAAAAATCAATTTTCTTCTCAAAGGAACTTATAAGAGGGGCTCCTGGGTGGCTCAGTCGGTTAAGCATCCAACTTCGGCTTAGGTCATGATCTCGTGGTTCATGAGTTCAAGCCCCGTGTCGGGCTCTGTGCTGACAGCTCAGAGCCTCGAGCCTGCTTCGGATTCTGTGTCTCCCCCGTCTCCCCCCACTCACGCTCTATCTCTCTCTCTCTCTCTCAAAAAATGAATAAACATTAAAAAAAAAATTAAAGAAACTTGTAAGAAAGAATCCATATTACAGAAGAAACTGCCAGCGAGGATTAAGTGACTAATTCTGGACTTAGCAGGAAACATGGAGACTAGTTTGTAACCAGAGAGAGAAGGGCACCAGGAGAGACCAGAAGCACGGAGCAAGAGGTGTCCGTGCAGATCTGAACCCAGGCGTTCCGCACACCCACGGCAGGAAGGGCAGCACCTAATGGGAGAAGATTCCCAAATGCCACCTCCATTGCTCAGGATTCAGGACCAGGAACTCATCAGGCTCCCCAATTTCTAGCGAGGAATGTGTTTTGCTGCACGACACGCTCCCAGAGCTATGTGTCTTCAAGCTGTATGCTTTAAAACTCAGTATTCGCCATGCAAACTGCATCTTGAGCCTCCGAAGCATCCACCACAGGATGCCTTAAAACTGAGAACTACTCATCACCTAAGGGATGAGTATGTTTAACTAAAAAACAAAAGAGGGTTATTGCGTATACAGGTATCCCCTGCTCTTCCCAAGTTTACATTATGCCACTTTGCTTTCATGAAAGAGCTACATTAGTACCCGTTTTTGCTCACTGAAAAAATCCAAACAGGTCTTTCCCTTTTATGATGAAAGGGGAAAAGCAAAAACAGTGTTCGGCATCGGTTCTGCAGTGAGCCCTTACAGACAAGGCACAAGGCACACACAGTGAGCACAGACAGTGGTCGGGAGAAATTCCTTTCCCGGAAAGGATCTCAGCATCTCAGCATCAAGCTGCCAGAACTTCTAACGGTGTCTGTGAGCACCCGTGCTTTATCTCGATTTATTTTATGTATCCCTTAGCAAGTTGTGTCCTAAGGTATCAGAAAAGCCTGCGACAGGTTATTTTTGGGACTAGGCATGCTCAAACACCATATAAGTCCATGGTAACTGATTCTTCTCTTTATGCCATTTCAGCCTCATAGGAAGGCTCTCCTTGCAGAGAGTGGGGGAAACCTGTAGTGAGAAATACCCACAGTTGAACAAAACATTGCCTGGCATTTACTTACTATCCTAAAACCCAAGTCTGCACAGCCATCACAAGGACTCTCCTCCTGCCATTCCAGCATTTTCCCAAGCACATCCCGTGAACACTTAGCTCCATAAGATATGTTGTGAACGGGGCTTCCAAGGCAGGCACGTTTCAAAATGGGGGCCTGCTGTCCTCAGAGCTCAGTGCTGGGAGCTCCACGTGCCTATCAGCAAGCAGAACGTGGAGAAATCCTGAAGCAGTGGAATTTGCTTAATCCAGCATTTATTTCCCATACTTATTTAACCAGGGACCCCTGTGTCCAAAACACCAACTGACAGATGAAAAGCACAACTTAGAGAAGAGTGGGGGGTTGGAGGAGGGAGGGTATTTTAAATTTTTTTATTTTAGAGAGAAAGGGGAGCAAGCAGGGGAGAGGAGCAGAGAGAGAGAGAGAGAGAGAGAGAGAGAGAGAGACTCTCAAGCAGGCTCCACACTCCACAGGGAGCCCAACTCAGGGCTCAATCCCACGACCCTGGGATCATGACCTGAGCCGAAATCAAGAGTCGGACACTCAACCCAACTGACTGAGCCACCCAGGTGCCCTGGGAAGAGTGTTTTGAAGTAATATCAGGGCAGAAGGCAGCATCGCTCTCAGACAGAGAGCAAATATGCAAATGCTCGGAGCCCAAAGGCCCACCAGCCAAGGGAGCCACGGTGACACAAGAGCGATCATCCACAGAAAAGAGTAGAAAACAGAAGGTGAAGCAAACATCCACTCAGATATTTTTGTTGCTTTTGAAGAGCATCTGATTGCCAAAATATTCTTAGCAAAGAATTGAGAAAAAAAAAAACAGAAAGTTGGAAGACAGACTGTAGAATATGTTAGAATTTTTTGAGCAGATGAGCAAAACTGTCAACGCACGTAAGCACGCTGGGAAAGGTCTGCAGGTGGTGGCGGGAAAGTTTCCTTCCCTGATAATTGACAGGGAGCCTGTCGCTCTGTTATCACATATTTAGTATTGGCCCACTTGCAACTTGTCACTGCCTCGGCTGAGAATAAATCACTCGTCCCGAGTCTAAGACGGTAAAATATGCCGATGACTTTATGTGCCCACCCACACAAAGGTTTATGGAACCCTAACTGCTTTTAATATGAAGGTCTCGTAATCTGACCACTGGTGCATCTTACTTGCAGGCAAGTGATACAGAGACAAAACTATTTCTTCCCCTGAATCATTCAAAAGGACATGAGGTGGGAATGAAACACGCTGTTGTTTTTGCATCCAAAGAGGTGTCACGTCGGAGGACAAACGTGAAGCCCTGCTTGGGGCAGGCGGGATGAAACGGCATCTCCAATGTATACTTCCTTCTGAATGGTAACCTATAATTGTCTGACCCTGACAACTGTGGGAAGCTCGGGCTTTCCTCACCCCTGAACCTGAGCCGCTCCGTGCCATGTGATCATCACCACGGTGCCATATTTGTCTAACCTTTACTGAGAAGGAAGAAGGCTCAGGAGAACAGAGAAAGCTTGACTCTTTGTATCCTGAATGTAATTGACCAAGAACTTGTGAAAATACCGAGCCCCGGTGTCAGTAACACCACCACAACACGCGATGGCCCCAAAGCTGATGGGAAAATGCTGTGGGGAGCAACTGTCCAGAGCGGAACCAGAGCCCTAAACCACACAAGACGCAACGAGAGGAAGAAAAATAACTCTTCATCAATGTAATGCTTTTACCCATTACTCACAGAATAACATTTCTCAGAACTCACCCCAAAACTGTGGCTCTTAATGGACTTCATAAACTTTCATCCAGAAAACCGTATCTCTCTGTATGCTCATCTATTACACTGCGAACAATAATACCTCTGAAGAGGAGGGAAAGATTGGCTTCTGATGCCTGTACAAAGCATCAGAGGGAGTTGAAAATAGACCAGCCCTCAGTGTCCACATCCCAGTTCTAGATTAAGTTGTGCACACTGCAAAGTACTTAGACTCATCACCCAGACTACCACCCATGGAGAATGAATGGAAAAGAATAGGTTTAGGGGTGCCTGGGTGGCTCAGTGGGTTAAGCGTCCGATTTTGACTCAGGTCATGATCTCACAGTTCGTGACTTCGAGTCCCCCCCCCCCCCCCCCGTTGGGCTCTGTGCTATCAGCTGGAGCCTGGAACCGGCTTCAGATTTCAGGTCTCCCTCTCTCTCTGCCCCCCTCCACTTGTGCTCCGCCTCTCTCTCTCTCTCCCTCCCTCTCTCTCTCTCTCTCAAAAATAAACATTAAAAAAAAAGAATGGATTTACCTGAATCCTAAAAATTTATTTACTTAGAAGACAATTGTTCCCCAATAACTGGAAACGTGTCAAGGTAGCTACATTTTTATAAGGGCACTGGATCTTTTGTATAAAACTGAAACATAGGTGAAGATGTACACACCAAATACAAATAGTTGCATCAAAGTTAGTAGCCACTAAATTGCACCTAGCTGGCTCAGCGGGAAGTGCACAGGACTCTTAATCTCAGGGTCCTGAGTTTCCGCCTCACCTTGCGCATAGAGATTACTTTAAAAAAACAAATAAAATAAATTTTTAGAAAAGTACTAGCTGGGAGAAAACAGAATACTAATGAGAAGTTCTCACATCAAATGTACCCTTTGGGGTGCCTAGGTGGCTCAGTGGGTTAAGCATCTAAATCTTGATTTCTGCTAAGGTCATGATCTCAAGGTTTGTGAGACTGAGCCCGGAGTCAGGCTCCGTGCTGACAGCGTGGAGGCTGCTTGAGATATCTCCTTCTCCTTTTCCCTCTCTCTCTCTCTTTCTCTCTCCCTCTGCCCCTCCCCTGCTCACTTATGCATGCTCTCTCTCTCTCTCGAAATAACTACTAAATAAAATGTACATCTTCCATTCACATAGGTTTTTTTTCCAGTTTTACAAAAAGCTTTCACACAAGTACTTGCTTGTTTGAAATGTACATCAACCCTTTGAAGTCAAGAAAGCACACAGAGCCTCACCCCATTTCTCAGATGTGGAAACGGAAGTTCAAAAACAGAAAGTCAGTAGTAGGGCTGGACTCAAACTCAGATCTTAAGATTTCCAGGGGAGCCTTTGCCAGCGCCCCCTCCTGCTTACTATTGTATATCATGTCAAGAGCCATGTGCTATAAGCCAGCACCAAATGGGAGCTAGTACTCAGCACAGCACTGCTTAAAATAATCCTTTTTAAGGCTGAATCATATTATGTTATATAATGTGTGTGTGTGTGTGTGTGTGTGTGTGTGTGTGTGTGTAAAACTGCCATTTTGTTTATCCATTCACCTGTTATTGAATACTTGGACCATTTTCATCTTTTGGCTATTGTAAATAATGGTACAATGAACACGGATTTAGAAATATTTCTTTCAGCCCCTGTTTTCCCTTCTTTTGGGTGTATACACCCAGAACTTTCTATGTTTAATTTTTTTTAACTTTTTAAAAAAAGTTTGTTCATTTGGGGCTCCTGGGTGGCTCAGTCGGTTAAGCATCTGACTTTGGCTCTGGTCATGATCTCGTGGTCTGTGAGTTCAAGCCCCGCATTGGGCTCTGTGCTGACAGCTCAGAGCCTGGAGCCTGCTTTGCATTCTGTGTCTCTCTCTCTCTCTCTCTCTGAGATCCCTCCCCCACTCGCTCGCACTCTCTCTCTCTCAAAAATAAATAAACATTAAAAGATTTTTTTAATAAAGTTTATTTCTGAGAGAGAGAGAGAGAGAGAGAGAGAGCGCGCAAGTGCACATGCACGTGTCGGGGAGGGGCAGAGAGAGAGAGAGGGAGAGACAATCCCAAGCAGGTTGCCAACTGTCAGCACAGAGCCTGACGCAGGGCTCAATCTGACAAATCGTGAGATCATGACCTGAGCCAAAGTCAAGAGCCGGACGCTCAACAGACTGAGCCACACAGGTGCCCCATCTATGCTTAATTTGTTTAAGGAACCACCATACTGCTGTCCACAGTGGCTGCACAATTTTACGTCCCCATCAACAGCGCACAGGGGTTCCAATTTCCCCACATTCTTGTTATTTTCAACACTTGTTATTTTCTGGTTTTGCAGGGGAGGGGTTGATAACAGCCATTCTAAAGGGTGTGTGCAGTGATATCATTATGCTTTTAATTTGCATTCCCCAAACGATTAGTGATGTTGAGCATCTTTTCATGTGCTTGCTGGCCATCTGTATATCTTCTCTGGAGAAAGGTCTATTCAAGTATTTTGCCCAAACAGTCATAATTTGTAACCTGTATTTTGGGGGCGCCTCGGTGGCTCAGTCAGTTAAGCGGCCAACCTCAGCTCAGGTCATGATCTCGCCACTCACGAGTCCAAGCCCTGCGTCAGGCTCTGTGCTGTCAGCCTGGAGCCTGCTTCGGATTCTGTCTCTCTCTGCCCCTCCCTTCTCATGCTCTGTCTCTCTCTCTGTCTCTCTCAAAAATAAAGATTAAAAAAAAAGTTTTTTTTAATTAAAGAAAGAGCGTTCTGTACTTTGAAAACCTTGTAAGAAGTAAAAAGACATGCATTCACAAAGGGTTACATGGGAAGGCTGGAGTGGCCTAAGTGGACTAATACCTGCAGAGGATTCATTCACACTACCCTCATCACTGGGCAATGATGCCCACCTCTGCCCACCGTCCAGCTGTGCAAGGCTCCAAACAAAGACAGCAGTGGCTGGGAGACGGCTGAAGTCAAGAGGACAGACTGAGTGTGCACTGTCATTTGGTAAGCTACTTTAAAGCTTGGAGGGGAAAAAAAAAGAAAACTCCTCCCAGCTTTTTTTAAATAATAATACAGTAAAAAAAAATTTAAAAATGAATAATAAACAAATAAAATAATACTACAGTAACACCCTGAGGCCTCTGTGATACCTGTCCCCAGGGTACCTGCCCAAGGGTGACATCAGCTTAGACCAAGGTCTCCCTGATACCCCAGGGTCCTAGCAACAGATCTAATCAGACCCAGGTCACATCCAATATCAAGCCCACAGCAAAGGTTTGCAAAATTTTCTGCCATAAAGCTATGTTAAAATGTGTAACCTAAGACATCAAGGCCACCATGCAGGGGTGCCGGGCAATACCCTGGAGAAAAACAAAAACAGTCTCTGTCTGCACTTCTAGAACTTACAGCCTGGTCAGGGAGACACATAATCTTAAAAAAAAATGTTGAATACTCCCATGGTATGGCAGGAGAAGGGAAGGGGAGACAGGAGACAAGAGGACTAGGGAAGTTCGATCTAAGAAAGTAATCTTTAGGCAGAGGACTGAAGAATAAAATGTCAGCCCCATGCAGAGCAGGGCAAGGGCCCAGAACACTGAAGGAACAGCCCATGTAGGAGGAAGAAAGGAGCAAAAGGATTCCAAGAGCTAAAGGCTGGCCAGTGAGCCTGCATTAGTTTCAGGACCCTGGCCTTGCTCCCAACTTCAGGTTTCAAGGAAAATGCAAAAGGAGGCCTCTGAAAGGTCCCCAACAGGCCATGATAGCTGGAGCGTGTCTTTACTCCTTCTTCCAGAACTCGGCAGTCGGCACCAAACCAGAGGCAATGCAGGTTGAAGTGGCCAATGACAGTAGCTTGGACCAAAGACAGCAGTGGAGATAACGAGAAAGAGTTGGCAGGCTTCGGCCAGATGGGCGGCGAACATAGCAGAATTGGATGGTGGTTGGATGCACGGGGTGAGGGGCCAAGGTGGCCTACTTTACCCCCTCCCCTCTATATAAGTCAATGAAATTCTACTGGGACCTTTCAGCCTGTGACAGATTTATAAACTAGCACTGGAAGCAATCTAAGTCTGCTAAGATCCTAGCTCTTTCCAAAGGGGGAAATTGATGAACCTGCCAACAGAAAGAATAAGATGTATGTTATTTTAAAACACTAAGTATTTTCCTTAAGGTATTACGAATGGAGCCCATCGGAGAAGACAGATGAAGCTATGCACAAAAGGATACCACCATGCCAGATCTCCCCAGTATGGAGCCACACGGGCTGTGAAGTTTGGGCATGAGGGAAGGGCACCAGCTTTGGGGTCATTCACACCTGATTTCAAAAATCTCTAAACACATGATGAAAGAAATGGCCACAAAGGGTCAGCACAAACTGAATCAGACCCACAAGGACTGTAGATATTGAAACCGTCCAGTAGAGAAGATAAGGATCTTAAATATGTCTAAAGAAATTTAAATACAAAATTTAAAAAGCCAACATTTTTTGTTTGGCCAATAAGATCCTAGGGGGAAAGGAAGCAGAACCTCTAGAAATGAATGTCTTAAAGAGCTGATGAACTAGAAAATATATCTGCAGAAATTACCCAGAATGCAGCACAGAAAGACACGGGGAAAATACGGTAGGCAGGTTAAGAAAGAGGAAAGGAGAACTTCAAGGTCCAGTAACAATCTTAACTGAAGTTCTAGAAGGAGAGAATAGGATGGAGAAGAGTTGAGATTTAAAGAAATCATGATTGAAATTTTTCCAGAATTGATGAAAGATACCTACCCTCACATATTAGAATCCCAACCAATCCCCAAGGTAGGAAAAAAAGAAAAAGAAAAATCCCCACCCAGACACACTGTGACCAAACTGCAAAACAACAAACACAAAATGAAGCAGCCAGAAGACACAAGACATCTTCCAAGGGAATGCTGAGTAGACTGACAGCGGCCTTCTCCACAGCAACTATGGCATCCAGAAGACAATGGAAGAACATTTTTAAAGGGCAGAAGGAAAAGAACTTTGATCCTCCACCCGGCAAAAGTAACTTCCAAGAACATGGGCAAATAAAGAACTGTTTAGAAAAACCAAACCTGAAGGAGTCTGCTACCAGAAAATCCTCACTGAAGTTATTTCTAAAGGATACCTACCAGGAGATAAGGGAAGAACCTCAAGGTAAGTTAGTTAAGAAGGAATGGCAGCAAAGAAAATAATAACCACGTGGCTAAAACTCAAGCCAGTGCTGACCAGATGAAACAAAAACATCTAACTGGAGGAAATGAAAACTCAGAACATCAGAAGTTAGAAATCAGGAAATTAAAAATTAGAACAAAGGTGCTGCATAACAACAACACATAAACTGGGAAGGGGATAATTGAAATGGGAGCACTATAAGGTCTTGACGTGATTCCAAGAAAGTTTAAAATTGATTAGTTTCAGAATGAGAGTTAACGTGCATTTTAAATTTTCTAAGTGAGGGGTGCCTGGGTGGCTCAGTCGGTTAAGCGTCCCACTCTTGACTTGGGCTCAGGTCATGATCTCACGGTTCTTGAGTTTGAGCCCCACATCGGGCTCTGTGCTGACAGCACGGAGCCTGCTTGAGATTCTGTCTCCCTCTCTCTCTGCTCCTCCCTCACTTGCTCTCTATCTCTCTCTCAAAATAAATTTTAACTTTAAAAAATAAATAAATAGAACTTCTAAGTTAGCCCCCAAAAGAATAGAAATATAGGTATCACATTTCAAAATAGGAGAGAAAAAACAGAATTAGGACAAGGGTTGGGGAAGGGTATCTCAATATAAAAAAAAAAATGAAAACATGATGATTTGTTGATACTCATATTTAATTGTTACAGTTAAAAACCAATATTTATTGGAGTGCCTGGGTAGCTCAGTCGATTAAGCATCCAACTTCGGCTCAGGTCATGATCTTGCAGTTCATGGGTTCGATTCCCACATCGGGGCTGACAGCTCGGAGCCTGGAGCCTGCTTTAGATTCTGTGTCTCCCTCTCTCTCTGCCCCTCCCTGCTCATGCTCTCTCTCTCTCTCTCTCTCAAAAATGAATAAACATTAAAATTTTTTTAAAAAAAACAATATTCATCAATAACTAGATTATGCTTTAGTAGGGCAGATTTTGTTCATTAGTGTCTTTACCCAAATATTTCTTAATATTTTAATAATATTTTTATTCAGTGTTCATGTAGCATGAAAAAAACACAAAGCAATACCTTTCTGTCTACATAGCTTATTTTTTTCCCCCAAGATGTTCTAAGAGCCCAAAGGTAAGCAATACATATGCATTACAGAAATCACTTGTTGGTAGGTATAAAGGCCAAAACCAACAAGCAACTATAATTCGCTTTGGGCATTATACCCCTCTACCCACATACATACACTCGGCAAAAATAGTCCACGAAGTAGCAGAAGAATATTGGGCAAGGACAGTGTTTCCAGAGGAAGGTCTACACAATGGGGAAGTCTACACAACATCTTCTCCAGCTCCTACCATTGAATGAAATATTCAGGGCTCTGATTAGGGTTTATTTCAGCAAAATGCAATGAAGAAATGAACACAGCTTTTTCCCTATCTTAATGCAATTCAAGAGCAGTGGTTAGAAACTCGGTTTCCAAGAAACACACATTTATCCCCACTTCTGCAAGTCCAGGAAAACGAGCAGTCTCGAAAGTCTGGTTGGGCCTTGGGAGCCCCCAGCACATACGTGGGCAGGAGCTCCCTTACAGCCCTCCATCGGGGTCCCCAGACCTCTACCTTGCCTGAGTCCCAGTGGCCCTGTGGCTGCCCTCCTTTGGAAGAGCAAAGAAGCACAGTGGAAGGTTTCTACACCTGGACAGACAACAGGTATTGGTTTAAGCGGGAAATGAGGCCACTGCCTGGGCATCGACAAGGCAAAGAGCTCGATGTGAGAGGGCTCCCCGGGGGCCAGCGTGGGGTGAGGATGATCTGCCAGGATGTCAACAGACAGTGGCCTTTGGATTCAGACACCCTGTGTATCCTACCCCCAACCCCAGCTTGCTGATCAAGGGCCTTGGAAAAGAAAACCACAACAGAGGACGGACGCACTAAAAAGCATGGAATCTCTCAAGCACAGCTGTTACATCCTAATGAGTGTTTTTCAAAGGTCCCAACCTTCAGTTGCTACTGACAGTCAGTCTTAACTGCCACGGCCCCCACAACCCGGCAACCCTGACTTGGAAAGTCACATGACACTAGGGGCATCTGACCCCAAAATGTGCTTGAATTTTGCCCCGCATTTTCTGTCTGTACCACTCGGACACAGCAGAAAACAGAGCCATTTTCTACAATCCTCTGTTTGGGATTTCCCAAGGCTAAGCTACAAATAAGAATGTCATCAGAGGAGGCGGGAGCCAACTACTGTCAGGAACTGAGCTAAGGCCAGTCAGCTGGTCAGTAGACTAGGGTTTCAAAGGTCAGAAAGACAATACCTCAATGCCCACTGCCCTCCCACCATCCAGCCGGAGTCCTGGCTGCTCGATCATTCACACCATTCTGCCAACACATGGCAGGAGGAGGTCAGAACACGAGTCATTTCTGGCCTGGCTTCCTGCATTGGAGATCCCCATTTAACACAGATATTTCACAGCCCTCATTTAGAAATGGAGTGAGGACCATCTATAGCACAGACAGCATTATACGGCAAGGAATCACAACCAACGGTGGGGCTTGGGGGGGGGGGGCGGGTAACACAAAATGCCCAAGCCATTAGGAGGACCTGCTCAGGACCCAGGCTTCCCAGAACAAGCAGGACCCGGGAAAGATATCCCAAGGAATGGACTGACCAGAGCCCTGTCCAGGGACACCCTGCACCAGCAAGGGCAGGTCGGCCTGGGTCATCCCATATCCTGATACGCCTAATATGCAGTAATCCTACGACCAACACAACCAACAAAAGCTTTCACCAGCTCCTAAAAGGAAATGATTTCTCCATTCAAAGGTCATGGAGCTCCTGCTGTGGGCCAGGTCAGAGCGGGGCGCTACAGAAGAAAGATTAATTAAGGTCCTGCCCTCAGAGAGATCACAGTCTGGCTGGGTAGGAAGTAACTGACCAACTTCAGGGCCAAGTGGATTTTCAGAGACCATCCCATCTTCTCCCTTCCTTCCTGATGAAGGGATGGAGACCTGAAAGCACTTAGCAACAGTGACATGAGTCCAAGTGGCCAGCCCAGCCCCCTACCCACTGCCCCCAATGAGGCCCCGCTGTCAGAGACTCAAATCATGTGCCCAGACTCACCAGGTCCACATGCCTCTATGGGGACCCTTCTGGACCTTGAACTAGATAAGATCCACATTTGATAAATATTTGATTTTTTTTTTTTTTAAGTTTTATGTTCGCATGAAGTCGTCCCTAAGGAAGGAGGCCCTTTAAGGACTGGCTCGTGGATTACTTCCTTCTCAGGAAGGAAGTGGGAGGGGCTCCACATCAAACATCACCCTTATGACAAGTTCCTTTCTCTGGGGAGTCAGACCACCCCCATGTGAATCCCAACCTGCCACTTACTAGCAGGTAACTTTAGGCAAGTTACTTCGCCCTTGCCCTGATACCCTTCTGGGCAGACACGGGTCCTGCCTGCCTCAGCCTCTCTCAGCACCAGGCTCTGCCCCGGGCTTTTCTTTCTGGTCTCTCCTCCTTTGGGTCCATGCCTCATAACCTCAGCACTTCCCCCTCTCTGAGGCTTCAGGCTGTGCCTTCAGCTCCTCTCCTCTTCCCATTTCCCAGGGGACACCCTCACCAGACCTCCAGGGGTCCCCAACAGAGCTCAGGGCAGGCACTGGCCTTTCTAGATTCTCCCACACTCCAGAGTCAGTGTTTCTGACTAACTCTTCAGTATCACCCATGGGTGGCATGTTCTGGAACATTCGGAAATCCCTGTGTCTAGATTGTTTCAGGTTTTCCCCCTCTGAAAGTCAGTTCCTTTATTGAACTCATCACTGTCCCTGTTCCCCCAACCCAAGCTTCAGAGTCAACCCAGCCTTTGGAGTCTTCCTTGTGTGCTAGCTTTCCCATCTGTAAAGCTCTGCTTTGTTACCAGTGCAAATTGTCCAACACCTAACTTTTCTTACCTGGAACACTAAACTGACTTTTTTTTAATAGCTTATTTTTTTAATTTATTTGTTTTTCAGAGAAAGAGAGAGAGAGTGAGCAGGGGAGGGGAAGAGAGAGAGGGAGACAGAATCCCAAGCAGGCTCCATGTTGTCAGTGCAGAGCCCGACGTGGGACTTGAACCCACCAACTGTGAGATCATGACCTGAGCTGAAACCAAGGGTCAGATGCTTAACCAACTGAGCCACCTAGGCACCCCTAAACCGACTTTCTAAGTGGAGATCATAAGATAGGAAATTCTCACAAACCTTTCAATTTGGGGTGTAAACAGAAGGGATGAAGGGCAAAACAATGGCCTTCTCAGAGGGGACCCTACATTTTACCATGGACGCAGCAGTCGGCAGTGATGAGCTCAGGGTCGCCTGGAACCCTTACGAGGTAGGTCACATCCTTATTTTATGGATGAGGGAGATTCGAGGTGAAGGATGAGAGGAGTACAGAACTGGACCGTGTCGGACTTGCCTTTTCTTTTCCAGGATGCTCCAAGCTAAAATGACAGCAGCAGATGGTCTGCTAGGACCTAAGAACTTTTTCAGCATCAGAGAAATTAAAAACCCTCAGAGAGAGACAGAGAGAGAAGGAGAGAGAGAGAGGGAGAGTATGTGAGTGTGAGTGTGTGTGTGTGTGTGTGTGTGGCCCTGGGGCATGTCTTGAATTACTTCGGGGTAGCTCCAGAGCCCCACTGTATCATATCCCCCAACCAGACACCCCAATACTGAGGAGGCTCATCTAGATCCAAAACACAACGCCCATGGGAGCGTCACAGACCCTTTCCCTACACTTTAGGGCTAGAACAAGCGAGGCCAGGTCACAACCTTATCTGAAAGCATAATTCTTAGTTTCATGCTTCCTTGCTAAAGAAAAAAGGATTCCTACGTAGGCACGATTCGTTCAAGCCCTTTTTGGAAATGGGCTATCAAAGCTTGGGCAACGGTTCAGCTATGTAAGACTCCAATCCATTAGGCTCTAGCACATGTGGAAATGATTAATGTGTAACTGCCGTGTGTCCTCTGGTCCATCAGCAACCACGAAAGCCACAGCAAACGCTGAAAGAAATGCAGGAAAATCCTTAAAGTGTCCAGGCCAACTACACTTTTCCAGAAGTGAAATTACCCTTACTTTTCCCATTAAACGTAGAAAGCCTGGGTAGAATTGCACAGCGCTAAGACAGTGGTTGGGAAGAACTCTCTGATTCACGGTACACTCCGAGGAGGAGGGGAAGGGAGAAGCGAGGGATTGCACAACTCTGTGCCCATTCCTTAAGTGTTGAAAATATAGGAGGTATTCCTGTACAGTAATTCCCTAGGGAGCAAAACCGTCTCCCTCTTGCAGATGTGGAAGACAAGACCAGAAGAGCAAGTCACTTTTGTTTCTTGACCCAGTTCTCAAACTGGCCCAGCGCTCACTATCCACAACCATGGCGACCAATGTTCCAGAAAGGACCGCAGGGGGGAGGGGAAAAATCAAAACCCCAACAAAATCACCCCCCACCCCCACCTCTAAAAACAGCGACCAAACCATTTCTCAATCTCCAGACTAATGAAAACGTTCACCAGGAATGTAAAACTCATACAACTGGCTAGTGGCCACCTTCTCTCCTTAACTCGCTCTAAAAATCGGGGAAAACAACTCAAAGTCACAGTTTTTAAGTGCAGGTCGTAAAAAACGAGTCATTTGCCGCTGTTGACTTCCAATAAAAGGCAAAGGAGCCTCTGTAATATTGTTTTTTTTTTTTTCCTTACAGAAATGGGGGGGAAAGAAAGCGGCCAGTCTGGGGTTTGACTGCACGCGGGGGCAGGGCTGGCCACCTGTGGCCTCACGCCTCGTGGCCGGACTGGACGGAGGGGACGAGAGGTACCCGGCCACTGGGCCCTTCCAGCCGCCGGTCCCCGCCAGAGGAAGCGGATACAGGAGGGAAGAGGCATTTTCTCAGCATCCAACGCCCCTACGCCACCTCCCACCCAAACACTCCTTTGTGGGACTGGCGGAAAGCCCTTTGGGGATTTGTCCCACGTGCTTTCAGACTCAGAATGGCAACGCTGGCCTGGTTCTCCGGAGAGGGAGCCGGGCAGGGCCCCTCCTGGGCCTCTCAGGAGGAGGCAGACTTAGTTTCGGAAGGCGGGGGGGTGGAGGCGCCCCCAAATCCAGACTCCCCAGCTGGCCTGCTGGATTGGGGGCCGCACGCCCGCCGCCGCGCAAGGTGCCGGGGATAAAACAGGCCGTCCTGGAAGCTGGGAAGGGGGCGGCGGGGGAGCGGAGGCGCCCGCTGTAACCCGAGCTGCTCTTCTGATTTCTCTCCGGCCTTGCGGTTCCCATTTCACAGACAAGGCCACCACGGCTGGGAAGTCAGTGAGCTCGCCAAGCCCGGGTCAGCGGTGCGGACGCCCGGTGACCCCGGAGACGGGCGGGGGAGCGTGACCGTGACCCCTCCAGGGCTACCCCTCCCAGGAGTGAGAGCTTCAGCCCGTCGGTCCCGCACCCGACGTCCCGGGCCGTGGGCCCATCTAGTTCCCTGGAGGCGACAGGTGCGCGGCTAGTGGCGCCCTGGCGCCGACTCCGGGGAAAGTTTCCTGGCCGCTGCGCGCTGTTTACGGTCTCGTTTTGCAGCGCTGGGGCCCCGAGCTCTCAGGCCAGCCCAGCCATTGAAACCCGACACGCGGGGAGGGGCCATCGCGCCGGCCAGCGAGGGAGGCGAGCTGGCTCCGGGCCCCGCCGGCCGCGGCTCCGCTTACCTGCGACTCCGCGAGCTGCCTCTGCCTCCATGCTGGGCTCCTACGGCGCTGCGTCCGGTCCCCTCCGCGCTCCCTCCTCTCCCGGCCCGGGGCCGCCCCCAGCCCCCGCCCCCACTCCGAGGCTGACCCGCCCCTCCCCCCGGACTGCGCCGGATCGCGGCTCGCTCCCCAGAGCTGGCCCTGCCCCGCCTCCAGCCGCGTGCCCTGGGGGCCCTCGCTGCGCCGCCCAGCGACCCCGACTCCCTAGTTTGCAAAGCTACAGCCTGAGGAGCTTTTATTATTTCCTTTCATTCTTTAGAAGAGAAAACTATTTGCACCCCATCCCATGGCCAGGGTCTCTGGGCCTAAACCCAGTACCCCCTCTCTGAGCCCCTTCCCACTTCCTTCTTCTGTTTCTAAGGACAAGAATCATTTGCATTATTCCTTTTCGAAAATTTACAGTTTAAAACTAACTCAAAGGGGGTGCCTGGGTGGCTCTGTCGGTTGAGCGTCCGACTTCGGCTCAGGTCATGATCTCGCAGTCCGTGAGTTCGAGCCCCACGTCGGGCTCTGTGCTGACCACTCAGAGCCTGGAGCCTGTTTCAGATTCTGTGTCTCCCTCTCTCTGACCCTCCCCCGTTCATGCTCTGTCTCTCTCTGTCTCAAAAATAAATAAACATTAAAAAAAAAAAAAAAAAAAAAACTAACTCAAAGACCATGAATGTCACTAAGACAGGGCATCTAATAACCTTTTCCGCCCATTTCAGATTTCTTCTGATGCCTGTCATGTGCCCAGTTTTGCCGATAACGAATATTTTCATTTATTAGATGTTCAGGCTTGTCCTCACTTGAAATAGCGTGATTCAATGACAGCCAAGTGTTTCTCCAGCAGTTCTTGCCGTGTTTCCAGGTGTTTTTTTTTTTTTTTTTACAGGGGAGGTATGGAGCTGGGGTGGTTTTAAAATACGAACGGCCTTGGAACCCAAGATCTGTGGTCAGTCAGCTGGTGCCTGCTCTCTGGTTGGCAGCTCTGAAATTCGCCCTTGTGGATGATGGCCCAAGCTGTATCCTCGGTCCTTCTGGGCCTCTGCCGCAGGACAGAAGGTCTAGAACTCATCTGCCGGCCTGTCCCTCCACCCCCAGCAACAGCTGCTCAGGGGAGCCTCCCAACTGCCGGTCAGAGTGTATCCCCACCTACGAGCAAGACTTGTCATGGACGCGGACATCCTCAATCATGGGATGAAAAACGACCCCCCACCCCCGCCCCTGCTGGTGCTTCCATTATTTTTCGTAGCAGTGTGCAAGTTCATGGCGACCAGAGCTGGAGACCCAGCTTAGGTCCACCCTAGAGTCACTTTCTTGAAAGTTTGAGGTTTCATTTTCTACAGCAATGAAAACGCAGAGCTCCCTGGGCAATAGCATTCAGAACACTTAACTTCTCCAAACACTTGTCCTGTTTAATAAACACAGATTAATTAGGCCACTACCATGTGCCCTATCCTGTTCTCAATTGTAATGATTCAGCAGTGAACAAAATTAATAAAACCTTGCCTTTGGAGGCTACTTTCTAGTGGGTGAAAGTGAGCAGGAGATAGAACACAATAGTATGGTAAATATGGGATAGAGAAGAAAAATGTTTAAAACAGAGAAAGGGAAGTAAAAACATGAAGAAAGTGAGGGAGGTAAGCATGTGAAAAAGGGAAATGGCAAATGTTACAGCAAGTGCAAAGGCCCTGAGGTGGGAACAAGTCTCTTTTTGGGAGCCTTGCATCTTTGTTGCACTCCTAATAATCGTGGGTGTTACTCAAGGCATTGGTACACGGAGCTAAAGGCTTATTAATCTCTGCTCTAAAGCACACTGCTTCAAGGGCACCTGGGTGGCTCAGTGGGTTAAGCCTTGGACTTCGTCTCAGGTAATGATCTCACGGTTCCTGAGTTCAAGCCCCACATCTGGCTCTGTGCTGATAGCTCAAAGCCTGGAGCCCGCTTCGGATTCTGTGTCTCAGTCCCCCTATGCCCCTCCCCCACTTGCGTGCGTGCGTGCTCTCTCTCAAAAATAAACATTTAAAATTTTTTTTTAAAAATAAAGCATACTTCTTCAAGTCTTTGTTAATTTTTTTTAAGTTTTGTATTTTTTTTAGTTACTCACATAATACCTGAATATGTGTTCCTTCAGGGGAAAAAAAAAAAAAAAAGATTTTAGACTAAAAAGGTCCCTGTGTCCCATTAAACTCCCGTTTCCAAAGTTGGTATTTAGTCAAACACTCCATCTTTTCCTTAATAATTTCTCGGTTTTTCTCTCTTTAGGCTGAAACTACCCCAAAATTAGAAAATAAGTTCTTTTTTTTTTTTAATTTTTTTTCAACGTTTTTTATTTATTTTTGGGAGAGAGACAGAGCATGAATGGGGGAGGGTCAGAGAGAGAGGGAGACGCAGAATCGGAAACAGGCTCCAGGCTCCGAGCCATCAGCCCAGAGCCCGACGCGGGGCTCGAACTCACGGACCGCGAGATCGTGACCTGGCTGAAGTTGGACGCTTAACCGACTGCGCCACCCAGGCGCCCCGAAAATAAGTTCTTCTACATTTCCAATATTTTAATTGTTTTGGCCTGTAGATTGGAATTTTAAAACCAATCAAAACTCATCTATGTCTATGGCATAAGTAATAGATCTAACTAGAACCAATTTTTCCCACACCATCATATGGTCCATTCTTTTCCCCGTTACTATGAATTGCTTCCTAAATCATATATGAAATTCTCGTGTACATTACAGCTCTTCTTTTATTGACAATGTTTGCTATTTCTTCTACAATACCACACTATTTTAATTACCATAGCTTCATCACATGTTTGGACATCCAGGAAGACAAGCATTTTCTAATCAAATATTCAAACCAGGTAGTTAAGGATATTGGGAGTTGACACAGATTACATCTAACCTTGAACATTAATTTGCATAGCATTCACATCTTTATTTTTTTAAGTGTATTTATTTATTTTGGCTGGGTGGGCCAGGGGTGGGGGGGTGCGGCACAGAGAGAGAAGGAGAGAGACAACCAGCAAGCTCAGTGCTGTCAGCAAGGAGCCTGACGCAGGGCTTGATCTCATGAACCATGAAACCAAGAGCCGGAGGCTTAAGCGACTGAACCACCCAGAGGCCCCTGAGCATTAACATCTTTAAAGTTTTGAGTCATCCAATAAGAAAACATAAGCACACTTAGGTTTATTCAGGTCTTTTTTTTTTTTCTTTTTGGCTAAAGTTCTAGTTTTTACAGATGGATCTAATACATTTCTTTATTTTTTAATTTTTTTTCTTTATTTTAAAGAGAGAGAGCAAGCAGGGGAGAGGAGCAGAGGGAGAGAGAGATCCTTTTTTTTTTTTTTTTTTTTCTAAACTTTGCTTACTTATTTATTCTGAGAGAAAGAATGTAAATAGGGAAGGGGCAGAGAGAGAGAGGGAGAGAGAGAATCCCAAGCAGGCTCTGCACCACCAGCGGGGAGAGCCTGATACAGGGTTCCAATTCACAAACTTTGAGATCATGACTTGAGCCCAAGTCAGACTCTTAACCAACTGGCACCCTGAGAGAGAGAGAGAGAGAGAGAGAGAGAGAGAGAGATTCTTAAGCAGGTTCCACCCTCAGTAGAGAGCCCTACATGGGGCTCAATCTCATGACCCTGGGATCATGACCTGAGTAGAAACCAAGAGTGGGTCGCTCAACTGACTGAGCCACCCAGGCACCCCTTTTAAATTATTTTTTATTTTATTTTTTATTATTTATTGTTTGGGTCTAATACATTTCTTATGCTAGGTTTATTCCTACATATTTCTGATATTTGTTGGCCATTATGAATGGGATTTTTCTTTTCTCCAGTTACACTTGCTAATTAGCTATTACGGTACATAAGAAAACTATTGGCTTGGGTATATACCAGTTTCCTATCCAGCCACTCTTATGAGGTCTAATAGTTTTTAAAGTCAATTATCATAGATTTTCTAAGTAGAGCATCAGATTGTCTATAAATAAGTTGTTAGCTGTCTAAATCTACCTCAAACCTCAGCAACTCCACACTCACTTCTAACACTAAAATTGCTTTTAACCCTAACCAAGAAGAAAAGAAAAATATTATTTAAATATGTATACTGGAAAATAGAGCTCCCACAAAGGCCTAGAGCATGTTTTCAATATGGTTCTGTCTTACATCCAGGAGGTAGTTTAGTCCTCGTCCAGCCTCATTTACCTACACGTTCATTTCCTCAGTGCTCAGAACACAACTGTTCTAGTCATTCCCCAGGTATTTGTGAAATTTGAAGGAAAAATCCAGTATTTAAACTAAAGGGCTAGTAAGCTACTGGATTTTAATAAGTAAATAAATTCCTTTTGTAGAAGTTGTTACTTTTGGGTCAAGGAGCTGTAGTCCTGATAAAAGAGAGAGAGAGAGAGAGAGAGAGAGAGAGAAACAGATCAAGGCTTAGCAAAAACTGAAGGACAGAATATAACACAGAAGAAAAATATACACAAAACTTTCTTCTATAAAATGTAGGGAAAACATTACCTTATGATGTATCAGAGCGGACTGCTAGATATTTTAAAACACAAATTATCAAGCTATTAGTTCATAATTCTTCAGTGGCATAAAAAATAGCAGCTTTCTGGAACCAGCATGGCTCAGTCACGTCTGACTCTTGATTACGGCTCAGGTCACTGATGTGGGAAACAAAGGCAGAAGAAAATGGCTGATAAAATTAAATTTCCTTATAACTTGCAGCCCATTGACAAATACTTGAGGCAGGCGGAGTAAAACATTTCTCCAGGAACTCCCAACTGTCTTAATGTTAATCCTTTGCTAGAGGGAAAAACAACCTTAGCTTGACAATAGCTAGGCCTCCAGGAATATGTGTCTTCTTTAGCATATGGAAATCCCTTTGGAAACTTCCCCTGAACTTTACCTCCCCCAGCTCTCAAGTATATAATCACTCTCTCCCCAAGGTCCCAGGGCAGCTCTTTCTGCCCACCGGTCCTGTCCCCGTGCTTTAATAAAGAAAAACTTTTAGCACCAAAGACATCACAAGAATTTTTTCTTGACTGTGAGCTCTGAACCCCCACCACTTCAAAACCCCATCAGTCATGATCCCAAGATTGTGGGATTGAGCCCCGTGTCAGGCCCCAAGCTGAGTGTGGAGCCTGCTTAAGTTTCTCCCTCTCCTTCTGTCCCTCTCCCCGACTCATGCTCTCTCTCAAATTAAAGATAAATAAATAAATAGGGGCACCTGGGTGGCTCAGTCGGTTGGGCGGCCGACTTCGGCTCATGATCTCGCGGTCCGTGAGTTCGAGCCCGCGTCGGGCTCTGTGCTGACAGCTAGGAGCCTGGAGCCTGTTTCAGATTCTGTGTCTCCCTCTCTCTGACCCTCCCCCGTTCATGCTCTGTCTCTCCGTCTCAAAAATAAATAAAACGTTAAAAAAAAATTTTTTTAAGATAAATAAATAAATACTAGCATCTTTCTATACCAGTTTCCTGTGGAAATATTGAACATGATCCCGATGTTATAATATAATGTGGTTTCTAACATACCAATTCTGTTCTAAAACAGTTTTAAATGGTTGTTTCAGAGTATTATAAAAGTCTCAAATTTTTAATTTTTAAATAAATAGGTGCTGTGAGCATTTGAGAGCTATTCTTTAGCAGGGAGGTTAAAAACATGAATATGTTGTGTCAGAAACCTCCCAAAAGGTGAAGTATAGCTTTAGGGTCCTTCCTTACATGAGTTTTGGAGTCAAATCTCGCCTAGAAAAGCAATTGCACATCGATGGCTGAGATTTAAAAAAATATCAATTGCTAACTGCTTCAGGGAGCTAATTCCATAGTAGTGAGAATCATAAATACTATAATTTTGAACACAAAACTGTTTGCCACATTCATTCAGAACGCTCTTCTCGTTTAACAACAGGCGAGCCTAACCGAAAAGGGAAAGCAATGAATTCTTTGATGGAATATTCTGAGTCACTTAATCCTCATTTTGATTTTAACCAAATCTAGTTAGTCATTTAACTACAAATTTGTTCCTGTATCCCATAAGGTTACTTTATCATCAACCACATCCTGTTCTTTAGGGAAGAAAAACTGTACTCTAGCGAGGGGCCTACACGCTACGAATTACAGCCCACAGCCCCAACCCAGCCCTCCGCCTGTTTTTTGTACAGCCCGTGAGCTAAAAATAGTTTCTACATGTGTAAATAGTTCAAACACAGCACAAGAGGAATAATACTTTGTGACACATGGGCATTACATGGATTCAAAAGTCAAAGTTATGGGAACACAGCCACGCCCTCTCATTTGCATATTGCTCAGGCTGCTTTGAAAACTACAAGGGCGGGGCAAATAATGTTTACTCTGTAGCTCTTTGCAGGGACTGTGTTTGGGCCCCCTTTGAACTACTAAGCTGGAAAAGTAAAGGAATAAGGGTGAGCGAGTCCCCAAAGGCTACCTTGGAAGACTGACATTTTTTGAGAATCTGTTAGTGCTTTGACGAGGCAGTTTGGGTACGAGTTTTATATTTTATGATAGACATAAGTAGCTGAGCTGGAGGCAGAGATGTTGGACACAGAGGAGAGCTTATTATTATTGTTATTATTTAAATTACGAATGCTTCTTGACGATTGATTTATTCTCCCCACCTCCCAAGAGGAGTTTGACCAGGTTGATTAAATTTCGTTTATGTCAAGTGTACAAAACGTGTTGTAAGAGCTGTTCATGTAAGAGACAAATAAACACTTTTAAGCCTTTTTCTTGCTTAAGCAGGAAGTCACAACTTGCCAATGAGAAATTTTAAACAAATCCCACAAAGTTTTATGTTTGGTTCAAAACTTGAAATATTTAGTTCTTGGGATATTATGATCTTGGCAGCCCACATTTGTCATCCCTGGTGAGAACATGTGTGTACTGTTACTTGCTTTTCAGTTCACTGAGACAGGGTTGCACCTTGCCCTCTTAATCCCAGAGTCAAACATGATTACAAATATCTTCCTCTCGGGAATCTAACTCATAAGGAAGATCACGGTGCTTTTTGTTAAATAAAACATCTCTCTTTAGTCGCCTTATTCGTTCTCAGGCTTACTGTATTTCACCCGCCTAAAGATTGTGTTTGACATCAGCAATTGTTAGAGACCATTTGTTTTTACAATGGAAAAAGAAATAAAAGTGCAGATGTCAGACCTCAAAATCCATACTTCTCTGGATTGTTTTCATTTTAGAGAATGAGAATGTGTGGGGTTTTTTCTCGGGTGGGGTTGGATGCAGTCAGAGACATGTCACTGTTGCTAAGTAAAAATATTCTCTTTTTCATTAATTGCAAAATTAGGGGAAAGTTTAGGGTATAAGGAAATAAGTGAATTATGGGAAAGTGAAAATTCCAGGACCCATTTCAGTTTGAGTTAAAATAAGAATGGCTCGTGTCAAATCCTGAAAAAAATAGAAATAAAAATTGCAGTTTCGTTGGCAGAAAAGTAGCACAATCTTAAAAACAGTTGAGTCTGTTTTGAGGCATGATAAGTTAACGTTAGTAAACATAAGTTGGCTACCCAGATCTCATTAGTTAATATTGTTATCAGCGTGTGACCTTAGCAACAACCAACTTTACAAATGTGGGCATTTCCTGTGGCCTAATTTGTTTATGACTGTGATGGCCATGCAAAACCCTCCTGACAGATGAACTAGGTGAGTGAACTGGAACCAGGGGAGCCATTCACCAAAGTGGGGGTTGACATAACATCAGCAGTGCCTGAGGGAGTATGTGAAACTCAGTAATTGCTTTCCAACCTGGATTTTTGTATTGTCTGCTTTAATCTCAAAATAAGGTATAACGCAATGCCCTCTGCCTCCCTTGCAAAACAAGGTGGCCCTGGCTTCCCAGAGCAGGCAGGGGAAGGCCACTGGGGGCAAATGCCACTTCCCACCTGTTCTCTGCTGTAAATAAGCCTGCAGCCCACACCAGGGGCCAATTAGAAGGAATAGCCTTTGGTTCAGCATCCCAGGGAGGCATCAGGTGGAGTCTAGTCCTTGGCAGTGATCCCAATTAAAGGGGGTGGTATAGTTTTTTCTATCAAGGGGCCAATTTAGAAGATGGAACCACATGATCACACCCTCTAATACAGAGCACTCTGAACTTAGGGAAGCAGTGTGGCCCTGGAGGAGCTTGGCCAGCGCCCAGGGGCCCTGAATTGGAGCTTCTCATGACCACACCCAGAGAGAGAAAGAGAATCGTTTTTTGTACTTCCTATCAGACAGCTTTCTAAAAAACATATTTTTAGAGGTGCCTGGGTGGCTCAGTCCATTAAGCGTCCCCGATGTCAGTTCAGGTCACGATCTCAGGGTTCATGAGTTCGAGCCCCTCATCGGGCTCTGTGCTGACAGCGCAGAGCCTGGAGCCTGCTTTGAATTTGTGTCTCCCTTTTCTCTCTGCCCCTCCCCCACTCACGTTCTGCCTCTAAGAAAAAATTTTAAAATATATACTTTAGCTAATATATATAATATACATATGTATTCTGAGGGGTCAAGATGTTGCATTACATGGCTTCTTCAATAGGCAGAAAAACCCAAAATGTTAGCTTTAGTTACTCTGACACAATTAAGGACAATTAAGGAGGAGGAACGTCTTCCTAGCCAGGTAGAATGCTACCACGGGGCAGTGGCTAACATTGAGTGGGCATGTGGTTTGTCAAGCACCGTATTAAGTGCTGTGGCAGGCAGCACGTGGGGAGGGGGCAGCCTGAGAAGCCAGCACAGACTTTGCTGGGGGTGTGAGCCTCTGCCCCCCAGGGCTGTGGGGGCCGGGGACAGTGCCAAGGCTCAGGAAGGCTCCATCTAGGAAGGAGGTGCTGTGTGATCCTCCCCAGTTCACAGAAAGGGGAGAGGGGTCACAGGTGAACTCATCTGAGGACCCACAGCTTCTAGGTGACAGATGCTTTCAACCAACACTTTTACCATAAGCTTCATCTGTGGTTTTGGTTTTCTTTTCTTTTTCCTTTTTTTCTTTAACATAATTTGCATAATCACTTTCAAGAGCAGCCAAATTTCACTTAGTCATAATGGCCTCACACAATGAGGGACTCCAGCGGAGGGGAAAAGACGATTACTAAAAAGGAGAAAAGGTCTAAACCAACAGTTTGTAGGGTCGTCCACCCACCTGATATGCCTGGGACTGCACTGGTTTCAGCCCATTTTAGTCCCCCGTCCCAGTCCCAGAAACCCCTCAGTCCTGGGCAAACAGGGACAGTTGACCGCCAAACTCATGGCTCACCTTAGACCCATACCCAGCAACAAACTGATCCAGACCCAAGAGTCCAGAAAGTCCCTGATTATGCTCCGACTTATCTGTTGCCCAAAGCCTCAGTCCTCAGCTGGTTATTTCTGCCTTCAAGCGGTATTGGTATCCTATCGTCTTGCTGCCCTACCCCCACCCTAGCCATTCATTCCCTTTGGTGGGGGGGAGGGGGGCTCCCAGCCACACAAGGTTGGGTGCCCTGATAGGAGCCTGAGACTACCAGCAGCCAGGCAGAAGGGGTGCCCCATGTTCTGAGCGCCCAGTGCCCTGCGTGGAGCCACGGCCATCTGACCCTCAGAGGCACAGATACAAACTCTCCCCACTTGGGTTTCATGGATTCCCAGTCCAGCTGCGTGATGGCGACCCATACGACTATTTTTCTGCTTTGCCATTTGCTGCTGCTTTTAGCCCAACCATGGAATGTGCACTTGCCTGATCCGGTCATAAACAGTTCTCTCTCTCTCTCAGGGAAAAAGACTGGCATCTGCTGGTGCCAATAATTACAGATGGAAGCTAACCTCTAGCTATTCCGTATTAAAAAACAGGATGCTTCTGCTTCGGTCCTATCCCTCCCTTCAAATAACCCTCGAGTGACATACACACAGGTGCCCGCATGTGGCTTAGGCTCAGACCTTGTCCTCTGCCCACCGGGGAGGAATCCCAGGGAGGCACGGGCTGCCTGAATCTGGGGCCCAGTAGGCCCATGTGGCACCCACTGCGGTGCATTTTCCTTAGCAAGGACGTGGGAGCTGGGGATCCAGAAAGGACATGAGGCTGGGACAGTGGTCCATCTACAGTAACCACCCCAGAGGAGCTCACAGCCCCCACACCTGGACTGAAGAGCTTTCAGCTACTCAGAAAACCCTGAAGCCCTCCCCCAGCACCCCCCCACACCTGAAAGGGCGGGCCTACGCCCGCCGACTCCATCTTGTTCTGTGTCCTTCACCTTGACCACACCTCCTCCCCTTGAGTAACCTCCCTCTCACCTGCCTAACAGGACTCCGACCCTTCCCCAGCCAATCAGCTGAGGGCACAACCATTACCTCACCAACTGCCCCTAGGCCCCAATAAAACCTTTGTCCTTTTGAAACTCGATCTCTCTCCCCGGCATCTCACCGCTGCCTCGGTGCAGGTAGGGGATTGAGCTCAAGCTAGCTCGAATAAAGGCTCTTTGCTTTTGCATCGGACTCGGCTCCCTGGTGGTCTTTGGGGATCACGAATTCTGGGCATAACAAGACCCACCAACTGGAGGTGCTGAACCCCAAAAGATCAACTTGGAAGCAATCGTAGTCACTCCTGTTTTTCACCAGCACATCCAAAATCAACCCCAGCCACCTCTGGTCCTTGTCACAGGCTGGTCCCCGAAGGGCTTGATTTCTTCACAGAGCTCCTTCCTTTTAGACATATTTGGCATATTTCAAGGTTTTTTAAAATTGTATTAGATGAAGGAAAAAGAGGAAACCAGTATTCCTGTGCACACAGAAAATTGGAAAATTACCTATCTTAATATTTTCAGACTATCATCAAACTGTTAACCTTCTGAGGAAAAAGAAAATTCTTTTGCAAACCCTTTATCTCCCTTGTTCTCATTTGTGTTATTTTGGGTACAGAGATTGAGCGGTTCAAAATATTCTTGAATTGCTAAGGAAACTGTATCCTCCCCCTCCCCCCAATAAATGCAACACTTGTCACAAATGAAATATGAATATTGAAGCCCAGCCACCAAGTCTCCGACTCACACAGACCCCTGCCTCTGGCCTGTCAGCTTGTGGTTTGTTGGCAAACTCTAGATTGTTTGATGAAGTACCTGATAATCAGCCACGATTTGGGAATGCCCACTGGGCTTCCACAGTGTGGCCTTCCTTTATTAAAAATGCTCTGAGCTGCCAGGGTACTCTTTTCATCTAATTGGATTTGTGTGTAAATCTCGCCAAGCCTATTGGCACATAGGCCAATGGGGATGGGGGCGGGGGAAAGACACGGGCTCTGAAGAACTGCCTCAGGTTCAAGAACTTCTGACCCGCACCAACAGAACAATGGGACACCCAGAAAACCTGCATCCCTCCAAAGCACCTCCCTGGATTGCAAAAGATTGTGCAAATTTCACCCCGAGGGCCCGCCAAGTTTAAAGTGCAAGGTTTGACCCTGCAAAACAAAACCTTCAAACCTGTACTTGCTGAGTTGTTTTTCCTAATTAAAAACAGATAAGAGATGGTCTGAATATGTCGATCTGAATACGGTTCTAAGGCAGAGAATCAGAAGGTGATTTTTTGTGTGTCCCTCGCTGTATTTTTATTACGTCAACAATCATCCCAGGAGGTACCTGGTTTGTCAGTGATTTTTTTCTGAATCTCAATATTTTTGAAAACTTTTTTTTTTTTCCTGGCTGCTCTCCGTGGCAGCTACGGTCTTTTTTATTCCATAGGATTGAGTCAGCGTCAAGAGGACAGCATTTGCTTCCTGGTGTCCAGATCCTGTCCAAAATTCCTCCACTCCCTGAGAAAGAGCCACGCCTAGTGGTTCTAGATCCAGAGTTTAGGGAACTTCAAAGGCACAGCCCTCTCCAGAACCTCTCCCACTCTAAAAGCCGGAGGTCCCGGCAGCCACTGGCCTCCCTTACAAGGGCAGGGATGGGTGGGTGCCAGTGGCCCACGAGCCCTGAGCAAGGGCCACTCTGAAGGAGAAATGAAGTAAGAGACCCCACAGGTGTGGTCACTCCTTCTACACCATCTTTTAGGACAAATGGAATGGCTTCTTCCTTCCACTGGGAACACTTACACAGTGTACTATTTCATAATTCAACTGCAGTGAAGATTTCTTTCTTTTTTTAAATCTTTTGCATGTTTATTTATTTATTATGAGACAGAGCACGCGTGCGCACGCGCTTGGAGGAGGGGCAGAGATGGAGAGCGCGAATCCCAAACGGGCTCCGCACTGTCAGTGCAAAGCCTGATGGGGGACTTGATTCCACAAACCGTGAGATCATGACCTGAGCCAAAATCAAGAGTCAGATGCTTAGCTGACTGAGCCACCCAGGTGCCCCTGCAGTGAAGATTTCTAACAAAAGGCAATTAGGTAGAATTTTGTTTTGTTCCTAGCTTAGGAAAGGTTACCTGCCGGCCTTGGGAGAAGCCATGTCTTAGGACTCCATTGCCCTCTCTGCGTTCTGGCTGTTCGTTTTTGCTGCGCCCACATCTTGAAGTGGCCCCTCTAAAACTCAGACCATGGCGGGAATGGAAGCCAGGAGAAGTCAGAGACCTGAGTTGGGCTTTGTCTTCACTTTTTGCATCTCAGCCCCACCACTGACCGGCTGGGAGACCTACAACAAGTTTCTTAGCTTTAATGCCTTAGTTTACTCATCTGTAAAATGGGAACAATTATAGTAATCTAGTAGGATTGTTTCGAGGAATAAAAGGGTGAATAGAATGGAGCATTTGCAATAATGCCTGGAACATAGAAAGCAGAGTGTTTACCTTTACTGCTGTTAGAGTTATGTACCTCCTGGGATGGTCTGTTGTATAGATTAAACAATGCCACATATGGAAAGTACCAGGCAGTTTCCAGAACCTGGGAGGGGCTCCACAGATGCTGAATCCTTTTCCAGTCTCCCCATGTGGCCCTGATTCTCTCTGATCACCTGATGCCCCCACCCCACCCCACCCCCGGGGTGCTGAACCCATCAGCCAGGGGTACCCTATCTCCACCCTTCAGAGACAAGATTTCACCTTTTCTTTAGCCCCTCTATTCCTCTCTCCAGAAAAGGAGAGGTCTGTATCAGTCAGGGTTCTACAGAGCAACAGAATACATAGTTATCTTTTCTAAATATGTATACATCTCTAGAAAGAGACTTATTACAAAGTATTGGCTCATGTGATCATGGAGGTTAAGAAGTCCCACCACCTGCTGCCTGGGAGCTGGAGGCCCAAGAAAGCCAGGGAGTCAATTCTATTTTAAGTCTGAAGGTCTGGGAACCAGGAACACAAATGATGTAAGTCCCATCTGAGGGCAGGAAACCATACCCCAGGTCAGCAGTCAGCCAGAAAGAGAAAATTCAACCTTGTCCAAACTTTCTATTCTCTTCTGGCCTTCAATGGATTAGAAGATTGTGGGGTTTTATTTTTGTTTTTAAGGCAGCCCTTGGGACTTAACTGCTGTCTGAATGAGCCATGAATTGTGAAGATGAACTTAACTAGGGCAGAAAGGTCTCTGCTGACGTTGACATTGATACAGACCATTTACTTTACTGGGCCCACCAATTTAAATGCTCATATCTTCCCAAAACACCCACCAGCTCTCTCTCCTCTTTTAAGTATTCTGATCCTAGGTGTTCAAAGTCTCACTACTCACCATGTGGTCCAAGGGCCAACGGCATCAGCACCACCTGGGAGCTTCTTGGGAATACGGAGTCTCCAGCCTCACCCCAAACCCACACAATAAAATTCTATATTTTAGTAAGACAAATGTGCATATCGGCATCTGAGAAATGCTGAACCGAAATACACGTTTTTAAATTTATTTTTAATTTTGAAATATTTATAGATTCATGAGAAATCACAAAGAAATGTATCCAGTGGTCCCCTTCAGCCGCCACCGAGCCTCCTCCAATGTTAACATCTTCAATATCAAAGCCAGGATATTGCCATTGGTCTGATTCAGGGTGTGTGTGTGTGTGTACAGCTCTATGCATCTTTATCACAGATGCAGCTCTGTGTAACGACCACCAACATCAAGATACATAATTGTACTGATATCACGAGGCTCTCTGGAACCACCCCTTTATAGCCACACCTACACGCTTCCCCTTCTCTAACTCTTGACCACTATCTGTTCTTCATGTCTGTAGTTGTGTTGGTTTACAAATACAGTAAAAGCTCGGATTGCAAGTAACTTGTTCTGCGAGTGTTCCACAAAAAGAGCCAACATTTCTAATAAACTTTAATTTGATAAACAAATGATTCTCGCAATATGGGTAGTACCTGAAGGCGACCGTCACAGGATCACAGCTGAGCCAATGGTTCTTGAAATTCGCTTTGATATGCAAGTGCTTTTTTTAATGCATATTTCTGGAATGAATTATGCTCCCGAAACAAGGTTTTACTGTATTGTGTAAATGGAATTATGTGGAATGTATCCTTTTGAGATTGACTTTGTTTTCACTCAGCAGAATGCCTCTGAGATTCATCCGAGTTGTTGTTCGTATCAGTGGTTCCTTCTTTTTTTTTTAATTTTAACAGCTCTGTTGAGATAAAATTCACATGCTATGCAATTCATTCATTAAAACGTACAGTTCAATGGCATTTAGTATATTCACAGAGTTATGCGTTCATCACCACAGTCAAGTTTAGAACATTTTCGTTACCCTGAAAAGAAACCCCACTCCCCTTAACTATCAATTCCTAATCCCCCAGCCCAGCCCCCACACACTCCAGCTTTACTACCCATTAATCCACTTTCTGTCTCTCTAGATTGCCAATTCTGGACCTTTCCTGTAAATAGAGCCGTAAATATGTGGTCCTTTGTGGCTAGCTTCTTTCACTTAGCACAATATTTTCAAGGCTCATCCGTATTGTACCTTGTGTTAGTACTCCCTTTCTTTTCGTTGGCAAATAATGTTCCATTGTATGGACTATACCACCTTTTGATTACCCATTCATCAGTTGATGGGCATTGATGTTGTTTCCAATTTTTTTCTGTTCAGTGCTGAGTAGTTTTCTATGATTTGGAATTCTTGCTTTCCCGTTCACCTACTGAAGGACACTTGGGTAGTTTCCAGCTTTGGGTTTGGGTTATTCCAAATAAAGCTGCTGTAAACAAGGGTGTAGGAGTTTCTATGCAAAAACAAGTCTTCATTTCTCTGGGGTAAATAACCAGGAGTCTGTGTGGTGTGCAGTCCACTTTTGCTTTTAAAAGAAACTGGCCGACTATGTCCCAGAGTGGCGGTGCCATTTTGCATTCCCACCGGCAATGTGTACGAGAGCCAGTTTCTCCTCATCCTTGTCAGCTTTTGGTGTTATCAGTATTTCTATTGTAGCCATTCTTTTAGAAGTGTGATGATATCTCATTGCGGTCTTCATTGAGTTTTCCTGGCAAGCAATGTTGGACATCCCCTACTGTGTTTATTCACTGTCTATACGTAGATCTTCATCAGTGAACTGTCCCTTTGTGTGTTTTGCCAACTTTCTAACTCGTTGGTTTTTTGTTTTGTTTTGTTTTTTAATGTTTACTTATTTTTGAGAGAGACAAAGACAGAGCACAAGCAGGGAAGAAGTAGAAAGAGAGAGAGACACAGAATCTGAAGCAGGCTCCAGGCTCCAAGCTGTCAGCACAGAGCCCAATGTGGGGCTTGAACTCACGAACTGTGGTCATGATGTGAGCCAAAGTCAGATGCTTAACCAACTGAGCCACCCAGGCGCCCTTGGTTTTTTGTTTGATTTTTTTTTTAATGTTGTGTGACTTGCAACTCTAAATAATCCTGTTGATCATTCCATTTCCTGTGTGAATGTCCGAAGTGAGAATCTATTTGCCCACAAGTGAGAAGTTGTGTGATTTGCAACTATGCTCTCCCTGTTGGTGCCTGGTCTTTCCATTCATTCAAAAGGGGTTTTTGTAGAGCGAAAGTTCTCATTGTGATGCGGTCTGGTTTGCTAACATTTGCTTTCATAGATCATAGTATGCTCTTGGTGTCAAGAAGTCCTTGCCTAGTGGGTAGATCCCAAGATTTCCTCCCTTTCTCTACCACTAAAAGTTTTATAGTTTTACTTTTTCCATCAAAGCCGATGACCCATTTGGAGTTAATTTTTGTACAAGTTTGAGAGACTGAGGTTGAGGGTTTATGTTTTTGCCTCTGAGTGTCCTGTTCCATCCCCATTTCTTGAAAAGGCCATCCCTCTCCCATGGAAGTGATTCCACACCTCTCCTGGCAAAGGACTGGGCATATTCACTGGGTGTACTTCTGGGCTCTTTACAAAGGATGCATTTTAGCCAGACATCTGTGCACTTTCTCAAGCATTGCTGGCTTGGGGGAGAGGGTTGGCTGCACATTCCTTTCTGGCTCCCCCATAATGCCTCCCAAAGAGAACTCTGAAATGCTCCCAGATCGGTGAAGCTGCAGGTCTCCACAAGTAAGGATGTGTATGGAGTCCCCTGGGGGCCACTATGGCCCTGAGAGCAGCAGGAAGCTCCCATGGGGGTGCAGGGAGCAGCCCAGGTGTAGAGACATTCCTCCCCCCCCCCCCCCCCCCACCTGCTAGGCCTGGCCTGAGCTAACCAGAGTCTCTTTGGTTTCAGGTTTTGGGCCCTTCCGGCAGCACCTGGTGAATTCCAGCTGGGAAGCAGTGAAGGTAAACGCCCACCAGACCCTGAAGCTCAGACCCAGCAGCTCAGGGCCCCACCAATTCCTTCCATGGCTCTGAGAGACCCAGTGTGCAAGGCCCTTCAGTAGCCAGATCCACATCAGACGGCAGAAAACAAATCCTCAGGACCTCTGGAGAAGGACTAGCCTTTGGTCCTTGGGTTGTGACTTGCCTGCCCTCAGGTGGCCCTTCTGGCTTCGCGGTAAAGCAAAGAGACCACAGGGACACTCCTGAGAAGGACAGGGATTGCCCAAAGGCAGGCTCTCCTGCCCCAAGTGCTGGGTTCCCATGACCCCCACCCCTTCTGGCTGTAGGGCCCCAGGAAAGTTACTTCCCCCAGCCTCAGTTTCCTCGTGCATGAAATGGGTGGATAATGGTGCTGATGTTACAGGGTTGTTCTGAGGAGTAAAAGAAACAAGCAAAAAAGCGAGTGAGTATGTAAGTCTGTAAAAATAGCTTTTCATAGTGCCGGGCGTTAAAGTAAGTGCTTGACGATGATGATTATTATAAATGACACTCCCTTATTTTTAAGGGAGTAGCCGACCAGAGGACGTCCTGGGACAGGATGAGGAGGGGTCAGGCAGGGTCTCATCCCCAGAGCAGACCACCTGTCCCCCTTGAAGCAGAGTCCTCCTACCAGTCCCCACGTGGATGTTACTTAGCCGCTCAGAGCACAGCCGGCTGTTTATTCGGCTGTTTATTCACACCTGACTGTCAATTTCATGCCTCTGTTGGATGAAGTCAAAGGTGGGGTCTTGAGTCCACTCTCAGGGCTTCCCAGGCAAGCTGAAAATGCAACAAAGGCACTCGAATCCTGCATTCGGTAGCATTGCTTTAGTGCTAACCTGTCTGCATAGATGTTCTCAGGGAAACTTGTGACTCTTGACTGTGAATTTGCGTGTTCTTTTCTTCAGCCGGAAAAAAAGCTCAGAGAACCCCAGACTCACTGCCACGCCTGCTAAGTACATCGTACCAGAAAGGCCAGGTCAGGGTTTTTATGAGCTCCCGGGTGTTGGTAGCCTTTTCCTCCAAAAGCGGGATTTTCTGCTGAATGCTGGATGACCCTGAGCCCCTGTTTCTTTTTGCAGTCACAAAAAGAGAAAAGAGCCAGGCCGCCTGGGTTTGCCTCCCAGCTCCAGGAGCTGCAACCTGGGGGATCCCAAACAAGCCACGCTGCTTCTCCGTGCCTCAGTTTCCTCATCTGCGAAGTAGGATGGTTGTCATGCTATGGGAGTTAATACATGGAAAACCCTTGGAACAGGGCAGGGTGCACTGCTTGTGCTCACAAATATGATCCTTGTCACCAGGAAGCTCTTCTATCCGTCAGTCTTCTCAGTTGTGGGCAAATAGGTTCTGACTTTGGAGATTTACATAGGAGATGGAATAATCAAGAGGATTATTTGGGAGCCCCAAGATTGACCCATAAAGCCAGAGGAGCAGGGCAGAATCAGAAGCAGGTTAGGGGCTTCCAGGAAGTGGAAACAGCTGGCAAATTAGGTGCTCAGAGGGGCCCTTCCCCTGTAGATAAACGAGGAAGGACAGAATTTCCATGTGTTGCTGGGCGTGCCACAAGAAAGGATAGCTCACGAACATCACATGTATATATCACGTGTACAGGTATACATCACACATACCAAGGGCTGCAGCCTGAAGGAGTGACAGGTTAGCCTCCACACAAAAAGTGGGCGGGGGAAAATCGCCACTATCAGCAGTCAGATGCAAGGTGGGGGAGGTGGAGATGAAACCAAGACTCATCCTGGCAGCTAGACCCTTGCAAGGGGCTCCTGACCCCAGCTCCCTGCAGAAGCAGAAGCAATTTCTCTTGAAGATTTAACAACCTCAGATGTTCTACAAAGATAAACTAAAACAGTTTCCATTCAAATGTCACCACGACATAAAGAAATAAACTGCCCTGAATGAAAATCAGCAGAAGCAGACCTAGAACCTCAAGAGCTGAGATTCTAAATTGTTCTGCTAGATAGCATCATAAAATAGCATGATTGTATGTGAAATATTTAAAGAAGTAAAAATAAGATCAAAAAACAAGACTATCAGAAAAAAAGACTATCAAAAGAGAGTCTACCAAGACTAGAGTCTATCAAGACTATCAGGTAAATTGAAAAAGGGAATAGTAGAGGGGTGTCTGGGTGGCTCAATCAGTTAAGATCATGATCAAATGCAATTCATGAGTTGAGCCCCACATCGAGCTCTGGGCTGATGGGATGGAGCTTGGATCCTGCTTCGGATTCTGTGTCTTCCTCTCTCTCTCTCTCTGCCCCTCCCCTACTCATACTCTGTCTCTCTCTCTCTCTCTCTCTCTCTCTCTCTCTCTCTCAAAAACAAATAAATATTTTTAAAAAGGAAGTAATAAAGCATATAGAAATTTAAAACGAAGTGAAGAATTCAACAGATGACCTCTAAGGAAGTTTAGAATTATGTTAAGTGAAAGATGCCAGTCACAAAAGACCACGTTGTAGGATTCCCTTTAGATGAAGGTCCAGAAGAAGCAAATCTATTGAGACATAAAGTAGATGAGTGGTTGCTGAAGGCAAGTGAGGGGGAATTAGAGAAAATAGGGAGTGACTGTTAATGGGTATGGGATTTCTTCGGGAGTGATGAAAAGATCCTAAAATTGTGGTGATGGTTGCACAACTCTGTGAACATACTAAAAGTCATTGAATTATATACTTCATTTTTTTTTCAAATTATAGACTTTAAATGGGTAAATTGTGAAATATGAAACACACACATGAATATACATATATATAGCAGGTTAGAGACAGATGAAGAGAAAATTAGTGAACTGGAAGATAGTTTTGAAGATACTATTCAAAGGACAGCATAAAGACATGGACAAAGAAGTGATGAAAGAAATTAAGAATGAATAAGGTACGAATAATAAAATGAGATATTCTAGGGGCGCCTGGGTGGCTCAGTCAGTTAAGTATCCAACTTCGGCTCAGGTCATGATCTTGCGGTTGGTGAGTTCAAGCCCCGCATCCAGCTCTGTGCTGACAGCTCTGAGCCTGGAGCCTGCTTCAGATTCTGTGTCTCCCTCTCTCTCTGCTCCTCCTCTGCTCAAGCTCTGTCTCTCTCTCTCTCTCTCTCTCTCTCTCTCTCAAAAATAAATGAACATTAAAATGTTTTTTTAATTAAAAAATAAAATGGGATATTCTAACATATGGTTAATTGGAGTTCCACGAGTTGAGTTCCACGAGAGAAAATGGAAAAGAAACAATATTCAGAGACAATGATTGAGATGATAACAGAATTGATGAAAGACATGAATTCACAGAGATAAAAGGTGCAAAATACACCAAAGACTAACAAAGTCCACACCCCACACACAGTACAGCCACAGAAAAGCAAGGACAAAGAGATCTGAAAAGTAGCCAGAGAGAAAAGATGGGCCACCCACAGAAATTGGCAATACAATGAGACCAAGAGTGAGTTTTTCTAAAACAACAATAAAAACCAGAGAACAGTGGATTAGTCTCTTCAAAGTGCTGGTGAAAAAGAAATGTCAGCATGGAATTGTGTGCCCAGCAACTTATTTTTCTAGAACAAGAAAGAAATAAAGACATTTACATAAAAATAAGCACCAAGAGTTTGCTCCTAGCAGGCACACTAAAGGAATATGTAAAAGTTGTCCTTTGGAAAGAATGAAAATGGTTCCAGAAAGATGGCATGAGATGGAAGGAGGAAGTGGAGGTAAAATCTAAGCCAGAATTATTATTATTTTTTTTTTTGCCAGAATTATTTTTCTAAGCCTTATTTATTTTAAATAATCTCTACACCCAATGTGGGGCTCGAATCTGAGATCAAGATTCTCATGCTTTTCTGACTGAGCCGACCAGACACTCCTAAAGCAGCATTGTTTGTCAATAAATAATAATAATAGTAACTGGCTAATTTGCAGGTTTACAAATAAAATATTAAACTAAAATAAAGGACAATGACAGCATAGAAGTCAAGGGACAATTGGAATATAAATCTTCTTTTAAAAAAAAATTTTTTTTAATGTTTATTTATTTTTGAGACAGAGAGAGACAGAGCATGAATGGGGAAGGGGCAGAGAGAGAGGGAGACACAGAATCGGAAGAAGGCTCCAGGCTCTGAGCCATCAGCCCAGAGCCGACGCGGGGCTTGAACTCATGGACTGTGAGATCGTGACCTGAGCTGAAGTCGGGCGCTCAACCGACTGAGCCACCCAGGTGCCCCAGAATATAAATCTTCTAAAACCCTTGTATTCTATAAGACAGGCATCCGATATCAAATCTAGACTTGGTTAAATTATATATGCACGGCAAAATTTCAAGAGTAACTATAAAAGAGTGGAACTTCCAAGATGGCAGAGAAACCAAATAGAATAAGGAAACTTGAACAAAACCCTAATCAAAGGGGCCACAAATCACCCCGTGGGAAACAAGCTGGATCTGAGGACACTGCGACTATCTTGCTGACACTAGTTATTGTAGCTTGCCCCTGTGACACTGGCTACCGCACACCCCCACTGCCATCTGCTGCCCTGGGAAGCTGGAAAGATGTTGCTTCCATCAGAGAGATTTGCTCCTGGCTCAAAGTCAAAGATGAGTGTATTCAATTCACCGTGCCTAGGTGATCTTGCCTTGGCCACAGAGAGACTGACCTTTGCAGTCCTTGTGGGGAGACCCAGGCTCTTTTACCAAGGCTCCCCTATCAGGGTTGCCCCAAAGCACAGGAAGGTTCAACCCTTGTCAGTTCAGCCCACATTTACCTAGTTCCTGATGTGGAGCACAGAGTCTACTGAGACAGTAATTTCTTCCTGTTCTGATTCTACCCCAGTAGATTCTACCCCAGTACTGCAATTCAATTATTATAACTACCTGACCTCACAGGTCAAGGGCATAGTTCTCTCCAAGACTGCGGTCACTGCAGACTCCAGCTGCGTGTCAGGGGTCCCCAGGCCTCCTGCACTTCTGACTGACTATAAATTCAGGAGTTCTCATGACCCCCTCAGGTTTGATCATTTGACTCACAGAGCTCAGCAAAACGCTATATTTGCAATTGTAGTTGTTTGTCTTTTTAAAGATACATATATATCTTTTTTAATGTTTATTTTTGACAGAGAGAGAAAGAGAGAGCACAGGGGAGGGGCAGAGAGAGGGGGAGACACAGAATTGGAAGCAGGCTCCAGGCTCTGAGCCGTTAGCACAGAGCCCGACGAGGGACTTGAAATCACCAACCGTGAGATCATGATCTGAGCCAAAGATGGACCCTTAGCTGACTGAGCCACCCTGGCACCCCTGTTTGTTTGTCTCTAAAGGATACAAGGAGTGAGGCCTGGAAGGGTCCCATACGTTCTCTCCCTGTGGAGTCAGGGCGCATTTCTCTTCTGGTACGTCAGTGCATTCGTCAACCAGGAAACTCTACCGAACCGCCATGTCCAGAGCTTTCGCTGGAGTTCCATTACGTGCTCACGATTGATTAAGTCACTGGCCCCATGATTAAACTCAGTCTGGTGCCCCTCCCCTCCCGGAAGGTTAAGCAGCTGAAAATTCCAATCCTCTAACCTTGTGGTTGGTTTTTCTGGTGACCAGATCCCAACCTGAAGCATCCAGGGCCCCTACCCTCAAGAGTCACCTCATTAGCATAACAAACTGCTGCCACTCAGGAAATTCCAGAAGTTTTGAAGCTCTGGTGCCCAGAAATAGGGACAAGAACCAGATAGGCTCTCTCTGATTCCACAGTTCCCTACAGGGGTTTCCTGTCTAGGGAGATGAGGTGGCCCCTAAGTAAAATTGTTATTACTCAAAGCAGATTCTGAGAAGCACTATGCTCTTAGATTCCCTGAAGAGGAAGAGATTCATTTTGCTCTGGAGAACAGATGGAAGAAAAAAAACCTAAACAAAATGAGAGGAAACTGGCCCCGTGGGAGGTCCCTGGGATGGCCATCTTGGTGGAAGCAGAATGAAGGACAGGCTCATTTTTGACAAGTGGGAATAAATTCTCAAAACCACCGTGTGCTGGGGCACCTGGGTGGCTCAGTTGGTTAAGCGTCCAACTTCAGCTCAGGTCATTATCTCACAGTTTGTGAGTTCGAGCTCTGTGCTCACAGCTCGGAGCCTGGAACCTGCTTCGGATGCTGTGTCTTCCTCTTTCTCTGCCCCTCCTCCGCTCACTCTCTGTCTCTCTCTCAAAATAAATAAACATTAAACAAAAAAAAGTGTGCTGGGTACCACACCGGATACTTTATGCAGAGTAGCTCGTGTAGTTCTTCCTGCAGTCCAGAGACATTGGTATTTATTCCCATTGTGCTGGTGAGGAAACAGGTGCTCAGGGCGGTTGACTCTCTGGCCTGAAGACCCCTGCCATCTGGAATCCAGTCTCCTGGTGAGTGAAGTCCAGGTTTAGCTCACATGCCTTCCTCTTCCCCTGGGGGGAAAACAACATTTGGTTCAGAGGAAGAGGACCACTTCCAGCTCAGTAATGGCTTATAAACTTCCTAGAACTCAAGAAACATCCAGAACCACTGCCCAGTGACCCCTGGGTAAGCAAAGTGAAGAGAGTCACCCAAAGGCCTCAGCCCTACAGCCGTGTCATCAAGGCTGATCCCCCACCCCCTTCCCCACAAGGTGGCAGCTTGCTCACTCTCCTAGCTCACGATGGACCACAATGGTGATGACCAGAGCAGGAGCCGCACTAACATCTGATGAGGAAGCAAGCCGAGGCCCGGCTCCCAGCACCCACTGTCACCCCAGTTTGCCTCCTCCACTGGTCCCTGCTCTCCGTCTCTGGCTTCTGCTCTGCCCTTCTTTCTGGCTTCTTTCTCCAGGGCGGAGTCACTTGTGATGTCTTTAGAAGGCTCTTTTCACTCTCAATTGCAGGACCATTTTCATTTCCTGGGCCTCCCTCCGTCATTCTGTGTCCTTCACTAACACATCTGCAGACTCTTCTCAGGGTTAGACTTTCCGATTCTGGTTTGGGACCACAGTGGTAGCACCCACGAAAGTGCCAGCAGACTGCCAACACAACGCCCATTACAGAGCTAATCATCTAAGTGACCATCTTGAGGCAAAGGTCCAACCTAGTTCATGTACATATGTTTGGTTCGTTATACAGATATGGATAATTAGATGGGCTAAATTATGCACTAAACAGCACACAGCTCCTAAGTCAGTATAAGTGCCACACAGTCTGTGGGCACCTCTATCAACATATCCCCATTCGCACAGAGGGCTGGATACATGAATGAATTCCCTTTTTTTTTTTAATGTTTATTTATTTTTGAGAGAGAGAGAGAGAGAGAGAGCACAAGTGTGGGAAAGGCACAGACAGATGGGGACAGAGGATTTGAAGCAGGCTCCATGCTGACAGCAGAGAGTCCTATGTGGGGCTATCTACTTGTTACATGCCAGGCATCGTAAATGGACATTATGGAATTACAGGGAGGAAAGAATGTTGAATTCTGCACTCGCAGCATCTCACATCTAAGAGAGGTGAGCTATTAACAGATAATAAGTTGACCAGGTTTTCGTCATCGTTGCTCTTAGAAGTTTTTATTTACATAATCTCTACACCCAACGTGGGGCTTGAATTCACGACCCGAGATCAAGAGTCGCATCCTCTTCCAACTGACCCAGCCAGGCATCCCTTGTTATAGTTGCTCTTGAGTGGGAGAAAAGTGTTTTTTAAAAGTAGGAAAATACAGAAAAGTAATATAAATGCTGAAAGTCCACAACGAAAAGTCTGCAAGCTCCCAGAAGAATGACTTCATGCTGTTTACCAACAGCATGTGCCAAAGTATTTAACACTGTGCGGACCTGTGGTGGGCACCCCTCCCACCCTGTTCGTAAATTTTATCTACTGACTTATGAATGCAGTTGCTGTGTCATTATCTCCTGGTTTGGGGATACTTTAATTTTGGAACAGGTACTGTGTCATTCTTTCAAAAGGAATTATGTCCTTAGCTCTTCTAGAAGTGCCTGAGCCTGGAAAGGCAGCAAATAAAACAAAAGTTTTGCAAATCACACCATGGGTCGGTTGGGCCAAGACATTATGTAACTACACATAAAATAAACCCAGCCTGGGTGGCCAAGAGGTCAGAGCTCCTGCCAGATTTGATCAACTTGATATACAGAATAATTTCTCTTTACTCCAAAGATGAAGTGGCGATATGCCTTTATTACACGTTGCTTAAAAAAAATCATAATAATAGGAGGACGTGGGTGGCTCAGTTGGTTGCACGTCCGACTCAGATCATGGTTTCACAGCTGGTGAGTTCGAGCCCGACATCAGGCTCTGTGCTGACAGCTCAGAGCCTGGAGCCTGTTTCAGATTCTGTCTCCCTCTCTCTCTGCCCCTCCCCAGCTCATAGTCTGTCTGTCTCTCTCTCAAAAATAAATAAACATTAAAAATTTTTTAAATCATAATAATAAAGAATAGGCAGTGAATCAGATAGCAGAAAGAAGCACCAAGCTGAATATCATTTGCAAAGAAGGATGGGTCTTGAAGAGCACACTTAGGGCAAGCAGGCGATTGTTTAGCTTTCCAAGTAAAACTCAATTGTTTCTTGCATTCATCTTTATTTTCTTTTGTAGGAAGGCCTCTTTTCATCCTCCCAAATCCTAAGAGTAAAAACTTTTTCCAACCTAGGCGACCAAAGACAACATATATATATATATATATATATATATATATATATATATAATGACATTTTTCAGTCTAGCCCACAGTGGGTTTTGATTTGGGTGTTTTTTTTTTTTTTTTTTTTAAGGTTTATCTATTTTTGAGAGAGAGACAGCACAGGTCGGGTGGGGCAGAGAGAGAGAGGGACAGCGGATCCTAAGTGGGCTCCATGCTGACAGCCGAGAGCCTGATGCAGGGCTCGAAGTCAAGACCCCTGAGATCATGACCTGGGCTGAAGTCAGACAGTCAACTGACTCAGCCGTCCAGGTATCCCCATGGTTTTGTTTTTTCTTGATTTATACAAGAAGGCCTGAGATAAAAATAACCAGCATGGGATAAAAAGAGACCCCAGGATCTCCTTGTCATCTGCAGGGACATCACCTGTGCTAGCAACCAGCTCAGTGCCAACTGCTTCAATAGGCTGGTTGGACATTGACCTCCAACTCACTTGAACCATTTCTCATGATTTCTTATACCTCGGTCTCTGTTCAATCTGATGACTGTGTAGTGTGAACCCATTTTATCAGTGGGAAGAGAAAGTAGCCGTGTTACCGCACACAGTTCAGGCTGGTCCCAGTGCATCAGGACACAGGAGTGTCCCCGACTTCTCATTTCACATTGGCACAAGAATTCACAAGAAGAGGGGGACTATGTGAGGCCATGGCAAAGAGCCCGGGTCCTGGATGGAAGGCTTACTCCATACACGGAGCTGGATTGCACAGAACCCCCTGGATGAAGGTAAGTCAAGAGGAAACCCACATATTAGTGAAGGAGGACCCCCCCCCATCCATATTCATGAAAAGCATCTGCTGTGGTTTCACAGCCCTCCCTGTAAACACCAGGCTTTTATTAAACATCCAGGGAAATGCGTTTAGTCTGCTTCTTTTAGGGGAAAGAAACTTACATTTGCACACAAGTGAGTCAAAGTTTCAGTTCTTGCTAAACCCTAAATCCCCCGTTGACAGGATGACAAAGCAGAGAAGCCAGAGGAAGATCTTTCAGGACACCAGCACCTCCCAGGGCCTTACTGTGTGTCCCCCGCCTGCGAGCAAATGCAGAGTCCTCAAAGTGCCAAAGCACAGCAGACTCTCTGACTTCTTTCCTGTCTGTTTAAGTATAAATTTTATTTACAAACACATGGATATGTACAGAAAAGTTGTGAAAATAGTTCAGTTTCCATATATCCCATACCTGGTTTCCCCTATTATTAACATCTCACCTGAGGTCCTTTTTCTGTCCCAAGATTCCATCCAGGATAGGACATCACGCTCAGTCCTCAGGTCTCCTAAGGCTTTTCTTGGCTGTTACAGTTTCCTAGCCTTCCCTTGTTTTGATGGTTTTGAGGGTTTTGAGGAGTACTGCTTAGCCTGCTGTTTTATACTCTGCCTTCAGTTAGGGTCTGTATAATGTCTTTCTCGTGATTCGCCTAGGATTATGGGTTTGGGAGAGGAAGAGCACAGAAGTCAAGTGTTGTTCTCTTCCTATCCATTCAAGGGCAAGTATTGTCAATATGCCTGATTACCATTGATGTTGACCTTGATGACCTGGCTTGTCAGCTTTCTCACTGCACAGTTGCTCTCTGCCCCCTGCCTTTTCATATCATACTCTTTGGAAGGACAGCACTAAGCCCAGCCCACCCTGGGAGAGTGGGGAGTTACGCCTTCGTGAAGGCAGAGTATCTGCATAAATTATTTGGAATGCACCTGCAGTCAAGATTTGGCCCTTTTTTCCCTTGTTTACTTATTTATTTATTTACAGTGGAATGGACTCATGGATTTTTATTTTATATTTTGGATTATGGCTTGTTTCCTTTTGAGAGTCTATCTTCTTGGGCGCCTGGGTGGTTCAGTCGGTGAGCGTCCGACTTCTCTCAGGGCATGATCTCCTGGTTCGTGAGTTTGAGCCCCACATCGGGCTCCCTGCTGTCAGCACAGAACCAACCTCTGATCCTCTGTCCCCCTCTCTTTCTGCCCCTCCCCTGCTCATGCTCTCTCTCTCAAAAAAAAAAAAAAGTGTATCTTCTCTTGAAACCTTTCTCACCTCCTTTGCTATTTTCTGATCCCCAATGCCTCTCTCCTCCAAAAGAAACACATGATTCCACATTTCTTTTTCTGCCGTGTGCTTTGGCTGTACTGGGTTTAACTAAGGCGGGCACTTTTTAAATAACTGTACTACTTTTATGTATAAGTCTGAGCACATTCTCCTGTCCTCCTACACATTCGACCGTCCTGTTTCACTGATGCAAAAACCAACTTAAAAAAATATAAAAGCATTTTGGCATCCTAAAATTGGACGACTCTTACAGTCAATTGCATTTGCCATCGTTGAGCAGAGATTTTGCTTTCTTGGTGGTTCATACGATAATGCTTGGCGTTCAGTCTCGGAGGCTTAGATTTGATGAGATTCACCATGCCCTTTCTGGGTTACACAGTCTATCGGCATGGGAAGCACTCTGGCCTGTTTATCTTGCTTTGTGGCGTCCAGACCAGAATGTTGAGGGGATTAAGGCTGTATTTGTGCTGCCATCAATATGATGAAAATATATCCTGCAACACACACAGTCGAACACGAGGGAAGAGTACAGAGACAAGTGTGACCCTGGAAATCACGCAAGTTACTCAGGGCAGCATGACGTCGGCTCTGAAGCTCCTTTTCATTCTGGGGAGGGACAGAATTTGGGGAAAAACGAACCAAAAGTTCTTGGGCCTACTTTTTCTCATCTCCACCCTTACATCCACTCACATTAGAAGCCCGTTACAAAATCTTGAAAAATGTCAGCATTATGTTAGGGATGTGCCCCCAGGATTCCAAACCCACGGAGGCCTCCGTGGGCCTGCAGGCTGAGAGTCAGTTTGAGACCCCCTTAGGTCCCCAGCCTCTGCATTGACGCCTACAATCATAGAGGATTATGCCGTACCCCTGACCCACCTCAGTAAGGGTTGAAACTCTCTGGGGTGCTCCTGACTCTCCCGTCCCAGCCCCGGAGCTCACACACACTGCACCTGCTCGCAGGCAGGAAGGTGTGCCAGGGTAGTGTTTCTTCTCTTGCAGGCATCTACCAAAATATCCGGACAGAAACTAATACCCCCGAATGACCTATGGTGGTCAAATTTTAGGCACTGGGCCCCCCAGGGGTGGGGAAATGTTTGGGGAGCCACAAGACGCATTTCTGGTGTCAGTCCCCAGGCTGCTGGGTCACCCTCTTTTTTGTCACCTGTAAAATTATTCCTGCCCATTACCTGTCTCGGTAACTGTGTTCTAAGAGCTCACAAATTGGAGTCAGAGAGCCTTTTAGCAATTATGTGTTAAGCAGCCAGTTAATCAAGGTCGATTAATAAAGAAAACATAACAACCCTAAACATCGATGCCCCAAATGACAACACTTCCAAAATATGACAAGCAAAGACTAATAGAAGTATAAAGAAAAATCCACAACTGTAGTCAGAGATTTTAATACCCTTCTCTCAATAAGTGAGAGAACACAGACAGAAACTCAGCACATGTACATAACTCTTGAATAAACTGTCAGCCAACTTGACCTAATTGGCATTTATAGAACATTCCACCAAGATCAGCAGAATACACGCTCTTTTTTTAATGTTTATTTTTTTATTTTTGAGAGAGAGAGAGAGTGCAAGCAGGGGAGGGACAAAGAGGGAGACAGAAAATCCAAACCAGGCTCCATGCTGTCAGCATACAGCCCAATGTGGGGCTCGAACTCATGTACCGTGAGATCATGACCTGAGCCAAAGTCAGACACTTAACCGACGGAGCCACCCAGGTGCCCCAGAACACACACTCATTTAAGTGCCTGTAGAACATTGACCGAAATAGGCCATATCCTCAACCATAAAACAAGTCGGAAGAAATTCAGAAGGATCCAAGTCATGAAAAGTATGTTCCCTGGCCGCAGTGGATTTAAATGAGAAATCAACAACAGAGAACCACCTGGAAAATCCCCAAATATTTGGAAACTACATGCATTCCTAAATAAGCCATGACTCAAAGAAGAAATCAAAAGGGATGTTAGAAAGTCTTTGGAGATGAATGAACATTAACACAGAACATAAAATTTGTGGCATGCTGCTAATACAGAACTTAGGGGGAAATTTGTGGCACTGAACAACAACACTAGTAAAGAAGAAAGGTCTCAAATCAGTGACCTTCATGTCTACTGTAAGAAACTGGAAAAAGGAAGAGCAAGTGAAATCTGAACTAAGGAGAAGAAAGGAAATAATCAGATCGAAGCAGAAATCAGTGGAACAGAGAACAGAGTCCTAATAATGAAAGTTAAAGAAACCAAAAATTGGCTCTTTGAGAAAAATCAAAATTGATAAACTTCTAGCCAGAATGATCAAGGAAAAAAGAGAGTGAGAGAGAGACAGAGAGAGAGAGAGACAGAGAGAGACAGAGAGAGAGAATGATTCTTATTAATTTTAAAGTTTATTTACCACTATCTGGCTTCCAGCCTTTGTTCCACACTCAAAGTCCTGCCATCAGTCACGAATTTCTCTCCCTCTCTCTCTCTCTCTCTCTCTCTCTCTTTTTTGTCATTTCGCTTGACCTCTCTGGGGTCCTAATAATCTTTGTGGTGGATACCTTATGGTTATTGTTCCCATTGTACAGGTGGGAAGACTGAGGCCCAGGGCCACTGGATCCCCCTGTCTTGGCTTGAAAGGCAGCTGTGAGGATTCAACCAAATACGGTAATAACCTGTAATGTCTTGGTTCGGCCCATATAGATCAAATAAAACATCATCTATAACCATGAGCTTCCCTTAGCAAGACCCTCTTCCAAATGGTTCGCCTTCCTCTCACCCCCGCCTCCGGAAAAGCCTGCAGTCGCCCCCGTCCCTGCCTCTTCCCCTGTTTCCAGGGAAACCGCCACATTTCGATGGGCCTGGGTTTGCAATACGGCCTTTATCTGGGAATAACTGCCACCCGTAACTACTCCCCTTTAGGATCCCTCAAATTCCGAGACACCTTCAGCAAACCAGCAGCTCAGACACTGTTCCCTCTTAGACTCTTGCTGTCCTCTGAGAAGATGCCTTCTAGACTTTGCCATAGAACGCAGGAGGCTTTCAGATATGAAAAAGAGGCGGCTTTGTTAAACCCCCCCTGTAATTATGAGCCCTGTCTAAAAGATGGAGGCGTCAGCCCGAGCTAAGTCATGGGGAATTCAGTCTTCTGATGGCACTTCTTGCCAGGTTAAACCACGTTCGTGGCCCAGCCTGATGGTGAGGTCCATCCATTTTTTAAAACTGTGGCAAACTATACATAATAATAGATTCGCCATTTAATCATTTGAAATGTACAGGTTGCTGGCATTCAGTACATTCACACCGTTGTGCAACCATCACCATCATCCATCTCTAGAACTTTCCATCTTCCCAAACAGAAACTCTGTACCCATTAAACCATAACTCCACATTCCCTGCTCCCCCAAGCTCCTGGTAACCACCGTTCTACCTTCTCTATGCATTCGGCTAGGCTAGCTTGCCGCATGTAAATGGAACCATCCAGTATCTGCCCATTTGTGTCTGGCCTATTTCACCACATTTCTGCTCACATTTGCTACTGAACTTGGCCACTTCCCCTCCCCCGTGACACTGTTCTCAGTACCTGCCCTTCTCTCCCTTGTCTGTCCTGGTCTGCAGTTTGTCACGAGTACCTAGCACAGGCCTGGAACACTGTAGGAGCAAAATTAACATAGCTGGAGGAATATCATTGTTCTTAAAGAAATGCCGTATTCCCAAGGAAGCAAAAAACCTATACCCTACGTACCTTACCTTTAACAGGTGTTGTTCTTTTTTCCAATTCCGAATGAGCAATTACACAAGACTTCCAAAGACCACAAAGGAAGAGATTGTAATCTGCCACCTAAAAACAGAGTATAGTGTGTGCCCTCCCCAGCTTCATTGTCATGCTCTGCGTCGGGCATGTATTGCCTCTGCAAATCAAACCAGCCCAGGATTTCGTGGTGTCAAACAGCCGCCATTTTATTATCTGTCCGGGGGCTGGGGGACAGCCCGGCTGTGCGGGGCAGTTCTCCTGCTGATCTCGCTTGGGTCTCTCATGTGGTTGTTTGAAGATGGAGGCTGGGGCAGGGTCCTGGAGGCTCCATTGTGCTAGGGTAGCAAGGCCTTTGTCCTCTCCCTGGGAGGTCTCCCCAGCAGGGTGAGTAGATGCCAAAGGGGTAGGCCCCTGACCTGGCTGAGTTCCGTTGGTTAAAATGAGTCACAAGCCAGTTCAGACTCAGTGTGGGAGGAGAATACACGAGGGTGTGAATATTAGAAAGTACGCTTCACTGGGATCTGTCTTAATCAGCTGGGGCTACTGTACCAGAATCCCATAGACCGGTGGCTTCAACAAACATTCATTCCTCACAGTTCTGGAAGCTGGGAAGTCCAAGGTCAGGGTGACAGCAACATTGGGTTCTTGATGAGGGCCCACTTCCTGGTGATGACCTCAAGCAGATTTTCTTTTTAATATTATTATTATTTTTTTAATGTTTATTTATTTTTGAAACAGAGACAGAGCATGAGTGGGGGAGGGGCAGAGAGAGAGAGGGGGACACAGAATCTGAAGCAGGCTCCAGGCTCAGAGCCGTCAGCACGGAACCCAACGCGGGGCTTGAACTCACAGACCGCGAGATCACGACCTGAGCCAAAGACGGACGCTCAACCGACTGAGCCACCCAGGCACCCCCAGATTTTCTTTTTAAAATGTTTAAGTTTATTTATTTATTTTGAGAGAGACAAAGAGCAAGTGGGGGAGGGGCAGAGAGAGAGAGGGAGAGAGAGAATCCCAAGCAGGCTCCACACTGTCACCACAGAGCCCGACGTGGGACTCAAATTCATGAAACTCGGGCTCAAACTCACACAACGGTGAGATCATGACCTGAGCCAAGACCAAGAGTCGGACGCTTAACCAACTGAGCCACCCCAGCCCCCTTCACGCAGACTTTCTTTCAAGCATGCAGACAGAGAGGTCTGGTCTCATCATGCCCTTTTATAAGGGCCACTAATCCCATCATGGGGGTCCTACCCTCATGACCTCATCAAAACCTAATTTTCTCCCAAAGGCCCCACCTCCAAATACCATCACCTTGGGGGTTAGGGCTTCAACATATGCATTTTGAGGGACACATTCAGTCCACAGCGGGGACCGTCCTGGGGCTATTCTAACACAGGAGATAATATTACCCCTCAGAAGGGATATACCAAATCCCCCTTTCAGTAGCTGGAAATGAGTACACGGCACTTCACACACACCCCGACACCGGGCTGTTAGGATTTTGGTAGTCTGATTAGTGTCACGTTGTTAATATACATCCTATTAAACCAGTAAACTTAAATCACAGCAAAGGTGTTGAGTGGAGGAGAAGTGTCATTAACTCAATTCCTTTGAGTTTCTCGACTGGTCCCATTTTAGAAACTGAAAATAATCCCGATAATCATAGACTGCATCTGTATGCTTGGAAATTGTTTCCAAGCTTTTTACAGTTGTCAATCTCAAGTGTTATGGCTTGACTATCATCATGACCAACAGATTACCCGGGCCGAAATATGCCCCACCTTCAACTTTGAAAAAAACTGAAAATGAAAGTAATGTTTATTTGTTTTTTGGGAGAGAGATAGAGAGAGCAAGCCGGGGAAGGGCAGAGAGAGAGAGACGGAGAGAGAACCCCAAGCAGGCTCCCAGCTGTCAGTGCAGAGCCTGACGCGGGGCTCGAACTCACAAAGCATGAGATCATGACCTGAGCTGAAACCAAGAGTCAGACACTTAATCAACTGAGCCACGCAGGCGCCCCTTACTGAAAATAAAAGTCAATGTAAGCATCCCCCCACCCCCCGCCCTTGCTCGTTTGGACGACAAAGACTCCTGGTTTGTTCTTCAGCATGTGCCCACAAGACACTGGTTTTTCATTCAAACCTTCAGATTTAGGTGATTGGAAACATTGGTTGATAAAATTCTGGAAGTCTATGTAGGCATATTTATTATTGCGTCTTGTTGGGAATAATCCTGGAATCCCAGTGAAGAACCCCAGCATTGGGGATCTGTGGAGACACACAGTTCAGAGACAGGCTGGTCACTCCCTGCGTGTTTCCTCAACATCTGGCACACATCTGGCACGAGGTCCTGTTTCCAGAGCCTCAGTCTCAGTCCCTATGGTGCAGGCTTCCTGCGGTGGGGAAACAGACCGGAAAGAGGTGAAAACTAAGCAAGACAATGTCAGCGAGGGCTAAGGGCCACCAAGAATTAGCCCAGGGTGACACAGTGGGTGGGGCCCGGGGAAGTCCTCTAGCAGAAGTGGACCAGGAAGGCCTCTCAGAGTAGGTGACGTTTCAGCCAGGACCTGAATGAGAAGCAGAAGCCGCTCTGAGAAGCGTTCCAGGCGGAGGGGCACCTGGCGCCCATCTGTGGGACCACAGTACCCGGAGCCCCGGGAAGAGAGGCGGAGGGGAAATTGGAGGCGGCCTGTTTGCACCTCAACTTTCCAGACCCAAGTTCCTTTGACTACGAGCCTGCAGCTGCTTAGAAACCAGACCTGCCGGAGGAACGTTCTTCTGGGATGAGATTACGATTACTTTGGGTTAATTGTTCCCCTCTGTCTTTCGTTGGAAAAAAGTCACGTGTGCGGAGTGGAATGACAGTGCATTTCCATTCTGTTGCAGAGACCAAGTTTCAAGTGAGCGACTCAGAAAGTCTGGGAGGAAATTGATAGAGCAGATTATTTTATGAAAACGGCTTCCTTGCCAGGTCTGTGTGGCTACAGAAGTATCCCCCTTCCGACTCTGGCCCTCACAGCAGCCCCACCGGCATCAGGAGCAGGAACTGTTGCCCTTTGAGCCTGAGCAGGCCTCCCAAACACCCTTGACCTCGCTGTTACGAATCACGTAGATGGTCCGGTTATGCCTTGGCTCCTGGCTGCGGAGAAGACCTGGGGCCTCCACAGACCTGGGGGTGACACCCAAAAGCTTAAATCTGCCCAGGCTGCCGGACGAGGGGACGGGGGCCTCCCTGGAGCTGGAGGGCACTGCTGACAGATCGTGAGGGTCCGGCGTCATTCTCCGGACAAAACCATTGGACATGCGTTCAGCCAAGTCTGGCGGCCGTCTCTACTGGCCAGCTCGGGGCATGTGGTGGACCCCCTACTGCCCTTCTTTGCCTAGACAGCAGGGATGACCGCCTCCCGTCCTTTCTCTGCCACACTCAGTCCTCTCCGGTCATCAGGGGCCAAATGCAGCAGAGAAATTTCGAAGTGAAAATGCAATATCCCTAATATATAAAGAGCTTCTGTGAATAGAAAAAAAAAAAGGTGAATAAGGCTATAGACATGAAAAGACTTTTCAGAGAAAGAAACACAAATGGCTCTTATCCATCTGATGCTATGTTCCAACTTGTTCATGAGAGAAAAGCAAATTAAAACTACACCAAGATCGGCAAAAATCCAAAAGTCTGACAACTGGTCTGTGAGGCTGTGAGGCTGATGGGCATTGTCATACTTTGCTAGTGGGAAAGCAGCATGGTACAATCCCACGGGAGGGGAATTTGGCAACATACAACAAAGTGACATATGCTTATATCCTATATTCCAGCAAATTCCTAGGAAGCTCTCCCGAAGAGGCACTGGCAAATTATAAGAAAAGACATACGCACAAAGATGGAGACACTATATATAAGAAGGGGACGGGAGGCTGAATAGATGTTCCATATTTGTTTATGATGATAAAAAAAAATTGAAGGATAAATCCTAAAATTAAAACACGGATTCCACTGGAGGGAAAGGGAAGGGACTAGGTTTCTTTGAGTCAGACTTGTTTTGTGGATTTAACTTCGGAACCAGTTAAAACAAATTCAGTTTTATTAGTATGTAAAATACTCTATTTTTTTTAAAGAAGCAATTCATGGAAATTAAAAGCAAATTGAGTTAATAAGCCTAAAAGTATATGCAGTTAGTGACGTGATCGCACGGAGAGAGTAGTTTTGAAACCCAGTAATTTAAGGACAAAAACAAAAATCAAAAGGAAAATATCTTAAACTTTTCAGTAATTATACTGTTGGAAGTGGAGTTAGTATTATTACTCCGAGACCACTGTATATAGAGTGTTGGGTCAAGTAAAATGTGCATCGAGGAATATTTTGCATCTTGACCTCCGGGACATTGCCAGTAGCTTTCCCCAAAACACTAAAAACACCCTGCATGTGTCAAACACCCCCTCAGGAGACCGTATCACTGTGAAAAGCCAATGCCAGGGTACCGGTAACGTCCCAATTTTACAGATAAGGCATCTGAGGCTCCTTAAGAGCCTAAGGTCAAGTGCCTGAGCTGGTGCCTGAGGGGGCAGATCTGGAATTGAACCTACATCCACAGGTTCCAAACCTTCCTTCTCAACCCCCACGAGGTACAAGGCCCTCCACCTTGGCCCTGGTCATACCGTCTCTCTTGCCCACCCTCTACTTGTTCTGAGGACATTTCCTCTCCGTGGGCATTTCCCACTCACAGTACAAACAAGGCAGCACCATGGTTGGTGGAAGGAAGGGCTCAAAGAGTACTGACAAACTGCATAAACAGATGAATGAAAACAGAAAAATCTGTCCTGCTCGGACCAAAAAAGCTAGGAGGAAACAAGAAAGGAGAAACGACTCCCAAGGAAGAGCCAGAACCTAAGAGATACTGAGAAGCTCTGTGTCAGGTGGTCCCCAAGACCATCCTCAGGCTCCGTAATAACCCCTGGATCGGGCTCAGAAGAGCTGTTCGAGTCAGTTACAGTTCACTACAGCGAGACGATCGAGATGAAAATCAGTGAAGGGAAAGCGGCAATGCGCAAAGACGAGGAGAGACGGGGTGCAAGCGTCTAAGGATCCTGCCCCAGGGGAGTTCCGGGGATACGTGTTACTCTCCCAGCAGTGACATCTGACATTGAGTGTAGAGTGCCGTCAATCCGGGAAGCTCCCGTGAGCCTTGGTTTTTATTGGCGGTCGGTCACATAGGCATGCCCACCTGGCCGACCTCAGCTACTCAGACTCCAGAGCGGAAACAAATCACCCTGTTAGCAGAAACTCCAGTCAAGCTACTATGACGTGACCCGATGCCTCAGGCATACAAAACCACCCTTATCAGGGAGAACATCCCAAGGACTCAAAGCGCTGCTCCAGCCGCCAGCCAAGGGCCGGTCTTGAAGACAGGAGTTTCTTGGGAATATGTAGCGTTTCAGCAGCCCGGGCCTACTGAGGCAACGTTCCCTGTCCAGCCCCTTACCCAGAGGCGCAGCAACCCCACACGGTACAGGTGCAAGTACAGAGAGGGTCAGGTCTTGCCAATACTTCCTACGTCAGCACCAACTTGAGGCTCCAAAATCATTTCCCTGGAGGGGTTTACAAGGCGAGCCACTGGGGCATAGGGGATTAAACACATTAGAGTTTCCATTTCTGTGTTAATTTTTTTAATTATGATTAAAAAAACACATAAAATTTACCATCTCAACCATGTCTAAGTATACAGTTGAATGGCGTTAAGTACATTCATATTGTGATACAATAGGGCCCAAGAATGTTTCATCTTGCAAAGCTGAAACCCAACACCCGTTGAAAACAACTTCCCATTTCCCCCTGCCCCCTAGCCCTGGTAACCGCCATTTGATATTCTATTTCTACAAGTCCGACTACTTTAGGTCCCGCATATAAGTGGAATTATACGAGGTTTGTCTTTTTTGTGACCGGCTTGTTTCACTTAGCCTCATGTCTTCAAGGTTCATCCAGGTTGTAGCATGTGTCCGAATTTCCCTCCTTCTTTCGTTTTTTTAAATTTATCTTTATTCTTCAATGTTTATTTATTTGAGAGAGAGAGAGAGCGAGAGAGAGAGAGCGCATGAGCTGGGGAGGGGCTAAGCAACTGAGCCAACCAGGTGCCCCAGAATTCCCTTCTTTCTTAAGGCCAAATAATATTTCACTGTGAGTAGATGCCACCTTGTGTTCATTCATCCACTGAGGGGCATTAGAGTTGCCTCCACCTTCTGACTATGGCGCATAATGTTGCAATGAACATGGGTGTGCAAATACCTCTTTGGGATTCCTGCTTTCAATTATGTTGGATATATACCCAGAAATAGGATTGCCAGATCATACGGTCATTCTATTTTTAATATACTGAGGACCCTCCACACTGTTTTCCACGGCAGCTGTACCATTTTACGTTCCCACCAACAGTACATGAGGGTCGCAGTTTTTGTACATCCTCACCCACACCTGTTATTTCCTGGGTTTGTTTTCCCCCCACAGTGGCCATCCTGAGCAGGTGTGAATTTCTGTGTTTTCGGTCTATGAAAATAATAAAGAAATTAACCTGGACCAATGCTTCATAGCTAGACTGATGCTGGCCTTGCTTCGTAGGCACGCAGGGAAATGTAATCGTAACACTGCACAACGCCGTGCACAATGTGAAAAATACAACATTTTTTTTTCAGAGGCCAAAAGAGAAACGTGTCAGTCTTGGGGCAAGGGAGGCCATGGGTGATAGAGGGACCCTCCCTCTCTGGCTCACTTCAATTTATTACAAGTATTTCAGCCAACTTAATGGGTTTCAGGATTATATCATCCAGTTTTCATGGAACTAGCCTTTAAATTATGATCAAGGAATCCTCACAGATAAGATCTGCAAAATCCCACAGATAAAAGATAACATGAATAATGCGAACCTGAGCAAACACGCAAAAATATCTGAGCGACACTCCTCATACCCCTCAAATAAGCTCTTTGCCAGGCAGGGTTTTTATACAAAAGTGATGACAATCCGAGGCGCCCGAGTGGCTCAGCTGGTTAAGCATCTGACTCTTGGTTTTGACTCAGGTCTTGCGGTTCGGTGGGATTGAGCCCTGCATTGGGCTCTGCACTGCCAATGCGGAGCCTGCTTGGGATTCTCTCTCTCTCCCTCTCTCTCTCCCTGCCCCTCCTCCACTTGCACACGTGCTCTTTCATTCTCTCTCTCTCAAAATATACTTAAAAAATTGTCTAAAAACAATGACAATCTGGTAAGAAATTGCTCCCCAAAAAGAGGAGGAATTAAGAAAACCATTGAAAATATAGACTTCTATCCACTTGTTAATAATGAAGCCTGTTTGAAAGGTGTATTGTGCCCTCAGACATCAAGACATCAGCTAATTATAGTGTGTGTGTGTGTGTGTGTGTGTGTGTGTGCGTGCCCCAAGGAAAAGAGAGGGACTTTTAAACAGAATCCCAGTTGGGGCGCCAGGGTGGCTCAGTCGGTTAAGCATCCAACTTCAGCTCAGGTCATGATCTCGCGGTCCGTGAGTTTGAGCCCCGCGTCAGGCTCTGTGCTGACAGCTCAGAGCCTGGAGCCTGTTTCGGATTCTGTGTCTCCCTCTCTCTCTGACCCTCCCCCGTTCATGCTCTGTCTCAAAAATAAATGAACCTTAAAATTTTTTTTTAAACAGAACCCCAATTTCCCAAATTACTCACAATTTCCCATTACCTAAATAGTTCGACCCCACCATTTTTTAAAAGTCTTTACGTGTCTATTTTTTGAGAGACAGAGAGAGACAAAGCACAAGTGGGGAGGGGCAAAGAGAGGGGAGACACAGAATCTGAGCTGTCAGCACAGAGCCCCACGTGGGGCTCAAACCCACAAACCGTGGGACCATGACCTGAGTGGAAGTCGTACGCTCAACTGACTGAGCCACCCAGGCCCCCTTCGACCCCACTGTTGGTAACATTTCCTTTGTGGGTGTTTCCTGGAATTCCTTCCCTCTTTTATTTATTTTGAGAGAGAGAAAAAGAGAGAGCAACCAGGGGAGAGGCAGAGAGAAGGAGCGACAGAATCTCAATCAGGTTCTGTGCCCTCAGCACAGAGCCCTATGGGGGGCTCAAACTCACTGAACTGGGAGATCATGACCTGAGTTGAGATCAAGAGTCAGACACTTAACCCACTGAGCCACCCAGGTGCCCCTCCTTCCCTCTTTTAAACGTATCCTTTCTGAGCCTCAGTTTCCTTGTCTGTAAAATGGGGACATTGTCAGCCCTTCCTTAGGAGGGTTGTTGTGAGGTGTCAGGCATAGCGCCCTCCACAGCCAGCATTCTCCAGGAGCAGTGAATCTGATTAGCAAAGGTTGTTTGTTTGTTTTTTTTATGTTTATTTTTGAGAGAGAGAGACAGAGAGACAGAGACAGAGACAGAGTGTAAGCGGGGGAGGGACACAGAGAGAGGGAGACACAGAATCCGAAGCAGGCTCCAGGCTCGGAGCTGTCTGCACAGAGCCCCACACAGGGCTCGAACTCACAAACTCTGAGATCATGACCTGAGCCGAAGTCGAACACTTAACCGGAACCAGACACTTAACTGACTGAGCCACGCAGGCGCCCCAGAAAAGTACTTTTTTAAGCTTATAGAACCAGAAAAATAGTATTGTCCATTGTAAAAATTTTACAGAGTGTAGAAAGAGATAAGAATTGCCCCGATATATGTCAATTATACCACAGTAACAGTAAAATAAAAAGAATCACCCTATTTCTTCCCTCCAGGGATACCCATTTCCGTGTGTTCCCATTTCCATAAATGGCTACAGGAAATAGTCCGAGATTCTGATTTTTTTTTTTTAAACTTCTTCCTTCTTAGGGGTTTTCCTATGTCAATAAATCGTTGTAAAGGGAAAAAAGGGAGGGAGGAAGGGAGGAGGGGAGACAGAAGCGTCTGCACACATCTCCAAGCCTCCCTCTTGCTTTCCCTGGCACTGTCCTGCTCATCCTCCAAGGCCTGGTCAGAACCCCCTCCTCCGTGCAGCCCTCTCAGACTGCAACTCCCACGTGCACAGCCTTGCTTAACCTTTACAGCAACCCATATGAATGAGGTCCTGTTTTACTGTGTTTTACAAATAGGGAAACAGAGGCTCCACAGGTTTTAATGCCTTGCCCAAACGCACAGTTAGGAGTGGAGGAAGCAGGGTTTAGGCTCCTTCTGTCTTACCCCCAGGCTTCTGCAGCCTGGGGTGGGGGGTGGGGTCCCAACCCAGCCCTTCCCGCCAGGATCCTGTCATCACTTCCCATTTCTAGTCCGCGTCTCCTCTAAGAACGGGACCCTCCAGGACGTGCCAAGCCCCGAGCAGAGGACAGCACTGTGGGCTCTCGGGAATTTTGCATGAATGACTGAATGAAGAAACGCATTCTTGCTGGCTGGTACCAGCCCTGAACTCTCATCTGAGAGGGGAGCATCGGATTTTGGAAAAACAGCAACTGTTTTACAACACCAGTTGGTGCCACAGTCTCGGTGGATTTGAAAAAAATTCGGACAGCAACTGGTGTCTTTTTTCCTTCCATCAGTTCCCTTTGTTCAAATGCCTTGTGTTCCTGGTGACCAGATTTCAGGCGACAGGGAGACAGGAAGAAGTGGGAGAAGGAGGCAGAAGGCGGGCTCCCGGCTACCCCAGGACCTTTGCGACTTGGGGCGGTCAGGCTTTTTTGAGGCATTATGGGCCCCACATGGGCACCCAGCGCCCGGCCGAGCCTTGTCATTCCTCTGGCTGGCGCAATACCCTGGATGCCACTTTGGCAAGGGTGGTGAGACTGGGCTCCGTCCCTCCCCTCGTTGAGCACAAAACATTCTGCACTCCTAGCTGAGAAAGCGTGCCAGTCCGAGAAACACAAACCTCTGGCTCTCTCCAGGTTTGCCCAGAACCTACATTCTCTTTGCTAAAACAACCATCCCTTCTCGGCAGAAAGCCGGCCTGCCTTCTGGTTTATGCAGAATGTTCGACTCGCTGCTTCTGACAGGCCCCGGGCTCATCAGATTCTACTAAATGTCACTTTCAATAAATCTTGGCCTGACTTTCTCAATTTAATATGCATTAATTATGAGCAACGATCGAGCATATAAAGCCCTGACCGTGTGCCAGGCACAGTGCTGGGCACCTTTTGTGAATCATCTCATTTAATATTTGTGAAAACTCCTCTGACTGCGAATTCTCCCCATTTCATAGATGAGAAAACTGAGGTGCACCGAGGCTAAATAACATGGCCGAGTTTAGCCAGTGGAAGGTGGCAGAGCCGGGCGTCAAACTAGCATCTTCCTGACCCCAAAGCCCATGCCTTTCCCTGCGACACCATAATTGGGGGTCCGTTGGTGTATGGGCCCCATTCCGCCCTGGACCCTCCTCATTCCAGGCTGAGGCTGGCAGTGAAGACTGGCTTGGCTTATTTTTTTGTAAAATGCCTATGTCTGCCGTGGGCACTGTGTAGGTGGCCCAGGACACCAAGTGCATTTGTGTACGTGTGTGTGTGTGTGTGTGTGTGTGAGAGAGAGAGAGAGAGAGAGAGAGGGAGAGAATGAGAGAGTGAGCTGACTGTCCACATGAGGCAATGCCCGGAGACTCTCTCCATGATTGCCAGTTAGAAAAATTTCCTCAGTACCCCAGATCAGATCCTGTCTGCAGTCCCAGGCTGTGTGGGACACTTTAAACCTCACGATGAGCTGGGTGGACGAGTTGGCATGAATCTGAGACCCACCCAGGCCTTATCTCATTGCTGACCGGAAGCCCCGTGCCAGTCCGCTCCAGCTGTCACGACACAGTCTCAAAGCCCGGGGGGGTCTAAACGACGTCTATTTCTCCTGGTTCCGGGGACTGGGAAGTCTGAGATCAAGGTGCTGGCAGGTTCGCATTCTGGTGACAACCCTCCATCTGGCCTGCAGATGGCCACTTTCTGTCTGTGTCCTCACACCGCAGAGAAAGAAGGGCGCTGGCCTCTCTCCCTCTTCTTACGAGGGCACTAATCCCATCCTGGGGCCCCCACCCTGCTGACCTCGTCTAAACCTAAGCACCCCCAGACGCCTCATCTGCAAATACCATCACATCGGGGCTTAGGGCTTCAGCAGATGAGTTTTGCTGGGGACACATTTCAGTCCATAGCACCCTCCTACACTACTACAGCCCTCCCCCGATCCCCACCCTGTCCTGGTGACCTCAGGATGGCTGTGGTCCTTCCAGGGCCGTCCAAGCAGCTGGGCCAGGGGCCAGGCGAGGCCTGCAGGCTCTGGAGGAAGAGTGCCTCCTCTCTCTGTCCTCTGTCCTCTGCAGGGGGTGTCTGTTGGCTTTAGTTGTCTCCCCCAGCCCCGGCTCGAAGGACCCCAAAAGCCTCAAGACTTCTGGCCCCGGCGTGGATGGCAGTGGTCACCTCCTGGCCGGGGAGGCTGGCTGCACCTTAGAAGAGTCGCTGGTGACAGGGCAGACCTCCCAAGCGGCAGGATCTTCTCTTGTCAGGACAACAGTGGAGAGAAAGAGGAAAAGGGTGACATTCTAGTTAGAAGGAGAAAATACAGGGGCGCCTGGGTGGCTCAGTCGGTGGAGTTCCGACTTCGGCTCAGGTCACGATCTCGCGGTTTGTGAGTTCGAGCCCCAAGTCGGGCTGTGTGCTGACAGCTCAGAGTTTGGAGCCTGCTTCGGATGCTGCGTCTCCCCCCCTCTCTCAAAAATAAACAAACATTTAAAAAATTATAAAAAAAGAAAGAGAAAATACCCCAGGGAGACGTGAAGAGTAATTCCAAGGCGATACGTGGACAAGTGCCAGTTTATAATGGTCCCGAATCCCTCATGTGCAATTCTGGCATCTCCACATATTCGAAGTTTCTCTTAATTTGCTTGCTGGCAAAAAGTGACCCGAGCTGACGTGAGGCAGCTTGTGACACCTGTGGTTTTTCCACCTGAAGTACACGTCCGCGTTTCCTGTGCTGCGGTTTTCACGGGGCTGGTTCTGGAGTCCGGCCCTGGCCCAGGAGTTCCGCTGGAATCCAGCGGATGCGTGCCAGTGCCGGCCCGTCGTCAAGTGTGTTTGGGCATCCGGCTGGGAGCTGGAAAGGAAACACCGGATGAGCAGAAGCAGGGCGCTTTAATCCCCTGGGAATCGTTTTTCAGATAAATAAAGAACATAAAGTTGTCAAGTGCAACGTCGAATGCCCTCCATCCCGCACCAGCTCTGTGAATTCCAAGGAGAGCTCCAGGTTGGCCTCCCGGCGCTTTCTACTTTGGCGAGAGCCATGCCATCAGCCTTCTGGAAAGCCCGGTCTCAGACAGTGTTAGGGGTTCAGCCTCCTTATAAAACGGGGGATCTGGACTCGGAGACAGCCGTGCACGGAGGGAAGACAACGTGGAGACCGGAGACATAGCGCATAAGCCGAGGGCTGCCCCGGGGGGCTTCTGGAAGCTGGAAGAAACAGGTGGGATCCTTCCCCTAGAGGCCCAGAGGGAGCATGGCCCTGTCGACACCTTGACTTTGGACTTCTTTCCTGCAGGCTGGGGTGATCGAGTTTGGTTCCAAGCCACTCAGGTTGTGGCGCTTAGTTAAGACAGCCACGGGAAGGTCACGTGAGGAAGCTCCCCGAAGCCGGTCCCGGGGCCCAGGCCGCAGCGGAAGACCTAGAAAATGTCTGGAGGCTTTCCTCTCTCCTCTCCTCTCAGCTGGCGTGGGGTGGGTGGAGAGGAAACGCTGAGGTGGGGGGGGGGGGGGACGAGGGGGCTCCTGCTGTGGCCCGCTTTGGTCTGGGCTTGTGTGGGCCAGCCCGGAAGCAGAGTAGCCTTCCTCTGTGAGGCCGGTGGGTGCTGGGCTTGACGGGGCCTGCACGGCTCAGGGTGGACGCCCCCGTCCCTCGGGGAACCGTGTCTTCGCAGGCTTAGTACGCGTAATTAATCGACGTTTCTGTGGACAACTGAACTACAGCAGCCTTTGCGGGGGACAGCCCTGAAGGCAGAGTCCCAGGCAACCTCATTTGGTTTGGGGGCTCCTCCGTAGCCTTTGCTCAGAGCCAGACCCCACGGGAACCCCACCGAGTAGAAGAAACTGGTTCTTCGCAGATGACTGGGTTCTGAGAAGCAGCCCGGGAGCCAAGCCACGGCCTCCTCACCCTCGTGACAAAGGCAAAGGTGACCCCAGAGTGATGCCGTCCAGCCCCTGCTTCCTGCTCTGGGAGCATCCGGAGGGGCCGGGGCCCTGTGCGACCTCAGTGCTCACGTCTCACTCGTTTCCTACACAAGAGCTGGAACCCCTCGGTCTGTCTGGCCCCTGGAATGCCGGCCTGCTTCTTCCATGGCCCTCCAGGCACTGCCCCGCATGACCTGGCCCTCCTTCCCCGCCTCCCACCACCAGAATCAGGCAAATGAATGAAGTCTCCCTTCGGGCCCCAAATGGGGATGTGATCTTGGCACTTTTGGAAGAGAGCAAGCTTGAGCCGGTCGAGGGACCTGGGCTTCTGGGTGGGTGTCCGGTGGGCGGGACAGAACGCCTTAGGAAGGCTGAGCTGGTCGGGGACGGACCTGAGACACCAAAAGTTGGCCAGGAGTGCGGTCCTCAGCGAGTGCAGCGGAGGCAGCCCTCCAGCAGGGCACATCACTCCTGCCCGTCTCCTCCGCAGCCCAGGGCAGGGCCCCGGATGTCCCGTCTGTGACCTTTGGGCAGGCCTGGCACCCGGACGGCCATCTCCATCCGAGGATGCATGCTCCTGGATGTCGGGAAATGCCAGGGGAGGGAGTCAGGAGAAACACAGGCGCTAATCCGAAACCATCTTGGTGATTAGCACAGGTCCCGGAGCAGGAAAAGGACTTGGCCTTCAGGCTCCTGATTTAACGTCTAATAACTGTGAACTGCACGTGCCTGAGGTTTCACTCTCCTGGCTCTCTTCCTTCCAGACTCCTGCCTGTGAGGACAGTGCTCCCTGACCCTGGGTCTTCCCCACGGCCCTTCTTTCCTCTCCCTGCCCCCCACCCCTCACTCTGTCTGGATCTAGCCTAAACCCATGCCTTTGTAGCCCTGACAGGCCACTGTCTTCCCAGAATCCTCTCTGTGAGCTCCAGACACACGGAACCAAGGGACCGGGTTCTCCCACTTCAAAGTCAGCAGGTCCCAAGTCAACGTCATGATGCCCTCCAGCCCACTTCTCCCTCCGTCCTCTTAGGGGGAAGCTCTGACCCATTAGCGCTTTGTGCACGATCCTTTGATGGCTTCCTTTTGCTTCAAGTCCAGCCTCTGGCTGAGCGCTCAGTCTGGCTTCCACAGGCTTTTCTAGCTTCTGTTCCCACCCTTCCCCACGGGCAGTGCTCCCTGATACACCATTGGTGGTGGTGGCTTACTTGTCAAAATGCCTAGGGGTGCTGCAGGCAGTCAGTGCTCCGATCGGAGTCCAGGGGCGCTAAGTACCCTGGTGCAGGACACACGGGAGAAGGCTGTCGCTGCCCCACGCCCACTGCCCCGCGCCAAGTCGCCCTGTGCTTCCCCAAGGCTCAGGCTCTCGTGCTCCTCTGTGCCCCCGAAGCTCCCTCTGCCCGGCACACCCTTCCCTAGCTCCTTCATCCGGCTTGTCTTCATCTGTCCCCCTACACCTTCCCTGCATCCCTTTCATGGACGGGCTCCTAACCCACAGGCTGGGTCAGATACGCCTCTGGGGTACTCACATCGTGACTTAAGGGGCAGGAACCGTGATTCCCCTGCGGGCCCCCTGCCACCAGGTGAGCTCCTTGAGGGCAGGGTCCAGGCCCACAGAAGGCCCCTTGGAGGGGCGCCTGGGGGGCGCAGTCGGCTAAACGTCTGACTCTCGATTTGGGCTCAGGTCACGATCTCAGGGTTCATGAGTTCCAGCTCCACATAGGGCTCTGAGGTGACAGTGCAGAGCCTGCTTAGGACTCTCTCCCTCCCTCTCTCTCTGCCCCTCCCTGCTCTCTCCCTCTCTCTCAAAAGATAAACTTAAAAAAAATAAAAAGGCCCCAGGGAATAGAATCAATGACCCAAGTGTTAGCTTTTCAGGGACTCTCCCCGGCCCTGCATCAAGGAAGGGGAGTCTACCTGCTTCTTTCTGCGCGAGCTGTCCAAGCTGGGCCCACAGGGAGGTGGGGCTGCGGTTCTTCAGCTGCCTGTAGATTACAGGGAAGTGACGCAGAGGGTCACCAGAATCTGGGAAGACCTTCAACCGCAAGGAAATGGTGGCTGGGGAGTCGGTGAGGCTGGGATGATGAGGAGATGGGGCCCCGGAGCTGTGAACCCCGGGACCCTGGTTCTAGAGTGGCTGGTGGAGGTGCACTCCGCCCCCACGCTCCCCCCAGTGAGGTACTAGCCGATTTTCTAAGGTTCTGGGTGTGCCTTCAAGAGTTTAAGCTGAAACACAGAGTAGGTCTTGGAAGAATATTCTGGAGAGAGAGGAGGAAAATAAAGGGAATCTTTATTCCTTGCCGTGACTCAAAGATAGTTTCCACCTAACAGAGGGGCCCTTGCGTTGGGTCCCGGCCATGCCCAGGCAGGGCAGGTGGGCTGTGAGGTGAAGCGGAGGGGGGAGGGGAGGGGTGGCGGGGGAGGGGGGGAGGGGGGCGGCAGCGGTGGGGGGGGGGGCGGGGGCGAGGACCTTTTGGGACTGGAAGAGAGGCGGAGGGAGGTCTCATCTTCATGACGCCCAGCCTTTTTTTTTTTTTTTTTAAATCCGAATAGAGTTATATGAAAAACTGTCCCCAAAATGGACAAAACTGTACAAACGTCCACAAAACAGGAAGCTCCGATGATGAGATCAACACAACGTGCAGCACCAAGCCATTAAGACTCAGGTGTGTGGATAAAATGCTCCGCAGCTATTTTTTCAAAGAGGAAAAATAATCAGCTCAAAAAACCCTGACAATATTTTAGTGCATTGTTACTAACTTCCTTTATTAGGGTTTCATAAAAGAGCTGGAAGATTCTCCAGAAATGGGAAGCTTCTCCTGTGCGAGCCTTAGCCACCCGCTGGGGGGCAAAGAAGGGAATACGTTTTCCTGCCAGAATATTTGGACGTATAAAAGCAGTTAAATGAAATGCCGCATGGGTTTCTATCCGGCTGTTTTTCATTCCAGCACATTCATGAGGGGCGGTCGGCGGGGAATCCCGGAGGTTGTGCCGGCCAGATGTGGGGTTGGAGCTGCTTTGGGCCCAGGGCTGGTTCTCCCTCGGCTTGGCCCTTCAGCTACATCCGGGAAGGCAGAGCAGGCCTCGGTTTCCCTATGCTCTCGGTCCTCCCTTGTGCTTCTGCAGCTTGTCGTGCACATCGGGCTGGACGCCTCCCCCAAGGCCAACGTTCTGGAACAGCGCGCCAAGAACCGAGGTTCTTGGGATGCCGACGTCCGGGGCTTCAGGCCTGCTCTCGCGGCGAGGGCCTTCCGGATGGCCCGGAAGTGATCGCGTCTGGGGTCAGCACGAGGGCGCTCGGCAAGCTGGTGGCGGTGGAGGGCGCGCAGGTGCTCTGCTCTCGCCATGCGGGCAGGTGCGCGCGGCGGGGTCGTTCCCCGGGTGGGTGGGGAGGACGCGCCGCCGCACGACCAGCCCCCCTCCCGGGTCGTCCCCCTTCCCCACCCGAGGCCATCCTGTGCCGTGCAGCGGGCCACTTGCTCACGCGGTGCAGACCAGCGCGTGGTCATCACGCCCCCTCCCCCCCGGGGTCTCGGTTCCAACCCCCCCCCCCCCCCCCCCCCTTCCATCCGGGCCTTTGGTGCCTTGCTAGAGAAGAGATGGGAAGGCGTGTTTCGAGAGCCACTAAAGTCTGTGGATGCTTTGTTTTTATTTCTTGCGGCCCAAGTTGTGAGTTAACTATTCTGATTCAGCCCCCCACACAGGTTGATTTACCTTGTTCCTGCGAACTCTGACCCGCAGTGGATAGTTTCTCCTCCCCCCCGCCCACAAGAGAATGAATGAAGAAGTGACTCAGTGCAGACACGAAAGAGAGGGGTTCCTAGGGGAAAAGGGGTTTGGGAGTAGTCGCTTTGAAAATCTGGTCCCTTCCCGGGCCCGGCCACTTGATGGTCGTGGGACGGTGAGACCAAGGGTCAGTCTCTTCCCGACTCACTCCCAGCCACGTGCGCTTTCTGAGGCAGAAGAACAAAACCGAAGTCTTCCTGGGTGGCAGCCTACCCCCCTCAGGCTTTGGGGGTGCTGCGGAGACCCTTTTGCTTACGTGGCCCTGGGGTGAGAGGCCCGCGCCAGGAGTAATGTGGCACTTGGTGTGGTTGCAGATACGTCTGTGATTACACCTGCCACCTGTCTTTGCATCATGGGAATGCGCGCACGGCCCTCGTCCGCGTGCCTCCATTATCCTGTTGGCTCCCAGGACGTGCTGGACGAGATGAGAAAAAGCCCGAGCTCAAAGCCCGGTTTGCAGAAAACTCAACCTCGGTGATTCCAGACCCGGGGAACCAATGGGGGGACTGCTCCTTTAGAGAAAATTAAATGTTTCAATCCCGTGTGCAGAGTTCAACTGTGCTTTGAGAGACTTTTTAAAAATGGCTTGTAAAACAGTTTACACAGAGGGAAAAAGCTCTAAATTAGCCCAACGAAATCACAAAGGGTTATTTTATTGTCAGAAGAAAGAAGAACACTCTGAAAGGCAGACATTTCACAAGGGATTAACTAGCTTCAGTTATGGTTTTCATGACAATAAAATGAAATCCTAGTAATTTTTTTTTCCCTCTTAAAAAGACTGTGCAGCGGGCCTGTGTGATCCTGCCCGGATTGCTAAAACCGCAGACCTGTTTGGCAGAGCTGCGTGTGACTGGGTGATCTGTGACCAGCTGGCCGTGGGGAAACACAGGTGTAGCTGCCGCTGGGTACCCCGTTCCTGGCCGCCCAGCTCATGCCTCCAGGTGCTGGGTGCAGCTTCTGAGCCACTGGGTCTCTAGTGTTTGGTTTTTCTTTTTCTAATGTCTTTTAAAAAAATTGTGTTTTCATACACAGGATAAAATTTACCCTTTAGCCATTAAAATTTTTTTCTTTTAATGTTTATTTATTTTTGAGAGACAGAGAGAGAGAGAGAGAGCACGAACAGAGGAGGGGCAGAGAGAGGGAGACACAGAATCTGAAGCAGGCTCTAGGGTCTGAACTGTCAGCACAGAGCCCCATGTGGGGCGCGAACTCATGGACTGCGAGATCATGACCTGAGCTGAAGTTGGATGCTTAACTGACTGAGCCACCCAGGCACCCCTTTAGTGTCTGGTGTTAAAGGAGAATAGCTAGGTTTGGCTTGTCTGCCACAATGGGTGTTATACTTACTTTTTAGAAGCAGAATCTCCCCTTCTCAGCTATCATGTTGCCTTTGGGCAAACACTTGGCACTGGGTCTTGTGCCAAGCTGCTCAAAGCAAGGTTTTATCTTGTGTTTGCTAGGGGCAGATATCCAACGAGATACATTGTTTTTTTGGAGGAAGGGGTTGAAGGTGGCTAAGGTCTGGGAAATTTCTTGTTCCTTGTTGTGCTCCCTATCACTTTCATTTAATTACCTTAAAAAAAAAAAAGCATTATTCACTTAGTATCCAGATTCCTTCACCATAAGAAAACGCATTTGCAGCTTAATAACAGAGGAACTGGGAGGGCCTTGCTTGTTTGATCATTAGCTACCACACTTGTGCCTTTGGAACAGACTTTACAGGACCCCTTTTGCAAATGAAACTCGCTTGTTTGACATAAACCAGTTCAGAGTCACATTGTAGCAGATCAAAGGCAGCCAAGCAGGATGGTACAGCCAGCATGCACACGCGTGGGTCCCGCCGCCCTGGTTGCTAAGTGGAGAGCCTTCTGTATTTGTAGGCAAACACCTGCTACCCAGAGCCCCGTGCCCACCCTCCACCCCCTGTAGCTTCTGTCTCAGGCCCGGACAAGCAGGGGGCCTCGGGACCCAGCCTTGGGGTCATTTTCAGACTGCTTGGCACCAGGCGATGCATGTTTTATAAACTTTTAGATGTCAGCCAGTTGGGAGGCCCAGAGCTCCCTCTTCATGACCGTCCCCATCATCTCCCGCTGTGTGACCTCTGATGTTCCTCAGGGAGAATCCCAGAGGGCCCACTCACATCCCCCTGTCCGTACATCCTGGGGCCTGTTTACTTGGGGCTATTGCCTGCCGGTTCTGAGTCCGAGAGCTGACCCAGCTTAAACAGGTTGAACCCTGGGTTGGTCACTTAATAGCTGGGGGGGGGGGGGGGGGGTCTCGGGCACGTCTGTATGTTTGCTTATCCGAAGAAGAGTAAAGTCCTTCCTTTGCAGAGTCGTGAATATCTGGTGAGAGAACGGATGTGTGAGCAACCCCCCCCCCCCCCCCCCCCCGCCCCGCCCGGCACACACACCTTGCGGAGTCTGGGCTTGTGGCTGGACCCGCCGGGGAAGTACAGAAATAGCCCCGCGGGATCTGTGCTCTTTAAAAAGTGGCGCGGTGGGGAGAGGCTCTAACGTTTGTAAAGACGCAGCACCTTCATCCTGAGAAGACACTGCGGCCGCTTCCGGCTGAGGACGGGCGCGGAAGGCGCCGCCACAAGCTGGGAGCGCGACCCTGATCGGCCCGGGATCGTGGGAGCGCCGCGCCTGGGTCCTTTGTCCCCACGGCAGCCCACACCCCCGCCCGTGCCTCGGAAGTGCGTCTGCCTGTACTCATCCGGCTACTGACGGTCCCGAGTGCCAGGGGTGAGCAGAAACCCTGGGGCCACACCAAGAGCTTCAGACAGCCCTCTCTTTGAGAAAGGCCTTTTGTTTTTAGGTCCAAGTATTTGTGCGACTCATCGGATCTGAAATAACTGTGGCCTTTGATTGACCTCTGCTGCCCGCACCTTGCTACCCTGCCCTTTACACGGTGTCTGACCTTGTTCCTGGAGTGTAGTTTCTTACCATCGAAGTTTCGTGAAATGCTCAGCTTGCCTGATGTGCGTATGCATTTCTGGTCTGATTCCAGAACACTTACAGCTTGTTGCCTTTGAACATATATTCACATTTCTTACTATAGCCATCTTCCCCCCACTCCCACCCTGGGGGGGGGGGGAGGAATCCCAGATTGTAGAGGCCCCCGGACAGGCCAAGGTCATCGGCTAGAAAGTAACATTTTGAACACCGCCAGGGGGCCACACCCCCGTGTGGGCCTGCTTGGGTCTCACATGCCTCCTGACAAGGTATGCTGGCCACGAGGTACCAACAGGGACAGGGAAATGCGAAGTTGGAGTCCTTCGTCCCAGAGTCACCCGAGGGCAAACCTGGCTCGGCCTAACTTTTGTCAGTGGAAGGTACAGGAAAAGTCTACGGATCAGTCAAAAACGAAGTACAGATTTCTCTATCTTATGTATTCAAATTTTCTGCTAGCTGATTTAATGGAGGGAGGGAGAAGAGCTTCCGTCTTCAGCAATTTGCATGCTGCAAAGACTCAGCTGTCAGAAATAAAGCAAAGCCTTCACGCAGAACACCTCCAAGCGACATGTGTGAACACACACATGCCACACGTAGCTCAGCTCCCCTGCCTCAGAAGCGTGGGGACTCTTCCAGAAAGGGAGGGGAACGAAATCAGAGACCAAAAATGCATACAGAATTCTTTTTATTTAACTTAAACCATGTAGTACTTTAACTACTAGAAAAAAGCAGAGTAAGAGAAACTAAAGTTGCCTTAGCTTCAGCCATTCAAAATAGACAAAGTTTCTTTTTTTTTTCCATAATGTAAAGAATCCAGAGTATATCGCAGTAACAGGAATAAATTCTTACAACAGAATATACAAAAACATTTTGAAATTTTTTTCATCTACTGATTTTTTTTTATATAAACAGAGGATTTTTTTTAGGAATAATTTATACACAGAAAGTCATTTTATGTAACAAATTGGCCATGTTATTACCTTTTTTTTATACTTTTTTAAAAAACTTTTTTTAAACAAGAAAACTCAGAAAATGCATTATTTGCGATGCATCCATTCCATTGCGCCTTCTGGTTTGATTCTTTTTTCTCTTTGCCCCAGAGGTAGACACTCTGGCAAACCTCTCACCTCAACCTCACTGGCTTAGAAAGCAGACAGGTGTTTTCGCCAAGCACCTGTTCCACCTGTGGGTGTGTGTATGCAACGCCAAACATCTGAATGAACAGTTGAAAACAAAAAACCAATTGTTTCTGGACCTTTCTCCCATGTAGTGCAAAACATCCAGATGTTTCTAACGATGGAGATTTTGTGGAGTAGTGTAGACATGGCCAATAATCCATTGGGAGCGAGAGGAAATGGAGTCCGACTTAAACACATTTTTGCGTGTGTGTGTGTACTTTTTACGCAAAAGGACTTGTTTTGGACTGGAAAAATGTATCTTCGGTGTTCTGCCTTAAATAAAAGAAATAGGGTCTCTTCCTTGTTAGAACAAAGCGCTAATCACGATATGAGGCATGTAAGCAAACGGCCCGTGCGCACAGAGTTATCATCATTAGCGTGATAAGTCTGCATGCTGTGATCACCGCGCCATCAGGTCCTTCCCTCTCTAGGCACAGCATGCCCACGGTGACGGCCCGACCAACCAAACCAGATGCTCAGGAGTGCCAGGGCCACCGCTGGGCTGCAACGCCTCTGCTATGTGCTTGGCCAATGAGGCTCCTTCAGTCTTACACTCCAAAGGGAAATGACCAGTGAAAGATGATCCCCTTCCCAACCAGAGGGTTCTGGAAGACCAAGATACTGAAGATACAGAACTACTTCTTAAATCATCATCATTCCTTTGTTATAAACTAGGGCACAAAGCATGGGGGAAAAGAGGGTGAACCAACGGCCTGGGTCAGGGGGAAAAAAAACAAAAACAAAAACTTTTTTTTTTTTTTTTTTTTTGGCATATTGTAAAGCTAGCTAGTAAACAGGTGTCCTAAAAAATGGATCACAAACACACATTTGCACACACAGAGAAAAAAAGTGTCTTTAAATTATTTTCGGCAATTATAAACTACAAACATTTTATAAAATTATTCTATGTTCTTACAAAAATGCAATGAAACATTTAATTAGTTCTTGTAAACCAGATCTTCGTCAACTGACTACCCGTAATCTACTGGACTTAAGAGCCCTATTGAAAACACTAATGAGTGACTAATTAAAACAATGTTGACCAGAAAGATGTGGACACACACAAACGTGGACGTACAGATGAGTGATCATTATGTTCTTGCATAACAAAGTAAAACAAAACCCTAAAGTCATGCCCCAGAACTGACAACCGACCGTTGTGATGCAGTTCGCATTCTTGAACGATCTCACTTAACTGCAACGACCGTTTCCAAAGTAGGATGTCAGGTTTATTTGTTGAAACCAAATGCCCTTGGATGACTGTTGCGCCTTGATGTGGTCTGATACCGTCAGAAACCATCAAGTTCAAAACGTGGCCCACACTTCTTGCTAGCCCTGTACCCTTCTGCTCGCCACTCTGCTCCATGTCACGTCATGACCCTGGTACAGTGGTTTCCCGCTGCCTGATCATCCCACCCTCAAGGGGTGTTCATCTGCTTTTTCTCTAAATGACCAACTAGCCATCTAAGCCGGACGCCCAAAATGAAACCCTCTGGCCTGTCCAAGGTCTGTATCTTCAGCATCTCTGGCAACAGAGGTTCAATCTACACAACATCCTCTCTTGAAGTTCTCATTTGTGCCACCGACTAGTCAGAGGGGAGGAAGAAAGTTTGACTTTCATCACTGGTGCTTAGAGAGTGGATCTGGTCCGTATCGCCCAATGCTGCTTAGCCCAGGAAATTAAAAAAACAAAACAAAAACAACAACAATGACAAAAACAGCCGACAAACACAGAAGTAACAGTAACAAAAGAACCCCAAACCTTAAATGCATTTCTGGGACTGCTGGAATGGGCCAAGGCATACTGTGGAGCATTACTGTCAACCGGAGGGTGCCTATGTTTTGGAAAGGAGTTGCCTTTGACACTGGCCACCCCGGGAGGACCCGGCAGTGACAGCTGAGGACCTTGGGCCAAGCATCCTAGCCTTCTCACCGATCTGAGCTATAGTGTGACCTTGCCACAACAGCAGCCTGCATCACGCACAGCCACCCACCAACGGAGGTGAGCCGCTGAGAAAGAGGCTTTGGTGGGACAGACTGGCCTAGAATTTGGCATCATACTTGGCTCGGAAATCTGTTATCCCGACCAAAACACACCGCACCTCACGCCAAGCATTTTGCCGTCGGGTAGTTCCACAGTCACCACTTTTTTTTTTTTTTTTTTTTTTTTTTTTTTAATTTTACCAAGCCACTTTTCCTACCATTGAAATGTCGTCCCAAGTCCTAAGAGACAGGTTGGAAGGAGAGGCCGCTGTCGGCCACAAACACGGTCTTCCATCTTCCAAGGAGGAAGCTCATTCCAACTGTGTGTCAAACATCACGACATCCCACAAAGGAGAGCTGGAGTGGTCTGGGCGTCACACAGCGGACGTTCGACAGTGTCTCCAGAACACGCCAGCTCCTGCTGCCTCGGGGAAGGGCTGTGTGTGCTAACGTTTTAATGCTCACATCAATTCCATGATGTGCCTCAGTGGTTCACGTCACTTCAAGCAGCGTGAGCTGCTGTCAGGAGGAGGTTGCGTGGAAAAATGCCACAACGCAGCTTGATTAAATTATGTGGAGCATACGAAAGAGAAAAATCAAGAAGAGGTGGGAAAATCAGCATAAAATGAGGCTAGAACTGTGGACAGATGATGCCTTGGTAAAGTCAAGGTGGGTGGTTTGGTCCAGTAAAATGACTGCACCGTCACGCAAGCAAAATTTTCTTTTATTTAAGTGTTTCTGAAGCTTTCGTTAGGATGGGCACTACGCTATTACTGTTTTCTTTCTACTTAAAGAGAAACCACCTACGTAAAACAAAGACAGAAGGACACCAACAACTCGAGGACAGTTGAAACAAAACCCTTAGAACCAGCTGAATGATCTGTAGAAATCCAGTTGTGGAAACCGGTAGGTTTGTGCAAAAGAGGAGAGGCTACTATTCCCAGGGGTCACCTACAGTGCGGAAGAAGAAAACCCTGATCCGACAGTATTTCTCAGTGACCTTAAGATGCCAGGGGGCTGGGGAAAGAGAGTAGTGTGCTCGCAGGACGGAACTGCGGTGCGGGATCTGAAAGGAGCCACCGCCCTTCGGGAAAACCGCCACCACGTCTCCCAGATAGGATCACCGGGTGCCTGCGAGAGCAGCGTCTGGAAGCGGGCAGCGCGCCGTCCGCCCGGGGAGCAGCAGGTGATGGGATGGAGGTGAGGCCCCGGGCGGGAGGCAGTGCCACCCGGGGAGGAGGCCGGGCGCCGACCGCCAGCCCCTTCCAGCCCGCAGGTTTGGTCTCTGTTTTCCCTGGGGGAGGAGGAGAGGAGGGTGAGGTGGAGGAACAGTCTGGGGGGCGGGGGGGGGGGGGGGGGGGAGCTTTTCTCCCGCGTGCATCCTCGAGTGCAGGAAGGCCTGCTTTCTCGGGCAGGAGGCCTGGCGGGCCGGGTGCTCAAAGCGCTGATGTGGCCGCACCACCGAACTGAACCGGCGCAGGCCTGGGCCTCGGCGGCCAGAGCAGCGGCCCGAGACCCGGACACCGCACGCGTACAGGTGCGGTTACGCCCAGAGACTGACTGCCCCCCACCGCGGTGCTCCCTGTCCTCAAAACCTGCAAAACGAGCGCTCTTCCGGATGACAGAATCTGTGTGTCATTCACTCTGCGCAAAGTCCGTTTCAGTGACGGCCTGGGACAGCCGGGCGGCCTCCCCCCGCCCGCCAGGAAGGGAATCCTAAGGAGGAGCCTCTTAGGAGACCAAGCGAGGAGGAGGAGGAAGAGAAAGAAACGAGACATCTGGGAGAAAGGCAAGCTGTCTGAAATGAGCGGAGAGGCGGGTTAGTGTTGCTTCGACCCCCGAATACAGCCTCCTGGCCTCTCCCTGCCTCATGTGCTCGGCCTGTGGTGTGGATGAGGTTACCGATATCAACGGCATATTGTCAGGTGCTGAGAGATGGGATATGTATTCTTCTGTATATATACACATATAAAAAAGAAGAGTGAGGTAGATAAATGTTTGAAAACCAAAACCAAAACCAAAAAACACGAAAACAAAACCAAAAAACCAAAAGAAACCCGAAAACTGTCCTGTCTTACACACACACACACACACACGCACACGCACACAAAACCCTTTCCTCAGTATTTAAATTCATCACTGGGGGCTTCTCTACAGTGATTGAAACTGGTATCACAAAATAAATTAAAACTCCTACATAGAATACCTTCTTAACTTTTTTTCTTTTTCTCATTTTTTTTTTCTTAAGGGAGAAAAACCATGGGGCAGAGGCTAGAGAACATCGCAGGACTTAAGGTACTGACCAGAAAAAGCACGACATGCTTGCTTTCTCGTGTTTCGTCTCCAGTCACGACTAGCAACCATCAGACTTTAGCTTTGTTCCTCCTCGAAATTGAAACATTTCCATCCCAGAAGCAACTCGGGTGCTGTCATCACTCTGGTGAGAAGTGCTAAAAACTAAACAATACAAGACCCCCGGGCCCCGAGGACTGGGATTCCTGGCTGAGGAGAAGCGAGCCAGCGCCAGGGCTCTGGTCCCCCCCCCCCCCCCCCACCCCGGGGAGCGCACAGGGCTCCAGGGCCATCGGCCACCATGGTGCCCATGCGTGCCCGACCCGGCCCCTCTGGCCCTGCACCCTGGAGGGGGTGGGGGTGGGGGGCTGGCTGACACCCTGAGGAGGCCACCCCCGTGGCTCCCTCCCCGCCAGTGCCCTGGAGGCCCCCCAGGGAGTTTCTGGTTCTGGAGACAGGTAGGTGGGTCTGGAGGGTGGTGGCGGAGGCCATGGAGGAGCCCGCCAGACCCCGCTCCGCTGCACCCTTGGACTCAGCAGCTGTTTTTCATGGGATGGAAGGATTAAATATCCATTAAAAAAAAAAAAAAAAAAAAAAAAAAAAGAAGTAATCCAAATGCCTAGCGTCTGCAGTTCAAACTGCTGTTGTACCCAGGAATTAAAAAAATAGAGATATGTGTGTCACAACCAAAACGAAGGTGAGGGAAAGTGAAGGTGAGACTGTCCAACAACGCGACTAGAAACACTGAACGAGGACGTGCGACGTATTTAACCTTTTGTTTTCTGACCTGAGTTTGCGTCATGTCTTGCACTGTAACAGACTCCAGCGCGGTGAGAGAGCAGGCCGGGTGGGGGATGGGGGGCGCTGCCTCCCTCGCCAGCCTCGTGCCCACACAGCCTACGGGTGAGAACGTAACTAACGGGCAGGGGGAGCAGGGAGGGGAGGGCGTATTTATAAAAAGGCATCAAACAGTTCATGGCAAATTATGTTCGAGAAGTATCGATTACTGGGAAGAGAGGAAGAAAGTCACGCACTCTAGTACAAAGCATAAGAAGTTTCTTGGAGTGAGCAGAGAGGGAAGGAGGGTAGACCTGAAGGTTTTCATAGATTAAATCCACAAAGATAAAGGACAAAAAAAATAGCAGCTTTTTTTTTTTCTGTACAGACGTATAGATGAATATCTGAACCGTAAAAAAGTTATAAAAGTGACATTAAAGACGATGTGTATGCAAATGTTTCATGGTCTAACATAGAACTGTAAGACCCATGAAGAAGTCCTAGTAACAGAGAAAATGTCAACAAAGCTTAGAATGCTTGAATCCATTTACTGCTTTGCTTCTTACTGTTGTGGTGGTGTTTGAATTTCTTTTCCTTGCAAACCTGCATAAACAGTTGGGCTGAGTCCCTGGAAACCCCTTCCCATCTGTGTCCTGGGGGCCGGGAGCGGGGGGCCAAGGGCAGGGGGGACAGGAGACTGGCACGTGGATGACCTTGACTCAAAGCCTGTCTTCCAGGCTCACGACAGGGCCTGTTTCCTCCACAATTCCGGGGGGGGGGGGGGGGGGGGGGCTAGCAGGTGGGGGTGGGGGAGAGGGGCAGGGAAGCGGGGTTCAACTTCTCCCAGTCTCCACCGAGAGAAAATCCCATCCTGTCCACTTCCCCCCAAACAATAGCCTAGTCAGAAAGCGATCAGACCTGTGTGAACGTAAGACTTGAAAAGAACGCCAGGGGCGACCAGATGGAGTGCATCATCCACGTGGCTCTTAAATGACGTGACTAGATACCATGCTCGCCCCATGCCTCTGGAAACAAGGAGATAAGTGCGGGGGTCATGAGGGAGGAAGTTCAGGGTTTTGGCAGAATTTGGCAGCATTAAAATGGTGACAACCTTGAATGAATGATGGCCCTTTTTAAATCTCGTTACGTCCCTAAAAAGGTTAAAGATACAGTTAAAAAAATCCCGTCTCAAGGTGTTTTGTTTTGTTTTGTTTATAAAGACCTACGGTGACAGGCAGGTGTGTACAGGGGCAATGGGGGTGGGGGCCGCAGGGAGGGACAGCCATTTCCTCAATCTGATCAAAAGGGCGTCCCAGCTGGGGTTGCGGCAAATGTTTTTCTATCATGAAGCAGAAAGAAAGAGAAAGGTGAGAGAGAGAGAGAGAGAGAGAGAGAGAGAGAAGGGGCGGGGGGAGAGGGAGGGAGACAGATAATGAGAGGAGAGACCGGGAAAGAGTGAGGAGACTCGATTCTCAAGTGTTCTGTTGCTATTAAGTGTTGTCATTAAGGTTCTTAAAGGCCCATGTCAGTTAAGGGTTCGGGTAGGGAAATAAAAAGCTGCTTGCATATTGAAAAAAGGAACATCCCAAATGTGTTTACTGCAGAGAAGCCGTCTCCCGTGGGCAGCAATGGCAGTTCTGAAGATCCACTGAGGTACAGGAGGCTGTGAATAGATTGTTAAAACTCTCTCCCCCCACCCGCCGCCGAGCGTGCACACACGTTACTGTTTGCACGGGATCCGGGATCCGAGGATCAGCAGGTCGAAGACTGGGGCAGAGGCAAGGCCCTCTCGTTCTTGCGTCCCCCGTTCATGTGCGCGTAAGGCTGTCTCTCGTCGAAGCTGGCTCGGAGAACCAGCACGCCGGGGCCCGGGCCATTCTCGGCCTTGTGTCCTGAGTGTCTGTCGGGCAGCGGCAGGGAGGACGAGGAGGCGGAGGGGTCCAGGGGGACGCTCTCCATGTCCTCCGGCTCCAGATCCAGCTCCTCCGGCTCGGGCGGCTTGTTCTCCTCGCTGTAGTAGAAGGAGACCTCCCGGAAGCCGGGTTCCATCTCGTCCTTGATGCTGCTGATGATCTCCAGGAAGGAAGGCCTCATCTTGGGGTTGTACTGCCAGCACATGCGCATCAGTTCAAACCTGAGGCGGAGACAGACAGACGGTGGGCCCGGCCGCGAACGGTGGCTCCGGGGCCACCTGCTGTGGCCTCCCCCCACACTCGCGCACTGAGAGCAGGGAGGCAGCTGGGCCATTTCTCTCTTGACGGCCCGACTGGCCCGCGCCGCTTTCGCTCCGGGGAACCAGGACCCTCCCCGGGGCCAAGACCCAACCTCTCATTTCCTGAGGACAAATCTAGGTTTACACAGAGTCTGGCATGACAGGTGTTATGGGGACAGTGCTAAGAAATAAAAATACAAACAAAAACCTACAGAGCGTCCTATCTGAAGTGTCTCTTGGAGCCACCAGTGAAACATTACTTCCAGAATTAGAGTGCAGGAAGCCTCTGGTTTCTCACTAATAAGGCTTAAGAATGGGGGCACCTGGGTGGCTCAGTTGGTCAAGCATCTGACTCTTGACTTCCACTGCTTCCCTTCTGCTACTGTTCTCACCAGAAGATTCTATTCTCTGTTTTGTTTTAAAAGTTCTGGCTAAAGAGGGGTGCCTAGGTGGCTCCGTCGGTTAAACGTCCGACTTCAGCTCAGGTCATAGTCTCGTAGTTTGTGAGTTCCAGCCCCGCATTGGGCTCTGTGCTGACACTGTGGAACCTGCTTGGGATTCTCTCTCTTTCTCTCTCTCTCTCTCTCCCCCTGCTCTCTTTCTGCCCTTCCCTGCTTGGACTCTCTCAAAATAAATAAAAATAAACTTAAAAAAAAAAAAAAAAGGCTTAGGAGCGATCACAGCTATCCTGACAGTGACCCTCCCTTTCGTGCCACCTATGCAATTTCTAAGCTTCTTTCTGGGGCCTGGGGCCGGACAGCTGGCAGTGAGGTGGGAAGGCCACAAGACAGAAGGAGCATGCATCTAGGGTCTGAGGTCCCGGTCCAGCACCACCCAGGCTGCCTGCTGCCTGCCCCACCACCCGGGCTCTGGCCTCGGGTCCAGGCTGAGCCAAATGAATCAGAGTCCTATGAAGACGTGTAGCCAGATCCCGACAAGGCGGGAAGGTGCGAGGGGCCCTGCCTAGGCAAGGGGGCGGGCAAAGAACATGGCATGAAGCCTGTGCCGGGTCTCACCAGCTGGACCACGGTGGCACTTGGGCCGCAAACCTCTGTGAAGCCTTCAGTGGACCACAGGAGGTGTCCGTCCCCCGCCCCCCGCCGGAGAGCAAGCAGGAGGCTGCACAAGGAAGAAGGACGGACGGTGTTGTGGTACAGCCAGCGGCCTGGACCCAGGGGAGGCCTGGGCTTGGACAAGGGTTCAGGATGACCAGGGGAGGAGGGCGTACTTCTTATGAACCCAGAACGCAGAGAGACCCAGCTGAGTGGACCTTGGGAGCAAAAAGGAGGGTGACTGACATCCAGGCTGGCCACAGAGCCAGAGGAGGCTACGGTTCCGAGAAGGGGTTGGCGGGCGGCCCTTTCTCGCGTGAGCTTGGCACAGAAGAGCCTTCCCTTCCATTACTGTTCTCGCCAGAAGATACTATTCTCTGTTTATTTTAAAACTTCTGGCTAAAGAGGGGCATTAAGCGGTTAAGCTCATGATCTCACAGTCTGTGGGTTCGAGCCCCACATGTGGTGCTATGCTGACAGCCCAGAGCCTGGAGCCTGCTTCCGATTCTGTCTCCCTCTCTCTTTCTGCCCCTCCTCCGCTCATGCTCTGTCTCTCAAAAAAAAAACATTAAAAAAATTTTTAAAACTTCTGGCTAAGTCAGAGTGGCCAAAATGAACAAATCAGGAGACTATAGATGCTGGAGAGGATGTGGAGAAACGGGAACCCTCTTGCACTGTTGGTGGGAATGCAAATTGGTGCAGCCGCTCTGGAAAACAGTGTGGAGGTTCCTCAAAAAATTAAAAATAGACCTACCCTATGACCCAGCAGTAGCACTGCTAGGAATTTACCCAAGGGAGACAGGAGTGCTGATGCATAGGGGCACTTGTACCCCCATGTTTACAGCACCACTTTCAACAAGAGCCAAATTATGGAAGGAGCCTAAATGTCCATCAACTGATGAATGGATAAAGAAATTGCGGTTTATGTACACAATGGAGTACTACGTGGCAATGAGAAAGAAATATGGCCCTTTGTAGCAACGTGGTTGGAACTGGAGAATGTTATGCTAAGTGAAATAACCCATACTGAGAAAGACAGATACCACATGTTTTCACTCCTGAGAGTGAAATCCTGAGAAACTTAACAGAAACCCATGGGGGAGGGGAAGGAAAAAAAAAAAAAGAGGTTAGAGTGGGAGAGAGCCAAAGTATAAGAGACTCTTAAAAACTGAGAACAAACTGAAGGTTGATGGGGGGTGGGAGAGAGGAGAGGGTGGGTGATGGGTATTGAGGAGGGCACCTTTTGGGATGAGCACTGGGTGTTGTATGGAAACCAATTTGACAATAAATTTCATATATTGAAAAAAAAAAAAACTTCTGGCTAAAGAGACGCTTTTCAATAAAAATGGCTAAATGGAAGGCTTGACTGACAGACCACTTGCTCGTTTGGCCTCAGGGAAGAAGCCCAGGGGGGCACGGAGACCAGTCTGCAAAGGCAAAGCCCTAAGCCAACCTGGCCAAGCTACCTTGGAAGTCCTGGGGGGAAAGGTGTCCGGTCCGGGAGGGAAGAGTACGTGACCTGCAGGGAGGGTGGGAGCCTGAGAGAGGCTTTCTGCCTGTGTCGCTGCCGGGTTTTAGAAATCAGATTTTGCAGATTATGTTGTACTGGACCAGCCACACCCATCTGTTCACGTATGTCTGTGGCTGCTTTCAAGGGACACCTGCTAGGTGAGTAGCTGGAACAGAGACTGCCTGGCCTAGAAGCCCAAGATCCCGGCCGTGTGGCCCTTTATGGAAAACGTTTACCACTCGTGCTCTAGCAGAAAAAGATGTGGACAAAATACAAAGACCAGATTTTTTGCCTTGGCCATGCCACTAACCATTTGGCAGGGCTAACCTTTGGTTAATGCACCCAGTAACACACAGGGTGTCGGGCAGGCGGGGTTTTGTGTGTGTGAACTGCTTGAATCCTCTCAAGTCCTAGAAGGAGGTGCATTGTAACATGTCCCCATTTTGTAGATGAAGCAGCAGAAACACCAAGAGAGTAAGTAATTTGTCCAAGGTCCCCAAACTGGTGAGGCGGGAGCAGGATGGCATTCTCTGCAAAAGAGTATGGTTGTGCTTTGAAAACCACCTACCTCAGGAAAAGGAATTTTCTCCACCTCAACAAGGGAAACCATGGTCCCCCTAGGAGAGCCATTCCTGTCCTCATAGTCACCGTGTGACAGCTCCTGCCTGGGGTCACGTGGCACACAAGCCTGCCTTCCCTTACCTCCCATTGCTCCCCAAGAGAAAGGACTCCATTCCCACCCCCCACCCCCAACAAACGGGGCCATAAATACTCGAAACCCCTCTCTGTGGCTCGGCTGTGATTTCCTCTCTGGCTGACTGACTTATCCCTGAATAGAAGCGCAGCCAAGGCCAAGAACATGTGATGTGCCCTGGCTCGGTGCCCCTGTGGCCAGGGGGAGGGGAGGAGGTGCTGAGAGGTGCCACCAGTGACTGGAGTGACATCAGCACAAACAAACCATGTGATGCCTCTCTTAAAGCCTTCCAGGGCTGCCCATAAAAGGAAGTCTTTCTTACTCTGTAGGACTCAAGACCTTGTTTACACTATCTCCACAAGAAAACTTTCCAGTAGACTCTAGAAGGATTTATGAACTGATAAAACTCTTCTTTAAAAAGGCACATGTTTTCCCCCTCTCTCTGCCCCTCCCCTGCTCGCTCGCTCTCTCAAAAATAAATAAACATTAAAAAAATTTTTTTAAAGGCACGTTTTAGAACTAGTCCGCTCTGGAGCAGTGCTTTACCCAAGGCCCCCTCGTGGGGGGTGAGGGGATGTGCAGACCCTCCACCTGGGGCAGGAACAGGACCAAAGGGGGCTGCTGCCCCGCTGTGAAGCTGCTTCACAGAGGCAAGTGTGACCCGAGGAGGTGGTGTGAGGGAAGAGGGACAACTGTCCCGACCCCTCCCATCCTGCACACAGGGGGCCTCAGGATCGTCACCTTCCTCTAGGCCCTGCTGCATGCACGCAGGTGGTGATCACAAGCCCAGGTGTGAGAGGCAGCCCAGCCTCGGCCCCGTGACAACCCAACCGATGCAACAAAGACCAGATTCTAGAAAGGCCCTGCAGGGCTTGGCATACCCCTCCTCCACCTCCTCCTGGCAGCCTAGAACAGCCAGGATTGTCTTATGAGCCGCTTCTCAGCGGCGCCTGCCAGTGGGACGGCAGGCCTGCCCATTGCCTTGCCCCATATCACTCTGGCTTTGGACTGAGACCAGACTCAGGGCCCAGGTACCACGGGACGGCCTGTAGTTGCGAGGCCAAGCACGCACCAATGGCCATTCCTGACTGTTTGGATTCTACTCAAGCACCCTATTCCCACACAACCAGCACAGGATCACAGCAAGGGGGAAAACCATGTTTGAAGACTACAAGAACCACCAGAGTCCCCTGAATGTGTTTCAGTCTCCTCTGTGAGTTCGTGACTCTCTGGGCTAAAAAGTTCCAATTCTTTCCTGCGTTGTGTATACTGAGCACTGCCCTGGCAAGGATCTGGACCTGTGACACTGTGGAAGTTTTACCGAAAAAGATATGGCTTCTTGGCCCAGGGCTTACAGCTCGCTGCACCTCTGCTCGAGCCCTCTCCTGCAGCATTACAACCCGGTCCTTCTGCCACCCAGCTTCTGAAAGCTGGGGCCTCGCCTCGCAGCCCTGTCTCTGGGACGTCAGCGGTCGGCACGCAGACACAGGCGCTCAAGGACACTCGCGGTGGCGGTACAGAGACGAGAGCTTAAGAGAAGGTTAAGGACAGGCTTTGTCGTCGATTTGAAGCCTAAGTGCTCTGCGCGGTTGAGGGGAGAGGGATTCTTGGCTGCTCCAGAGGAGCCCATCCCACCTGCTTGTAGATACCACCAAGATGCCGCTGCTGAGCCGAAGCCCCTCACCCCCCACAGCCGCTGCACGCCAGCCCCCAGGTTACCCTACTGGTGCCCGCTCACACCTCTGGAGCCACACAGTGGAAGTGGTTTCTTTCCCACCCGGGCGCCCAGCAGGGCTTTTGGGAAACGCCCAGGAGCTCAGTGACGTTCCTCTCCTCTGGCAGAAACGGGAGTCCGCTCTTTTGTGCCCCATAACAAAAGAACCCCTCTCCCAGAACACTTCTTCTTTACCTAAGCTCATCAATAAATTCAGAAGAACAACACGGACACTCCCTGCGCCATCAGCTAACCTCCTTCCATTCTGTTGTTTTCTTCGGAGGGAGAACAATTTGCCAGGGGGGTTCTGGAGGGCAAAGCAGAAATGCCTCCGGAATCAAACACGTAATATCCAAGAGTAACCTCTCCATGTGAATTTCCTTGTCACTCTATGCTGGGAACAGGAAGTCTAGCGCCTTTCCCATGGCAGGTGGGCTGCTTCCCAGGCATATTAAATTAATACCAAAACTCCAGTCACCGGGAGGTGGATCAACTTTAGGGAGTCCCACAAGTTTCTCAGAGGCCGTTTCTCCGAGTCAAAGAGACAGCTCAAAAATAAAACCTCTCCTCCCACTACCCCAAACCACACGAACAAAACCGACACCTGCTTTCTCGGACTGTGGCTAAGCTTCCTACACCACCACCAGCCCCAGCATCAGCCTCTATTCTGGCACCAGACCCTCGGTTGCAAACTCAGCAGGCATCACTCCTTATACTCCATTACTGAGATTTTTTTTTTTTCTCCGAAGGAAGATTTTTCTTATAATGAGCTGATAAGAATACAGTGACCACACTGTTCATGGAGAACAGTCACCTGTGAGGCAACCTGGGAGTCAGTGGGGTGTGGTACCCAGCCCGCGGTGATCCCCACCTCCTGGGGCTCATGCCTCCCGTAATCTCCTCCCACATCACAGAGGACCACCCCTGAGTTTCGGCCATGAAGGACACTATGGCATCCGCTCCGCTCTGGAGTCCTTTGCTCTCGGGCAAGCTACAGGCCCATGGCCCAAAACTAGCCTACTGTCCAATTTTTCTGGTGAGGCCTCTGAGCTAAGAATGGTTTTTATATTTATAAAATGGTTGAAAAAAAATCAAAATAAGAATATTTTGTGACATGAAAATTATGTGAAATTCAAATCTCAGTATCCCCAAGTAAAGTTTTACCTGAGCACAGCCACACTCATTCACGTGGTATCTGTGACTGCGTTTGCACTATGAGATCGTATGAGACCACAGAGCTGAGAACACTTCCTATCCGTTTTTCTAGAGGTAAGTTTGCCAAGCCCTGCTTGGAGAAGCCAGCTGCATGCCAGTTGCAAGTGGGTCCCGGCCCTAGTCAAGCCTTCTGATGACCGGAGCCTCGTGAGAGACCCTGAGCCAGAGCCATCCCGCTAAGCCGCTCCCAGGTTCCAGGCCTTCAGAAACTCCATGAGATGGTAAATGCTCATTGTTGGGTTTGGGATAATGACCCACTGTGTAAAAAACTAATACAGGTGCACAGAGGAAGCGTTTCCATGCTAGGGAAGAAAGTGTGAGGGGCGCCGGGGTGGCTCAGTTAAGTGTCCGACTCTTGGTTTTGGCTCAGGTCATGATCTCACGGGTTTGTGAGTTCAAGTCCCCGGTCGGGATCCATGCTTGCAAAGCCTGCTTGGGATTCTCCTCCTTCTCTTTCTTTGCCCCTCTCCCCTGTTTGTGTGCTCTCTCTCTCTCTCTCTCTCTCTCTCTCTCCCTCCCTCTCTCCCTGCCCCTCTCTCTCTTTATATATATATGTATGTATACATGTAAATTAATGTGTATTATTATGTACCTATTTAATATAAATGCAAATTAATAAACATGTACTAAGTGACCTTTTGAGTCTCTTCTAACTTTGGGTTCTGAAACCTGAAGAGGCTAACTGGGAAGGTTCTTGAGGGATCTGGGAAACCCCATCCCCCCTCCCTGCCCCATATACACAGCCCTCTGAGAAATGGGGCCTCCTGTCATTGGTGGGTCTACTCTGCACCCCATGTCCAGCCCCGGGCTCAAATGATCAGGGGGCTCCCCCGCCCTCAACACACACACACACACGTGGATGCCAGAATGCTGCTTCCCCTATGGCAGTCTTGGGTCCTCTTTCTTAATTCCATACCAGCTATCCCTGGGCTTCAGCTGAACAAACATTGAGAAGCAGCAGTTAGGAAGCATAAGGCTCAGCTAATGCACTCCAGAAGCATGGGGTGCCGCACTGAGTCCCCGAGCCCAGAGGTCCTACAGCCGCACGGTCAGAGCCATGGGAACAAGGCCTACCACATCGACGTGGATTCAGTTTTGGTAGCAACAAAGTGCTTCAGAAAAAATATACAAAACCCTGGTTTGTTGATGGACAGTGGTTTCTGCTTCCCAAGCTGTGGTAGTCCGATTCTAAGATGCTCCCCCAGATTCCTGCCCCTGGGGTCAACGCCCTGTATAACCCCTCACCTGAATGTGGGTCAGACTAAGAAAGATGATGGGGTTTCACCTCGTTATGGAGTTTTCTCATCAGCTGACTCTGAGTTAACCAGCAGGGAGATGATCTGGGCTGGATGTGGCTTAATCAGCTAAAACGAATGGTAAAAGCAGCAGAGATTCTCTTGCTGGCCCTGAAGAAGTAAGACACTCCGGCGGGAGAAGACCCATTCTCCGGAAGGCCGGCGGTTCTGCAGCCCTAGGCATGAGTCCTGCCGGAGGCCCAGAGCCTCAGATGCTGGCGCCCCCAGGCTACGTCTGGATTTCGGGCTGATGAGACTGAGCCAAGGGGCCGGCACACCCGTGTCCAGAGTCCTGACCCAAGGAAACTGTGAGAGACTCAAAGGAGCAAAGGTTTCAGGACTGTCGAGGCCAGTTTCCCTGGTCCCCAGTGGACGTGGTATCAGACTCATAGTGGCAAACCCACCACCCTGAGGCCCGGCCTGGGGCCCCTGCTCGCTGGGGGCCTGGTGCACGTGCAGGTGGCATATCTGGGGCGGGGGGGGGGGGGGTCTTCCACACAGACACAGAGGCGGCCTGACATCTCCTCCGGGGTTGCTCCCAATGTGAAGCCACACCTGTCCTGAAGAACACTTCTGGAAAATTCCGGAACTGGTGCTGAGGCATGAGTGGTAGCCTACCTTCTACCCATTGGGATCCAGAAGACTCTACGAGCCCTGCTTTAACGTCCATGTGGAAAACAAGTCCACACTCTCTCCCTGCTCCTGTCCTGCACCCAATGACCCAACCACAGAACACCTTCACACCCTCGTCTGACTCGTTCCTCCTGTGGACAGTGAGGCCCTCTTGCCCTCGACAGCTCTGATCTGCGCCAACAAGGAGTGCAACTAAAGGCGCTGAGTAGCGAGGCCCAGGAGGGATCACGGACACCCTCCCATCATCGGACAAACCTCAGGAACAAAAAGCGGAATGTTCTTGTTGTTGTTGTTAAAAAGAAGCAGCTTGAGGTGATGAATCTGCCAGCGCCCAAAGCTGTACACCCCCGGGGCTGTGTCGGGGCCCCCTGATGGGCCAGCTGAACCACATTCCCAGTCCCCATGGGTCACTGGGTGAAGCCCCAGAAAGCGTGTTGCTTTCACAGCTAATGACTTCGGTCAGCACTCAGCAGAGAAGAAACCTTGTGTGTGGGGGGGGGGTGCCACGGTGGAGGTGGCACGCGGTGGGAAGAGGCCTGAGGTTTGCCCTACGTGGTGCCAGAGCAGTCCTGCCAAAGGCTGCAAGAGGCTCCGGGATTTGGCTTAAGAGCAGCCAGTGCCATGTTGTTGCCCCCTCCCCCAGTTTTCTTAAACTCTGGTGCTGAGGCCGGTAAGGATCGCTTTGGTCAAATACTTCCCAGAGATGTCTGGCCTGAGACCCCAGGTGCAAATCAGGACTAAAAGATTAAGGGAGATGCGGTGAACTTAAGGTGACTCCGCAAAGGCACAGGGTCCTTCCATCAGGATAACCTCCTTCCAAACTGCACCCCGCCCCCTCATCTCCACCTGCCGGGCCGCAGAGACTGGCTCTCAGAACCACCCATCTCGGGTGACCCAGGAAGGGTCATCGAGGAGGGGAATCTGAGGGAGGGCATCAGGGGCCCAGGCGTACGTACAGCATGTCGGGGCAGTTGTCCGGCTTGTCCAGAAGGCCGCCCTCCATGACGAAGCGAAGGACTTGCTCGTTGGACAAGCCCTGGTACGGCTGCTCGGCCAGTGTGGCGATCTCCCAGAGAACGACCCCGAAGGACCTAGGGTGAGAGAGGGGACGTGAGGGCTCAGAGAGGGGCGGGCAGCCCTCACTGCCCCTTCCCTTCCAGCATTTCCCCACTCCGGGTGCTGAAAACGTGCCCTCGGCGTGGTGACTGAGCGAGCGTCCTCCAGTGCGCCCAGCAGCGGCGAAGCGTGGCCCTTGTCTTCCCGCAGTGTGGGCAAAGCTGTAGCAGGGGGTGGTTTGCAGTGCCCCCTGAATGACTCAGAAGCACCTGCTTTCTCATTTGAACCCTGGGCAGGTTGAGTTCAGGGCCTGGCCCCAGCCACGGGCCCAATAGGGCAGTGTCTCCCAAATGTGCTCTATCCTCTAATTAAAGGCAGGTCCCCAGGCCCTGCCGGGACAGTGGTTTAGTGACCTCGAATACAGCCTGGGACAATCAAGCCATTCAACAAGCTCCCCTATTTTGGAAACTTGTACCCAAGTAGCTCTCAATGCTGGCTGTGGAGTGAGACTCCTGGCAAGTTTAGAAACATTTTTTTAATGTTTATTTATTTTTGAGAGCGAGAGAAAGAGACAAAGTGCAAGTGGGGGAGGCGCAGGGAGAGAGGGAGGCACAGAATCCGAAACAAGCTCCAGGCTCTGTGCTGACCCCCACGCAGGGCTCGAACTCACAACCCGTGAGATCATGACCTGAGCTGAAGTTAGATGCTTCACCGACTGAGCTACCCACGTGCTCCTAAATATTTTTTTAATGTTTATTTATTTTTGAGAGAGAGAGCAAGCGAGTGAGCACGAGCAGGGGAGGGGCAGAGAGAGAGGGAGAGACAGAATCCAAAGCAGGCTCCAGGCTCTGAGCTGTCAGCACAGAGCCCAATGTGGGGCTCGAACCCACAGACCCTGAGATCATGACCTGAGCCAGTCAACAGACTGAGCCACCCCCCCACCCCTCCTGCTGAGTTTTCAAAACATACTGACGCCTGGGTCTCTGACCGCAGTTCTGACTTCCACAGGTCTGGAGGGTTAGAAAGCTCGGAAGGGGATCTCACAGGTCCAGTGGGGCCAGTGGGGAGGGAAGCCCTGTGGGAGTGAGCTGGGGAGCTGCTGGTCTGTGACATGTGACGGGGGCTCAGTCTCACAGGGAGAGAAGCCAGGAGCACAGCACTGGCTGACGGCGGGCTGGCAGGCAAGGAGGCGTCCTTAAGAAGAGTTTAGCTGAGGGGCAAAGGGGCCGAGGCGTAAATTCAGCAGCGGGGGCAGTGAGCCATTCCGCTATGCATGCAGTTTTGCCTGCTGGTTTAGAAGATCTAACTGCTGGAAAACAAATTAAAATATGTGGACACGCACACAGAAAGTTCAGACAGGTAATGTTTAAAAGGAGATGCCGTAACCTGCAAAATAAAGGTGACCTCCCAACACTGCCACCTCGCACCAATTTTCCTCGGTCTATGTGCCTTTACGCTCAGTTCATTTCAGCAAAATAAAGCAGGCTCGTCGGCAGCAAGCAGCCCGAGGGGCTTCCGACAGGACTGCGGAAGGGCCAGGGGGTGCTAGTGGCAGAGCCACACTGAAAATTCTGGGGCCTGGCGCTTCCCACCGAGAGCTCCCGGGATCCTGGCCCGGAGCCTGAGCCAATGTTTTATTCACTGCTTCAGCTATAGCTACTTTTCCGTGAGCAAAAGGTTTCTGTACAGGGGCGCCTGGGTGGCTCAGTCGGTTAGGCGTCCAACTCTTGATTTCAGCTCAGATCATGTTCTCACGGTTCTTGGGTTCGAGCCCCATGTCCGGCTCTGCACTGCAGCGTGGAGCCTGCTTGGGATTCTCTCTCTGCCCCTCCCCTGCTCCCAAGCATGTTCTCTCTCTAAATATAAATAAATAAACATTAAAAAAAAAAAGGTTTCTGTGCAACTTTGTACTAAGAACAGATATCAGATATAAATAAAATCTTAGCAGAGGACCGACTCACCCAAGGCCCTTTTTAATTTCCAGTGACCAAGAAATAGCCTTTATATTGCACAAGAGACCTAGAAAAGCCAAAGACTCAGAGGCCTAAGTGTGGCTGAAGGCACACTTCAGAGGCTTGGGCTGAAGGCAGCCGGCTTCTCCACAACTCTGGTGCTGGGATGTCATACTGGAGTGGGCCTGGTCACATCGGCAGCGTGCCTCGGAGCTCCCAACCTTCGTGTCTGGAATGCGGTACAGTGCAAGGAAAGACAAGCGTGGCTGTTTTTACTGATTGCAGGCCTGGCCTGAGGAATCCTCTGAGAACAACACAGTTCCCTCCCAGAGCCCCTTCTCCTCCACAGACTCTGCCGGTGGGGCCAGCCCCTCTCAAGCAGCCCATTCTCACTCAACGGCTCCCGCACGGACTCTTTCGGCTCCGGGTGCTCTGTTTCAAGCTCCCGGTCACTTGGCTATCCATAAACTTCCCGTGTCTCAGCCCAAGCTCTGCCTCTCGGTCCTGTTCTTCTGGCCTCAAGTAGTTGGTGTCCTGCCTCACTCGAGCAGTCAACCCAAGGCCGTCCTTCCCTCGGCCTCCTCAGGGCCCACCATGGCACTGACGGTCCTCCTCGGCCTATAGCACTCTTCCTTTCTGGTGCTAGCACCGTTCACCATGCGGCCTGATGCTCTAGCTAACATGAACATCTTAAAACAGTCTCCCGTGTCGCTCTTCCTTCAGAAACTTTATGCGTCTTTGCAGAACCTGAAGAATCAGGCCCAAGCCCCTGACACAACATCTGAGGCCTTACTTGCTCTCTCTCCACCCTAACTCCCTCAAGGAAGTCCCACCGTCTTTCGCAAGCGTGTCCTCCCGCCATAGCCTCTCTCGGCATTCCCGCGGTCTAGAACCTGCATCCCCACTGCCTTGTAAGTGACACTTCTACTTCAGGGTGCCCCATGGCCCCGTCTCTTCTGGCCAGGCTTTTGTGACTCCAACCTGTCAGGATCACTTCCTCTTCTCCACAAGACTTCACCCTTCCAGGACAGGGAGTCGGTCTCTAGTCGCCCCGTTCTTGCACACACTGAGCATTTCCTGGGCCTCACCAGGCCCTCACGGTCACACGCATGAAGTCACACAGCAGGTAACAGGGCTGGCCTGGAGTGACTCCTGTGTGATGTCAGTATCCCTCGTCAGGGAGGGCCACTTGATGCTGGAGTCTGGTCATGCTTCGCGGGACGTGACCGGCAGAGTCCAATGCGTGAAGGCTGAGCCATCTCTACCCCACACCAAGACGCCCCCCCTGGCATCACTAGTTGCCACAGGAGCCATGTAAACATTCAGCAAGCTACTGCAGGCCTAGTAGGGAGTGCAGACACTCCAAAGCAGACCTCACCTCACAGGTTGAGCAGCCAAAGCCCAGAGATGCCCCGTGGTTTGACCAAGGCCACACGGCCAGACAGGGACACTAAGAGGCAAAGCCTGTGTACTTTTCAAAGCAGATGATTTACAACGGCATGGGCACTGGTTTCAATGCCTTCATATCGTACCGAGTCATGAATTTTGTGGACAGGTTTCATCTGTAAACACTAGACAAATGTCTTTGCGTGACGTCTTTTCCAATCATGAGCACTGGGGGGCTTGCCCCGAAGAAGGTACAACTTGATGTGACTATCACACATCAGTGCCACTGCCACCTGGGGCCAGCGTTCAGGAACCACACCTCAGCACACCACGACAGGATCATGTCTGTGTCCCACCCACCAGTAAATTGAGACCTACACAGATCTCCACATTCCCCGCTGACGTGAATTAGCCAGCAAAGAAGCAAATAATTTTAAGTGGGTGCGGGCCTAGGTATTTGTGGAAGTTTGGAAACCTTCTCAGTAAGTCAAGAAATGAAGACTGTTGGAGGGTGATCCAGATGCCCAGGGAGGGGACACACTTGTGGGCCCCAACTGCCTAGTTTTTTGCTTGGTTCCCTCCATCCCTGGAGGGCACACTTGTGTCTTCTAAGCCAAAGGAATCGTCCTGCAAGGACACGGTGCTACGACAGAGCTGCAGGGGTAGGAAGCACAGAGCCCGAGGGCCTGGGAATAAAATCTCAGAGGGCACTGGGAAAATGTGGAAGTGTTCAAACTAGAGAAAAGAGACCACTTCCTTGTGACTCCAAGGCCCGTCTCGTCAAAAACAGACGAGAGCATGCGAGTGTGCTACAGAGGAGGGCCAACAGGTGTCACCAAGAGGCAGACTTAAGCATCATATGAGAAAGACGTGCAAAGAACAAGGGCGTCTTAAGAGTTAGGGTGGCCTGTCCTTGTGAGGGAGAGGACAAGTAGTCCTGGAGACATTTGAGCAGAAGCCTGAACGCTAGCTGTCAAAGAGGCCATGGGTGGGATGTGGGGGCTGGACCCGACCTTGGGAGTGCCTCCCAAACCAAAGACGCTGAGGTCTCTTTGACACAGTCAAATACAATTCTCTGTATCTCTTTCTAGAGTTTCAACTATTTGGGAACACCTGTTTTGTGCTATTGAATACAATCTAAGGTGACTCCCATTCCTTTGACAGGGAGGGCATGAGATCCTAGGCAGCTGAGGAACCTTCCATATTCACCAAGTCCTGGCCTACCCTACCCATGTTACCCTCAAAGGCTGTGTTACCAAAAAAAAAAAAAAAAAAAAAAAAAGAATTTAAAGCACTGTTAATGCCTGAACACTGAACGGAATGATTATCAAATAGACACTCTTGTTTACATACACATATTACTCATGCATAATGTCGATGCCGTCGAGTGGGAGAAAACTGGCATCGAACCCCCTGCAAGTCCCTCTGTTGCTGCTGCTGGTGGCATTCGTTGCTAACCAGGGTTTGGGCAAAATTAGCCTGTGAGATATTAATAACTCTAGTTTTATCTTCTCATCCTGCCTCTGCTGTCCCTGGCTCGCACGGTTTTCTATTTTATTGTACTACAAGCTGACCTCAGAGCTTTGGGAGGTATAGAGGCTACAATAATCAGATGCATGAACAGACCTTCTCTCCCCATCATCTCTACATCTAAAAATGGTGGTGAGCACTTTGATTTGACAGCAAAGAGCTAACTATCTTGGACAGACCGACTGCAAAAACAGATCTCGTACGTGAACCCGAGAAGCAATCACGCTTTGCTGGGTCGTATTCAAATGCTATTTCCAATTTGCACCTGTCTTCGTAGTGAGATCCAAGGCCCTTGAACTACGAAAGGTTCACGAGGTTAAAAAAAAAAAAAAAATGATGTCGGTCACTATTTAAATAGCTCCTCTATGTGGTCGTCCAGACAGTTGAGTAAACAACTCCCATTTCCGTAACACAGCAGCAATGGGACCTCCCGAGAGGACAGCCAAGAAACTAGTTGACGTTCTAGGAGGTAGATGTGCCAGGGCCTCAGCCTGCCAAGGACCTCAGTTGTATTTCAGAACCTGGCCTCCTCTCCACAGTGTTGCTGAGGTATCACAGGAAACAGCGCTACTGAGAGTCTTCTGTACTCCTCAGCTAAGCTTTCTACCCCAAGATACGTTATCGTGAAGGGAGACACTGTGCTTTCTACCCCATCCCTGGGTCCACAATGGTGAAGTCCTTTGAAAAAGGACAGACAGCAGATGGGACCAATGAGAGAACACATCCAGACTCACAAGCTTTGGGTGTGAACAAAGGAATGTCTGCAATCCGGAGTTGTAATTAGGTGAGGCAGCCGCACACACACCACGTTATCTATTTATTGGGAAAGATGGAACGAGGGCAGGTGGCCAGGGGAGAGGTGAAGTTTTCGGACATGTCCCGGCCCCTGATAGTCTGTCTCTCAAGGGCTCCTCGCCACTTACCGAGCACTTAAGGACTGCAAGAAATGTGGGTCTCACAAATTCTTTAGAGCCCACAAATGCCCGCTGTCCTCAGCTAGCCCACTGACAACAGGAGCCTTTCAACTGTGCAGGACTATGGCCCACACAGCGCTTGGCCAAAGCTGGAAACGGGGTAACGATGCATAGAGACCAATAGAAACATAAAGCCCTCGAGACGGAGCCAGTGGGATCTGTGGAAGCTGGAGGGCTCTGGGCTCGCATTACAGAAGAAGACTCTCATACCAGACGTCAGAGTGAGTGGTGAAGACCCCATCCTTGAGGGACTCGGGTGACATCCAGCGCACAGGCAGCAGCCCCTTCCCTCCTTTCCGGTAATAGTCTGTCTCGTAGATATCTCTCGTCATACCGAAATCTGTAAGGTGGAGAGAAGGCACAAGAGTGACGCACTTTGAGCAGCTCTCAGGGCGGAAGCAAAGATGTTCCATCACAGCTGTGGGGCACCCACGGGTGAGCCACACTCTCAGGAGGCTGGGTATCAGCATTTACAATTGTATAAGGCAGAATCGATAAGGGATGACTGATCGATTAATCCTGTGACAAGTAAATACCAATGAATGTCTGCTTCAAATAGCTTTACAATTTGAGTCCTTTGAAAAAAAAAAAAGTTGGGGCACCTCGGGAGGGCTCAGTTGGTGACGCATCCGGCTTCGGCTCAGGTCATGATCTCATGGTTTGTGGGTCGAAGCCCCACGTCAGGCTCTGTGCTGACAGCTCAGAGCCTGGAGCCTGCTTCAGATTCTGTGTCTCCCTCTCTCTCTGCCCCTCCCCCACTCACACTCTGTCTCTGTCTCTCTTTCCCTCTCAAAAATAAACAAACATTCAAAAAATTAATAAAAATAAAAAAATTTAATTTCATTCCAAATAAAGAAACAGATAAATAAAAAAGTTAATTCCTTTATTCATTTAAAGTGAGAAGCAGTTTATAAATTACCAAGTCTCCCACTTTATCAAGAAAACATTCACGTGTAGACCAAAGGTCATTTACATGTGGTTTTAGAACCTGGTGAAATAAATAAGAGCATTCTGATTCTTACTTACTTGGTAGCACTGCCCCACTGCCAGAGGAAATAAAATAGTCTTACTGCTTAATAAGGGGGAAAATATTGAAAGTACCAATTCACGGGGAAAGAAAAGTACACAGTAAGATGCTAGGAGATGCTATTTACTAGGCCCCTGAAGCTATTACCCAATAATGTTTTTCAACATAATGCTCCTACTCATTTTTGAAAATTTGTTCCATTTTCCATGTCTCTAAAAGATGTCACATAATTATGTTTGATGGCAGGCCTGCTTTATAATCCTAAATTATCGCTTCTTTGTCAGATTTTGATTTTCCACTCAATCACCCAACCTTTTCTTACAGGGACTCTTCCGTTTCCTTCCCCAGGAGAAAGGGCTGCTCTCCTTTCTAAAATGTTCATTCATGTCTCTAACTGTGCCACAAAGCGGTTAGGCTACAAAGCAAACACAGGGAATAAAGTTCCTTGCACGTTAACCAACACAACTTACTTGTACTGAGCTGAGGGGTCAACAGCTGCCTCTGGTGAAATTACTTGTCATGTTTGGACTCCATGAGACACCGGGCATTGGAAAAACAGATCTTTCGAACCCAAGTGAGGAATAAAAACGAAGTGTTGGAACCCTATCTCAGAATTAATCCAGTGACATGCAGAGGAGAGGACTTGTCTTTACTTGTACAAAAAGGAGAAAAAAAAAAAAAAAAAGAAACCCCAGAAAAAGAACACAACCTATTTCTTCCACAGCACAAAAGAAAAATTCCAAATGTTAGTGAGAAAAACTGCAAGTACAAATGTCACTGTAAATGTGCCACTGTGTTAAATGGCAAATATGGTCCTTGCTGATTTGGACTTCAAATGGCAAGTGGCCCGACAAGAGCTCTCCCACCGTGATGTGAAACCGGAAAGCAGGTAGCATGAGCTGAGCTCCTGCGTGTGCCAGGAAGCGGGTGTGGGAAGCAGGATGCTGATGGCCCCAGGAACTGACATCTACTGGGGACCTGTCCTGTGCCAGGCGTGTGCTTGGAGCTGTCCTGTGCCCAGTCCTGCCCACCATCTCGTGGGTCTGCTCTATCAGCATCCCCATTTCCGAGGGAAAGAAACTGAGGCTCAGAACTTAAGGCACTAGTCCCAAGTCTCATCTGCTAGCGGCAGAACCAGGATTTAAGCTCAGGGCTTCCCTGTTCTGTAGCGCTGGGGAAGGAGGGCTGCCTGGCATCTCCATGGGAATAATCTGAGTCTTCATGGAAAAGGGGAAGGAACGAAAAGGGAAGGGGAAGGGAGCAGGGAGCACAAAGAAAGCCCAGACAGTGGCGAGAGAGGCTGTTTCCTAGAAACCTTGGAGCCTGTCAGCCTCTTGGGATTCAAGGGGCACCAGACATGTGGATGCCTCAAAGGGCCAAATCCAGGGACATACTGGTAGCTCATGAATGAGTAGTTCTGATGACTCAGGGATGTCTGCTCTATGATATGGCTCCATTCATCATCTCTGTTTCCTCCAAATGAAAAATAAAGACACTAACCCCTAATTTGATAACTATTCAAGAGGGGATACTCCTCATTCACAACTAAAGGACCGAAATATTTCATTCAAAATCATAGCTAAAGAAAAAATATACTGCTAAAGAAAGATGAGCATTTCCATAACAGATAGTTCAAGAGCTAGAAAAAGGTTAAATTTATTTTAATTTTTTTTTTTTCAGTACTTTGAATATATCATTCCACTCCCTTCTGGCCTATAAAGTTTCTGCTGAAAAATCAGCTTATGGTCTTATGGGGTTTCCCTTGTATGTAATTGCTTTCTTTTCTCTTGCTGCTTTTAAAACTTTATCACTACCTTTTGCCATTTTAATTATTATGTCTCTTGGTGTGGACCTCCTTGGTTGATTTTACTGGGGGCTCTCACTGCTTCCTGAGTCTATTTCCTTCTACAGATTAGGGAAGTTTCCAGCTATTATTTCCTCAAATAAATTTTCTCTCTCTTCTCCTTCTGGGATCTCTATAATGTGAATGCTATTATGCTTGATGGTGTTGCTGAGTTCCCTTAACCTATCCTTCTTTTTTATCATTCTTTTATCTTTTTCCTGTTCTGTTTGGTTGCTTTCCATTACTCCCTCTTGCAGTTCAGGGATCAGTTCTTCTGCTTCCTCTCCTATTGATTCCCTCTAGTGTATCTTTAATTTTGGTTACTAAGTTCTTCATCTCTGTCTGATTGGTTCTTTGGTATATTTTCTGTCTCTTTGTTGAAGGTCTCGGTGAGATCCTCTACTCTTTTTTCAAGTCCTGTGAGTATCTTTACGACCATTACTTTGATTTCTCTATCAGGCATATTGCCTACCTCTGGTTGGTTCAGCTCTTTTGCTGTGATTTTGTGCTAGTTTTTCAGTTGGGACATAGTCCTCTGTCCCCTCATTTTGTCTAACTCTCTGTGTCTGTTTCTATGTGTTAGCAAAGTCAGCTACATCAAGGAGGTTAATTTTAAATGGATTTTGGATGTAAAGTGTCCTCTGAAGTTTCTCAGAATAAATACTTGATGTTTTTCTGAGCCATTGTCATCTCATAATGGGAAGGTAAGGGTTCTGGTAAAAGTAGGTAGCTTTCCTGAGTAGCCCTGAAGTTATAAGTGTTTTTATCAGGATTAAGAGATCAAAGCAAAACCCAAACCTAAAGGCTAAAATGAATTTCTAACCAGCACCAGAAATGCAACCCAACCCCCCTTTTTTTGGTGTTTCAGTGGGTGGTGGCAACAAGGGGTCTAACCAGCAGGTTGATCAGCTAAGCGTTATAATACACAGGTCAAGAGCTTAGAGGTTGACCAACTTGGGTGTGAACCCCAATAAGCAGTGATCTTCCCTCACCTGAGTGATTGCACCTCCCTGTCACTGTTACTGCTCTATGCAGGGGCTTCACTGTTGGGGGCCTCACATCTTAGAAAACTCCATGGACCACTGAGAGGGCAAAACCCCTTTCAAGCCAGAAACATTGGAGGAAATGTTGGTAATTTATATGGCAACTTTTACTCCCAAGTCAAAATCACCTGAGGACATTGCCTCAATTATTTCTGTAACCAACGCTTAGAACTCTTCTGCCCAAAAATGCCCCAAATGCCAGGAGAGGCTACCTCAGAGACCATGGCTTCAGCTCATCCTTGTCCACTGCCTGTTCTGCTGTGCCCACATGTGTTATAGGGATTTGAGCCAGCCCAGTGAGGTTTGTGATTGACTATCAATTGGAGACAACCAAGTTATTCCCCAGTACAAGACTCTGTACTCATGGGAAGCACTGGAAAACCTCTTCACAGGTGGGTGAATGCCAGCTCAGTCTCTGAAATGTGTGTGAGTTTAGCTCCTGCTCAGACCTGGGAAGCTGAGAACACACCTCCGATTTTGACCGTGAAATCTTCAGCCACCATGCAGTTCCGGGCAGCAAGGTCCCTGTGGACAAACTTGTTGGCGTTGAGGTATGCCATGCCGTCTGCAATCTCTCCAGCCATCTGGATCATCTTGCTTAGGCTTGGAGGTGCTAGGACTGGATTATTCTGTTGGAGATTAAAAAAAAAAAATTCACGTGAGAATTTAGGAGTGTCCCCCACCCTAATTCTTCCAGGGTGTGCAAATCCATCTTTGTTCAATCTGAGCACCACAGGTCAGTCTGCTAAGAAACAGGACTTGCTCAGAAGGAACATATTATTATGGAGACCATAGCATCTGCTTCGTGGTAAAGTCATGCGCTTGCCCGCTGACCACATCACACAGAGTTGCAGAGAGAAACGCTAATTAGCACAACTTGGGACCAGCATTTTCTATTTTGGGTAGGGCAAAAATTATTTAAAGTGAAACTAACAATTTCAGATATTAAGATTTCTTGATTACTCAAGTTTTTATCAGTTTATATGTTCCTTTTCTGTCTATAATCAAAGTGCAGGTGAAAGGAGCGAGAGAATATTACAAAGGCTGTGTGGAAATAAGTAAATGTGTTTCCCAAATGGACACTGTATGCTTTATTTCCCATGTGAGCATCGTTATCAAGTATCTGATCTTTTTCTTTCTCTTTAACTTTCATCTAAAGTACAAAAGTATCAGGACTAACATTTTCACTTCACAACGTGGCACTCCTTGGGTTGTTGTTTTCTGTGGGCACCAAGGAAAACAGGCACTCGCCAATTAATTTAAGTCCAGATGAAGCATATTCTGGAGGGGGATCAATGTAAAACGGGGACACGTAACATGATAAGCATTTCCTCTTTGTAGAGGAGGCTTTGGAATTAAAGAGAAATACTTCAGAATAATAAAAAATCCATTTAGAAAAAAGCTTATATAAAACATGTGCCCAAATCTCTCCATCCTAAAAAAATAAAAAAATACAGAGCAAATCAGCCCGCCACAGTTTAGATACTAACCACCTCTTGCTTGTGCTGTGCGATAGAGTTTACCTCAGTTTCCCTGACTACAGAGCATCTGTTACAACACTGCAAAGCCATATTACTCTGACAGGTCCCAAAGCGCCACCTTCCCGGCTCAAACCCTGGGTGCCATGGGAAGAGCATGCCTGGGTGGGGTCACTGCCGGAAGCATGAGCTGGGACCACACATGGAAAGTGCCTGCCAGTGCCTGGCCAGGGTCTGTGCTCAGTGGATGTTGGCTTTGCCCAGAGATGTGCTGGTTTCTGCTGAAAGCTGCCTTCTAGAAGCAGTACAACAACCCTCCAAAGCGCTTGTGGGGTAGTTCCCTACACATGGCGTATGTTTACATTCTGAAGAGACTATCAAGACAGTCTCTGGTGGTTTAAAATACTTATCACGGAGTTTCCTGGGAGAAGTGACATAATGTCCCCAAGGGTAAGCCCAAACCAGCACTTTCTTTTTACATGGGAGTCTCCTTTAGACAAGCTTTTCTGGCTCAGGACCCACCGTTGCCTTTTAAGCTTTCTGGGGCTTTAGATGTGCATGGTATGCTAGGAAATCTGCAGGTGAACTGTTAAGTTGATGCTCATAATACTTAAGCTGTGGAGTATTAAGTATATGTGTTTACTGGAAGTGGTCATTTATGGGCGCCTGGGTGGTTCAGCCGGTGAAGCGTCTGACTTCAGTTCAGGTCATGATCTCACGGTTCGTGAGTTTGAGCCCCGCATCGGGCTGTGTGCTGACAGCTCAGAGCCTGGAGCCTGCTTTGGATTCTGTGTCTCCCTCTCTCTCTCTGCCCCTCCCCTGCTTGCACCCTGTCTCTCTCTCTCCCTCAAAAATACACATTAAAAATTTTAAGAAAAAAGAAGTGGTCATTCATAGTTAACATGAAGGATAGAATCAATAAAAGGAATCTGATTATACATATTGGAAGAGAGGGCTGACATTTGATCAGTTCATGGTGCCACAGTGCCATTCTTTCAGGCGTTTCAGAGAGCGGAAATCTTTAATCTGCTTCGAGCTACTGAAGGCATGTATACACAAACACCCACATTTAGCAAAGTAAATGAGCAAATCTTAACTTGGGGAGAAGATGCCAAATAGAGTATAATGAATCTGCAGGACAAGCATACATATTTTTATCCTTGACCTGAGTTAGAACAAGTTTAAATCTGACACATCTAAAAGTGAATTTGAGATCTGGAAAAGGGACTCTCAGAAACCTTCTTGTCCAACCATCTTATTTTACACACGAGGACACTGAGGTGCGGAGGCCCGAAGCAGCTGCCTGAGGACGGCAGACAGCTTGCAGCAGAGCCGGGACGGAGACTACGTGTTTCCAAATGTTTATTCTGTGCCTGAAATCGGGGATGCAGGGAATGAGCGTTTCATACTTTTCAGATGTCTGCATGAATCTGATAAGAAATACACTGCCGTGTCTTGAGCCACCTATCTGATGAAGCTTTTCTCCCTCATGCTGGCTTGTGTATTACAGAAGTGAGGCAGTTTACGATCCAGGGGACCTGGGGAGGCACACTGTAGAGCAGAGGGTGGGTGTGTGTTGTAAATCATCTTGCTCAGGGCCCCGGGCCACACTTGGCCTCGTGACCCTCAGAGAACCACAAGGACAATCATCTGCTGTGAATGGAGGAAGCCACGTGCGAACAGGTGCTCAGAACTAAAATTTAAGGAACAACTACTTGGGAGATAATTAAGTTGTAGATGAAAAGAAAACCAAAGATTAGACTCAAACAGGGAAAGGCTGTAGAGATTCAAAAGGGAAGTATTCTGGGAATACAAGCAGATGCAAAGCCTGCTCAACACAGAGCAAAGTCAGGGTGAAAGTGAGGCCTTCAGACCCACTGAGGGGGCCGAATGAAAGGCAGATGTTGCTGGTATTATTTGTAAGTATTTATCTACCAGTTTATTCCTAGAGTGACTCACTTGGAGTCATGCTTCCATATGCTAAAAAGCTGCCTTGTGGGTTCATGCCACAGACGGGGAGACACCACAGTGACTAATGAAAAATTGCAGAGGACTTCAGCAGATTTACAAGTTGAAGCTCATAACACAAATTGGTCTTTTTTACTAGACTAAGCAGACACTGTGCAGCCGAGGTGATTATCATTCTGCCTCAGGATCAAGCCTGACATGTGGATGCAGAGTTCGAGAAAACAGGGCCTCCCGGTCTCAAAGGCTCAGACTGTTGACAGCCTGGGGGAAGGGACGTGTGTGGGGAGGGGGCTCATGAATAAGGGGGCATCTATGTGTACAGAGCCAGGTGGGAAACCACACCATCAACAAGAATCACGTCAACCTAACATTGAACTCTGACAGGCGTTTACTGAAAGACTGCCTGCCACAAACACGGACCCTGAACTGGCAGCGCTCGGAGCCTGGGAGGAAAAGCTGAACACGATGGGGTGGAAGGGGAATCCACTCGGAGGACCATAGAAGAGAGAGTTGGTGCTAGGGGAGCAGTCATGGAGGGTTCCTGCCTTCCGGGCAGGGGAGCAGGGAAGGCTTCAGGGAGGAAGCTGTGCAGACGCAGGGAGAAGTCAGGGAGCACCTGCGGCAGAGGAGGGACCTAGAGGGGGGCGGAATGCAGAACAGGAGCACAGAGGGGTTAAGTAGAAGGGTATCTGAGAAATGGCAAGGGGCTCCCACAAAATCTTGAGGTCTCTCTCTAGTCGGGGACATCTTTCATACAAAGAACCTGTAACCAAGCATGCAGCAAGAAACATTCAATGTTGAAAAGTAAGCAGGTTTAGGGGCGCCTGGGTGGCTCAGTCAGTTAAGCGGCCGACTTCAGCTCAGGTCACGATCTCGCGGTCCGTGAGTTCGAGCCCCGCGTCGGGCTCTGGGCTGATGGCTCAGAGCCTGGAGCCTGCTTCCAATTCTGTGTCTCCCTCTCTCTCTGCCCCTCCCCCGTTCATGCTCTGTCTCTCTCTGTCTCAAAAAAATAAATAAACGTTAAAAAAAAAAAAAAAAAGGAAAAAAGAAAAGTAAGCAGGTTTAAAGACACAGGGGTGCCTGGTGGCTCCGTTGGTTGGGTATCTGACTTTGGCTCACGTCATGATCTCACGGTTTGCGAGTTTGACCCCGGGTCGGGCTCTGTGCTGACAGCTTGGAGCCGGAAGCCTGCTTCCCGTTCTGTGTCTCCCCTTCTCTCTGCCCCTCCCCGGCTCACACTCAAAAAAATTTCTTAAAAATAAAAAAATAAACACACAATATCTTCTGGGGGGGGGGGTGTGGTGGGAAGGTGCTAAAGAAAGAACAGGTAACGTATGAAGTCCATGAAAACCAAAACTGACCTCTATTTCTGGCCTCAGAGACCTGAGATAACTTTTGAGATCGCCCCGCGTCATCAGTTCCATGATGACCAGCGTCGGCTGGCCCTGGGACACCACGCCCAGCAACCGCACCTGGGAGGAATGACAGAGAGAAGGACTCAGAGGGTGAGGGTTGCCCGTGACAGTCCCCATCCAGGCTGCTAGAATAGTCTGTGACCTGCAGAGCCCAGATGTGCAGGCCACAGGGCCCCCACTAGCCGGGGTCTACACCACAGCCAGAGCTGCTAGTGCACAGGTGTCTAAGGGCCAACAGTGAGGTGACGGGGAACTCCGGAAGGCGGGGCGAGACACCAAACCCCCAAGTGATGCCACTGACACTCTGGGGGGCCCCACTGAGGTGTTCTCCCTGCGTCAGTTTCTGGCTTCTCAGGGCATTCTCTTACCACATGGTGACAATTGAACTCCTTCATCACTGAAGCCTCGTTGAGAAATTCAATCCTTTCACGCATGCTCGCGGCCTCGTTCACCGTTTTGATGGCCACCCTGGTTTCGGGCTCATCTTTAACCACGCCTTTGGCAACTCCTTCGTAGACCATCCCAAACGAGCCCTGCCCCAGCTCTCGGCTCATGGTGATTTTCTCCCGAGCAACCTCCCACTCATCAGGTACATACACTGGAGAAGAAGAAATCAGAACCGAAACAGGTAAGGCAGGGAGCCCCTGGGCAGAAGGTGCTTTTGGGGAAACCAGAATACAAGATGCCACTTCCTGAAGTCCACAGAGAACATCAGGAAACAGTGACACGGCTTGTCCTGAAATCTTTGCAAGACAGCTACACGGTCACACACTGGTATTTCAAGTCTTTAAGGATTCTGAGATAATTTTAGGATACTAACAGCACACAAGAACCACAAAGGAATCCAATTTGAGATGCGCTAAGTATAGAATTCACAACAGGCTTCAAAGACTTAGTACGAAAAAAAAATCACGCAAATATTTCAATAGTTTTTAGACTGACTACCTATTTAAATTGATAATACTTTGGACATACCGGGTTAAATAACGTGTATCGTGAACACTTTTTCACCTCTTTTTTTAATGTTTTTTTCATGTTATAGAGAGAGCGAGCGTGAGTGGGGAAGGGGCAGAGAGAGAGGGAGGACAGAGGATCTGAAGTGGGCTCTTCACTGACAGCAGTGAGCCTGATGTGGGGCTTGAACTCACGGATTGTGAGATCGTGACCTAAGTGAAGTGGGATTTCAATTGACTGAGCCACGGCAGGTGCCCCTCACCTGTTTCTTTTATACTTTTTTAAACGTGGTTATTAGAAAAACTTGTGGTTACATATGGGACTGGCCTTCTATTTCTATTGGTAGCACTATTCTAGTTTAGACAAGTGTCTCCAGCCTCACTGAAGCCCCTGGGGTGTCTATATAGGAACAGAAGCTGCTGAACTCTGGCACCAAGGACCATCAGTGGTGAGCAAGGTGGAGGGACAGCTGATGAGCACAGGGGTCTCCCCAGGGCCCTGGCCTGAGTTCCATGAACTCAGGGACCGCCCACAACTGGGTTGAGGGGCTGGGAGGTGGGACATGGTAAGACAGAGCCTGAACATGACTTCTCCAGCCAAGGCTTTCAGTCAATCTGGTTTAAGAAAACAAAGAAGTAATTCCAGGCAGGCAGGAAGGAGAAAGAAAGAGGAAAAGGGAGAAGGGAGGTAAGAAAGAAAAGAAAACAATACAGAGGATCCATCCCACAACTCAGATGGGCAGAATGAAAATGAAAAAGAAAAAGAAAACTGTGACCTGTTCCATTACCTCCCTAAGAAATTTCAGTTATAAGGACATCCTTCTAATGCTGTGTGTGCTTCTGTCCTTGCCAGAGAGGGGGATTCCCAGCAGGCTCCACTGTATACCAGGAAGGGGTCCCGGCTCAGAAATGCAGGACTGGGGAGCTGCGATGGCATCTGTGTTTGCTTGTATGCTTTTGGACGTTAACCTTGCTCTTACGGCTGGATGTGGGAGAAGCAGTGGCTGGCAGCTGTATTCCAACACCACTGGGTCTCCTGTACTTTTATGCCTGGAAGGAAAGACGTCTATAAATTAGGCCCAGGAGATCCCACCAACTTACGCCACTGAGGAGTGTCCAATATGGCCTATGTTCATCAATCTAGAATTTTCTCTCATATGCACTTTTGTATTTCCCATTACATATGTAGTTTAGGAATTTCGTAAACGGGAGTCTACCTTCTATGTGGCTTAGATGTTATACGGCCCCTAAGAAGAGGCTGAGGCTTGCTTAGGAGAGAAAGTATGTAAGACAAGCCAGTAGATAAGACTCTTCACGATACCCCTCAGAAAGTATAAAGAGAAACCGCCTGTATCCGTTTATCTCCGAAAATCCGGGCTTGCTTTTAATCAGAATTAACTCTGTAGCACACCATAAAACACGGAGTTAAAACCAATCCCATTCCTTCCTTGGGAGGTCCCTGAAGTCAATACTTGCAATCTCTTTCTCTAAATTCAACCCAGCAGCTCTGACTCGAGCCAGCAGGTCCTAAGCCCCGCCAGCCGGCAACGGGTTATGTGCACAATGTTATCAGCACTTCCCTAGAGGGGATTTTCGGTATATTCTGGAGAATGGTGACGTGCAGAATAGCTTCTGGAGAAAGAAGTTTTTAAAGCATTTTCGAACTGCAATGTCATTTTGTCGCCCCTCGAGGAGACTAGCTATAAGGTGCTTGTCAAATGGCCGAATAAATTAAGTTCAAATGAGGTGACCGTGTTCCTACCTGTTGTTGGCCTGGGTGACAGTGCGTTGGGTTTTTATTTTATTTTTAAAGGCGAATCAAGGCATATTATGAAAGTAGTTCTGGAAAGATATAAAATTTGCATTCAAATCACCCTTAGAGTCTGATATTATTGTATTAATGCTCTTTCTAAGCTTCCTGGACACTTCATAGTCAAAATGACAAAATGCCAGTCTTCTGTGCTTTATTTCAAAGCAGAGCAAATTCTCTGGAATAGCCTTATTCCACCTCTACAGAGAAGGAAAGTGGCCTTGCATTTCCCTCATAAATTCCATTAAGTGTGTGATGACTCCTTACCTTATCTGACTTAAAAAAAAAAAAAAGCTATTAATTATATAAGCAATGCATAAAAATCTTTTTGCTTTTTTTTTTTAATAAAGAAAAAGATACTTTCCACAAGTAACTACTATTTTAAATTTGGTGTGTATCCTTCCAGAATGTTCTCTATGTCTTATATACATACATACATTACATAAAGGAGTATAGAAATATGTGTGTGTGTACATGTGTATGTATATGTACACACATACCTACATGCCTATTAAAAGTACAGCTTTGTGGGGCACCTGGCTGGCTTAGTTGTTTAGGCGTCCCACTCTTGATTTCGGCTCAGGTCACAATCTCACAGTTCACGGGGTCAAGCCCTGCATCAGGCTCTGTGCTGACAGTGTGGAGCCTGCTTGAGATTCTCTCTCCCTCTCTCTCTCTGCCCCTCCTCTGTTCGTTCTTTCTCAAAATAAAAATAAAATAAAGACATTAAAAAATACAACTTTGTGAGACGTCTATAGAATCAGGAAGAATGTCCTTATTCTGCACTTGATTCCCATTCAGGGGAGGCTGCTGTTGATCGGCTTTGCTGTAAACAGAACTGAATTAGAAATTATTAGAGAAATCATAACAAAACTTTACACATTTATACAGTGCTTTTAAAGCGTCAGTGTGTTTTCTTATGTTTTCCATTTACTCAGGGTAATCGATCAGAATAATCACAACTCCATTTCACACGTTCTACACACCAACTTTCACTTCACCTGAAGCAAGAAGGAGGCACACACTGTTTCTAAACACACCTCCCTGAATTCATGTACTCATTGGCTTATCTGGTGGACCCAAGCCAGCTCCTCCTGTGGGTCAGCTTCCCTGCGGTCGACAAGATGCCAGAGACCATGTCATCCTGACTTCTCAACCACCTAGTTATGCACATGTGTCCTCTGAACCTCAGCGCCTCACCTACAGACAGGCGGGCATAAGAAAAGCCACCTTACCGGGACACAGGGATCAAAGGGAACAGCGTTCGTAAAAGCCCCCGGCAAGTGCCGGTATCACTAGACCCCAGGACCAGTGCCCGGCCTGGACTTACTTATAAAGGTTTGGATTCAAGCACAATAGGGAGAAGAGACAGTAAATAAGGAAAAAACGAAATAACCATCGAATAGAACCCAACTGCCAAGTCAGACCTCAGTCACTTAACTAAATGGACCTCATGAGTTATTACCCAAGGGTATGTGAATGGGCCGTGAGGGTATAAGTCATAGAAGCCCGGTCAGGAGGGAATGAGCAGAAAAACTCCAAGACAGAAAAATGCAGAGAAGCCATGAGTGATCAAAGACCATCATAGCGATACGAAACTCAGGCTGAAACAGGTTTAAAGGAACTATTTGGTCAGCTGTAGCGTATCCTCTGACTAGATGTCAACAATTAAACAACTTTTGTCATCCTAGCATAAAATCTCAGGCAATTAAGTAAATTGACAACTGTGGGGACCAGTTGTCTCTGAAGACTGTTTTTCTTTGGGGGCATTCCATACAGTCCCAGAATTTTCGACATATTCAGTGAACTGCTAAAAACTTTGATTTAAAAGAGAAAGGGGGCGGGGCACCTGGGTGACTCAGTCCAGTAAGCGTCTGACTTTGGCTCAGGTCACGATCTCACGGTTTGTGAGTTCAAGCCCTGCGATGAGCTCTGCGCTGACAGCTCAGAGCCTGCTTGGGATTCTCTCTCTCTCTCTCTCTCTCTCTCTCTCTCCCCCCCTCCCTCTGCCCCTCCCCTACTCGCTCTTTCTCTCTCTCTCAAAATAAATTAACTTAAAAAAAATAATAAAAATTTAAAGAAAGTGTTAATGACGACGTATTTGAAGCCAAAGTTACGTCAAATGACGCAAACCTCTTCTCCCTAAATTAGCCGCACTCCTGAAAGCTCCCCAGTCTGGGACCTGACTGGGTCCAGGCAGTGCCCGGAGCTTAGCTGCTTACCATCTGCGGCACTGAAGTACTCTGGGTTCACCGAAGCATACAGCACTCCATTCCCCAGTCTGCTGTTATTTCTGTAAGAAGGAAAAAATTCAGGTTAAAAAAAACCCGACGTGCACACATCTCATCTTTGCTCTATCAGCTTTATTTATCCTGTTTTAAGTATCAGGAGGAAGGGAGCAAGGGGCACCTACTGCCTGCAGACCCTCACCTACACTCCCCCATCTGCCTGGAGCCGAAGACATCTGCTAACAGGGCTCTGGGCTTCCTCAGTGGTCTTGGATGAAAGCCTCGTAAGAAACATTTGTTTCTTGGGGCACCCGGGTGGCTCTGTCGATTGGGCGTCTGACTTTGGCTCAGGGTCATGATCTCATGGTTCGTGAGTTCAAGCCCCACCTCTGGTTCTGCTCTGTCCACACAGAGCCCACTTCAGATCCTCTGTCTGCCCTCCTCTCTCTGCCACTCCCCTACTTTCGCTCTCCCCCAAATTAAGAAAAAAACAAAAAACCAAAAACAAACAACTGTTTCTTTACTTCATTGGAAATTGAAAGGTCTACTGGATAGAAAAGGCTGGGACACTGGGTTTGGAAAATCTCTGCATAAGCAGCGGTATCTGAGGGTGCAACCAGCAAGGGGACAAACCCTACCGGCCCGAGATATATTTTCTGTTGTCACTGACTCGTTAGGAAACGTTCCCTTTTCCTGTGAAGAGCACTGATTGGAAAATCAGGTTTCCCGACCCATGGGGTATTTCCTCAAAATCCTCAAATCGCGTACCTGAACTCAGGTTCAAATCATCAGAGCGCACAGCCACAAAAAGTGTCTGAGCTTTTCCCGGAGGCTCTCACCTTTTTCTGTGGAAGACGTACAACATGATAACCAGTCCCCCCACTATCAGCAGGACGGCAACAGGCAGAGCGATGATCAGGTGGATGAAATTTTCATATGTTACTGCCGAGACAAGGGAAATGATAAAATATCACTGGGTGAACAAGCTGGTCCTCTTTTTTTTTTTTTTTAAGCTGGAAATATGAAAAAAAAAAATCCCCCAAAATTCCTTGACTGCCCTATCACAAACTAGGAATTCTGAAGGTAAATGGTATTGGATAGGACACAGCAAAAACCCCGGAGTTATCTGGGGGGCAGTGGGGGTGGAGATAAAGTAAGTGTGTACTGAGGAGTATAGTCATTTTTGAAGTACAGTGTATTCCCGGGGCACCCGGGTGTTGAGCTCAAGTGGTTAAGCGTCTGACTTTGGCTCAGGTCATGATCTCATGGTTTGTGAGTTTGAAGCTCCACATCAGGCTCTCTGCTGTCAGTACAGAGCCTGCTTCAGATCTTCTGTCCCCCTCTCTCTGCCCTTCCCCCACTCATGTGCTATCTTTCGACTAAAAATAAGTAAATATTTTTTTAAAAAGTACAGTGTATTCTGAAATAATAGTTCAAATGGTGGGCTCAAGTGAAATAATATTTGTATGCAATTCAATGACTGTTAATGTATACATACATATACGTATACATACATATATATATAAATAAATTTGCTAAAATAAAATGAATAGAGTTTTACATAAATAGTGCTCAAGTGGTACTGATGCTTGTTTTTATTTAAGAAGAATTTTTTTTAATGTTTATTTTTGAGAGAGAGAGAGAGAGAGAGAGAGAGAGAGAGAGAGAGAGAATGCAAGCCGGGGAGGGGCACAGAGAGAAAGACACAGAATCCGAAGCAGGCTCCAGGTTCTGAGCTGTCAGTACACAGCCCGATGTGGGGCTTGAACCCACGAACTATAAGATCATGACCTGAACTGAAGTCGGATGCTTAACCAACTGAGCCACCCAGGTGCCCCCTTTTTTTCCCCTAAGATAATTTTTTCAAATGTTTATTTATTTTGAGAGAAAGAGACAGAGAAAGTGCGTGTGTGTGAGCAGGAGGGGGGTAGAGAGAAAGGGAGAGACAGAATCCCAGGCAGGCTCCTCACTGTCAGTGCAGAGACCAACTCGGGGCTGGCTCCCATGAACTGTGAGATCATGACCTGAGCTGAAGTCAAGAGTCAGACATTTGACTGAGCCACCTGGGTGCCTTGAACTTTACCTGTTAAGACAGTTTCACAGACAATTAAAAAGAAAACAAAAAACAAAACAAAAAACCCCCCCAAAAACCACAACTAACTCGATGGCACCCCTTGCCGAAATTGCTCTGAATTCTCCCTAAATGTTTGGGTCTAATTACAAGCTTGACCGAAACACCTGCTCCCCACTGTCACCAGCCCTCATATGACAGGAGCCAGGCTGGACACTGGGGATGCTGACGCATGCTCTGGAAGATTCTCCTGGATGCGGGAGATGAGTGTGTCCACAGGTAGCACAAGAGCCGAAAAAAGTGGGCTACACACACTGCAGGGATGCAGAGAGGAAGGGAGAGGCGAGAAGGGAGCCAGGGGAAGCCTTCCAAGTGCAGAGGAACGGCTGGAAAGGATACTGGAGACTGGTTTCCAAGGGGCCTGTTCAAGCTGAGCAGTTTGAACCTCATTCTGCAGACGAAAGGCAGCCAGTGTGAGCTCTCAGGCCCCGCAGTGAACCGATCAGATGTGCGTCTGGAGAGATGGCTGTGCGTGAGGCCAGCCTGCAGCGGGCTGGCAGCATGGAGGAGGCACTGCGGGTCCTGGAGGGGCTGGGCCAGGGGGCAGGGACCTTGGTTTGTGCTGCGTTATCTAGCCCAGACCTCACAAAGAGACCACTGGTCCTTTTCTATAGAAGAAGACTCCCAGAGGTGACCTGAACTCCCCAAGGGTCACACAGGGAGCAGGTAAGCCATGGTCCTGGGATTGGGAGGGTACACGCTTCCTGTACCCACAGCTCAGAGCTGCCCCAAAAAGCAAGCACCTGAAGTGGTGGCAACGGGGGTTGGATTTCAGTCGCACACGAGAGGCTAAATCAGTGTGACAGGGGGCGGGGGGTGGGGGTTGCTGAATGAGAAGTGGGTGGCTGGGGAGAAAGAAAAGGTGGGGAATGGCTGTAACGGTCCAGGCTTGGGTGGGGCATGGATTATGGTGCCACTCACTGACCTTGGGAACAGAGGCCAGAGAGATACTCTGAGGGTAGCAGCTGTGATTTTGGTTTGAGTTTGAGGTACGCGGGCAGGGGAGGGGCAGACAGAGAGGGAGACACAGAACCCGAAGCAGGCTCCAGGCTCTGAGCTGTCAGCACAGAGCCTGACGCGGGGCTTGAACTCACAACAGTGAGACCATGACCTGAGCCAAAGTTGGATGCTTAACTGACTGAGCCACCCAGGAGCCCCAAGCTATTGTGCTTTTAAAATTAAAGACATTTTGGGGGCATCTGGGTGGCTCAGTCGGGTGAGTGTCCGACTCTTGATTTCAGCTCATGATCCCGAGGTCATGGAATTGAGCCTGGTGTTGGGCTCTGCGCTGAGCATGGAGCCTGCTTAAGATTCTCTCTCTCTCTCTGCCCCCCTCCCCCTGCTCATGCTCTCTCTAAAATAAAAAAAAAGTTAAAGACATTTTTTATCAGATAGCTCTCAGAAATGGATTCAGTCTCCTGCATTTTCCAATTCTTGAAAATACTCTCAAGTTATCACTGCCTTTGGGAAGCCAGTAGGGTTTTAGTTTTTCTTCCTGAGGACTATTTCTTATATTTGTATCACTGATACTACCGGTCAGGCTGTACCGTGTTCTTTCTGAGTCCCACATTTCAACGGGGACGTGGACAAACGGGAACACAGCCAGAGAAGAACAAAATGATTAGACGGGTAGAAAATTGGTCTCTGAGACTGGGGCTACAAGAAAGGGCCAAAAGACCAGAGATTATTTAGTCTGGAGAAGAAAAGTCTGGAGAGTAATTTAATAGTTTTCAAGCACATGAAGGGCTCCTTAAAGGACAGCAGTTGCCAGAAAGCCTTTTTGTAAACCTTCTGTCTCCTCTGAGGATTAAACAGGAGGAAGAGACACTGCACTAGGACAGGAGAGTCTTGTCTGACATGAGGACAAACCTCCCAGCAGCAAAGCAGGCATGCAGATTTAATTTTCCTGCAGTAGATGTCAACTTCTGCTGGAAAGAGTCCATCAGAGGGACTCCTGGTTTCCAGTGGGAACCTAGCACTCACAGGGTTAAAGATGGGGTAGCCATGGCACAGAGGGCCTCGACTTCTCTGAAGGTAAGTCAGAGCTGCTATTTCAAAGGTCGTAGCCTGATGCTCGACCGACCCCTAAACCGAGGCTCTTGTTCCTAAGGGATGAGGAGAGGGGAGGGGAGAAGAGGAAGCTAGATGCTACTCTAGACAGAACTATGGTGAAGGTTCTAGCACTGGACCGGGTGGCACAGGCACACTGGTAAGAGCAGGGTAAGTGGACCCCATGGGGAGTTCAGACTACTTTAGTTGATGGAATAACCTGCCTCAGCTGTTTACCCCTAAAACTTGAACTCAGGCACAGGGCCAGGCTCATAAAAATGCTACCTTGAGGTCTGCAGTTCTATTCACTCCATTCTTCTTCTGATATTTGTACTATTAGGATTTTCAAATACCTGTCTTTGGCTATTAGGCACTAACCAGGTGGACTGCCGGAATGGCTGAAGTCCAGAACTTAAAAACTCGGGGCGCCTGAGTGGCGTCCAACTTTGGCTCAGGTCATGATCTCATGGCTTATAAGTTCAAGCCCCGCATGGGGCTCTGTGCTGACAGCTCAGAGCCCAGAACCTATTTTAGATTCTGTGTCTCCCTCTCTCTCTGCCTGTCTTCCGCTCGCCCTCTGTCTGTCAAAAATAAATAAAACATTAAAAAATTAAAAAAAAATAAAAATAAAAACCTCAGACAGCAAATCAGGGCAGCACAGAGGTGGATACTAGGAGGGACCAGGGAGGTGGGGACCATCCACTGGACCCAAAAGTAGCACCAGTAAGCAAGGTGGGTCTGTGCTTCCATGTGGGGCAGTAAGGAGCAGTGTTATGCCAAATTTGACCCCAATAACTGAACGTGAAATAATCTTAAAAAAAAACCGGGTTCCTAATTAGAAAGAGAAACTCAATATGGAAATGATAAGGAATATTTATGTCACCACAGAAAATACTGCATTTTCTTGGCGAACCAACCATAGGGCCCTTGGTGTACCTACACATTTTACAAAACTCAGTTTTAAAATCTGAAATCCTTGTCTAGAACGGCCTTCTAAGAATTCTGTCTTGTCAACGGTTTGAGCATAAAATCACAACATGGCCCAGTCTGGGTGCCAGCCGGCGAACACTGGGCACATTCTGCATGTGTTTGTGCTTTCAAAGTACATCTGTAGTTTACTGGCAGGCAGGGAAGGGGACAAGGCCTGTGATGCTACCACAAGGACTCCTCTCCTGAACAGGCTGGCCTGGAGGCCCCCAGATTTCTGTCACCCTTTAGGATTCGAAGTCCTGAATCTGAGACCTAACTAGCAGCCCTAACTGGACAAGGGGCAGAATGGTCAACTCAGCACTTTGTAAAAATGCTTTGGACATTAAACACGTTGGAAGCAAAGGCCCCCTCAAAAGGCCTCCCTGGAAAGGGGCTCTGACCCTCTCCCTGCCCCACAAGAGAGGTAGGAACCCTCAACAGCGGCGGCAGCCCAGCTGGAGCTCCCAAACGAGTTGCTGGCAGAAGCACGACCCTTCTGAGATGTGCCCAACTCGGCTCCAACATGGAATCAGAAAGTCAGAGGGCCCGACAGCCCAGGCTTCCCTGGTCCCGGCCCAGCCTGCTTTTGGGGTTCCCAGCTACTCCCTCCGCAAGCCTTACTTTTGGCGGGGACGTAGAAGAACACAGGATCCGTCCACGACCCATTTCCAGAGAGAGAGGTGGCCTGGATCCGGGCCGTATAGTTCCCCGGGTTGAGCCGGTTAAGCTTGGCGCCTCCATACTTCCGGTACTCCTGTCTGGATACACATTCCCGCTGATCCTGGGGGAAAAAAACATAGGTGCCAACTCCCCACGAGCACGTGAGAAATGGGTGCCTCTTGCTACCCAGTGTCTCACATCCCACCCAACAGTGATCCCGATGTGCAAGAACAGGAAAGGAACCCAGTGTTGAATGGCCGTCTTCCAGTGACCATACACACACCCAAGTTCTAAACGAACTTTTCTTTCTTTCTTTCTTTGTAATCAAAAAGAGCTGCAGAAAGATTAAGGGTTACTGAAACCAATCTATTCTGTGCCAGAAGATCGCTTTCTGCAAGGGGGATAGTTTCTTAAGGGCGAAAACAAGCCCACCTCCTCGCATATTCTGAGTGCTCTGGGCAGAGTGCGGGGCAGCAGAAAGACCTAAATCCTCGCTGACTTGTCTCTGTGGGTTATGGGGTTAAGTCCTTGGCTAACCAGGAGGCGACCTGTGCCATCGACTGGAATGGAAGCATCGACTGGAATGGACCGCAGGTACAGACCACCGCCCCACGCTTACCTCGATTTGTGATCCATATTTTATTTCATACATTAGAATCAGTCCATTGGGATTCTCAGGTTCCGGCCACTTTAAAAAGATGGAGTTTTCAGGCCTTGACTCCCAGGTCACCGGCCCAGGAATGTCGTCTGCTCCTTCTGCACAACAATTTAAACAAGCGAGAAAGTCAGATTCGGGTACCCCTCGGTGGGGGTGGGGTGGAGGCTAACCTAAGAATCCCCTCCCCCCAGGCTGTGCCTGCAGGGCTGAGGGCGGTGGCCACACAGGTTCCTCCGAAGCTGGGTGCTCATACATCACACTGGGTTTGGAACCCAAGCAATCTAATGACCTGTGGGGCTCAAGATGCCACGGTCCCTTCCCTCCCCTCAGACTCCCCGCCCCCCAAAAAAAGCCTGCTATCTCGGGAGAAAGGAACCTATGCGATGCTGCAGAACAGAAGCAGCATCAAAAAGGCGCCTTGCACGCCTGGGTGGCTCAGTCGGTTAAGCGTCCGACTTCGGCTCAGGTCACGATCTCGCAGTATGTGAGTTGGAGCCCCGCGTTGGGCTCTGTGCTGACTGCTCAGAGCCTGGAGCCTGTTTCAGATTCTGTGTCTCCCTCTCTCTCTGACCCTCCCCCGTTCGTGCTCTGTCTCTCTCTGTCTCAAAAATAAATAAACGTTAAAAAAAAATATTAAAAAAAAAAAAAAAGCGCCTTGCAAGCAGAGGAGGCAGCAGCAAGCCTCCAGGCCGCGATGCGGAACCTTCCGAGTCTGCATCTGCACACGGCAAACACATCTTTTTTATGCGGGCATGAAGGACGGCCCGCAAGCCGGGCCTGTTGAGGAAGCCGCTGGGAAGCTCGTGCTGGGACCCAGCCCTCACAGCCACCATCAACTCGTCCAGCCGCCAGGGAAGGCTGGGCGTTTGCTCTCTTGCTAAAGCAGTAAGGCAAGTGGTGAGCAGGAGTCACTGCAAGTTACAGCTGGCGAGGGCTCTGAGAAATGAGCTGCTCTGGGGCTCTCCTGGAAGGGTGGGGAAACTGAGGCCAGGGAGGCTGACAGCTGCTTCGAGACGTGCTGCATGTGAGCCCCAGGACTGGGCCCCCCTGCTAGACTCCAGTACTTCTGGGCTCCTTCTACCACCTGCTGTCCTGGCAGGAAAGAGAACTGGGCAGTTCACCTCTCCTTTTTTAAGAAACTTATTTACCTATTTTGAGAGAGAAATGCAGAAAGAGAAAATCCCAAGCAGGCTCTGTACTGTCAGTGCAGAGCCGGACATGGGGCTCAATCTCATGAACTGTGAGATTAAGACCTGAGCCGAAATCAAGAGTCAGATGCGTAACTGACTGAGCCATCCAGGCGCCCCCTGTCCTTAAAGATGGATGGCAGTCTGAGTAACAGGCAGCTTCTAACTTCCAAGGGGAACACAAAGACCAAATAGGAGGACTAAAGGCTACTCCAGCGGTTGACCTTGAGAAGCGACAGTCACTCTGAGTCAAGGCAGTTAACTGATTCCACCGGACCCCAGAACTCAGGAGGGACCGCGCAAATTTCCCTGTGCACAGATGGGGAAAAGGGCCGCGGGAATGCACGAGGCACCAAGGGGGAGGAAGAGAGTTGACCCTGAAGGGAGCTCCCTGTTCCTGAGTACTTTGTATAGACAGGCTGGGATGGAGGCGATGTCATTAGGAGCAGACAGACTCCCTTCCCTGAGCTCCTGGTCTACCATGCTTGCCTACATGACCACCGTTCTTTAATGAGCAGGATGGAGACTAAGGGTCATCGCCCGGGGTGTTCGACTCTGTGTCCACAAAACACAGGCTTCTCCACTGGGCTGTGAGTGAGTCAGGAGCGGGGCGAGTCGGATCACACTGTACCTGCAGGCATGGTTCTTGCAAAGACAAAGTTGGAGGCGCTGCAGCCCAGCTTCTCAGCCTCGTGGTTACAGCTGTGGATGTCAATGCGGTACAAAGTGAAAGGCCGGAGGTTGGAGATCACAGTTCTCTCCTTGTTATCCACTCTGCTCTCAAAGAAAGGGTATTCTGTCTCGAGCTCTTCGGGGTCTGTGATATTATAGGTGTCTGCCACCGTGATGTTCCTGCTTCGGCTGGACATGGTGGTGTTGGTGACTTGTGTGACATCTCTCCGCTTCCTTTCAGGTCTGTCAGGAAGAGAGAAACTTGGCTGGTAAGTGCTTCTGCCTCTTTGGTCCTTTCTATGACTTGGGTTAGAGTACCGGAAAGAAAAGAAAAATCTTCACTTTGGATGAAAGGAACTATTCAGCCCCTTTGGATGAGAACCAACAAGTAATATGGGGATTTCCTCCGTTATTTATTTTGCTTTCTCTACTCTGCAAACCTCAGAATCGGCACACAAACTGCCCCCCTGGCTCCCAGAGTAGTGACTCAACTGTACCTAGAGGCAAACAAAGGTCTCAGCCATTCCTGGCTCTGCAGTATCCTGGCTGTTTCATCACAATGTCCATGTTCCTTGGTCCACAGACCTTATGGTTAAACATTAACAGTGACCAACTTGCTGGCCACACCAAGGTTTATTAGGGGGTGAGGTGGGAGGGGGCAGAGGGGGTTCAAAGGCCTGTGGTGGTAGCTTCGCCGGCTCCCTTTGACTGTGGAAATAAAGATACCAGGCAGCGAGCCCTTGCTTGGACCCCCTGACCCTTCCCTCTGGGGCTCCCGCTGAACCCCCCTTTCCTCTGAGACTCCATTGTCTCTATTTCTCACACTCCTGGAGGTCTTTCCAGCCTGGTTTTGCCTCCCACTCAGCAGTGACCTCCTATGGCCTCTCCAAGGCTCTGCTTTAACAGGGGCAGAGTCACCGCCATGGACTTGACTAGGGCTTAGAACAACAGCTACACAAAGCACAGGACAGCAAAAGACAAATCAAAAGAAAAGAATGTCTACACCCCAAAGGGCAGACAAACGGTCCAAGCAGCTGGCGTTGCAGGGTGGGGGGGGGGGTGGTATGAAAAAAATGGTTTTGGGCTCTCCCAAGAAACCTTAGTGTTTATTTTTGAGAAAGAGAGAGAGAGAGAGAGAGAGAGAGAGAGAGAGAGAGAGAGAGAAAGAGAGAGAAAGAGAGAGAGGGAGGGAGGGAGGGAGGGTCAGGCAGAGAGAGAGGGGGACACAGAATCTGAGGCAGGCTCCAGGCTCTGAGCTGTCAGCCAGAACAAAACACGGGGCTCATGAGCCACAAGATTATGCCCTGAGCTGAAGTGGGACGCTTAGCTGACTGAGCCACCCAGGCACCCCTCCCCCAAAAAGCCTTAAAAAGAAGCTCCTAGCGTTTACAGGAACCAACAGCAACAGAACATGAAAGTAAACACCCAGACAAGAAACAGCCACCCTCAGGTCAGCCACCGGAAACGGTGGGGAAGAGGGTGCTGTCCGTTCCATACGGAGGCTGTCAGCAGGCATCACTTATCCTGTGCACGGGCAAAGGGCGGGGAGCAAACAGAACAAATCTCATCTGGAAGAAAACTAAGAGTCCAAGGCAAGGAGAAAGAACAGAAGACAGGAATGCTCATCAGTTCTCATGTAGGGGAGAAAGCGGAAGGCCCACAGGGAGACAGGGCACCTGGGAAGCCATTCATGCTCTCACTGCCATGCAGCAGGCTTCCTGTGGGTCCTTATTTGCCATGAAGTGAAAAACTTGGAAAGGAAAAGCAGGGCGCTTGGGGAAAGGGCCTCTGGCTCCCCAGTCCGCCCGGCCCAAATGCCATCACCACTCTTGTGCAGTGACCCACTAGGCCCCACCCAAACACGAACTGTTCAACCCAGATAGACTCCTTCCGCCAGGCAGAGAACCGCGGGGTCAGGCCGTGTACTCATGGCCCCACTGCATTTACTTTCATAATACTGGGGGAGGAAAGATTAGGAAACGAGGCGGATAATCTCCTGTCCTCACAACCTGCATACCAGCCAACCTTCCTGGAACAGAAGCACACAAGAAACTACGTTAATTACTAGGGAGACCTTTTTTGAACCTACCAGAACTAACGTCCTACATTCTCTTCAAAACCAATGCAACACATAAAACCAACACAACACCCAATTACATCTGTAAGAAAGAAGTTGCCTGGGCTTAATCCACTGCAAATAATCCTGTGCCCAAACCCCTCCTGCAGCCCATCCCCATTTACCTGGGATTACACCATGAAGTTCAGTCAAGCTGATTTCTAAACACCACACTTTTGGAGACTGCAGAGCTCTTACTAATGGCACTAAGTTAGGGACTGGGGGAAGGGAGGCCACATGGGACATTATCAGGAAGACAAGGTATGGCACAAGCAGAATGGCATGCCCATGATTCTTTGTAAACAGCCACATTTCCAAATGGTGTGACCGACAGCATCACCGTCTGCTTTCCAAACCACTCCCACTCCATCACGTAACCTACTCCATTGGAAAATCTTTCACTCTTCAACACCTGCCAACGTTTACTACTGAAACCCAACTATGTGATTTAAAAAATGAAGGCAGGGGAGCCTGGGTGGCTCAGTTGGTTAAGCATCTGACTCTTGATCTCAGCTCAGGTTGTGATCTCGTGGTTCGTGGGTTCAAGCCTGGAGTCAGGCTCTGTGGTGATGGCACAGAGCCTGCTTGGGATTCTGTCTCTCCTTCTCTCTATCCCTCCCCTGATCATGTTCCCACTCTCTCTCAAAATAAATAAATAAACTTTAAAAAAAAAAATGAAGGCAGTGGTCAATAAAAGGCATTCACCACCGAATACTGACTCCAGAAAGCACTTTATAAACTCTATTGTCCATTCTACTTCAAACCTTCAAACCATACGGGACACACTGGACAATATGTAACATACTAAATCTAACTTGACTGGTTTTAGCACCCCCCCCACCCCCACCCAATAGATTGTTCTTAGAATGAATTAAAAGAAATAAAAATCATCTTTGGATAATTTAGTTCTAAAACAGAAAACCTTCCCTGATGATTCAGTCATTCTGCCACACAGACTATTCCTTCTACCCGAATTCTATTGCAAATTGTGTGGACATCAGATTTATGCCCTCGGGAGGAGGCATTAAAAAAAAAAATGAAGTTCTTATAAATTGGGGCTGCTCACCAAAAGCAAATATGGTATTTATATTCCTCCTATGAGAAGACAGACTAGCAGGTCAGAGTTGTCCTAGGAGAGAGAGAATGTCAGGGTGCAGGCATTCATCAGGGGGAATCCGGCACGGGAGAAACTTAGTTTTGAATTCAACAACACAAGCACGATGCATTAATCGTTTCTGTGTCAACCACAACTCTGCTTTCACATTGCCCGATCTTGTGTTTCACATCTAATGAGGGGGAAAAAAAAAAACTACTGCCTTGAAACTACAAACTGAAAGCTCGGGGCCCTTTAGCAAAACTTTCCCAAAGCCTGGACTCACAACCTGAGCTTCTGGCAGGTCAGTGGGACAGCAACATAGCCGATAGCTTTTGCTGGAGAATAAACAAGAGAACTCCTGCCCAGCCTGTTTGGGACACTCTCAATTCACCCTCTTCTGTGTCCACAGGAAGGGACACTAGCTGAGCCTCTGCTGGCATGGGGGAGATGGCCCATGTTGAGAGGCAATGTCACCAAGGGCAGGAACCCTGGTGTGTGGCAAGAGGGGGCCAGCTCCCAAATAGACTGTTAATTAATTAGGCTGCTGGAGAAGTCGCTAAGCCTGAATTCGAGTTTCTCATCTTTGAGCTCCTCAAACGTTCTTATTCTTGGAACTACGCGTGACATACAGACAACGTGGATTAGCACCTGAACCGCAGCCCCATAATCTACCAGGCAAATCGGAGCATCTGCAGCGGGGCGGGTCAAGAGGACCCACCGTGGGCTCTCACAACTCCCTAGAGGGCACAGGAGGGACAGACAGCCACTAAGCGACGAAGGGCTTCCTTCTGAAAAGGAAAGGATGCCTGCACTCTAAAAGGTCTTTATTTCATATTTTCATGATTTTTCAAAGCAAGATGGCTATCTTTGACTATTACACAAACATTAGGAAGGTCACTTGACAGAGAAAATCACTGTAAAAGCAACTTTATTGACACAACCTAAGTAAGCCTTTAAGGGCAAGGTAATTACAGAATAAACAGAAGCCACAGGCTTCTGGTGCCTCTCAGGGTCGGTGGCAGGAAGAACAGTGATCTGAGAACATGCTTGGCAGGGGGCTGGAGGCTGGGGCACTATGGGGACCGAGGAACCTGCAGCTCACAGGAGCAGCACTGGTCTGAATCCAGTTTCAATGTCCACATTTCAGGCAGGAGGCAAACTCCACTTTATGATCTTCTTAAAAATTTCTTTTAATGTTTATTTATTTTTGAGAAAGAGAGGAGAGAGTGAGGAGAGACACAGAAAGAGACAGAGAGAGAGAGACAGAGAGGGACAGAATGAGTGGGGGAGGGGCAGAGAGTGAGGGAGAGGGTCCGAAGCAGGTTCTATGCTGTCAGCACAGAGCCCGACATGGGGCTTGAACTCACAAACCGTGGGATCATGGCCTGAGCCGAGGTTGAACGCTCAACCGATTAAGCCACCCAGGTACCCCCACACTATAAACTTTCAGGAGAAAGAGGGAGACGAGGACCACTACTCTGTTTCCGTCTCTTTCACAGACATCACAGGGCTACCCTGCTGGACTCCCCTCCACTTTTTTTATACCATTTTTTAGTGTGGTAAAATAAAATTGTTAAAAAAAAACCCAAATTTTTCATTTTTTAATGGTTATTTATTTTTGAAAGAGAGAGACACACAGCCAGTGGGGGGAGCAGGGAGGGGAGGCAGAGGATCCCTAGCAGGCTCCACGTTGATAGCAGAGAGCCCGATGCAGGGGCTCGAACTCATGAACGACCTGAGCTGAAGTCAGACGCTTAACCGACTAAGCCACCCAGGCGCCCTCGTGAAGTTGGACCCCTTTCAAAGCTCACTCTGGTTTTCTGCCTCTTGAGTCACTCCTCCTTAGCCAGGCTCAAGAGGCAGCAGGGAGAAGTGGGATGGGCCAGAGGGGCTCTCCCCTACGCCTTGCAGAGTGCCCTTCCCTGTCCCCACAGCCAAGGGAGCCCATCTGCCCTCTGCGGGAGGCTGTGTGGCTGAGGCAGCGGCATCATCACGCAAACGGCCCCCGACAGCCTGAGCCCTCGGCCCCCTCCCCTTCCCTCCAGGGCGACCCGGCTTCCACAGGCCCTCCACTCAACCAAATGGACACCTTGCTTTGTTGTTTCCCCCTTGACGGCTCTGGGGTTCTGCAAACCACCCCGCTGGAGAGAAAGCAACAGAACCCGCCTGGGGAGCGCCAGCCTGGGGACGTTTTCGAAGGACGCCGGTACCTGGGCACAAAGATGGAGTTGTGCAGGAAGTTCTCGAAGACTTTGCGGTACTCAGCCTCCTCCTTCTCCGCCTGCTTCTCGGCCTCGGTTTTGGGGCAGGCACAGCAAGGCCCCTTCTCTCCGCCGCACACTTCGGTCTTGGGGTTCTCGGTCACCTCCTCGACGTCAATTGTGCCATCGGCATACTTCCTGATGGGGATTTTGTCTGCTCGGGAGAGAGAAGGCCAACAGGAGCGGAAATGAAAGCCAAGTCACAGATGTTGGTGGCTGTCAGCGCCTTTAATGGAGAATGGAGCCAGCTTCACGGGGTCGCTCAGACGACGGGGGCTGGGCTGCGGGTCCCCCCACCCTCCACCCTCCGTCCTCACCTTTGGAGCAGTAGTTGTGGCGGTAAAGGTAGCTGTCCTGGGGCTGCCGCTGCCACCTCACGATGTAGTAACTCAGGTTGCCGTTGGGCAGGGACGGCGGGTTCCACTTCACGATGAGCTGAGAAGAGGAGTTTGATGCCGAAAGAACATCCAGGGGAATGGAAGGAACTGGAAAGAGGAACAAAGGCCGTCAGGAACTCACCGCAAACCAACCAGAAGCCGTGGGGGTGGCCCAGAGAAGGAGAGGGCGCGGACGCGTGACATGAAAACAGAACCCTGTTTTGAAATTGTATGAATTTAAACGCCATTGCTTCTCTGTACGGTCTCTATCCTCAGGTCACCTCTGTGGAAACAAACAGGGCCGAGCTGCAAATGGAGACAGGGTTGTGGGGGCCACACCAGGGTTACAGTGGGTGACTTCGAATCTAATTGGAGCACCGTGTCTTTCTCATGGCTTGCAACTGCCATTCTCCAAAGTGTTGGACTCTGGCAGTTTTGTAAGAGGTGAAACGGACTGACTTACCTTTCATCTGAGATTTTGGAGCTCTGATAAACATGGCAAGATGCCAAAATGAGAGAGGAAGTAGGAAACGGCTGGAGTGTGTGTGAGAAGCGTGAAGATAGAGGGCCCGCACGTCTCTCAATTCTATAACCACATTCAGTGGAATGACTGAGACAGGAGTAGGAGAAGCAGTCTGCAAACTCAAATACACACAGAGCCCTGACTGCAAACATCGGACTGTTATCAGCCAAAGAACATCGATTTATAGGCAAAGCATAATAATCTGGTAAAGTTTTATTTACTATTGTCTCCCAAACCCAAACCCAAACCCAAACCCAAACCCAAACCCAAACTCAGAGATGTCTTGTGTATGAAGGGCAAATGCATCCCAGGACCACTAAAATCTTACTTTCCTTGGGTTCACAAGAAAACACCAATTTTCATGGGTTTTCCCAAGTGCAAGAGAACTCTCTACTGTATGTCACTTAAACAACATGGTCATCCAAGCCGCTTTAAAATTTCAAAGGGGCAAAGACCTTACGGGTACTTCAAAGCCCGTAATATGATACACAAGGTTCTGAACACCTGTCTGGAATGATGCTTTGGGGAAAAGTCGTGACTAGTGCCAGGAGAAACATAACCACTGAATGCTCAGCCATTTTCAGGTTTCCAAAATCAAGTATTTCAAGAAAAAACAGCTTACCCCAGATGTTTCAATGATAAGTGTCACAAAAAAGCAGAGGCAAAGGACCAGGTTTCCCCTCTGTCCCTACCATTTGTAAGGACAGGGGCCAAAATGTAGGGAAGTGGCTCAATTTGTATGGTGCTTAGTTTTCCATCTATGGGGAAAGGGAATAGGTTTCTTAAGTATTTGTCATAATGAGGAAAGATTCTTATTTTTCCCGAGCTGTCCACGATAAATGACTTCCAAACCTTAAGAAGAATAACTTGTTTTGTTGCCTTTGAATCTCTGCCACACTGCCCCACACCCAGGATCAGAAGCCTGTGCCAGACTTATTTCTCTAAACACTTCAGGGTCTGTGACATGATTGCGACCCCTTACGAGATCCTAGAGATGGAGCAGGGGAAGGGAGGAGAAAGCAGGCAATGCATGAGCCAAAGGTCTTCCCCATCAATGCTTTCCCTCACCCTCTCTGCCATTTCAGCATATTTTGTGCTACCTTATGGGTGTTTTAAAAAACAGCTCCCATCCAAGAATATGTATCATTGTCTTTAGAAATGATGTGCATTTTCCTACTTCAAAGCCGGTTTTATATGCTTGGCTAAAATGCACAAACGTTTCCTTTCATTACTTCCAGATCCTGGAGTTGAGAAATGAGGTGGTTAAGGAAATGAAGACAAAGAAAGGAGGAGCATTTTCACCAGTGAATACTTGGAATGTTCACAACATACTCTGTCTGACGTTTTCCAAATTTTATCTACCTCCTTGGAACCCTTGTCCCTACAGAATGAAGACAAAAAACCAACGAGCCATGTGAAAGTCCCGGAACACCAAATCAGCATGGAGGTTCAACTATGAAAATAAACAAGAGGGGGTGCCTGGGTGGTTCAGTTAGTTGAGCGTCTGAGTCCTGACTTCAGCTCGGGTCACCATCTTGTGGTTTGTGGGATCGAGCCCTGCATTGGGCTCTGCACTGACAGCGTGGAGCCTGCTTGGGATTCTCTCTCTCTCCCTGTCTTTCTGCCCTTCCCCTGCTCGCTCTCTCTCTCTCTCTCTCTCTCTCAAAATAAACTTAAAAAAAAAAAAAAAAAGGGAAAATAAACAAGAAGGGTAAGCTATAGGGGGTTGGATCCTGGCTGGGTCGTCCAAAAAAACCAAGCCAGCACCCTGGAGGACCTGGGCTCACCGGCACAGGGCAGGTGAGTGATGGAAGGCACTACTGAATCCGAAAAATGGACCAGAGGAGCCTAGGGTTTTGGGACCAGGAAAAGAAAGGATACAGCATTATCTATTGATAAGAAAGGCACATAAAAGACATACTGGTCCAAGGTAGAGAAAAACTATAGGCACGCTCGTTGCTGGTCTGCTGACCGGTTCCTGTGATAAACAAGCACAGTGAGCTCATGAAAAATGTGGGATGGATGGTGCATGGATACCTGAAGCATTGGTGCGAATGTACAAGATTTCACTCTTGGCCCCGCGGATATGGTCATTCTCCACCATGGTGAGGGTCACCGCCTTGACGTAAACAGCATACTGCGTCCAAGGCTTTAGTCCATGCAGTAAAATGCCAGGCTCGACGTCCTTGTTGGGAGGGAGGTCCACATCTACCATGTTCCAGCTGTTGGAGCCACAGGCATCCTGGCCATCATACTCCGTGACGTTTTTAAAAGGTCTGAAAGATAACGGGTGAAGCTCAGAGAAAGGTTTCGGTCCCTGCCATCGAGGCGCTCAGAAGCCTTGCCCAGGGGCCGAGTATGTCACCCTTTCTGTAACAGGAATTCTAAATAAAATAATCAATCGGATTTTTATAGAAGAAGAAAATGAAGCAACTGGTCCCAGGTTTCACCGTGGTTACAAACACCCGATAGAACTGCAGCCGCTGCCTCAGGAAGGGTAAGTTCTAATTGTTACTGGGATTGCAGACACTGCTCCCTAAGAATATATGCAAATGTTGGGGCGCCTGGGGGGCTCAGTCGGTTAAGCGTCCGACTTCGGCTCAGGCCAGGATCTCACGGTTTGTGGGTTCAAGCCCCGTGTCGGACTCTGCCGACAGCTCAGAGCCTGGAGCCTGCTTTGGATTCTGTGTCTCCCTCTCTCTTTCTGCCCTTCCCCCACTCACGCTCTGTCTCTCAAAAATAAATAAACATTGAAAAAAAAAAAGAATACAGGGGCACCTGGGTGGTTCAGTTGGTTAAGCATCCAACTTCGGCTCAGGTCATAATCTCACGTCCATGAGTTCGAGCCCCGAATCGGGCTCTGTGCTGATAGCTCAGAGTCTGGAGCTTGTTTCAGATTCGGTGCCTCCCTCTTTCCTTGCCCCTCCCCTGCTCACACCCTTCTCTCTCTGTCTCTCAAAAATAAAAATGTTAGGGGCACCTGGGTGGCTCAGTCGGTTAAGCGTCCGACTTCGGCTCAGGTCATGATCTCACAGTTCGTGAGTTTGAGCCCTGCATCGGGCTCTGTGCTGACAGCTCAGAGCCTGGAGCCTGCTTCAGCTTCTGTGCCTCCCTCTCTCTCTGCCCCTCCCCTGCTCATGCTCTGTCTTTGTCTCAAAAATAAATAAACATTAAAAAAAAAATTAAAAAAAAAATAAAAATGTTAAAAAATTAAAAAAAAAGAATATATGCAAATGCTATTTTTCTCTCTTCCAATTGTGGCACTTTTCACCATTAAAAAAAAACAAGTGTAATCATTTAATGCAAACATCAGCTACTGATGAAAAATAACTTTTGGAGAAAAAGGACTTTTGCTACAGAAAAACCGCGTCTAAAATACGGCTTCGGAAATCAAATTTGTTCACAAACAGTTGGGACGGCTTAAGTACCTTACTCACATACCCCTCTGTGTGGTCACAATGGAAGGCCATGAGTGACTCCCACGTGTAAATATGCTGAATGCGTAATAATCCCGAGACCTGCTTTCTCCACTGCTATGACCCTCCCTAGGACTCTGGCTCCGGCAGGGGAAAGGGGGCCAGATACTGCCATTAGTGGCTCTGGTTCCAGCCCCGGGGAAGCCAATCACTGGGGAAAGAGACCTACGACATCACAGTGGGAGCCGGGTAAGGAGGGTGACTAAGCAGGCTGGGGAAGCACTTGGACAAGAGGCAAAGGAAGGAAGAGGGAGACCCAACAAGAGCTTCCGTCTGGAGGAGGACATCGTGGCTGCTGCGGCAGGTGTCCCCTGAAGGCACAAAGCCTCCACAGATGCTGGGAGAAATCGTGAGAGGTTCAAAACATGGAGGTCAGTCTCTCTCCCTTTTCCATCCCTAGTTCGGAGGGCTCATGACCTAGAGCAGAGGACGGTGCCTTGGGAAGGGCCCGTGGGTAGAGGGACAGGAATAAGCGGACAGATCGGTCTGGGGGTCCCCTCCAGGGAAGCTGAGCACCCTGCACGGTGCAGGTGCTCCTGGGGTATGGCTTGGCGGGCACATCCTCTACCCCAGTTAATGGATGTCTGGACTAGCCTAATCCTCTAAAAAACAAACTTTGCTCTTTGGAGTTATTTTATGCCAACCCCTCTAACTACCCACTGGAGAACGAAAGGCCCCAAGCCGACACCGTAGTGTTGTGGCTGTCGCCGCGGTGATGGATGTCACGTGACAGCCAGGGAGGGTGGGGAGGGTGGAGCACGGGCTTCCCCACCCACAGCCCTGCCCACGAAGAAACTCACGCCTCCTTGTAGTAGACGGTGAAGCTGATGAGGTCCCTGTAGTCAGGGGGCCGGTACCGGTGCCAGGTTATGATGATGCGGTTCTTCCACGTGGTCGTAGAGGTGAAGTGCAGGACGTCACTTTCACCTGGGGCGAAAGGTACATCTGTGAGTGACAGGGACGGACGTCCTTTCCCTCCGAGTGTCTGACAAGCCACCTGCCCTGCACCGTTTTCCTCTTCTCCAAGGCTGGCTGTGCATGCTAATAAGCCCCTTTCTGGACTTCTCAGTGGCTCTCTTATTTCTACTAAGGACCCAGACTTGTTCCCACATGGAGCTGCGACCAGCCTGGTCCTTTGTTTTAGCACACTTGGCTGCGTTGGCCCTGCCCTGCGAGTCCGAGGCCGACAGGGAAGGGCTGCTTGACACAGCCAGGCACCTGCCCTTTCTGTTGAGCCCTAAGACGCGGCTGCCAAGGGGGCCGGGGAAGGTGAGCCCCGTAAGCTGGGTTGAATCTTCTGCGATAGGAGGGCACCTGCTCTGTAGTGTTAGGAGTCTCCGCCTGCTCCTGCTCAACCAGCAGAGACGGGCTAACGGACCAGGTGTGCCACAGTGGGGCACTTTCAGTCTAAACGTGGTATCGGCCTGGAAGGACACGGAAGCTTCCCGGAGGCTCCAGCTGGGGCTGACATACCACCGGGAATGAAGTAAGCACTGACAAGAACAGTGTCACCTGGCAAAGCCCCCTGTGCTCCGTGGGACGTGGCTGGGGAGGTATGGCAGGGACCCAGCTCTGAGTCTCTGTCTTGTTCCTCTGGCCAGATTCAAAGGACCACGAGGACCGGGGAAGAGCTGCTAACCGCCTCTCCTCAGGGAGACTTGGAGCCCTCCTACAGACTGTCCTTTTCTGCCTCTATTTGCCTGAATCCTGACGTACTCAGTAGGTGAAGCGCAGGCTGAAGGCAGTTAATACTAAAAAGTTGGGGGGCAAAATGTGCTGATGTGAGATTAGAAAAACACTCCAGTTCCCGCTCGAGGGTTATTTAAAGAGAAAACATGATTTTGTTTTCAATGGGAAAGAAACGGCTACCGTAGTCACAATCTGATAGGGCAGACCGGCTGAGTTGGAGGAGAACAGGGAGTCCAGCAGGGGCTGTGTGGGCATGTCAAGGACAAGGAGCTGGTGGTTGCAAACACGCCATCCCGCCTTGCATCAGGCTTCTTCCCTCCAAAAACCCTTCCTGGGCAGTTTGAGTATCTACCGGGTAAATGCAGATGCCAGCAAAACTAATCAAATGCTAATAGTTTCTCCAACCTGCGTGTGCCGTGTGTGCACGTGCGTGTGCACATCTTTGATCCTATAAATCACTCTCTTTTTTTTCCTAAGACCCTTCCCTTATTAAAGGCCGAGGACAGAGAGACAATTTACTTTTAGAACTCTATCCACCTGAACAGAACCACATTTTCAAAAGCCGCTTTACATACAGGGTTAGCTGAGAGATGTACTGCTACAGCTCAGATACGGGACCTTAAAGGTAAAAGTCATGTAACCGTTGCAAGGTTATAATTACACTCTTCTAAATTTAAGAAAGCAGTGTCAATTCAGGGAGTCTACAGACTCTCTCCATCTTTCTCGTGTTGGGGTGTGAGTGAGGAGAAGGCCAAGTGAGAGACAGACACCCCAGGGCTATGCACTGGGCTTGGGGCTTAGCCCCCTCTGCCCTCAGGCTTCCCCTATGCTGTGGGCAGTGGAGCTGAGCTCACTCCCTGGAGGGAACTAGCTCCTCTGTGACAAATAATCTGACCGTATGCCTATGCATTAAAAGACATTTAAATTGGAGCACCTGGGTGGCTTAGTCAGTTGAGCATCCAACTCTTGATTTCAGGTCAGGTCATGATAGCAGGGTCGTGGGATGGAAAGCCCCACGTTGGGCTGTGCACTGAACATGGAGCCTGCTTAGGATTGATTCTCTCTCTCTCTCTCTCTCTCTCTCTCTAATATATATAATATATATATATATATATATTATATATAATATACACATATAATATACATACATTATATATATATAAAATACATGGACATTTAACTCTGCATTCTGTAAGCACTTCTGGAAAATCTGTGTAGGAACCTATTTATAAATGTGTAGTGCATTCATCTAGATGCTAAGGGAGAAGCACGAACATGAATGTGTCATGAATCTGCCCTGCTACCGACTCTGAACATACACACGTGTGAGCAAAGTGCTAGTTACGGAGGCCTCGTGTCCCCCCACCCCCAAGTGAAGCGAGGAGGGGACCACAAACGGAGCCGCTGTTCTAGACTGGAGGAGGAGGGGCCACTCACAGGAGGCTCGCTCTCCGTTGTTCCTCGTATTGATGTCCCCTTTGCTCTGGCGCCCCTTAGTCCCGGTCACCTCCTCCATGCGGTAAATTTCGGAGACGCACAACTTGGGGTTGAAAGCAAAGTACATCTTCCCAGCTTTGATGGTCAGGTTGCGGTGGCCCCAGTCCCAGAGCTGCTGCAGGTTCTGGTTGTCGAGGACATAGAAAGAGTAGTTCCTGGAAGCACAGAAACCACCGTGAGCTCTCCGGCCCTTGCCCAGTGTCCCCTCCCACCCACTGGCCGAGCCACACGGGCCCTCCTCCACACGTGGCTCCGGAACACGCTGCCTTTGCCAGTGAGAGACTTAGTCATTAATAGTGGGGAAGCGTGGACAGTTCCTGTTCACAACAGCAACCATCTGATTCCAGGACAGCGTACTGGAATCGGGAAGACACGAATTAATTTTAGGACCTCTATTACCAACAAAATGATGCCTCGCGTACCAGAGGGTGTTGCTGGAATCATTCCACAGAAATGCCTTTGGGTATTTCTCTCAGAGCAGAGTACGTATAATGCACTTGAAGTCAGTCCACGGGAGAACAGACACGCTCGGCTACTCAACCGGAACAGCTTACATATTTGCTGTAGAAAGTCTGCCATTATCCTTGGGGGTAAATCCCACCCGTGCCATCAGCGGTGTCTGATGGGGCAGGAGGCAGAATGGGGACAGGGAGCCAGACTCAGTGGTGGACCAGCCCTGGGCCTGCTCCCTCCTCCAGATTCACCCCATCTTGAAAAGCCTCACCACCCGCCTTGGAGAAGGTGGGGAAAGAGAAACCACCCCCGCTAAGGGCAGTCCCTCTGGGCCACATCATCCAGGCAACAGTGACTCAGTATCCAACACAAGGCTAGTGTGCACAAGGCTTGTTTTCCAAGTGCTGGGCTCCACTCCCAGAGTTTCTCATTAGTAGGTCTATGTGGGCCAAGAATCTGCATTGCTAACCTGCACCCTGCACCTCAGTGGTGCTGACACCTTCAGGTGCCGGGATCGCACCGGCAGAAGCACTGGTCTAACAGGTGCTGGGCACTGACAAGGGGCTGGAGGTCCAGAGCTGACCAAGTGAGTTATGGGCGGACACAGAAGCAGCGGCTCCACCTGTCGACGGAAGGGAAGATGGGAGGACGGCGGAATCAGCAACAGCTCTGGCTACCCAGAGAGAAATCCATGCTCCGGGAGGTGGGAGAGCAGATAGCTACAGCTTAGGGGTCTGGAGAAAGATCCACGCAATAACGCCCCTTTCTCCAGGTCCCTGGGGAAACCAAGCAGGCAGGACCTTGCTGCCCATCCAAGTCCTCTGGGCTGAAAGGTCAGCTCCACATAGGCCTCGAACCTGTCTTCTCCCCCTCCTGGTCCCCAGTCTCAGGCTCTATCCGGGGCTCACTCGAGCACTTTATACAAAACGGAACTGGTACAGCACTTTGAGCTATTTCTAAGATCCACTTAAGGATCCAATACACAAACTGCTGGGAAGAAAGGATCCAGCCCCCTTTCCAGGGCCAAGAGAGCCAGACAGAAGTGTAAAGCCCTCTTCTTCCCTAGAGGCTGTGTCCATGGGCCCCTCTCTGCACCTGGTGAGGTTCTTCATGTATACTCAGACCAGGACCTCCACCTGCCTTGTCAATCCCCAGCCTGAGTCTCATTCATTAAGAAAGTAAAACTTATGGTTAAAATGCTGCCAAGCAGACTTGTGATGCACTCATGGGAATTCACAAGGGAATTCGGAGACAGGGGTTCAGGACTACAAATGCCATGAATGAGCCACGTAGCCATGGGCAGTTCACTTAGAACTTTCTGTAGCCATCAGTCTGGTTCACTCATAGGACTAGGAGGGTATGAACACATAGTCAGGACAACAAGGGGTATGAACATCTGAGCTCCCTGTTGGTTTTAGGAGTCCAAGACCCTAATGCCCGGGAGAAGTCACAACGCTGAGCTGGAATCTGCCCCACCAGCCTGAGCCCAGCCCCCCGACAAGCACTGGGCGCTGTCCGTCCACACACGTGCAGGGGTGGTGGTGGTGGGAGTCCTGCCCACACAGGGTCCAGTGGGCCAAGTAAGTCCAAAGGCAGCACCTCTCAAACCAAGCCAGGCTCCTCACTAACCCACCCTGAGGTCCCCTGACACATTCATGGCCACCAAACCAGGTGGCCAAAACTTGCGAGGCAGTAATACTTTCCTTTCGGGAAGAGCTCACTCCCTAAAACGTATATCCACTGAAAAAGGAACATGACATGTTGTCCAAATGAATCGAGACTCAGCATACGCAACGCAAGGCCATGTGTACAACTGGGGAGTGCTGGGATGTGGCAAGGTGAGATGGGCCATCCCCTTGGGCCAGTGGCCACTCTCCTCCCCCCCCCCCCCCCCCCCCCGCACTGCCAGGCTGCAGAAAGCAGGATGATGCATGCATACAACTGACGGAGGGGTTTGCAGGTGGAAACAGATGCCTCCTATTCTCCCATTCTTGCCCACGGTTACTTCCTGCTCTGAAGGACACTCTGCAGTGCCGACACCAAACCCCAAAGGGTCTGGCTGCTCCCAGGTTCCTGTCTTGGTCCCAGGGGACAAGATCTGGTTGGTGCAGAAACCTCTAGGCCGGGAGTGCAGGCCAATTAACCAGGTCAAGCTCCTGTCTCAACTCGGGGTGAGGCTTCCTTTTAGTAAATGGATTTTACTGGCAGGGAACAGAACTACACGGAAAATACCTTCTGAACAAAACATGCTTCTCCCCATGGAGGAAGCATGAATTATAAATCAGGAACTTGACAAATGAGTGGCAGGCACACTGAAATTCTGTGTATGTGATTAATCACTTTGAAAAGCAAGATTATCTTTTTACAGTAAACACAAACATTTTTTACAACACTGAGAAGGCCTGGGGCCAGGATACCAGTATCAATAAAACCCAGGCGTTATGGAGCCTGTGTGAGCAACAGAAGAAGCAAAAATAAAACCCTCGTCAAAATAATAACCAAGCCATCAGGAGCTGCCTGTCAATAGTGTTCTTGTTTCTCCAACCCCAGGTTGGGGCCTGGCTCCGCCCCAAACTTCCCTCCCATGATTAGGTGAAAATTAAGAGACGGTAAAAGGCAGAGAGACTTGCCTGCACATTTACACACACAGGCACACACACACTCACAGATTTTCATTGTTTCCTAAAGGAAATGGCTATATACGTCAATTAATCAATGTGATTTCCTAATTGTTTCTAAGCTTACTGCCTTTACATTCATAGAATATATATAAAAAAATTAAGTTGTTTATTTTTCTGTAGCTCACACAGATGCCCGGGTTTTATAGGTATTGATATCCTGACTCCCAGCCCTCCTTGTGTGGCAAAAGATGTTTGTTTCTGTACTTGGGTGGGCCCCATCAGACAAAATGTAGACCAATTCTGGTGGGCTGCAAGCAATCCATCATTTCCTTGAGGATACCTGTATATTATCTGTATTGATTTATATTCTTTTGTAATGTTTTTTTTTTTAATTTAATTTTATTTTTTTTTAACGTTTATTTATTTTGAGACAGAGAGAGACAGAGCATGAACGGGGGAGGGGCAGAGAGAGAGGGAGACACAGAACCGGAAGCAGGCTCCAGGCTGTGAGCCATCAGCCCAGAGCCTGACGCGGGGCTCGAACTCAAGGAATGTGAGATCGTGACCTGAGCCGAAGTCGGTCACCCAACCAACTGAGCCACCCAGGCGCCCCTGTAATGTTTATTTTTGAGAGAGAGAGAGAGAGAGAGAGAGAGAACAAGCAGGGGAGGGGCAGAGAGAGAGGGAGGCACGGAATCTGAAGCAGGCTCCAGGCTCCAACCTGTCAGCACAGAGCCCAACGTGGGGCTCGAACCCACGGACTGTGAGATCATGACCTGAGCCGAAGTCGGACACTCAACCGAGCCACCCAGGCGCCCCTAACTGTATTGATATACTCTAAATACCTAGTATATACTAGACACTCAGGTGTTTTATTCATGGCTCCAGTCTTGGGGCTGTCTTCCTTGAGTAACCAATAACGACCACCTCCCCACCTGCTCTGATGAAGGGCAGGAAGGATGTGGAAGCAAAGGAAAGCGAAAGGGCTGGGAATCTGCATGGTGCACAGCTCCAGGGCCAGTGTTTGGAGCACTGCATTGGAGAATCCAAACATCAGGGTCTGAGCATCATCTCCACCACTCACTAAGCAACAACTCTAGGCAGTGTCTTATTTGGCTTCTCCCAGGCTGGGAAAAAGGGGATTGAGGGCTAAGAGTTCAAACTACGGGGGTGGAAGGGATATTCCTGCCTTTCAGCCCTTACTGACAAATTGAAAAAAAAAAAAAAATCTGCAAATACACAGCTGATCGTTCCCTTTCATTTCTCGGAGAAACCATAGACTCTTTCCGGCTGTCTCTAGGGGGCATCAGAATCCAGCACACGAGGACTGTCTCCAGCATCCTAGCAATCTGCAACAGATACAGGATTTGGCCTTTTCACAGATGCGGCTTTACACCACGTCCAATCTCCCCCAAATCCGATCTCTGCACCAACCTCGGGGGCTCAGCAAGGGCGGGCATTTATATTCAAGTGCCACTAGGCACCAGACAGAAACTCAGAACATGTTTCCCCTTTTTTTTCTAAATAGCTTTACTGAGGTAGAATTTACCTACCAAAAACTGTACCCATCATAAGTGTACAGAGCCATGAGCTTCATAAATTTATACAGCTGTCCAACCATCACCACAATGCAGTTTCGGAATATTTCCACGATGTCAAAGTTCCCTCCCTGCCAACGCTGGTCAGTCTCTGCCCCTACCCCCAGGCTTCACCAATCTGCTTGCCGTCTCCACAGTTTTGTTTTTTGTAGAAACTAATGGAATCACGTAATGTGCAGCCTTTTGTGTCTGGCTTTTTTCCCACTTAGCTCAATGTTTCTGAGGGTTACCCATGTTGTTATATTATTGTTGAATAGTATTCCATTGTGCCACAGTTTATCCATTCATCTGTTGATGGACATGTGGACTGTTTCCAGTGTTTTTTTGTTTTTGTTTTTGTTTTTGTTTTGAGGTGGGGGGTGGGCCATCATGAATAATCCTGTTAGGAACATTCACATTCAGGTCTTGTGTGGGCACGTTTTCATTTCTCTTGGGAAGATACTGGGTAGAGCCTGGAATTGCTGAGTCATATGGTTGAGTCTTTATTTTTAAAAGTCCCCACAGCCCTGTTGCAGCCTAATCTGAGAGTTGCAGGAAGGCAGGATGAAGCGCCAAGTTTTGCAAAGTCAAGTGGTAGGATAGTGAGCACAGAGATGCCTAAAGGCACCCAAGGTTTTCAATTCTTATATCCCCTGCTACCTGCATCTGCTTTTATGCTTTTTGGAGCAACAATCCTTGGGCACCAAAGAATCTGAAATTCTAACTCCTCATTTGTCTGATGCCATAAAAAAGATGCCATAAAAAAATAAGGGTGTCCAAATGAAGGAACTGTCAAGATAGCAGAAATATTCTGTTTTCTATTCCAGGGCTTAAAAATTAGTCATTTTATATAAATCTTACACGTGTGTATTACAAGACCCATTTCCTTCTTAAGTAGCAGAAAAACCTTGATTTCTCAATGTCTAAGGCTATTAGTCTAGAAACACATCACAGTACGCAGCCTGAGTCACGTCCTCGAGGAAACCTGGAGGTCTGAGTGCTTGCGGACAGACTGATGACTGCCTCATGCTGTCGGGCCCTGTTCTTCCAGCCGCCAAGTACCTTGCTGCCTGTTCAGATGTGATTCTGCCCACATCTTTCGCCGGCCTGGAAATCAGATTACAAAATCGGCTCGCTTGGAATACAGACTCGAGCTCCACTCCAGGTAAAATGCTTGAGCTTCATGTTCTGCGCTTGACTCCGTGGTCTGGGTTGTGCAAGGGACTCAGAGGTAGATCTCAGTTCCAGTCTGGAAAGCCAAGGTCTTCAGATAGAAGGATCCCTGTGCTATGGACTTGTCTGCTCTCCATCCAAACAAAATGCTATGAAACTTCCATTGAGCCAAATGGTGGCACTTATTAGTGTTCTTGTCAGCTACAGAAGTTCAAGAAACATGTCCTTTAAGGCAGTAGTGTGACAAGAAAATATTTAGGAAAAGAGGCAAAGTGCTTTGAGGAGGCACACGTTGAGGAGAAGAAATGACAGGACACAGCAATGGTATCCAATTGTGGCTACACAGTGAAATCACCTCGGATTCTTAAGAAAATCATTGGCGCCTGGGTCCCACCCCCAAACATCCTGACCACACTGGGAGTGCCACTTGGGCTACTGGGATTTTTCTTTTACCTGTCCCCACCCAAGAGGATTCTAACGTGTCGCAAAGTTTGGAAAGCACTGGGATAAAAATTACCTTGGCTTAAACCAAAGGCGCACAGAAACGAAATGTCCAGGCCGCTCTGCTAACTCTCCTCGGGCTCGAAAGGATACATTCCATCGCTTACCTAAATTATAACCTCCACGCCTGGGTGCATAACACCTTACGTAATTCTAATACCACCTACCTCTCCAGCATTATTTGCCAAACAGGTCCCAGGATGCCCCAACTCGCCGCCTTTGCGGTTGCTGCCCTATCCTGAACTGCCCTCTTCACCTTCTGCTTTCTGAGTGTTTCTGGAAACACTTTGAGGCCCATGTCAAATGCCACCCTGGGATCTTTGTAATCAGATTATCTGCCTCTTTCTCATGCCCGTGGCACATTCCTTTCCCTTCCCTGGGAGCACCTTGCAAGTTCTGCTTCTGCACTGTTGTTGGTATTTATTTTTATCATATTCCTTTCTTCTCTGCCTCTCTCTGACCCTTCCCTCCTTGCAGGCGTGGGGAGAGCTGGTGAAGGGCTGGAACGAATGCTCTTCCTAAGTTTCAGGATGCAAAACAAAGAATTGAGTTGTTGCTGGTGGGCACACCTGGTGCAAAGAGCTGTAGGGGCGTTCATCACAAGTGACGATGACCGAAACCTTTTTTGGTCATGGGTGGGGAAGGCCCATGAGAGAACGCAACTCCCACCAAGACAGGCAAGAGTCTCAAGCACCCCAGCTAAAGAGAGAACCCCCAAGGAGCGCCCGGGTGGCTATGTCAGTTAAGCACCCAACTGTTCATTTTTGGTTCAGGGTCTCGGGGTTGTGGGATCGAGCCCTGCCTCAGGCTCTGAGCTGAGCAAGGAGTCTGCTTAAGATTCTCTCTCTCTTCCTCCCTGCTCATGGTTTCTCTCTCTCTCTCTCTAAAGTAGTAGTCTCTCTAGAGAGAGAGAGAGAGAGAGAGAGAGAGGAAGAGACAGACAGACAGACTCCAAGAAGCAGCACATAGGAATTAAAGGCTGGAAGCCCAGCATCCTCGGAGCCTACAAGGGCCACTGATCAGCAGCGGGGTGTGAAAACCCACAGCCCCATCTGCCTTCCCTTGTCATCGAAAACGTTAATAGCAGGCGGGGGCCTGAAGCATCCTGGAGCCTGGAGGAGTCCCAAACACCTGAGCAATGACAGGCATCCTTTAAAGAGCCCCCACCGGGACTTCAGGTTCTATACAAACTTCAGGTAGTCAGAAATGTGTTATCTACATCCCTACAAATAAAAATCAGTCTTAGTTCTCAGCTAAGTATCTCAGCTTTAAGGGCATCATACTTTTCAGTGGCCACGCGACTGAAAGGTAATCCCCTCGTATAACCATTCCTAATAAAAATTACACTCTCCTCCTAGCTTTCATCTCTATGTATATCACTTGTTCAGCCTGGGGGAGGGGGGGAACGTGTATCTTTAAGCAGCAGGAAAAGTTGCTGATACCGGCCTGCCAAAGGAAAAGTGCTTACCAACACGAGGGATCCCAGAAACACAAACCTGGAGAGAAAAAGAGCTGTGCTAAACTTCACTCTAAGATTTCATGTAACAAAAAGTAGCCAGCACCCCAAAATGGCAGAGCCCCAGCTTGATGTACAAGTGACTTGGGACACTGTGGGGCACAGTGGCAGCCTTCTTGGATTTGTGGGGAGAAAGAAAGTTTTTTTTTTCCTCGAGAATCAGTGTTCCCAGTGGGGAGGACAGTGTGCTTTTCCAGGATGGAATGAAGGGCTGCCCTCTCTCTTTAGCTGTATCAGATGATGGAATTTTAAGAATTTAAGACTGACCAAGAGTTAGTCTGAGAAAAGCAGGGAGGCTATAAAGAAACCCTTATGGGGTAACTCTATCCAGTCGGGGCAGATAAATCAGCAAGGACAACCTTTCCCATGACCTTCCCACCTCTTTCTTTCCTAAATGATTTCCCCAAATTCTCTTTAGAAGGAATTCGCTCTTTAATGAATGTCTCCTTTTATTGCAAAGCTTAAAGCCAGGCAAGAGTTGTATTGAAAGGGAGTATGAAGAGAAAGGTATGTATGCAGAGGTACACGCAGGCTAACTTCTAGAAAGAAACCGTAGCAAGAAACATCAACTCTTGTTTACCTGGTAGTGAAAAGCCTCCAGCTAGTTTAAAAGCCCCGATCACAAAGCATACTTCTGCAGAAGGCAAAAAATTCTACCAGTAGTATAAATCCTGTAGACTAATTGATAAAACAATTTTGTGACTCATGATTTCTGTGTAACAAAATGAACTATCAAGACTCCTCCAGATCGCTTACATTCCCATATATAGTTTACCCGTGAACAACGTGGGGGTTAGGGTGCTGCACTCTGCATAGCCACCAACGCACACGTAATTTTTGACATTCCCCACACTTATCTACTAACAGTCTACTGTTGACCAGAAGTCGTCCTATCAACAATTGATTAACACATATTTCATATATTATATGTGTTATATACTGTGCCCCTACACCAGAGTCAGCTGGGGAAGATGTTAGTTAAAAAATTATAAGGAAAATAACATTTACAGTACTGCACTGTATTTATCCAAACAAAACTGTGTATAAGGGGACCCGTGTGATTCAAACCACATTGTTCAAACCAAGGGTCAACTGTATTTTAAAAGACAGAATGGTTTTCCACAGTGTGTAGCATCCTGAGGTAGATAAGAGTCATGCAAATGATGATTAAGCACCTTAGACCTATTTCTATTGCTTTTGGCACAGAGGGTCCCCATCAGTACCCCTGTCTTGTAGACACGCAGCCCATGATTGACGGGTCACAACACACTTTTTCCAAAACAGCAACATCCCACGGATGGAGTCAAGCGTCTGTGAGACCCCACCTGAGGACATGGGCCATCACGCAGGTAGCGTCGGACCCGCAATACCTTCGCTTCCTCCTAACAAGAAAGGGCCCTCACCTTAGTAACGCAGAGTCTTAAAAGCACGCTGCTTCTTTTGTAAAAGGAGGATGTCGGCTCATGACATTCGGAGCACTTACCCCTCCAGCTGCTCCTCTCCTAAGATCTGGCGAAGGTTTTTGAGGAAGGACAAGGAGACCAAGGCGTGGGAATGGCGGATCTTCACGTAGCCTGTCACCACCTCGATGAGTCCCATGAAGTTCTCCAGCTCCGAGGCAATGTTATCTGCACGAAGAGGGGGGCCGCGTTAGCGAGCGTTCGCGAAGCATGAGGATGCCACACTCGGCTTCCCACAAACGTGTTTGGAGAACGATTCCGTGGCAGGTCGTGGTGCCACTGAGAGGCTCAGGCCGCTGGTGCAGGAACTTGCCATCCCTGTCAAAAACGTACTTCCCTGGGCTTGACTTTGAACAACCTCTCCTGGGACAGGGCCCCACAAGAGTCAGGGGAAGGAGACTCTCTAGAAGGCTGGGTACCATAGCTCCCGGGCTGATTAACAGAATGTAAAATCATAAATACCAGACTGCCAATTAGCGAAGGCTGACAAATCTGGGGAATGTCTTTTAATACGCTCTGTCAACAGACAGTGCTGCCTCCACAGTACAAGGGCATGACTAAATAAACAACGTTTTCTCGGTCTCATTAGGAACTGCCTTTGCTGCATTTCTAGTTCCTAAGATACAGGGATCTATATTTAAAGGGTCCATCTTACTAAGATTGGAAGAAAACACACCAAAATGTTAATGATGGTTATCTGCTGGTGATGTTTAAAAATTCGTTTCTGTGCTTCTGTTTTTATAATGCACACATATGATTTTTCTCTAAATGTTTTTTATAATGCACACATATGATTTTTTTCTGAGCGTTTTTATAACGCACACATGATTTTTAAGTGTTTTTTATAATGCACACGTATGATTTTTTTCTGAGTGTGTTTATAACGCACACATGATTTTTTTTCTGAGGGTTTTTTATAACACACACATAATTTTTTTCTGAGGGTTTTTATAACGACATGTAAGATTTTTCATAACGAGAGAATAGTTGGAGAAAGAGCTGCTACTACTACCTATGTGAAAACAACATAATGTATCAATGGTGTATTTCCTGGAATCTTGTTATAAACACAGGAAGTTGCCTGCAGTTGATATTTCAAGGAAAAGATCCTGAATTTTAAATGTGGGGCGGGATGCATGCCTGATATGAACATTTAAAAAAAAAAAAAGAAGAAGAAGGTTTGGTACTTAAAGGATATGTTCTAGGGATAAGGACATCTTTTCAAAAATTAAGAAATCTAGTAAGAGCCAAAGGAATAAAGCTTTAGAAGCACCTTAAGGGTAAGAAAATTCTAGCCAGAGATGCCAAGCTATCTCTGTGGTGGTTGTGTCAAAAGTGTTATGAAAAATCAGGGGTTTCAAAAACTCCAAATGGACTGAGCATAAACATGTCTCTGCCATCTTGAAACTATAAGAGCTCCGCTCACTCACTGAACACAGAGTATTAAGGACAAGTAAATTCACAGAATAAATAAATCAGTCTTTTTTTTTTTTTCTCCATCTGTAAAGATTTCTCCCCAAAAGGATTTAGGGAACCTCGAGGTGTTCTTACTACTTTTATTCTAGTGTAGGCAACGATCATCAGTACCTTGACTGAGTGGTCCCAGTGATGGAGAATTTAAGGCTAGAAGCTGTTGTCAGCTGAAGATCAGAAACGAAAATATCACAGAATAAGTCCATGAGTAATGCTTCTGCACACATGCAATTACCAGGAATGCCATCTACTCCAAATGATGGCAATCTTACAGGGGTGAAGACTGAAGCTTTGATGACATGCACTTGTATTTTTTTTTTTCCGGCTCTCCAAAGTAAATTAGGAGATTAACCACTCTTTGGACTCAATAAAATTTCAAAGTGGTATCATTAAACTCTTCTCTTTGCTCAGTCTCCTCAATACATTCAAGTAACCAAAACTCTTTGGACTTGGAGCCACGTGATCTCGCTCCAGCTGCAGGCTGCAGGGTCATACCTTTGGTCTACCAGCCTCTTCTGGGGCTTGTGTGTGTTGGGACCTGCATCTCCTGCAGGGGCGATGGGACTAACAGAAAGACGAGTGGCGACCCACAGCGCGAATCGACACTGAGCCCACGACTAAAAAACAGACTGCCTTTCAATCTGTTTTTTTATCTTGAAGGGAAACTCAAAAAACAGGTGTTGGGCACGAGGCTTATACACCATGTTGTTTTTCTAGGCCCGTACTGCAGTTGTGAGGCACGGATGGGAAGGAAAGACAGCAACAAAAGGAAACCAAGGGATCCAGCCATCTCTTCCGGGGGGATGGAATACTTACTGCCTCGGCGGATATTAATGAGCAGATTGCCCTTGAAGATGGTGCATCCTTGGAGCATTTGAGCAGAGGTAACAGAATCAATGGTCTTTGTTTTCTTCTCCTCCTCGCAGACCTTGGGGCAAGGACCTTCACAAGGGATGCAGTACATGCTGTTGAAGATAAAGAATCAACCAAGAGAACTGAGTCAGGCTCCGTGCATTAAAAAAAAAAAAATCATGAAGGTACGCTTTTATTCTGGTTGTTTTTGCGGCACATGTTACAAAATGCAACGGTTCTGAAGCACGTAAGTGAGCACGCCACATCTCATCCCTAAGCCACCCAGGATAAGCCACTCAAGTTGCAACCAAAAGGAGAAAGTGCCTACAAAGGAAAAGCGTGCCTCTTGTTTCCAGACAAAATATGTGGTGCACCCTTGAGGCATCCTATCGGCTGGGGAGCCAGCTGGTTCCATGTGGGAGAAAACAGCCTGGAAGAAAGGACACATTCGCTGGTGGCTCCTGTGGAAAATGGGGCCGCTCTCTGATGTTGTGGCCTTCCCTGGCACAGCCTGGGAGACTGCACAGGGAGAGCACAGGGCCAGCGGTGTCTCCGCCACAAAGGGGATACTAACTCTCGAGGCCCGCCTCCCAACCAAACCCAGTGAGGGATTCCCAAAGGCATGTGGAATAGCACAGATCCATCATTTTCTTGCTAAAGCACAAATGAAATTATGTCTGGATGGTGTTTTGCAGCAACTTATAAATGGATCTGGGTGGTTTTCTCCACTGTACACGCGATGAAAGCGAGGAACTTGCACTACTTTGTAATGAACTCCTGTTTCAAACGCTATCCCAAACATCCTGCTAACCACCAAGATTCAGGGATCAGTGAGTGAGACTGGCACTTCTCCTGATCACCTACGGTTGTTTAAGAAACAGCGGACAAAATGCTCATCAGGTTGCTGAACCACAGACCGGGGATCAAAGTGGGTTGATTTCCAAACAAAATAAAAGGTACAACCTTATGGAACATGTGTGTAATAAACAGAATGGTGAACTGATGAGCCAGGTGTATTTCCAGTGTTGTTCTTGAATGGTCTTTTCAACTTCATGAAGGTAAGTAAAAAACATTCAAGAAAGCAGTTGTAACTCTCTTCTCATGAAAGTCTTTTTTTTTTTTTTTTTTAATGGAACTTTCCTGCATATCTAAGGCAATGGTGCAGGAGTTTGTTTTGTTTATAAGCTCATAGGTAAACAAAATTTCCCTGTTCTTTTCCCATTTCATGTCAGGAGAATGCCAGGCAACGTTTCCCAAGGAGCTGGGCCAAGCCCAGAAAGGCAGATTTCTCTCTCCTGTAACATCACACACAACATTCTTACTTCTACCGTGGGTAGTAGCTTCCCTTCAGCACTTTTTGTTGGTCGTTTATTACTTCTAACTCACCTACACACCACATAATACACCCACCCTCCCTTTCAAAAACCTTTTTTTTTTCCTTGAAATAATTACAGATTCACAGAAAGTTATAGAGTACAGAAAGGTCTCCTGGACCCCTCACCTAGTTTCATCATCTAAAGGTTACATCTTCTATAATAATAATGCAATAGCAAAACCAGGTAATTAACACTGCTACAATGTACCTATAATTCTGTGTGTGTCATCTTATCTCTTGTGTGATCTTCATGCAGTCAAGTTACAGACGTACCTCACGAAGCTCTCCCATACAGCCACCCTGTCCTCATTTCCCTAACTCCTTCCTGGTGACCACCGATCTGTCTTCCATCACGGGAATTTTGTCATTTTTGAGACTGCTATATAAATGGAGTTACACAGTATGTGACCTTTTGAGACTGGCATATGAGTCTCTGGCATAGTATGAGACCTTTTGACACACAGCATAACGTCCTTGAGATCTATCCGAGTTGTTGTGTATTTCAACACTCTGCTCCCTTATATTGCTGAATTATTCCTCCATGGTATGCATGTAACACAGCGTGCTTAACCATTTGCCTACTGTGGAACATCTAAGTTGTTTTCAGTCTTTGGCTATTACAAATGAAACTGCTATGAACAACTGTGCACCTGTTGTTCTGTGGACGTATGTTTTCATTTCTCTGGGATGAATGTCCAGTAGTATAACTTCTAGGGTCGTGTGTTAAGTGTATGTTTAGTTTTCCCTGACGTTTTATTCAAATAGCAATTTCTGAACCAAACACCTTTGCTAAACTGTCTAGGAATCATCTAGCACTTTAAAAATGTTTTTCCAAGGAAGTGCTCTGATTACATGTTTATAGATTAAGCTTCCTTGAATCCATTCTGGTACGGAGAGGGTATAAACAGCATTAATAAATATTTTAAACTCAGTGTCAAATAGGCCTTAAAGGCTGAGAGGGGTATTTATTCTTTCTTGACGGTGTTTTATCTTAAAATAGAAGAGGTATATCTGTAGCTCTGAACAGACTATAAGGGCTGGTAGGGAAAATAACAGCTCGATTCTTTGAAAACGCACTGCAGTGGGAGAAACAACACTGTTGAAATGCTTAGCACTCCCTTCCTTCTGGCGCACTACATTGCAGGACGGGGTACCCCGAGGACAAAGATGGTAGCACCCCCAGTTCTTGCACCAGCTGCCCTATCTCCATTCCCACTCCCACGGAGGAAGCATAGCTGCGCCTCATGTGGGTTCCAGGCATTGCCTAGGGCACTGGGAAAGCCCTCCTAAGTTCTAAGTCTGCCAATAAAAGGGGACTAAAATGTGGTAGACTTAATTCTGGGTGGAAAGTGTATACTTTAGAGCTCATTGTGAGTCCCTGGCACACTATCTTTTAGTTAAAGCCATTACAACAGGTGAAAAGCTGTTCTATGTCTAATATTATGAAATAATGTCAGTTCTAGCTTTGTTTTGAAATTAAGCCTAGGGTATAAGCCACATCTCCAAATATTACACTGGAATACACAATCCCCTTTTGAAAGACTTGCTTGAGGGGTGCCTGGGTGGCTCAGCGGGTTAAGTGTTCAACTCTTCGTTTAGGCTCCCATCCTGAGCTCACGGTTCATGGGTTCGAGCCCCGTGTCTGGTTCTGCAGTGATAGCGCGGAGCCTTCTGGGATTCTTGCTCTCTTGGCCCGCGCCCCCAACCACCCCCACCCCCACCAGCTTGTGCATGGGTGCTCTCTCTCTCTCAAAATAAATAACTAAAACTGCTTGGTGCAGTTACCAGAAATAGACTGCAGCAAAAAGCAGGTGAGTTGCACATTCAAAATTAGTGTTTACTTTTCTAATAGTATTTTTTACTTGCAGAAGATTGCTACAGAACCCAGGCACATAAGGGTCTCCTGGTGCTAAGCTAATCATGAAAGAAGCATTTGGCCCACCGCAACTGAACTATTCTTCCCTAAAAGTCCTCTGCTCTAACAGGAGGGAAGAACAACCCCATATCCCTAGTCTTCTTTTGATTCCAGGGCTATAGTTCCCTATTTTACAACAATGCTATTATTGCTTTTTGAAAAACATAAGCCAACAACAAATTTACGGAAGCCCGGTGGGCATGCACGAGGGGGATGGTCTCTGCTGTGGACAACTTCTTTGCTTCCCAAGTCCCCACGTTCAGGAAGGAAAACGAGAGAGACGGACAAAAACGAGGGAAGGTGACGGTGGAGGAAGCCAGCGAGCGAGAGGAGCAGGTGCTGACGGACAACAGGTTACTTTATAAGCTGCCGGTTAGTCTGGTGCTGCTAGCATGGGCACAGGATGGAGCTTGTGTTATCGGACTTTTGGGCCTGCAGGCTGCCCCAGGGATGCTGGTCAGGGCTTGGCTTGGCTTGGCTTTCCGCCTGTGCTCCCAAAGACTTCACTGGGCCTGTGCCGAGTGGCAGGAAGTGGGGCAGGGCCATCCTAAGTCTACAGCCCTCCCAGGTCTCCCCCACACCCCAGCATGGCCTGGATGGTAGCCTGGCAAGTGCAGAGAGGGGAGAGAGTGACCTCCATGCCGTACCTAGGCCAGCAAGTCAGGTACTTAATTTCAAATGGCCAGGCAGTACACTTCCACAACAAATGCAAGCCATTTATTATTATTATTATTATTATTATTATTATTATTATTATTATATTATTATTATTATTATTATTATTATTGTATTTATCATTATTATTACTATTATTGTCCAACTCCTCCTAGAATCTCCTACAAAATGTCAGTTACGCCTGTCCTCTCAAGTGGACCCATCGCTCTTAACCTCCGGGGGTTCCCACCGCCCAGATGGAACAAGGGCAGCGCAAACCTCCCTGCTCCCCGGGGGTGGGGGGGGGGGGGTGGATGGAGGTGGGGGTGGAAAAGTGGGGACTGCAGGACTGACCTCTGACTCCCGTTCCGGATGAACCCCGAGGGGCACTCCTGCATGCACTCGCCGTCATGGATCACGAACCCCTCGGAGTCGCTGCTCTCGGCGCTGGGGATGTTGGCGCAGAAGTCGCGGTCCACGCAGCGCCAGCCCTCAAAGCGGTAGGTGTTGGGCGGGCAGGTGGGCACGCAGACGCCGGCGTAGTAGTAATGCCTGCAGGCCACGCAGGCCGTGTCGTTGTCCGGCGCGCTGCAGCTGCCCAGGCACTCGGGGTGACAGCACTCGTTGCTGTCCGTGCAAGCCCGCTTCCCGCACGCGCTCGGGCACACTGTGGGGGCGGAGGGGACAGCGTGTGAGACTGGCAGGGGCTGGACAGCCTCCTCCGGGCCTGGCCTGCATGGTGGCCGGCCCCTCCCCACCACCCCCCATCCCCACCGGATCTCTCCAGTGACCGACAACCTACCACCCAACCACCTACCCGACCACCCCGCTCTGCAGTCCCCACTGACTCGCAATGACAGTATTACAGACCCTAATCACACTTTCATCAAGGCAGGGAGAATATACTCTGTATTTGGAGTCAGGAGACCAGGTTTAAAGTCCAGCCTCTCCTATTTGCTCCCGGTTTGCTCCTGATGAGTCATTAGCTTCTCTGACCTTGACCCTCTCTCTTTTCTCATCTATAAAATGAGGGTAGTAACATCCACATTAGAAGTTTGCCCCAGGCCAATGTGATAATGTGGTAGCCCTATGGGAACAATACGGTGTATTATTCCTTTAAAAAGCATTATGCGCTGTTCATTCTGCATTTTGAATGTATGCCTTGAATATCTTAAAAAGCCTCCGTGTGCAGAAATAGTTATTTCAAAGATTATTTTATTATTTATGATATTAAGAGTATCTTAAAATCGTTTAAAAAGTCATTTACTTTAAAAATGATTAACCTAGAATATAGTAAAGACCATACTATTCAGGTTTACAAAATGGCTTTAGAGAAGTTTGAGTCTGCTTGGATATCAAAGGTCTGATTCCAAAAAATGATGGTATTAACTTACTCCCGTATCTTAACCTATTATATAACTGAGAGGACCCTGCGTCGGACTGTTTTCCTCAAATACAAAAACAAAACAAAACAAAGCAACAAAAAAAAGGGTGGGTGGGCAGTGTCTCTGAGTCCGGAGGATTCACAGCGTATTAGAAACATTCTCCTTTGAGCCCCTCTGCTCAACTTAAGTGAAAGCGGTGCCTAAAAACCAGAGATCCACAATTCATGTCCCAAGCAGATGAGCTAGCATTTGTCTCCATAACAATGCTGTAATGATCACACTCCATGGGGCTGTTAGCCTCACTGGCAGATAAAATATAAATCAACAAAAATACGAAATCTGGTTTGTATTAGATGTCTCCTACTTTTTCTTGAGCTGGGAAACAACACAAAAGTATTTAAATATGTGTATTATTGACTCTGACATATATTACTTAGTGAAGATTCTATTGTTTTTCCTTATAATCAAAATATGTACTCAAAATAGTATCAGAGATCACAATTAAGAAATGAAAATATATAGGAGATCTAGTCCATTTGCCTCAAATGCCCCCTTTATTAATACCTTCATGTAGAACGCCCCCACGCCCCTCCCAGGTCCCTTCCTACGCATGTGCATGTACATATAAATATCTACAAAAAAAGAACAAACCATTCTGAAGCCATTTTTTGCCATAATATACCATGGATTCCGTAATCACTTAACACCTGCATTGCATCTCACAGTATAGTGTAGGTTATAACCTGTCTCCTACTATGAGACATTCTGTTTACTCCCAACATTTTACTATTACAATGAACACTGCAATCTTCATGAGAATCCTTAATTATTTCCTTAGGATCAATTTCCAGAACTGACCTCGCCAAGTCAAACTATGCTCTGGAAAGTTTGTGCCAATTTACACCCTACCAGTTGCATCCAAGAGTTCCTATCTTACTGCAAATAGGTGAATTTAAAAATGGACATCAGAACTTGGACATTCAAATAAAAACTGTCACCTCTGAAGAAAACGGACAAATTCTCAGGATACTGTTGAGCTTCTTAAAATAATTTTGCAAGCGTCTCCTTTGAAATCATCTTTTGGCAGAGACGATAAGTTGCCTTCCGTTATCTATTCTTTTCATCTATTTTGTTAATAGAACCTCGAGTTTTTAATTGGGCATGTTGCCCCCAAAATATATCTAGATATTACCTCTCCTAGCCTCTCTTGTAGCTAGAAGTGACATATGTCCTAGCCAGTGAGATGTAAGAAAACTTTTTGGCTAGAACTTACTGGAAGATTCCTTAAAACAGAGTGAGCATGCCCTCCCTCCTTGCTGGCTAGAATGTAGGATCAATGCATCAAGCTCAAGCAGCCATCTTGGACCATGAGGTAGGCCATTAAGAAGGTAGAACAAAAAAAAAAAAAAGAAGGTAGAACAAGATAAAATGATCTTGGTCCCTCATGACCGTGGACTGCTTACCTCTAGACTTCTCTAGATGAGAGAGAAGTAAACTTTTATCTTATTTATGTGCCTGCTATTCGTTAGATCCAACTGAAAAAATCCCAACTGAGATGCACACCTTCAGAGCTACTTACAAGCAAAGAAGACAACCATTCTTGTTGGTTTATGTCATTTTTGTTTACCAGGATTGCCTCAATGACTTCTGGCTATTTCTAAAAACTAAGCTACCCAACAAATAACGAGAAGTAACTATCTCTAAGCACACCAACGAAGTATGTATTATAGACAGGAGTTCCTAAAATGTTGAGATACAAATATTGTCTACCAAGGAGACCATCTTGAAGAGGGTAACACTAATTTGAATTTATAAGCCTTGCATATCTGTAGTAAATGCACACAGACATGTGCATGCATACGTGCACACACACAGGTTCTACCATCAGCTCTCACACATGAACATATCTAATAATAAAATAGATTAAAAGACTATTTAATTTCAAATATATCCATTATGGAGGTAACCTCAAGGCTCAAGATCTAAAGAACAAACAAACTGTGTATCTTTGGTTCAGGTTTTTTAAACTAGTAACAGGAACAGAAGGCCATTTATCCTTTAGTTATCTACCTGTTTAGCAAGTGTTCATTTAGCAACGTGCTGCACCTGTGTGTCAGATGTTGCCCTCAAGGAATGGACAATATGGCAGCTGAGTACAGGGGCGAATGGAGGTGCATGGCATGCCCTGGGAACCAGGGAAGGTTTTGAAGAGGTACTGAGGCTAGAGCTGCAAGATGAAACATGATAAGGATGAGAATAAAGAATAACACAGATGAAGGGCACCCGGGTGGCTGTCGGTTGAGCATCTGACTTCAGCTCAGGTAATGATCTCCCGGGTTGTGAGTTCGAACCTCGCGTTGGGCTCACTGCTGTCAACTTGGAGCCCACTTAGGATCCTCTGTCCCCCTCCCCACCCCCGCTCTCAAAAATAAACATAAAAAACCCCCTGAGTCCCAGAAACTGGGACCAGTATCTGCTTGCGAAACCCCCTTTCCCTCGCTTATGATTTAAATAAAATGCTACGTAAAATCATAAGTAGCAGACGTTCACAGTAAATAGTATTAAAAACTCAAGAGCATTTAAAACAATGAAAAAATATCCCCGTGCACCGGCTGGTAATCAGTTATACCCAAATGCAAATGTTGCGCATTTCCAGTATGAGAAAGAAAGAAAGAAAAACCCTGACAAAGTATCTGCAGCTTTATTTTGCATTCCATTCCCCATTCCAGTGGAAATAGCATCTCTGGGCAGTGGTCCACCGAGACCCTTCAAAGGAGTGCATTACATGGAGCGGCACGGTCAGTCAGTTCTTGCCACAAGCAGCACACAGGCTGGGGAATTAGGGTTTTGTTTCAGCGACGGGAGCTACTTCAGAAGGAATTTCAGAAAAGCTTAAATTAGGTAAAATCATGTTATTTATAGGCAGAACAATTCCTCTTAAAGGGATCACAAATCAAGGGGTTCCTTTGTGTTACATGATCTAAACTGCACGCCACATATTGAATACTCTAGGGGAATAAAAACGGGGTGTGACGGGGACAGAGGAGAAAGGAGAGGTCACTTGTTTTCTGGAGGACAAACTCTAAATAAGAGGCTGCTCCAGAGACGGAAGCTGGTGTTCCCCCAGCAGCACAATCAGAGGATTCTGGGAGGCAGGAGAACACTCAGGAAGTTCAGGATTAGAGAGTCCTGGAGTCAGCCCCAGAAGCCTGCTGTAAATTTTGTCTCTTCTCAATGTATATAAATATTATTAGTGTTTAGGACTATTAAGGGATTTCTTGAAAAGCCCTGGGCAGTGCGTCTCGCCAGCAGATGGATGGCTGCTCCACACAAATGCCAAAACTTAAAATTTAGTACAGTTACCAAATTTCCAATTACGGAGCTGTAGAAGAAAAAGAAGAGAGCCTCTTCCCTGGCTTTCATGAATAGGAGCACACCTAACATGATTAAAAGGCATTTCAGCTTTTCAAAATAAGAGGAAAATGGAAGCTGCTATAAACTAACAAACACACAGGGAGAAAAGCAAATTTATTTTGCCCACGAGATCCTTCTATTCATTGGGATTCTCAGAATGACCAACAATAAAAACAAAAGCCTATCTAAACTGCTGGAAAAACTAACGACATGTCCCACACCAACCACTAAAAGGATTAATTTGGGGTCACGGCCACATAAAAATGAGGTGTTGCATTTAAAAGCTCATTCCCTTCATTTTGGGGGGCAGCAAATAAGTCACATATCAGCCTTTAACTTCTTCCCTCCCTGGTGTCCTTGTACTTATTAAGTTCCTTCTAGTTTTTAGTGTTTTGTTTTTGTTTTTGTTTTTTACATTTGTTTTTGTTCTTGCCAGTCAGTTCCTTAACAATCTTTACCAAAGAGAAGCCATTTTAAAACCGATTATGAAGTGTTCGGTTGGAACTGAAGGTGGAGAACTCAACCTCTTCTCACGGAACAAAAAATTGAAAGGGGGCCATTTTGGAAATTATCTGGGGTAAAATTGTGACAAAGAATAGAAATAGTTCATGGATGTTCGAGTGAGGTCAAACTTCTGAGTCAAAACACAGGCTAGTTTTGAGACATCTTAATTATTTCTGGGTTACCCTCTGTGACACATGCCTTTCCTGACTGACATGCATCCTTATGCATAAAGGTGAACCACGGCTAACTCCAGGAAAATGCACTTTAATTTCCAAAGTGCATAAGGGACATGCAGGGGCAAGAGAAATTTTATGGTTTTCTCGTCCTGCTAGGGGAGGAGTTGACTCCATCAGATAGAATCGTGAGCAGGGGGAGGGGAGGGACGCCAGCTGGGTGAGCTGAATGCCCAAATCCATTCAAGGCTGTCGGCATTGTCCTCCAGGGAGCACTCAGCCACAGGTGAGGGGATGAGAAAGGCTCCTTTGGACTGTTAAATATCAGCCTTAGGAGCCAGGCCCTAGGCTAGGTCCTGTAGACACACAAGCACAGGACAGCCAGCCCTCCTGGGGCTCCCCACCCTGAGGACAGGCAGTGGGAGTACCAAGAGAGGCAAGCAAGGGACCAGTGAGGAGGGCTTTACAGGAGAAGGGACTGCCAGGAGCTTGAAAAGCCAGCAGGAGCTAGCAGGTGCATGGGGGTGCTGGCAGAACTGATGGGGAACGCGGGCCAGGAGAACCAGACTCAGGAAGAATGTGTGACCGACCAAGGCTTTGGGGACTGCAGGGGTACAGGAGGCAGAGAGGAAAGATGGTGAGACCCAAGTTAGAGAGAGGTGAGAAGGGCCTTTTAACCCACAAGTAGGAGTTTGGACTACTCTTAAAGAGGAAAAGGATGCTATTTAAGGATTCTAAGCTGGGCGTCACATGAGCAGATATACATTTTAGAAGGATCACTCTGGCTGCTATATGGAAAACAGAAAGGACGGGTGACCCACGGAGTCACAGTTGCCATCACCGTGCGCCGTGACAGTGGTCCAGATCAAAGAGGCAGTGATGCGGATGGGGAGAGCAGGCAGCTTGAAGATACATCTGGAGAATGTGGGAAGTGTGGCGAGCTTTTGTTTTCGGAGGGACAGAGAAAGATCAGTTCAGTTTGGGATGTGTTGCTTGGTGTATGCCAGATGCTCTCACACTGTAAAATAATCTTCAATCTGTCCTCCCTTTTATCCTCATGCATACTCCTCCCCACCCGTCACCCCAAGCAAAGACCTCCATCAATGGGAGCAGAGTATGAGGAACATCAAGGCTTCCCTGGCTCAGGGAGAGCTGCTACATTTTATCCCAGTGTATTAGGCTGGGCTCTCTAAACAAGTCAGCTAGTGTCAAAAGCAGGCTTATGGGAAAAAGCTTAGAAGCCATGAAACATGAAATAAAACGAAAATACAGCTGGTACAACTATGTATGAGCTACACACATACCTGTGTGTGTGTGTGTGTGTGTGTGTGTGTGTGTGTGTATACATATATATATATGGCACATATTTATAGTAAAGCACAATTTCCTCAAAAGGAAGACAAGAAGAATCTACCTACCTATCAAGTTTCTTGACATCCTGAGAACTGGCTAATGGAAAACTCTGGAGAACCACTGCCTGGAAATCCCAAGCGGAGCTTAAAACAACTGGCAGACAAGCTTCTGCCTGGAAGACTGTCGTATAAGCCAAATCAGTTACCCGTGGCAAAAGAAAGTTCACGTGGCAACCGGTATCTTAAAACATTCCCCATAGAAAGTCACATTTGCAACAATGTTTCTCTTAAGGCCAAAAGAAACCTCCTCCTGTACTAGAGAAAACATTGATTGCATTCAGGTTAGATTCCTGAAGATACTCAGTCTTCTCTGTTGGATCCAAGAGCATTCGGTGTGCCCACTGAAGGTTCTTTCTGAACCTGTCAACACAGTGAGCCTCGTTTTCTCCCAAATGTGTACCAAGGAGTTCCTCTTTGCAATCTGAAGCGGTTTTCAAGACCCAGTTTGGAGTCTGCTTTTTTCCCAACAGGAAGGCCCCTGGACAAAGCATCCTTGTGTTAACATACGAACTTTCTGAGATACGGAGGTTTGTAAGGGGGGGAAGAAGTTACATACTTCTCCTTACTACTCCCTCCCTGTTAACTGTCTTCTTGCACCTTCCACGCCATCTAAAGGGTCCACTCTGGGGCATGCAACAGCAGGCAGGCAGCCTTGTGCAAGAAGCTTCTAGGGCCATTAGATCTGTCTCCAGTTCAGAAGTGACAAGTACTGTGGTCACATTCACCCCTTTCATCCAAGCACAGAGACTTAGAGCTGAAAGGAAGTTTAGAGGTCATTCATCCCATGCCTGTCTCAGACACTTCTCTGCAAATGTCTAGGGGGTTCTTCACCTTAGAGAAAGTGCTACTCCAACGGCCAGACAGCACCAACCTTGATTAAGTTCTTCTTTACACCCAATGAGCGTGCATTTTCCTCCTCCTTGGCACTCTCCCCAGACCCCAATGGGTGTCTGATACTCAAGGTAAGCACAGGCTTTCTTCTTTACAGGTCAGACTTTCAAATACTCAGGCTCCAAATTCCAACACGGTGATCCTGGCCTCCCTCTGAATGCTTTACTCAGTCACAGCTCATGTAACATACATGAGTACCACTGCTTCTCAACACCTGCCCCCAAACCTACTCTTAACACGGCGGTAGTAGATGGGACAGTGTGGAATGCCAGGGGACTAGAAGACCAATGGTGGTCTTCTGTGACCAAGGCAGTGTGCTTGGGGTGATCACTGCAACTCCGAAATAACTATCATTATTGTGCTGAGATAGCTCATTCTGAGCTACTATTTGCCTAAAACTCCTGTCTTCTTTTTCAGATCAAAAATACCTGTTTGAGTCTCTCTTATATGGATGCAATTTTGGTCTAAATACAGGACTCTCTGTTAACATAAAGTTGACCTTCACTGAGCATTTTCACAGGCCTGACAATACACACCTAGTACCTTGTATACATTAATTTAATCTTCCTAATAATCACATGGGGTCAGTATCATTATCATCATGGGTAGATGACCAAATGGAGGCACAGAGATTTAATCACCGTCCAGGGCTATTCATGTACAATTTAATAATTGTTAGGCTGTAAAGCTGGGCTTCAAACCTAGATCTCTCAGACTGTTGGTGGTAGCCTCTTCACCCACTCTGTTCCACGGCGGGGCTATGTTTCAGCCAGTCTGTGTTATCTAAAAGGAAAGGGCTAGGATATGGCTCTTGTGCCGCTTTTCTTTTTAAGCATGCATCCATCATGAAAAAAAATCCCAAGTCCCAGCACCTTTTTCTCCTCCCTGAGGTACACCATGTCATCAGAAGGAAGGACAACACCCACGAAACATGACACTCTGGAAAAGGGACAAGCATCCAGGTGATATTACGGAGATAACATGTCCCCACGAAGCCTTCTTTGTTTATTGAATTATAGCAAATAGAACCCTCAAGGACATTTTTTCCAGCACAAATTTGCAAGGCTGAGCCCTGTCAGATGTACCATTAAATGTCACTGCTAAGTTGCAATACTGAAGTAACAGCTCCCATCATGGAGGGCACTGAGTTAGCACACATTCTGTGGGGCAAATGCAACTATATATAAATGACTGTGCTGTCAGGAAGCCCGACCAGTAAGACCCAGGGAGACTCAGTGACCCGCAGAACCCACGTCACCCAAATAAGTGTAACTCATGAAATTAGATAACCAGACTTCATTTCCTTCACCAGTTAATATGTCTCAGCAAGACTGAAAACGTGGTCATGGAGGAGGAAGGGGAAAAAAAAAAAAGTTCCGTGCCTTCCTCTAGGTCAGCTCATAAACACATATAATCAAGGCTTAAAGAAGTAAGAAACAGAAAATAGTTGAGCTCCAAGACTAGACCTCACTGTCCAGTACACAAGGTAAGCCAGGAGGTATGGGAGAACATTTCATACTGGCTACTGAAAGCATCAGTGAACATTTCATTTTTTTTTATTAAAAAAATTTTTTTTAATGTTTATTTGTTTTTGAGGGAGAGAGAGACAGAGTGTGAGCAGGGGAGGGGCAGAGAGAGAGGGAGACACAGAATCCCAAGCAGGCTCCAGGCTCTGAGCTGTCAGCACAGAGCCCGACACGGGGCTCGAACTCACAAGCCGTGAGATCATGACCTGAGCTGAAGTCGGACGTTCCACCGACTGAGCCACCCAGGCGCCCCGTGAACATTTCATTAATGAGCAAAAGAAATAATCATCTCCAGACAGCGCCTACTGGATTGCTTAAGTCTCCAAGGTCTGGTAAGTTGTGTTGGGAGGAGCACTGAGAAAACAGAGAAAACAGAAGCCGAAGGAAACAAGCAGCCCAGAATCCAGAAGGAGGAAAGTTCTAGGTAGCACCGTTATTAAGTCAAAATTTCCAGGGTTAACTAGTAAGAAGAGTAAGGAAAGCGCATCCATTAGAGCAAAGATACAATGTAAGATTACAATGGATATACCACGAAAAGCACAAGGCAGATCAGGAATCCTGTTCTGGCTGAGCTGGCTTGGGTTACTGTGGGTTATGTGATTTTTTCCCTTCCTTCACACCTTTTTTTTTATAACCGCTTTATTGAGATATAATTCACACACAATTCACCCCTTTAAAGTGTACAAATTGATGACTTTTAGTATTTCCACTCAATTGTGCAAACATCACCCCACAGAGAAACTGTGTACCCATCATCTACCTCTCATACTTCCCCCCCCCCCCCCCAAATCCCCTCTCCAGCCCTGGGCAATTGCTAATCTACTTTCTGTCTCCACAAATTTGCCTATTCTGGACATTTCACACAAATGGAACCAGACACTGTGTGATCCTTTGTGGACAGCTTCTCTCACTTAGCATAACGTTCTCAAGGTTCCTCCACATTTTGGCCTGTGACAGTGTTTCATTCCCTCTATTTTCTATGAAACTTTGCTTGCGTGATCCACAGGTGGCAAAATTAGCCTTGTAAGTTAGCCTTTACTCCTCACATGTAGTGATGAAATCACAGGCCCATCGAGAGGCTGGTAGAGAGGCCGATCTGAACCCCAGAATCTATTCACAGTTTAGATTTGTTCTAAAGGAAGAAAGATGATACTTGTCAACTTGACTAAATTGTGTCATTCTCTGATATTAAGAAAAAAGAGGAATCACTATCTAATCTGTGGGGGAGAGGTCACCGGATCTGTGACGCTCTTACCTGCTCTGCCTGACGGAGGATAAAATATACCAATGGGCTTAATCTCTATAGAAATGCCTGGCAAATGGAGACGCTGCATCGCAGAAAATCTTCCTTAGGTGGGGGTGAGGCAAAAAGGAAAGGAATAAAGTCAGATATTAAGGGGCGGGAGGGGAGATTTGCCTTCCCACTCTCTTTACTTTTATAAAACAGTATTCTTTAAAAAAGAAATCAAATCATCCTAACGTACTTGAAAATCGTCCCCAAATTCTTTCTTCCAAACTCATATTCAAAGCCTACATGCAAACTTGGGAACCACAGACAAGACTCAGTGGGGAAAAAAGATCAAGGAAATGGGGGAACAGGTCGGGGGTCCAGGCAGGACCGTGGCGAGGGTGGCCTGTGTCTGCTTCTTCATGCGGGAACACGGCGCTTCTCCCTCAGACACAACTCACGCCCCCCACCTCCTCCATCTTTTTTTTGAGTCTTTCACTGCCAAATGGGTGACTCTTTTGAAACCCTTCCCCAGTGCTGCGACCGCCAGGCACGAGCACATAGAGACACCAATCACTTACTACTGCCTGTCACAGATGCTTAAATGGACAGGGTGGAAAAAATATCCTTTTCACACACTTAAAAATTACTCCAAGTTATTTTAAATGTGGAACTGTTTGTATATTCCTTATAAGTTTATAAAACTCACACTGTCCCTCCATGACTAACTAAAGTGGAATTGAGAGAGTATTCTATATTTATAACTTGTCTGGTTGTTCGTGCTTACAGCCCTATTTCCACACTCTTTTACTGTACACAGAGTTATGTGAGGTATTGTGGGCTCCTAAACTTTGCTGATTTCCTAACAAGGCAGGCCTGTGTCCCGCAGGGACAAATTGGGGGCTGTTTTGTCCAAGTGGAGGCCAAGCTCCGAGGGAGAGGCCTCCAGCTTTGTGGTTTTGGCTACAGCTCTTAAAACCGGTGTTCAGGGCCCATTTCTGGACAACTGCCTGCCTTACTGGTGTTGACCAAAGTATCAATGCTACTGATACATTGTTTATTACACATACCTGTTAGAAGCTCCATGCTGTACAGCTTGGCTACACATACCACTTCCTCCGATTTATTTTGGTGGAAATTGTAAGTCCAAAAGGTGCAGTACTGGAATCAGCCAGGCCAAAGCCCCGTTCCACATACATAAACACTTACGTAAACATAATTTAAATGCATTAACTGAATGTAGCCACTTGTGGGGCGACTACTATTTAGAGACCAGCCCGCACTGTTTTGGATACAACTTGGTCAACCAGAGCACCGTTTACCAGGAGACAGTGTTAAATGCATGAAGTACCTATGGAGGTAGATTTGTGCCGTATATCTGGGATTTACATTTGTACGTGCACACCTGTCCACACATATGCATCGTGGTACGGCCTCTTCGCAGGCGGTCAACAAATAAAGCTGCCTCCTTGGAGAGGCTACCCACCTAGTCAGTGCCCTCACGCTTTTGCAAAGCCCTTTCAGGATCTTCTTTGCAAAAATGTTTCTAGACACCATAGTAGATTCTTTGATACAGCCTCAAAAGCGGTACCTACCTCTTTGTAAAAGGAAGGGGAAAATGGTCCCTAAACCCATTTTTCTTTCTTTCCTAATGTCAGAAGGGGAAATACGTATCTAATCTCAGTGCTGTGGCTGCCAGTGAGGCTGGGGGTTTTGCCTCCTTCCCCCTGATTTCTTGGCCACTTACCGTACGTCTTAACTGTCTTTCAATGATTTGGACCATTTTCTTCTTTGGAAGATTGACTTCTTACTAATTATTTAAATTTGAGCCCTTAAAGATGTATATGCTTTTCTTTTTTTATTTTATTTTTTAACGTTTATTATTGAGAGACAGAGAGAGAGAGAGCATGAGCATGGGAGGGGCAGAGAGAAGGGGAAACACAGAATCTGAAGCAGGCTCCAGGCTCTGAGCTGTCAGCACAGAGCCCGATGCAGGGCTCGAACTCACAGACTGCAAGATCATGACCTGAGCTGAAGTTGGACACTTAACCAACTGAACCACCCAAGTGCCCCTGTATATGCTTTTTAAACACACTACTGTGCCTTGAAAAAAAAAAAAAAAATGTAGGTGGCTTGAGAGAAAAATGCTTCCCCCTTCTGTAATTACATCTACTTGAGAAGCGTGGGTCATAACAGTAGACTTTAAGTCATTTTTTTTACCTCTCCAGAGTCTTTGCTCCTTTCTCTTTTGATTGCGTTCCTTCCTGGTGGCACACTTTCAGACTTGTAAACATATATTTTAGAGTATATGTTATGCTACAATACCACATTATTCTTTTCCATTATCTAATCTGATTGCTGACCCCACTTCCTGAAGTTAAAGTATTTTTACTACTGTGGAAAAACCACAAAAAGATTCACTGGACTTCCCAAGTACAGTAAACTGTGTTATCAGTAAAGGAGGGGAACAGGGTGTCCCAAATGATCCTACATGCTGGTTCACAGAATTAACACATAAACCTTAGGAGAACCAGTTTTGGATAACTGGACCACAGAACACCTACGCCCACAAAAATTCATGGAACTTATATTTCATCTAGCTGATGATTCAAAAGTGCCTTAGAAAAACATACAAATGTAGAAATGTTGTAATGTCCTTGCAAAGATGATTACCCCCCCCCCAAAAAAAGAAGCCCAAAACAAAAACAAAAACACCTGAACCAAAAATACCTTGTCATTCCCACAGAATTCTGTTGGTTTATATTTTATTTTGTTTGGTTTTTTATTTGTGTGGATGGTGGAGGGGTGGGGGCAGTAGTTTTACTAAAAACTTTTATCGCCCTTGCCAGAAAGCATTAAAAGTGCTAAAATCCTATCTTGGTAAACGTAAATTCAGTCCCATTGGACAGTATCGTTTTGTCAATTTCATATGGGGAAAAATCTTGTCTCTATACTTTGGAAAGGCTGACTGATAGATTCCAAAGTTTAAGTCCATCCTTTGCACAACTTTAAAAATAATATTTTAGGGGCGCCTGGGTGGCTCAGTCGGTTAAGCGTCCGACTTCGGCTCCGGTCATGATCTCATGGTTCGTGAGTTCGAGCCCCGCGTCGGGCTCTGTGCTGACAGCTCAGAGCCTGGAGCCTGCTTGGGATTCTGTGTCTCCCTCTCTCTCTGCTCCTCCCCTGCTCACATTCTCTCTCTCTCTCTAAAATAAATAAACATTAACAAAAAAAGTTATAGGGGTGCCTGGGTGGCTCAGTCAGTTGAGCGTCCGACTTTGGCTCAGGTCATGATCTCACGGTTTGTGAGTTCAAGCCCCGCGTCGGGCTTTGTGCTGACAGCTCAGAGCCTGGAGGATGCTTCGGATTCTGTGTCTCCCCCTCTCTCTCTGCCCCTCCCCCACTTACATTCTGTCTCTGTCTCTCAAAAAAATAAACATTAAAAAAATAAAAAATAAATGAAAATAATATTTTAACCTTAATAGTTGAATTTCTTGGTTTTTGTTTTTTGTAAGTGATCGGTAAAACTGGGTTCACCTGAAGTGCCAACACAGGCAACTTGTGTAAAATGCCAGTTGAAAGAGTGTGTTTGAGTTGTAAATGCCCAACGGAGATGGGCTCACAGGTGCCCTCTGCTTTTTTTCCAGTTAATTAGGAATCTTCCGAGAGTAGGTTGTCATTTGATCTCTGAACAATTAAATATCTAGTACACTTCAGGAGCGCCTGGGTGGCTCAGTTGGTTAAGCGGCCAACTTCGGCTCAGGTCACAATCTTGAGGTTCGTGAGTTCAAGCCCTGCGTCGGGCTCTATACTGACAGCTCACAGCCTGGAGACTGCTTCAGATTCTGTGTCTCCCTCTCTCTCTGCCCTTCCTCTACTCATGCTCTGTCTCTCTCTCAAAAATAAATGAACATTAAAAAAAATTTTTTTTAAATATCTAGTGCACTTCTGATTTTGGATATTTGGCTTTTCCCCAGAGTATTATTCAAAGTGAATTGGATTGCTGCAGGCCCAACATCCACTTAGGTCTCTAAGGAAGCTGGAAGGGGATGCAAAATATGGCAAAGCCTACCGTCAGCTCTGAAAAGCAAGGTGGAAGGTTCAGGGACTTTCCCCTTCAGACACTGCTACTCGCAGGCAAGGGATGACCGCCTGGGCCAGGATCAAAGGGGTGATGTGCTGTAAGCCCAGCGTGCACTGGCAGAGAGGTGGGTCCCTCTCCCCTTCCTGTTTGAGTAACTTTTCTCCCACCCCACCTCCTCATTTTTTCACTGCCTCCCAAACACTCTCTGTTATATACTACGGTCTGATTTTCAGGCTTCAAAGGAATTTTCTTTGAAAGATGGAAGAACTTAACACTTTAGGGCTCATTTTATTTTTAAAAGAAACAAGCAGGGTAGCCCTACCATGCAAAACACCAATGAGGCTGCAAACTTGGAAACCGGTCCAAGAATCATTCTTTCATTCCATCCTTGGCCTGAAGACTGAAGCAAGTTGCACAAAAAGTTCATAAACACAAAGGGGTCCAATTGCATTCAAGCTCCCCCAGTGAGGATGAGCATACCCGTGAAGCCACATGTTCGCCATACCACGAGAGTATATAAGGTTTACTTGTTTGCAAAAATAGACAGCAACTTTTAAAACACCTGACTGTGCTTCACAAGTCAACTTTTAACCCTTTCCTAAACACTGTAAAGCCCCAAACTGGCTAAGTGGGTTAGGGGAGGAAAGGAAAGGAGTGATCTCAAGCATAAAGCCCTTCAAAAAAATCTACCTAAAATCCTGGACTTGAATACACCAAAGATAAGGATCTGAAGTGGTTAAGAGAGTGATCTTTTCTTTTTCCTTCAAAGGAATAAGCTCTGTGGCAACTTCCTAGGATCTGATGTCAACACAACTGTTGTCTCCGGAGCTGGGAGTTCTTGGGGCATCCTCAAGCCCCGGGCAGAGGCCAGGGTGCGCTCCTGGCACAATGCAGACTGGCGCACAGCATCCCTCAGGACCTGTTTGTGTTTTACTCACAGAGAGAACAAGTACTGGCAAGGGACAAAAAAAAGAACATGTTTTGCAAACAATCAGAGTGACCTGAAACCCAGGGTGAAGACTGAAGTCAGCCTGAGCCAGGCTCTGTGCAACGCTGGCTAAGTGGAGTGCTCTGGAGAGGGAACAGGCTTCTCGCTTTCCCATTCACCCAGGAGGACCTCTCACCTAAGGCCACGCCCCACCCCATCGGGGCTGCTTTCCTTTGTTTGGCTTCGTAGGCGAGCTGGGAGCATCTCTGAAATGAGATGAATGCCCAAAGGAAAGAGCCCTCGTTTTTTTTTTTTTTTTTCTGGAGCTGAAAGCAACCCAGGAACTGGGCATCCAGTCGAATGCTTTCATCTTCATTTAGCACCCGAAGAAAACGAGACCCAGACAGCTTGAGACTACGACAATCACGAGGTACTGGACAGCTGGGCCCAGTACCAGGGTCTCCAGAACTCCTGGCCCAGGGCTCCTGTCACACCGTGATGTGATCTTCCCAGCCCCCTACTTTCCTGCAAAGAGAGGGATCTCTCAGACCTTTAAAACCACACGACCCCTTTTGGGATAATCCACACACAAATCTCCTTTGACACGGTTGGAAAATTTTTTTTTTCTTTTTAGGTTTTTTAACGGTTTTTTTTTTTTTAAAGTGATCTCTACGCTCAATGTGGGGCTCAAACTCACAACCGTGAGCAAGAGTCCTGCGCTTCACCAACACAGCCAGCCAGGCGCCCTGCTGTTGGAAGTTTTGAAATAGATTATCTTCCCCCATTTTCCATTTCTGAACCTGCCTACTCAAGGTATTTTCCTCCCAAATGCACCTGCCCCCATTCCACAAACTGAGGTCTCCTAAGTAAAGCCTATTAAATGTATTTCCACCTCAATTGCACCACACCTCCATCTACATAACTAAAGCCTGAACTCCCCCACCCCATCGCCCAAGTCTACTTTTTCCTGTCTGGCAGGTGGGCAGACCTTATCTTCCTAAATTGCCATTCCCAGCCCACCCAGCGCTCTGCAGGAGCACAGTAGATACACTTGGAACCTGTTGCTTCCAACCTCCTCTGCCCTCTCTAAAATGCCTGCCATAATTCCTCCTCCCCAACCCCCATCCTTTGAAATTTCTAAACCCTGGTAGAGGAAGCGCCTCAGGCTCTTAATAAGCTCAGTCATGCTCAAAATATCCGCTTCACCCACGAGGTATATAGTAGCCGGCAATTCTGACCCAAGCACCCCTTTAGGGAAAAGATGATCTTTCTTCAAGACTCCGTATTCAGAATTCCTAAAAAAGACCATTCTTGCTTATTTTCGTTCGTGTACCTGTGAACTTGCAAGAGTCCAGGACACCGTCTGCAATACCCATCATTCACCTACACACGGTAACAATAGGGGATTAAGAAATCACCCTTCATGCGGCTGTGACCACAGAGAGTACATATTGCAACTTTCCTCCCCTGGAACTTGCAAAACTTACAGGAAATCTTCCACACCTACAGAGTAAATCCACTGCCAGAAAAATGAAGTGTAAACACTTTATATTAAATTAGCCAGGTGTTTAAAAAAATAACATTATCCCAATCCAATATTTTCGAATCCTGGCTCACTTTCAAGTCTTACGGTGCATACAGGGGCAGAGGTGTGCCAGGCACGCGCCCTTGTCCCCCCTTTGTAAGGGGCATGTTTTGCTTTTTTGATACAAACAATCTGCAAATTAGTACACATGTAAAATAACCCCGGGAGGAAAGCAGACAGTGATCCTATTTTCTTTATCTGGGATTTCCCTCCAAATCTTTACACTGGACAACGATGGACATCAAAGATATAAATCTATTTATCTAAAGATAAATCTTTAATTGGGTCCTAGACTAGACATAGTTTTGAAAGAAGCATCCACGAAAATGAAGAAACAGCAAATAGGAAAAAGTGGGAAATGCTAATGTGTCTCAGTTTATAGATGAATGCGTCAATACATGTTTGTGAGACAGTCTATGCAAAAAATCAACGAGCCCTCAAATACTGTCACTTAACCTCAGTCTCTCCCTATTGTCCTCTGGGTGCACATCCCCTGATGTGGCCCCATGTCCCTTGCTTGCCTTCGGGGAGGAGGGACACTATGACAAGGGATAACATTCCTCTGCACATACATAGTGTCAAAAATATATGAAAAAACAAACAAAACTACCAGCCTAGAAGCTATGTTGGCAAAATTTAAAGCAACAATTTAGAAACAGCCTACGCCCATTTATGTGCCAGCTTGGCCGCATTTTTAAGGGCCCAAGTCATGTCTGTCTGTCTGTCTACTTAAAAAAAAATCGTTTTAGAGAGAGTCAAGTGTTTAAAATTTTGAGATGCTTAAGTTCATCTTCTGTTTTGGAGACACAGCATGAGAGAGGAGGCAATGTTCGCCTTAGAGGAAAATGTGGACTGTGGGGTTGGAAAGAAGTGAGTTTATATCCCATTTGCCATTTATTGGCTGTTGTGTGAAAAGGGACTCAGTTATGTGTGTAAGACAGATACTACCACCTTGTGCTAATCAGTGCAAGATTAAATGTGATAAACCATGGAACTGTAGTATTTTTCCTGGGATGTCATAGGTCCTCTGTGAATAGGGTTTCCATAGGTCCTAGGGTTCTCTAGTCCTGCCTCTGCCACCTATCTGCCACTTAGCTGACATGTGCATGGGAGAGTCTCACTCTGTGACCCACTGGCCTCTATCTAATCCCCCCGGGCCTTATGGGCCACCACCTGCCGAGAAGGGCAAAGGAAGACACTAAGAACCATGTTCCCAATTGATATCATGTATCAGCATACACACAAGACTTCGCTTCTGGGGGAGAGTTATGTGGCCAAGAAAGAAAAAGAATAGAGAGATGCCAGGGTAGCTCAGTTGGTTGAGCATCCAACTCTCGATTTCGGCTCAGGTCATGATCTCAGGATCAAGGGATCAAGTCCTGAGTCAGGCTCTGAGTTGAGCCTGGAGCTTGCTTAAGATCCTCTCTCTCTCTCTCTCTCTCTCTCTCTCTCTGCCTTCCTCCTCCTCCCCTCACTTGCTATCTCTCTTAAAAACAAAAACTAAGACAGGATTCAGAAATATTTCAGATTTTATCTCTGCTTGAACAAATAAAAACATTACAAATTTCAGATTGGCTTGGCATTCTAATTCCAGTTTTTTACTGCTGTTCTTAAATCCCTTTGCTCTGAAATAATCCTCATTTAATGCAAGGTGGGCAGTAGCTTACCTAACACATCATCATCTGAAGGTTCGTTGTAGTTTTGGTTACTATTTTGAAGAGTCCTCAAGCTGCAGGCTGGGGGATGGGGAGGTTTGGGGAGGGCCAGGGGCAAATTACTTTCTAGAGCCTGCCAAGAAAGCTTCCATAGCATGGAAGTTAAACCTTCAACTTCCATCAGGCAGTAAGCTCTTTTTAGATGAGAAAGAGAATTTTTTCTATGTTTCAAAAAACTTCACAGAGGTCTTCAAAAAAACAAAAAACAAAGAACCAACCTCCTAATACAATTTTCTCCTAAATTACTTTATTCACCTTTTACATGGGTTGGATGAAGATTCTCTATAGCAAAGGTATATACAAGCTCCTTTCAGGAGGGCAATGAGACAATTCCCTGCAAACAGTGAAGAGGTGAAGAAGCATCCTCCTTGTTAATTACCGGGTAAGGTGGGGGTAAGTGATGATAACACAGTGTCGCCAAAGGTTGGGTAGGTATCACCAACTGTCATCAGTGCTCAAATAAACCGACAGAGCTACGACTATTCCAAAGGGCTCAACAACTAGTTTCCGCTCTCAGGTTCATAGGCTGCGCAAATTTAGGGGCTCTACAGGAACCACTCAGAGGCTCGCTTGGGAGCTAAGTAAAAATAATTGCCATTATGATTTTCCAGGTCAAAGGAATTTCTTCCAGGATCCACCAGCTAAACCTCTGCGTTGCAACCAAGAACATGTGCAAGCTGTTTGAAAAAAAACATTGGCTTTGTGCACAGGCACCCCGGGCTGGCTTCTCTGCGTGGAGGGAGGGGAAGGACAGCCAGCTGGCTAGAGCAGCAGCCAGACTGTCCAGTTCTCACGCCACCTGCACCTCCCTATCTAGAACCTACTGCTCTTGCTTCACAGAAATGATCCCTGGTGCCAGTGCCACAGGGACATTCCTTCATCCTAATCCCACCGGCTCCAGGCCACTGGGATGGGAAGGAGGCTTCCAGGAGTACGCCGACCACCTGCTCCTCGGACCTCCCTGCTCTGGGCCCGTATCAAGGAAGATAATGCACTTGCTCATCCCGCCAGGAAGGGTGTTAGTGAATTCCTGGTGCAGGCACAGTCTGGAGTTCTGAGAAGCGGCTATGAGTTTGTGCTCCAGGTTACTGAAAAGCTGCGGACGGACCGTGCTGTATTTTAGGGCACGGTGAAGATTTTACTGAATCGCAGCAAGGATACACAAATACCCATACACATAGTAAAACTAAAACCTCTTACCCGCCTGGCCCCTGCTCCAACCACCCTGGCTCCTTTTTCTTTCTTGAAGAAGGCAGACCCTGTCATGACTCTGACCCATGATGCATGCTGTTCCTTCTGCCTGGCTTACGCTTCTTCCCACTCCCAACCTGCCTCTGCAGCATTTAGTGCTGGGGGATTGTCTTCACCTTCAAAGACTTCTTCTCCCCATCACCATCTCTGGGTAAGAGCCCTTCCTGCTGCCCTATCATTTTAAGACACAGCATCCGCTTCATGTCTCTCAAAGCACTGACCACATTCACAATCAAAAACTTATTTTTAATGGTTATTATTATTATTATTTTTGCTGGAGGGAAGAAGGAGGAAGAGTTATTATTTCATGGGTACAAAGTTTCAGTTGTGCAAGACAACAGTTCTGGAGATGCCTGGTGGTGATGGTTGCACAACATTGGGAATGTACTTACTTAGTGCCGCTGAAGCATATATTTAAACATGGTTACAATGATAAATTTTGTATGCACAGTACTACAATTAAAAAAACACACACTTAACTATGTTTAATGCTCCTTTCTCCACTGGTGCACAGTGCACTGGGATAGGAATCCTATGTTTTTTCATCACTGTGTTCCCAGGGCCATGTCCAGAGCCTGGTCCATGGTGGCGCAGTGTATATTGTGCAGTGTATATTGGTTCCATGAGACATGATATACATACGTGGAGTCAGGTGGTACTTTAACCCTGGACTACTACTTAGGCAAACTTTCCGAAAGCAAAGCCCTTGAAATTTACAGAAGATGTATATGGGGACTTTGTATGTATACTTACATATGCAGATTTTACTGTATTTCCTCTTTGCCTTGAGGAAATTCTTTGTGCCTAGAATCCCAGAGGAACCAGATTCCAAGAAGACCAATAGTCCTTCTAGTATGGTGTGCTTATCTTGCTGATGTGGCTATTCAGGTCCCGTGTCATCTGGGTTTTTTGTTTTGTTTTGTTTTGTTGGCTTTTAATTAGAATCTGCCTCAAATTCTCTTTAGCATTAGACAAAGCATAAATTGAAAGCAAATACGTAACAGAAGGGAGTTTCTTGTAGGATAAGTAAGTACGTTTTATGTTCTGATGGTGAATTGTTATCAAATAAATAACAATGATGACAAAAGTAATATGAAAAACTACTCTCCTTGACTCTCCTAAAAAGGAGGAAAAATGAGAAAAATCAGAGAAGCCACTTTTGGGAGATGAGGAATAAAATGAAAGATAGTCCTCTGGCCTCATGGCTTGGCTGGTTTTCCCCGAGAATAACCAAAGAATCATCTGATCCAACACCAAACCCCAGCCTTCTTTTAGGTCGTATCTGCTTTAAGGCAAACTAAAACTTAAAAAAAATTTTTTTTAATGTTTATTTATTTTTGAGAGAGAGACAGAGGTGAGCAGAAGAGGGGGAGAGAGAGAGGGAGACATGGAATCTGAAGCAGGATCCAGGGTCTGAGCTATCAGCATAGAGCCCAATGCAGGGCTCAAACCCACAAACTGCAAGATCATGACCTGAGCCAAAGTTGGACACTTAATCAATTGAGACACCCAGACACCCCGGCAGACTACAACTTTTTTAATGATAACAATTCTCTCTGTCTCTGTCTCTTGGCCCTAATAGAAGTGAAAGCTCAAAGTACTAGATGAGAAGAAAAAAAATGAGCATTTGTTATCCGTAATAGTAAGTCACCTACCATACGTGGGGGCACTCACTGCTACATGTGCTTGGCATGCGCTGACTTAACATCCACAACTCTGAGAGGGAGGGCCTATTTTCCCGTCCTCTGAACCATAGTCTCCAGTACAGAGAGAGTGGTTTGCCCGGAGTCACGGAGCTTCGGGAGGCAGAGGCAGAAATTCCAATTGAAGCGACAGGACTCGAGGGTCCATGCTTCTAACCAGTAAGGTACCGTGCACGTGCACATGACACAGAGTTTTCTACTGTAGTTCTCATAACCTACTTTCATAAGTCATAGAAAGGTATCAGCGATATTTCATTGATGAGGAGACTGAGGACCACAAGAGGCTGTGACTTAACAGGGAGACAGATGATGATAAACAGAAGTACTGAATGCCAGGAGCTCAGCTCTCAGACTTGCATGAGTCTCATTTCTGTGCCTTACAGTTCTGTCAGGGTCATTCAGCACCATCCCAAAGGACCAAAAGGCAATGAATTTGACTACATAAAAAAGTGGAAACTTCACTCCTGTGTTTAACCTAGCAATGAAATATTTCTTAATTATTTCTACTTTAAATGGCGTAATTCATACAAATTGGTAGAGCACAGAATTCGTACCACTCCAAACACGGTGTTTAACAACAATGGCTTAAAAAAAAAATACAAACAGCCCCCCCCCCTTTTTTTTTTTCATAAATTCTTCTGGATTAAATATTTGTTCACTTAAAACCTGAGTGCACCTGTCTGGAAGACACCCCAGGTGTTGTTGTACATGTAGATAAGAATTCAAGGTAAAGATTCCTGTCCTAAAAGATACACATCAGGAAGACAAGAATACTTTCGGCTGAGTGGACCACGGGATGGAAGGGTGTGTACGAGGCAGGAGTGCCGGAGAAGGACCTCTCAGAACAGGCAAGGGAGCCCTGGCATTTCAGGGAAGGAGGGGGTGAAGGATAGGCTTCCCGCATATTTCAACAAAAGATTATAACTTGCCATCTTTATTAGTATATAACCAAAAAATTTGAAAAAATGACCTCAGCGATATTTGGCCTTTAAGAAAGATTTTAATCAAACAAAATTAAATTTGTTTAAAACATCACAGGATGAGGTCTAGAAAGAGGCTTCTGTCGCTGTCGAAAGTTAATGCCTATGGATCGGCTATTGCTAAAGTTGCTTAAAATGGGCTAATTATTCTCCCATCCCCCCCCACCCCTTCTCTGTCCTGGCACAAGGAAATTTTAAGCCATCTACAATCCCTCCATTAAATAAAAAATAAACAAACAAACCTCCATTGTAAGAGGCGCCATTGGTGTCTGCCTCCTTGTCTTCCCATCACAAAAGCAGAGGAGTGCTAAAGAACAGACTCGCTGGTCAGTATTTCATGAATTTAAAAAAGTGTAGCATTGCTGCCTGGCCAGACACAGCGAAAAACAAAAACCTCAGTCATTTGTTTAAACAAACTCACAAAAACAAAACCACTTCCTCAACGTACTCCGTGAATTCTAAAAAGGATCGCACGTTTAATATAATTTTTTTAAACTTTAACTTTCACAAATTAAAAGCAGGATGATAAGACCAGACAAATGGACATCGCCCCTCTACCCTGCTTATCTATTTCTGGTTTCATTCAGCTGCCAAAACCACCGACAGCACTTCCTCTCATCCCAACAGGAAAATTTCATGGCTCCTGAAGGTCTGAGTCAGAGCAGAAAGCTCATGAATATTCTGATTTTCTGGAGCTGATGCAAGGAAATCACTATAATTGATGACCAGACACAGAGTTACCTACCAAATGTCTGGTCCCTAGAACTACTCCTCTGAAATAATTTATCAAGTTGGATTTCCATTTTCAAAGTTATTAACAATAACAAGAGTCTGTTTCTGATTTTTAACATGAGGTTTTATCATTCGAGCCCTTCTTCTTTTCAATAAAATCTCTCTATACACTGGGATCTCCATTAATAAACTCCTTTCGGTTTGCCGCATTTTAATGAAGGTGAACAGAAAGTAAACCGAAAAGAACCTTAACTTCCCACACGAAATGGGAAGAAATGAGTGTGCCGAAGATTTACACGAGGCTCCGTACGCAACGGGTGCCAGGAAATTAACAGGGCACGTGCGTCCGTGTGGTGGCGGCGGCGGGGGACAGTGGCACCAACACCTCCCCGCGGATCGCACGAGCTCCCCAGGCGGTTCTGCTGCGGTCCGGGATCGGACTGGAGCACGTAACTGGACGTTAGCTCGGAACAATGAGACCCTGGTTCAATTTGAGAACGCACGCCCTCCTTCCATATTAATTTTTCTCTTTTGGAAACCTACTTCCATCTTTTATTTTCCTTTTACGGTGTGCACTGCTCACAAGCACATGAGGAACGAACGTGGAGGGACCCATCCAAGTTATTTACTCCGCGAGCCTCCTCCCGCGGCAAAGCGGCAACAATGCCGCGGAAGTCGGAGGGTGAACCACCCTCTTCCCATAACTTTAGGACAGCCGGTTTTCCATCAAAATTCAATTATCGCTAAGGAGAAACCAGGGTTCGTAGTGAAACGGTTTAGAACGGTTTACTTCTTTGCCATAAAATGGATGATCGACCTTCGGGAAACCCAGACCACCCCCCGTCCCGAGGGAGGCAGCGTGGCTCTGGCACCGTGGGATCGACCCCTCGAGACGGAAACCACGTTCCCATAAAGAAACTTGAGCCACCAAAGGGATTAGATGACATGATCGGAAATACATGAGAAATACTTTCTGCATTTTCCGCTATCGGGATTAAGGAATTAGAGGGGGGGAGGGGGCGGGAAATCAGGACGCTTCTGTCTTCCCAACCCCGAATGCCACACCCGGCCGCTCCCTGTTCCATCCACTCTCGCACATGGTGTCCGGAGACCACGTGAGGCGGCGGCGGGCGTGGCCAGAGCGTGGTCACGTGGCCGGCCAGTCCTCCCGCGCGGGCACGCGCCTTCTGAGCCCCGCCTCCCGCCAGCCAGGGCAGAAGCGGGCGGCCACGAGGGGTCTGCGGCGCTGCGGTGGCGGCGGCGGCGCTCCGGGATCCGGTCCGCCCGAGCACGTGCACTAACTTTAACGGATGCGCTGGAACTTTTTCCAGCGCTGGGCTTGCGGTCTAGAAATAACACTCAAATAAATGTTCCCTGTCCCCCTCCGCTCAGCCGCCAACTTTAGGACATTCACCAAGGCACTGCAAACACGAAAAGAACCTCAGTACTCGGTAGCATGAATTCTGTGCGGCCACACCTTTAAAAGCCGTACGTATTTTTCATCCAACCTAACTCAGAACCGTCAATTCTACCATCAAAATTCCTGCTTGGTCCGGCAAATGTGAGTCCCCTGGCCGTATCTAATGAGCAGCTACCCAAGGTCTGGGGTGTGTGAGATTCTTTTTTCTTTTCCTAATGGAACGGTTCTATTTCAGGCTCCTAAAATTTAATCCGCAAGGAGTTACAAACATCAGTGAGGGAAAAATGAGGGCCACAGGAATTTAATGTACCGAGTGTGATCTTGCCAGAGTGTGATGATAAAATTACAAACTGGGATGGACTGCAGGATATTTAAAAATGTAGCCATTCACAGTCCTTTCAATTAGATGCGCAAGCTTTTGATAAAATATTGTAGTTGCATATACATACTGTTTCATCCTTTTAAGGTAGAAGTAAAAATATTTTTAAAAATCACATTGGAAGGATCACAATCAGAGAATAAAATAGACCAATTAAAAAAAAAAAACCTCTAAGAGTAAAGAGTAATTTTAATCTTTTCAGGATAAAGAATTCAAAATAATGATTTCTTCACACGCATTGGATTTTGGGCTGCTGAAATTTAATTAAATGGAGGGAGGGGCTCCTCTAAATTGTTTGCCATGTGAGTAATAGCGTATATTCTAAAAGAAGGAAACCGTATCTTGAGCACTCCTTTCAATTATAGCCTAAAATGCTCAGAGATAACATTTCATAGTATTAATTAAAGTTCTTATGGTGGCGTAAGCCTTCCTAACCCATCCAAAACATTCAGGGCTGTGCTCCAGAGACAGTCTTGCAACTGTGTCCTCTCAGTCCTCAAAAGTAAGAGACACTTGCAGCCAGGACCAAGATACTAAGAGGACTTTTTTGGAGGGCGGCTGAGATCTCCTCCCCTCTACTTCACCTCCTCTGAAGGGAAATGATGGCAACGACATCTCAAATAACATTCCTATTTGAGACTTCTCAGGCTTCTGCATATTTTTCTGCTGCATGTCATTCATAATTGTCCTCCCAGAAAAAGTGGAGCTGCCACTGCTATTTAAAAAGTTTTATGTCCCTCATTTTAAAAATACATAGAGTCCTCAGAGTAGAATTCCAATTACTAAGTGTAGAAAACAGAAATAGAAAAATCCACCATTTGGCAAACACCACAGTAATGGGTGTTAAAACTGGGAAGTGAAAGAATAATGAGGAACGGTATGAAGAGGCTAGTCTCAAGTATCTACCTCTGAAGGATGCTTCCTAATTACAAAGGTCAAGATTAACAACGGGTGCACTGGCAGAGACCATCTTAACCAAGTGATCAAAATTAACATCATCAGAAATGAAACCTATGGGCATGATGTGTCTCCAGACAGGATGCACTGGGAAGGGCACAGTGGCACTTCTGTGGTCATCTTGCTAACACTGTATGTTCTTGCTGTCACCTGACTTTCATCACAAGCAAACACCCAGAGAAGGACATTCTGCAAAATAACTGGTCTGTGCTCTTCCAAAGTGTGGAGGTGGCAAGCTACCAAGGAAGACTGAAGAAAACAACCTGGGTTTGAGGAAATAGAACAGACGCGACCACAAATGTGAGGCGGGATCCTCTACTGGATAGAAGACCAGACAGGGGAAAACTGGTGGGATCTGAATCCAGTCTGGAGCTTCGTAGTACCACGTCATGGTGATATGATGGTTTTGATAAGCCTCAATTGGTTATGTAAGGTGCTGACGTTTGGGGAAGTTGGTTGAAGGGTGTTCAGAAACTTGTACTTTCTGTAACTATTTTTTTTTTTTTGTAAGTCTGAAATTATTTCAAATTTAAATGTTCAAAAGTAAATGTTCCTAAAAAGTTCATCAAGGAAAAGAAAACAACTACAGCATAGTCAATCAGCTGAATGGACAGAGAAACTCTTGAGCTATAAGGATACATGCCAATCAACCATTGGGAACTCCAAAATCTCGCTTTGAATGAGACTTAACTTCGTGTGCTTCCCACTTGGACCAGAGTTGCTAACACCCTGCCATCCCAGACAAAGGCCCCGAAAGTGTTTTGCAAATAAGATAAACCCCTAATTTGGAGATGAGGCAAATGCCTACTTTTTATAGATGATTCCGAGAGCAGTATTGTTGCTACCAGCTAAGGAGGCCGGTAGAGAACGGGGTGTACATGTTGAGGACCGTAGCCTTTCTGACATATTGCCTAACAGTTCATTTATCTTTGGAGTATCCTCCAGTGGGGTGGGAGTAGGAAGTAAGATGGTTGAGGAATGCCAAAAAGCAGCAACAAAATGGACACCAGTAAACTGCATACGACTTCTTCTAGATCCTTCTCACAACTCGGTCTTTTTGCTTTAAAGGTACTGAGAAATGTATTTTTTTCTGAACTGGACATATACTCTGTCATCTGCTATAGACGATACGGGCTTCTGCTTTCTTTGTGTTATGCAGAAAAGAGATCAGATTCCTTCAGCAGCAGAATCTTCACTCCATTGGCAGCAATTTCCCAGCCCTGCAAGCCCTACAGTTTCCTGATCCACCACTATGTGGTAGCGAAGGCAATAAAAAGAGTCTGTCGGGGCTGCACTAAAATCTCATCTGAAAAGCTTGATCTCCTTTTTTTTTTTTTCTCTTCCAGATACTGGTCTCAAACGAAAGGATCCTCATCGGGGAATAATAGAAAATTGAGGCCAGAAATGAATGCGCGACAGCAACCATTTTTGCTCTGGTGTTCCCAGCATCACAGGGTGTGCGATAGGAGATGAGAAATTTGCTGTCAACCCTTGCGGCTACCTGTCCACTCAGAAGCAATAATCCCGAAAGGCAAGGGAGTGAAGTGCCACTGGATTAAGCCCTTGCTTTCACACCAAGAATGCGCTGACTGGATCCATACAAACTCCTTTCTATGGACAGGAGATCTAGGCTCCAAGACCGGCCTGACTTATCCAATAGAGGGGGCCCTCGGGTGGCAGTTGGCTTCGCTCTAAGATCTCGGCTCTGTTATACCTCATTGCCTCCCAAAGGGAAATCAAGTTCGCTTACAAAGCCTTCAGCAATGAGAGGTGTCCAGTGGAATGGAGGCTAGAAAGGTGGTAGCCCCTAGAAGGAGGGCCTGCTGGAGAGACCCTTAATAGGACAACGGAAAGGTGCAGGAGCATTGGAAGTGGAACGCATAGAGGAGTCTTGCCTGGCAGGGTTGGCGTGGGCCTAGGACGAAGACCAGGAGTGGGAGACGACAGCAGGGGAGGGAGAACCCATACCAGGCGGGAGTGGAAAAGCCCCTTCAGGCATAGCTATCTGAAAGTGAAATACAAGGGGACCCTTGTAAAATACTATGTCATGAAACTAGGTGCTGAGGGCTGGTCCGGGATACAGAAGGGGGGATTGCATGCCTTTTGAAAATGTTTTTTGACCACTACAATTGCTCCCATGTGGATAAACGTGTTCCATTAATTTTAATTATTCCAGCACCTGTCATATTACTAGAGAAACAGAGACATGGATGCAGAGAGAGAAGTAAAATAAAAAAAAAACAAAACAAACACGATCATGTGAAGGGAAAACACTTCTCACAGATGGATACCACACCCTTCCGGAACGCAACTATCCAGCAAAAACATGTTTGTGGGGGTCCACAGCCAAGGACCAGAAAGAAGCTAGATCTTACAGCCTACTTACTGTTACACATAATTCTCTCTCTCTCTCTCTCTCTCTCTCTCTCTCTCTCTCTCTCTAGGATTTGTTTTATTTTTAGAGCGAGCAGGGGAGAGGGGCAGAGGGAGAGAGAGAAAATCTTAAGCAGGCTCCATGCTCAGCACGGAGCCCGATGTGGGGCTCAATCCCAGGACCCTGGGATCACGACCTGAGCCAAAATCAAGAATCAGGTGGTCAACCGATTGAGCCACCCAGGCGCGCCATCTTATATATAATTCTAGCAAGCTTAGAAATCTGTTTTCAGAGTACCCACAGCAAAGAGGAAGCAGCAAATAATGACCTACAGAGAGGCTGATGGAGCTTCCTTGTCGTACTGCAGTAAGTCTGTTAAACAGAAATGGGGACATAAAAATGATAAAGCCAAACCATAAGAACACAATAAACACAAGAAATCTTCAGTATACGGCAAACTGCCTCCCACTACGCCTTAAGGCTATCACCATATTATGCATAATACAACAATATATGTTCACTGATGTCCCCAAGTTGGCCAGAAATGATTAAATTATATTCACTAGAGTAAGAAGGAAAGAAGTACATAGTTTATGTTGGAAAGATTTCCCGCATGATAGCGTACGAAAGCTGGTGTGGTAGTCTCGGCTATCCCTATGGCTTTGATGGTACTTCCCTGTCTCTTCATGCTTTCATTGGACAGACTGTTGATTGAGCACATTGGAGAAATGGCTCTGAGAGGCAAGGTTCCTGCTGTCAATGGAGTTCACAGTCTCACTTGCTCAGGACCCATAGGTCTACCTGGAGAGCCTGCACCAGTGTTTGGACTTTTGTGGTCAGTGCTAGGAACTGGGTCTGAAAGAAGTTTTAACCTGGTTTTGGATCTGAGCAAACGAAATTGGCCCAAGGCTTTGATCAAACAGTTAGGAATCAGGGAGTAGTCAACACCTGAAGAATCAGTACCCATGACCAAGGCATGCGACTTTGCCTGCACAAAAATGTAACAATATGAAAGGACCGCGGAACTACACTTCCTGAATTTGCCGACTCTTTCTCCTTGTTGAGGAAATTAATTCTGACACTCATACATTCTTATATTTAGGCTATAACATCCTATAGCTGAATCACTTTATGGTTAATCAACGCATGTAAGAATGGGATGTGTATATTCATTTAAGGAAAAACCTTAGAGATCTTGATATTGTTTGAAAAATCTACCTGATTACAAAAGTCACAACTTCATCAGAAAACCCAGACACAATAAAATGACTTTTCATTTTCTTATTGTTTTAGGAACCCACAAATTTCTTTCCCCTCTTGAGGGCAAACCTTAAAAACTGGAAATCTTTGTTTTCATGAGCTCTTTCTTGGGAGAAAACATGTAACCAAAAATTTGCTCTTCTGGGTGCAAAGCCTACAGACGGAGTACAGCAAAGGAAAGCATATATTTAAACATTTTTTTAAATGTGTTTATTTATTTTTGAGACAGAGAGAGACAGAGCATGAGCAGGGGAGGGGCAGAGAGAAAGGGGGACACAGAATCCAAAGCAGGCTCCAGGCTCTGAGCTGTCAGCACAGAGCCCAACACGGGGCTCGAACCCACAGACTGTGAGATCATGACCTGAGCCGAAGTTGGACGCTCAACCGACTGAGCCACCCAGGCGCCCCAGGAAAGCATACATTTTAAAATTGGGCATGTCTTGGTTCAAATCCAGTCTCTTCTACCTACCAGGTGTGTGTGACAATGGACAACTGATTTTTTCCAGGCCTCTACTTGCTTAACAGTAAAACAATGTCAGGAGAATCCACCCCACTGGCTATTGTAAAAACTAAATGAAATGTGCCTGAGCAGTTGTAGAGTAAGCTCTCAGTACATCGCTCGTTACAATGCAGGTGAATGCACTAAATTTTCACACAGCCTCCATATCCCTGCACTTTGCAGACTGGAATGATAGCACAGGGTAGCTCACACTGGAGGTGCTTCTAGGTTGGACATGAGCGGCTGCTTTTTCCTTGGAAGAGAGGCTCACCTTCCCCTAAGGCTGGGCTTCCTAGTAAGCTTGAGGTTACCAAGGAACAACAACAAAATAAAAGGGCAGAAGGAAGGCAGGAGTCTGCCCTTGAGAGGGGCTTGCTTGCCATTTTTTCCTTAAGAAACGGGTGAGCCACTCCATGGCGTGTTCAAACACCTTCTAGCATAGCTGGTCCCAGATGTCAGATGGGGTTTGGAAAGAGGAAGTTTCAACATCGAGTGCTTTGGCAGACACTCACGAGTTATTCAAAATAAGCTCTACGATGCTGATGGGTTAAGATGGAGTGAGAGATTTCTCCATGGCAGGCCCAGACCTAAGTGCTGTACTGGTTTGCTGCGCTGGTGTGTGGGGAACCGAGGGCCCTCTGAGGGCCTCGCCCATGTTTATCAGCATCCTGAAAGGCAGTCTCTGCCTCTGAACCCCACCATGCTCTGAGCCTTTATATCTCCATTCAATGGCTGAGATCGTCCTTGCGTACTTGGGTGGATTGATGTTATTTCTAAAGCATGCAATTCATTTCAAGAGGGGAGAGGAAGGATTAACTTGGAAATATTTTTGTATTGAGAAGAAAAATTAAATGTAAGTGGAAATGTTTTCATGAAAATGTTTTTATATTTCAACATTTCCCCGAAGCACTCTGATCTCAATATAACACAGGACTGTGCTAGATTAGAAGGAATGAAGACAAAATGAATTTAAATAAAATTGAAACTGACCAGCCAGGCTTTATTCTCCCAACCTGATGAAAACAACAAAGCAGGGGGAACAAAAACCCCACAGATGAACCAAAAGAAGAAATGAAAATAAACTCCAATGAAATTTTAAACCTGAATGAGAGTTTCAATTTGGTTTCAAAATTTCTAAAATCTACCTTATTTTCACAAAAGCTTTTGAATGTCCATGCATCAACAGCCACTTGATAGAACCCCAAAGACCTTGACTGCTTTCTCTCAGCCAAGAAACCCACTGGTATTCAGTTATAGAATATGACTTGCTTGTTTTATAGTTCCTAGGTTATTAGGAGTATTTAGGTCATTAAGGCTCACAGCCCAGAAAATGTGTGCAATTAGGCAGCTGGTCTGATTGTGTCGCATTTTTAAAAATGTGCATGCCCCCTTTATTTGCCGTAAATATGACGGAAAAAATGAAATGTACAGGTCTTAGTTACCCTTAATCAAAATAAATACATACTTCAGGAGGAAAGAGTTTCGTCAGTTAATCTTCTGTCTGGATCTGTAGCGTCTAGTGGCCACAAGCCACAAGCGGCTATTCAAATATTTAAACGAATTAAAAATTAAATAAAATCTGAAATTCATCTCTCAGTCCCACTAGCCACATTTGGGGTGCTCTATTGCCACACGTGGCTAAGCAGCGACCTTACCGGACAGGTAAGATCTAAAACATCTGAATCATCACATAAAATTCTACAGGACAGCTCTGGTCTAGATGAAGAACAGAGGTGTGAGCTTTGGGTATTTACATTTATTTTCAACGACATACACAACATGGTTTACCTGAATTTGGGGTGGCTTCTTTAAACCCTTGTCCACTAGCACATAACCACTTTCCCTAAGCCACTTCAACACACAAGCCAAGGAAAACCCAACATATAGTCTCTCCTCTGAATCATCTCCAGCTTAGTTTCAATTATAAAACTGCTCTCTTCCCAAATAACAGAACCTCTCACTCAAAAAATGAACAGCCTACTGCCTATAGAGAAAGGAGGTATTTGCAGGCAAATGGACAAATCATTATTTTTAGTTGGAAAGACCTTCCCAAGATACATTTAAATATTAACGCACATAGCAGGTGTTAAATATTAAAACACACAGCAGGCTTCCCCCTATATGGCCATCATCATACTTCTATTTATTTAACGTCTACATTCCCTGTCCAAGTGTCAGCCCGAGCTGAGCAGAAAGCAAGTGTTCTGTTTGCTGTTGTACACCCATTACAAGCACAGTGCCTGGGACAAAACAGATGCTCAGATTTTTGTGGAATGATTGAATGAAACTTAAGAAGAATGGTATTTTGCTAAAGAACAGCAAACATCCTTTTAGAGCCTGGATCCAATTCTTTTATATTTGGACAGCAATCCACCCTTTATTTTCAGATGCAAACTTAAAATAACTCAGCAGACTGATTCATGCAAGCATGCGTGCTACGGTTCAATATTTTCCATACTCAGCAATGGCTCCTTCTAAAAGGCACAGCAAAAGGCATAGCACGAAGCAGTTCACATATGCGTTCTCATCTGCCCCTCACTCTGATACCTTCTATGCTGCGAGGAGGAGGGAATCAAGGCTGAGGGAAATTAAGGGACCTGTCCAAGGTCACAAAGGTATAGACATCTAGTTGGAAAGCCTCCCCAGGTGACGAAAATGGATCATGCCCGTCATAATGCCTGCTTGTACAATTCCTGCTTGGGTCGGGAAATCTACAGTGGTCCCGGGGCACTCTTTCAAGGAAGGGAATGGCTCTGTATCTTTGCACCCCCAGAGTTTAGCAGAGCATCTGCCCTGTAGGCATCCGCAAATGTTTGCTGAAAAAAAGCTTAACAGTCCTAATGGTTCAAGGGTACCCACGCCTGGGGTCACAGGAAGGGGGGCAGAGCCGGGCACACCCCATCTCTCACCCATGGTGACAGTGGGGTATCACAGTGACCCTGCCCCCTATACGGCAGCTTCATGCTTTGGCCTCTGTGGCCATCCTGCATCAGGGGCCAGCTTGCTTCTGCAGGCCGACCAGCTGCACGGCATTGGAAGGAGCTGGCCGTACGTCAAATGTTATCATTTTTCTCACTGTTCTGAACTCCTACCCAATAACCCTGTTATTTTAAAAACACACTTGATTATGAATCAGTCGGGATCCATCAGGCCCCAGGTGTTGGTCACACAACTCAGGGGCTCAGATTTTCTTGTTTGGCCCCAATTCCCTCAAGGCGGAAGTTCTAGAAGTCTGACCTAGAAGCATTCATTTTCATAAAAAATCACTATTGATAAAGGAGCAAGTTCTGAAATTTACACACACAAAGAGCAAATTTTTAAAAGAGGTATTTACTGAGGGTTTGCCGGATGGGACACAAAAGAGCGGAAGTATAACAAAAGGTGCCTGTCCTGACAGAAGTAAGATAAATGAACATTAATGGGATTCGCTAATAAGTGATTGTGCATAATTCTCAGTTAATCTCTCACTGGTCCTGTAAAGTTGGTGAAATGTCTATCTATGGCTGATAAAAACAAAGAACAACAACGCTTATGAGAACTCACACTTACTAAGTGCCTACTAGGCGCGAACTCAGTGCCAAGCACAGTTAATCCTCATGGCTCCCCCACGGGAAAGGCATTATCACCCCCTTCTACAGATGAGGAAAGACAGGCTCAGAGGGTCAGTCATGTGTTGGAGGTGCCAGTGTGTCTGGCTCAACAGCCCAGAGCACCATTATATAATAGTGCCTCTCCCCGGGACTGGGAGACACCTGGAAAGTAAAAGGTGAACATGAGATCGACGAGGACACCACAAGAATGCATCCATGTCCCATTAAGTGGGGGAGAACATGACTCACAAGAAAAGAAGGTGAGGAACAAGTGCAGTGGGGGTAGCTTCATGAGGGACAGTGTGAAGTTGGTTCTAGAAGATGGAGCCATTTGGAACTGGGGAGGCCAGGGAAGTAAGTCCACGGGTGCTGTGGTCACAGGAGCACTGAGCACTCTGGCGGGTGGCAGACAGGCACTTGTCAGGGTTGGGGGCCTGGAGGCAAAGCCAGGCTAAAGGACAGAGGGCTCAAAGCCCAGTCATGTGGGAAAGAAAGGGGGAACCTGACACCGGGGTGGGGATTAAAGCAGGATTTCAGGAGATTCCCCAGGTGATTCAAAACGAGTCTCAAGTCACTGAGGAGCTGAACGACCAGGGCCCTTCTGCTTCCCCTGCTTATTTGAACGCGAGAAAGCCACTTGGCTCCCAGACCGGCCTGCCCTGGCATTCTCCAGCAGGGAAACATGCTTTGGTTATTCAGACGTGACTTACTGGCACGTAGAGGCTTGTTGGCATGGAAAAATGAACAGGCTGACCTGGCCAGAAAAGAGCAGGTGACGCAAAAACCCAGCAAAAGATGAGCTTGCTGGGCCACGCTGAAAAGCAGGAGGCTCACGTGAGGGGCCACAGAGGAAAGAACCAGGAGATGATTTACCGGAGGGGGTGGGGGAGCCAGGACCTCGGGGACCTCCGGGGCCAAGCAGAGAGGCAGGCGTACTTCTTAAGGTATTTCCTTTGGTCCTTACAGGATGGCACAGACACGCTATTCCCAGCTCGTGCAGGGGGACACTGAGGCTCACAGATGTGAAATTGCCCAGCTGAGCTAATGGGGGCTCGGAGCCAGAGCAGACATCCCCACGGCACCCGCGGCGGCTTTCTGCCTTCAATCAGTTGCTAAGTTGGTAGCTCACAAGGTGCTGTGATGATGCTGCCAGGAACGTCATGGCCCTGAGGCCGAACGCTGCCCAGCTCTGGCCCTCTCCCTCACCTGCCCTCACCCCTTGACTCACAGAAGCTCTTTCTGTCAAATCGTGAAGTGACAGTTGAACCCATTCTAACAAAAACACAAGGATATACATAAACTTGATCATCTTGGAAAAATACTCCTAGCAGGTCAAAGAGTACAAATGGATGACTGGAGGAGGAAAAGGAGAGAGGAGAGGGGGAGAGAGAGGGGGAGGGGGGGAGAGAGAGGGGGAGGGGGGGAGAGAGAGGGGGAGGGGGGCGAGAGAGGGGGAGAGAGAGCGAGAGAGAGAAATCCAAATCAGATGTGGTGGCTAATTTGAAATAGGACATGTTTCCTGGGGCTTAAGTAGGTCTGGAAGGTGCTCTTGCAAATCCTGGCCACCACGTACAATTCCTTACATTTATACTTGCAATGTATCTTTTCAACCCTTTTCCTTCCCTGGAAGCACCTCTAATGCCCAAGACTGAAAAAGTACACAGGCTGCAAGGCTGAGATGAGCCCCAGACTCCATTCTTCCCCCATGGCTGCAGCTCGAGAGTATGTTGCTACAATTCCTATAATCCAAAACCCAATGCTTTCTCTCTCTGTGGCTGTGATTCAGAACACGAAGGAGGCCTAACCTCCACTCAGCAAACCAGAACCTCAAAATCGTTTTTTTGTTGAACAAGGCTTATCAGAGAATATCCCAAACCAGCCACCTTCATAGATAACTTTTCCTTTCCTTTAAAAAGAAAAGCTAAATCAGACTGGATGTTATGTGGAATAGCAGCTCCTAGAATGGGCATTTTTGAACCGAATGCCACATGCTGTATTTTGCCATTTTGACTGCGCTTCCTGCCTGGAGCCTGTGTAACAGAACAGAGGAGCCTCAGACACTGGAGCTGCTCCAGGCCACGCAAACTCCGCTCCGCATCTTCCAGGCAGCCCTGTCGCAAATAATTCATGTCCACTACGCCCCTATCACACTGAATACAACCACATTGTGCAGCTGGAAATGGGAAACCTGATTCAGATCACAGAAGAAGGTACAAAAACAGTTCAACACAATGCTGTCCCTTTTTTGAGGGGTGGGGTGTACCTATCTCAAATCTACCCGTCAGTAAAGGATTCAAGACCCATCTTGGAAGAAAACGCAGAATTAAAAGAGCATTCCATGTGTCCAAAAGCAGCAGCAACAACAAAAAAACCCACCCAGTCCTTCCAGAGCAGCGCCTGCCTGGGCTGCAGCGTTCCTAACCAAAATCCATCTAGCCCTTGCATGCAATTTAAAAAGGAAGCAGGATCTCCGCAGAAAATGGTGCATGTTGACAAAGCATGACTTGTCCCACATGGGCAAGAATAAAAGGAAAACAAGACTGATCACAACCCAGCTTCCTTTACTCTCCGGACCAGAGGGTGGAAAAGAAAAAGGCCAGAATAAGGGCAGGGAGGCGATGGCAATGGAGCACGGGGGCCGGGAAGATGCTTCTGCCCTACGGGATTTTGGTAAACAGCAGCCTGTAATGGCCACTGTTAGAGAGAAGGGAAAACAGACATGGAGGGAAACGTGTTTACAACTGCAGCGGCGGCGGGCGGGAGGCAGAGGGAGGGGGGGGGAGGGATTCCCCGACTCTGCGCTCAGCCCGCTCCGCTCCAGCGGGGCCCCAGGGCTGGGTAGTGCTTCGAAGCCCCCACCCCCCGCTTTATTGGGGGGGCCCCACAGCTTGTTTATGGGGAAGGTTACTCCTCCTCCGCTCTGGTGATCGCGTCCCTAATACTCCTGCTGCATCCTTGCGGGATGCCCGCTTGACTGACAGCTGCTCCAGCCAGTCGCTGCCTGGGCCCCGCAGAAAGGTGGACTTTCCCAACGAGCTGATTGGGCGGCGGGGAGGGCGGGCCCTCGTGATTGGCGTGCTACTCGGAGTAGAAAGTAGTAAACAACCTTGGTCCACCGCGACGGGGAGGGCGCAGGATGCCAGCTCGCTGGCCCTCGCCCGGGAGCTGGGGGGCAGCACCCGAGACAAAAGGAACCCGCAGCGGGGAGGCGATGAGGAGCTGCCCAGTAAAGCAAACGCGAGTGGGCGTCCTTTAGAGCCCCTGGGCGAGATCTGCTGACTTGCAGCTTCACATCATTTTTGTTCTGTGCAAAACCGTAAAGGTTTTGTTGCCACGATTCTTACTCCTCTTCTTCTTTGGGTTTAAAAACTCTCCAAAGGGAGTGAGAGCCAATGCAGTGGACCCTCCTTCCTGCCAGCTGCACCCCTCCTCCACCTTCAGTTTCTAGTTCTGGCTTTTCTGAAGTTGATTTCAATACCTGTACTAAAAACTGTTTCCTTACACGATACGCTGTTAATGGCACAGAGGTGAATCAGATGCCCTGTTAGACCGATTCATCCCAAGTTTCTCAAGCTGTGATCTCACTCGGAGGTGCCTGTGTTCCGCAGCATATATAAAAAGAAAACTTGAGACGATGGCATTAAGCTCACTTGCCAAGAAATAAACGGTTAACTCGCATTTTCCATAGAGGGTGTAGTTCACCCAGGATACTGCAGTCGAAGATAATTCCGCCTCTGGTTTGACTTGAATCACAATCCATTCCTCATTCTGGCCTCCCGGTTTTCAGGACCCTAGCGAGAAAATGCGCAGCTTCCAGCATGGAGGCTCTGCTCTCGAGTGAGGCGGCTCCTGGGGCTGCCCCGGGAGGTGCATAATCACCTCAGAGGTCTACACAACCTCCAAAACAGAGATTCCAGAGAGGCCCCTCCCTGTGCTGATGGAGGGCAGGGGAGGCCAGAGAAGGGGACCAGGAAGCTGGACCCAGGAGGGATCTCCACTTCACTTGTTTCCCCACTGAATCTACACTGATGATAAGCTAGGCTCTCACTGGTGGCCAGATGGTCCAAGTTTAAAACAAAAAAAAAAAGGTACAAAAGACTCCCTGCAGGACAGAGCTTAGGGTAAACTGGCCACCTTGGGGGGGGGGTCCTCTTCATCACCCCCAAAGCGCACACTCTCCACCAGGCTGTGGTGTCTGCCTGCTCCAACCAAGCCTCACTCCAAGCACTCCTAAGGAAACCTCTCAGCCCCTCCAGTCACCACACCCACCCGTAAAAAGCCTGCAGAATGGAGTTAGCCCCCTTTGGCCCTTCCAGCCTGGCCCCAGCGCCTAGGCATGCAGCCGCCTTCCTTTCAAGCACCCCTCCCTCCAGCCACTCTGTTCCTGTCACAGGTCCCTGAGCCAGCCACACACACCCTTCCCTCAGACTGTGCCTTCTGCTTTCTAGGCCTTACCCCTGCCTGCCCGGGAGAGGCCACTGTTCTCCATCGCTTTCCCTGGCCCTGCGGAACTGCTTGGAAATCAGTCGCCTTTCTGTCAGTGCCACTGTCAGAGCTTCCAGTCCACCTTGGCAGACCCCGCGCGTCCTGAAGGCAAGGGCAATCTGGGTCACATTTTGATCTGTGCACCTCCTGGAGATACACGCCCACCATAAGCACACTCCAGTCTTGCCCAACATTTGCAAGCCGTCCTCATTCTCCCCTTGTCCCCAGTCAGTTCCTCATGCTCTCCCACCACTGGCTCCTTGCTAATGTGTCCCCCCCCGAAGCCCGGAGATCAGGAGTCCCTGCAGCTCTGCCCCTACACATCTCTCAGAGGTCCTTTCCTCAGACACAGCTGCTCTCAGCTCATGCTGTTTCCTTGGCCAGTTTGATCCTTTTCTGCCTTTTCGACTCTGCAAATTCCTATTCTGCCTAAACATCACTTCCTACCTTGGGCAGGCCTTCCACAAGCACCCCATTCCCTGTAGAGCATTCCACAGACCCTCCGGTGCACCCTCTCCTCTCTCTAGTGCCTCTCTCTGGCAAGATTTGCTGGAAGAACCAGGGGCAGAAAGGCAGATTCACAAAGTGGTGCTCCCAGGTATCTACCAAACCAATACATTCTGATCTCCAGACGGCCATGGGCAGTGTTTCTGGCAGGGTCCCTCTCCCTGCTCTTTCTTCCAGAAGGCTTCTTTATGTCTGCGAGTGGCTGGCTGCTTCTCAACATTTAGGTCACAGCTCAGATGTCGCCCCACCGTGCCCACCTGCTGACCACTATCACACAGATCTGTTTAATTTTCTTCATGAGATTTAACTATCATCCTTCTTATCTGATTATCCAATTGTTGGCTTTGTAGCCTGTCTTCTCCCGTCCCTGGCATGCAAGCTCCAATAAGGACAGGAACTTTTCATCTGCTGTACTCACTGTATCTTCAGCACACCTAGAGGAATGCCTGGCCCATACCGGAAGTTCCAAACTAACTTTGGGCACGATAAGGGACAACAGAGAACACATCACCCAGCAAGGTATCCTGGCAGACAGAAGCCAAGCTTTTTGGGAGGGCATGTTTCAGTAAATACCCTAAGGCTGACACTTGGGTAAACCAAAAAGAGATGGACAGGACTAAGCTCTGTGGCCTCACTCGGCCCAAAGAGTTTCGGGTGCTCTGAGAATCCCAGGGTTCCATAGCTGAAACTCACGGTCCCTGTTTGTACCCAGTAGAACATGTTATGTGCGTCATCCTGTATATACTCCCAAATGGATGAAGATTAATGGTGGGAAAGGGTACATCATTACTGACAAACTTAGTACTTTCGATAGTAAAAACCAGCCCTGCTTTAAGCCTCTTATCATAGGTACTTACTTCTCAATTCCAATTTTTTGGTACAGGTAATAACTACATGGCTCAGAAATGAAAACAAAAATGTATCTATGAGACCCAACACAGAATCATCCTTCTCAGGGGTCTTTGCTTTCAGCATTTGCCCAATGCCAGTATTATTATTTCTCTCTTTTTACACAGATAATGACCTTCATACACACTGTTGTGCATGTTATTTTATTCATTTACTATACCATGGAGATCTCTATTTTTAGCACCTAAATAATATTCCACTGGATGGATAAACCTTAATTTAGTGGTTCCCAAACTTATCTGTACATTGGAATTACTTGGGGAATTTTAAAAAGACAAAGAAAGGGGCACCTGGGTGGCTCAGTTGGTTAAGCATGTGACTTCGGCTCAGGTCATGATCTCGCGGTTTGTGGGTTCGAGCCCCGCATCAGGCTCTGTGCTGACAGCTTGCTCAGAGCCTAGAGCCTACTCTGGATTCTGTCTCCCTTTATCTCTGCCCCTGCCTCGCTCACACTCTGTCTCTGTCTCTCTCAAAAATAAATAAACATTAAAAAAAGAAAGAAAGAAAGAAAAAGAGAAAGAAATCTGTATCCCACCTTCCAGAGCCTGATTTCACTGGTCTGAGGTGTGACCTGAACTTTGAGATTTAAATAAATAAATAAACAAACAGACAAACAAATAAATAAATCCTCAAGTGATTCTAGTGAGCACATAAGTTTAGGAGCCATTGTCCTAACTCAGGTATCTATTTCCTTATTGATGAATATTTGGGTTATTTCTCATCTTTTGCCATATCAAACAGTGCTATAATGAATAATTTTGCATAATTGTCCGTTTGCATGTGTGCAAGTATATCTGTTGGGTAAATGTCTTCTCCAAAGTTGCTGAGTCAAAGGGTGTGTGTGTGTGTGTGTGTGTGTGTGTTTTAAGTATGAAGATTAGCTTTTTGTCAGTGATAGAAGCTGCATGTATCTTTCCCAGCTTGGCATTTGTCTTTGCTTATGGTTTCTGGCTATGCAGATTTTTTTTGTTTTTGCTTTTTTAAAAAAAGTCATGCTTATGGATATTCTCTTTTCTGGCTTCTGGATTATGTATTGCAACTAAAAAGGCCTTCCCCACCCCAGGGTTATAAAGAATTCCCCCATGTTCTTTTAGGACTTTTATCGTTTTGTTGTTTATATTTTTACCTTGGATCTATTTGGAATGATGGCGTATGGTATGATGGATGGACCCAAACTTGATTTCTTTCCCAATGGTCACCCAAGCCCCAGTGCCAGTAAGTGAAGCATTCATCTTTATCCAAATGATTTCAGAGGCTACCTTTATCAAACACTAAATTTCCATATGCACTTCTGTCTATATTTGGACTGTCGATTCTGTTCCACTGGCCTGTCTCTTCATGCACCAGTACCTCCATGTTTTAATTAAGACTCTACGGACTATTTTAATATCTGATAAGGCTAGGGCTCCCCACTGTTCTTCTACAGTTTTCTTAGCTATCTTGTTTTTTTTCATGACAGCTTTAGAATTAGTCTAATTAGAAAAAAAGAAAACCCTGTTGGTATTTGGATCACAGTAAATTTATAAATTAACTCATGAAGAACTGACATCTTGATAATGTTGATTATTCCCATCTAATAATATGGTATGTCTTTCCATTTACTCAAGTTGTCTTTTGTATTGTTTAATAGCATTAAGTTTTCTGTTGTTTTTTTTTTTTAAGTGTTTATTTATTTTTGAGAGAGAGAGAGAGGAGAGACAGAGAGTGAGTGGGGGAGGGGCGGAGAGAGAGGGAGACACAGAATCTGAAGTAGGCCAGGCGCCTGGGTGGCTCACTCCATTGAGCCTCTGACTACGGCTCAGGTCATGATCTTGCTGTTTGTGAGTTCGGGGCCCACGTCCAGCTCTGTGCTAACAGCTCAGAGTCTGGAGCCTGCTTCGGATTCTGTGTCTCCCCCTCTCTGCCCCTCCCATGCTCATGTTCTGTCTGTCTCTCAATAACAAATAAACATTTAACAAAAAAAAAAAAAAAAAGAATGTGAAGCAGGCTCCAGGCTCTGAGCTGTTAGCACAGAGCCCGACACGGGGCTTGAACTCATGAACTGTGAGATCATGACCTGAGCTGACGCTTAACCAACTGAGCCACCCAGGCACCCCAGTAAAGTTTTCTTGTTAATCCTTAGGTATTTTCTCTTTTTGTTTTCATTGGAAATAGAGTCTTTTCTTCTATAGTATCTTCTAACAAGTTACTTGCATATTGTAGGATTGTGTTATGGCTAAACTGTTTACGTTGTTTCTAGCAGAGGAAATTCTATTCTGTGCCTTTAGAAAAATACAATGGGATGGAAAAAGAAATCAAAGGTTGAATATTCTCAACAATAAATAGAGGAGAGGTTCCTAATCAACCATCTAAATGACCCATTTTGAGTTGGCATTCACAAAATAAGCAAATCAAACGGTGTGGGGCATACTGTTGGAATGGCTAAGGCAGGACTCTGGCAAAGAGAAGATGGTATTCCTTAAGCTTTAGACCCAATAGATTTAGAGGGGCTAGGGAAAATAAACAGAAAAAAAAATTAACGACTGATCTAACAATCATGAATAGCTGATTTCATGCCTTCCTAAAGGCCTACAGAGGATGGTAATATCTTAGCTATATTGTCATATATTAGCAGTGCATATATGGAAACGAGGTAAACTCCAAGGAGATTGGCACTTGAGTAGGAACAGGTAAACTGTGGGTAATGGACTCAACCTCTCATGAGGTGATTACTCAAGGTGGTATTTACAAGTCAAGAAATTGCTTCCTTTCCCATCACCATATGTTTTAAAGAGGCATCCCTCTAAGAATAACCAAACTCTCAGGGCGCCTGGGTGGCTCAGTCGGTTAAGTGTCAGACTTTGGCTCAGGTCATGATCTCATGGTTCGTGAGTTGGAGCCCTGCTTCCAGCTCTGTGCTGACAGCTCACAGCCTGGAGCCTGCTTGTGATTCTGTGTCTCCTTCTATCTCTGCCTCTCCCCGGCTCACGCTCTGTCTCACTATTCCTCAAAAATAAATAAATGTAATAAAAAAAATTAAAAAAAGAATAACCAAACTCTCACTCAAAACACACAGTTTTCTAATCTAGAGATCCCAACTTTAAACATCAGAGCCGTATGGGCACAGAGACAGATGCATGGCTTGGCTCCCCTCTCAGACAGGACTCACCGTCCAGCTGCACAGTGTCACTAGCTGACAGCCTCCAGCTGCTGGCTCTCCTAGGGTCCACTTCAGCTTTTGGCCAAGGTCACACTCTTCTTAGGGCAGCCCCTGAGCATGGCAATGGTCCTAGGGACCTAGTTATATCCATCCAACAAGGGACTCCTCAAATGGACCCCCTTTGCTCGGAGCTCCTTAAGGGCTGGTAAAACTTTTGTCAGATCAGAATCCTGGTCAGGTGCCCCCTCACCTCCAGCCCACATCCATCGTCTCCTCCTCCCCTGTCCCTTGTGCAAATGTTGCTCTTTAGGTAAATCTTATACATTCGTAACTTCACCTTCAAGTCTGCAGGAAAACCCAACCTGCAATGACAGTGCTTAGGAAATGTGAGAGGGGCGTTAGGGTGGCTCACTGGGCTAAGTGTCTGCCCTTTGATCTCAGCTCAGGTCTTGATCTCAGGGTTGTGAGTTCAAGTCCTGTATTGGGTTCTATGCTAGACATGGAGCCTACTTAAAAGAAAAAGAAAGAAAAAAAAAAAAAAAAAAGGAAATGTTGGGAGAAAAGGAGGAAATAAAAATCCCCCCATAATGCAGGACCAGACAATTCTGGAACCGGAAGTAGAAAGGCCTCAAATCACAAATCTATGGCTGTATGTAAGCATTTACTGAAGGCTGGGCAGTTACATTAGTTTGTCTGGCTTAATTTGTCCTCCCGTCCACCTGAGGCAGCAGGTATGATCATTTCCATTTTATAGACAAGGAGTGCCTGATGCAAATACATGGGAGAACTCAGATTCAAATGCAGGCAGGTCTTTTGGGTTCCAGAGCCTTTCTTTTCCTGCTGGTGCACCGTCCAACACTCTTAGTTCATCAGCAGAGTCATGGTGCTGATGCAGTTTGGAGCTGGCATGGCACCCCGGGTGCTTCTGTACCTACACTTAGATACCTCCCTGTAAACAACGGCCTGTTGTGTCTTTGTCTTTGGAGCAGATATAATAATTGGGAGCCTAGTACCATGTCCCTGGGTCAAGGCTGTTCTTTGTTTATGCCAAGCCAATAACAGAGCATTCACAAATTTGTTTAAACATCTCCTGAGAAAATGTTTGTGCCATTTCCCCTGGTCGCACTGACTGATTAAACCGGTAAAATTAATCTTGGGTGGGGGGCACAAGGGAGGGTTCTCCGGTGGCTTTCCAGCATTGTGTTGAGGCCGCGTAAGAGAAGCAGGGCGACCCTGGCTGGAGTGCGTCCCTGAGTCCAGCAGTCACCTTCTTCTCCACGCGGGGAGAAGAGAAACCCGGGCTGTGTGAGCCAGAGACTGGACAGCACCTCCCGCATCACTTTGTGGTGGTGCCGAGGAAACCAAGCCAACAGGCCAGCCCAAAGTCAGCCACTGGTTAGTGGTGCTACGGGGCAGACATCTTCACGTTTCCTGTCCCTAAATTCCTCCCACTGTAGTTCGTTATAGGCACTAAAGGAAAGATTATGTTTAACTACATTACCCTTAAATTCTCTCCTATCTCCTTTATTATTTAGTAAAGTTGCACTGTGGTGCCTTTACACTGGCCACTGCCCAGGGAAGCGTGACCACATCGGGGATGCCTCGATCACTTTATCAGCTAGCAGAAGCACCAAGGAATTAGCAGAGGATGTTAAAGCTGCTAAACAACACAAATTACAAATGGATCGTCAGCGCACGGACATGTTCTGCTCTGTATGCACAGCTTATGGAACTGGAGTAATTTCGAATTTTTATAAGTCATTTGAAAGAGCACACTCTGATATTAATAAGAGGGTGGGGAGAAAAATATATATAATCAAAGAAAGCTTCTTTCTTTTGGTTGATATCAGAGAAGCTATAGAAAAATCAGCAACACATCTTTTAGAAAAAGCCAAGATTAAGTGAAAACAGCCACTGGTAACAGTCACATGATAACAAAAGAAAAATACAAAAAAGAAAAAAAAAACCAGGCAAGGCAACCCAAGGATGTTGTGAAATTGTGAGCCTTAATCAAGCTCATACCTCTAAATTTTTATTTTGCAAAGCTGCCAATTCAATTTTATAGTACAAAAATTTCATCAGTTAGGGGACATTTAATATTCACTGTATCTACTAGGAGAGAGAAAAAAGTAACTTAGAAGAGCTTTTAAAAAATACTACTTTGGAACACTTATGGGCAAACAAGAGTTGGAGCATTAGTCACTGTAATTTCCCCACCAAGATCACTAGGTGAGGTGTTCAAAAACTGATAGAGGTAAGTGATGATTCAGCTGCAGAAGAACAGTAAGTTGCCAATCAACTGCAAATAGAGTGCTTCGCACGCTCATCTTAACTGGCAGGAAAGGTTGCAAATCAGAGAGACAGAGAAAGTGGGGGAGGGAGAAAGAATATACAAGGGTGGTGGGGCAGACAGACGGACTCAATTTCCAAATTGCACACATAGAAAGCTCCTCAACAGTTATCATGCCAGTCCCGATCCTGAATTAGGGTAAACGAAAAACAAGTTCCTCGGCACAATTCCCTGGGAAAGTCAGAATGTGTACCGTTCATAGCCACACGGAGACGGTATTAAAGGTGTATGTCCTATGCCTCTCCCTACTCTCAGTTACTGAGCCCCTTCTGTATAGAAGATAACAAGAAGAGTTTGCAATGGGCACTGCCCAGATCTTTCTCTGGGCAGATCCTTAACTAGGCCAAAATATTCACTGTAACTTCATTTCAAATGAGGTGCTGGGTATGTTAATGAGCTTAATTGTGGATCATTTCCCAATGTATATGGATATTGAAACATCACGTTATTCCCCCCTCGGTGAGGTGGTCAATTATTTTCATTTGTCAATTATACCTCAATAAAGCTGGGGGGAAAAAAACAACCCTCCCATGAAATCCTTTGATGAATCAGCATGTGGTGTGTGGAGAGGGTCTGGAGGGGGCCTGATGATGCCCTCAAGCCTTCCCTTTGACATTTCTCAGCTTATCTCAGAGGGCTGGCTGTAGAATTACTAATATTTTAAACAATGCAAATGTAATTATAGTTGGAGTACATTTTCTACAGAAGGAAGAAAAGATTGGCATTTAGAAGCTTCATTAAACTTTTGGCCTTTTTCAAGGCTAAATGAATCTTAGAGAAGAAATAAAAAGTTCCCATTGATTGATTTAAAAACAGATTTCTTGCAATTAGCAGATCTACATCTACAAAAAAGGAAGCATTAATAACTAATTTCAATAATCTCTCACTTTCTCTAAGTATTTCATGAAGGGTGTGTATCTCTTTCTCTATAGAGTGTATATGTTATGTATATATTACTCAGCAAAACTTAATTTTTCATTTTCTAATATTAAGGAAATGTTAGCTATATTTGCACAGGGGTGATTAGCTGAGGCAACTTATTTACAAATAGGCATGTCTGCTAGAAGATTGGGAAAAATGTATTCTTCTATACTGACATGCCCCTCACCCTAAACCCCAGTTACTTTTTTTTTTTTTTTTTTTTTTTTTTTGGTCAGCAGAAGACTTATAAGAGCACCTTTGGAGAATATAAAAGTGTTCAGCACTTAGAATATACCTTTTCTCCTGCTTCTTATCCCAACATACAAATCGGGATGATGTGTTAAAAAGATGCAACCGAATTATCATATTCTCTTCATCTTCCAAATTTATTTAGACTTGCTATCCTGCTCTTTCTCTGCAATTTCCTCTGCTTTTCCTTTTGTCAGTAAACTAAATTACTTCTCCTCCCACATGCATAAAAGCATTAATTTATAAAACACATAGCCATATGTCATATCTCATGTAATTCTATTTTACATTTCACTGCCGCCCGGACTTATCTAACATGAACAAATAGATATTATTTACTGTAGTCAGAATGAGAATTATCTAATGCCACTTACATAGCCATAAATTGATTTTTGATTAATGTTTAAGCAAAAAGCAAACAAGCCCATCTGCTCTGGAAACAAACAAACAAAAGGAAGCGGCGAACACAGTTCACAGGAATTTCTTCGGTATTAGTATGTTTCGGCTGCTGGTGAGAATTCTTTTCTCCCTTGCTATTACGAAAACGTACTGCTGACAAGAATATAATTCTATATCTAGATGTAGTTTCTCCTCTAGCAACTGTTCACTTAATAGACTATTCCTTACTTATGGTAAAATAAAAACCAATCCCACCCTGAAGAAAGCTCAGAAGAAACCAGCAGTGAATTTCTTCTGGACCACACAGTGCTAGCAAAGAACTCTCACATGGATACGTTTTTTTGTTGTTGTTGTTTGTTTGTTTTTGTTTTTTTTTCCTTCTTCTGTAGGGGCTGCTTCTCTGTGGTCCAGTTAAGAAAGAAGGAAAGCTAGGTATCCTGTCTACACAGGGAAAGCGAGTGTGGAGGAAGACTTAAAAATATTTGGAACTGTCACTGGATATATGAAATTTCCTTTTCAATGCAATCCAGAACTGGCAAGCCCCTAAACCAATGAGAAGTAGAGAAAAAAAACAAGGGAAAAAAAAAGCTCCGTCCTATTTATTTCTGTAATCTCCAGGGCATGCTCAGTGTCGGGCACACAGCACAGGGCACCCTAGTCTAGGCTGATGGACAGTCTGACTCCACTTAGAGAGAGTTCACCCTACTCCTACTACGGCGGTAAGAAAACATCCTGCCACGTCAGGTGGGAGTCTTACTAATACGGATGAAATGCCAGTATTCTTACTTTCAGGCAGAAAAAAAACATATGCAAAAAAGACTATCCCTGGTGATTACATTTTGAACACAAATAAACAGCAGGTTAAAGGAAGAAAGATTGGCTAAGAGCTTTTTCAGCAACCAGAATGACATAAGAATGCACATGCTGGTGAACAAACAGAGGACACACCTTATTGCCATGAGAAGAAGAAATTTAACTTGCAGCTTTCCAAATTAAATGCTCAATCTGATTACAAAAAGAACACTTGAAATCCCATTCGCCAGGCTATATACTATACCGCCCTTTGTTAAAAGCATGAAGACAAAAGAGTGCGGTGGAGTTTCTACAGATTTTCTACAAATATTTACTCTCGGATTAAGAGAGATACTGTTAAAGTGAACGAGTCATGTTGTGATTATGTTTCAACTTTGGAAATCTTGGGCTCAAAGGAGAATGCTTGCACGAATCCTAGCGCACCTCCATAAAAAGGACTCTGTAACAGGGTTTTGTTCTAAGAGTTCATTTCAAAATTGTTCCTTAAAGCATTACACACACACACACACACACACACACACACACACACACGCACGTTGGCCTACGGAACAAGGATCTTTGTCTTTCTTTGCCAAAAGACAGTGTTTCTTGAGGCCTGTTTTTGCCTTCGACGGACAGTTCTGATTTCGGCTTCAGAAAAATAAGTACATGGCTGCCATAAACTGGAAAGAGAAAAACCTCAAGCAGAGACTGTTAACATATCAATTACATCAACCTTTTTTAAAATTACAACTCTGCATTTCATTATTCTTCAGGCGAAATGAGTACCTTAAGTTTAGAGCGTCAGGTAAACAAAAACCTTTCACTGTCCCTGGTTCCGAAGTTTGTTTTTATAAACATTCTCCTTGTCCCCCAAACCAAACTATAGCAGAACAATGGTCCTGTTGTTGAGCTCGGCCTTGACCTCTATGGGACAATAGATTGTTTTTCTCTTAGCCTACTCTGGGTGAAATTAGTTTTAATAAGGAAGTCTCTCCCTTATTAAAGGATGTAAAGGAGTAAAAACAAATTTAAAAAATGAATGCACATAGCATAGATTTCTATGCTTAGGTTGCTCAAAAATGGTGGGTGCTCGGCTTGCCAGGAAAGCACGTCACCTGCTTCTGCCTCTCTCTAGGGATAGAGATTAAGAGGTCTGTTCTGGAATTTTCCAAGGAGGCCATTTTCAGTATCATAACAGGGAACTTTCTAGTCAGGATGTTGTTACTCCTATCTACCGGGAAAAACAAAACAAAAGCAAAATGAAACACACAGAAAATTGCTTCTAAAGGAGTCATAGGAAGGAGTTGATCTAGAAGGAAGATGCCTGGAGTCGTCCCTTTTTAGGAAGACAGAAAGGCCAACGTTCTTGAACCTCAGGAAGCCAATAGTACAGAAGCTAGTAAGCTGGGAAGTCAGGGAGAAGCCCCTTTTCCAGAACATTTCAAGGAGCAGATGAACTTTAAAAAAAATTTTTTTTTTAATGTTTGTTTATTTTTGAGAGAGAGACAGAGCGTGAGCCGGGGGAGGGGCAGAGAGGGAGGGAGACACAGAATCCGAAGCAGGCTCCAGGCTCTGAGCTGTCAGCAGAACCCGATGTGGGGCTCAAACTCAGCCACCCAGGCGCACCTGGATGAACTTCTTTTCTAAATGTACAAACGCAGCAGGGGCGTGGCCCCCATGTGTCAAGGAAGGGAAGCACCCACTACTCTGGCCCTGCAGCAAATGACTAGAATGAACCCGGCAGCTTGCTCCTCACAGGCACTGCTCAAAGACTTCCACACGTTGTTTGTGTCTCTGCTTTTGAAGGCTCTCAATCTGCAGAGGAGTGGCTAAACAGGCAGACCTACCAACCCGAACTCCTTCCAGATGGTGATGAGGCTGAACATGAGACAAGACTAGAGAAATGGCTTTCTTGGTAGCCTGTAGAAATGTACTTGCGCGGGGGCGGCGGCCACCTGGGTGGCTCAGTGGGTTAAGTGTCTGACTTCAGCTCAGGTCATGATCTTGCAGTTTGTGAGTTCCAGCCCCAGGCTCTGCAGTGGTGGTACAGAGCCTGCTTGGGATTCTCTTTCTCCCTCTCTCTCTGCCCCTTCCCCACTTGTGCCCCGCCCCCACTCTCTCTCTATCTCTCAAAATAAATAAATAAACTTGGAAAAAAAAAAAAAGAAATGCACTTGATAACTCCACTGTGATGGTAAGACTGATTTTCAACACACACACACACACACACACACACACACACACACACACACACACACACATACACACACTTAAAAAAAACTTACTGGTAAAGCCAGGTCCCTTCAGTACATCTTCTCTTTTTTTTTCCTAAAGGTTACAAGTTACTCACTTTTTTCACTGGTTTAGATAATGCCAGAAGAAATAAGACACTATGTAAATAAAGCTTATTTTGCTACCACAGACAGAGGCATTTTAAGGCAGTGGGGCTTGATAAAAGCACACGCTGTTTGTGCAAGTGTCTTGCACCAACAATGACTCTCACGTCGTGTGCTCTGGACTTTCTGAATACTCCCTTCTGGAATGCCCCCACTCAGGAGGCTGTGGGGGATTCCTGAGAGCCTGCCCTACCCCAACCGTGCCAGCAATAATGTCCAAGGAGGCAGAAAAGAACGGACGCGCAATTAAAACTACAAGGGGAATGATTTCTGTAGGCAAAGTTAATCAGGAGGGCTGTGTCAAAGTTTGGTGCGAACAACTGAGTTTTTAGAAGGGACCTGGAAAAAAAAAAGAGTTAACCGCAAGATAAATAACATGCTAAAAAGTCTGGATTATGACTTTAAAAAAATATTACAGATAAAATGACAGCAGGCAAATGATTTTCCTTCCAAAATGAAAGGACCCAGGGACCATTTTATTTATTTTTTTTATTAAGTAGACTCCACGCTCAGTGTGGAACCCAATGCAGGGCTTGATCTCATGACCCTGAGATCAAGACCTGTGCTAACACCAAGAGCAGGACACTCAAAGCAGTGAGCCACCCAGGCTCCCTGACGCAGGGACCATTTGAGCAAAGACATCCACTCACTTGATGACGTGACCAATACCCAAGGGGAAGTTGGGAAAATGACAAGAGAGGTGATCACCACTCCACATGGCAGAGGATGGCTTGGCAGAAGCAGGGGTTTATGGAGATATTCTTCTGGATGCCTCTCCTGGCACCCAGTTCCACAGGTCTGGCTGAGAGATGGCTGCTTAGTGCATGGATGAGGCAGGGGCCCCTCCGTCCTGTCATTAATGGGGGCAAAGTAGACACAGGGGCTGTTGTGTCTCTCCTACCACTACCTTCCCCACTATCCAGGATACTGCTCTTGTCACTAAATCTACAGAGAAGGGGAACACAATCTCGTGACAAAGAAGGGCTATTTGTCTCCCCAAACATTTTGTCTCCTTCCTCTACACGAAGCTAGTGGAATATGTGATGCTCCGTAGCGAATGACCCTCACATTTTCACGTCTGAGGCACACAGAGCGGAGATACCACTTCAGCTGTCTGAAACATTCAGCCAGATTCCATGTTTGTGTGTCTGTGTGGCAGGGAGGGGACTTCTAACAAGAGGCAGTGGAGAACAGGGTCTAAGAGTATGCAGTCTGGAGCCAGACTGCCTGGGTTCAAATCCCAGGTCTGCTACTTACTGGCTGTGCTTCCTTGGTCAAGCTACTTACCCGCTCTGTGCCTCCATTTTCTCACCTCTGAAGTGGGGATAACAACTGCATCTCTGTGAAGACTGAGTGGGCATGTGTAAAGTGCTTAGAATAGCACCTGGCACACGGTACGTGCTGAGTAAGTGCCGGCTATTGTTGCCATCGAAGTGTAAGCTTGCCAGGAACAGGAATGAGAATCTTGGATGGTTAACAAGCTATAGCTTGGCTGGCAGTGCCATCTGTGAAACCCAGTGGCCTTTTCACCCCTTAACCGTCCTCTAGTCGCCCTGCCCTTGGTGGCCTTGGCAGGAGTTCGGGGTTGAGTGGGGACCGAGGCACCTGAGACTCACCCGGCAAAAGCAGGAGCCCCATCTCCCCAGCAGACACCGTGGACCAAATTCTTGTATTTGTCCAAGATCACATGAGTGGTCACAAGAGGAAAGCTGAGGGACAGGAGAAGAGAGCCTCGGGCAATGACAAGGGAGCCTGAGTGTCTCCCCCAGGATGGCAGCCAGCTGCCATCTGGCTAGAGGCTTATTTAAGTTGTCCTAAGTCTCATTCTAAAGGGATTCTCTGGGCACTGGGGCCTACAAACACATGCAGCTGAGGGAGGCAAGAGTGACACTATGATAGTATCAGCAATGGTCCGCTGCCCTTTGGCCTCAGAGTGCTGCAAAGGTCTTGACGGGCCAGTGAGAAGACCACTAAAGCACAGGCTTCAAACAGCCATTCGGAAACCTTGCTCAGCTGCACACAGGCTGCCACCGACCTTCTAAATAGCAAGTTTGGAACTCAAGAAAGCAATCTTAGGCTTCCTTACCATTGCCATCCCTTAAATATGCATATTCCAATAAGTCCTAGAATAGACTTAGTTCTTAACACTCCATTTTCAAGTGCAAAACCTGGAGTGAGAGGCAGAGAATTTCCCAGGGTCATGTGTAAGTTTGCACTGTTTTACGGGCAAGATGCAGAGAACATTCTAACTTCCATCTTTCTAAATATAGTTTGGCTACCATCCCTGTTGAGGCCTCTAATTTGATCCCGCAATTTTAGTAGCTGTGCGTCAATAATAAATACATCATTATCATCACTTGGTAGAACTGATGTCAAATGTCTCTCTTATCTCCTTGCAGGACAGCCAACTTTTGATAATCTGTGGTAAGCATGGCCAAAGAGCATGGTTAATTGAAATCTACAGATAATCTTAGAAATTCCTTTTAGCCACTAATATCAATTTCTTCCCTTTTTCTAATCTTTACCTTAGACTTCTGGTACAGCTCCAAAGAGATACATTTCATTCCATTCACTGATCGCCCAACCTTTGGTTAAGATGCTAATAAGAACTGAGATGGTCAAATGCAGACAGATGAGAAAGAAAGAGATCCGCATGATATCCTAAATCAGCAATGATAGAAAATAAAAAGGCTGCAATCAGAAAGTCTAAATTCTTTCTAATAAAGGTGGACCCAAAACACATTCTATATAATATATTACTAAATAAAGGCTGTTTGTAAAGAAATAGTTTAAAAAAAAATCAGTCTCAGAAAGACTCTCAAGCCATAAAAGCTATTTTGTAAATTGTCTAAAAGGTTTGGCAATCCAATGGATCCAAATCAGAATTGTTGTCAAGGTAGTTTATAGAGTGTCAGTGTCATGTGAAAAAAGCATTCTTTGGATCCATTTGATTGCCGGCCTTTTAACAGTTAAAAGACCGCTCCATTCTTTGTAAATCACCTTCAGCCACCCAGAAAGTTACCTGGAGAAAAATATGGTTAAAGGATCTGTTCAGGGGAGAAGGGCACCTCTTTCTTATAGAAAAATCCCAATGAATAAATAGAGAAGGACAAAGAAAATTGCCATTAGGGTGTCAGAGCAACAATTGCTACAGGTAAGCAACACCAATGGAAGTTGAAATTAGTGAGTGATGAGAAGTAGGACATATGCACTGTCTCCAAGTATCACCCCCCATACCCAAGACATTAGGTGCACAGGGGAAAGTAGTAACTACAGTGGAGAAACTTGGCCGACACCCACCACCTTAACCAAGTGATCAAGCTTACCATCACTAGCGGTGCACATACTGACATCACCCTGATACGATGCACTGAGGAGGGCACAACATCACTCTTGTGGTATTCTTCCCCCAAACACAGACATTGAGTCTGATTAGGAGAAAACATCAGAGAAGCCCAAGTTGAAGAGCATTCTACAAAACAACTGATCAATAATCTTCAAAAGTGTTAAGGTCATGAAAAACAAGGAAGGATGGAGAAACTACCACAACTGGAAGAGACTAAGCAGATACAGTAAATAGATGCAATGAACGATCCTGAGGCTGGAAAAGGACATTCATGCCCAAACTGGTGAAATCTGAATACACTCTAGTTAAGAGTACTGTGCCAATGTTAATTTCTTGGTTTTGATCATTGGATTAGGGTTATGTCTGATGTCAATGTTAGGGATAGCTGGGTGACATTTTGGATATTCTGTGTAGTTTTTCAACTGTTGTGTAAGTCTAAAATTATTACAAAATAAAAAGTTAAAAAAAAAAAAAGGAAAGAAGAACTGTTCAGTTCACCCCTGGAGAGTGGGGTCACCCTCACTACAAAGGCGCTGGTTGTTGTTCCAGCTCTCCAGATTTTCCTCACTTGATGGATTTTATCATCTTTGGTAGCACTAATATTACACAGTTGAAATTCAAATTGGGTAGAATGAAGGATGAACATGAATAAAGAAGTCGCACTGATGCTATAGAAAGAGGGATAACTGAGAAATTAAAAAAATTCTAAGTAATTTACACCACCCTCATGATTCACAATAACCCCCATCCCAGGCCCCCACCCTTTTCGTGGGCAAACCTCCCTCAACAACACTGCAGTAATTTGGCAAGACTCCAAAACAAACACTCCTTATTCAGAACTTGGCTTTGTAGAAAATGCAGTTCCGACAAACTTTTAGTAAATTACGGAAGGATGCAGAGGCCCCATTCCACAGAGAGAACTGGGGACCGGGTGTTCTTCCCAGACCTCACCTGCATGAGGAGGCTGCCAGGATGGCTCCCATTTTCCACTCCTTCCTGACTTCCTTAATAGTGTAAGTCAGTATCGCTTGTTACCAGGAATGGCAACTTTTCCCCACTCTTTGATCTATTGTGCCTAAAATTTAACTGAAATTGAACTTAACTAAACTGAACCCTTTGTGCGAACAAAAACAATTTTAAACAACAATAGAAAAACCTACCCTTGCAGACAGGAACAATTATTCCTGGAGGAAATCTCCACTGTAAAGCCATGTGTTAAAATCACCCCACACTGCAACTATCTCCTGAAGGGTAACAATGAGAGAAGGATGACTGAAGACAAGTGCTTCTACTGTGCCAGTAAGTTAATGGCAGGTGGTCCTACCTGTATAGTTGTAGCTTCTCAGCAGAGTCTTTAAATTGTGTGTGTGTGTGTGTGTGTGTGTGTGTGCGTGCGTGCGCGCCTTTTTCTCTTGCCCTGGCCATGTAAAAAGCCTGAATTACTTCTGACAAAGGATCACATAACTTTTGTTTCGATATAAGCTCGTAAGGCGGGGCTCAACGTTTTCCCTCTTAAGAACACAGGCAGGGCACCTGGGTGGCTTAGTTGGTTAAGCATCCGACTTCAGCGCAGGTCAGGATCTCATGGTTCATGAGTTTGAGCCCCATGTCAGGCTCAGTGTGGACAGCTCAAGCCTGGTGCCTGCTTCAGATTCTATATCTCCCTCTCTTTCTGCCCCTCCCCTGCTTGCGCTCTCTCTCAAAAGAAATAAACATTGAGAAGAAAAACAAAGAACAGAACAAAACACAGGCAAACACTGATGTGAGCCCCACTGCCCCCCCCCCCCCAAATCCCCAGTCAACAGATTTGTTGATAACAGTGACAACAGTCTAACTTCAGGTAATAGTCTACACCCTAGAGGCAGAAGTTTGATTTATATCAGTAGGTTTATGTCTGCTAGTTTATGAGGATGCCCTGAATATCTTTCCTAATTAAAACCCTTCCAAGTCCAAGGGTAAAGAGTGCCCTTGATCCAATGCTCGAGCCAAGTGAACCATCCAGGATGGCTTTCCCTGGCTCATATAGTGAAACTCTTTCAGAACTGTTACAAAGATCTACAAAGATAAGGACGCTTAGAGGTACACCTATCAGTACCTGCTGTTTTCAGGTATGTTCCAATTCAGTTTTTTCAGCTCAATTTGTCCCAACTAGACTGGAGCCTTATAAGAATAAGATAAAATAAAGCAGAAATAAGTGTGAAGCCGTGAGTTTTTGCAAGAATCTGATCCTTTAGTGATATAACTCACACAATAAAAACACAAATTATACCGCTGGAGCTGGAGTGTTTAATGACTTCCACTTTCTTAAGAGTATCTTCTCCCTAAACAGATGACAACCACCATGGCTAGAGGAAGTGGTTCCTTCTGATGTTTCCACCATAAACATATTTTGTTTCTATTGTAAATGTAAACCCTACTGTGTACCAGGTACCACGGTGATGCTGGGGATACCAAGCTAAGTCAAAATTAAACTTCAGAGTCTTAAAAACCCTTTAAAAAGCTACAGTCTAGCCAAAGATCAAGCTGTAAACATAGAACTACAACATCAACTGTTGCATGCTACAGAGATAAAATGGATTATCTCCCAGGGGTAGTGGAGAAGGATCGCAAGGGTAAAGAAGGGTTTTAATTAGGAGGTGGCATTTAGCAAGACTTCATAAACCCAGCAGAGCAGACATCTGGCCATAATAAATCAAACCCCTGTACTCAGGGTCCACACGATTACTCAACAAGGATAATTCATGCAATTACTAGAGTTATCATGATCCAACACATAAGTTCACTTGAGGACCCCAACTATGTAAGCAGGAATATTTTTTTGGCTGCCTCTAGCTAGCACGTTTATGAAAAACAGGTTAAGTTACTGGCTCCAAATTACTTTTTAATGAAAAAAGCAAACAAAAAAAGCTGAAGCTTTTAAGATTTTCTTTTTTAAAAACTGGAAAATAATCTCCCTGTCAAGAGCATGCATGATTAATGATTTATGTGATATAAGCTTACATATCTGTGTTCCTATTACACGCATTTCCTAACAGAGTATAATTGCCCTAAAGATCCTTCTGGAACTGATATGCCCCCTCCTCACGCCCACCTCCTTTATAAAAAAAAAAAATCCCTCATGTAATTTCTGGAAAATTTTTGACTACAGCTGTCAATGGGCCATTCAAAAATGGAAACTATTGTCGAGCCATTCACATGAAACTCTGAAGGTATTACCACCAAGAGAATAACTCATTTCCACAAAATGGCTGATGCAAATATCGTATTTCAGCTGCGTACTTGGAACTGACATTAGGAAGCCATCTACCTGTGAACTCATTCTGAGGCTAGACCAAATCAGGCCGACCAAGTCAAAAACCAGGACTGAATCAACCAGTCACGTCCTCCTACCTCTCAGAACTATTGTTTTCATCATTTTCTGTGACTCTTAGAGGTACACTACAGGCAAAGGTCTAGAATGGAGAGCATTGAACAATCAGATACTCCATATATGGTGGTCCTTAAATTTTCCAGATGGGGAGCACAGGGGTTAACTTTTCAAAACTCTTTGTTTGACAGATGAGAAAAGTGCTGTTGATGGAGACTGAATGGGTTAATAAAGAATCTAGATTTCTTTGTTTTTCTAGGAACATCGTTGTTACTCTACTGAGTTTTGGGAGAGGGTACCAGTGGACATCTCAACTCAAAGTGACTTGTCTTTGACAGTTTTGAATCGGGAAGAGGGTCTATAAGTGGTTCCTGCCATCTTCTCTCAGTCATGACTAGTATTTGACCCAACCCAAACCTACGACACTGGTTCAACATTCAGGTCCCCCCAGTCAAGGCCATGAATGAATGCAGTCATTACTACAGATGCAGGCAGTGTAGGATCTGAAACAATTAAACTGATAACAGTACTGTTTGCAATAAGAAATTGGTTTCACAAATCTGTGACTAGCAGGGACCAGGTGAATGTGACCAAAATTCTATAAACCACAGATTGTATCTTTTTTTTTTTTTTGCTAGACATAGCAAGTAAACAGAGTTTAGGAAGCCAGTTTCTCTTTAGCATAAGGTAATTAACTGTGTCTTAAAAAAGAGAAAGGTGTTGGGGCGCCTTGGTGGCTCAGTCGGTTGGGCGTTGACTTCAGCTCAGGTCATGGTCTTGCAGTTCGTGAGTTCAAGCCCCACGTCGGGCTCTATGCTGACAGCTTGGAGCCTGGAGCCTGCTTCGGATTATGTGTCTCCCTCTCTTTCTGCCCCTTCCCCACTCACACTCTGTCTCTCTCTGTCTCAAAAATAAATAAACATTTTTTAAAAATGTAAAAAAAAAGAGAAAGGTGCCTTAAGCTTCACGAGGCATCCCGCCTAACTTAAGTTTGCTTTTCAAAAGAAAACTGTGCACCCAAGAAAGGCAACCAAGATTTACATAGTTAATTCACATTCACAGAGACATGTCAACATATATCTGTAGAAGGATTATGCTTAATCTTTCAGGTCTTTGAGTAGGACTAAAATGCCCACACTGTGGCTTAAGGAAATCTAACTTGTGAGGAGGTTAAACATCTCAGAGATAACCCAATAATGTAAAGTTTTACCAACTTTCCTTCCTGCATTCTTTCCCTCATTCAGGCACTCATTTAAGTGTAATAAGTTTCTAGAAGGAGCCTGGGCCTGTGCCATGTACTGGGGACCTGGGAGGGTATAAGATATGTATGCCTGCTACACCCACGAACGAAGCAGGGCTGCAGGAGTGTTTTAAAAGACATCTGACTACACTCTAGTGTTTTAAGACATAATCCTTGCCCTCTAGGAGTTTACAATTTCTCTGGACACACAGAAACTGCACAAAATGATAAAATTAAATAGAAGTAGAGTGCTAGAAGACAAAAGAAATGTGAGTTCTGGAAATTGAGAGGAAGAAGAATTCCCTGGTAGGGGGCGCAGGGGGAATAAAGGACCCAGAAACACGGAGAAGAGGGTGAAGACTATTTCTGGAAAATAAAAGGCAGTGAGATGTCAACATAAGAATGTGAATGGCATACGCCAGTGCAAACACGTGAAGATTTCATGCAAGATACAAAGCAGGGTGTGGGGTTCTAGAACTGGTAACAGTGAGCTACATTCATGCCTGAGCAGAGTCCATGCAAACGAGTATGAAGCTGGCAGGTGGCGAGGCAACATGGATTTAGGTGGGGGAGAAAGTGAATACAAAAAATTCATGTAGGATACTAGAAACCCTGGGGTAGGATGTGGGTGGAACCAATGGGAAAGAGATCTTAGAAAGAATTGGTAGAATTTGATCACTGATGGCAGAGTTCAAGGTTTTCAGCTTAGGCCAATGCATCCATAATAGAGTCCAGGATGTAGGTTGGCTTTGAAAATCCAATGCATGTGGTGTTTCACGTGATGAGTCTGAAATAACGGGAGGCTTTCGCAATGCATGAGTCTGATGGACAGTGGAGACATGGGGAGAGAGAAAAAGAGAAGGGAAAACAGGTCCAAGAACCTATCTCTGTGGCCGTGATAAATCCATGAAGATGATAGGCTCTTGCCACATGCCACAGGGAGGAAGGCAGGCCGGCAGGCACACCGCTCTAGAAAGTTGGAGGAGGGCCCTGGTGGACAGGAAAGAATTTCTATGGAACCAAGGCTGGAGCTGAGCTCAAAGAGTTGTTCAGCTTTGCTGAAGGGAGGGGAGAGGGCATTCCAGGCCAGGACACAGTGGGGGCAAATGAATAAGGCTTTGAATGACGAGCTACCCTATTCTTTCTGTCTCCACACTAGAAAATCACACTTAGCGTATTTATGGTGGATATTTGATAAGCGGTCAATTAGTTACAGCTATATAGAGCTGTCTCGTACATTCAATTATACTTTGCTTTTTCACCCTAAGTTATTTTCATAAATAAGTTATTTTCCAATAAAAAACAAGGTACACAGAGAGAAGTGAGGGCATCAGATTTCACCAAAACACTGTGCTCCAAACACAGCAGTGGTCAATTCTGGTCCATCTGAGACAATCTGGTCTCTGGCATTTGTGCACTTAAAAAATGTTTCAAGTTGACAAATGCTAATATTAGAGTTGCCCATTATTCAAGGTCATAATTGCTGCGTATAAAAAGATGTAGAGTCACAGACTGTCCCCAAACAGCAGGAGCCCTTGTGGCCTGCCTCTCCCAGGATCCAAGATCTACAGTGTTCTCCTGCTTCTATTTCGAGCATCATGAATGCTAAATAGAAATGTTAAAAATTATTCCACAAGACAAAGTAAAGTAGACATCACCCCCTCTGTAGACCCGCACTCTGAAGCGGTTCACCACTCAATTTTGGCTTGCAAATTTATTCTTAAAAAGTGGACTCCTTGGTTTGCCAACTGTAACCCCCAAACTGCCTAATTACATATTTGTATAACATCCACATAAAGGGGGAAAAAATCTCAAGTTATTTTTTAACGTCATAGCCACTATTGCTGTGGGAAAAATCACACAGCAATTCCATCAAATCAGTACTTTGGTCACTTAGCGTCGCGTTCTTTCAGACGTGGATAATGCTAAAGACAGGGAAAAGGACATCAGAACTGGTCACAGTAACAACTGGGAAATCTAGCACAGATATTCTCTTCCTAAGCACATCGAATGTGGTAAAATAAAAAAAAAAACAAAAACAAAAAACAAACAAAAAAAAACCCACCTCTCTGAGCTGGACTTATTTGTAAAATGACTTGCTTGAATGAAGTGTGAATTGGAGATTATTTTTAAATTAATGAAGTTTTTCTACTGGTAAGGACTTATAATAATAAGAAGGACTTATGCAGTATCCTAAGAAGCCCTTCGGGACTTGTTTTAATGAATAAGAATAATGTGCAATTAGGCCAACAATTGCAACTAAGTGCTTCTGAGGGCTGGAAAGTAGTTGTTCTCAAGTAGTTCAAATATCATCAAGTTCATATAAAAGATTCTATGGCATTTAACTGAATTGGTCAACTCTGTCATGCAGTGGACTATTAAAATGAGAAATGCACTAAAGAGTACATATTAGGTATTCCCAGGGTTAAAAAAAAACAAACTTCAAAAAATAGAAAAAAAAAAACACATGCTAAGTAAATACATTAGCATAAATATAAATTAGAAAATTATTCAGCTCAGGAGTCCTTTCAATAGTAGGTCCTATCCAGGCCTGTAAGTGCTTCTTCATTAATTACTTCACAAAGGTGCTGGGGTCCAGAGACCACATGGCCAGAGCACAGGAAGTAAAGCTCACTGGGGTTTTAAAAAGTGTGCATCATCTTTCAAAACCTACCAACTAACCCTTTCTCTCCCCATGGTTTCCAGAGGCCACTCCATCACCCCGTTTGAATCCAAGTAGTCAGAAGGATAAGACATCAGATGCACCAATGAGACATCTCACCGTGTCCCCGTGTGGCCAACGGCCAGCCCGCCCCGTGATCAGTGGCAGCGACCCTACCAAGCTGCTGTGTCTTACACAGCTGCATGAAAGGGCTCTCGTGGGCTCTGTTTGGCATTCTGGCTGGGGCAGAACTCCCCGGGAGTCAAAGAAAAGTTCCCATCCTCTCCTGACGTTGAAGATCTGATGGTGAGAAGTTTAGCTCAAGCATGTGAGTGCTGAGGAGAACATTAGAACTCACTCCTCTCCCAAGTAAGTGGAGTCAAACTGGCCAAAAGTGACTGCTCGCAAAGGGCACATCTGTCCAGTGCCGAATGCTCCAGGTGACATTTCTCCTGACTGCCTTTTTATTTTCTGCGATGTCTCCGCCCCTCATCCCCCTTCCCTGGAATTCTGGAGCCTAGTTTATTACCAATAAGGAAAAATCAATACCTGACTGATCAACCAGCTTTCAGCAGGTAAGAGGAGGGTAGATGAAAAAATTTCTGTGCAATCCCCTCCTCTTTTGCAGAATAAAGCAATGAGAATGTAGTCCCTTCTGATTGTTACTAGCAGCTTAAATGACCACATTTAATCAGAGAAGTACAAGCTGGTTTAAAAGGCCATTTACCAAAGAAGGGATAAATGGCCTTTTAAACTAATTCACACTCTTTCCAAGTGCCTCAGTTCACCAAGTCAGAGGGTCTCCTCAGACTGTCCTTAAAATCATTAGAATGAACTCTAGTCCAGGCTCTTCTCCCATAACTGCTTCCTTTTCGGTTCATTAAGAATGTTGGCATCGATGGGGCTCCTGGGTGGCTCAGTCGGTTAAGCGGCCGACTTCGGCTCAGGTCATGATCTCGCGGTCCGTGAGTTCGAGCCCCGTGTCAGGCTCTGTGCTGACAGCTCAGAGCTTGGAGCCTGTTTCGGATTCTGTGTCTCCCTCTCTCTGACCCTCCCCCGTTCATGCTCTGTCTCTCTCTGTCTCAAAAATAAATAAACGTTAAAAAAAATGTAAAAAAAAAAGAATGTTGGCATCGCTTAAACACAACAAAGCGATCTGGGCTAAGGGGCTCTTAATGGAATTGTGTCTTCAGGTATGTATCCAAATCCTATGTGCACAGTAGGCACGTGGCACAACGCAGAACTCAAGAGATTCTAAAGGGCTACAAATGCCCACTGAGATGTACTCTGCATGGTGTCCAAGAGCCCTTCGCTCGGAAACTCCTGAACATAGGTATGAAAATGCCAACCGTAAGACCTTGAAGTCATGTTCATTTATTATTTCCTCTGATTTGAGGGGCGGTGGGTGGAAGAGGGTGGGGTAGGTCAGATAGAATATTTTCAACCAATGGTTTATCCTAAATGCAAATGTTGGGAACACGGTGGCTGCATTTTAAAATCAACTACCCTTTTGTTCTTTTTTCTAAGAAGGGTGTTCAGTGTGATGTGAAGACCGTGTAAGCCGAGGCAGGCGGATGGCCAGACCGAGCATAAACCCCACAGACACGTCACCCAGAGAGAGCAGCTCTCCATATTTAACTGCCTATTCAGGTGCTCTAGCACTTTTGAGATATCCTTGTCAGCAACAAAATACAGCACTTCCTTCTGTCTTTATCACGCTGGTTGCCAGACAACTGCACAGAGCTAACGTGGGCAATGTTACAGTAAACACTTCCCTAAAACATTTATATATGTCATTGATAAACAATAGAAAATTTAAAAGAGATACAAATGTACTCCCGAAACCTTAAATCTTCCTACCACCGAGGCCTAAGAACTTAAAATCTTCTTACACCTGGCAGAGAAGAAGGAAAAACAAAGTCTAAAGCCGTCTATGGATTTATAGCCTAAATATGTCTTCCTCTAGAATATTTAATACACTTAGGCTTTAGTCATTCTACATACTTTGAAAATGCTCTTCAACGATAACTTACAGAAGTTGTATCTTTCATTGCAGCTCACATAAATACCATTTTGCTTTCAGGAAACCAATTATAGAAGAGTAAATCATTTTTACGTTGCTTTCCAAAAATCTTTAATTTAAGCTGCAACATGGACAGTGTGTAGAAATACGAGAAAAAGAGAGCATACATATTCTATCATTCAGTCTTCTACATTTAGCAAGTCAAATCTCTGGAGGAAGGTGCTACAGTTGGGTTGGCTTTAAAATATTCAGGTGTGTGAAACAGGTGTGTGTTCAAGTACCAGACACAAGTACCTACTGAACTTCTATTAACACATGTGTCCAGACTTGGGGAAGGGATTTGGGGACCTCCATGGTTTCAAGGAGTCAAGTACTACCACTGTGACTCGCTGCTTTATGGGCACGTAGGACACACCAGCACACACGGGCCATGCCATTATACCCCACAACATTCCTGGGAGGAATTCATCCCATTCGAAAGATATGGAAAGCCATGCTGAGGGCCATAAAGGCCAGATGGCTGATGATACTGGAGGAGTCATCCAACTCCCAAACCCAAAAGTTGACCAATCTATGGCACTGCTACAATGCCTCCCAGGCTATGCCAAGCTTGTGAAATTAAAGAACAGAACAGGGGCACCTGGGTGGCTCAGTCGGTCTGGCGTCCGACTTCGGCTCAGGTCATGATCTCACGGCTTGTGAGTTCGAGCCCCGCATTGGGCTCCGTGCAGCCAGCAGCCTGGAGCCTGCTTCAGATTCTGGATTCTGTGTCTCCCTCTCTCTGCCCCTCCCCTGCTCACACTCTGTCTCTCAAAAATGAATAAACGTTAAAAAAAATAAAATAAAAAAAAAATAAAAAAAGAACAGAACAACCCAGTGCGTGATCAAGTCTTAGTGGAGTAACTGGAGACTACAATGATAATACAGTGCTTAGAAAAAAGCAAAACAAAACAAAAGAAAACAGACTTTAACGAGGGAGTGACAATCAAGGAAAGAGTGAGGGAAGAAATTCCAATCCAGTGGGAGAGAGCATGAGTGAAGGCACGAAGGTGAGAGACAAGGACCCGGCATCTTACCACATGCTTCAGGAAGCCAGTTCAGTGGCCCGTGCCCCTGGGGAGCAGTAAAAGACAAGCCTAGGTGTGAGTGGGGGAGCAATGTCTGACAGGACGTCGTAGCCAGTAGGGAGCCCTTTCGGAGAATTCTGAGCAGGTGAGTGTGTCAACAAGAGGAGCAGTTCAGATCTAACAGGCTGGCAGTGTGTTACAGGGTGCCATAGAGAGCAGGAGGGGTAAGTGAGGACTCCTAACTGGGAGGCTACGTTAGAGTAGCAGCGGCAGGACTGAAAGAGGAAGGGAGAAGTGAGGCACTTGCGTAAGAGTGGAGGACATGGTCTGGGAGGAAGGCTCCTTCCAAGCTCTGCCTAACGATGACGAGCCATGTGACACGCACACACGGGGAAGTGAGACTAGAAGGAGGTGGGCGTGCACACAGGCCTGTGCATTTGCTCTCTTCTACAGGGGAGACGCCCTGCTACCTGGGACAGCGCTAACTATCCATGCTTTCCTCTCCCCAACGGGCTGGGCTGCATCAAAGAGTCAGCCCTGAGAATCCCGAACTATGCTCTCAGGCTACCTTCACCAGTTCCGAATGCAGCACTCACATTTTTGATGAGAAAAACTCTTCCCATTTCAGTTTTGTTCGAAACACATCCTTGACAAATGACTGGGTGATAACAAGTCAACACAATCATGTTGCTTGTTTTCAGGATGCCTAGTCCCTTCTCTCCCAGAATATGCCCAAGAGTAGTAGTTGACCAAGTTGTTTGCGTTTTTTGTTTGTTTGTTTGTTTTGCAGTGGTGGGTTTTGTTTTTTGTTTTTTGGTTTTTGTTTTTGTTTTTTTAAAACCAGGGTGGTCTAGAGCGAGAAGCATTTTCTGGGAGAGTTTCAACTATTAGGTCACAAACAGAAAACGTGCGGAGGCTGTGCGAAAACGTCCATGATAATGAAACCAAGACGCTCTTGCTATCAGGCTCAGTAAACATAACGTTAGCTTAAAACCACGGGTCTGTCACCTGGAAAAGTGCCACAGGGCTCACAGACTAGCTCTGCTTGGCTCGCAAACTCATCTGGAATCGAACCTGACCATGCCCCAATTTCCCACTCAGTAAGAAACGTTCCTAGCCATCCCGGTAGGGCAAAAACAGAAAAATAAGATGTGATTAGACTTAATGCTTTGTAAAAACCTACTAACTAGTTAAGATGCATCATTCTCTGTGAGCAACTCAGACTGGTGTACTAATTGCTTTGCCTCTGTTCTTTAGAAGTCTGCTGCTGACTGGGGGGTGGGATGGGGTGGTCAGGGGCGTGGGGATGGTGGAGGGGCCTTAAGCCATTGCTCTTGTTTTACGGGCACTTGAAGTAGTTGCCAGGCACATGATGCCTACTCTTCCAATTGGTTCCGAGCGATGTCACTTGGTTATTCAGCTCTGCTTGTACTTCAGCTTCCCGCCTTGTCAGGGACTTGGGGACCTCACCAAGTCAAGTCATTTAGAAGAGAAAGAGAGAGGAAGAAGCATGTCTTCTGTAGTCGAGAGGTGCCAAATGTCCTTTGTTTCCCTTCAGCCAGTTTACAACAGGTGAAGTAAAGATTTCAATCAACATCACCAAGGTGTAAGACCTTCTTCAAAGCACGAGGGAGGGAGACAGGCAGAGGAGTACAGGTGGATGCTAATCTTTGAGTAAGTTAAATCTGATCCACTTAAATAAAAATCCTGACAGTTTGTTTTCAAGCCGGAGAGCTATAAAATGGAAACCACATGCGATTCTATGCCAGAACCTCATTTAAATCATTCACACTTCGGGAACTCTCAGAGAACATTTCTAATTTAGTCAAATACTACCTCTCGTTCTCTACAGGTCCTCTTAATTTATTTCACCTAACCCTACTATTTTTACATTAACAACATGGCCACCAGAAGTTGGAACGGCTCCTTTCTGATTTGCACATTAAGGCAGTTTACTCTGATTTTTTCCCCATCTTCCATACAGTATTACCACAGAAGTCACAAAGCAGTAGAGAAAGTTCAAGTACTCTGGTGTAACATTATTAACTTTTTGTGTTCAATTCACAGGAAAAAGCTTCCTTGTAGGATAATGTGTTAAAAAACATTTAACAGGCTTTACAAATCCATACCAATGAAAAGCCCAGTGATTCATCGGCATGAAGTTATACCAGCTTCTAATATCAATGGGTCAAATGCATTTTAAGTTCTTGGGGTGCCTGGGTGGCTCAGTTGGTTAAGTGTCCGACTCTTGGTCTGGTCATGATCTCATGGTTTGTGAGATCGAGCCCCCCATTGGGCTCTGTGGTGACAGCACAGAGCCTGCTTGGGATTCTTTCTCTCCCTCTCTGCCTGGCCCTCCCCCACTCACATGCACACTTTCTCTCTCTCAAAATAAATAAACTGAAAAAAAAATTCTAAGTTAGGCTCAATTATTTGTATTGGGATTTGTAAGACAGGAACTTCTGTCACTCTAGAACTTTACTATGCCTTGGGAAATGAAGTAACATTAACCAAACATAAAGAGCCATCTCGAAGCTAAAACATGCTTCTGACCCCAATCCTGTACTTTCTTCCTCCCTGCCAGAAGCATCACCAGAGGTGAGTGAACACACTCAGGAGAACTCCGCCTTGGCCTGCGGGGCAAGGGCAAGACTCAGCACCACACACGATGACTACCCTTGGTGCAAGTCTCAGAAGGGGCTCCCTCTCAGGGCTGCTTTCTCTGCTGGAACACTCACTAGATAACTATTTGAGGATGGCTCAAAAATGCTTTATAACAGTCCTTGCAGAGATGAAGGGAATTTTCCACTTTCTGAAGGCCTAACATCTTTTTTCTTGTGACTTGCCCTGCCCAGACTTGCCGGTCAATGATTATTTACCATTTACAGAGTAATTCATATTTGCAACATACTCTGTAAATATTTTTAGTGCTTCATAACCCTTTGTAAGTACATAACTACCTGTTGAGGGGAAGGGAACTGAGCCGGCATGAAGTTGGAATTCAGAAGCCACCATGAATATAAACATGTGTGTGTGCATGCATACATGTGTGTCTCTTCATGTGCTGGCCCAGTAACTAATTCCCTCCTATCCTATGACACTTTAAATCTTGGCCAATTGAGAATGTTAATTTGTACAGTCACTGTGGAAAACAGGATGGACGTTCCTCAAAAAATTAAAAATAGAATTACCAGTAATTCCACTGCTGGGTATCTACCCACAGAAAATGAAAACACTAATTCAAAAAGATACAGTTTAATGCAACATTATTTACAATAGCCAAGATATGGAAGGAACCCAAGTGTCCATCGATAGATGAATGGATAAAGAAGATGTGGTAGGGGCGATTGGGCGGCTCAGTCGGTTAAGTGACTGACTTCGGCTCAGGTCATGATCTCACAGTTGGTGAGTTCAAGCCCCGCGTCGGGCTCTGTGCCGACAGCTCAGAGCCTGGAGCCTGCTTAGGATTCTGTGTCTCCCCCTCTCTCTGCCCCTCCCCTGCTCATGCTCTGTGTCTCTCTGTCTCTCAATAATAAATAAACGTTAAAAAAAAAGATGTGATATATGTACAATGGAACATTACTCAGCCATAAAAACAGATGAAATCTTGTCACCTGCGACAACATGGATGGACCTAGAGGGTATTCTGCTAAGTGAAATAAGTCAGGCAGAGAAAGACAAATACTGTATGAGTTCACTACATGTGGAATCTAAAAACAACAACAAATGAACAAACAAAACAAACAGACCCTTAAATACAGAGAATAAACTGGTGGCTGCCTAGGAAGAGTTGGGGATTAAGAGGTACAAGCTTCCAGTTATAAAATAAATAAGTCATGAAGATGCAGCGTACTACATAGAGAATATGGTCAATAATATTGTTGTGTTAACTATACCAGAATTAAAATTAAAAAATAATATTGTCATAACATTGTGTGGTGACAGATGGTGACTACACTTATTGTGGTGAGCCTTGCATAATGTATAGAACTGCTGAATCACTACGTTGTGCATCTGAAACTAATATAACATTGTATGTTAATTATACTTCAAGTAAAAAAAAAAATCGTTTGGCCCTCTGGCCCTAGGCAACCTATTCCTTAAGTTCCTTGCAGATATCAAATCAAGCAAATTTGGTTATACCACAAAACAGCCTAGTAGTTTGGGTTCTAGTTTCATGACTAAATCAGCTGCACTCCCACCACTAACCAAGATCAAAGAACCACATCCCATTTCCTTGTCTTGGTTTTATTATCTGTGAAAAAGAAGTCATAGTAAAATTATTTGAAGCATTTTAGAGTATGAGGCACATTCAACATCTCCCGTACCCATAAGTTAACTACGCCTTCCTCTTCCACCCCTTCCGACATGGTTACAAACCTAGTATTCCAGCAAGAAAAGGGCCACAGTGACTACATATTCACGATTCTGTTTTAGTCATCTAAATTCATTCATATTCTATTGAATATTAACTTGCATATACTTGTAAAGAGTAAATATTTAAGTTCTAAGCCCAAAGTAGATCAGAGACAGCTAATTCTAGGAAGTAGTGTTAGAAATAGTGATGATAAAAGCAGTAAAAACAAAACAAAAAAAACCACAAGGAATGCAAAAAAAGGCAACAACAACAAAAAAACCCACCACAGGATCTCAAAAATTAGGCAGTCATAGGCCATTTAGCACATTGCACGGCTGCTCATACCGAAAGTTGTTCTGCACACTCCTGAGGGCCTGAGAGTTCCCCTTAATAATTTTTATTTTGTTTGTTTTCAAGTGTGACCTACTTTTCTATCTTCTAGTTCATCTATTTAACCTTCTTAGAATTCAGTGTTGCCAAGTGATTTTAGCATCAGCAATTATATCAGAAACACATTGGAAGCAAACTGTATTACTCTAGCTTTTGTACACCAAAAAGAAGGGAAAAGGTGCACTAAACACCTAAACCTGTGTTTTCACACCATGTGAAGACCAAGCAAGGTTGTGGTACTCCGTGTGAACTGAGGCTTTACCACACTTAAAGAGAAAAGTCAACTGAAATGTCAAACATAAGCATTCCATAACTCAAAGGTACTCCTGCTTTTGAGTGGTGATTTAATGTCAGCAAAATATCACCCAGGTCATTAAATTAATGTTTGGGTCTTATTTTTTAATGTGCACTTAATGTGTACATTTATTTAATTCAGAGTTATCAAAATATCTAGAACCATAAGAAGTTTATGCCTAGTGTTACAGTTGTAGGTGTTTAAATATCTTTATACCAAAGTAATTTGTAATGACACTAAGGGGTAGTAGTATCTTTTACCTTTTACCTAAAAGATTACCACAGATGAGAAACACTGCTCTGGGAGAATCACTATATTATCTCATCATAGAATAAAGCTACTTTCACGGTGATGGCCTTGCATACTGAAAACAAGAGATATGTTCACTACGTTCTCTTTAATGCAAGCAATGTGAAAGGTCCTTTAGAAGTATTTCCTTTAAAGAAATGATTTTAATGGTGCTGCTTAAAAATGTTGACTCTTAGAGCAACCAGGCAACTTGGCTGTCATTTACAGAATTAAAGTTTTTCCTCATAATCTTAGAATGTTCTGCTGTTTTGGACATATTTCCGTGATATGAAAGCACCTATGTATGTCTTCTAGTGACCAGAGAGGAAAGTTAAAATTACACGTAAATGCAAGTGACTTCAGCAGTTCTTTTGTTAAAGAGGGGCCAAACTCTGCAATATCAACTTTGGGTATGGAACTCATTATCTGTGAAGAGCCTCAGGCACATTCCAAACAGCATAAAAATCAGCGAACTGAATCTCCAGATCAATGATTCTCAAAGTGTGGGCTGTGGACCCCTGGGGGTTCTATGAGATTGGGTGGGTCTATGAGATCAAACTATTTTCATAACATTATGAAGATACTACTGCCTTTTCACTCTGATTGTCTCATGAGTGTATGGTGGAGTTTTCCAGATGCTGTGTGCTATCAGCACAGACTGAATGCAGAAGCTGATATGAGAATCCAGTTGAATTCTATCCCCCAGACATTGAAGAGATTATGAAACAACATAAAACATCACCACTGTATTACTACATTGTCGGGGGCGGGGGGGGGGGGTTAACATGTAATGGGTTTATTATTTTTAAATGAACTAATGCATAATTGTTTAAAAGTCATTGAATTGTAATGCTTCATATGGCAAACATCAGTAGGTATAACCCCCATAAATAAAAGCTCTTTGGGGTTGTTTTTGTCCACATGTAGGGATCCCAAAAGCATTGAATATGAAAGCCCCTGAATGGCTTCATCCTTCCTACCAGGGCGGTGACAGGCAGGGGAGTCCCAAATGCCTCTCTCCATCCCTGACCTACCCTCTGAGCCCCCATGCTCCTATATCCAACTCCCTCTTAGCTCCTCCCCTGTATGTCTAGGAGGCATTTCAGACTCAAGAGAGTCAAGACGCAGCTCCTCCCAAAACACCCTGCTCCCAACTCAGGAACTGACACCTCTAGTCCCTGCTCTTCTCGAGCCCCAGTTCCCATTTCCCCAACTCTGGTCCTCATTCTGTGTATTTCACAAGTCCCTAAATATCCCTAGATCTATCCACCTGCAAATGCTATCACTCAGATCCTGTGGTTCTCCACAGGGCACCCTCTCCTCCCTTCCCAGGGCACATCTGGCAATGTCTGGATAAATTTTTGATTTTCATGACTGGGGATAGGGGTGTGGGCTGCTGGTGTCTATCAAGTAGAGATTAGGGACGCTGCTGAACATTCTATAGTGCACAGGACAACTGTTCTGTCTCTGTCTCTGTGTCTCTGTCTCTCTCTCACACACACGCGCGCGCACACACACACACACACACACACACACACACACACACACCCCTAAGGCTTATCTGGGCCCAAATGTCAATAGTCCTAACATTGAGGAGCCAGCTCTGGTCCAAGCCACTGATCTCTCTCTCCACTGGGTTATCCAAACTGCATCCTAACTAATCTCCCTGCTTCTGCTCTTACTTCCCCTTCCCATTCCTGCTCTATTCTCCACACAGCAGCCAGAATAATTGCTGTAAAAATCTATAAATCAGAGCACACTGCTCTTCTGTTTTACACTAAGTAAATTCTCACTCTTGCCATGGCCTAGAGGCCCTTCCCGCTCTGCTTCCTGACGCTTCTTATAACTCAGTGCTGTGGACTCAATTAGGCACCGTCACCCCAAATTCTTATGTTGAAGACCTAACCCTTGTGTGAGTGTATTGGAGATAGGGCCTTTAAGAAGGTAATTAGCATTAAATGGGATCGTAAGGGTAAGGCCCTAACACAGCAGGATTAGCAATAACATACCCCACTCGCTCACTCCATCACATGTGAACACAGTAAGAAGGTGGCCATTCACAAGTTAGGAAGAGAGTCCTTATCAGAACCCAAACCTTGCTGGCCCCTGATCTCACACTCCCAGCCTCCAGAACTGTGACAAACTAAATGTCTGTAGATTAAGCCACCCAGGCTATGGTGTTTTGTTATGACAGCTCGAGCTGACTGATACACCCAATTTCCCAGCCTTCTGGTCATCAGCCTATGCCCACATCATGGTGTTTTGTCCTGGCTTTCCTCCCTGAACTTCCCCTGGCTGACCCTTTACCAACCATCTCTAGTCCATTTGGGCCTAGGGCCACCTGATTGTCAGAGAGGCCCAACTAGCTAGCCTAACGAGCATCCCCAACGCCACATGCCCCCACCTAGCACTCCTGCATTTCAACTGCAATACCCTGTTTTTTTAAATTTTCTTCTTGGGTAAGCATCGCTAGCCCATTACTCTCTTTGTTTATTTTCTGTCACCCCCCCGCCCCCCGGGTAGGCAATGCAGAAACCTTTTCTGTCTTGTTCACCACTGTATGGAGACAGGACACAAAGTAGGTGCTTAATATGTGTTAAACCAGTGAGTGAGTGAATGAATCTGCCTTTGCAGGTCTTACATTTAAAGAATGGGGATTTTCCAGCCATTCTCTGAGCCAGTCAGCTTCCGGAGCCAGGAGGCCAAGTGAATCTGCCTTGCCCCACGACTCATTCCCCTCCTCCACCTCCCCAAAGAAAGACATCCTGAGTATGTGCCAATCTCAGATTCCTCTGGGGACCAAATGGGACAGGAGAGAATAATTAACTGCAATATCCACAGTGAGCAGTAATTCATATTCTTTCACTCCAGGGAACATTGAGTCTCAATGTTATGTTGAAACATGGGCCTGAGAAAAAAAAAATCATCCAGGCACAAAGAAGCATGAGGGTAGACCCAGTGTTTGTTATCTGAGCTACAGAGCAGGTGTCCCTTCGATAAGACAACTCCTCAAGGGCCCACTTCGAACTGCCTGAAGAAACCCAAGGCAAGCCATGGCAGCAGAGGAGGAAAGAAAGGGTGGGTCCAAGGCGAGAGACCCAGCAGCTGGGACGAACTGCTTTTTTGTACCATACTCGATGCAGGCAGGTGCTTCTGAATTTGGTAGGTCATTGAAAAGGGAGGTCTGGACACAAACGGCAGGGCGAGGAATGATGATTTGGTGAAGGAAAATGTATAAACTCACAAATTCCTGACGGCCTACTACAGGCTAGGCCTGAGCGGCTCTTGGACTTATTGATGGGAATTTCATGGAGAGTCTTAAGGAGGGGCCGGTCGCTCAAATCACAGACAGGTGAACAGGGTGACATCCCTGATTAGGGCCACCAGGGAAGTCTATGGAGACGAGAACATGATGAATGAGACGGGAGAGAGAGATTTTAGAGAAGATGAAGTGGGCAGAGGCCAGGGGGCTGTAATTGGCAGAACATGAAGTCTGAAGGGGGGTGGGGGCATGAGTCCAGGCCACAGAAACAGCAGACCACGAAATGCCCGGTGTGCAAGGGGTCTGCAGGAGTGCGCCCATGCAGTCTGGAGGAGCATTCCGACTTCAAAAGTGAACATCGACGGGAAGAGGGGTAGCTGCAAATATTTTCTCATTTTCCCCTAGCAATTAGTTCAGAATCAACATTAACAGGTCCAGACTCCAGCCAGAGTGGAGGCAGGGTGTGGGCAAAAGTACAAAGAAAGCATCAAGGAGTAAGAGGGGCCGGAAGGCTCAAACACAGGACAAGCTGCCTCCTATTGGCCTTGGGCAAAGTAAGACCATCCCTTCTCTCCTTCCTGGAACCAATGCTGGGGAGGGTTTGAATTTCTCTGTCCCCAAACACCCGGACACACGGAGTCACATAACATTGTCTCCCACCCTCCCCCACCTACCCCCCACCCCCCACCGAGAGATTTGGGGTGGACGGGATGAGCAGTGAGCCTCCTGCCCTCACTCCCACATCCCCCCCCCCCACCCAACCTCTTCCAAAAACATCAAATATTTTCTTCCATAAATAATTGCAATAGGATGTCGTAGCGTTTCCCAAACAAACAATAGGCTGATTGTGCCCTGTCTGCCAGGGGCCCAGCCCAGCACACACAAAGGCTTGCTTTCAGAGGCCCAGGCCAGTTCTCTGCTGCAGAAGGATGGATAGGACTCCCCCCTCCCCATTTCTTCAGGAACTTCACTGCAGCCATTCCGTTAGGGAAGGAGCACAGGAAGAGGCTGTTACCACAAAGGAAAAGGAACAAGACCCATTAAAGAGAACGGCCATTGTTCCCCAGATTTTCTGTTGCCTTTGACCTCACCCAGAAAAATTCTCCTTTCACCAGAAGAGGGCTGTTTGTTCTCAAGTCCAAATGACACAGTTTTAGGCTGGTGATTTCTTTGAAACTTTTTTACGAAATGTCAACCATGATTTTAAGTTGTAGTAAGTTGCAACTTGAAAAACGTTCCTGTTTTTATTTTTCTATATTACCAGTTTCGGAATTACACAGGGTTTAAGGGAGTGCCTGTATTTTTTGTACTACTGAGTACTTTTCCTGGTTTAAAAAAAAAAGTGTGAAATAAAGGATAAAACTCACTTCCTAGCCGCTACTTGAAAAATGCATCCTTTGTATTTAAAAATACAAAGCACATGTGCCCTTCTGGAATTTAAGTTTGATTTTTGTCCCACAGGTACAAGGGAGAGTCTCAGCCATAAATGCCTTTATTTGCCAGTTACAATATTTCCACTAAGGAAATTTAAAAATTTTTATATTCCCAATAATTCAGGATGACCATTCTTCCAGTTTGAGCCACGGCCATTAGACACAAAGAGGTTACTCCTCCCACTATTTTTTTTTATGTTTATTTATTTTTGAGAGAGAGAGTCAGAGCGTGAGTGGGGGAGGAGCAGAGAGAGAGGGAGACACAGAATCGGAAGCAGGCTCCAGGCTCTGAGCTGTCGGCACAGAGCCCGACGCGAGGCTCGAACCCAGGAACTGCGAGATCATGACCTGAACCGAAGTTGGACGTTTAACGGACTGAGCCACCCAGGTGCCCTATCTCCCCCTATTTTACAGTCTTTCTCCTGGACACGTTCATTCTTCCAATTTAAGTGAGATGGAGTTCTGAACGGCCAAGACACTAACACACTCTCTAAAAGCATCTTGACAGCATATACATTTTTGTTTTTCAAACCATGTAAACAAACCATATAAGTCTGCAGAGATCAATGATACATCGGAGCATAAAGGGGACTAAAATGTGTTTTAAAGTTTAGTCTTGGTTTCTCGACAGGATCTAGCGAGGCAAGCAATCCACCATCACGTGCTTCATTTGTTATGAAGTTCAAGTAGGAGTCACTGGCTTATTCACGATATCACACACTCCAATGATCTCACAATTTACAAAACACCCAAGAGATGCTTTCACATCTGCTCGGGCTTCAGCACTGAAAGTAAAAAAAAAAAAAAAAAAACAAAACCCATCAATTACGGTAGACCAGGATCTATTCCGGATCTTTTTTCTCTAATGGATTGAGTTATGTTGTCAAAAGTCACTGTAACTTTCAACATATGGAGGCATAATGATGGAAGGGGGTCATGTGTGTTCAACCGAATTCATGAGAGAAGGCAATTCTTGGAATTCAGGCTCCACTATACCTTTTCTAAAGTCTCAGGGCTCAGACAAAAGGAATAGATGGAGCTGCTCTGCATCCAGTAAACTGACCTCATCCCCTTGCATTTTTCAACATGTGACAATCTCAACCCTATAACGTGAGGTTTATTGTTATTCAGGTATGGTGAGACCAACAGATCAGGGGATGACAGTCACCAGAAAAACAGGGTTATAGTTCCCAAATGGAGTGTTTGTGCCAGGCCACACCATGCAGGGTCACGTGGAGAAGCACCAGGGCCAGTCAGGAGGCAGAGGAAGGAGAGGAAAATGTAAGCAAGAGATTTATTGTGGGTTCCACAGAAAGAAACAGGTGAGGCAGGGTAAGCAGGTTTAGGATTGGCCAGAGTTGAATATGGGCTCTGGGGCTGTGGGAGCTATCTGTTACTGTTTGGCCCCTGGCCCTGGAGGAATATTGCTCCTGAGTGTCAGAGCCCTACCCAAGATGGGTAGGTAGAAGCATGGGGTTTATATGGAAGGTATGCTCATTTACTAACTCTAGAAATTGGCTGTTTCTGGAACGGGTAGTCTCTCCAGAGTCATAAGGACCCAAGATGTCAAAGCATCAGAATTACGAAAGTAAAGAGGCATGATTTTAATTCACAAAGGTAGCATAAGTCAATCAGGTCAAAACTTTTATGTTCCCAAGTAATAATCCTTACTCAAGTCAAGGGGGATGATGAGAATATCTAAATAGAAACTCCCAATTTACTAGCACTATTAGAAATGCCACTTAATGGGGCACCTGAGTGGCTCAGTCGGTTGAGCATCTGACCTCGGCTCAGGTCATAATCTCACGGTTCGTAAGTTTGAGCCCCGTGTCCAGCTCTGGGCTGACAGCTCAGAGCCTGGAGCCTGCTTCGGATTCTGTGTCTCCCTCTGTCTGCCCCTCCGCTGCTTGCACTCTGTCTCTTGCATTGTCTCAAAAATAAATAAACGTTAAAAAAAAATTAAAAAAAAAAAAAAAAAAGAAATGCCACTTAAACCACAGTTTTTCAGCCGAAGGTTAGAACGGCGTAAAAGAAGTCAAGTGGGTCTAGGGACTTAAGGTAATGGAATGATTACCTGGTCACCTGTCAACAATAGTAGATTGCATGATACATGTGAAGGCAGCTCATTGGGGTCGGCCCAGTGTCAGCTGGTAGAAAGGCCAAGGACAATGCCTCAAAGAGAGACTTAGACGACACACATATGAAATTCAAAGACAAATTCGTTGGAGAATAGCAGATATAAAAAGATCAAGTTTGGAAAGAGGGTCCAAATATTACACAACAAAGTTTTGAAACACTTTATAAAGAACGACAATGCAGCCATGATGAGGGTGACAGGGCTAACAGCTGAAAGGGTCAGAGAGTCAAAATGCTCCATTGGCTCATGTCAACAAGTCAGCAGGGTAGGAAGTGCCCAAGCAAGATGACACAGTCTTCAGCTATATCCCAAGGGCCATGGCATCCAAAATAAGGGCAGTAAACAGTCCTGGTCTGATTTCTACTGATTTCCTCCAAAATGACTTTTTAATTCTCACGTGGTTTAGAGAGTTGTTAAACTAGAATCTATCCAATGGAGACTAAATATTATGAAGTTAAAAAAAAAAAGATAAAATAACTGGAAATGTTTAATCTAGAGGGTTTAATTCAGAGAGTACAGAAAGATGTCCTCACATATTCAAAAAAGCAATTATCTTGAAAAGATATTTGACTTATTTTTTATGGGTCATAAGATACAAATAGAACCAACATATATCAAGTCACGAGGAAGTAAGGTTTTGTTTGTTTCTGTAAGGGAAGAATTTTCCAACACTCACAAGGTGCCTGAAAATGGAACGAGTTCCATTGTAAGATGAAGGCTATGGAGGTGTATAGGAGAATCTTTTGCTTTTCACTTGCCAAATATGCTGGTGTTCAGTAAACTTTTTCTGTAAAAAGATTTGTAAACCATGCTGCGTCCCAACTACTCGCCTCTGCTATTATAGTGTGAAAGGAGCCACGAACAATATGTAAGCTAATGAATGTGATTGTGTTTCAGTAAAACTTCACTGACAAAAACAGGTGTGGTGGACCAGATTTGACAGTGTGGGCTATAGTATGCCAATCCTTGAATTAAATTTAAGAAAATCTTTTAGAATTTTTGATTTTACAAGGGTTGCACCCTCTAAGTAGGATATAAAGGGGTGGCTGTATACAAGCATGAACATTCAGTAAGTATTGTTTCCCCAATATTAATTTAACCAAAGAGACTAAAATAAACAATTTTGACTTTTCTCCTTAAAACAGCAAGGTTTTACTTTGGAGGTGGGATGGGGGAGCTCATCTAAAACATAGGAGTACTAGCTTCACGAGGCACAGCGATCATGTGAAGGATCGCGCTGTGATGCAGGATTGATATAATGCAGACATTAAGCAAACCACCAGAACGGCTGCTGCAGACAACAGTGACCACTCAGGATGCAAGGAAGAAACCTGCCTTCCCCCCCACTATGCCTTATACCATAAGGTTGGATATCCGAGGCCCATCTACCAAGGCTGGGATGTGTATCAACCTTCATTCAAACCATAAAAGTGGCTCTCACGATCTCTCTTCACTTAGTTCATCCAAAATGCCCCAAAGGATCTGTTTGGGTCAGTCTCCTGTGCCTCAGGATAGAGCAACTCTACCAAGCTCACACCAAGCCCTATGCCACTCTTGTGCACAACTGTCTTTCCCCCTACTAGGTGCCATGGGAGGGGTGGTGGGTTTTCATTACATTAACAAAACACATGGGAAACCCAATTTTAGCAACTAGGACGGAGGGTATGAAGTCTGCTGGAACCACTTCCCTCCCAAGCAGTGTGTCCACTACAGGCACTCACTGATGGCTGTGGACACTCCTGCATTTTGGATAGCACTTTACATTGGAGAATGGAACCAAACAAACATTTCCTTTAAGTATTCCTCAAAACCCAAACTGGTCTCCTCTGGGGTTGAATCCAGAAACTCTAAGACTATTTGCACAGGATTTATAATCTGGTGTCTACTCAGTGGCGTTATAAAAACATGGAATGGGGGGGAAAATGTCAGCTAAAGAGTCTGCTAATTCACTGCCAGCTCACTGCGGTGGTTCACGTTTCTTGCCCTGCAGGCCAGGCAACGCTCCCGATGCCCAAAGCCTTGGCATCAGGCAAACCTCTCCAGCCAGCAGGGCTTGGGAAGCAGCAGAGCTCACAGTGACCTCACGGCTCCTCTCCCAGACTTACCTTAGCAGAATCTAGCCCTTCCGGTTCCTAAGACCCTGAGCAAACGGAGTCGGATCTCTGTTGCCCTGGAAAAGGCTAATCCAAGCTTACAGCTGGAGGTCCTCAGGCCTCCCTGGACCCTGATGTGCTTGCTGTCGGCCCAGCCACGAATCCCTGTGCTGCCCTGAGGCTTCTTCCATCCCCATACGTGCCTAGCACCTTGTCGGACTGCAACATTCAGGGCAGGTGGACGTCTTGACAGCCTCTTCCTTACTTGTCTAAAAGGAATCTTTCAGGAATATATTTCTCCCATCCCCGCACAGACTAGAGGTGAAGTTCATGTTATGTTCCTCATCATGATCTCCGGCACCAGAAACTGTAATGGCCTACAGTGTGATCTCAATAGATGGATATTAAACTCATCTGCTCTCCCGGCTCCTGTGTGTTGTTGGGGACACAGGGTACATGCAGCAATCCCACAGGGCTAACCAACTATTCTCATAGTCATTGTCCTTCCAATGCAAAACCGCTGTGTTGGAAATATTAAAAATCAAAGCAAAATGATTATTTGCAATTCATCCCAAAGGTGGAAACATATTTTTGAGGGAGATAAACCTACTGAAAACAAAAATGGATATCTTTGAACTTCAGGTTTCAGAATTAGTGAAAGGCTATTTAGTGGTAGGTACTTAATTTGATGGCTACCCAAAAGCCCGATATATTATTTGAAAATTATTTTTAATATTAATAGATTTATTTATATATTTTGAGAGGGAGAGGGAGAGGGAGAGGGGAGGGGAGGGGAGAGCATCCCATGCAGGGCTTGAACTCAAAACTGTGGGATCATGACCTGAGCTGAAATCACGAGTTGGATGCTCCAATGACCGAGCCACTCAGGCGCTCCTTTTTAATATTAATAGATCTTATACCAACAAAGGTGACTTTATCTTTTCAGCTCCAAACCGCACTGGAATACTCCAACATCATTCCTTCCCCATGCCAAGCTGCCAACCTTTTAGTGAACAGCAGATATTTGGTAACTTTGTGTCACAGTTTCTTTACCATACAGAAGCCATACCTCAACTCTGCAACTATGCAAAAGTTGTGTCCATTGGAGCTGCTCTCAAAGAGTTTTCCGACTCCAAGGCAATGTCTAGAGTGAGAGCTTGTTGACCAGATATGCTGATGAAATTTACAAGTATCAGTTTGCAAGGAAAGTTACTGTTTAGCTACAGCTGCCACTGTTTCCCCTAAACAGACAACTGTGTGAAACATAGAGGCTTTCTTTTGTTTGACAGAAAGTTCCACTGCTGGGATGAAAGAAAAAAGGCAAAGGGAGAGTGCACGCGTTAATTACTGACCATGTTCACAAAAGCAAAGAAGGCTTACACTTATCCAGGTGGCATTTTACTACGTCCAGGCACCACTGAAACTCCACAGGTGAATTCGTTCATTCAAACACAACCATCCCTTCCAGGTGGGCACCACTATCGATGCCATCTTACACAGTGAGAAACAGAGGCACAGATCTGAGCCAGTAAGTGGTAGAATCTGGAGAGAACCCATCTGGCAACAGTTGATGCTTCCAGCCCCCGCCTTATCTCAGAGAATGCATTCAGGTCTGAACCTACCCTGGGAATAATCTAAATGTAACTCAAACAAGCTCCATACAACCAAAATGTCTCAGATATCACAAAGGAGTACATCTAGTGCACAATGTTGTACAAGGAAAGTCTCTAGAAAGCAGCTCAGGCCTTGTATGGTACATGCAGGCAAAGGGAAGTTCTGAGAGACAAAAAATGTATCACATGATGTGGTTCATCTGTTCATACATCCTGCATCCAACGCCCTGCTTGGAAGAATCTAAGTTTTATGATCAGTATGTGTTCAGCTGCTAAAAATGTGACAGCTACCTCCAAGTTATTTAGATTTATAAAAATCCCGCCAAAGCTACAGCTAACAAAGCATTTATTGAGCAACTGTGAGCCAGGCATAGGGCAGTTGAGCCGAAGAAGGCTGTGCTGGGTGGGTGGGAGGTGGGGGGACACAAGGAAGCTCTGACATCAACGTCTAGAGAACACAGCACATTAGATGTCATAAAAATTTTCAGCCTGCGTGATATTACCCATCATGTCAGGTCTAGAGTCAGTTGTGCCCTAGCATTCTTTTTTTTTAAAGAATTTTTTTAATGTTTCTTTATTTTTGAGAGGGAAAAAGGTGGGTGGGGGGGGAGAAGTAGAGAGAGCGGGGGACAGAGGATATGAAGGAGGCTCTGCACTGTCAGCACAGAGCCTGATGCCAGGCTTGAGCCCATGAACCACGAGATCATGACCTGAGCTGAAGTCGGATGCTTAACCGACTAAGTCACCCAGGCGCCCCTAAAATTCTTATGTCAATATCCAACATCTTGTGGATGTCTGGCCTATACTGGTAAATATACATGCTTGGCTATCTCTTACTAATGCCAGAATGGATTTTTCTGGGCAAAGTACCATTCCTGGCTTTGCTATCCAGACAAAGAACTGAGAACAGGGACGTCCCAGGGAGTCGGCTTTTCTGTTCACAGCGCTGACAACACCGCGAGAGAACTTCCATAGGAGTTCTGCTAACACCTATTAGAAGGTGTTTATTCCCACACATGCCAATCATATAGAGAGGCTCCTATCCTTTATCCAGAATTTTTCATTTTTTAAAAGCTCCTCTCAAGAAACAGATGAAGAGTAAGGGAGGGGAGCCATCTCAAGCCAGAAGACACCAGCAGACGTGGCACATGGTGAGCTAGGGCGTGGGCTGGGCCCCTGCCGGTGTCCCTGAGTTGGCATGGACCTCACACAGAACTTGGCCCATCCTACGTGGGTGTAGCAGAAGCACGTGGTATTGCAGCTAAATTCTTACCTGCTCACACCTCTAACAGAAGCATCGTTTTTGCTTCTAGCTCTTCCTCCTGCAACCCCTTCTCCCACTTTCCTTCCAAGCTAGCCTCAAACTTTGCAAATAGAAGAAGGCAGAGGGGAGGGAAGAGATTGTGTCTTATCCTGGAGTGCTCGGGTAGTAGCTATGAAAGTCGTGTGGCAAAACAACAGGAAAAAAGTCTCCTTCGAGAGCTCCCTGAATGACGTGCCCCACACAAGGAGGGCTGGTCAGGGGCGGCAGGGTGGCATTCTTCCCTGGAGCCCGGCGATCTGGTGGCCGGGGCGTAAGGAGGGCTAATGGAGGACATGTGACTCTTTCTGCACCTTTCTCTGACACATGAGACAAATCTGGATAGGTGGCCTCACTAAATCCCTGTGCTAACCCATCCCAGCCCTTCCTACAGTGTTCCTGATTAGTTCATCAAAAACAGAAAAATGTGAGACAAAGACTCACCCAGAAACTTGAAACAGTGGCGCCTGGGTGACTCAGTCGGTTAAGCATCGGACTCTTGGTTTCAGCTCAGGTCATAATCTCACGGTTTGTGAGTTCGAGCCCCGCATCGGGCTCTGTGCTGGCAGTGTGCAGACTGCTTGGGATTCATATTCTCTCTCTCTCTCTCTCTCTCTCTCTCTCTCTCTCTCCCCTCCCCCCATCCCTCCCCTGCTCTCTCTCTCTCTCAAAATAAATAAAAATAAACATTAAAAAAGAAATTTGAGACAGATAGGACCCAGGGAGTGGATGGGAACATGTGTGGGCCCATGTTCACTCTAGCTTCTCACAGACACACACCCACACCCTGCCGAGTGCCCCCATCTAACATATTCTGTCCCACATCTACTGAGAGAAGGGCTGTGGGAAGCTCACGGTGGGTGCTTTTTCTAAGGTAAAGGACCAAAAAGGCATTTGTCTTCCCTAACAAGCTGACACGACTCTTAGAAATGGTCTTGTGCTACCTAAGGTTATAAAGCCCACCAACCAGAAAGAAAAGGGAATGGGGACTCCTTTATGTTAATTCACACACCGAAAAACAATTTATGATGACAACTTATCAGAGCTACTTTAGTATTTTAGAGTTTCTTTTAAGGGCCAAGATTAAAGGTTTCATTGGTTTCAACAAGCCAACCCAAATACATACTTCCTTCTGACTCTCCCAGAATTATCATAGGTTGCTAACACTTAAGAGGACGACTAAAACATACAAGAAAGGCTGTATACATTGCCAAGGCTGCTGGGGGTGATGGTGGACAGGTCCCAAGTGCCTTGAATCACACACACGCAAAGATACCATATAAACACAGCAGCACCTCTGGGAAAGGATGAGCACAAAAGCACATTAAAATGCAGCGTGCCATTTGTAAGCCCGATCTTGTTGCTGTGCCCAAATGCAGGGGTGAATGAGAACATGCTTCGGGGAAAACAATCCTGGAGAAACATTAGGTCCGTGAAAAATGAGAAACATTTCATCCAAAGTGAAAACCAGCTTTTGGAGGGGGTGGGGGAGCTAGGCCTATATGAATTTCTTCTAGCTTTTCACTTAGCTTGCCAACTCGGGCAGCGTTAAGTTAAAATGGGGGAATATCTTCAAATTAAAATTTTAACCCACATGTCTGTGAGATAGATGCCCCTGCAATGCTCCACAAATGCCTCATGAGTTAAAATCATGAGTCATCGAAATTCAAACCATAAATAAAAAGCCACCCCAAGAGGAAAGATTCTTGAATATAATGATTATTTCAAACTCTGGTGAATAACTTTTCCTGTATTTTCTCACCGTGAGAATCTACTGTTTCTTGTAAAAATCCTCTCCAGTTCCCGTAACTTCACACAGAGGAGTAAGGACTTTTTTGAGGATCTAGAATGGCCTGAGTACTCTTCTCCCTCACTCACAATCATGTCCGCACACGTGCTCTGTGTGCACCTCACACCCCACCCCTTCTTTACTTCTCCTTGACTCACCCTGGAGTGTATCCTTCATTCTCCATAGTCAACGCTAAGCCAACAAGCAAGCTACTATCCTTCCTTTAAAAAGAAAAGGTAGGGGCACCTGGGTGGCGCAGTCGGTTAAGCGTCCGACTTCAGCCAGGTCATGATCTCGCGGTCCGTGAGTTCGAGCCCCGCGTCTGGCTCTGGGCTGATGGCTCGGAGCCTGGAGCCTGTTTCCAATTCTGTGTCTCCCTCTCTCTCTGTCCCTCCCCCGTTCATGCTCTGTCTCTCTCTGTCCCAAAAATAAATAAAAAACGTTGGAAAAAAAAAAAAAAAGAAAGAAAAGAAAAGAAAAGGTATGTGTTTACTTCTTCCCTTTCACCTGTGGCCCCTAAATGTAGTCCCAAACCAGCCCTTAGAGGACTGGTTATGTGTCACACTGTTCCAAAATGGAAGATTACCTTGCAAAATGGCGTGATAATGCCTCAACTAGACATTTCATGGCATTTTAGCACTACAGAGAAAAGGTGTTTTTTTTTTTTTTTTTTTTTTTAGTCCTCTAAATAAATAATGATGTAATAAATATATAAAACTGACTATTCATTAGCTCGGTGTTCCTTCATCGCATCCAGCTATTATACATGAGCACTGCTTGGTTAACTCATGACTATGGAATATAAATGCATTACTGGGATCTATACACTTTTAATTAACTTCAACTTACTGAATCCAGCTTTAACAGAAACAAAACAAAACAGCAGGAAGCCACTTTTTTCACTGTGTTTCAAAGTCAGCTACAATTAAAAAATCATTAGTTCAGTGTCAACCCCAAATGGAAACAATTACCAATAAAATGTTACATTTACTTTTCATTTTTTTAGGTAGCACAATTCCTATCCAGAAAAAACATAAGGAATCATGTGTACAAAAAGTAAGATAAAGAAACCAAAATTCTTAGGGGGTCTGACCACAAACACGAGGGAAAAAATACAATGATATAAACAGAAGTAGTTCAAAATTGAAAACCATTACGGAGAAATCTTTCCCATTTGGAATTCATACCCGAGTATGTGTTTATAGTAACGCTCCATGTATCTGATGGACAGAATTCTAGTATCTCAACCATGAAATACTTGGAACCTGATGCCAACATTAAAGCAATCTCAAAAGCCTTTTGAGCTTCATGGAAAATCATTTACAAAAGTTCAGAGTTATCTATTTTACTGAGAGATAGCCTAAGATCAGAATTTACAATCCCTAAACATAGGGACACTACAGAAAAAGGAATCCAATATAAACATACATAGATGTCCAAGGCCATTTAATTTAAGGAAAATCAGAACCCCACACGACAACAGATTGTGAGGCAACAGGTTTCCTAATACTGCCCTAGGCGCCTTCAACCAATAACAACCGAGAGAAAAATGTAAGTATCTTGCATTGTGAGAAAGTGAGCTTCAGTTACGTAGGCAATCAACTCAGGCAAAAAAAAAAACTTGTTTCAATGATGCTAGACAAATAAAATGCACATGTAGATGTGTGCACGTACAGAAAGACTGCAGCCACGATAGGAGGCATTATTTAAATGTGAATTTGTGCGCGCAAGTGAGACTCATCTTTTTTAAACATTTTTTTAATGTTTACTTTTAAGGGGGGAGGGGAGGGGCAGAGAGAGTGGGAGACACAGAATCCGAAGCAGGCTCCAGGCTCTGAGCTGTCAGCACAGAGCCTGACGCGGGGCTCGAACTCACAAACCGTGAGATCATGACCTGAGTCGAAGTCGGATGCTGAACCCACTGAGCCACCCAGGTACCTCTAGAGACTCTTCTTTTAAGGAGCTAAGTTCAAAGCCTGCATATTTTGCTCCACACAGTTGCTGTTGGTCAAAGCATCTTTGAAACGCTTCTCGATCTTGACAGTTCTGGCTCTCTTGATCTCACTCTGGCCATCCCCCGGCCCCAGGCCAAACAAAACAAAGCCAAAACCTTCTGGCTGTCTTTCAGAAAGAGGAGCCCCCCATTCCTGCCTCTACAGACAGCTTAACCGCTGGGCTGTCCAGCTCCTTCTACTAAAATAGTTTTGGACCCAGTCACACAGCACCACCTCAACCTCCTAACATAAAGAAATACCTCTTTCAGAGTGGTTTTGCTCCCTCTTCTTCTATGGCCATTCTCTCCTGTTTCTTCTTTTATTTCTCACCGCAAACCTTCTCCATTCTTTCTCCTTCCTTAAGTCTTGAAGTCACGGCCTAGACTGTGGGCTTAAGTGACCTGCCACTGTTAGCAATTAGGCGAAGGCCAGAATCCTGTCTTAGAACTGCCAGCCACACCCTGCCACAGCTCAGCCTCATCTTTTTTTAATCAGGGCCTCCAACTGGACTCCAGGGCAGAGGCCATCACTGCCTTTACTTCAGACCCTCGGGAGGCTGGACACAGCGACACCGGGTTGGCGATTTGCCAAAGCAAGACACATGACAATTAGGACCCAAGACTAGCTACTTCTATCAAGGCCTCAACATATTCCCTCTCAAACCTTCCTCTGGTGTAGTTGCAATGAAACGACCAGCAACCCGTCCCACTTTCCCTTTTATGGTAAGAAAACCTGGCTCGTATTGCCCACACCTACTACCCCCCAGGTGAGGTGCACAGTTTGGGGAGAAGCCACACTGTGCTAACAGGACACACAACACCCACACAAGAGGGAAACCAGGGGACCAGGGAAAGGATTTGGGTATGCAGTGTGAGTTTCTACACCAGTACTGGGAAACGGTGCTTTGGGGTCATTACCAGGTGTGTTTATATGACATCAAAACGTGGAGAGCAAAAGAAAGGTGCTCAGGGTCTCTGGATAATGTTTGTTTGTGACATCAGGCCAGTAGGTGTCTTAAGGTACCTGGTTGCTGCTAGCAACAGAGGAAGCAGTCCTATTTAAAAGCTGGAGCAAAAGAAAAAACCCAAAGCAAACCATTTGATTTTTTTTTCAATGTTTATTTATTTTTGAAGGAGAGAGAGAGAGCGCAAGTGGGGGAGGGGCAGAGAGAGAGGGAGGCGCAGAATCCGAAACAGGCTCCAGGCTCTGAGCCGTCAGCACAGAGCCTGATGAGGGGCTCGAACCCATGAACCGTGAGATCATGACCTGAGCCCAAGTCGGACGCTTAACCGACTGAGCCACCCAGGCGCCCCCCAAACCAAACAGTTTAATCCTCTCCGAGTCTATTCTCAGGGTCCACCTTGGAGGAGAGTGAGCTTAACCTCACTGACAGCACAGCTTTAAAACAGAATTATACATTCTGTTTTACACCTCTGAGGCCTCAGAGGGTAATTCTCTTCCCCCCAAATATGCTCAAGAACATACACTTGGCATTTCCAATTTGGGGAATCATTTCAAGGGTGGCATAGACTGTCAGTTAGTTTGGGGTTTGCTTTGCGTTAAGTGCGGGGTGGTTTGCTCTCTGTGCACAGGATGGTCACCAAGTAAAGGCCTCATACGGGCCTTAAAGCGCTCTTTGTGAGGAATGAGGCCCTCTGTCCAGGCTCACACAGGCAGCTGTGACCCATGCCACCCCCCTCTCTGGGTGTTTGTTTTGATAGAACTTCATTTATGCCCAAGACAATGCCTGCCCTCTTCGTTCTGCCCCCAGCAGGAAGCAGTGGCAGTGGGGGGAGGCGGGGCAGGGTGGCCACACAGCTTCCAATCCAGGTTTTGGTACCACAACAATGGAGCTCCAAGTGCCACAAATAAAGAGCCACCCACTGGGAGCAGGATGGGAGCAGGACAGGGGGGCTGGCACATGGAGACCTGGGCAGACCCCAGGTAGAAGTCACCCCATCACTACACTCAGATGGCTGCCAGACGGGGCAGAGGGACCCCACCTGCCTACTCATAGCAGGGCACAGGGACAGACACATAACTAAGTCTCCCAGGGATGACAAAGCCATTTCTTCCCTTCTCTCAGTTCACCTCTCCTACCATTTCCCCCCAACTAAATGAGCAAACACTCAAACACTGAAAGAAAAACAAAATTAACGCACACACATGCTTAGTGTTCTAATTTACCGCCAGTTGCGCAGGGGAAAACAGTCTAACGTGAATTGCCGAAAATGAACGATATCCTTTAAAATAAAGCCTGGGCTGGATGGCTGGGAGTGAATGAAATGCATTACCCAACTGCTGGTGTAACTCAAGCCCTCTCCTCCCCCCTCCTGGACCTCATTCATAAAAAGCCTGCTTTGCCCCAGCAGCTGCAGCAACCGGGACTGGATTTACGTCTGTATTTTCCAAGACAGAGGGAAAACAATTGAGACAAAGAGAATCCCTCGGATATTATCACCGAGTTTGCCTTCTCTTGGGAAGTCACGTTGCGGCTTCTCTTGGTCTCCAGATCTGCTACCCAAACAGGCAGAGGGCATTTTGCAGGGCTCTGTCAGCAGCCGTTCTAATGCTAACACACCCAGCGTGTTATTAAAGGAATTCCCATCTGCTTAGTCACACTCGGTATCTTGCACTTCCCTATCATTTAAGAAAAAAAAAATGATAAAAAGTGAAAATCAAAGGTTCTTCCTTGTTGGTAAAATGAGGGCTAACAGCGTATCTAAAGATTGCCACATTAATGGGGTGGCGGCAACCAAGTTCCTAAAGAAAGGGGTGGCATTTCTTGATCATCCACGTTTAATTTGGTATTGCCATACTCAAACTTTTTACATCTACGCTAGAAACCTTAGGAGGTAAGATACAACTTTAATTCTTTTTTTTTTTTAATGTTTATTTATTTTTGAGAGAGACAGACAGCGTGAGCATGCGAGGGGTAGAGAGGGAGACACAGAAGCTGAAATAGGTTCCAGGCTCTTAGCTGTCAGCACAGAGCCTGATGCGGGGCTCGAACTCATGGACCATCAGATCATGACCTGAGCCAAAGTCCGATGCTTAACCGACTGAGCCACCCAGGCGCCCCACAACTTTAATTCAATATTACTTCCCAGATTTCTGAACAAAACAAATCGACAATCAATATGCTGCGTGTTAGCAAAAGTCCCCCCAAGTCTAATCCCTTTTGCGTGGCTCCCCGTCTTGCACAGCATCTCTTACCACGTCCCAGGCGGGGGGTGGAGGGGGGTGGTGGTGGTGGTGGTGGTGCCGGTTCTTGCAAAGGGAGCAGCCCTGCTCAAACACCCATCCCTTAGGAAACTCAGACATCACCATGAAAAATGAGAGGCGATCCCTTGTTTTAGACTCAACACCCTTCTTAAAAACAAGGTCTGAACATAAGAACAGGTTCTAATTTACTAGGAATGGTTTTAATGCAAGAATTAAATAGGAACAGAGTGCAGGAAGGGAAGAAAGGAATAAAACCATTCTTGTTGCCCTCATACCAGAGCTGTCTTCTGGTGAATTGAGATATAAATTTACTCCAGAGGCAAGATGGTTAGAGCTATGAACTGGTCCCCTCTCAACTCTCCCAAAACAAATAGGGCTTCAAAATCTCACAGGGCAAGGGGCTCGGGGAGTCCACTACCTTTCCAGAAAATGCTAGCGTTAACACCACCATCCCTCCATAATCCCACCCTGCTCATCAGGGCTGGTGAGCGGGAGTTCATGTTCCTACACGCTCTCCGCCAGGCGCCCGGAAACCGTAATAGAAGCCCTCAGTACTCTCCTCAGATTCATTTCTACCACATTCTCTCCCCTGAGGCGGCCCCTCCCCCAACCTTCGCCCAGGGACTGACAGCCAAAAAAACAAGAAAATAATTTGGAGATAGCAAATGAATCTTGTGGAATACTTGGTCAGTGATTAAATCACAATAATTCTATAACCTCTTCAAAGGCAAATATGTCAAGATAACAGGCTCAGAGCAAAATAAACAAGTCTTACAGAAATGATGCCAAGCTTTATAAAGAGATTACCCACACCTTCTGGTGGCTGCAGCCCAGAATCCACAACGATTTTTTTTTTTTTTTTTTTAACTTGTCTCAGACCTTCTGGCCATTGTGTGAGAGCTCCTATGCAGAGAGCTCCTATGCAGGTCTGTGGTTCTTTACAAGTTTTCAGTGTATTTTTTTTCTGTGACCATGATGATGCTTTCCATGTACCCATGATCATTTCTGTGGGGCCCTAGAAAGGGGAGTGAGTCACAGAATAGATGCAGATTTAGTGAGATTGTGACACCTCAATTATCTTTGGCCCCACTCCCAAACATTTCCTGTTAATCACCAAAATGCTCCTCACCCCCTTAGGTGTGGGTATGGTTGCCCAAAGATGTGGTAACTTCCCAACAGGAACAATAAAATACATACCCAGGACACACATCGTTTCATTAAGTTTAGACGAAACCAAATGCGTGATATCGGGCAAGTTATCTAATCTCTATGTCCCTCAGTTTCCTCCTGTATAAAATGGGCATGTAACAATGAAACTGGCCCTTGCAGGGCTGTTATAAGGACTGGTCCACAAAAAGTGCTCAATAAACGTTAGCCGCTGTTGCTAATATTGTCACTATGCCATGCCATCACCTGTCCCAACTCTCTATTGAGTTTCTAACACCTAGAACAGCATCCGAATTCTTCACTGTGGCTCCACCGGCTGTGTGATCTGGCTATGCCCGCCCTCTGCCTTGCCCCACCACCTGTCTCTTCCCCCTTCCCAGCCATCCCAATCTGCCTCTGCCACTCCTGTTGGTGCTTCCACACTGACCGTCTCTTGCCACTGCCCTGGTCTAAGATACATCTTCTCTGCCGTGGACTGTGGCCACTGCCTCCTCCTACCGGTCTCTGTACTTCTGTCTGTGTCCCACCGTCTATTCTTAACTCAGTAGCTGGCGTATCACGGCCCATGTCCCTTCTCTGCTCGGAACCCTGTCAGCTCCTGTCAGAGTCAAAGCCAAGGTCCTTACCATGGCTCCTTGCCCCAACTAACCTGCTGCAGCACCATGGCCCTCTGGCCTCCTTGCTTTCCTGTGCCCCTTCTTCTAGGTCTCTGCCCATGTGCTATCCTACTAGAGACCTCTTCTGAGCACCCCATGCAAAAGAGCACTCCAGCCCCAGCACAGCCCAACCCCCGCCTGCCATCCCCACTTTCACAAAAGTTCCATGAAGGAGAGACCTTGTTTTGCCCACCACTCTATCCCACACCAGCATTTGGCCCAGGGCAGTTGCTCAGTAAGTACACTTGTAGAGTGAATAAATGGCCCTTGATCTCGAACCCCAAGATCTTTCTCACCTGGGCACCCCTCCATCTCGTGCTCGTCTTCTACCCCTACCCATGTCTTCTGGCTTTGGTCTCAGAGCAACTGTACCCTCCTCAGAAATGCCTCCTCCAAGAGCCCGGCCCAAAGTCCCTGCTCCCCCCCAACCCCCCCCCCTCCCCCCACCCCAACCAGTTCTTCCATTGCTATCTGATGCTGTTACTTGTTTGCTTGTTTACTGTCTGGTTCTGTCACTAGGATGCTTCTATCCAAGTAGGGATCTGGCTTCGTCCATCTCTGTGCCCCCAGTGGCTACCACAGCGTCAACGATGCACTTGACCCATCTTTCTGAATGGATGGTGGTAGGTATAATGACGTTCATTAAAAACTAACAGCACGGATCCAGGGGAGGGGTGGAGAGGATTCTTTCTGTCCTGCCCCAGTGTTTCAGTGAAACACCCTGGGCACCTGGAAACACCCCACCTACTGATCAGCTCTCTGTGGTGGCCGGTGCAAGCACTCAGGCTCTGGAGATGGCTTGTGCACAGAGGAAAACAAATCTAAGTTACTAAATAACAGCCCAACATCTGTCACCACAGATGCGCAACTCTGCACAGCCAACGATCCCTGCGTGGTGCTACCTGTCCAAATACAGGGTGACAGGTTTCCCTTCTCCCTGAGCGGGCTTTAGAGCAGTCATCACAGCTGCCTGGGAGACGGCCACTCAAAAACAGGCTACAACCACAGCCCGGGGGCCAGCGCCAAGTTCCCGAAGCCTCGGACGTGTTTCCTACCCAGCAAGGACATCAGGCGACTTCCCTGAAGAGGAAAAATTACCCTCAAGGCCACTGAGAAAGCAGGTGTGATGCTTAATGGTGCTGCTGTTGTGACTGTGGGGAAAGCCAGGAGCCACAGATCGTGACTGTGGGCACAGCGGCTCTGCCCCAGCACAGGGGAGGGGGCAGGGCTGTGAAGAATGCGGGGGACGTCTCAGTCACCCCAGAGAAAAAGTGGAAGCAAACTCACCCACCCAAGACACTCCAGGACTGTGGCTTTGAGAGACAGGTCCCCTCTCGGGACTCCAACAGGATTCGTAAGTGAGAGTGTTCAAACAAATCCAGTGTGAACACACATTCCGCAAACATTTACTGAAGCTTTGGTAACTGACGCTCTGTCTAGGTGCTTAGGAGACAATCGTAAGGAAAACAAGAAAGATAAGATACCTGCCCTTGTTATGCTCATCAGTGTGTGTGTGTGTGTGTGTGGCCAGGGTTGGGGGTGGTAAGGGGAGACAGAGAGAGAAAAATATACAAAAGACCTAATTATTGAGTAAGTAAGATTGTATGTTAGAACATAAGTGGGGAAATCCAGATTGAAATCACCAGTTACCAGTGATGAGATCCCAGCAGCTAAGACCACGGAAGTGAAGACATACCAGAGAAGTTATACTATTTGATGGACAAAAGTGTGCACATTACAACGTAAATTGCAGGATCACGCTATCTGTGTCCCTTCTGTTCCCCCAAGGATTCTCAGCTGAAGAGGGGTGCCTGGCACAGGTCAGAAATTCAGCACACTTTTACTGAAGAAGTGAAATGCTTGCCCAGCAAGGTCCTGCTTCCACAATATCCCTGGCAGGTGACTCTCTGGATAGGACTGGAATTTTTCCAAAGGTGAGCAGCTGGGGCTTTTACAACAAATCCCAAGCAAAACCACCTCCCCTCCCCCCCATACACACATTCTTCTCCAGGCACCTTTACAGTACTCCTGACCCGCTGAGGGTCACAAAGGTCTACTCGAATCAGCCAGCACACTCCGTGATCCCGCCCTTGCAAGCACAGCACCTAACATGATGCCTGGTCACAGAGTTCACATCTCCTGTTGGCCACTCTCCTTCTACAGAGACACCTCCCCCTGTGCTCAGCATGCTCATGGAGCAGGGCCGTGCTGAGCACTGATCCAGCTGCTGGGATACCCAATGGAGCACAGCCTGTCCATGGGGCAGCAAACTTGAGAGGTGCAGTATCTTCAGTATTTTAGATATTCCAGAAGTACCTTATAAACCTCAATGCCGAGCTGGTTATTTTATTTGCCAAAAGTAATTTAAGTAGGTGCTTTGTATTATTTAGGGAGAAAATGTGGACAATACAAAGAAAGGGGTTACCCCAAATATCTGGCATGTTCCATCTGGAAGAAACGGTTATAAGAAATAGCATATGTAAAATGTGCTTCTTAAAGTTTCTTCATTAATTGAAGAAACACATAATGCTAACATAATAATCTGTATATCATTAAATATCTAAGTTACTAATATATGTTCATATGTTTTTTAAGACGTAAAATACACGATTATTTAACCAAGCCTAGAGGACAAAGTAAAAATATGGCGGTACGTGAGTTAAAGGGAGTTTCAATGAGTCCTCCCCTTCCCACTGTCTTTCACCTGCTTTTCTAAACTTTGGTTAAATATAAACTTACCTTATAGCTATTCCCTAAATAATTTACAACTGCTATCATATTCAGTTTTTTTTCCCACTTACTTTATCTGTGGACTTGAGGGTTAAGTGTTATTACTTTTCACATAATTTAGTGCTTACCCGTCAGCAGATCCAGATTCTTCCTTAAGCTGACCCACAGTGAGGTTAAGGTCAAGGAAAGATTCATGACTTCTGGTCCAAACTGATAGCAACACGAACATATAAACAGTCAGGTCGTGGCTTGGAAGGGAAGGGAGAAGGTCAAAGATTACACAGTACGTCGTATACTGACGTCTATAAAACAAGGCTGAACACTCAGGGTTGACGTGGTGAGGGGTCAAGAGGAGGGGGGAGTCTTGCTTCAAGGACATACTAAAACCATCTCCTGATGAGAGTTTGTAGTCAATCAAGATCACTTGGTGTTGTAAGGGTCTCCCAGACAACTGTAAATGAAGGGCTCTGAAATTATTCCATTGTGAAACCCATGACTGATTTTGTCACAAATGACAGCAAATGTTAGTAGAGAAGTTTGTGGTCACTGTATGTGAAGGACAGGGTTTGTGTATGTGTGTTGGAGAACATTCCTTGGGAAACGGAACTTTTCAGAGACACATCAGAATGCCTCTGGTCTAATGGAGCCGGTCTGTTTACTGATTGATTTCCAAGACCGTTTTGTAAATAAAAACAGTAACCGGCCCATCCTGGAGAACCATCAGGCTGTTAACAGAGCTGTGTGGGAGGTATGGCCTTTGCCCTCTATCTCTGCTCTTTCCCTCCTCACACATAATCAATCTGAGCACCACCTCAGATAACATCTGCTCTCCGATACAGAATGTATCCTATATACCCATCCATTTTTAGGGAAAATCGTCTCAGACAGCTGGCATGAAATCAATGTCCACCTGAAAAGTACCTCTGAGAGCCATCTAATAAAATCCAAAACAACGGCCATGAATCCAAAACTACAGAAGTCCAGGTTGGTTTCTCTAAATAAGCCAGAGAGAAATATTCGGTGTGTGACATTTTATAAACCCACAGCTGTTGAACGACGTCTTTCGGTTACAAAGCTGAACCCAGGGGAGACCGGCATTTTCACAAGAGCATTTCTTTTCTGGACGGGAATGCATAGGATGCTTGTCATAGCCATTACCTAAGTACTGAGACTGGGTAATTAACTCACCATTGTGCACCTCGCTCAGTTCAGAAACCAAACTTTCACACCTGAAATCACCTTCCTTTCATGACCTTTCACAGAAGTGAAGCTATTTAAAATCCTAGCAAAAAAATAAACATGCACGTTTTTCTGAACACTCCAGACTTATGGGTTCCAAAGATTCAAGGGTGTCCCCTCATTAGGATAGAGTTACATCTTTGCTGAAATAAAAGTTCTTAATGTAGCCTTTTGTGGGGCACCTGGGTGGCTCAGTCGGTTAAGCGTCCGACTTTGGCTCAGGTCGTGATCTAACCGCTCATGAGTTGGAGCCCTGCGTCAGGCTGTGTGCTGACGGCTCAGAGCCTGGAACCTGCTTCAGATTCTGTGTCCCCCTCCCTCTCTGCCCCTCCCCTGCTCATGCTCTGTCTCTCGCTCTCTCTCTCAAAAATAAAGAAACATTAAAAAAATTTTTTTAAATATAGCCTTTGCCTACAGATCTCTGGATGTAAATTGTAGACTGATGTTAATGCAGTGGAAGAGTTTCGAGGCAGGGATATTTCCTTCATAAAATATTATGCATCAGAAGATGCATTCGAAGCTCTAAATATTTAGCAAAGGATAATCTGACATATTTACTAATATTTCCATCAAAAACAACAACATCTAAACTGTCATTTCAACAGTCTAGCTTCTTATGTTTTAGCATAGAGGAATACTGGTTTACGGTCTCTTTTCTTTTTTAAAAAGAAACGTGTAGTGACGGCCTCCGAAATCGGGAGTAACTTGAGCCTGTGACTTGAAAATCACAACTCAGCCCTATTCCTATAGTGATAAGAGTAACAGAAGCTTGTGATTCCTATAAGCTGGCTTCCCATAAGCCCTGAAACATTATAAGGCTTCCATTTTCATGACAAACGTTTGAAAATGCTGTTAAAATGGGATTCGTTTATTGACAACACAGGATTTTTTAAAGTACTCATTTTCCTCTCCTAAAAGGAAGACGTTTTTGCTGTGTTAATGTTCACATCTGTCAGTGACTGACAACTGGATCTGTTGAGTAAACATTTATTCTTTTCGACAAAGAAACTTCACGTAACGTTAAACTCTTAATGGAATTTTAGGATGGAGTGCAAGGGAATTTGGAGTGACTTCACAAACAATAATATCTAATAGCACACACACACCCTGAAGGTTCTCTTCCAGTGGCCCCGGGGAACAGGCCAGCCTTTGTATCAGCATGGAACAGACAGGCTAGAGCTTTTCAGGAAGAAAAAAAAATCAATACAGCGATATACAATGGTAGACAAAGCTACACGTGTTTACAGAGTTTTAGCACATAGAAACATCCGGTTCAAAAGCCTGTTGAACTTGGATCGGTGTTGGGACTCTCACAGGAAGCAACCCCTGACAAAATATCAACTCTTATGGAACAAGAAAAAAATTCTTTTGTTTAGACACAGACTATCAGTACAAAATATTCAAAACCTTTCTTGAAAGAAAAAGTAAATTCAAGGAAATATCTAATCACTAAGAGGAATGATGACTGTTTAAAACTTGGGCCTTGGGAGTTTGGCCTTGCACCTGTCTCCACCAAAGGAGATTAAAAAAAAAAGACTGAGTTATAGTGTAAAATACACACACACACACACACACACACACACACACACACACACATATATATGAAAGAGCCCATAATCTGCACCAGCCATAATGATCTTGGTATGGTAACCTGGGTAATATCTACCCACCAGAATTTAGCTTTTGATGAAAATGGTCACACATTGATAGCTTTTGCTTTAAAAGCCTCTTTCCAAACAAACAGACATCAAATCAAAATGCACATTTTAAAATTAGAAAGGTTTTGCCAACTTGTCTTCCATATTTCCAAAGACTGAATCTCACTCAGAAATCTCACTTGTGGATGCTCCTGTCTCTAAGATATGTGACAAGATCTCATAAATGCTCAGTTCATATAATGGTGGGTATTTGTGTGGGTACCAGGCACCTTCTCTTCTCCCTGACACTAAGCAGCTACCATGTGAAGGCTTAGATTTTACCTTCAATACATTTATACTCATTTGGAGTCTGCCAATTAAACACTCTTTTGAATCAGTAAATAAATGCGGGAGGCCGATGCTGACAGAAGAGAGCCATCCGCCATTCACACCTTAAACCTAAATGTTAGGAAGGCAATCTGATTCAAGTGTTCTACAGAAAGGGAATGGTGGGGGGGGGGGGGGGGCAAAGTAACCTTAAACCCCGAGCCACTCTACCAACCCTTTCTACTTCACTCCCTGCTAGATGAGGATCGAAGTCTAGATTAGGTACTGGGAGTATTAGAGCAGATTTTCTACTCTGCCAACGTCCCTCTTTTCCTTCTTCTGCTTCTCCCCCTCCGAACTATCCCACTGAAACTTTCTATTTGTGTTTGTGTAAAATAGCAGGAACCTGCAATGTGCTATGCTACCTTCTCTTTGTGCACCATTTCCATGCAACACAATAAATTACTGTGCATTATTATTAACCATATCGCATGTGCCTGTGAATTTTAACTCATTCTGGCACTATAATTCTGTTTACTAAGATACACCCAGCCTTTCCCCGTCACACAACATTTTCTTCAACTTACAAACTAAAATGGGATCAGATATAATATGTGGTCTTCTGTGACTTGGCTTCTTTCACTTGGCATATTGTTTCCAAGATTCACCCATACGTTTTACTTTTCATCAGATGGCAAAAGGATCTTGTCCATCTGTGATACTAGGACTTTGGGTTGGAAAACTGTCCTGTTTCAGACCACAAGTGGTTACACGGTAGGTGGTCACAGACAGGGATGTTAATCTGTTTGAATAGTTCACTAATCTTCTTGGCTTCGTGCTTTTACGAGTAAAATTTAACACTAAAAAAAAGTAAACCTCCTAGCAAGTTTAATAGTCAATAATAATGAATTAAAATACATTGTTAGAGGAAAAGACACAAAACAAGTTAGTTGTTGCTTCTTTAAGTCTTTTGAGATACCAGAGTAACATTTGTTGCATTTGATAAACAACATAACAGCTTATAACAAAAGCAACCACACCCAGAAGGCCTTCCTGGCACCATAAGAATATGATTTAAGGACTAAAAGAATGTGTTGTAACGTTATTAGTCAACAGATCATTAGGCATTAAGTAATTTCTAATCAAGAACCCATCATCATTGAACCATCTGAATGTGAACTTGCTGCTACAAAACTTTCACAAAAGTTCTGGAAAAAGCTTCAGTCTAATGAAGGCTGAGGAATGGTTTTACTTTGCATGCAGTCAGAGTTATCTGACTAGGGGACATCAAAAAATATAAAAAAGAAGGGGCGCCTGGGTGGCTCAGTTGGTTAAGCATCCGACTTCAGCTGAAGTCATGATCTCACGGATCTTGAGTTCCAGCCCCACGTCAGGCTCTGTGTTGACAGCTCAGAGCCTGGAGCCTGCTTCAGAGTCTGTGTCTCCCTCTCTCTCTGCCCCTCCCCTGTTCACGCTCTCTCTCTCTCTCTCAAAAATAAATAAGCATTAAAAATATATAAAAAAAGAAAATAAGGGGTGTCTGACTGGATCAGTCAGTAGAGCACATGACTCTTAATCCCATGGTCATGAATTCAAGCCCCACGTGGGCGTGGAGACTGCTTTAAAAAAAGGGAGGGGGGTGCTGTAAAAAAAAAAAAAGAAAAGAAAAGAAAATGATTCTTTTTCTTCATGTTTACCAATATCCTTTTCTGCTTTTAAGCGTTACAAAGTAAGTGAGTTGAATACACATACTTAGGGAAGTAAGTGAAAACTCCATCATTTGATTAGCCTGACTACATAATTCAACAAGGAATGAAAAAAAAAATAGGTTTTATATGATGGTAGGAGTTTTATATTTGGGTTTAATGCTGCTAAATAGTTTTTTCTCCTTACCTCTGCAAGGGGAAGAAGTTAACGCTTCTCCGCTTTTATATACGCCCTCATGGCCCAAGACAGAAAGGTCCTACAGGGGGAAGAGTCCAGGGAGACTAGAGGCTTTGCTGGGCCGATGAAAACAGTAAGGCCCAGAGGCTCCAGACTCCAGGACCAGCCTTCTTCCCAGGTCTCTGGACTCTGCCACGCTGTTCCACCCCCTGCACCACGGCCCCTTTGCAAGGTGCAAAATGGATTTGAGACAAGCTTCCTCAGATATGCTTCCCGTGTCGGGATGCCTTCTATGCAGGTCTGTGAAGGCCTATGGAGAGGTGTCACCTTGAAGGACAGAGGGAGAAATGATCCTTGAGGCTCCTTCTCATGCTTCTTTTAAACAAAAGGACTGATGACCTTTCTAGGCAAGGACACAGCTCACCCACGTGCCCCCTTCACTTTATATCTTTCACCCCCTGGTACCCAGGCCCACAGCACTGCACCACACATGATGCTCCAAGATGCCGAATCTGCTGGGCCACCTGGAACCCCAACCAGGCACGATGCCCCCTGCACTGCCGAAGCTTTCTGCTTCTGTCACCTGTCCCAGCGCCTGCCCCAACCCAGGTGGAACACAGCCACCTGTTCTGTCACAGAGCCTCCTCAGGGGGCAAAGTCTCAGAACGCAAGCCACAGAAACTCAACAGTTAATACGCATTCCCTCTGGCTAAGTCACAGATATTAAATGTTGGCAGATGGAGTATACCCAAAGCAAATCGGGGCTATTTTCAGTGTCTGAACTTTCTTTTTCCTCTGGGCCCCAGGAGCCCCTACTCTGACCATCTCCCTCCAGAACCACCTCTTCCTCCCCCCCCCCCCCCCCCCACAAAGCAGACAACACTCCTAGGGCATGAAAGAGCCCCGGGGTTACCCACCCTGGTCACAGGATTTAAGAACACATGCCCTGTAGAGCCTGGTTTATTTGTTCTTTATTAAACTGTAAGATCACCATCCAATTTGTAAAGCCCCTCCTCCATATTAAAGGTTCAATGGCATCATTTTAGAGGCCCACTTCAAAAGTCACAGTTGCATGTAAATTACATTTGAGAAACATGTCACCTTCTTTGTAAGGCATGGAATTGTTAATATTCAAATGGGAGAACAAGGCCTTCTCCAAGGAGAGGACTAGAAGTCAGGAGCAGGGAGGTGGTGGGCAGAGGAAGGGGGGAACAGATGTCAATCACAGAATCTGGAATTGTGACATCTGGTTTCCTGAGAAATACACTATATATACATAATGAAAATGATCATGGTATAGATTAAGATTATGGTTTTCTGCCTTAAAAAAAAAAAAAAAAAAGTCTGGCCAGCCAACATCGACCTTATCACCCCCATGGTTCCAAGTGGAAAAAAGCGTCACAGACGCAATTGTACAGCCTAGAACAATGCGTTCTTGTAAACAGCGCGAGGGTTTTTTTTTTTTCTCTCAAAGATAAATAAAGAAGGCATAACCTAGAAATAATATAACTACTTACGCACAACGAAAAAAGTTGGCAGTCGTGATCAGAGGTAGCCTTAAGGGTTTGCTTGTTTGTCTTTCCATTTTACAGAAAGGTAAATGAATAGGAAAGTGACCTGGAAAAAGTAAGCTATAAGCTCACGTGTTCACCTTGATCGCCGCCGCGGTCTTCCTTCCGAAATGTAGAAGGCAAAAAGCAAGCAAGCAAGGAGCCACTGTAAGACTAATTTCTAAGTTAAGAGCTAGAAAAAAATATTTAACTGATTACTGAGCACAAAAATTCTTTAATTGCTTTAATCAACTCAACTGCTAGCAGTAACTGCTAAGAAACCACAGACCATAAACACGAAGCCTACTGCCTTGCCCTGAACCTTGAAGATATCAAGCCAGAAAAGGGGAAAGGGGGAGAGAGAAAATGAGTCTTCTGCAAAGATTACTGGGGCTGCTTCCGTCCAGCCCCCACCCGGAGCTGGATGGCCTACCTACTGGAGTGCAGGGAAAAGGACAGTCCCTCCCCACCCTCCCCAAGCTGTCAGGGCTCCCTGCCACGGGAGCATCCTCAGGGAGCCCCGGGTAAGGCCGCGCAGTAAACAAACGGTTTGCAGAGTTACACAAACTGCAAAGCCGACATCATTAGGTACATGCAACCAGGGAGAAGATGTCTCTGCAGAGGGAGACCTGCGTTAGATAAATACCTGAGAAATCCTTTAATGGCAGGGACGTACATTACGTGTAAGCACACACTAGCACCTCCGAGGAAAAGCACGTAGAGTGTGACAGGGCCCAGAGAACAGGAAGAGAGACCATGATGTGGAAGACAATGGAACTTCCCTCTGACCTTTCACTGGCCCCAGCTCCTGACTCAGGGACTGTCCCTCCAGGAAAAATGCCTGTGCCTCCGCATCTAACATCTTCCAGGTCCTCAACATTCCTCTGAACCCTGGGATGAGAGTAGCCACGGAATCCACGCCGGTGGGCACGTTCCTTTCTGATTTTGGAAGTGGCACACAATCTGATGGTTTCAGATTAAGATGTGTCCATTCGGAGGGGGGATCAAACATTTGTTCCGCACAAAGCCCCTCGATGCAGCAAGGGTGTGGGCAGGCCACCCCAGCATTCTTCACTAATGTATAGCCATCACCAATCCCATTACCAAAAAGAAAACACCTCGGAAGGAAAAAAAATACCCTAGCCATCAGCGGACTGTGACCTGAGGATACAGAGGCTAATCTGTCATGAAGCCCAGTGTGCAAACTGAGAACCCCACTGTCCCTCACAAAGATGCAGCCCTGAGAATCATTCCTGTTTTTCTTTGGCCTCCTTCTGGCCTCATCAAATTACATGTTCTCGCGCCACAAATGGCCTCCAGGCACATGTACAAAAAAGTACATGGAGCCTATTCAAAAAGCAGAGATATGCCCTTACCAGAGAGTACTAGCTGAGTATTCTAATTCTTTCCTCCTGAGCTGAGCATACCAGATGTACCTGGGGTAAAGGTGAGTGGTCATCTTTTTCAGGATCAACAGATAGAGTGCATTTGATATCTACCCTCTAAGGGTTCAAGGGTTCCACTAAAGGTGTGTGTGGGCGGTGGGGAGGGGGGGGAACACTTAACTATATAAGCTTTGAATTTGGATTGTGAAAGGCAAACCTTTCTAGCCATTTTGCATTTGCTCATACTCCTTCACCTTCTCTTGGATTTAGTCAACCTGAAAATTTCACAATTTTGAGGTGGGTGGTTTTGGGAGCAATAGTATTTGCATTTGTTTGAGGGTGTTTTATTTGGGAGCACCAAGGGGGCACTTTCTACCCAAGCCATGTCAGGTCAGCAAGGAGTGGTGAGGACAGTGACTTAATTCTGCCCTGCAAGCCAGACAGATGAAGGAAAGGACAGAAAATGGGAGACAGACCTGTGTATCCACATCAAGCTGGAGTCCCCTTGCTGAGGAGCTGGGACAAGGAAACCCTACGCAGGTCCCTCCACCCCCAGGTCTCATGACCACGTACTAACGGGTGCTGACGGATCCCGGGCACTCTTGTGGATATTTAAACCACACTGCAGGCTTAGGGAATGTCATCAACAACCAGAAATAGTGCCATTTCAATCCAGAACCCAGGCTCTGAGCAACCCTCAAGTGGGTGAGAAAGGTAAGGAATGCTCCAGGCAGGATCAGTTCTCCATGACTTAGGAAAAGATTAGGATGGCAACAAAAGCAGAGAGAGGGGTCACATTTCAGAAGTGACTCTCACAGCCCATCTCTCAGACCTCCGATGGTGCAGGCACTTGCTTGATCATCTGGTGACTGGGGAAATGGCCTGGTTCCTGGCCGGAGAACAACGTCCTTCCCCAAACCATTCTAAACTGGCCCTAGGAGTGGATATATACACACAAATCTGGATTATTTTTCCCCAACACAAATAAGAGAGAGGGTTTTGTTTTTTTTTGTTTTTTTTTGTTTTTTTTTTTTACCGTATTAAAAAGGGGCGCCTGGGTGGCTCAGTCAGTTAAGCATCCAACTTTGGCTCAGGTTATGATCTCAGGGTCCGTGAGTTCGAGCTCTGTGTCGGGCTCTCTGCTGACAGCTCAGACCCTGGAGACTGCTTCAGATTCTGTGTCTCCCTCTCTATCTGACCCTCCCCCACTCATGTTCTGTCTCTCTCCATCTCTCAGAAATGAATAAACATTAAAAAAATTAAAAAAAAATAGTCGCCATGGAGATCACCCATGTTCTCAGGTCCCACACACTAAGACCAAGGTGCTTCCCTTCAGTGAGCACCTTTCTTTCAAGATCTGTTCAGAAAGGTTGAGAGGTATAAAAAAGATGTTTAACTCTATGGCTAACAAACCATAGAGTAAGAACTATTTGCAACAATGATAATTATTCTCAGTCTTGTCAGATGAGCCAAGGAAACCATGTTGCACCTTCAAGATGCCCTCACCTGGCTCTGTTCTCCTGGCCTTAAACTGGTACTACCTGGACAGGGCTGCAATGAACAAGACCTCGAGTTAGGTGACGTGCTAAAAAATCTAACACTCATCCATACACCTCAGCAACATGCTTCGGATGCCTGCTTAAGGAGGCTGTACTTGCGAGGCCTACAAGTGCTTGGGATTTCTGGGGCAACCCTGGACCATGCACAGTGACTGAAGAGTAAGAGAACTAGGGTAAATTGAAAAACCAGCCATGATTAGATTAGGCAGCCAACCCACACGTCAGTACACCCAGCCCAGCGACTGATCACGGAGGTGCACTTTATTTGAAGGAAACCCAATGCCCAGATTCCAGATTTACCATAAAGATCCATTATTGGCCATCTCATATGGTCAGATCTCCTGCCTCTTTCCCTTCCTGCCTGGGGAACAGATCATGCCAGCAGAAGGGAAATCAACACAGGTTGCTAAATGTTAACGTTAATAGTATAACGTAGCAGGCTAGACTGCTTTACTCACATTATCTAATTCAATCCTCAAAATACGTCGAAAGGCATTTATTTATTCCCATAGTACTGACGAGGACTCCAGTCAAGCTCTGTAAAAGCCCTTGGAGCTACAAAGTCTGTTGGATCCCAAACCCCTACAGGACTGATTAACACCATCTCCTATAATTAGTATCCAAATGTACAATTTGCCACCCTTTTCCCGTAAGGACATTATTTTGAACTCTGGACTACCTAGCACTGAAATCTGTGACTATACTCTAGTTGTACTATTACCTGATGTTCCCAAATTCAGGGCACACACACAACTTTCATGTGCTACCGTGGAATAGGAAACTGTAACATCTGACAGAAAGAAGGATGAAGAAACTCACAGTTCAAAAAGAATCTCCAAGTACCTGCCTGGGTACATTCAATTCTTGCTACAAAGTAGATATACAGTGTACTGTTTCCAAAAACAGCCTTTACATAAGAAAATTAGATTCAGTTCCTTGTAACAAGATGTCATGCTGATGAGTTGGAGGTTAATTACCAGAAGACAGTAACCAATCAAGGCAAATTTCAGTTGTAAAACTGGGTTTTAAGATTGTAATCATAAAATTACAAGCTACTAGGAACTAGGAACTACTTACCCTGTTTAACTGCTTGCCCCTTTCCAAACACACACACACACACACACACACACACACACACACACACACGTGTGTGTGTGCGTGTATTCTTTTCAGTTTAATCCAAGTCATCGAAAAACTAGACACGTTATAACTTTCAGTTTCAAATGGTAAATGTTTAGAATTATAAAAACTCAGATAAGGATGTCTATACATTAGACCCAGAACTACAGCAGGGGATTAAGTATGAGTGAAACTAGTGTAAAAAGCTCAACAACATCATTAGTATTTTGGCCAATTCTGATCACCTAGGTTGGTACCTCATCCTGACACTGTTCTTTCTAGAAGTAAAAGGAAAAAAGAAAAGATGGTCACATATTCTATACTCCCAAATGGAGCAGGATTCCCCTAGGTCTCTTCTGTTTACTGCAATGAGAAGAATGCCAGATCTCTGCACCATGTATAAACTAGTCCCCAAGGTGGAGAAAAACTTTTTATACCTAAAAACTGAATTTAAATGCCATACTGTTTGTGACAGACTAATCACAAAGTGTATGTGCACACAGTATGTAAATAACTTCTATCTTAGGAGGAAGGCAGGAGTTTGAGAGAGAGAGAGGTTTAAATATATATAAGCTTTGTTTTTAATGTTTTTATTTATTTTTGAGGCAGAGAGAGACAGAGCATGAGCAGGGGAGGGGCAGAGAGAGAGGGAGACACAGAATCTAAAGCAGGCTCCAGGCTCTGAGCTGCAAGCACAGAGCCCGACGCGGGACTCAAACTCACAGACCACGAGATCATGACCTGAACTGAAGTCGGACACTTAACTGACTGAGCCACCCAGGCGCCCCTATATAAGCTGACTTTGTGACAAAAGCACTTTCGGGGAAATAGCAACAGTATGCTCCACAAAATTCACCAAGTGGTTCCTCATAAAAACAACAGGAGTTTACATCACCTGAACATACAGGAACTTCTTTAGACTAGATTAAAATTAAATGCCATCACAGGGTGGTAAGGCAGTTGTTGGTACTATCCAGTACAGGAAAAAGTTTTGAAACAGAACTATATCTTTAAGAAACAGAAGGTTGCATTTCAGCTTAAAGTTAAAAAAACAAACAAACAAACATGGAAACCCTTCTTAACATCATGAACAAGGCAAGAAGTTTCCTATCACTGCATTTATTCAGCTACTGCAATAAGGCAAGAAAAGGAAAAAAAGATTGGAAAGAAAGAAATAAAACTGTCCTTATTTGCAGATGGCATTGTTTATGCATAAAATCCTAAGAAATTCGGGGGTGCCTGGGTGGTTCAGTCGGTTGAGCATCCGACCTCAGCTCAGGTCATGATCTTATGGTTTGTGGGTTCGAGCCCCGCATCGGGCTCTGTGCTGACAGCTTGGAGCCTGGAACCTGCTTTGGATTCTGTGTCCCCCTCTCTCTGCCCCTCCCCCACTCAAGCTCTGTCTCTCTCTGTCAAAAATAAACATTAAAAAAAATTTTTTTTAAATCCTAAGAAATTATCCCAAAAAACTAGTGAGTTCAACAAGTTGTATCTTCATATACTAGCAATGAACAACAACAACAACAACAACAACAACAACAAACTAAATACTTAGGTATTAACTACAACAAACATATACAGGACACATATGTTGAAAACTACAAAATGCTCATGAAAGAATTCGAAGACAAACTAAAAGAAGCAGAGAGGCACCATATTCAAAGAATAAAAGGTTCAACCTCCTCAAGATATCAACTCTCCCTGCACAACTTATATACAGATTTACTGCCATTCCTAAGCAAAATGCCAGTGTGGTATTTTTAAAAAAAATTTTTTTTAATGTTTATTTGTTTTTGAGAGACAGAGAAAGACAGAGTACAAGGGGGGGGGGGGGGCAGAGAGAGAACGAGATACAGAATTTGAAGCACGTTCCAGGCTCTGAGCCGTCAGCATAGAGCCCAATGTGGGGCTCGAACCCACAAACCGTGAGATCATGAGCTGAGCTGAGCTGAAGTCTAGCGCTTAACCGACTGAGCCACCCAGGTGCCCTGCCAGTGTGGTATTTTAAAACGCAGACATGTTTATTCAAAAATTTACACTGAAAGACAAAGGACTATAATAGTTAAAACAATTCTGAAAAAGAAGAATGAAGTGGGAGGAATCAGTTTACCTGATTTCAAAATTTACTACTCAGTTACACTAATGAAAACTGTGTGAAACAGCAGATCAACGGAATAGACCCACACAAATTTAGGTATGACTAATTTTTGACACAGGTGCCAAAGCGATTCAATGTAGGAATGAGAGCTTTAACTAAAAATGACGCCGAAGTAGACAACCCCAGGCAAACACAAAAACAAAAACACTTCAACCTAAGTCTTATGCCTAATAAAAAAATTAACTAAAAATGGCTCATGGACTTAAATAGAAAACATAACGCTATAAATCTTTTTGGAAAAAAAAATAAAAGAAAATCTTTGGGGGCTAGCACTAGGGAGAGTTCTTAGGCTAGACATCAAAAGCATACACCATAAAAGGAAAACTGATAAAATTTCCAATTTAAATAAATAAAACAAACAAAATTCAATAAAACTTAAAACTTTTGCTTCGCACAAGACTTTATTAAAAAGATGAAAAGACTAGCTACAGACTGGGAGAACATGTTTATAAAACATATATCCAACAAAGGACTAGTCTCTGCAATGAAAGAGCACTGAAAATTCAACATTAAAAAAAACAACACAACCAGAAAATCAGCAAAAGACACGAATAGGTGCTTCACCAATGAGGATATACAGAGAGCAAATAAACACCTGCAAATGTGTTCAACATCATCAGCCATCAGGGAAATGCAAATTAAAACCACGATGAGATATCAGTCCATATCTATCAGAATAGGCTAAAATAAAAAACAGTGATGATACCAACTGCTGGCAAGGATGTGGAGAAGGTGGGTCATTCACACATTGCTCGTAGTTATGTAAAATGGAAAATAGTTTGGCAATTTCTTAAAAAATTAAATATGCATCTAGTATATTACCTAGCAATTGCACTCCTGGGCACCTTCCCCCGAGAAATAAAAACTGACATTCGTGCAAAAACCTATACATGAATGTTTATAGCAACTTTTTTTTTTAACAGCCAAAAACTGGAAATAATCCAGATGCTCTTCATGGGATGAACAGTTAAATAAACAGTGGTAAATCCTTACTATGGAATACTATTCAGGAATAAAAAGGAACATATAACAGCCTGGATGAATCTGGAAAATTAGGCTGAAGGGGGAAAAAGCCAATCCCCAAAGTTACATATTATAATTCCATTTAAAGAACATACTTAAAATGACAACATTTTAGAGATGGAGAGGAGAATACTTGTAACCAGGGTTAAGGAGGGAGTGGGGCGGGGGAGGGAAGTGGAGTAGCTATAAAAGGGCAATAGGAGATATCCTTGTATGAGGAAAACGTTCTGTATTTTGGTTGTACCCATGTCAATATCCTGCTTGTGATGCTGTAACACAGTTTCACAAAATATTACTATTGGAGAAAGTGTGCACGGGAGCTCTCTGTGTTATTTCTTCTAATCACATGTGAATCTGCAATTATCTCAAAATAAAAAAAAATTTAATGTAAAAAGTCTTTCAACAAATAAGTTAACTTGCAATCGCCCAGCAGCCTAGGCAGACAAACGGCTTCTTGCAAATCACATCATTTCCTGATTGATGTAGGCCGTCCAGATGTAAAACATATTCTGTCCACGCATTACCACTTCATCAAGAAGTCACAGCTCCAAAGAGGTTAATTTTTAAGCCTCTATTTAGAAATCCCATCTTTAAGCTAAATTGCATTTGTAGCAAAAGGACCATTTCAGTTATAATAGTTTAGGATTATATATTATGAAAACAATAAACTAAAGGGGTAGCTCAAAAAACAAGCAATCACAGTAATTAGCACAAAAGAATTTTTGAGCCGATTATTGAGCAACTTTCTGAAGAAACAAGACTATTTTAAACTAAAAGAATGCATACCCAAGACATGTTTATGGCAGGGTTATTTGTAATACTAAAAAACTGAAAACAATCTAACTGCCTAATTTGGAATGATTAAAGAAATTTTGCCCATCATTCTAGCATTATGCAATGGTTAAAAATAACAAGGTAGATCCATATGGACTGATAGTGAATAAATAATAATTAAGGTAAGTTATTAAGCTGAAAAAAGGTATAGAACAATGCAAAAGAATGATCCCATTAACACTATGTAGTTTAAAACTACAGATTCGAATATGTGCATACATGATATAAATGAGGGAATGTTTTCAAAGTTATTTGTGATAAAGACTTGAAGGGGAAAGGGATGGTGAATTGGATGGGTGAAGGAGGCATGGCTTTATGCTAAAGACAATGAAAAAGGTATTCTTGGGTCCCCTGGGTGGCTCAGTTGGTTAAGTATCAGACTTTGGCTCAGGTCAAGATCTCATAGTTTGTGAGTTGAATCCCTGAGTTGGGCTCTGCACTGACAGTGCGGAGCCTGCCTGGGATTTTTTCTCTCTCCCTCTGTCTCTGCCCCTCCCCTACTTGATCTCTCTCTCTCTCTCTCTCTCTCTCTCTTTGTCTGTCTGTCTCAAAATAAATAAACTCTAAAAAAATATATTCTTATTGTAAGAAAAAAAAACAAACCCAATCAATCACAACACATAAAAATTTAGATGTCTATCAACTCTGATTAAAATAAGATATGTTAAGGGGCAACTGGGTGGCTCAGTTGGTTAAGTGTCCGACTTCGGCTCAAGTCATGATCTCACAGCTCGTGGGTTCAAGCCCTGCATTGGACTCTCTGCTGACAGCTCAGAGCCTGGAGCCTGCTTCAGATTCTGTGTCTCCCTCCCTCTCTGCCCCTCCCCCACTTGTGCACTGTCTCTCTCTCAAATACAAACAAACATTTAAAAACATTAAAAAAAAAATAAGATGTATTTTCCACATAATTCAACTGAGTTAAAAAAAAAAAAAAGTTACTTCCTTTCATATCATCCCCAAAAGCACAGCTTCAGGTTTTAATCCAAATCTGTCACTGAATTGTTCCTTCTTTAAAAAAAATTTTTTAAATGTTTTATTTATTTGAGAGAGAGACACACAGAATCCGAAGCAGGTTCCAGGCTCCCCGCTGTCAGCACAGAGCCTGATGCGGGGCTCGAACTCACGAGCTGTGAGATCATGACCCAAGCCAAAGTCAGTCGCCCAACCAACTGAACCACCCAGGGACCCCTGAATTGTTCCTTTTTAAAAAGTGAGTAGATCAGGGGCTCTCAAACTCCAGTCTTTCCAGGAATCCTGTGTTTTAACAGGAAAGTTATTTGCTCCCATAGATTTGAAACATGCAGGCTAAAGCAGACACAGGAAGGGAATATAGTGATCAACCTTTCATTTGGCTAGTGCATGAAAAGATGCTCTGCGCATTTCAGAGTTTGAGAAATTCTGAACTTGACCCCCTTGCCTTTGCAATATCCCAAAGTTGTCCATATTATCCATCAAGTTGACAAAGACAGGCAAGGGACCCAACATGGCCTGTGCACCTGGCACAATGAGAGCACGGGGCACTCTTCACGAGGCACTCTTCCACAGATAAGGCACACGTGACGTGCATATGCAAATAGGAGCTGTAAAATCTGCAAGGTATGCAAAATTCCAAGTGGTTTAAATATTTGCTCCACAATCTTGTTTATACTATTAATTTACCAACACAGATTAAAAGCGATTAACTCATCATTTCAATTCAGAAAGGATTTGATAAACAGTAAAAATACAGCCAAGTACTACCTTACAAAAGTTCAGTGAAGTAAATCTAAGCTGAAAACCGAGAAACTGGGTTCCCACATGTTATACGCAGAGTCTATACCAGTTATTTGGTAGTTCTCCATAAAAGGTAAAAATCTTCTAATGGATTGAAGTATAATCTGAAGTGGAACATTAGTAATTTTCAGGGGACATTTAGTTCTAGCGAAAGTGATCAGACTAGCCCCCTACATACCAACCCCGATTTATTCCTTTTTTCCCAAAAATTTAAAAATGTGTCTCACCAGATGAATCTTCAAGATAAACTTTAGAATCACTTTATCAAAGTCCAAACAAATTGTAGAAGCAGGAAAATTGTTTTTAAATTATAAATCCATTTGGGAAAGAGTGACATTGGTAATCGTCTAGCTTTCCATCCCGGAAAAATGACATTTAATTTTATTTGAATCTTCTTTCCTGTATTTATCAGTAAGATACTGTACATTTTCCATAAATACGTCCTGCACATTTCCTATTAGAGTTATTCCTTGTTATCTAGATTATATAATTAAAAAGAAACACAGGGTTATTAATTCCAAATATATTAAGCAATTCAATTAAGTTATCCATCTGAACCTTAAGGGGATCCTTCAGGAGCTAACCTGCCTGAATGAATTGTGAGGAATGATTTGTAATTAGCATGTTAATTTCACCTGTAAATAGGAAATTATGAAACTCTTCAAGGTACTTAAAAGAGTTCTATCACGTAGGCTCCATATTCACCTTACAGTCTTATTTACTGGATTAATTTACACTATCCAGAATTATTAAATCTGATAATACATTGCAGAAACACCTAGAATAGTGTCTGACACACCAAGATAGATATTCAGTAAATATGAATGTTTTGCTGCTGTGACGTAGAGAAAAATGCCCACCGGCTCCATTCTTGGCCACTAACTTTGAATAGATGGTGTTAAAGTGTAGGAGGAGTGTCCTCTGCAAAGAGCCCACGGCACCCCCTTTCTGGAGGCTGTCCTGTGGGGAGGCAAGACTCTCCAGAGGACAGCCCCATAAAGCTGTGTGCAGGTGACTTACAACAGCAGGACATCCCCAAGCCAGAGGACTCGGTGAGCTTTTTAATGATCACAACAGCCCAAGGAACTCCAGATCCCCATGCAGACATGCCCACTGAGGCCTGGAAGGAAAATTCCACCGCTCATTAACTCATCTCTGACCTTTCTTCGCTGGGGCTCTCTCTGTCCATCTCCCCCCTCTGCTCCGTCAGGACTTCCCGACAGACAGGCAGCCTGCTCACGTGTTCCCTCTACTGGAAGGAAGGCTGTCCTTCCCAGAGTTGCGGTAGCCCCAGCCTCGGCGACCATGGAGGTCTCCCTCCTCCATAAACAAGCCCGCTGCGACGTTATTGCCGCGTCGGACTCCGGAGAAAGGGCTGGTATTTTTAAATGAGAGTTCCGCATCAGGGAAGAGTGGGAGATGTGTCGCTCAAGGGGATAAAATCTCAGAGTGGTTATGTGACACTTACAAAGTCATCAAGGCCTCTGACTAGCTGTGTCACTAGAGCAACGTACTTCAACCTCTCCCTGGCTCAGTTTCTTCATCTGTAAAATAGGTGTGGCCATAACGTACCTAATGAGGTTGAGGGTTAAAGAAATTAATATTTTTGAAGCGCTTGTGTTGGTACCTAGCACAGAGCAGTGCTCTGTAACTATTTCTTGAATGAATGAAATCAAGTAAGCAAAAGTCTACCCTAAACTTAAGAGGTGTTTTTTTTTTTTTTAAGTCAGTCAAAATTTTAAAAAGCTAAATTTTAGATCCCACCACATTTTACAGGTCATTACTAAACATGGGGTGCTGCTATCATTCACTTGTGCTGGATTACATAACACACAAAAAAACTTATTCTCCTGGGAATTTCCAGAACTCTGTAGCACAGCCAAGATACGCTGACCTTGAATACATTGTTCTTGAACAAAGTGGATGTGCTGAACACTGAACTGATGTTACTGCTTCGTACCTAGCACACGACGCTGAATGCTCTCACACTCCATTATCTGACAGTGATGTTAGTATGTAAGAATAATACATAATTTTTAATCTTATTTAAAATGTATTATGCACTCCCAGAGCACTTACAAGGAACTACTCTTTTGCTCCTCAGGGTTTGCTATCTGTTCATCAGCAGAAAGACAGCTGGTTTGGGGCTCCTGGTGGGTTTTTCCATTGTTTTCAAAAGACAGAGAACTACCCACATGGTAACTTACAGCGATGCTACAGTGATCAGTCACTGAAAATCACACAGAAAAGGTTGCCGCCCGAGCTGCAGGACTGCTACGGGGCTTTTGCTAGGTCCCTGGGAAGGTGGCTCTGTGCAGGACAGATGTGCAAGGGAACACTGTTGGTCAGACGAGAACAGCCTCACTTCCTTACTCCACAAAAAGGAACAGACTAAGGGGTTGAGGGGAGCTGGCCAGAGTCACATGGCCAATCAGAGACCAGTGTACGTCTACCCAGCCCAGGGCCACCCACCCCGCCCCTGCTCCCCTGGAAAGCGTCCTTCCTAATGTCAAGGAGCCTTTGGACTTGAGAGAGTCTAAGAGCCTCTGTGCCCAGTGGGCGTCTGCATCGTTCGGCTAAATAAATCACAACCTCTGTCGGGGCCTCAGTCTTCTCACCTGTAAAGTGGAGGCGTGGGATCAAAAGATGGCTGCCACCAGGAGTGCAGGTCATGAATGATGCAGAATAAAATGAGACACCATAAACTAATAAGCTAAGTGCACAGCTTTGTGCCAAGGATTATGAGAAAGGAGCAGAGGCATCCAGACACTCTCAGGTTTCCAAATAATAAAATGGAAGTCGATGAAGACAGACTGAACAAGTCTTACAACTTCGCCATTTCCCACCGGAGTGAGGACAGCAAAGATGTGGTTGCAGCATGGCGGTGAGCATGGCAGATACCTCTCTCCAGCAGCCTTCAGGCACAGCTGATGGTGCTGCCCACGGATCCCCGCTTGTGTTCACAGGTCAGGGGTATAACTGACCATGTCTGCTCTGTTTTCCTCCCACAGACTAGTCCAGACCCTGGTCTTAGTAAGCTCTGCACTGTCACTGCTGAATGCCCCACCTGGTAGTGGCAGGTGCCCAATAACTGAAAATATCCCTCCCATCCCCAACCCACACACATTCGGAAATAGCATCCATGGGTCTTAATACTGTGAGGTGCTACTTTCCTCTCCCCTGTTCCCCAGTCCATTCATCCAGAGCCTACTGTGAGAGTCTCTGCGTGGGACCCTAGCAGTGAACACAGGCTACTTTTTGGAAAAATAATGCAGTGGCCCCAAGCTGCTTCTCTCCGCATCCAGCATGACTATCTGCAGCTCTGTCTTGCATCTGCGTTCTTCTCTCTTCCTTAAAAGGCTAGCCTCTCCATTCGTTGTCAGGATTTGCTTGCCTAGCCCCTGTGCTGGCCACAGCGTGCTCCATGACTTTGGAGAGCTCCCACAATATACACCACTCCTTAGCTGCTCTATCTATCACTGACACGCAGCCTGGAATGCCAGAACCACCTGCACCCTTGAGAATCGTCTTTGGCCACCATTCCTTCCTCAGATAGGACACTAAAGCCTCCTGACACAGGCTATGAGGCTGTGTCCTTGACCAACACTTTGCTTCATAAGGGTCTCCGCTGTGCCCTGCTCTCCCGCCACCTTCGCCAAACTCCCAAACCCTGCAATGAATTCAAGGCATGTTTTTCCCTCTTTGGAAGGTTATAACTAACAGCCCCGAAACTTTGAACTTGGAAAGCGCATGCATCTACTATACTAAGTTCCAGAGTCACGTGAATTAAGGGATGGTCCACCGAAAACAAACCACACAGAGCAGCTCAAAGGAATGACTGCATTTGGGACAAGTGCAACATCCAAATGAAGGCCGTGATTAGGAATTGAGTATGCTTCAGAACGCCCCGCCCCTCCGACCCCCGACCCCTGCGGTGACACACGTGGGCTGACGCGGTATCTAAGCACACCCCGGGAAGCAGACCGCAGCCCTCCCTGGCGCCCGGTGATTACAGGGCAAGGCTGAACGCAGCAGCAAGAACTGAGAAACAAAGCCTTCTGTGAAACCAGAAACCGCACAAGGTCACAGAAACAGCAAGAATTTGTAAATCCCGAAAGCCCTTCGGTAAGGAATTTTCCTAAGCACCTGTGTCCAGTGCTGAATCAACGGCAGGCTTGACACATACCTGAGTGTGACAGGAACGCAAATCCAGCCACCCCACCAGAAAGACCATTCAAGGTCACGGGTGTTTAAGATGTGCGTCCCACGAAGCCTTTTCAGCAGAATCGCATCCAGGCAGCAAGCAAACCACCACTTTGAGAACTTGCCTGTGACATGACAGACTACATCCTTGCTCACTCATGTGGCCTCAGGTGAGTCAAGGGAGGTTAGGGTGGATCAGCACTGATGACAGGTGACCAGGCGGCCTGTGCACACACTTTAGCTCTGCAGAGCCCCTGCCTCAACCCAGGGGGGCAGCTGAAGAGGCTCTTACAGTAATGCTTACAAAACCCAGCACTTAGAAGGCAACTCTGCTAATAACCAATAAGCCCCCTTTTTAGAAAAAGAAATACAATCTCTCCTGCCCCACCCGCCTGCCCTTCAGGAGTTTAAGGAAAATCACCACAAGGAGAAAACCAAAGTCGGTCAAAAGCAGCTTAAAGGATGTGCAATTACGTGTGATTTAGAAAGTCTATGTATGATTAAAGCCAGAAAGAAGGCTGTGTACTTGGCACAAGCCCAGCAACGTATTTAAGCAAATACTCTTTCAACCCTCAGGAGCGCCCTTCCTCCCACAACACACCTCCCTAATTCGCAGATTTGCTCAACCGGCCAGTGGTTCCCCAGGTGCGCTCCAGGCCCAGCAGTAGCAGCAGCAGCAGCAGCAGCAGGGGCGTGGGAGAAGAACTTGTCAGAAGATGTGCTGAGGGGCACCTGGGTGGCTCAGTCGGTTGAGCGTCCGACTTCAGCTCAGGTCATGAGTCCGTGAGTTCAAGCCCCGCATCAGGCTCTGTGCTGACAGCTTGGAGCCTGGAACCTGTTTGGGATTCTGTGTCTCCCTCTCTCTGCCCCTCTCCTGCTCACACTCTCTCTCAAAAATAAACCAACATTAAAAAATACATATTTTTTTTTATTTAAAAAAGATATGCTGAGTCAGAAACCCTGAAGGGAAGGCCAGTCAGGTGAGTTCTCAGCACGTTCCCCAGGGGTTCCGGTCTGTGGTCCTTGGGCTGCTGACCCCTGGCCAAGCTTCAGCTGGGGCTCAGCAGGCATCCCACTCTCCCTCACAGCCTCTGAGCAGGCAGAAGACCCCTCCCTCAGAGCTCCCCCAACAAGTGGGGCCTTGGGACAGCCCACAGGTGGCTGCAGTGGCAGCGGTGATAGGAGACCCAGGCTGAGACATGAAGAGAGGCGGTCCCTGAACTTGTCTGCAGGTGGTACTTGCCTGGGAGCTTTAAAAATACCCAAGACCATCAGGGAAACGCAAATCAAAGCCGCAAGGAGATAATCGTCACCCCATATCTGTCTGAATGGCTGGAATCACAAGACAAAAGACAGGAAGGGTTGCCAGGCTGTGAAGGAGAGGGAACCCTCACGCACTGTTGGTGGGGATACAAACTGGCACAGAATGGATGCAGAAAATATGATTTCTGGATGCAGAAAATATGATATGTGCATTGTGTGTGTCTCACCCCCCTACACACAATAATGAAATACTATACAGTCACAAAAAAAGGAAATCCTGCCATGTATGACAATGTGGATGAATCTGAAGGTCATCGTGTTAAATAAATTAAGCCAGATAAAGCTTACAGAAAGCCAACAACTGCAGGGTGTCACTTACACATAGAATCTGAAATAAAATGTCAAACTCAAGAAACAGATGGCAGAATGGTGGTTGCCACGGCCTGGGCAGAGGGGTGGGGGAGCCAGGAGTGGGGAGTGGCTGGCAAAAGGGTACAAACTTCCAGTTATAAATTGAAGAAAGGTCAGGGGTGCCTGGATGGCTCATTCGGTCGAGCGTCCGACTTCGGCTTGGGTCATGATCTCGCGGCTTGTGAGTTCGAGCCCCGCGTCGGGCTCTGGGCTGATGGCTCAGAGCCTGGAGCCTGCTTCCGATTCTGTGTCTCCCTCTCTCTCTGCCCCTCCCCCGTTCATGCTCTGTCTCTCTCTGTCTCAAAAATAAATAAACGTTAAAAAAAAAAATTAAAAAAAAAAATTGCCGAGAAGACCTCCAGCCTTCTCACCAAAACAAAGAAAAATAAATAACTATGTGGGGTGATGGATGTGTTAATGGTCTTGATGGTGAGAATCCTTTCACAATGCATATGTAATCCTCACCTTGTACACTTTAAAGATATACAATTTTATCGGTCAGTTATACCTCAAAAAACCAGGGGGGTGCAGGAATATCGATGCCCTGTGTCACCCCCAGAAGTGGTGATTCAGTTGGTCTAGGGGAGAACAGCAGCCTGGTTCTGGAATTTAAGAAGCTCCCTGGGTGATTACAATGAGCAGGTAAGTTTAGTTCTTCTTGCTGATCTGTGGCTGATAAAACAGAGACCAGGCAGGACACTAGAGGTACCTGACACATGGCCATAGGGGGCACGTGACATGAAGAAGAATGTCACCCCGAAGTCTGGTGCAAGACAAGCCAGGCATCATCCTGCACTGACTGCTCCCAGGGGCCTGACACCAATATGGGCTTGACGCAAATCACCTCAGGTACTATCTAGATCTATTTCCCTCATAAGGAATCTGGTGCTAAGACGGGTTAGTACTGTATTCAGAGTCACACAGCCCCACACTGGAGCCAGAACTCACACCCAGGACTGCCTGGCTGGTGCATGAGCTTGGACACAGGGTCCCTGAGCTACAAAAAGTGACCAAGTGAGACCCCACATCCCGTTCCCTGATCCAAGAACCAATGACCAACTAACACATTTCTTCTTTTTTAAAAAAAAATTAACTGACTTTAATTGTGGTAAAATATGCATAGAATAAAATTTACCCTTTCCACCATTTTCAGCATACCGTTCAGGGGCATGAAGTACATTTTCTTGAACAACTGTCGTCAATCGTCATTCATTGCCCCGAAGTCTTGTCATCATCTGGTGACACTGAATCTCTGACCCCATTCACTGCTAACGTTCCACTGTCCCGGCCCCCGGCCCCCACCACGCTGCTTTCTGTCTATGAATGTGATCCCTCTAGGTGCCTCATGCAAATGGAATCAAACACTATTTGTCCTTCTGTGACCTGCTTACTTCACTCAGCACAATGTCCTCCAGGTTCACTTATACTGTAGCAGGTGCTGGAATTCTCTTCCTGTTTCAGGCTGAATAATAATAGTCTACATTTCTTCTTTTTAAAAAAAATTTTTAAGTTTACTTATTTTGAGAGAGAGAGAGAGAGAGAGAGAGAGAGAGAGCGCACAAGCGAGGGAGTGGCAGAGAGAAGGAGAGACAGAATCCCAAACAGGCTCCACACCATCAGCACAGAGCCCGATGTGGAGCTCGAACTCACGAACCGTGACATCATGACCCGAGCTGAGATCAAGAGTCGGACACTTAACGGACTGCACCACACAGGCACCTGTGGACTACAGAAACAATTGCCAAATGTAAAAACTAAAGTCTTTAGCCCAGCTCTGCATTTCCCATGCCCGGGAACACAGACACCAGTTCTCATGCAATCATGAGACACACCCCTCGATCCTTTGTGGGGAAATGGGCAAGATGTTCTCAATTTTCAGTCTCTGCCTTATATCTTGGACCAGTGGAAGCCACTTTTACAACCTGAATCATGAGGGATCCAGGATAGTATTGTACCCAATGTGACTTAATATGCAACATTTCTGAGCACAGAAGTCTTAGAGGGAAAAGATAATCTGATTTGAAGGGACTGAGGGAGATCTCAGAAAACCTGAGTGGCCCTCCACTTTTGAGATCCTCTCCTTTTTGTCATTGCATCACATCTAACCCACAGCCTAGTTCTTCACCTATTTCCAAATTATGGCAACTGACCAACAGTCAACTCCAAAGAATAAAAATAATTGATTAAAACTGATTATGCAATAAAGGGATTTGCTTAAAATTGAAACATAAAGAAATAGGGTGGGTTTCAGGCACAGTTTGCCCAGGGCTTCTACTCTGTGTTTCAGCGATTCTCCCTGTCCTGTCTGTCTCCCCACTGGCTTTATCTTCAGGCTGGCATCCCTCATGACCACAAGATGGCTCAAGCACCAACTAGAGCAATGTGCAACCTTACTCACATTCTGTTTTTCAAAACTCCCAAGCCCAAGTTCTGAGTGGTGTCCTAATGAATCGACCTGAATTAGACTGTGAAATTATGGCCAGGAAATGCCTTCCACTGATTATAATGGCATCCTTTGGGGAGGAGGAGGATGCTCTGATTAACTTATGCCAAGTTTGGAGTTATTCCCATACAAAATGTGTGGCTGCTCCTGTGTGGATAGGGTGGTCCCCAAAGGAAAATCTCGGTGCTGTGAACAAAAGGAAATGGCAGCTGATCCATGTCCCCCAAGGTACCTGATGGCTTAAGCAATTATTCCATGTTAACCCCTGTGCCAAAATTCCACATACTTAAGAACGTTCCCTCCCTTTCTCTTAGGGTACTGATTTTATCCCTTATGATCAAGCAAGAGTTCATAGGTGTGCTTTGATCTTCTCTAACTACGTGTACTTTTATAACGTTGAACTTGCAAGCCAACAGCCACCATATTTATCTTCTAAAAAATGGCAATCACTCTGGGCCCTGAGTTTTGTACAGCCCCCAACATTTTCTGGATGGGAATGCATCTGGGGGAGGGCGCAGAGACCTTCTACAACACGAGCTGCTAATCTAGCCATAACAACAACGAGAAAGTATTTGGGCACAGTAGTCAGAGAAGAAGATGCTAAAAGTTCCCCGATTGGAAACGACATTCTAACTCTCTTATCTATAGTTGTCCACCAATGGCCTGAGGTAAGCATCATAACAGCATTTAACTCCAGAAAGGCATAGAAATGTGAAGCAAGATTCTGTAATTCTGAAGTTCTAACCTCCTAAGTCCAGGTACCTATAACTTAAAGGTTAAAGAGAGATTTGAGTCAGGGAGTAATGAACGGCCACTCTGCCCCAAGGAGAAGGGTAATCGTTCTAACCACTGGCCCGTCCACATCTCCCCAACTCAAAAGCAAACACAATCCTGTGATCAACAGGTAGCATAGGTAAGCTCTTTACTTATCTGCTCTGGAAAAAAATAACAGCAAATCCTAGTCGCTAATCCCGTTCCAAATTCCTCCTCTCCTTAGCCACCAAAAGATGACCTTTTGAAGACTTTGGTCATTTTGATTCTTCACAAACCTTTCTTCTGTTCAGAACGGCCTGTTTAATATCGCCTGCCACTCCATGAGAATGGATTAAAAAAAATATATATATATATAGCAAAAATATCAGTCACTTTCAAAAAGTGGCTGAGCCGGGTGGCTCAGTTACTTAAACATTCAACTTCGGCTCAGGTTGGGGCGCCTGGGTGGCTCAGTCGGTTGAGCGACTTCTGCTCAGGTCATGATCTCACAGCTCATGAGTTTGAGTCCTGCGTCGGGCTCTGTGCTGACAGCTCAGAGCCTGGAGCTTGCTTCAGATTCTGTGTCTCCCTCTCTCTCTGCCCCTAACCCACTCGCATTCTGTCTCTGTCTCTCTCAAAAATAAATAAACATTAAAAGAAAAAAAAAAAAAACTTCAGCTCAGGTCCTGATCTCATGGTTCCTGGGTTTGAACCCTGCACAGGCTCCATGCTGATGGTGGGAACCTGCTTGGCATCCTCGTTTTCTCTTTGCCCCTCCCCACATTCTGATTCTCTCCCCCCCCCCCCCGCCGCCACCAAATAAATAAACTTTTAACAAGTCCCTTTTTCCAGAGACAAAAAAGTATCAATAAATCAACAGTAAGAAATACTCGCAAATCTAAATTAGTAATTTTTAATAAAATTGGTGTAATATTTCTCTCATGATTTTTTTTAAGTCAGAAAAGTTATAATCAAACACCTGTTTCATGTTTTCAGAAATTTTCAAATTATTCTGCAGGTGTCATGGGGTCCTATATTAAAGAAAAAAAATAATGCTTTTAGTTCAGCTGAAATTCTGTTTATTCACAGTTTGGGGATCTCACTGGAGAAGCCCTCCATGCGTGTGCATAAAGACCGCAAGCAATGTATTCATTTTAAGAACTCAGCTGTGCCAACGTCTTTCTTCATCTAAACTGCTACGAACACACCACTAGAGGGGGGACATTTAAGCTATTCCCCACTTTCCCCACGCTGCTGAAAAACGAAACGCCTTCCTGCCTACTTAAAAACAAATTGTAGGGGCACCTGGGTGGCTCGGTTGATAGAACATGTGACTCTTGATCTCGGGGTTGTGAGTTCGAGCCCCGTGTTGGGGGGTAGAGTTTACTTAAAAAAAAATAAGTAGAATAAATAAATTGTAGTCAGGGTAGGAGAAAGAAGGAGGAAGGGAGGGAGGGAGGGAGGGAGGGAGGGAGGGAGGGAGGGAGGGAAAGTAAGCTTGAATATCAGTAACTTGATAAGCAAGCTGCTGGTGAACAAAGAATACCCTGGGCTTTGTAACAATTGCCAATAACGAAACAATGCAAACTTAACACTGCCCTTAAGTTTTTTCTCTCCCTTAACACTGAAAATGTTCACTCTGAAACAAAAGCTATATCTCTTGCACGCTGCTTATTCACAGATGAACTGCAGTGGGAAACCCAAGCCCCAATCTGAGATACATTCTCTCCAACAGGCCTGGGAGTCTCACCAGAGATCTTCACTCTGGAGGCATATTCTGGCCCAGATCAACTGCCTCACCTTCCACATCACCATTTTCTGGGTATCACTGCATATGAAACTTAGCTCACTGCTCAAAGCCTTGGCCTTGGCCCTTCTCCTTGGCGAATACACATGCATTGATAAGCACGTACGCCTATGTGCACAAGGGTTCGCTCCATTCAGAGGAGTCCGGGAACCCCTAGGAAACATCAGACAGTGAGGAAAAGGAGAGAGAGGGAAGGATGGGCAAACAGGGGGGGAGGGGAAGAGGAGGAAAAGTAACCCACAAATCCCAATTTGCATTACTCTCCAGAAATCTAAATGTGGGCTGTAAGAAAACCAGAAGAGTGGGGTCAACATGCAACTCACCTTTCTGATCTCCATATTGGGCACTTGGACGTGAGGAGGGATGGATGGGTGGGTAGAAAACACAGACACAGCAGTGTCACAACAATTCTGAGGGTCCCACTAGTTCCAAGCTGCACTTCATCATTCATTGATGATCCAACTCCCATCAACAATCCCCACTCAGGGCTTCACCCATGGGTTTAAGCCAAAAGGACCCATTCTCCAGCTTTAACCCTTCAAATACCCCACCATGCAGACCAGTAAGGCAGCACTAGAACCTTCTTGTTGACTGGTGATTTCTAAAGGTTTACAGATCAGACATTTCTTTCAGAGTCCAACGACAATGAGGGATCCTCTTGCCCAGAAAAACGCGTATAAATTTTGACATATTTTGAGGGGTTCACAGACTTACCACACCCTGAACCTTGTCCCTCGACTCCCCAGTTCAAAGGTCCTCAGGGTAAAAACATATGCCCAACCTATCTCTTCTCCCAGGTGGTAACTCTGATGAGGGTCACTGCTTCAGTCTGGGGTGTCTCATTATTACCTCCAAACTTGGAAGTCACACTGACATGGTGGAGATCCAGGATTCCACGTCAGAAACGAATTCCAAGTTAGATGCCCGCCAGGGTATGGAGCCAAAGGACGGCTGGAAGGGAAGGGACTTGAGAGGCAGCTGATGGCCACTTCCATGCAGAGATCTCCAGAGAACCAGGAAGCAACCCGAAGACCACAGAAAGGCTGAGACAACACTCATGGGCATAACCCACGACGAAGGAGAATGACCATTTCGGTTCCTGCTTAACAGAAATTTTGCCCGGAAAACCCTTTGAGCACGCGCCGGGATGTGTAAGTTAAACAACAACAACAACAGCAACAGCAACGGCTACCCAGCATCCACTACTGTTGCTGGCATATTTGCAAGAAGGTGGAAGAGAATTATAAATTCCCAAGCAAAAGGAGACAGAGAAAATAACCATGTCAACGATGTCTAATGAAAGTGCCAATAAGCCCCCTCCGTCTCCTGATCTAATTAAACCTTTTTCACAAACGCCAGCAATCAATAAAGAATTATTTCTTATTCAATTTGGGCTTCAGTTTTAATTCCTAGTAGTGCAACGTACTGCGATCCTGAGGGCATCGGATAGGTTCTGACAGATTTCTTACGAGTGTAAGAGGAAGGAATGATACCAGAGTGTCTTCCTCCCCTCCCTGCAATCAGGTAGCATGGTTGCTAGAGGGAGGGCTTCAAAGGCTCCCGGGAGCGCGCCTAGACGCAGAAGCTTGGGGAGTTTTCCCAGAAAAAGAACAGAAGGAAGCCAGCAGAAAAGGTGAGAATAAGAGCTCACTTCCATTCATGTGCTGACACCCTGTACTTCTCAGAGCAAAAATAGGCGAATTTGGCAACACTTTAAAGGCGCTGAGTGATTTAAACAACACAACACAGAGCATATCCCTTCATGGACAAATCACAAGATGCGTGCCGGAAACACAAGAGGTGGGCTGCTTCTTGATGCTGTTTGCTTACAAAGAAAACATTAAGTCTTTCTGTTTGAAAATCTTCACAAAACTAGGCAAAATAGGTACTGGCACACTTAAAACTCTTGCTGATTCTTTTGATACAGAGATCTGTGTCAAAGGAGTTAAAACAAGGGGTGAGATCAAACTTTTTTTTTTTTTTTTTTTTTGCAACAGATAGCAAATGGATTCACCATGCACACTACATTCATGAACAGGTAAGCTCACTGGGGCCATAGCTGTGGTGCTCTTACGTTTAAATCTGATACTCCTCCAACTTCAGCTCAGGTCACGATCTCACGGTCTGTGAGTTCCAGCCCCACGTCGGGCTCTGTGCTGACAGCTCAGAGCCTGGAGCCTGCTTCGGATTCTGTGTCTCCCTCTCTCTCTGCCCCTCCCCAGTTCCTGCTCTGTCTCTCCATCTCTTTCAAAAGATAAATAAACATAAAAAATATAAAACAAAAAACAAAAAACAAAATATAAGGAATTTACACAACTCACCACTGAAAAAACAAACAATCCAATTAAGAAATGGGCAGAGGAGGGGCACCTGGGTGGCTCAGTTCCGTTGAGCGTCCGACTTTGGCTCAGGTCGTGATCTCACAGTCCGTGAGTTCAAGCCCCACGTCGGGCTCTGTGCTGACAGCTCAGGGCCTGGAGCCTGCTTCGGATTCTGTGTCTCCCTCTCTCTCTGCCCCTCCACGAATCATGCTCTGTCTCAAAAAATAAACATTAACATTTTTTTTTTAATCTGATACTTCTGGCACAGTGCCACAGTGTAGAAAGGGCATCTGATGAGTATTTTCTTCGGAGAGATGACATACCAACTGAAATCAAAGTTACTTAAAAAAAAAATAATAATCTCGGTGCAGCTGATGGTATCAGGAGACCTCAGCCCAACTTCCTGGACACAGGAGCTCATCCAAGGTCCTGAGTGTGGCCTGCAGGGAGACAAAGAGGCCACCGCTTCCTCCCGCACTTCCGTTTTTCCAACCGAAGTCTGTCTTTCCATCAACCTGAATTTCTACCTCGTTGCTAGAAGGCATGCGCCACTCGGCTACAGTCTGTGGATTGAGGAACTCAGAGAATTTCTATTATTTAGCAACATTCTCAGGGAAACATCACCCCCACACAAACATGCAAATATTCAAGCAATGCTAAGGATCTCACTTGGGAGATAGGACGGGCATAATGTTCGCCACTTCTTCCCAATCAAGCACCAGCCAGAGGGGGATGCCCCAGCCAGCCAGGGATGCTGGCTGCTTAGACCAAACACAAGGGGTTCGCATGGAAAATTCTGTTGGTGCTCACTATGCTTTTTAATCCAATTCTCACTGAGAACCATATATCTTAATACATTAAATCCCATCATACCCGAAATCATTATCTTGGTAAAAACCTACTTATAAGACCGTTGCGCTTGCGAAGTATTGAATATTGACAATAAAAAATATTTCCTGGGTTATTCAAAACATGCATACAACTTTTTTGATACACTTTTATTTTCAAACAGCTTTTGGAGGGGGAAAATGACCTCACTTCTGGTCTCAATTTTTCTAAATTTCGTGAAGAGGTGGAAGACAATACAGACCCATCCAACCAGGATGGGTCATACGTACAGTGATGCCCCATGTACTGAGGCACCTTTCTTAATAGCTATAGCAATCGTGACAAGAACAGCACTCCTAAAGAGAGCCACAGCAGAGAATTATAGCCTACCTGGAAAAGAAAAAAGGAACAGAAAGACTCATGCTCAGCAAAGGGATTTCATCTGAACTATTAAAAATAATAATATTGAGGGGCATCTCAGTTGGTTAAGTGTCCGACTTTGGCTCAGGTCCTGATCTCACAGTTTTGAGGGCTGGAGTCCTGTGTTGGGCTCTGTGCCGACAACTCAGAGCCTGGAGCTTGCTTTGGATTCTGTCTCCCTCTCTTTGTGCCCCTCCCCTGCTCATACTCACTCTCTCTCATTCTCTCACTCTCTCTCTGTCTCTCAAAAGTAAATAAACATTAAAAATAAAAAAATGAATAATATTGAAATCATTCACCCCCACTGCAGTTATCAAGGGAGTATATGAAACACCTAACACATGCATGTGAAAAAAAAACTATAACTAATGCTCCAGAGAACACAAAACAAATATAGATGGGAAAATTAATGATTCCCAGTGACCAATGTGAAATGCCTATCTGGGTTCCTAATAGCTCAGAATGCACCACTGGGAATGTGGGCCACTAACTGGGGAGGGGTGGGATTGAGGGTACCCCTGAGGGAAGCCCATTCTGACATTACCCAGTCCCAGAATGATGTGGCTGGCCAGATGTGTTTTTTTCTACAAACAGAATTATAAATTTGTTACTTGCTTAAGTAATCTATTGTTATTTTCACAGTAATTCAAATTAACAAAGTAACTGACTTGATACAGAATTATAGGTACAAGATGATCCTGACACAATAATTTAAGGTAAAATACATTAACAGGTTTGCTTCCTACCACCCGCAGGAACTGCATCAACTTTGGCAAAGGCTGACACTGTGAAATTTTTTAAAAAGTGGACTAAAAAAGACCATAAGATGTATAAAGATGGGTCCTTGTAGACCCACAGAGAGTTAAATAATCAAAAGATGAGTAATTCAGTCACAAGCCATTCAAGTCCTGCAGATATGTTAAGAAGACATCTTAATATATAATCAGAATGACCCCTTAAAAAAAACCACCATTACCATCATCACCACCACAACAAAAAAAGAATAACCCTTAAAGTATAGAACATAGTGATTTTTATTTTTATTTTTTAATTAATTAATTTATTTTTATTTTTTGAGACAGAGAGAGACAAGAGCATGAGCAGGGGAGGGGCAGAGAGAGAGGGAGACACAGAATCTGAAGCAGGCTCCAGGCTCCGAGCTGTCAGCACAGAGCCCGACGTGGGGCTGGAACCCACAGACTGCAAGATCGTGACCTGAGCTGAAGTCAGACGCCACCCAGGCACCCCAATTTTTATCTTTCAATGGATAAAAGTTCCATTTTTAATATTGGAATTTTCAGAATACCCACTTCATCCTTATTTTGTTGAAGTTCACAAACCCACTAAGTAGAAAAGTGAGGAAAAGTGGGTGTGGGAATCGAAAATAAGCCAACAAGTTCCCAAAGAAGTGTGGACTTGCAATCTGCAAAGCCAGGTGACACAGGACAAAGATTTCCAGGGACCTGGAAAGCCTTGTGGGATCCAGTTCATAACTTGGTGCTGGTCAGTTTGTTAGCCCTGAATGTATTTAAGCCTTAGAAGTAATAAATTAGGGAAATTCCGGTTCAATGAAAATGCTTCTGGGATCCCCTAATGACTAAAGAATGAAGAACCTTTGCATGGCCCTGAAAGTGCTCTTTGGACCTGTGGTCCAGCCTCACTCCCTCCACAGGCTGCTTCCAGCCCCCCTCCCCAGGCCGCTCTCTTCCCCCTGAGCTAGCCCGCTCCCCCAGCTCTGCCAGCATCCCTGCACAGCCTGGAAGCCCTCTCGATGTGTGCCATCAGGATGTCTGCCGTCAGATGCTCAGCACTAGCATGACACCACTGCCCCGAATGGCATCTCCCTGCTGGACCATGAACATCTGGAAGATGGTCTCTGGGGGCAGTCTCAGGTGCACAGCTGATCCCCAATACACACTGGCTGAGAAGCCAGCTGTGAGACTACGGGGGGAGTTTTCTGCAACACTAGACTGTTGTAAAGAATTTAGTCAGTCTAAGTTAATGTAAGATTAGCCTGCACTATAGAAATACACGTTATGCAGTAACTGTAAAAGATCATCTTTTTAAAGTGCTCTCACTATTGTTCAGACCATTCTAACCAATGCTCTGCATAAGAAGTGTTGGCGCGATTATCTGGTTTCCCAGAGGGAGAACGGAAAAGAGAGATAATGCACAGTGTATCCATCTCAGAACAAAGATTGAGACGTGAAGTCCTAGGTTTACGCGATAAAGAGCAAATCTTTGGGATAAACACAAATGTGGTATAACCATACAATGGAACGTTATTTGGCCATAAAAAAGGCATGAAGGACTGATAGATGCTGCACCATGGATGAACCTCGAACGTATGATGCTAAGTGCAAGAAGCCAGACACAAAGATCACATGTTGTATGATTCCATTCATATGAAGGGTCCAGCGTAAGTTCAGCCATAGAGACAGAAAGCAGACTCATGGCGGTTAGGGGCTGGGAAGAATGGGCAGTGATGGGGGCGGGGCAACTATTTTATGGGAACAGGGTTTCCTTCTGGGGTAATGACAATGTTTTGGAACTAGATAGAGATACTGGTCGCACAACCCTGTGAATGCACTAAATGTCAATGAACTGTTCGCTGTGAGTGGCTAATTTTATGTTATGTGAATTTTATCTCAATAAAAAACAAACATTTTTTAAAAAATAGCAAATCTTTCATCACATACATCAGAAAGGAAGTCTTCAAACAGACTCTCAGGGGCTCTGAAAACACGTAGGCACTTCGGTCAGGGGGGCTATGGATTTGAAAACAGTATAAGGAATTATCATTCAAACAGTGTCATTAAAAATATATACTAGAAATTGTTTAAATTTAGTATCCTCTGTTATTCTATTATCTCTGCAAACTCTTCACAATATTTATAAAGTGTCCCCTTTCTCTGTGCTGAAAGCCCTCTATTTGTAATGAGATCTAATTTCCCTTATTCGGTAAAAGTCCCCAGAATTCTCCAGTATGTAATTCCTTTGCTACAAACACCAGACCAACATTCTATGTAAGTGTTACTCATGAAGGCTGATGATTTTAGCACATGAATAATTTATTTTTACGTCCAAAATTTCCCTTCTTTCTTCCCTGGTGATAAAGGTCGTGTAAAGAAAAAAAATTTTTAATGTTTATTTTTTTTAATCTTTTGAACATTTATTTTTGAGAGACAGAGACAGCGCATGAGCAGGGGAGGGGCAGAGAGAGAGAGAGAGACACACAGAATCTGAAGCAGGCTCCAGGCTCTGAGCTGTCAGCACAAAGCCAGACGTGGGGCTCAAACCCACGAACCGTGAAATCATGACCTGAGTTGAAGTCGGATGCTTAACTGACTGCGCCACTCAAGTGCCCCTAATGTTTGTTTATCTTTAAAAGAGAGAGACAGAAAGACAGAGTGAAAGCAGGAGAGGGGCAGAGAGAGACGGAGACACAGAATCCAAAGCAGGCTCCAGGCTCTGAGCTGTCAGCACAAAGCCTGACATGGGGCTGAAACTCACAGACACGAGTTCATGACCTGAGCCAAAGTTGGACGCTTAACCAACTGAGCCACCCAGGTGCCCCATGTAATAAAATTTTTCTTTAAAGGAAAAAAACTTTTTTGTGAATATTCCTCCATTATAAACTATAATATTCTTGGTGACTTTTTCTGATTAATAAGGAGGAAAGTTATATACCAGTTAAGACACAAAAGCCTCACATAATTAAAAGCTCTACTAAGCAACGAAAAGCTGATTCTGTAGTGCAGAAGTGTAGGCTGAAGGAAGAAGGGGTGTTAAATATGCAAACCGAGTATCTATTTATTGCTAATACAGCAGCCACAAGAACAAATCAGATGCAATGTCAAGTGTTCTCATCAACGATATTTTCTCCAGAATAATCAAAAAGCTGAAACACACATCCTACCTGGCACACGCATGTGGCAAGGCCCACTCGTATGCACCCAGGATGGGAATGAGCGCTCGAAGAAGGAGACGCCCTCTCAGGGGAAACCACTCACATCAGCGGGGTCCTACTGGCTGGGATGAGAGCTCTGTTAGAAATGCGTGGCAACCCCACGTGTGTCCATTATTGACAGTATATGCCAAGTTCACTGCAGCATTAATCACAATAGCCGAGACAGGGAGACAACCTAAAGCCTGCTGATGGGTGCATGGATAAAGAAGGTGTCACACACACACACACACACACACACACACCCCACAATACCATTCAGTCAGAAAAAAAGAAGGAAATCCTGCCATTTGTGACAATCTGGATGAACCCAGAGGACATCATGCTAAGTGAAATAAGTCAGACAGACTTATTCTGCATGACCTCACTTACATGTTTGACTTAAAAAGTCAAACCTATAGAATCAGAGAATAGAATGGTGGTTGCCAGGGGTCAGGGGTCAAGAAATGGGGAAATTCTGGTCAAAAGGTACAAACTTTCAATTATAAGATGAATACATTATTAGGGTCTAACGCACAGCATGGTGACTATAGTTAATACTGTATCATATACACTTGAAATTTGCTTGAAAAGTGGACCTTAGGTGCTCTCAATTACACACACACACACACAAACGATAACAATGTGAGGTGATGGATGTGGTAATCACTTCACTGTGTATACATATATTAATCATCACATTGTCCCCCCTAAAAATAATTCATTGTGCTGATAATTGCATAATTCTGAATATACTAAGTCACTGAGTGGTACATTTTCAAGGGGTGAACTGAATGGTATCTGAATAGAATCTCAATAAAGCTGCTACCAAAAAAATAATAAAAAGTAGTGTGTGACACCAGCAGGTACATATGGGGGACCAACCAACCAGCTGTGGAAGTTACACAGTACTTACCCAGTCAGGTGGCCTCTAAGGGACACTCCGGCCCAAATATTCAAAACAAAGGCACAAAAGAAGTTAAAACAACTTACCCCAATTTTAACAAGAGAATCTGTGCCAGGATTTAAGGTTACAACTTGGATGAGGGGAAGATCCAGAGGTTTCTAAAGGGAACCTGTTCCGATCCCAGAGTCAGGACCATTAACAAGGTTTAGAATGCCTCACAAATAAGGGAAGGGTGGGTGTGGGCCGGGGGCAGGCCACCTGTTCCATGCCAGGATGACAATGGACACGATGCTTTGTTCTTAAAACAAAACAAAACAAAAACAAAAAGACAGGAGTCCCAACCATGCCAGTTGCACAATATCAACTGTCCTACAAACAAACAAGGAAACTATGACGCTGGGCATGGGCTGCTTGCTTTCAAAGATTGTTTGTGACCCCTGATTCACATGCTGGAGCATAACAGGACAAATTAAGAAAACAGAAGGGGGAAGAATCTAAACACGGGGAGAAAAACAAAGTTCGAGTTAAAAAAGGGAAATGTTTTAGAATATGCCCACATTAAGTAAGAGCTTATCAAAACTGCATTTGTGCACGTTACATTGGTTTTCACTTCCTCGCAAATGTTAACCTTTTCGTTTAAATTCAGCTTACATATTTGAATGAATGGGATCTCCCTAACAGAAAAATTAACCTCTGGATGTGTATACTTTTGTTTTGTTTTGTTTTAATTTTTTTTTAATGTTTATTCATTTTTGAGAGAGAGAGACACACGGAGTATGAGTGGGTGAGGGGCAGAGAGAGAGAGACAGAATCTGAAGCAGGCTCCAGGCTCCAAGCTGTCAGCGCAGAGCCCGACGCGGGACTAGAACTCAAAAACTGTGAGATCATGACCTGAGCAAAGTCAGATGCTTAACCAACTGAGCCACCCAGGTGTCCCTAGATGTGTATGCATTTTCGAAAGATGAATTTTGTTAAATTTAAAACTTATTATTTTTTTTAATGTTTACTCATTTTTTTAAGAGAGAGACAGAATGTGGGCAGGGGAGAGGCAGAGAGAGAGACAGAGAGAGAGAGAGAGACAGAGAGACAGAGAGACAGAGAGAGAGACAGAGAATGAGAGAGAATCTGAAGCAGGCTCCAGGCTCTGAGCTGTTAGCACAGGGCCTGACACGGGGCTCGAACACTCAAACTGTGAGATCGTGACCCAAGCTGAAGTCAGATACTCAACCAACTGAGCCACCCAGGTGCCCCAAAACTTATTTTGGAATAGGGAACCACACAGTTAAAAAACCAAAATGGTATCAAAAGGTACATATTTAAGGAAGTAATAGTTTTTACTAGTTTCTTGTATATGCTTCCATTTCTTTACACAAATACAACAGTCACTGTACACATGCAAGAATTACTGTTGTTGTCGGACCAAGTCAGTCGCATCATTTCTAGAGGTGAAGAAATGCACACTGCAATCTCTACATGGAAAGCCGTTCACATCACTCATGCTCTAAAACCGGGAATAAATGTTAGGAAGGCAAGACTGATAAAACACATAAAGAGTAAAAAGGTGTGTAGTTAAGATGTCAGTTTTGTCTGTTTCTCCACCAGACTGTGAGTCCCTGAAAGCAGGAACAAGGGTGAGGTCATCACTGTACCCCGCCCCCATGCCTAGCATGGGGACTGGCACACGATAGGTGGCCAATAAACGTTACATGGGTGCATCTACCAATATTCCATCATGAAGGGAGTTAGGGACTGAATGAGACCTCAAAGAAAGGAAGGATTTGGAGATACCCACAGAAGGCTTTTCTGGCAAGGGCAATGGCTCACACTTGGGGCGGGGCGGTGGGGGACTACTAGGTAGAAATGCCATTTGAGGGTCTGCCTCAAACCCCAGCAGAAAGGGCAAGTCCCCACAGAGCCATATGCTGTCATGTGGGCTCTCCTAGCCCAGGACAGGGGTGTGTCTGGAATCTGTACCCATGGCTCTGGCCAACTCAACCAGGTAGCCAGTCTCAGACAAGCTATAGAGTCAAATCTCGAGGGCTTAACCCCTGGCTGAGTCCCCCTCTATGAACTCTTGGATGAATTCATTTCTCTACCTGCTCTGGAATGTGCTCTTCCTCCCTCCCTGCCTCTGTCCCTGAAACTCAGCTGAGACCTAGAACTGGAAAGCTAGCAGTGACAGACAACCCTGACCCCTGTGGATCACAGTGATGTGTCTCCATGAGACCGCCAGCCATCTGAGCCAAGGATAGTCCACAACAGATGTGCAAATGCACAAGTGTTCTGCCATGGCCTTGAAGACTTTCCCATAGGAGAACACTCTGGAACTTAGAGCCAGAGAGCTGCCTTCGACACAGAGCTGCCACATCCCCACAATAGAGTTGGTCGCCCATCCACTGGCCAGATGGCACCTAGGCCTAGACTCTATCAAGAGGATAACATTCCACATGGCTCTGTGCTAAACTCCTCTCTAGTTAATTTTACATTTGGCTTGAAGAGGCTGTTCACAGTAGAAGTCATTTTAAACTGTTTTAATAAATTAGACATCAAAAAGCAAATGATCCAGCCAAGAGAAGAGTTGAGCAACAGTCTCCTCTCCCCTTTTCATCACTGTAGTGCTTTGTTCAGTCTGTATCAAATGGCGGGTCCTGGGGAAACAGGAGAAATAGAACTTCTTACATAACACCCTCTACACTGGGCAGAGGCTTGGGAGTTCCCAAAACAGAATCTCTGTTTTGCCCAAAAAAGAAGAGATCCTAAAACCTGGAGCTAGAGAAGATACACTCTGGTCATCACAAGACTGTGAGAGGCTAGCCTCCTTCCCTGTCAGAGGGTGACCCGACAGACGCCCACTGCGGAAGCCAGTAGCCACCCGTCTCCACTGATACGCGCTCAGCTCAGCTGGAGGCGCATAAGGACCCACGTAGATGGTCAAAGTGTTCAGGTCTTGCAGTAAATAATGGCACTTGTATTACAGCTATCGTTATAAAAATCTGTAACACTTCAAGAGACCATTATGGGGCTATTAAAAAGATATTGCATTCAGTTTTCGAGATGACTTAGGCAGAATGCCATTGCTGCAGTAATTACTTTATTTATCACTATGTAAACGGACCTTACTGCTTCATTAAAAAAGAGAAAAATGATGGTGTTCTCTTGCAATAACCAAGCAAAAGTGGCAGCAAAGGCAGCAGCCCCATCTGCAAACACTGGTCAACATAGATAAGAAGCGAGTCTCAAAGTACGTGGGTCTGAGGGCTGAAAGGCTTTAGCAGCATTAAGTGACCCTACAAGTCACACTGTGGTTGAACCTCAGGTGTTTTCATTAGCAGGTTACAGGCGCTTTAACTTTTAGGCCTGAAACACAGGAATATTCCAAACAGTATACCCAAGGAACGAAAGAAAAAAAAAAAAACCTTGAGAATACCCAATCTGGCCTGACATATTGCCCCAAACCCCTACAAGACTTGGAAATAAAAAAGTTTTTTGTGTGTTTTTTTAAATTCAGTATGGAAGTGGTTAAGTAACCTGTAACAACATCCATAGCAACAATTTCCAGGTTCTTACTTGTGTTGGCAATTTTGCGAGGACATGAGACTATTTCTCTGGCACCTCTCCGCAATAATATGTGGTCATCGAACAGACCACGGAGGAGGCCCTTCTTCGGTGATGCAAGGGAAGGTGTTTCCCATGTTGGGACCAAACTGTGGAGGTACTTTAGCACTTAAGTCCAATGATCCTGAGAAATGGGAAAACACACTTAATTCCAAAGACAAGACTGTCATCAAGATGAAGCAACAGCACACGTGGTCTTAACCTCATGCTGCCGTCCTTTCTGGGGCGCCCCAGCACCACTTTATATAAATAGGCTGTGAATGTAAGCCATAAACACCTGCACTGAGATGCCCATATGAACACTCTCAAATTGGGGCCAAAGCTGGTTAGGCATTTTGCCTCAAGGTTTTCAGCCGTGAAGAGAGGAAATGCTACCTTTCCCTGCGTGTGTGTGTGTGCACGCGCGCGTGTGTATACACTTCAGCTACATAATTAATGTTATTAACAAAGACTACTCCATTGATAAGATGTATTATTCTCTGTGCTGAGACACTGATGTAGGGGAGAAGGTGCTGGGTGGGGGGAAGGGTAAGAAGTAGAATCCTTTCTATAAGAGAAACATGCTGTGCATTGTGTTTCCTTTATGTAATTATCCTAATTTCCAGAGTTACATTAAGGCGATCCTGCCTCACAGATGCATCATCGCTCCTAGAGGTGCTTCCAAATACAGATATACACATCTTTTTTCTTCTGCCATCCCACAGTACAGCAAGTAAAAAATCTACTCCAGCACATTCTTCACAGGGAAGATATGTGAACATATATATATATATATATATACATACATACACATATACACACACACACACATATATAAATACATATATACATATATAAATAAATATATGTATTTATATGTTTATATTTATACTTAGTGCATGCAAGGAGAGAGGGACAGACAGAGAGAGAGAGAGAGAGAGAGAGAGAGAGACAGAGACAGAGAGAGAGAGAGAGAGAGAGAGAGAGAAAGAATCCCAAACAGGCTCCACACTCAGCGCAGAGCCCGATGCAGTGTTTGAAATCATGAACCGTGAGATCATGACTTGAGCAGAAACCAAGATCAGATGCTTAACTGATTGAGCTACCCAGGCACCCCATTATAACAACTTTTGAATTAAAAAAAACTTAAAACTAACAGAAAAGCATAAAGTCTCAGTTAAGCAAGGTGCTGTATGACTCTGTACCTACAGTCAACGAGACTGTATTATACACTTAAAAATTCGGTCAGAGGGTAGATCTCACGCAAAGGGTTCTTCACCCGACAAAATAAAATTTTAAAAATGAAAAATAAAATGAACAGAAAACATCTGTCACTCTGGAATATGAAATTAGTATTCTGGAGGCTTAAGGAGAAGACACGTGGGGGCACCTGGCTGGCTTAGTCTGAGAGGCATGCGACTCTTGATCTTGGGGTCGTGAGTTCGAGCCCCATGTCAGATGTAGAGATTACTTGCACATAAAATCTTACAAAAATAAAAGAAGAAATGCAAGTATTCAAGACTAAGGAAAAAGAACGTGGAATTCATGAGCCAAAGGTAAGAAATTTGGAGGCTGTGAAGGAGCTACAGAGAACTGCATGCATGACAGAATGTGCAAATGCACATCTTGGGGGAATCGGTGGTTGGATACTGGTGTGTTAGGAGAGAAAGTTTTCCGTCCTGTTAGCCACGGGTGGAGCTGAAAATGACACAGCTTTCAAGTTAACAAGGGGACTGTTGAGTTAATTGAGAAATTGGATTGGGAAACACAGAACAAAGTAAAATCAGGGACAAGCCCTGAATAAGATGAAAGCAGTAATGCAACGTCTCCGTGATTCCAGTCAAGATGGACAAGGCAGAATGTCCCCGTTGGATGACAGAACTGTCACACTGCGTTTGAAAGATCTGGCTCTGCCTAACAGCAACAGAAAAAGGAACCTACCCCAAACGAAGCGACGAGGTTGACAAACAAGGATCGAACAAAGGTATAACAAGCAAATACAAACAAAAAGCGAGCAAGGGTGGCAATGCTGAAGTCAAAGTAGAATTCAAGGCCATCAGCAGAAGCATGAACCTGAAGAGAGAGCTATTACATAATGACAAATGTGCAACTGGAGGCAAATATAAGAATTATACATCTTTATGCATCAAACAAAACGGCAGGTGAACACATCAAGCGAAAGCTCCAAGAAGCAGTAAAGTTAAAAAAATTACAAAAGATACTTGAACATACCTTTCAATTTCACAGTTAAAACCAAACAAGGATTTGGAGACTCTAGTTAAACATGATGCAATCAATAAGTTTGATTCACTAAATATATAAAATGAAAGCTCTGTGTTTTACCAAGGACATGTTTTTTTAATGCCCATGGAACAATTAAAAATTGATCATGTAAGCAATGGACAAGCAAGCAAACTTTAATCAATCCCTTTACATAGAGCTTTCAGAACTATGTATCACATAGATCACAACGAAATATATCAAAAAGATGCACAAAATTTAGGAATATGTTTCTAGATAATCTCAGAACCAAAAGGCAAGTAAATCTTTTAACTGCAAACCATCTAGAAAATAACAAAATGATTAATTCCCTAAAACCAAAGGCACATAGCTAAAGCTATTCCTAAGGAAAATTTATAGTCTTAAATGCCATTACTTTAAGACTAAAAGCAAAATGAGATAGGCATTCAACTTAATAAACTAAGTCAACGGGCGCCTTGGTGGCTCAGTAGGTTAAGCACCTGACTTTAGCTCAGGTTGAGATCCCATGGTTTGTGAGTTCGAGCCCTGCATTGGGCTGTTGCTGACAGCTCAGAGCCTGGAGCCTGCTTTGGATTCTGTCTCTCTCTCCCTCTCTCTCTGCCCCTCCCCTGCTCACGCTGTCTCTCTCTAAAATAATTAAACACTAAAAAAATTTTTTTGAAGTCAAAAATAAGTAAATTAATAAAGATTAAACACTGAAATTAAATTTAGAAGATGAATATAAACTTAATATACCCAGATCTTTCAAGAGAATAAAATATACAAACCCCTCACAAGTTTGATTAAGGGGAAAAAAGAACAAAAGCAAAAATATGCATTAGTAATGGGGAAGAGGTTTTTACAATGAATGCCCCCCCCAAAAAATTATATATTATATACAACTCTATGCAAGAAACTTTAATTTTAGATTAATAATTCCCCAGCATAGAGAAAACAACAAAATCCAGAGAAAAGGTAAAATTGGTGAATAGAACAACTGTAATTTGTTTGGAAAACTACAGAATGTGCTTTAGAAGATTTCAGGGTAGGGGTGCCTGAGTGGCTCAGCTGGTTGAACATCTGGCTCTTGATTTCCGCTCAGGTCATGATCTCACGGTTAGTGAGTTCAAGCCCCATGTCAGGCTCTGCACCAGCCCCGTGGAGCCTGCTTGGAATTTTCTCTCTCCTCTCTGTCTTCCCCTTTCCTGCTCACTCTCACTCTTTCTCTCAAAATAAAGAAACATTAAAAAAAAAAAGTTTCAAAGATTTCAGGGTAAAGTGGGGAACAGAGGAGATACCAAAGCCAGGTGATATTCCAGCTGATTTTTAAATATTTAAGAACTAGAGGTTTCCTTTATTGTGTAAATGCTTCCAGACTCTAGAAAAGGATGAAATTTCTCTTATTTTTTTTAAAAAACATAATCATGATATCAATATGGGATAAAGTACAAATAAGGGGAAATCTCCAGACCCTTCTCAAGACTGTACTCATAAAAATTAAAGTATTAGCAAATCAAATTTAGCAATATATCAAAAGAATTCCACACTGTAATGAATTCGGGTTTCTTCCAGGAATACAAAGATGATTCAGTATTGGGAAATCTAATCAATGTAATATCTTACGCCACAAAATAAAGGCAAAATATTTCAATTACATCATGTCCAAAAGGCATTTGATAATATTCATCAGCCTCTTTCAATAAAAATTAAAACATGAATGGAGATTCACAACTCAAAAATGATAAATTTTACTTCCCAAAACTTCACGATAAACACATTCAATGCTTACAACGCTGAAATTGTTTTATTAAAATCAAGAGAAGGATAGCAATGTTCCTTTCCACAGAAACGAAAGTACCAGCAAATAAGGGTGGATACATGTACATACACAAGTGAATTTACTGTAATCGTGTTTTAGCAGCAAAACAAAACACACAAAAACAAACAAACCCAAGGCAACAAGACTGTCCATCCACACAAGACAAGTGGCTCAATCATGATACACCCATATTGTAAATTGCTAAAATGTTAACTCTTCTTTCAATTATATGCAATTGACCCGAAGTGGTGTCCATACTTGTACAAAAATGCTACAAAATACTATATACAGAATACTCTATGTTACTATCATGATCCCATTTTTATGAACACCCCAAATTATATGTATGTACATAGCTTTATGCTGCAAGAGAAAGAACACAGTGGAGATTAAGTTTTCTATATGTATCTTTTATTTTTTACTTGCATCACTGCTTGTGTTTATGTTGTGAAAGAAAATTTTAAAGGGGCCCCAAAATATGTTTTGATGGTACAAAGCCAGCTGCCAGGCACACAAAATTAAGAAAAGAGATCTTGTGCATATTGCTATTTTTTGGGCAAGTCAGAAGAGCATACGTTGATTGTAGCAGCTGGCCTCAGATCAAGTTTGAATCCCAACTTCACTTTGTAACTAGTTTCTAAGACTCTCTGAGTCTCTGTTTCATCATCTGTAAAATGGGTGTAGCTTCTCCCACTCCTCATCGGCTTGTCAAGAGGATTAAAATGCTTGTACCTGGCTTTGCAAAGCTCGTCACTAATTCTATCCTCTCAAAACTGCAGACAGAAAGAAGGAACAAAAGCTTGCCTCCCCGTGGGTTTCCCAGGGCTGCCTGGCAGTACCTAAATCCACGGCTTTTGCTACTTGCAACTACAGCCAAGGTTTCGAGCAGATTCCTTTTCAGTGTCACCACTGCTGCCAGTATAAGTGAGTCAACGGTGACTGAAAATGTCAGCAGTCCCCAGTTGTCACGTTGGGAGTCAGTCACAACCACAACACCAGCCTTGAACTTCTCAACTGGTATTTAAAAGCAGCAACTTCTCTCAAACATTCACAGGCAGATGGCTGGCAGAGGACAGGGATTTCCTGGAGGAGATCACGTAAGACTCTTTCGGGCAAGAAAAGGACAAAGGAGGCATTGGTAGAGCCCTCTCTTTGCAAATCCCAGGGGGAAACGTAGAAGGAAAACATCAGGAAGAGTCAAAGCTACTGCTTCCAAGTTGCCTGGATTAATTAAGGGCCATTAAAAGCAGAAAAGAAAAAGAGAAAAGGGAAATTTTGAGACCTGGTCACCTCCCTGTCCTGACACTGGATCCCATTCTTTAAGACAGTGTTTGTTAGTTAAGAACAAAATACAGAGAAGGAAAAGGTAACAAGGAAAGGGGTTAAACTGTGTGTTGAAAATACATTTAAATTTTCTGAAAACAAAAGAAAAGGAAAAAAAGAAAAAAAAAGAAAAAAAAAGAAAAAAAGAAAAGAAAAACAGGGCTTTTCTGAGAAATGAGGTGGCCAGGAGGGTGGCTGGAACACTGCAAAGACAAGGAGCAGATAATGTCCCCAAGGAGAACGGCACGCAAACTCCTTGCAACAAAATCACAGCCCAGAGTGCAAAGGAGAAACATCTTGGCTTTGAAGGAAAGTATCCGTTCTCTACTACAGAAAGAACTTACATACGAGAGAGAAACTCACATCTTTGTACCTCACATTTTCCAAGATACTTGTTCCATGATCCAAGTAATATGAAAAGGAAACAAAACCATCTGTAAGAAACATTAATCCAACATGGTTTCACTAACAGGGAATTCTCCACAATCTCCTCCCAGATGATAAGTTAAAAACTAAATAAAATGATTCAAAAGATATAACTTACTTAACTTCATAAATATGCTTAGCACAAAACCGTCCACATTTCTTCACGAATTTATATCAAAGTTTATCTGATTCTCTAGCCCCAAATATATTCCTCATCTCATCTGAGCAACTATTTTACTACTATTTAAGGTTTTTCTCCTTGAATATTTGATATTAATACATTTAAGTTAAAAGCTAATTATGTAGTATGTACAACTCCAAGTACATTTAGTATTACATATACTAATATATTTGTGATTGTGTGTGTGTATATATACATATATGTGTGTGTGTGTGTGTGTGTGTGTGTGTGTGTGTGTGTGTGTATATATGTATCACAAATTTGAGCTATATAATTTGCATGTAAAATACAGCTGGAGGATAAAACTTAAATATAGTTTAATAAATACTCTATTCCTTAAAAATGGGCTTAAATCAAAACAACTCCACAGGCAGCAGGACCCATTAGCTAGGAAGGCCATATGTCCTGAGTCTTCAGTTATATGTTTTCATTTTTATAAAAAAATGGCCTGGTCTGGGGTTTGGAAAACAGTTACAGATGTCAAAAGTCCACAAATGAGTGTTTCACTTAGAGCATCTTTTTGTCATTGACTAATATATAGGGGAGGGAAATCAGGAAGGGCAAATACTGAGGTCAGGTGCCTGGACAGTTGTCTAAACGGGTTTGGGATCACCTCAACTCAGTACCCAAAGAACTAAGTCTGTACACAATTGTGCATGTTGTACCCCCAAAAAGAGTGATGCTCTAGTTCCCATGTAAACACTGACAGGGGCTGGCAAAATAAATGTATAATATAAATAGTAAAGAGTTTCTATAATATACATTGCTTCCCTAGAATAAGATTGGCTTGGGCTGGGGAGGGGACAGGGTAAGAGATGCCCACCCAAACCACAGCATATATTGAAACAATAGTGTTATCCTGTCTTCTCCTGGTTTTTGTATTCATGGGGAATTTCTCACTAAGTGAACACGAACATCTTGTACACGTGACTTAGGAAAGCCAGTCTGAGTATACGTGGGCGTACGTTGTCCGGGAGGCAAATTGGCCAATGTGGGTCAAGAGCCTTAAATTCATATCTTTCCTCATAAATTCTATTTCAGAGGATGTACCCTAAGAATTAATTTGAAGTAAAGGGCAAGGCTTAAGGTACAACAATGTTCACTGCAGCCTTCCTGGCCGTTGCGAAAAATTACAGCATTGGAGCCAAAGCAAACGCCCAACACTGGAGAATGGTTCAGGAGATGATGGCATCTCCATCACATGTAACTTTACGTAGTCTTTAAAAACAAGGCGAAGAATGAGTGTTTGGCACTGAAAAGCTTCAAAATGCCAGGAAATAAACATAATACTCTAAGAGGCTGGACTATACTAACATATGTTTAAAAATCTAGTAGAAAATGCACTTAACTACTCTCAGTGATGGACTTATAGGGTTCTTGACTTTTCTGGATTTATTTTTTTTTCCACATTCATTAGCTGCAAGGCAAACTTTTACTTCTAGAGGCCTGATTAGCTTCAGGCAATTTTTTAAAACAGAGCAAAATAAAAACAATGTATGATTGAAAGAATACCAGACCAGGCTCAAAAAGACTTGGGTTGTAGTCCTGGCCCTCCCCTCGGATGAATTGTGGTGGTTGTTGTTGTTTTTAAAGTTTATTTATTTATTTTTGAGAGAGATACAGAGAGAGTGCAGGAGGGGCAGAGAGAGGAGACAGAGAATCCCAAGCAGACTCTTGCACCGTCAGCACAGAGCCTGATGTGGGGCTCGAACTCACAAACCGTGAGATCATGACCTGGGCCGAAGTCAAGAGTCAGACCCTCAACTGACTGAGCTACCCAGGAACTCCCCCCCCCCCCCCCCGCCCACACACACACCTTAGACAAACTGTTAAACACCTTAGAGCATCAGTGTTTATTCCTGGAAGATGATAAACTGGATGAGATCATTCCAGGGTCCGAGTCCTCAGGCAAAGTGCAACTGGCCAGGGAGGCCAGTCCCCTGCCTGCACCCCAGGCTTGCAGCTGCTTCGTGTGCTGGAAGAATGGGTGCCTTAGGTCAGAGGCTGGGGAATGACAAAAGGGAAAGATGAGGACTTTCACTGGCTTCAAAGTGGTATGGCTGTATGCAAGCAGCTGCATACAGGTAAGAAGTACGGGCCCCTCCAGGAAAGAAATCCAGCAAATACCTTTATTCACTAAGAAGCTGGAAGAATAAAATATCCAAACTAGAATGGGTGTGTTGCTCTCTTTCTCTCTCTTTTAAGCAGAAAATCAAAAGCTCGAAAATACCTAGTTTAAAAATCTAAAATAATCAAACAATTTTTCCCAGGTGACACAGTGAACATTACAGTGAACTGGTCCATCCGGAAAAATGAGAAGTGTTACACCAGACTGTCGCCTGCCTGGCCCAGGCTAGCAACAGCCAAATCTAATCTCTTAGGCAAAATATGGTATGATAGGATTACATAATTAATTTTCCTGTTAGGCCTAATTGTTACTGACTTTATGTCATTACAATGTCAGCTCATCCGGTAGATAACTACTAGCACATTCTAATTACAAAAACACACAAACAATTTGTAACCATTCATTATTAAGTAACGAGAGAGGCCAGAGTTGCTGATGGGAATTTCGAAAAGTGCAAAAATAAGGGCAAACTGGATAAGAGGTGCTTAAGAAATTAATGAATTAATCCTGATGAAATTTCTCAGTTGTTTTACCAGGAATCCAGCTCTCGGATTACCTGCTAGACATATTTTCCAAGAGCCACACTGTTTAACTTGATTAAATGTCAGAGTGACCCAAATCACTCTGTGTCACCAAGAACAAACAGAAATATAAATATTTAAGATACAGTTTCAACTTTTGCCTCTGCGTTGAAAAAAGAGCGGGAGACAGCAGTCCCTGGTAGCTGTATACAACAAGGCAAGTACAAAACCCAAGTTTTAAAAATAGGTAAATTAAAAGGTATTCACATACTAAAAGGATTTATTCTGTGGCTCCCAGTAGGTACTAATAGAAGTTTATGAAGCATTAACAGGGAGAGTGTCACAAGCTAGTGTCAGGACCTCTCACCGGTTTGTAAAGCAACCTGAAAATCAAACTAAAGCATCTCTGAAGTCAACTTTTAGGTTGCTTGCCTCCCAATGTAGTTGTCATTCAAAAAAAATGTCAGCCTGTAGTATCTGAGCCAGTTAGATAGGTGGTAACAGACCCATCTCATGGATGAAGAGTTGCAGAAAGGTGGTAAATAATCTATTATACTGCTTCAACACAAATCCTACCTAAACTCAATTTTTTAAAGCTAACAGGGGAAAAATAAGCGATGGTGTCTTCCAGGAACAAAGAATACTGGCTGAATAATGGGCCAACAGGAACCACTGAACTAATGCACATTTGGGGTCTCATTGGAGAAAAAGAGGTACATCCAAAGGGCCTTCTCCCACCCCCACCCGGCAGCAGAGAGCCCCTTTATAGACACCCCATATGCACAATGTGAACCAACCCAGCCTAAGAGTAACTAAACAGCATCTCTCTCTGGCTGTAGTAACTCCTGGAATAACCATTATAGCTACTGAAAATCAAGTCTTAGGAGTAAAGCAAGGATGGCTTCAAGAATAAAAGAAATTAACCACATGTCTGCAGTAAAGATACCAACATATATAATTGCCAATGGACTAACTCTACTTACATAGCAAAAAGTTTTAAAACACTCTGCTGAAAAAGGCAAGCAAGTCCCACAAGTGGATGTTAGAGGAGTCATAAATGGGACCTGTTTCAGATCTTACAGCTTTTCAGATTTGACAAGGAAAGTCAATAGCAAAAAATGATTCACATGTATATTTTCATTTTACAATAATCCTGAGGAGTGCACCTAATAGGCAAAGAAAGGACAAATCTTACATGCAGAAGTCTAAGTGTGAAAACATACTCTGATCATATAAGAATTATTCCCTGTTAGCAGTAAGCAAAATCAGAAATAAAAAATAACCGGGGGGGGGGGGGGAATATTTCTAGTTTTAGAACTATTCAATAGGCAAACATTTACCTTCTCCAAATAGATTTCGAAAATCTTTGACCTAACTAATCCCTTCTCTACTGCCCTGCAACACAAGTGCGTGCGCACGCGCGCGCGCGCGCACACACACACACACACACACACACACACACACACACAATAAATGAACCATTCTGCTACTAAAGCTAATACCACAGGTCATATTTTTAAGAGTCAGTAAGCAGCCATTTTCTCAACAAACTAGTGACACTCACTACCATGTGCTACAACATAGCTGACCCAAATTTGATCATATTCTTGTCTCTCTCTTGCTTTTGAGAGGGACAACAGAACTTTAGAGACTTTCCCTAAAGTTCCAAATACAGAGTGACGATCCACCAGTCAATTAACTGTTCAGAAGATACAGTCTTGGGTCACTTTTTTTCTTTTTAATCTTGAAACCCCTTCTGATCACTACTGACCCTGCTACAGAACCACACAACACAGTTATCACGCTCACCTGCCTCCGCTTCTAATATTTAGTTGTCAGAGAGAATCTAAGATGCAAAATAACCCATTCTTGATTAATTGACCCAGCACCCCAAATTACTTACTGATTACAACCTGATAGGAAAAGGGTGTCAATAAATGGGAGCCAATACAGCTATAATTTAAGAGGTAGACTGCTGGAGTCACCGGTATGAATCTGCATTATTTTGTGAACATTTGGTATTAGACAGTTAAATAACTGAACGCTTGAGAAATTAATCATAGTGGTCCATGAACCTGGTGAATTACAAGTTCATGTATCAAGACTGCACAGGATCAACACCAAGAGAGGGTGTGTAAGAACACCACTACTCCAAACCAGTGTTAAAGGCTTTCTTAACTAATCTTAATTAGTGAACAATCAAAACCAGTCAAGTGTCGAGGGAGGGTCAAAGAACTAAAAAGACACACCCATTTGGCCCCTTGAATTCCTTACTACATGCACCTGGGGGCCCCCACTCTCAAAAACAAAACAGATCAAAAAGCAAGTTCTTTTTAAAGTAAGGGAGAGCATCTGAACAGCAGAACTTGTGATCTGAGTAACGACAAGGATAAGGAGACCAAAACACAAAGACAAGCATGTTGTCCAGAGATACCTCTTTCTAGAAACTAAGACAATACACAAGTGTCCCCTCTGTTGGTGAGTGTGCTGTTAGCAAGGCACAGACTGGGGGAGAAAACCCACAGAACAAGGACCAATAAGGCGATTTTTGTGAACCGGTAAGTCACAGAAGGAGATCTACCCAAGAGGCATGGATCCGGTCTTCCTGCAGAGGTAAGGCCATCCTAGATCAACCTACGCTCCCTGAGCAGGAGAGAGCACAGCAGTTTTGCTTTGTTTTTTAAGCTGTAACATGTAATATAAGCACAAGACTTAAAAAAGGATGCAAAAATGTACCCTGAGTTGTGTCGCTCCCTCCCATCCTTGTCTCCACCCGATTTGTTCCCCACCTGCCCCCACGTGCCATCATGTTAACCAGGCCCTTGGTTTTCTTTCCGGTGTCAGGCGACACGGACACAAGCGAATGCAAAGACACAGCCTTATGGTTTTCTTCTTAATTTTACAGAAAAGGAGTATACCTTGTCTTCTACGTACATCCTGGAGACCTATTCATACAGAACATGGAGCACCCTTATGCTTCACGAAACCAGGGTATTCCACTTTGTGCATAACTCTTAATTAACTAGCCAGTCCCCCTTCCTGAAGGGCATGAGGAATGTTCCCAGTCTACTACTATCCGGCACAGTGCCGTGGCTGGTATGTGGACGGGTGTGCTCAAGCAATACATTCCCAGAAGTGGGACTTCACGTTCATGGATGCCGCCACACTGCCCTCCACGAGAGTGCTGCCATTTTGTCACCTCAGCAGCCACGTAGGAGAGTTCTTCTCCAAAGTCGTGACAATAGAGGCTGCTGCACAAACTTTGGGATCTCAGGGCGGCTTTAACCCTCAAAATAGGAAAAAAAGGGAAAACAAAAATTTCTCCAAAGAGGAACTGGAATCGCAGGAGGAGGTTCAGCCCCGACATCTTCCACAGGAGCATCTGCAATTCCTCAAAGATGCTTTTCTTTTTTCCTCTCTTATCCTCAGGATACCATAACAAAACCCAAGAGAAGCATAGCCTGCCTGCCCTACCAAGGGCCCTCATGCAGGCCAGGTTCCAAAGTCCTCTCTCATTTCAAGTGAGAAGAGACAGGACTCTGCCACTCAGGAGTTCCTGAAGGCCCACTGCATCTCCTGGCTTCCTCCCCACCACCACCCACCCCCGCCCGTGATGCGGGTCACTGATGACATGACCCACAGGGACCCCGAGGGCAGCCAACCCCGGGGCAAAAGCTTTAGTGCAGCGAGTGGCACTCCAAGAAAATAGCTAGTGCCATTTTATAATAAATGCATGGCCATCATTTCGTGATACCCAGAGTATAACAAGGTGTAAATTAACTCCTGTAATTTAGCAGAAAGCTCAGTGGAGTAAATCAATACACACATACTGTTTTACTTGAAGAGTGCTTAGCTTTTCCCTTCCTGCACTAGTTAATATTTCTAGAAAAAGAACTAATCATTAAAATAAAGGCAACCATCCCCTCAAGCATGAAGTCCATGTTAAATTTTACTGGGTAAAAAAGTCATTATTTGGCTGCATCCAGGCCTCTGGGTCAGAGTACGAGGCACCAGTCCACCCCAGCTCGGCTCAGGGAAGGGAACTTCCCTGGGGCCATCTCCCAGTGCTAGTCCTCCCCCTGGGGGGCTGTGGACTGTTTCTTAAACCCTTCCAGATTTAGTGCCCTCCTCTACAAGAGGGTAATGGCAGATTCTAGTCGGAGGATTTTTTAGGATCAAATGAGGAAACATACACGAAGCCCACAGTAAAACCCCCTGCACTGACTCCGCTCCCAGGTCGGTCCTCAAGGGCCTCCCTGCAGCAGGACCCGGTGGACCTCTTCGTTTCCCTTCCTCATTGGCTCCTTAGTGTCTGTTGGAACCTCTGACCAGCTACCTCCTGAGACCCGATCTCCTGGAATCTTGGACACCACACTCCCTGGCTTTCCTCTTTCCACTTGGACCACTTGGGTCCCCTTTACAGATCCCTGTTTCTCTACCGGCTCTTGAATGCTGCCATTCCATCAGGACCTTTCCCCAGCACAACCTTCTGGTCCTGAACTCCCTGGTGCGCTGGACCACGTTTCGGCCTTCAGGTTCCACGTCCACAGAGGCAACTTCTAAAGAGATCTCCCTCTGAGCACCACCAGTCCCCACTCCGCAAAGGCCTATGTGACTCGGAGGTGCCCCAGACTCTCCACCTCCAAAAAATCAAACTCAGGCTCCCAATCCTCGCCTCTGGTCTCCCTCCAGCATTCGCCTGCCCAGGGGAGACAGAACCCTAGATCTTACCCCGGACATCCTGCCCGTCCACTCCTCAACACAAATCTGGGCAATTTCACTCTCCAATCAACTTCTCCTCACCTCTGCTAGTCCAAATGAGCTTCAATGCTTTGCCTTGCTCACTTCAACAGCTTCCTAATGGGCCTCCTTTCTTAGCTGTTCCACACGCTGTGGCCAGGGTGGTTTTCTTTCTTTCTTTTTTTTTTTTTAATGCCAACATGACATTCTATCTCTCTCTCTGGCACACACACGCACATACCCTATCTGTTGAATATTCTACACTGATTTCCCATTGCTATTATTATTCCCATTGTTATTATTTTTAAAATTTTTTAATGTTTATTTTTGAGAGAGAGAGAGACAGAGTGCCAGCAGGGGAGGGGCAGAGAGAAAGGGAGACACAGGATCTGAAGCAGGCTGCAGACTCTAAGTAGTAAGCACAGAGAGCGACACGGGGCTCGAACCCGTGAACCACAAGATCATGGCCTGAGCCCCAGTTGGACGCTCAACTGACTGAGCCACCCAGGCGCCTCTCTTCCCATTGTTATGAAAACACAACTCTCCACATGGCTTCTGGGGCCCTGCCATGGTGCAGCTCCCACCCCACACCTCCCCCTTATTCCCACTACAGACCTTTTACATATTACTTCCTTTCCCTCTTGGTCTCATAGCATCACGCCTGGCCTTTGTGGCACATATCACAGATGGAACGTTCTACTTGTTTGCGGCTGGTGTGATGAACGTGTCTCCTGATAGTCGGTGCCCTAGGCGCCAGGGCATGCAAATGACTCCTTGGTGCCCAGCGAGCATTTAATATGTATGTGTATAATAAATGAACCAATGAAACAAGAGATGAATCAGTAGGCCTGCCCCCCTCCAAGTGACATGAAAATCCCAGTTACCTCAAAAGTGCCTTGTAAGAATACAGCTGTGTCATGGAAAACCCAGCCTACTGTGTTTATGTTTCTAAACCTTATCAGCAACAAATAAGAAAAACGGTAATGCATTTCTACCTTACCTCCTTTAGGTTAACATCCATCTAATTAGTACGTTATTTTCAAAAGGTAGACACGGAAGGCCTAGTCACTGAAAGAAGGGGCAATAAAAAAAAAAATCTAAAAATAACCGATTTACTCTGAAATCATGATTAACTTAACACACATTTCCTGAAGGGATTTGTGATGAGGGCCGTTATTATACCGGCGAGCCAATTTTTGTAACAAGTGAAAATAATATTATTTAGAAACAATCCCAAGTGATCAGTACCTGTATTTTTAAAATAAGAAAAAAAAAAGAGTTTTTTTTTTTTTTTTTAATCTTGCACTTCAGAAAACCTTATGCGAACACTGCAACACAGGCATTCTGGCTGGGAGTAGTTCAGATCAAGCCACGTTCGCCCGGAGTTAATTCTACAAAATTATTTTAATCCCTTCAGAAATTGTTGCAAACACCTTCACCGTGTCAGAACAGCTCACCCCACACGGATTCCCACCAGCACTTCACAGCTCAGCTAGACCAAGCTACTCACCACCCCTGCCTGCCTTAATAATGACCAAGAGCAGCACCCGTTCTGTTGGGTTTGTTTTCAAATTTCACCAAAGTCCTCGTGCATCCTCAAACCGCTCTGTTTTGGACCTGGATCCATCATGTCCCATTTTCCAGGCCTGGGCTAACCTTAAACAGGTATTTAACATGATAGGCACGTGGGAGGGCTGGATACACTCCTCAGGAAGAAACTCTGATCTTTAAAGAGACTCCCCCCCCCCCCCCCCCCCACCAGCTGAACTGTAGGGTGAACCATTTCAGGAACCAGCTGTGGAAAGAAGACAGGGCTCTAGTCTGGCTTACCAGGGACATACCAATTCTTAAAGGGCTAGTTCCCCACCTCCTGCCGGCTCACCTGTTGCCGCCCTCCCACCGGTCACTTGTTACTGCCCAGAGACTACCATAAAGTAAGCCTATCAATCTTCTCCAAGGTCTTTCATGAATACACATACATAGCACACACATGTATACATGCTATATACATAACACGAACAAATAATAAAAAATTAGATGAATAAATGTACACAACCGTATTATCAACCACATAGAAATCCATACGTAGGAAGAAAACAACAGAGATACATCTTTAAACCTACTTAATGAAAGCTTTAAACCAAGACATGGCTTGCTTTCTTTATGACGACCCTTCATAGCATCTCCTGGGAAAATCCAACAACTCTGAGGGAGCCCCTAGTCTAAGAAGAACAACTCCCCAGAAAGGGAAGAAATATGGTACCATGAGATGAACTGGCACTGGCCAGCAGGTATGCAAGGACACGTCTGCTCCCCAACACATATGAATGTGACCTCTTCGCTGGCCTGGAAAGGACTTGGCAATTTGTTCTCATGAGGGGATGTTTTTGCAGTCTGCTGTTTTCTGACATGACCCTCAGGGTGCCCAGTAAAAGGTGATATAGGGCCTCCCATTGCTGAAGAAGGAAATGAGCAGATCAGGCAGCAAGACTGGAGTGCCAACCTCAACCAGAAAGGAAGGATTTTACCTAACCCTGGAAGAAAGTCACTTTTCCACGTAGCATCTAAAAGTTTCAGGAAATGATATAAACTGAAAAGCCAACACTTTTTCAGAGAGCACAGATTTCTCGTTACCCCCCAAATGCCCAGGAAAACCCCATTCAAGTCCTATCAAAAGACCTCTGGTGGGGACAACCTTAAAGGAAAGGAAAATGGGCCTAGGTCGACACAGGAGTTTCTGCTAACAACTTCCCTGAGAGTTATTCTCAAATAGAAAATCTAGAAATGTGAAGTTAGGCTGAAATGTACAGAGCATAAATAAAGCTCTTTAAAAAACAAAACTCTAAGCATTATTAAATACCATTCTTTGATATTTCTACTCAGTAGAAGGATTTTTTGACTGCAGATATACTCAGCTGAGATCTGCTGACCAGAAAGACTATTCTCGTGGCATACCAAGTGAGGTTTCCCTAGATAATTAGATTTCACTCCATTTCTTCCAAGAGCCAATCCAGATTCATAACGGGGAGTGGCAGGAGAGGGCAGAGGAAGAGACACACGGGAGTGCCAAGGAATGGGCAGAAGTATTTCCTAAATCACCCACTTTTTTTTTAACTGTGTGGATTCTACAATGTTCTCCCATGTGTAGTCACACTACATAGTACGCAGCATGGACATTTTAACATCTCCCTTTACTCTGCCTTCAAAACACTCCCAACCAAACTTTTGCCCTACAGAGAGGGCAAGCCACATATTTACTGTAAGTAAAATAGCTCCAAATAAAACATTTCCCTTTGTTGTACTTTTCTCCTCAAAAAGAGAAATTCTACTTCTCTCAGACACCACGATTTCTTATGTCACAAAAGCCTTTTCAAGTTTGCAGTGACTTGGCAAACCAAGCTACAGGGAATTCCGAAACTTGGGTTTTGATGGGTGTGCTTCGAGACTGTTTTGGCTTCGTTTGGGTTTCTTGTTTCTTCTTCTTAAAAGCTTCAGATGCTTGACCTGTTAAATGCTTTTTTAGCCTTCGTTTCGTCTCGGTCCCGTTTATCATCTCATTAACCACAGCCACGATGTTCTCTGAGGGAAAAAACTGGAAAGAGGAGTTCAAAAAGCCACGGGCATCCCACGGCGAATTAATCACATGCACGAGGTGTGTAAATCGGGGCAAGACGACATCAGGCGCGCGACCAACGTAGGAATGGGAAGAAGGTGTTTTGAAACATCGAGGACTAACCAACACTTAACATTTAGCCTCAGTGCTTTCACTTTCTGAATCAAATAATGAGGCAAAAATATTTTAAGAAAAGTGGCACTATCTGAGCCTGCTCGCAAGTTCCTTCCCCAGGCTTGAGTTTTTCAAAGAACTGTGAAACCCTGTCCCTCGTAAACGTACGTGGCAGTGGGGCTGGGACACCTGCTGCATGCAGTCACAAGGTCCCCAGCCTCTCCTGCGGAGCAAGCCACCGGTCATGAGGCTAATATTTTCTTTTAGCAAAGGTGCCATTTTTCACCAACTCTCTTCTACTTTCCTAACAGGCTCATGTAAGTTGTGTATTTTCAAAGACAAATTTTTAAGACAGGATCTGATGAAGCACCAAAAAAACAAAAAACAAAAACAAAAAACCATGCCGTTTGGTACCGAAAGACATGATGCCAAGTCAGTTTAGAATTCTGTTGATGATACATATCCATGGTTATACCTCGATGCTGAAGAAGTACCAAAGTGCCACTGTGAGAAAAAGGATGAAAAAATACCATGTGTGCGTGAGATGTTACTAGAAAGTCTGTGACAGACACAAAGGTAGAAGATTCTCTCTCATAACGAGACCTCGAACAGGTCACTCAGCTAACGTGGCGTGGGAGCCTCCATTTCAGCAAACCAAGAACTGCCCGGATCAGCCGCCACCATTTCCTGGATGTTGTGCATAGCTCCTGAGTGGGCATTAATCAAGGTCAATTCTGTATGAAATGCACAGAGAGCACGGCTCCCAGATGGCTTAGTTACGGCATGAAAATAGCGAGCATGTTGTTCCCACACTCAAACTTCAAACTTTTTTTTTTCAAGCAATGTAAACTTTGAAGTTTTTAAGTAGGACATAAGGTCATCTAAACCTTGTTCTTATTTTGTTTTGTGTTTCAGGACATAGAAGTATACATCCTGGAGCGGGAAGGGCGTGAGGGTTCACGTTTAACCACTTCAGAAGCTGAGGGACCTTGGGCAAAGACACTCAATGTTCAGTCGTCCAGAATGTAAACTGGAGTTAATTATACCCACTTAAATGGCAGTTGGGAGGTTCAAATGAGCATCCTGGGCAAACTGTACCATGGGATGGTGGGCATCATTAGGTATTCCAGTACAAATCTGAATTTCCAGTCATTCTGGTCTTTAATAACCTTAAAAAAGAAATTCACATGAAAACCCAGGTGAGATTTATCCAACTAAATCCTCAAAAGGCCATGGGAGGCGCTAGAAAAGGGAGGTTGTGGCTTGGTCTCAGAAGGACACAACTGCCTCATAACATATAAGTCAGGACTAAAATTCTGTGCCATGGTTTTCTGGAACTTAAAGCAAATGACTGTACACATTCATAAACAGCTCCCCTCTTGTATTTATCAGGCCTGGGTCATGTGCAAGGCATAGAGGCTCAGGGAGCCTGATGGTGTCCATTAGCAAAGGTGGGCACTCACCCACATCTAGCAAAGGCATCCACCACAGAAACACAGCATCGAAGACAAAGGCCTTGGGTACTTGCAACAGAAGAGCCTACTTCTGAACAGGATACCACATCCCCGTGGTTATTTTAAATCCTATTCATTTCGAAGAAAGCTCTTCATCATCTGGCTTCTCCCCTGGCCTCACAATAGGACCAAACCAAGGAATAAATCATATTTTGCTCCAGTAAAGGCTAACTGTTGCCTCTGTCATTTTTTTTTTTTTTTCTGTGTAGGATTCCCTGAACAAATTTAGATATGCGCTGGGGGACTGTGATAGGATTTTAATCTAGACACACCATGAGCATGACCAAGCACGTGCAGCCAGAGGAACAGCCTGCCTACAGGTGCCATCCAAATCGGAGTGACAAACCTTCGTACACAAGGCTGTATGAGCTCAGATCAGAACCAGGGAACACTTGTGCTCCTACAACAGACATCCAGGGCCTCAGTGGTCCTTTCCTTGTTGACGTAGCACAAACGGCCCAAATCCTCAAGGGCTGAATGAGGGCCAGAGAGAAGATTAGAGAGATTACAGAACTTTCCACTCCTTCCCCATCCATACCTCCTCTCAAAGACCTCTCCCTCTCCTCTTCCAACTCCATCCCAACTGCTCTACAGTGGATCCTGGACCAACAGTGATCAACTTGGATCTCAACAGGCTCAGACTGCTTAAAAACATATGATGACAAACAGCTCTTCGAAAACCTACTTTTCTTTGTCCTAGGATACTGGCGAGGAGAGGAGAAGAGGCAGGAAGGAAACAAGAGGAACTCTTCACTTTTTTCTTTTTCTTTTAGTTTATTTTGAGAGAGCGAGCACACAATTCGGGGAGGAACAGAGAGAGAAGGAGAGAGAGAATCCTAAGCAGCTTCCATACTGTCAGCACAGAGTGGATGTGGGAGCTCAAACTCACGAAGCCCTGAGATCAAGACCTGAGCCAAAATTAAGAGCTGGACTCGTAAGCAACTGAGCCACCCAGGTGCCTCAAGATGAACTCTTTAAGTTCTTTTTTTCAAGGACTTATTTTTGGAAAATCCCAGTTGACACATTTACTGGAGGACAATTTGGAATCTAAAAGATCACAAACTCAGAAGTCCTTGCCTCAGCCCACCCTTTTGAATGAGTCCCTCCCAAAAGAGTATTTCTAGCTCCCTGACTCCCAGGCGAGCAAGAGTGAGAGTGAGAGCGAGAGTGAGAGTGAGAGGGAGTGAGAGAGTGAGAGAGAGACAGAGACAGAGAGAGAGATGTCAAGTTCTTGGCAGGACAGATCCTCTCTGGGTTCCTAATGTTGACACTGAAAGATGCTGAGGAACCAACTGGTACCCAAATGCCACCAGCCAGAAACTTCATGCCCTGCCTCAGAGAGAATGCCACACGGTGGCTCCCGAGATGATGGATGGCACAGAGCTGCCACAAGCTGTGCCCATTCTCATTGTTTACCACAGGAAAGCAGGAAATAATTAAAGATAAGGGAACAGGGCTCCTGGGTGGTTCAGTCGGTTGGGCATCTGACCTGATTGGCTCAGGTCATGATCTCGTGGTTCCTGAGTTCGAGCCCCAAGTTGGGCTGTGCTGACAGCTTGGAGCCTGGAGCCTGCATCAGATTCTGTGTCTCCCTCTCTCTCTGCCCCTCCCCTGCTTGTGTTTTCTCTCTCTCTCTCTCTCTCTCTCTCTCTCTCTCTCTCTCTCTCTCAGATAAATAAACCAACAAACATTAAAACAAAACAAAAAAGAAAGGGATCATTAGGGGACCATGTGAGTGGGCAAGAGGCTGGGCCATCCAACGAAGTCCCTGTAGATGAGGTCCCCTTCCCAGAACACCCCCTCTCCAAAATGCTGTCTTCAGCAGCAGGCTGGTTCCAGGGAAGTGACTGACATTTAAAGTACACTGTGCTACAGGTCTTGGTAATTCATAGATGCTTTTACAACAGGAGGGCTGTTACTATTTGGGGTTGACATGATTCGTTTTTTTCTTTAAAAACAGCCCTGCTGATTAGGAAAACACATGCAGCCCCGTGCAGTTTTTCAAAGGGGGGGGGGGGGGAGTACCTTTTCTAACGTGCTTGGCTATGTCACACACAGTTACCAGACTGCCCCGTCAACAGACAGCACCCAACACCGACTGCTGACCGCCCTGTCACATTGAAAGAGAAGAAAGTATTCACTGTATCTCACCAATAGCTGTTTATCCAGCGAGTTATAAAAGAAGCCACTGGGTTTTTATTATCCAAGCTTTTAGGACAGTTTGAGTTCAACACACACAATGTTTCATTCATGCTGTTAAACGGATAATATTAACCTTTCTTGCTGAGACGCATTAAAAATGCTGGCTTTTCAGAGCAAATGTAATTAGTTCACATTAGTAACTTCACCAGTGGCAGTGACAGAAGCAAAGTGAACTAACAGGATATAGATTAATGTAATCAAAATATCATCTCCTATCATCTCCACTCGTTAGGCAGCTGGCTGCACTTCCTCTGGTGGTTGGAGGTTTCCTTTTTTTTCCTTTGTAATAAAAACGATAGATCAATGAAATGGATGAATTAACTGCTTGCAATCCCCCCTCAGGGGAGGGCTGTACAGGAAACCATTTTGGTGAGTGAGCCCAAGTTTTTAATTTGATGTCCCTGTTCGACACAATTCTGACAACAGAGCAGTGGCACAAGGCTCTCCTTTAGGGCAGAGATAAGTAACTCACTAAGAGAAAGACACCAGAGTCCTGTTTGCCCTTTGAAGCGCCTCCAAATTCACACGCTCAAATACATGTCTGCAAACATCGCACTAAGCATCTACCGGCAGGTGAGTATTCCTTCTAAACCCTCCTTCTTCTGATCAGAATATCCACATTTTCCTCAGGCGGACCACCCTGTCCTCTCCCTCCTTTGAGGCTGGAGGACCAGTGGCCTGGGCTGGCCCATCAGAGCATCATTGCCATGGGACACACCGGTGGAGGGCAGGCCCACGGAGACATAAGGAAACAAATCTGTGCCATCAGAACAGAGCCCTGGTTCTTCTGCACTGAACCCAAAGTTGGGGTTGCAGGGCTGAAGCTGCTAACAACCCTTCTGCTGCCACATGGACCCCAAGGATGAAGCCAATATGCTGACAGGTGAGTCGTGAAGAGCCCCCAGTGGGGCTTTTGCAGCCTGCCCGTCCCCAGACTTTTCCATTAAGTGAGATGGGCTGTTGTTTGTTTGTTTTGTTTTGTTTTGCATAAATCAGTAGAAATGCTCCCCATCCCACATACACTCCGCACCCCACCCCCCCCGCCCCCCCTCCACAGTCCTGGAAATGAAAATGAAGAGACATCATACATTTCCCATTAGGCCACAAGGCCCTCCCCAGATTTGAGGGAATGATGGGGTGCAGCTGCCCTAGAGTGGTCATCTCCCCAATGTAACACGACAGCACTTTGGCTGACAGCCCCTCCATGCTCCCCCACCTTGGAATCCACGGTGACCACAGCCACAATCAATCAGCAGTGCCACTGGAACATTCCAGAGTCTCACACATCACTGGGAAGCAGAGAGAAGAAAGAATTTTTTTTTTTTTTTTTTTAAAGGCCTGAAATTGGAAGTAGAATTAGATACTCCTTCCTCAGGACCAGGTTTTAGAGATTTAGGCTGTACCTAAGGTTTTGTTTTTTTTTTGTTTTGGGGCTTTTGTTTTGTTGTTTTTTGTTTTTGTTTTTGGGGGGTTTTTTGGTTTAACTTACAAATTCATCTCAGCATAGATGGGAAATACCAAATTCCAAACAACATCATAAAAACTAAATAATGCAAAAATTACACTTAGAAGAAAGTGATTCATAGCTTCCTAAAAGTCTTTTTAAGTAGGAAAGCACCATGTTAATTGAGTTCTTGTCCAAACTCAGGGAGGCATTCAAAGGTCGCACAATCAGCCTCCTAGCGTCATTAAAGCACAAAGAGCAGTTAATGTTCAGAATGGTGGTCACCAATTAGTCCAAAACACGCACTGATTTATCAAGCTCACACCTCTGTTTAAGTTTTAAGTTGCTCTGTTAGTGCCTAAGCCTGAAGTGACACAGGTCTGGGGTCAGCTACTTTACTGCAAAGTTAATGCCACTTTTATGAACCCTCCCTGGATGCAAATTCCGTAAGTCACTCTGGGTACAGAGAGGGAAAAGGAACATGTGACTTTTTTTCTCCACGTGTGTCTGTTTCAAGTGGGGGGAGAAAAAAGCATGATGAGAAATATTGAGATTTGATTGAGGCTGACCTACTTGGAAATAAAAAAAAAAAAAAGGATGAATTTATAGCTGAGTATTTTAAAAATTAAAAAAAAAGGCTGAATACAAAAAATGTCATGTCCTGTAACTTTATTAGGTTAATATATCCGAGCACAACGATTAGAGGAAAATACCTGTTACTACATCCAGCCACCAAGCCTGCATGATTTTCACATTAACACCATGATGGAAAACTCCCAAAGAAATGACAGTACAACAGAAACTTCAAATGGAAATCGTAGTAGAGTTTATATGGATTGGATGCACACTACTCCTTTATGTCTAAGGACTGCAACATGCATAGCCAGCCCTGGAGGGTCCCGGGAGGCGGGCTAATGTTACCTGCTGCTCAGGAAACTCTTCTATCCACGCTGCAAACGCATTTGTAAAGGACTTTCAGGGTATGTGATATCAGCCCCAAAGGTGGTCCTGGCTGTTAGTAGATCGAGTGTACCAAATTATCTAGGCATAAAGTTTGCAAGAAAGGGAAAGGATGGGATGATGAGAGGTAAGCTAGACAAATCTCTAGGCTTTGCCTCCCAGAGACACCTTTCAGTGCGTTGTTTGAGGTCCCTATCATCGTGATTTGGGAAACAGAAGTCCTGTGCAACGAGTCCTGTGCTCCGTACAGATCTTGTGAAAATCTTACAGTCTGGGGCAGAGGGGGGTGTCCATCGCTTCTCATATTTATCAGGTAGTTATGCAGCAGACTGTACTGCGAATAAGCTTAAAGACTTTGGAGCGTTCTTCTCTCAAATGCTGGGGGAGGCCTGGCTCCAAGGGTTGAGTGGCCTCGGGTGCGTTTCCTTACTCTAAATGCTCTGGCCTCCTGTTGACCACATGGGGGTTAAACAAACCTTCCTTGAGGGAGAATCTGAGCCTTTCAAAACAGCCTCCTTCTCTAGAGACTCAGAAGTGCCCCTGGACCCGGTCCCTTACAGAGGGGAGGTTCACTGAAGCTTTCCTCCGTGGACTATGCCAGGCGCTTGATGACGCAGAGATGCCCTTCTGTATAGCAGCTACTCCTTATAGAAAGTGTTTAAAACAAAGATTTGTGAGAAAAAAAAAGACGGGGGTCCTGGCTGCTGGCTGCTCTCTTCTTCCCACTCCCCACAACCCCTCCAAAGCACTGGGATGACTTCCAAAATAGGTATCCAGTGCTGTTCCCAGCCAGGTCAGCGTTTCCAGAAACCTCCTAGTCCAGCTCCACTTGCTCAGGCCACAAAGCACCTCAAGTTCGAATACTGAAAGTGCAAACATTCTCTCTCCTTTCCCCACCACATTTCTGTTCTGTTTTTTCCTATCCTAGTTAATGGCATCGATGATCAATCAGTATCTCCAGTCGGTCGTCCGTGATCCTTAAGCTCTTTGCTTTTCTTCTACCTTGCCCATCACCGTCTTCCTTCACCGTGCCCTGCCAGATCTATCTCCAAAAGGTCTCTGACACCCTTTTCTACGCTCACTCTCTACCCACCGGCTCTGCCAGCTTCTCTCCCTCCCTCAAGTGACTGTCAGAGAATCTTTATGGAACACAGATCTACTTATAGCCCTCCTCTGCTTCACAACCACTGCCTGTAAAGTCAGGTCCAACCTCCATAGGCAGGCTGACCGACCATCCCCACACAACCTCTCCCTCACTCTTTGAGGCAATCTGCTTATCCCGATTTATTCTTACCTACCTTTATCTATTCACCCCAGTCCCTAAGCTCTGGTACCTGGTGAACACCTCTGCATCCGCTGAGGCCCTGCTCACCCATAAGCCTTTTTCCCTGATGCCCTCCACGCCAACATGCCCCCTTCCAGACTCCCATGACACTTTAAACACAGCCCTAATAAAACCCACTCCACATTACTGGGTAGTTGATTCACTTATCAATCTCCCCCAAACCTAACCCAGGGGAGGCTCCTCCAGGATAGCAGCTGTGTCTCACTGGTCTTCAGATCCCCAGAGCTGAGCTTGGTGCCTGGCAGAGGGCAGCAAGCTAGGAATGTGGGCTGAATGCACCTGACTTGGTTGGAGCGAGAGCTCGGAGGAGAAGACTGCACCTGTGAAATAAACACAGCGGCTCTAACGCTACCCACTTGGCGAAAGAAGCTGTACCTCTCCCAACGCCAGTAACTCCAGTCAACAAGTGGAACCAAAGAACACAACTGTGTGTAAACACGCTGTCAACGGTCACTGCTGACCACATGTTCCAGTGGTCTCCGTCACATCCTGGACCAACTGGGTAATAGCTAATTAGGAGTCCCCAACCTGTATTCCTCTAACTAGAGAAGGAACTAATATAGACTCTTTTAATTGTTACCCTGGGGTTCAGAGGAGAAAGGGCCAGCACAAAGCTGAACTGTCCACAGTACGTTACAGGCAACAGGACATGATTTGTGCCAACTCCCAATCCCCCCTGCACAAGAGGCACCACCATGGGAATTAGAGGCACGCGATGCCAGCCAAAGAACCCAGGGTCACTGGATGCAGTTTAAACAAACAAATCTATGGAAACAGTTTATCAATGATGATTAATCTTTTGTCATGACCCAGCCTTTGAAAAATTCATTGGGAGGAACAAACAATAGGCAAAATAACTGAAGTCAAATGAGGGGGAAAAAAAATCGAACCTTTTTAAATGCCATTCATTTTTAAGGGTTAATGATTACGCGGATACATGACTTGTGCAGAGAACAAAAAACAAGCAGAGCAACTAGCCTCTAATAAGAATTCAGGCCTTGACTAAAATATTCCTTCAGTTGGTATAAACTATAATGTTGAGAAAAGGATTCACACATCCCATGACATCTATTTTTATAGCACACAGCCCAGAGTTAAGCCATATCACTTTTAATGACTTGAGATTCCAGAAGAATTATCACTATGGTAACATTTCAAAATGGCTGTCAAAGTTACCAGGCACCAGTCCACAACAGTTTGGATCTAGTAGGGCTTTTAGAACAGACCAAGTTATTTTAAAATTCATCTAATGATTCCGCACGCCCAACAAAGCTTGGCTAGAACTTAGCTAATAGGGTTATTTACGAGTGTGACTTAATAGAAAGAATGCCTAGTACATAATAAGCACTCAAATACTATCTACTGTCACTCTCTCCAAAGCCTTTGGTATGAAATAATTCACTGGTGGTTACATTGATGTGATAAAACTCTTTAAATTTGTTTGTATGTATTAAAGTTTGAGGAAGGACAGGAAGGTATAAAATTTGTCATTATTTCTGTTATGTTAACAACTGACCTTGAGTTATTTTACAGAATAGGCACTGATATAAATTATACAAGACAAAATAAATCTCAAATATTCAAACGTGCTTGTGGGTGGACAACAAAATATATCTCACCATTAGGAACACACACTTAAATTCTAAAAATCCTCCCATTGTAGGGGGGGGGGAGCCACAAAAAAAACAATCAATGCCCTTCGCTCCTCATTTTCATAAGAAAACAGGTTGACTTCAAAGGTTCTCAACTCAGAGCCAAGGAACTCACTCCAAGTCAGAACTATGAAAAGACCTTAATAACGTGTTATTTTTAAGTTTATTCATTTATTTTGAAAGAGCATGAGAGAGAGAGAAAACATGAGTGGGAGAGGGGCAGAGAGAGACAGAGAGAGAGGGAGAGGGGGGAAGGGAAGGGGGGAGAGGGAAGGAGAGAGGGGGAGAGAGGGAGAGAGGGAGGGGGAAAGAGGGAGAGAGAGGGAGAGAGAGGGAGAGAGAGAGAGAGGGAGAGAGAGGGAGAGAGAGAGAGAGGGAGAGAGAGAGAGAGAGAGAGAGAGAGAGAGAGAGAGAGAGAGAGAATGAGAATGAATGAATGGATCCCAAGCAGGCTCTATGCTGTCAGGGCAGAGCCCAATGCAGGGCTCGATCTTACAAACCGTGAGATCATGGCCTGAGCAGAAGTCAAGAATCGGACACTTAACTGACTGAGCCACCCAGGTGCCCCTAATGTGCTTTTACAACCACTAGTTACCCCCCATCAGTTCTCAAAAATGTTTTAATGGATCTCTTAGCATTAGAATAGAAGAACATCCAACGGTACTGCTTAAGTAGGAAGAATGAGCACTACGTCACACAAGAAGTGTTCTAGAAACATTTATTTTAGTCACATACTTATTTTGTCCTGGGGTCATGATATAAATCTATGTCTTACTGTGGGTCAAAACATTCTGAAACCACTGATGTGGTTTACCTTTGTTTCCAAGACAGGTGAGGTAAGCTCCCCCAAGTTAATGCCGAGGAAGCAGTTGTGCACTGAGACATGGAGTCCTGGCTTTTAAACATTCTTTCCCTTATGCAATCTTGCCTCTTTCATCAATAAAACACTCCACACAAGCATCCAGTAGGATGAATTTACAAATAACCACATTTGAGAAATTAAGGGAGCCACTGACACAAATTCTGCTTTTAACTGGGCTGTTCAGACCAGATGCCCTTTAAATGGGCCCTTGTGATCCCATAACTTTTAATTACAAAATCATGGACCTGCAGAAACAGGGTGTTACAAGTGAGAACTGTTCTTTCCAAGGGTTACGCAGGGAAAACCTTATCCAAGTTTGCCAAAAGCACACATGACACTTCCAAGGCCATTTACCAAGGAGATACACATACACACACACGCACACACACACACACACTGTCCCAAGGGCATTATAGACCAAGGTCCCTGCCAGGGCCTACTGTTTGGGCTCTCACAGAGGTGGTGAATCCCAGGCTTCAATTCCTGAGAAGGTCCAATTCTCACTGAGAATGGCAAGCAGGTCCCCATCTAATGTCTCCAGAGAGCTGGGGAGTTCACTAAGACCTCACACAGAGTCTGCTCTCATGGAAGGACAATCAGATGTAGAGAAGTCTGCTTATAAAAACGCATTAAAGTGGAGTTTTAGGGGTGCCTGGGTGGCTCAGTCGGCTAAGCATCCAACTTCAGCTCAGGTCATGATCTCACAGTTCGTGGCTTCGAGCCCTGTGTTGGGCTCTGTGCTGACAGCTGGGAGCCTGGAGTCTGTTTCAGATCCTGTGTCTCCTTCTCTACCTGTCCCTCCCCTGCTGGCACTCTTTCTCTCTCAAAAATAAATAAACGTTAAAAAATTCAAAAAAAATTTTAAGTGGCGTTTTATTTTAATGCAAAGAAGTGTAACAACAAACACAGGAAATGGACCATACCCTACTGTCCGAATAATACCTGTTGACCTTTAAAAAGAATAAAAGCAAGAAAAGCACATGGTTAGAAAATCCAAACAGGGCCAAAAATGTACAAGATGAGCAGTGAGGGTCACCCAGGATCTCCAGTCCCTTTCCATGGAAAATAAGTGTTTCTCACCTTCTGGAAGACTTTTTAGTGAGTGTACCAGCATTTGCCAGTATATATTTACCACCAAAAAAGTCAGACCCGAAGGATCACGGTACACACAATGGCCTGTGTTTTTTCACTTAATTTGTATGAGCATATGCAGACCATTTTTTTCTTGGTGAGGAACTGCTCTACAAGTACATGTGCATCTGGTGTGTTCATGGATGAGGTGAGTTCAGGGTCTTCCTAATGTGCCATCTTGGTCCCAAACTCTTCCAAATAGCTACCTCTTTTAAGAACAGCTATGTAGTGAGAATTCTACTCTTTGGAAACGTGTGAATCCGAAGCAAACTCAAATTGCAATATTTTTTGTGCCTACTCTACAATCCTTTTGTTGTTTAAAAATTACACCCATGGGAACAAAAACATTACAACCATCCACACTAGTCTTTCACTGAAGAGCTGTCCTGTGTCAGGCCCTGCGTTGAGTTCTTTACTTCCCATGACAACCTTGGAAGGGACCTAGTATCCTGTCTTACAGAAGAAGAGCCTCAGAAAGATAAACGTTTGAGCAAGGTGTAACAGAGCCAGGGGGTAACAGAGCCAAGACTTTAAGCCGGATCTATCTGATTCAGTGACTTCTTACTAGAAGGGACTTTCTTGACATAGGGCAAAGGTGTTGGCCTCGCCACCAGAGAAGAGGAAGCCACCTAAAAATCTGTACAAAGAAAGGCCATCAAATACTCCCTGGGGTCTCACCCAGCACTTGGTGTTGGGACAGAGGGCCGAATGGGTTCAACCAAGTTAGCATGGGGAAGAGTTGGGGGCCACCTCTCACCCTTGTTCTGCTGTCCCCTGAACAGGGGTCTTGAGGGGAGCAGTACAGGAGTGGCTCGGGCCTCTCCAGGAGGATGAAGACTGTCCAGTCTAAAGCCAGCTGACCTCACCATTCGTTCCCGACCGCACCAACTCCAGCCAGCCTTTCCCTGACAGACAAAAGGACTGCTAGTAAACAGAGGCAACAACAGGCAGGATTTCTCCCTGGAAACCTCACTTTTCACTAAAACGCCTATCTTGAATAACTGTGGGTATGTTTGCAGGTCCAGGAACATGCAAAACAAAAATATTTTTAAAAGTATTTAAAAAGTGAGTAAAAAAAAAAAAGTCAACTTCAGTGAGTACAGTGGTTACCTCCTGTTCATTTTTTTCTATGACGGGAAAAGAAGAGGGGGCTTTATTTTGCCTCAGCAGGGATGAATTTGCAGCACAGCCTCCAGGAGACCTTTTCCGGCCCAGCCGGCATTCCTTTGGGGTGACAGAGTGGCCGGCCGCGGTTTCCCCATCCTCCCGGAGCCCCGCAAGCGTGGTGACTAAGCCCACAGGAATCTGGCCCGTGCCCGACCCACCCAGAGGACAACAAGGACAGGCAGCCGGAGGAAGCCCCGTGGCTGCCCAGGGCCCCTTCCTCGGAAAGAAAACCCTAGCTCTGCCTTCAAGCTCCAGGTGCAGCACGGGAGGGCGGCTTCTGCTGCAGAAGAAAAAGAGGCCACCTGAGCGCAGGTGAGAGCCCAGTGGCCGCCAGTGGCCCTGCAGCGCGCTAAGGGATCAGAAAGCCAAGGTCCATGGTACACCTTTTATCTCTTCGAGAAAAACTCCAGGTAAATGCTGGGTGTTTGCCTGAGGGAGGCAGAATTAAACTCTGGGCAGGCAACCACAAGTTCAGTTGGCCCAATAAATAAAACAAGAAAAAAAGAAACGTAAGGCTGCATGGCCAACTGATTTTTCAGGAGCCTAATACATGGTAAAATCAGCAGTTGGAGATCTGATTTTGATAAATCATTTCCTGACACCTTCTATTTTATTCCCTGTTATGTTTATACACACACATACACACAGAATAAAAAGCTTCCTGTAAACCACATCCCTTTCTTTCTTTACCACAACCTGCCATTCATCAGGGCTAAAGCACCCCCCCCACCTCCATTTAAAGATATTTTTATAAGATTAAAGAAGGGTTTTAGAGAGGAAAAAAAATCTCCCCGTTAAAAATCAGTTTAAAAAAAAAGGTGCTTGATCACTGATCAGCATCAAAGTTTTGCTGCCAACGGGAACAGGATCCATCAATGTAAAAATGCCTAAAGGAGAGGGGGTCTTAGTGATGGGGACAGAAGCGAGGCATTAACATTCAGAAACAAGCAGTTTCATAATTAAGCATCTCAATTTGACTATAATTATGTCACTCCTTCACTGTCATAGTTCCTTTATCTGAAGAGTCGTAAATTTTCTGATCAGGTAAAGAAGAGGGGGCAGTCAGGGGAGAGTGATGCGGGGCCAAGCTGACTTAAGCCTCACTGGGGAGACAGAGCAGGCTGCCAAGAACTCATCAAATGTGGAAACATGGAGCCTGGCCATCTCCAGGGCAAAGCAGGCCATCCAGTGGCTGCTGGGTGTGCCGTGCACTGGACGGTTCAGGGGGCTCCCTGGGAACTGGCATGGGGCAATGGGGACAGTAAGGAAGGGACAGCTATGGACTCAAAGAAAAGCAGGTCTGGATTCAGCTTGGCTGCTTAGCTCTGCACAGCACCTTACAGGTGTTATGTCAAGTCTCTGATGCCTCAGTTTCTCTCTTCCCCAAAATGGAACAGCAGTATCCACCCTCTAGAGTGACAGATTCCATGAGAATGGCCTGGCACATACCGATTGCTCAGCGAAGGCAGGTCATGATCGTAAACACAGTCCTTTCTAAGCAATTAATGGCCACAGGGATCCAGAGGGCAACTGGGGTCCATTCACCAATGTACGGATCACGTGCAGAATCCACCTCGTCCCTGATTCCTCTCCACCCCAGAGGCCACACCCCAGTGTCCAAAAGGGACCTGGCACGTGTGGGATAGATCCACAGGCATCTCAGAGGTCTAGCTCATTGCGGGACACGCTGAAGCACTGTGAGGGGACATGGGTTCTAATCTGCAAAACATCGAAAGGCAGGGGAATCTTCTAAAAGGTTCTGGAGAGCTTTAACACAGATTAGCAAAAATGTACTTTTGTCAACATGGTTAGATGCCTGGGATTTCTGTTCAGAGAAAAGTGAGTCACATAAAGACACTGGACAAGAAGACCAAGATTCTGACCCAATAAGATGCTGTAGCTCCATTTCTACCATCAGATGAATAGCTCTGTCTTGGTGCCATTCACAGTGTGCCAGTGTCACTTACTGACTCACCCGTCCCTCTCACTGGACCCAGAGCCCTTGATGGTGGAAAAAGGAAGCAGAAAAAAAGGGAGTGATGGCAGGGAAAGGATAGAGTATGCATAGGTGGAGACTGTCTTTGGGCAGCATCCCAGGTTCTAATCCGGCTTGACCCTCAGAGTCCTGGGTGTGGCCTTGGCTAAATCTTCCCGTCCTTTTCCAAGTTAGTTTCCCTCTAACCCGCTCGGACTTTTCCGGAGGGTTAAGCAGAGTGTGTGAAATTATTTCCTAGAAATATTTCCTTTATGGAATGCAAATTCTAATTGAACTTTTATATATTCCAGAGCCTAAGCCTTTTCTTGTGTGCTAATGGCAGCACATCCTTGAATAACCAAATCCGGAGATAGCGTGCAGGTCTGAAGGACTCTGCTGTGAGTGACAAGGAGTAAGACCAGGTAACTCAGCCTCCTGCAGCCCTTACTTCTCCACTGCAGGAAAAATTCTCTTCTCGTTTGCTAAACCTGAGCATGTTCCACGAGGTCAAAGTACTTCAGAGTCATCACGTCCCGTGTGCTCTCCCCCAGGCTCCCTCTGAGCCAGAAGACACCCCCCTCCCCCAGTCAAGTATACGTTTAGATACACAGGACAACGGCAAGGCTGTGTCTATCACAAAGGTCTCGCCTAACTGGAATACAAACATGAAGAATATTAATTGGAACATGCAGGCCCAGGTGACGTTCACCATGACAGTCGTAATTTTAGTAAAAATGGCAGGTTCATGAAAGCACCTGCTTGAGGTCCTGGAAGAAGGGATTCCTGAATTAAGTCAGGGAACCATCTAAATGATCTCTATGCTTCCTTTCCACCCTGAGATCCACAGATGCACAACATTTCCTCCAACTGGCTTCTTCATCCCCCATTAGTAGTAGTCCCTGGGAGCCAGGCCTGGGGCACAATCGCCTCCCCCGCCCCCCACCTCCTCCCCACCCCCACCCCGCCACTTACCCACCTGGAGAGACAACCTCTTTCCTCCAGGAAACTCATTTCTGGGGCCCACACCTAAAATGTCCTCAACATGGAAATCCAAAGAGTTAAGTCTCCTTAATCAAGCTTGTTCATACGCTAATGGCATAATTAGCTTGGGGGGGGGGCAGTGGGGAGATGATACGCAACACAAAAAGTTAATGGTTACCTGTTGTGGTTTGCCTTAGTTGATTCGTTCAAACATTAACTCATTTGCCATAACCTCAAATAACACAATAAAATCCTAGAAGAAATGGAAGTTTGTTTCTTTCCATTTTCTTGACATATTAAATCATTGATACAATTAACTGCGGACTGGCCTAAACTGCTCCAAAGCTTTTTCAACCTGCTAATTAAATTTGCCCTCACTGCCCTGATAAAAATTCTAGGAAACCTTGGGCTTCTGGCATACTACACAGTAGGAGAGAATCAAATCTACCGACCTCCAATCTCCTGATCCACTTAATAAACAAAAAATGTTAACAACATACATTTTTTTAAAAGATCTACATGGCTTCATAACGTAGACATTCCAAGTCTTCCCACAACGTTCAGTGAAGGCTCCTGACAAGAGATTAATGAGCTGTTAACCGCTATCTTCCAGGCCTAGCGATTTTGGCTTCTCCCTCTACTACAGAGGCAGTGCAAAAAGCAGCAAGTATCCCGCGCCATGCTAAATGGAGCTGCCATACTCAAACATCTTCACCTTTACTGTCTGTGATCCAAGCTGCTCTATTAGCAGGGAGAAGAATCTTGGCTAGCTTCAAAGCTCCCTCATCTTTCCATTACTTCAAATGGCAGCCCTTCCCCACTCTCTTCTTTGCATTAAGTAGCAGGAGCTGAAAGATGCAATCAATTTAACAGTTCATTCTGCCCATTTACATTACTTATTTGTTTTAGCAGTTCCTCTTTGCCACAAATGCCTCCTTTGCCCATTCATGTCTGCATACTTAACATAGATTTAATATTTCTCTGGGCCAAAGATCATACGCTGAGTTTTTCTTTGACTGGAAGACAGAAGAGATGAGGAGAGGGGGAGGATGTCTGGAATCCCTTCATTCTTGTAGACCACTCCAGGGAGCAATTCTCCATACATTATCAAAAGCTTAGATCAGCACCCGCACGTTTCAGACCCAAAGTGCAGGGGGGAAGAACAGGAGAAGCGACTAAAACGCACTGAGCCCATCTGTTTCAGGCACTGTTAGACACTTCCCTGACCTTGTATCATAAAACTTGCTTGGTGGCCCCGTGGTGGAGCAGGGAGTCGAACCCAGACATGGACCCCCAAGTCCACATTTCATACAAATCATGCCATGAGTAATCAATCAAAAGTCCACCATACAGAAACCAACTCAAGTCCTTTGAGGGCAAGAATCACACACATCTTCTTCTTCTTCACACACATCTGCTTCTTACCTCCTACAGCACTTGGTGGACACGTTCCAGATTTGACTCGGAATCCTCACACCCAGACAGGCAGGAACCTGGCAGTGCTGACTCTCAGCTCCTATCCTGACTGCACACCTACAGACCCCTGCAAAGGCAACTTCTTTGTTCCCCCAAACCTGAACATAAGCCCTTGGAGAGAGAGTCCTTCTTTTTGATATCGGATATAAAGTGAAAACGACTAGCTTCCCACCACCACCCCTGCCTCATCCAACCATCATACACCAAAGGGATAGAGCTTCTGGATAGAGCTCACTCAAAAAGTCTTCTCCCACATGGAACCAAAGCTGTGGGAAGTAGATACAAATGGTATCTAAGACAAACAGACTGAGGGCAGGTGGGGGGCACAGGAGGGGGAGCTGGTTTGGACCTCAACCACCATTCAGATTTCTGCTTTTATGAAATAATGTACTCCGAATTCCAAACGCCTTACCAAGTTTTGGAGCACAACCCATTCACGAGTTGAGGGCCGTATATACAATGCCAGGCAAATAGTACTGAGCAAGTGTAGACATTCTTAATGAAAGGCCTCAATCTCACTTAAGGCAAATATTCTTCCCATGCAAAGCCCCAAATATGGCACTCTCCCCCTCCTCTGCTCTCAGCACTCTTTGCCTCTCCTCTTCTTTTGGCCAAAATTCTGGAGCGCCTCATTACACAGCATAAATGCTCTATCTCTATCCTTTGGAATGTCATGTGTTTTATTTTATCGCATAACAAAATCACAAGTTTCGTTCACGTTGCATGGAACTTGCCCTAAATAGATCAACAGAAACAATGGAGACGATTGTGGCCAAGTAACAAATGTGAAAACCTGCAGAGACACATCGAGACCTAACTTAGATGGCACTTCTCATTCAAGCCTCTTCACCCTTCTTCCTTACCACAGGAATGATACGTATATAATATATTCTCTTTCATTTCATGAGAATGGTAAGGAGGAGCAGGAGACCCAAAATAATTCACAACTCAGCAGAGGTTAAGGACTTACCCAAACCATGTTTAAGTGTACATGCAGGTACACTCTCAAACTTTCACTCATGCAATTGCTCTTAGACTTGGTTGATAATGAGTTGGTTTACTCATTCCAGCTAGGACTGCTTTGGTCATCTAAAAATATTTTATCAATCCCTTTTTAAAGTTCCTAGACTAGAGTGAGGCAGTATTAGTGCCTAAGATTAGTGTGCTCACACCTGCCCTTCCCTGAGTGGAGACTCCCTAGTCTCTACATCCCAGACACCTCCCTTCCCGCACAACCCAGCCTCCCCATCTTCACGGGAACCAAACTACTCACATGCTACCCAGGGTCAAGCCCATGTGGGAGATGGACTTGTATGAAACATCTTTTCCATGGGCCTCCCTCTGGCAATGAAGGTAGAGAAGCAAAATGTATAAACAGGGCTCAAGTCTGGACTCACAAGGGGCTTATCATCTATTTGCAGAAAGACACAAATGGTGAGTAAGCAAGGTCTTCTGAAATGACTGTCAGCAGAGGGAAATGATCACTGACCAGAGAACACAGCAATGGCTCCATGCCTACTCCATGCCAGTACACGAATGACTCACAGGTGCATGAGCCCTCCGTAAGGGAGATGTGGGGAGGTCTCACGGAAGAGCAGACTTGAGCCAAACCCTGAAGCAGACAATGGTTAGGGAGAAGCCAAGCAGACAATGGTTAGGGAGAAGCCATGAAGAGCATGGCAACGTCTGCCCCAGCTGAAACTCGCCATGATACACACCAAAGCCAGATTGCCTAGAACCAAAAATGCACACAAATGTAAAACACACCCAACTCTCAAACTACTGAGAAAGTATTTTAGTTTCACTTTGATCAAGCCAAAAGTGCTTCTGAGTCCAAAGCAACTCAGCAGTATCATGGTAGACATCAGTCACTTGCCATGATAGCAGGAAACTCTTGCTGGGCTATCAGTTTGCTCAGATTCTGGATGAGGGAAAGCCTACTTTAGTTGAAAAGAATGATTTAGATGAATTTAAATTCATTCAACATAATCGTGTTACATCGGTGTTTCTCAAAGTACTTATGAATAATTCACTTTGGTAACAGCAAAAGCCAGACCAGAATAAGTCACTTCAAAGATACAAGACTTAACATAAATCCTACTGATTTTCCTAGTCTCAACGCCTTCTCTAACCACTTTTATTTCTTTCTACCCTATCACCGAGATGCTTCGCCAGCCTCCTATCTTACTTACATCTGCTACCAGCTCATCAGAGCCTGTGAATCACAGCCACCTCCTGGGACCCCACAGCCCACCTACCACTCTCCAATCCTGTCCCTAAGGGTAGAGCCCATCCAAAGAGCAGGTCAAATGCTTTATGCCTTTACAAGTCTATAATGTCTGTTTCCATTTCTCTAGCAGTACTGACTGAAAACCAGGGCCGATGGGTCCATCTTAGGTTCCTAACACCCTACTCTGCAATAATGAATCTCAGAGCTGGAAGGAAATTCAGGCTCACTTGGTTCAAAAAGATGAGGAGACCAAGGAGCAGGGAGACTGAGTGCCTGGCTAAGGTGTGGTGGAGGAGGTCCGATCAGTGCTTTCCACAATACATGATGTGTACAAAATTTTCATGCAAGCTCCACTGCACTGATCAGCTGCACTGCCCCCTTCTCCTTCCTGCCATTTGATGAGCCAGTCACCCACCTCTCCAGGCTGCCTTCAGAGAGGAGAAGGCACCGACCAGAGGTTTGCATTTATTTTGCTACAGTGGAGGCACTGAAGACTGGAGTTACAGGAGGGTGAGGAGCTGCTGTAAGCAGAGTCCACGCTTCACGCTTTTTTTGAAAATGCATGACGTACACCAGGCTTGTTTACACACACAGAATCTGAATGAGCTCATACTAAACGATTCACAAAAACCACTCACCTTTTATTGATTAGCTGAAGTGGGGTCTGAACACCATCCCAATTACCATTTCCCTCTAATGACCACTTAAATGCCTTCTCCATCGGCTCTTCATCCACACTCTGAGGCTTTCCATGAATGCCGTGCCCGGCAAGACAGAGCTGCAGTTACCCAAACGAACAGTATAGACCTTCCCGCAAGACCAAAGCAAGTTGAGGGTCTGAAGCCCCCAACCTTGCAGTGTGACTGCATTTCCAGGGGTCTTCCTGGGCATAGTAATTGGGCAGAAGGAAGCAAGGCCCTGACAGTTATCCCTATGGGCCCATCAGTAAATCTAAAATCAAATTCGTCCCGCAAAACAACTTTCTCTTGAAATGGTGGTCTGTTAGGTCGGCTTCTCCTGTTTTACCAATTATCCATCATATAAAATTTGCTTTAATTAAGCACCCCTAGACATTCACCCTCCTAATCGCCATCTCTGGCATCCCGTGACTTTTCCACGGAAAGTCCCCCCCCCCCCCCCCACAACAAACAAATATTTGTTGAGATGAAGAAGCATTCTTCTGAGAAAAATGACGCGTTCTCAGAATTCCATTCGTAAACGACGACGATGTCAAGATCCTTCAAGCCCTGACTGCCTATGAGCCTAAAAAAGATGGCCAGGGATAAGGTGGCAGGTGGCGAAGAAGAAGCAGGAAACCCAATGATCTCAGAAGATGACACCATGCCACCTGGACCATGCTGCCTCGCTGGTGTCCCCTAGACCGTGCACGAAATTATAAAGAGCAGGTAAAGAATATGCCCTTCTGCATCCAGGCTTCCCTGTCTTTCCTCGTGTGTGGGAGACAGGACAAGGTACATTTTCCACAACCTTGCTTAAAATCTGTTCCAAAGCTTCTTTGACACAGTTATTCAAAACCCTTTAAAGGAAGTACCTATGGATTACAAAATAATCCAATCATTTCAAGTTCACTGAAGAAGACAACAAAAACTATACCCCTACATCTTACCTGAGGAAAGACTAGGAACCTATCAATATCATCTACTTGGCAAAGCATAAAGGGACCATTCAGAGGTTAAGAAATCAGAATGGAAATGTCCTAGTAGGTTACAACTCCAGGAACAAGGCTAGTCCCTTCTGACCTAGGGATCTAGCTAGTTTCCATTTGTTTGCATATGACTACTAGTACCTTCTGTGGGGGTCGGGGGTGGGGAGGGGGACTCCTAACTCGAACACCATGGCTCCCCAGGAATGTTTCTAATAATACCAACCTTCATCTTGCCTTTTTTCTTGTATCGTAGGCTATTTGCTTCCCCATCTTTCTTTATTATTTTCCCACCTCTTTTTACTACTATGTCCAACTCCCTGGTCTCAGGCAGCTGCTAAAAACCATCCAAGCACTTTGCATCTATCCGGAAATCCAGAATGGCAGCCCTGGTTCATAGATCCGCTGCCAAGGGCAGATGTACGCATATCGCAGCTGGGCCGTCTTCCCCAGGGGCCCCTGGGCACAGTGGGCTCGGGCCCAGGGCCTGCATGGGCTCCGGCAGCTACAACCTCGTAAACTCCATCCGAGTCCCTTCATCAGAACTTGCAAACACAAATTAGAGGCAGCTGCATGCTGGGTCAGTCCGCACAGCCTTTTGTACACAAGGCTACGAGTGAGGATCAGGCAACACCGAGTCTCCAAACACGTTGCCTCTGTTCCCATCCCACGTGGATTCCGTGAAAAATGGCACGAAGAAACGAGAGACGACCGGGCGGTTGTTTGTGACCAAGGCCAAGATACAAAAAGCGACTTCTGTCCGATAATGAGATGAAACAGAAACCGGGCTTCCGGGAGAAGGCCTGACATTCCTGCACAGCATTTTCCCACCCACCTGATCCCCTCGAACGGAAGGAAGATCTAAGGGAGGACAGAGAGAGCCACTGTTTGTTTCCTGCACTGGGGGCGAGAGGAGGGAAAGGAAACAAAACAAAACAGCCTAAACAGGAGAAGAGGCCGGGTGGGAGCACAGAGTGGTATGCATGAGCAAGTACACACACACACACACACACACACACACACACACACGCACACACACATACTGCGAGCCTTTCCCAAAGAAGAGAAATAAACAGACATGCTTCAGCCTGGAGCAGACGGTTGGCTACCTTTACTATGTGAGACTGGCATTTGTCACAAATAAAAATGTACATCCTTGTTATCTTCCCCCAAATCGTTCCCACTCTATAACCACTTTACTGCTCTCTGCAAAAAACGCATTAAAAAAAAAAAAGATAACATTTAATGTTAGTATCAAACAAGAATCTTGTTGATATTTCTTAAATTCTTCCCCACACCACGCTTGCAAGCAGAATAAATTCATAGGGTTTGATAACCAAATAAATAGAGTTTACATGTAACTACAGAGGCCCCACTGGCATCCTGATACAGTCATATGTACCTCACTGAATGTTCTTTAAAGATACGGCTTATCTGGACAGACACAAGAATTTGAACAATTTGGATTAAATTAGCAAGATCCACTCCTACACTATGCCATGCTATTTATGATAATTGAATTTTTGCAATTTAGAAAAAGCCATAGAGAAAGACCATTTAAGATATGGCAGTAAACATACACATTCAATGCAGTTTAATGCTCACAATTCTAGATGGTCTCAGAATGCAGCTCTTAGACAGTTTAATTTTAGAAAGACTAGCAATTGGCTATCATTTCCCAAAAACCTACTATGTGCTCGGCAGTCTGTCTGGTGCTTTGTAAGTTCTGTCCCTGCCCCGTCCTGTTTCACAAATGGAAGATGGGGAAGGCAGCCTCATTCCAGGACCTGGAAACACACGAGGCTAATGAGCGGAACCCTCTCAATTCATCGACTCTTCTTAAACCTTTGCCGTATGATGCCACCTGTCCATACCGGAATGTAATATGTATGTGTGTGTGTATGTATGTATCTCCCATTTTGTAGAAAACTACATATTCTTGCAAATATCAACGTTAACATGCCATGATGGTCCACTGGGGAAAATCACATCTTTCAGGTGCAGAGCCACTGGACATGCTTGGAGACCAGCCGAACAGAGGATGCCAGGCATGTGATGGCAGGTGCTGTCTCCACGGAATCCACAATGACAACTGTCAAGGGTGGATACCCCCGGAATGTCAGGAGTGAGGCCCCAGCCAGTCCCATGACACTCAAAGGACTGTAGAACAGCGTCTAAGCTAACACACAGGAGCACAGTCTTACCTGGATGGCCACTCTTCCTGTCTATGACCCGCCCTTTTCCACTGACCCCAGGAGCCTGCAGCACTCCCTGACCTGAGATGACAATCATCTCCACCAAGCTCCGAGAACTGCTCAGCTCTCATTCCTGCTCCTGCAGAGCAGTTCACACAGTGACAGGGAAGACTGTTCCAAAGACTGAGAAGATAGGCTGGATACAGAAGAGAACCCAGAATGCTCTAGATTTCAGATTTTGACCGGAGGTTCCTTCTTCCACACAAAAGATTACAACATGTCTTAAATCTAGATTCTCAAGTTATGCACAGTGATAAACAGACGCCTGCTCTGTTTAATATCCTGTGTGTCACAGACAGAAAGATCGCATCTCTTGCTATCAGAGTTCCGGGAACACTGTGGCTGTCTCTCGTTTGCTCCCAGTCAGGGGCGCAGTCCATCCCACAATGGTGCTCAGAGACCCCGATTCAGACAGCCTGAGTCCCGGAGTCACATCACACGCTAGAAGGAGGTATGGTTCCAATTCATGGCTTCCAGCTTCACCACGGGCCAAACCTAACTTTTGAACCACCTTATGCATTCAAGTTGAGCGATGCTGTCTAGCACAAGGTTAGCCCTGGGCCCACGTGATCCACGTCATTCCCACTCAAATCAAGAATGTCACACTGGCATACACACAAGAAAAGCAAGATAGAAATGTTAACGTAACAAAAGAGGCATTTTAGGACTAGAAGGAAAAGAGGACAAGCTTTTTTTTTTTTTTTAAGCTTATTTATTTATTTTGAGAGAGAGAGAGAGAATGTGAGCAGGGGGAGGGCAGAGAGAGGGAGAATCCCAAGTAGGCTCTGTGCTGTCAGGGCAGAGCCTGATGCGGGACTCAGTCCCACAAACTGTGAGCAAGACCTGAGCCAAAATCAAGAGTCAGACGCTTAACCGACTGAGCCACCCAGGTGTCCCAGAAATCAGGACAATCTTACAAGTAGGCTCAACTGGTGAGTTCTGAAGGGATTTCAGATATTTCCAAACACCTAGAATTGCAAAAATCACCCTAGGAGAGTTATTCTGAAAGCCTTTTTACTCTCTGAGATCCTTATTAAAAAACAAACTCCTGAAGGGAACCCAGGAAAGTGACACCTTAATTAGGGGAAAATCAGCCAAGAACAAAGCCTTTCAAGGAGCCAGGCAGGAGAACTAAGAGATGGGGGTGGGCTCAGAGGTGTCCCAGAGAGCCATGGACACAAACTGCTTCACCGTATTGGTAACAAGGGTCGACAGTCAGGGAGAACAGAATGTGATCTCCATGCTTGACTATAAAAGGCATAGAAATGAGGCCCAGGGGCATGTGACCCCCTTCTAAATAAAGATCACCCCCACACTGGGAGCAGCTGACCAGAGCAGGGGCCTTCCGGGGGAAGAGAGACAAGCTCCTACCATCAACACCATGCCAGACCCGCTCCACTGGCTGCCTTCTCATCCAGGATCCACAGACCTGCCCCGGCTCCAGCTGGAAAATGCAGGCCCCTCTTCTCATCCACCTTGGGCAGTCTGGAGGGCCCAGGCATGCTAGAACCTGGCGGCCGACCACACAGTATTTCGCAGAAAGAAATACCCCTCACGGAAGCTTAAAACTTGGAGGAGGAGGAGGAGAATGGAGAGGAGGGGGAGGAGGGGAGAATTAAGATGAAGTAGGCACATTGCAGGGCAGAGAAACCGTGTCCCTCACCTCACCCCACTCCAGCAGGTGATTTACAAACACTTAAGCAAGCCCCTCACTTTCACCCGGCAGGCCAATCTCTAAGAAAATGAGGAAGGGGAACAATTTCACTCCACACACCAATACCGCCCTGTGAGAAGTATCTGATAAACAGGAACATGAGAACCTATTTTTTTTTGGGGGGGGGGGGGGGGGATGTAGAATTGTCTTTTTTTATACTACCTGCCTTCATTTTGAGTCCCTGATCTCATCAGCAAGATGGCTGTAAAATGTTTTCCTTTTGTCAATAAAGGGAGCCGTTTACTGCCTTCTCGCACAAAGGCTCCAATCTGCTATTTTCCTGCTTTCTCATTTGGAAGGCAGTGGGGAAACGCAACAGACCCCGGGACCACTGTTTCCAGTCAGCACCCTTCTAATTGAAAGAAGGCTGTGCCACCAGCAAAGCTGGCCAGGCTCGCCACCTTCATGAATTTCCTGGCAAAGACCAGGCCTTCTCGCAGGCAATACAGGGATGTGAGTAGACCACAAGCTGTTCATCCTGATGGGTTAAAGAGGACTTGGAGACACTGAGTTTAGTAGTAAGTTTTAGATTTTTGTTTTGTTTTTTGGGTTTGGTTTTTTTTGTTTGTTTGTTTTTTTTTTGGTTGGAGGACCATCCATATCTGAAAACAAGTACCAGAGGGGTGCTTGGGTGGCTCGGTTGGTTAAGCGCCAGACTCTTGATATTGGCTCAGGTCGTGATCTCACAGTTCATGAGTTCAAGCCCTGCATCGGGCACCATGTGCTGGTGCGGAGCCTGCTTGGGATTCTCTCTCTCTCTGCCCTTTCCCTGCTCGCTCTCTACCTCTCTCTCTCTCTCTCTCTCAAAATAAATAAATAAACATTTACAAAAACTGAAATCAAGTACCAGAAAGCCCCAGTGGCAAGCAAACGCCAGATGCCACTGAGGCAATTCAATCGGGCATGAAAAGAACCACAGGTGCTTCCAGAGTATCCACCCTCACCCGCCCCCCTCCCTAGACACGGTTGGCTTTCAGCAAATAACTGTACAAAGTAAGGGATGGTGCCAAGTGCCACAGGCCAAGTTCAACTTTTAAGATGGTTTCTGCACTTCTCCATCACCTTGGGCCTTGAATCCTTCTGACAAGGGCAGGACAGAGAAGAGCTCCTACCATCCACGGCTGATCCTCCCTGCCAGTGATGAGCCGGACACAGGGTTCGTGATGGAGCTCCTGGGTAGCAAGGACCGTGAAAGCGACACAGGAGACATCCACATTTCATAATCCTCGAGTCTTTTGGCTTGCTGAGGACTGTTATTACACACTGCTCTCTGCAGAGGGGCGGGGGGTGGGGGAAACAGATCTTCCTGACAATAAATCTTTCACAAAGCAGGTGCGTGCTCACCCCTGGGGTGACACCCATGCTCTCCGAGATGTGGAGGACGCGCCCAGAATTGACTCAGCAGTGCAGAAAGTGCCACTGCCAGGTTTCTCTGCTACGGGAAAGGCCCACCAGAGTCTGCAAAGTCCCAGAGTCCTATGCCAAGGGGCAAGAAGTCTGCCAGTGAGGGCGGCCACCTGGCCAGCACATGCAAGCACCATCACGGGCCAGGGACACGGCAGGCAGGAGGCAGGCAGGGAGCTTGTCGGGGGCATGCATGGCCCAATTTCATGAGATTCCACAAGCTCCCACTACAGGATTTCAGGTAGAGGAGCCTGTCGGTCAGAGCATGTGTTAGGGAGTTCACTGGGCCGAGGCAGGGGTGCAGGAAGGCTGGAGAGAGGCCAGGTCGCTGAAAAGGGCAGAGGGGACAGCGGAGGGTGGTAGATCTGAGAAACCCTGGGATGGAAAGGGCTTGTCTTGCAATTGGAGGAGGAAGCATCCAAACACCCAAGTTCCCGACATGGGAGCGTGGAGCACCAGAACGCTGTCCACGAAGAGACAGAATAGAAGAAAAAGACTCAGTAGAAGGGAGGAGACAGAGAAGACTAGAAGACACTGAAATGCCCATGGTTGTCTAGACAGGAATGGATATGTGGGTCTAAGAGCTTATAAAGAGGTCTAAGCTGAAGATGATATTTACGGACCAGCTGTAGACAAAAGGATGGTGAAGCAGCAGGTGGAGCATTCTGGGGAACAAGGGCAGTGAAAAGAGGCCTAGGATGGAAGTCTGGAGACCGCCAGGTACTAAAGACTAAACCAAGGAAAAGGAGCCGGAAAAGGAATGGTTGTAGACATAGGAAGAGAAGCAGTATCTTCCTAGGAGGCCGGGGGGTGGGGGGGGTGGGGGGGGTTGGGGGGGAGGGGTGGTCACCAGGGCTGAAGGTCAGGGCCACAAGTTACATTTTTACAGAAGGGAGAACACCGTACATGACTTTTTAAGGGTCAGTCACTCTTTAGCCGTAACTCAAGCCTGCATAAAACCACTTCTCCAAATCACAGGACAACAGAGAAATCCTAAAGTGGGTGGAGAACCCACGAAGTAGTCATTTCCTTGATGGGGCTGTCTACGAAGCTGCCTGCCACCCACCGCCCAGTTAGGATACCTAAGAAGGAGCCGAAGGAAGAGCACCAAGTAAAAAGTGCGTATGAGCACTCCAGGATTGAGGCCTTCTCCGCGGTGTCACAAATTTCACACGCATCCCTGATTTGACGTAGCTCTCCAGACGCTCTCCCTGCTTCTGTGGGCAGCCCTGTGGAGAATAACTGAATGGGGTTCTTCCACACTTCACTGTTTTAAATGGGCATCTTAATGCTTACGTTGACTTCAAGGTAGACATTGTGTCCAGGCTCAACACCCTTCACCAGGCTCCTTGAATGACTCATAAGCATCCTCCTGGAGAGGGATATCACAGCACTGCAGTGCTCAGCCAGAGAGACGATGGGGGACAGAGAACGTATGGCCTTAGAAGGAGTGCTCTAAAACAGCACTCTCCAACAGAAACAGAATGAGAACCACACCTGTCACTTCAAATGCTATAGTAGCCACATGACAAAGTAAAAAGAAACAGGTGTAATTAAGTTAATAACATACTTTATGGACTCCAGTCTGTCCAAAATATTATCATTTCAACAACAAAATATTAATAAGGAGATACCTTACTTTTTCTCCTGACCCTGCTACATCTTTGAAATCCAATGTATTTTACGCTTTGAGTGAGTCTCAGTTCGGACCAGGCCACAGTTCAAGCCTGAATGAAGCCACATGTGGCTAGTGGCTACCACATCAGACAGCACAGGTCTGAAGGGAATCTATGTAAAGAGAGAGCTCTGATTCAATTAGAAAAACCTCTTAAGAAGCCTGCCCATGCATGCTGGAGTTTTCCTGAAACTCCCAGATGAAGAGAAGACAATTTCCTTGAATGCTGGTAGTAATTTTTCAATAAATACTCCCTTGTAAAATCTCAGAAAAACGTCAGCAGGACTGAGAACTGGCGGGGGAGAAGCCTGCAGGGTGCGGCCTTGGGGAAGCAGGTGTCCAGCCAACAGGCCTGTCAACATCAGCCATACCAGCACCAAGGCCCAATTTCTAACCCCCATTCTTTTTTCTGGTGCTTTTCCTTTTTTTTTTTTTTTTTTTTTTAAATAGTCCAAGTGTCCTATGAGAAAGACAGGATCTATCCCAGATGAAGAAACTGAGGGCCAGGCAATTTAAATTACTTGCTCATTCCCGGTCCCAGCTACCAGACCTGGACCCAGAAACCAAGCCTCACCTCTGCTCCAGGCTTCTTCAACAACCAGCTGGTCAGAAACAGCCAAAAATCCACAGTGAGGCCAAAGTAAATATCGACTGAATCACTGAACAAGTGCCCACCTAATGACTTTTTAAATAACACCTCCCTTTTGTACAGAGCTTATGAGTTTTCAAAGCAGTTTCGCACACATTTGGTCACCACTGAGGAATAATATGGGACTGCCCTAAGGAACATTCTAAAGGTGCCCAACCATGGCCCAGAAGGCTCGTCCAAGGTCACCCAGGCCATTTACACCGCATCCAACATCTTCCCACTACACACGATGCCTCCCTTGCTGACGCCTTTTTCTTTTAAAATAAAATTTTAAAATGTCAAGACTCCTTAAAAAGGTATTTTTGTTGTTTTCCCAAAACCAGTGGGTAACCTAATGATAGGGTACCGTTTTAATCAATCACAAATGTGACTTTAGCACAGGACCTTCTTCCAACCCTAGCCAACAGGGACTCTTCAGCGGCCTGATGGCGTTCTTGGCCATCCAAGGTCCTAGCTGAAGCCAGTGGGACCCCTTCCCTCATTAATCAAATGTTCATGTACACACTGATGGAATGATAGCAAAAAAGTGTGAGCTGGGTCAAAGAAACCATCCTTTTCCTGCTTCAACCCTGGAAGGGAAACAGAAACAACAGCTACCTGTGGGGTCTGGCCTTTATTTTGTTTATTTTATACACTTCATGGTTTAGGCGAGCCTACCAATTTGGGATTTCTTGGCTTTTCATGACTAGCTAGAATACATGAGCTCTTTGGGTCTTTAACTGGGCCAACCATTAAATAATAGCTATTTATAGCTACCACGCTGACTTCCAACCAGTGAGAGGAATCTTCCTGGCCAATATACCTAAACATTGCGAAAAGCAACACAGCAAAGGCCCAGAGTCACCTTCTAATACCAAACAACTTGGGTCTCAAGGTATTGATCACAATAATTCAAGAGTCTGGTTATACTCAGGCGTAAAACGGGCAGACTGCTGATGAACAAGAAGGTTCAGAATACCACCACCTGGACCAGAAGAGCAGTGGGCATATTTCAAAATTCTTCCACTGAGTGATTTCATAAGACCTGTAACTCTTCAGGGGACAAAAAAAAAAAAAAAAAAAAAAAAAGATAGAAAAAAGGAAATGGACGCACTGGGGTGTACAACTGTACTCACTACACAGCCACCTTCAAGTACAGCCTGAATGCGGGATTCCTGAAACCTGGTCCAGGGCTCTCGCACCATGGCCAGGTGCTCCATCATAAACCAGCAACACATAAGCATCATAACATCACTGGGGACCAAGGAGGGAGTGGAGGTCACCATTTTCACAGGATGTGAATTGCATTAGCTCTTTACTTTTCCTTTATTCAACCATATTCCAAGTATATTCATGCTAAGGAAGTCCCGCCATGCCAAAAGATCTCTTTTCGTGCAAAGGATGAACGAGTTGATCCCTAAGCAGTCCCTGACTGCCAGGGCGTAGGCCCTTCCAAACACAGCGGATCACCTTTCTCATCAGAAATCCAAAGCTGAAGGTCGGTGAGCAAGCTTCTAGCCCAGAAGGGTGGTGGATTATTTCTAGTACATGATTTGAAAGGTCTTGATGGCAGCCATGCCACAGTCCCACATCCCATTAGTTCCCGGATGCAAAAGGAAGCCAACCAAGACCCCCACCGGCACACGGCAGGCGGACGTGTCCTCAGTGCCACGTCACCGCACCCTCCCAGCAGAACCCCCGGCAGAACCCGTGCGTTCCAAGAGGAGGAGGGCAAGGGAGAGAAGGAGGGGAAAGAGAAGCGGCACAGGGAAAGCCACATCAGCGCCATTCTTACTTTTCTGGCAGCGGTTGGTCGTCCAGCAGCGGTAGTTGTATTCATTGTTGATGGTCGTCTTCTCGCACAAGGGCTTCTCCTCCATCGTCCCCGGACACAGGTCCCCGCATTCCTTTGGGGGCTTGTTTCCCACGATGTAGTTATTAGACACCGCATCCAGGATTAGGGACCAGTCCACCGTGGAGAGGTAACAGAGGTCAGCGTTTTTCTCAATCCTGATGGCCCCCCGGGTAATGTTCCTCAGATTGTAAAGCCCAATATCCTTGAGATTGGTCATCTCAAAGATGACCAGGGCGTAGTTGTAGAAGAGTTTCCAGCCGCGGATGACCGTGAGGTTCGGGAAGAGGTCCCCGAGGCTCTCGAGGCCGGCCACGCGGAACAGCAGCAAGTACTCGGTGATGACCGTGAGCTTGGGGAAGCGGTAGCTGCGGTAGTCCTCTGCCTTGGAGATGAGCAGGATGTGGAGGTAGCCCTCGATCACCGTGCAGTTCTCCAGGCGCTTCAGCTGCTGATAGTCGTTACGGATATCGATGCCCGGCCCGCAGACTGGAAGGGAGACAAGAGGGCAAGGGCGGGACACGTCTGAGTCAAAAGGAAATCATTTTCAGAACTACTTCCCACCCCACAATATGGTCAGTTTTCAGGAAACCTATCTTATTATTGTTATTTTTAAAGAAATAAGACTCAGTTCTTCGCAGCAGACCAGCTTTAGGTATAGGGCCGCAGGCGGACTATCTGAGTCTCTAGTTGGTCAGCTGTCATTCGTGAAGCGTCTACTCTGGGCCGGATGTTGTGCAACACACACGGCGACCATGGGGGATGCCGTCCCCGTCCCACTTATGTGTAAACCACAGCTCTGAGCCCGGGGTCGTACACGAGAAGCACATGCGGGAATCAAGGCTGCAGGCTCCAGAGCTGCCAGCCGCTCACCCCCCACCCCTTCCGCAGAGCACCAGTGCCCAAAGTCTGAACAAACAGCTCAGCAGCCACATAACAACTTCCTACCGCATCGAGCCTCAAGGACACCAAGCAGCAGTTGATATTGGAGAACAGTCACCCTGACCTAGAAAGTAGGGACACAAAGAAGCACATTCCCACATTTCTTGCTACCATCTGATGCGGGCCAGGTGGCCTTGTGTTCTTCCCTAATACTGCGTGAATGTAGATACAAAGGCTAACTTAACAGAAAGGCAAGAATGCACGGTTTCTATGAATAAAAGGGATATGCAATCCCAACTCTAATATTTTATGAATCAAGAATCAAGAAAGCAGGCTTCCCATAGGAAGGTTAGGCAACAGAATAGCCAAAAGACAGTAAAACTCATCCATGTCTCAACGTCCAAAGATAATCACTGTTAACAGTTCCTATGCCAGTGATCCTCTCTCTGTAAGGAATTTGATTAAGGTAAAAGAAATCAGGCAATAATATCACGTTTTCAAATACACTTCAATCACTTAATATGAACATTTCACCAAATCAATAAATGTCCTTCTACGTTATCACTTTAAGGAGATACTGATTCTAGGCTGTGAATATGCACCATGAGTTCTTTTATTTTTTAAAAAACCAATCCCGTATTGTTGGATATTTAGGTTATCTCCAATTTTTCTCATCATAAGGAACATTCCAGGGAACATTCTCGGCAGAGATCCAAGACTCTTTTCTTGAGATAAGTCCCTAGAAGTAGAATTGCTGGACCAAGGCATCTGCAGATTTGAAATGCTTTTGATAGAACAGGCTTGATATTGGAAACTTTTATTTTTAAAATTCTAAACACATACACACACACACACACACACACACACACCTTGGTTAGTACCCTTTCTTAGGCTTTAATAATCACAAACCTTCCATTAAAGCTTCTCAGATAGAGTCAAGTTTTCTGACTGGTGTAATTCATTAGTTTTTGGAGCACTCAACACATATGACGCTGTAGGAAGTGCAAAGAAGTGGTACCTGCCCTCTGAAGAGGCTCACGGCGAATGCCAAGAGCTAAGACCCACGACAAACAACTGTCGTATGTGGCAGAAGCTGGTCAGTGGTGTGTAGACTGCAAGTCCACTCTAGATGTGAACCGAACTGGGCAGGACAGACAGCCTTGGAGCTACCCACAGAGAGGAGGCCCTTTCTGTGGCAGGGCTGAGGAAAGCCCTTGCATGCCCTGACTCCTAGAGGATGGGTAGGACTTAAAACTGGGTATTAACATTCCAGAGGCCAGAGAAAAGGGAAAGCATATACACTCAAGGGACAGCAACACTGATGGCCAGGGATGTAGCGAATAAATGAGTTTGGTAGAGTCCAAGTCACAAAAGGTCACACAGGGGGATGGAAACTTTCGTCTCAGGAATGAGGCCCCTCTCAAGACTCTCGAGTGGGAGAGAAGCCCAAGGGAGACCTTTTTTTGGAGGATTAATCTGTGGTCAAGTGCAAGACAGAATCAAAGTGGAGCAGCTGAGGGAAAAGGGAAGACCAGTCCAGTGGGGGACAGAACCATAGACAGGAACTGGACAGAGAATGGCAGTCAGGGGGTGGGGTCCAGGGGACCCAAGAGCAGAGAAGCAGTCAAAGCTTGAGAACCTATAACCTGAAACCTCATTTGGTCCAGTTCCCCTCTTTTGCTGATGAGCAAAGGAAGCCTCTACAACAAAGAAGAAGATGGGAGAAACCAGGGCCCTGAGAACATCCCATGCTGGAAAAAGGCTGTGAGGGAAGCTTTGTTTCATTCTGTCTCATCTCACGTGATGCTCTCAATAGTACTTCACACTCCGTAATATCATCACCCCTTTGCACAGGTGACGTATGTAAGATGCTGGCTCCTTCACAGCAAAGCTTGACATGTGGTTTCTGGATAGTCCCAGCTCCTAGTATTCTCACCAACTGGTTACCCCCAAACTCCTCCAGCTAAACTTCTGTCCCAGTCATGGTACCAAACAACTCTTTGCAAAGCCCCTGATGACATTATCAAAGCCAATAACAATTCCCTGTCCTATTCTTACTTGATCCTTCCAGTTATCTGACATTGCCTCCTTCTCGAGGCCTCTCTGATTCCACACACCCACTCACCACCCTCAGGTCCTACCTCACCTCTAAATGCTGGCCTCTGGCCTCAGCCTCCCCCCTCTCTGTCCTCTCACATGGACAGCTGGCTTCCTGTGCCACCCATACACTAGATGATTGTCAAATGCATGCCAGTGGCAGCTCCAGAGTCGCATGTCCATCTGCCTACTCAACATCTCCATTTAGGTGTCTGATAAAACATTCCCTTCCTCCGACAAAATCTGCCTCCTGCAGTCTCCTATCTGGGTCAGTGACACCCCATTTTCTGAATTGCTCGTGTCCAAAATCAAGGGCTCATTCCTGATTCCTCTCTCTCCCTTTACACTGTACAGATCCCATCCTCTTGGGCATTATGCTAACTGCCATGTCAGACGGAGAGACAAACGTTTTGTGTTCTCACATATACACAGAATCTTAAAGAAAGTCAAATTCACAGAAACGGAGTTAGAATGGTAGGTGTCAGGGGCCGGGAGTTGGGGGAAGTGGGGAGGTGTTGGTCAAACGGTACAAAGTCCTCGCTCTAAGATAAAGAAGACCTGGGGAGCTAAGGCACAGCTCGGTGACTGGAACTGACAACACTGTATTCCTGGAAGTTGTTAGGGGAGTAGATCGTAAATGTTATCTAGACACACACACACACTGTACACACAAATTATACTTATGTAAGAGGATGTGGAGGTGTTAACTAACTTTATCATGGTAATCATTCTGTAATACATACACGTATCCAATCAGTACACTGTGCCCTTAAACTGATGTGTATTAATGTCAATAATATCTCAAAAAAAAAAGCTGAAAAAACAAAACAAACAAACAAAAAACAACAGTCCTCTTGGCTCCAGCTTCCAAGCCTGTGGGAAGCTGGGATGTTCTTCCCACCATTACACCCCACCTCTTCTGTACACTGTTTCTCAATGGCCCCATTCACTCCCCTCCCCCCACCCCCGCCCCACCCAGGGCATGTCTGCCGTCCTCTGGCCTTCTTCTCATCCCAGGGTCTCCCCCACTGATCTGTCCCACTAGTGTCAGCTCCAGGAGGACAGAAGATTATTTTCTATTTCACCCACCACGACACCCCCAGTGCCTGAAGCAGTCCTTGATGTATGGTGGGCACACCATTAATTCACACGTAGAATGAATGGATTTCACTACATCTGTCCGTCTCCACTGCTCTAGCCCTGGTCTGAGCCACTGTCATCTCCAGCCTCATCTACACCTTCCCCACCATCCCGTCTCTGTCCCTGTCTACTTCTATCTCAGCTGCCAGTATGTTCTTGCTTAGCACACTATAGCTGCCAAGCGCCTTCCTTCCTTATCCCCTGTCTGAAGTGTGTCCCCTGTCACATGGACAGCCCTCCACTCTCGTCCTGTCACCTCATCAGAGCTTTGCCCCAACACCCTAGCTTTGAGAATCCCCCCCTAACTCTCTCCCCCCACCTCATTTCCCTATTTCACTATTTTTACAGCACTTTTCATGTCTGAAAAGTGTCAGGCCCTGAAAGGATGTATTTAGCTGAGTGATCACTGTCTATTACCCTCATGGAAATGAGAGGCTCTGTACAGTTTTCTGCCTGTCTCCCATGCCTAACATCCAGCATAACGTACACGTCTGACATCCAGCAGCTTCGTAAAGATGTGCTGCCTGGCTGGGGGCCAAGGTGAGCCTAAGGTGGGATGGGGAGAACAAAGCATCTATCAGATAGGTGCCACTAGAATTCTCTCAAAATCAAGAAATGTCACCCAATGATAGTTTCAGGTCAGTGACTCAATACGCAAGTCTTCTTTGCTTTTGAACTATTCATTTTTTCCTAGGCCCGCCTAAAATTTTACATTCCTTCTATGCCATTATAAACTAAGCGTATTAGTTTACTCTGAAATGATAAACAGAAGTTTTTAGAGAAGAGTACTTGGATGCGGTCTGGTTTTGCATTCAGCATGTGTTTGATCCTATTATAAGGTGTTAGGCAGCAATTAGTTTGCTATCATTTCCTGCAGACCAGAAAGCTCGGGACCCAGTGAAAGAGCATGAAGCCTCATAACCAAAGTCTGCCAAAAGTTTATACTGCGATCAAAGACACTGGGAAAGAATCGGCTTTGCCATGTAGACCACTCAGTTAATGAGCCATGATACAGAGCTGATATGGACAGATTCTTCAAATGAAAGAACTGTTTCCACACTGGACACTTTTCCCCCATTTATAGAAGAAAAGAAAAGGGGGGAAAAAAAACAAGGAAGAAACTAACCACTTATTCCTGAAGAGAAGACAAGCCCAAGCCACAAAGTGCGAGGCAGGACCCGGCTACTGGGTGTTTTGGATTCCAGGAGCGACACTGTTCGCCTTTGGGGTATTTTGTGATAGGAACAGAAAAAGGAAAACCCAGCTGGGCCAGGAATGATAACACAGTGTCCAGAAGGCACAAGCCACAAACAGGAAAAGAGAATGCAGCATACTTCATTGGGGCCGTGAAATAATACAAGCATTAAGGGAGTCAATATTCCACACAGCACACTAAGGAGAGACAGACACACCCTTGCTACTACTCACTGATGATTAAAAGGAAATTGCAAAACACCGTTTCTCCCTTTTCAAAGCAGCAGATATCAAAAAAACACACACAAAAAAAACACAAAAAAAACACAAAAAAACAACTCGACTTTACGAAAGGCATTGGAATGTGAGCTCTCAGGCTGGCCCCATAAAGAATAATCAAAGCTTATGGAAGTGAAAGCAAACAGGAAGCAGAGGGAAAGAACACTGTGGAAGGTAGGGGCAGCATGAACAGACCGCCAAGGCAGGAGCAGAGGGCACGGGGAGGGATGAGGAGGGGAGAGGCAGGGGTGGTCTGGTACCCCAGGCCAGGACCCTTTGGAGGGAGGCAGGCAAGCAGACAGGCAGGCAAGGACCTGGGGGGGTAGAAATCACTTCCTCCAAACTAAAATTTTAAATTAAGTCTTTTAGTTGAAAGAATACTGCTCCCCCAAAATTTCCTATGTATTTTTAAGACATCAAAGGGTAGAATTTCTGCTCTAGGGACCTAAGGGAACAACATAAACAAACGATACATATTCGGGAAACAAATCCCTAAGAACTGCTAATATAAGAAGGGTTAATAAAAAGCATCTGCCTGAGAAACCACCCCCCCAAAAAAAGCTATGAATCTAAGTATGTGAAAGAGAGGAGGAAATCAATGACCGCTTTGGCATGCTCTATGCGAAACACAATCTTGTGTCCTAGAAAAAGAAAAATGGGATGACTTAGGTCTGAGTCCCAAGTTCCATTTACCGGCTCCTACCCTCAAGGGGGCACATACCCTTCCTCAGCCTCATTTTCTTCACCTGCAAAATGGGCTGTTCATACCTACCCGAAGGAAGAGGTCATAAAGATCAGATAGGACTTTCATGTTCCTGTGGCTGGCAAGGGGCTTTAGGCCATGTTACTACATAAATAAACATGAATAAAAAAACATAAACACGCCCCCGTTTTGTTGCCCCAATCTAAATATGGACAACAAAGGGGAAAATGAACAAATCTGTTGATTAGCCTTCTGACACCAATTCCATTAAAGATGATCAGAGGTAGTTACCTAATTAAAATGTTTTCAACTCTGATCAACTCTTCTTTAAAAATATGGGGCAGTCTTAGCTTGCAGGATTGGAAATAAAAGACATTGGGAAGCATAATTAGCCTCATTTTACTACAGGTCCACAGGCAGATAATGAGTAAAATGGTCGTCAACCAGCTGTCATGTCTGGTTCTGGTGGTAAAAGCCCAACATAACAACCCCCCCCCCTTTTTTTTTCTTTTCAGACAGTGGCCCTCTATACAAGTTCTTTATGTCCCTTAAAATGGGTTCTTTGGAATCAATAACTTAGTACTATAAAAACTCTAGAGGCACCTGGGTGGCTCAGTCAGTTAAGTATCTGACTCTTGATTTCAGCTCAGGTCATGATCTCAGGGTTTGTGGGTTCAAGCCCCACATCAGGTTCTGTGCTGACAGTGCGGAGCCTGCTTGGGATTCTTTCTCTTACCCCCTCTCTCTGCCCCTCCCTTGCTCTCTGTCTCTCTCAAAATAAATAAATAAACTTAAAAAAAAAATCTCTAGACTCTGTGAAAGTCACACTGATGTTAAGAGGCTAGGAGGGCATTCATGTCTAACTGAATTTTGTACAAAGGGGCCAAACAACCACCTCTCCAGCCAGTGGCAAGTTAAATGAACTAAAACTTTTAATAGGTCAGTGAACAGGGCTGCAGGACCACAAAGAAGGGGACCCATGACTCCCCACCTCTGGGGAGGTCTGGAAGCCATCTCCGAGGAGGGGATCCCTGAAGATGGTCTGAAGAATGAGCAGGGTCTTGCCAGGAAAGGCAGGGGGCCAGGGCACCAGTCAGGGGGTGCACACACATGGAGGTGCCTGGGAACCCCCAGGAGTAGAGCCTGTGGACAGAGAAACAAAAGCAACTGCAGGGCAGAAGCTAGAAAGCAGTCTGAGATGAGCTGTTACGAGGTCAACTTGGTTTTGCAGGTAAGAACAGCCTTCAAAACCCTGAACGTTCATCACAACCACCTGGTGGGCTTGTTAACACACAGACGCAGGGACCCAAGAATTTGCATGTCTAATAAGTGCCCAGTGATGCTGAGCCTGCTGGCCTGGGCACCACCCTGCGAGAACCACTGCCCTAGAAAGTAATCCTGTAACCCCCCTCATGCGTCACTACCCTCCCCACCCACTCACACATGCAATGTGGCACACGTAAAACTTGTGCACCTGCATTTCTTAATTTGATCCTCACTCTACCAGAAAATCCCCAAGCAACCCATAGAAACTGCACGAAGCACAGCAAAGCAGAAGGAAAATCAGGTGGAGACAGAGTGTCCTTAGCACCTCACGGTCCACCCGCGGCTGCTGAATCTGCAGCGCCTACTCCGGCTTGTCTCAGCACACCCTCCATGTGCTCAGGAAAGGGGTGGCATGGGTCTCTTTCCACCCACTCCCTCCCAGACTTCAACGAACCAAAAAACCAGAAAGGGGGGTGGGGTGGGGGAGGAGAAACAATGTTGTGATAATAAACACTGTGGATACTCCAAAGTTTGTTATAGTAGAATTTTCTGTGTAAGTGTAAACAGACACAATTCATGTTAAGCCTTTTTATCTTCATGCCTCAAAGAGAATGTGTTTACACTGTATATGTACATTGATATCTTACACACGGCAAGCAGTCCTCACAACCTGACACATTCAATAACTACCCACAATCACAAGAATGTAAGGGATTGCATCGCGCAGGTGGCTTTCGGAACGGAAATTAAAAATTAAGTGTAATTTTCAACATGCAAATTGTCCTCCACTGCCCCACAGAAGAGCCATCTCTGTCATACATATAAACATAATCTAAAAACCCATTCACACATAAGACATAGCCCTGAAGGCTCTGAACATTAACAGAGTGCGCTGGGCAAAGAATTCACAAAGCGGGCTGAGATGTTTACATCCTGCTTCTCTGATGAAGAAATGGAAACTTCACTGGGAAGTACTTCAAAGATTGGAGGGAACATAAGCCCCAGTGTCCCCATCACATAAAGCATCTGGAGCCACACAGGCTGGTGCAGAAAGCTGTATTTGCTCGAACAGAGGAACAACACCTATTTTCCTGGGTCTTCATGAGAACAACTTTGCTGCCTTGATGGTGACTCCAAACTCTTTTCTAATCTGAAAATATCAAAAGTCCAATATTCCAAGTCCTTATATTTTAAAACTTTAAAAAAAAAATGTTTATTTATTTGAGTGAGAGAGAGTGAGAGAGAAAAGACAAGTGGGGGAGGGGCAGAGAGAGAAGGGAAGAGAGAATCCCAAGCAGGCTCTGCACTGTTAACACAGAACCCAATATGGGGCTCAAACTCATAAACCATGAGATTATGACCTGAGCTGAAGTCACAATTAACCAACTGAGCCACCCTGGTGCCCCCAAGTCCATATATATTTTTTTTTTCAATTATTTTATGTTTATTTTTGAGAGAGACAGAGACAGAGCATGAGCAAGGGAGGGCAGAGAGAGAGGGAGACACAGAATCAGAAGCAGGCTCCAGGCTCTGAGCTGTCAGAAGAGCGCCAACACGGGGCTTGAACTCACAGACCGTGAGATCATGACCTGAGCCAAAGTCGGACACTTAACTGACTGAACCACCCAGTGCCCCTATATCTATCTATCTATCTATCTATCTATCTCTGTATCTATCTCTATAGATATTCACATATCTCTATAGATATTCACATATTCATATATAGATATCTCTATAGATAGATACAGAGATATCTATATAGAGATAAATAAACATTAAAATATCTATCTCTATCTCTAAATATCTATCTCTATATAGATATATCTATATCTATATACCTCTATCTCTATATAGATATCTCTAGATCTATCTATATCTATCTCTATAGAGATAGAGATAGATATTTTATAGATATCTCTATAGATATAGATATAAAGATATCTAGAGATAAATAAACATTAAAATATCTATCTCTATCTCTATAGATAGGTATCTATATCTATATCATGATATCTATATCTATATAGATATCTATAGATATAGAGGTAGATATAAATATCTATATCTAGATCTAGATCTAGATATCTACCTCTATATCTAGATATAGATATCTATACCTACCTCTATCTCGAGATCTCTAGATCTATCTATAGAGATAGATCTCTATAGATAGATCTAGAGATATCTATATAGAGATAGATCTCTATAGATAGATCTAGAGATATCTATATAGAGATAGATATAGGTAGGTCTATCTATATCTATCTCTATAGACATAGATATATATAGATATAGAGATATTTTAATGTTTATTTATTTTTGAGAGAGAGAGAGAGAGAGAGATGGTGTGTATGCACAAGATGGGGGAGAGACAGAGAGAGAGGGAGACAGAGAATCTGAAGCAGGCTCCAGGCTCTGAGCTGTCAGCACAGAGCCCCATGCGGGCCTCAAACCCACGAACCATGAGATCATGACCCAAGCCGAAATCAAACACTTAACCAACTGAGCCACCCAGGCACTCCAAGTCCCTAGATTTTAAAAGCACCTTTGTAAGAGCCCAAATCGTCTGTAACTATTCCCAGTCCCAATGGCTGGTTGCCTTTTTGATGAAGCGGCACCCAAGGACGAGACTCCCTTGGGTATGCCCACCCACTACCCCCCACTCAGCCGCTCACGGGACCTTGGGGGATACCCATCAGGCTTCACTGCCCGACCTCCCTGGGGCAGCCTCCTCAACACAGGAGCTGCAGCCTGACCTGGAAAATATGTGCTCCTTCTGCCTCCTTTTCCCTTCTCTCTTGACTTTGGATTTTCTGCTCAGAACCAGGCTAACCTTCCAAATAAAAGTCGGCCCTGTGGCCCCCATCCTATCTCACGGGCTTTTATAGAACGTGTTACATCACTCCAGTTCACATCCTCATTTCAAAAATATTTTCCAATGTTCCAGTTACCTCAAGTGACCTGTACTGTTTCAATTAGGCAGTTATCTCGGCAAGCTGATTATGGGTGTACAAACCCCCCTCAACAGCTCCCTCTGTGCCGTGGTGCACTTCCTCATGGATATGGTGCTGAAGGTCAGTCTCTTCAACTGTTGAGGCTTTTCACCTGATTTGGGGGCTTTGTCAGAGGGGAAGGGACCACCTGCCACTTGGCCTGAGGTCAGCCACTTCATCAGGTTTGGGACTAAGTTTATTTTTTCTTCCAACAAATACTAATAAGATGCCTACCGTGTGCTAATACGTAACGTTCCAGGTACCCAGAAGTCAGCGGTGAACAGAATCAACACATTCCTGCCTTCGTGGAGCGGCCGGTCCCACTGAGCCCTAAAACCGTCCCAGTCCAAGTTCTCCAGGGCAGGCTCCCAGGCTCACCCACGGCCACCCTAACAAAGGGCACTGTGGGGTTGATGTGCTCAGACAGATGCCCCTGCTGGACACCCACAGAGTCAGCTCACACCTACTACAAAGAGCCATCACACAAAACATGAGAGGATGCTGGGTCTCCAATGCCCAGACAGTCATCCTGGGACAAACGAGCCTAACTGAGGGCCACACACAGCAGGGGCTGCTGATGGCAGCACGGACCTCCTGGAGCTGGGGTGGCAGGGATTTAAGCAGGTGAGAAGAAAGGGAGGGAGAGGTCTGAAGGAAAGCAGGAAGAGGCAAGGCATGCCAGAGAAGGGCAAAGAAAGGCCTGGAACAGAAGGCACTAAAGAAGCCAAGAAGAAAACCCCAGCCGGATGTGTCACCTCAGAACTCTCAAAGCAACAGGAAGGCCACGGACGGGGTGCCTGGGTGGCTCAGTCAGTTAAGCGTCCTACTTCAGCTCAGGTCATGATCTCACAGTCCATGGGTTTGAGCCCTACATCGGGCTCTGTGCTGACAGCTCCGAGCCTGGAGCCTGCTTCAGATTCTGCATCTCCCTCTCTCTCTGGCCCTCCCCCACTTGCTGTCTTTCCCTCTCCCTCCCTCCCTCTCTCTCTCTCTCAAAAATAAATAAGCACTAAAAAAAAAAAAAAAAAAGAGGAAGGTAATTCTGACACAGGCTGCATGGGGATGAACCTTGAGGACATTCGGCTGAGTGAAATTAGCCAGTCACAAAGGTACAAATACTGTGCAATTCCACTACACAGGGTAGTCAAATTCACAGAGACGGAGAGCAGAATGGTGCCTGCAGGGCAGGGGGAAGGGGCATGGGGAGGGGTAGTTTAGTGGGTGCGGTGTTTCATGCTTTCAAGATGAAGAGAGTTCCGGAGGTGAGCTGTACAACGATGTGAATGTACTTAACGTGACGGTACACTTAAGCATGGCTAAGATGCCAAATTTTATGTTAAGTGTATTTTGCCACAATTTTTTAAGTATAAACGTTCACTGCATTTTATTCTGCCCCTCATGTGGGTCACAGAGGTGTAAAAAGGACAGCTAAAGGCAGGCCATGTAGCCCATCCAGCAGCAAGGACCACAAAGAGCCCAGCAGGCAGGAAAACAGGCTCAGAGATGGGCTGGGCACTGAGAATGATGCCCCAGGCCAGGCATGGCTGTGGGGCTGAACTCAGCACAGCCAGAGACCTTGGGGCACAAACAGCGGGGCCTCAGGAAGAGTCAGGTGCAGACTCCCCGGGGAAATGGGCGCTGAGCATCCGAGGCAGGTGTAAGTGGTCCCATCGACTGGCGCCTGCCTGCACGCACCTCTCTAGGGAGTGGGCAGAAACAAGCCACCGCCCTCTGCCACGGAGCCCGTGGCTGACCCTCCCTATCTGCTAGGACCCATCGGCAGAATGCTCACTCCATTGCATCAGTTTTCTAACTTTGCCTGTGGCAGTTCACGTCTTACAGCCGGGTACATCTGTAGCTCCACGCAGCTCTGGCCTTCGGACAATGTGGCAGAGTAAGCCTGAGAAGGAGAATCACACTCCAGCCTGTCCTGTCCTCCCCACCCCCATACACAATCTCCTGCCATCCCTTAGGCCTTCACGCCCACTCCTGCAAAGGCCTTTGTACCTTCTATCACGTCTGTGTTTATTATTCTGCTCTAACACCTCCAGAGAGGTATTTTTTCCACTCTGTGCTTAGCCAAGCATCTGGAGGCCGACACATCCCTGACTCCTTCACTGAGGCATGCTGCACTTTTTACCAAGACCAGGTACCCTCTGCAGTGGGGATTTCTTCATCCACCCCATGGGGGTGTCCACCCACCAGCCTGGACAGCGGCCCATGGAAGCCACGCTCGGTGTCCCGGCAGGAGAGGGTGTCCTAAACCAGTGCCCTTCAAGACCCTGGCTCCCCAAAAAGATCAGTCGAACATCTTTCACTCAATCCCACTCTGCTGCAGATAACAGCCCGAAACCCAGGTGACCCGGTCGTAACACTCCCCGCTCCACTCCAGCAGTATTATCAACCAAAGGCAGAATGAAAGAAACGTACTGCAGCAGAGTGAAGCCATGGGTCATAAGCCTTAAACCATCACACGCCACAATGACTGGGATTTGGGGATTTTTCTTCTCCTTAGCATGAGGATTTTTTTAATTGGTAGATTGTGGGGACACTAGACTTTATCTACAGTGCCTTGTTAAAATCTCATCATATCCTTGCTGAGCTACATTTGAACAGCTGGGTGAATGTGCAGTTCACCCTCCAATGTGCTGATTAATGAATGGCCCAAGGAAGGTCTCTGGTGGAAGGCCACAGGGCTCTTTCTGAGTCCTGTATGTTTCAACATTTTTATCAATTACTTGAACGACAGCACAGATCAAATGTTTATCCAATTCAAGGATGCCAAGTTTCCAGGGGAGATGGCAAATACATTGGATAACAGAGTCAAGAGCTAAAAAGATCAACAGATTGGAATTGCAATCGAGAGGAAATAATGTTATTTGGACACTTGGGTGCAAAAAAAAGAAATGCACAAATGTAGGAGGTGTGAAAAAGACTTAGGAGATTTAATTGGATATAATTTCTGCATGTGATGATGGGGTGTTGTGGCTGCCAAAAAAAAAAAAAAGTCAGGTGGTCTTAGACCGTATTAGGGGAGAGTGAGTACAGTAAGGGGCCAGAGGAGAGCCCCCTCAAACTGGGTTTCTGTTTCCACCGTTTAAAAGAGATGAGACTAAATGGGAGGACATCCATGTGACAGCCCGGGAGGGGCAAGGACCAGAAATCCCTCTCACGGGGGATGGGAACACAGAAGTCGGACCAGCACAGAGGGGAAGATTCAGGCTGCATCTGAGAACACGAAGTAGGATTTACTTGAAGTCAGGCAGGGCTGCCTAAGGAGGTAATAAAGATTTCTGTGGGCTCCTCACAAGCCTGATTGCATTTACTGCTGATAACTCTGTGGGTGTGTTATTCACCCTGTTTACAGCTGAGGACACAATGACTAAACAACAAAATGACCCACTGGGATCACTCTGTTATGGGGGGGGGGGGGGGCAGAGCTGGGGCTTAAATCTGAATTTCCTCCCACCAACCTGGAGCAGAAAATTCCTCTTCCGATGTATGGCCAGGCAGCAAGGATGCTACAGCCAGGTGCTTATGTGTGGGAGAGGGGCTCTCCAACACACGGTATACCCCAGGTGCCATCTGACCATTGTGGGCACTTCCTTAAGGGCTCTCAGGGTAAGCAGACACTTGTGTCAAGCCCAAAGAGCCCTGACCCCTGAAAGAAAGAAAGAAAGAAAGAAAGAAAGAAAGAAAGAAAGAAAGAAAGAAAGAAAGAAAGAAAGAAAGAACGAAAGAAAACTTATAAAGAGCCTTACAGGTATCTCCACCCATATGTAAAGGGACAAGACATTGAGGGGGTTAACTTCTCATTTCTGACCGCATGTTCCATCGAAAAAGCATATACCATCACCGTAAGCTAACTCCACTGCAGAACGTCAAATTCTTTTTGTTGTTGTTGTTCACACACCATGGTGGGGGCGGGGGGACAGACAAGAAACACAGTCTCACCCAACTACAAGAACTCTTCCTGTGCAGGTGATGTTTTCCTTGGCAGATGGAGACAGAGCTCACCAATCAGGAACTCGAGATTTCGACCCCATCAGACAAGTGCCCCTCATCGCTCCCCGTGTTCCCACGAAATCACAAACCCACCTTTATCTCAACTCTCAAATAGCTCTCCTTCCACACATCGCTCTTTGTAACAATTCTACTTAGAAACAGGTCAAACTTCCCTCCGCAAGTCATAGGGAAGTCGGCCCCCCTCAACCTTACCACAGACATTCTTTATTTGATGCTGAAATTCAGATCACACAAAGATGCCCTAATGTTAAGAGAGTTACCAGCCCAACGGAAAAATCTCTATGTTCTTCCACAGCAATTGAGAAGCTTTTTTTTTCTTCACCAGTTCAGATTGAGAACAATGTACTCTCAACTTGGACGAGAACGAGCAACTCTTGCCTTTAAAGCAAACCACTTAGTGAGATGTGAGGGACGGAACGTGGCTACCAGCATCTGCACCCCGTCTCACCCGGGCCTTCCATTCAAGTGGGCTCAGGGGTGCCGGGGCCGGGGCACCGCAGGTGGAAGTCCCACGGCAAGGGGGCACAGCCATGCTGCCGTCTCCCCTCACTCCAGGAAGGTGGCAGATGCTCCCGAAGCTCCAGAGCGGTACGACCAGGGCACCGGAACCTGCCATGGCTGATTCTCATTAGCGAAGGGGTGACACACGTGCCCTCTTGAGGGACTGTCATAGAGGATGAACGACACTGGCCTGGAATGGGCACCCGTGAACAAAAGAGGCAGTGGGAGTATCGCCCCTCTGATACTCTGATACTCCTCCAATTCGATTTCCCTGCCCCCTGGCACCCCAGCACGTACTGTGATAACATGGTACCTCCGTGGAGACAAGAACAATTATACTAATAAAGCCTGGGTACGTAAAAGTGCAGCATCCAGTGCTCCTTGGTACCGGATTAACAGGCACGTCTCCAAGGTGCCCAGAGCAAAGACAGGTGCGATGGAGGCACCCCACCTCGGCGCTTTCCCTCTTTAGGGTAACACAGGGTGAGGCCTTGAAGACTTCTACCCTAGACAGCAGGCAAACACAGAAGACAGATGATCCTTCTGTCAGGGAACAAACAAACCCCTGCGAGGCAGAGCCGGCCCAGCTCAGTGGCACTCTGACAAGACTGGCCTCTGTTGTCAGCGCTGGGGAAGCAGCCGGCCACAGAGACCCTAGGATCGAGTCTGCAGCACCCTCCGTGTCCCGCAGCTGGGGACAGGGGCTCCTAAGCCGTGCTCAGGAGCTCCATGGACCAGCTTTCCCAGGGATCTGCCGAGGAAACACGCCCAAAGTACGGGATTCAAACAGAGCTGTTTGTGAAGGGGGAGAAAAAGTCTAAACAAAAAGCCTCAAGTCTCCACAATAAGGTAATAAATCCTGTCCCCCCCCCCCCCACATGCAGGCGACACCACTTACACGCCGGGTTAATGCTCACCTGCCCACGGCCAACACCACCTCTCTGCCTGCCGTCTGCTCTGCTCATCCTGGACCCAGCCTTAGGGGTCTCCCAGTCACAGCACTGCTGGTGGGTAGTCGATCAAGGGGTGTGAAGAACAGGGTGTTCACACGGATGCAGCAACAGGGCCGGAGGTTGGGGAGTGGGTCTGCACATGCTCTGTGTGCCCCTCCATGCTCGCTATGGAGGCCGGCGCCTTGGCAAAGGGGACATGAGCCAAAGCCCTGGCAAAATGCAATGGCCCTGGAGATGAAGGGCTGTGGGTTCTCAGGTGGCTCGCTCACGCCCGCATCCCACCAGGCCTACCTCCCCCTGCATCCGCTAGTGCTCCAGAGCAAGATGTGTTTCTCCCTTCCCCACCATCTCCCCACACCATCAAGGCAGCAGCTCTCACTGTTGAAGGAAAACAACAAACTCAGAGTAACACTGAGTGCTTTTCATATTTAAATACTGGGGCCCATGACCAAGGAGAATATCTTAGGTAGATGCCGCAGGGGGCAGGGAAGATTTTGAAGGAAGGCTCTGATTCTTTGAGAGGAGATCCCTATTATGTTTATATTTCTAGCAGAGCTTAGTGCTAAACAGATGTTTTATCCAATGTTACTGGAGAGTCGCATTCTTGCGCTCATCTTCATCAAGGTTTCCAGGGCATCATAAACACGCTTCTCATGACTGGAAAAATGTGAACTAGAACACTTTTAGTTTATCAGATTAGCAAAAAATTTACAAATCTAATACCACCAAGCTTGAGTAGACACAGGACAATGTGAACAGCACATTTACAGCCATGTTTGGAGGGCAACATCAACCCCAATGTTCAACTGGGTCTCTGAAACCAGAGACCCAGTCACTAGCTCCTGGGGACCCAACCCTCACACAGTTGGGGAAGACAGACAAAAAGTATTCCCTAGAATCGTACGTATAAAATCAAAAACTAGGAAACAACCTAAACGTCCATCTTTCAGAGAAGCTACAAGGCCTCCTTACAGTGATTAATACAGCACGACTGAAAAGAACAGAGTATCAACATATAGATGATTTTTAAAAGCCCTTAGAGAAGAGAAGCCCGGTGAACACCACATTGGCTGGGTGAGGATAAGTGTCACTGGCAGGGTGCTCCCTGGATGAGTTGTGACACAAGGGCATTCGACCTCTGGGTCTTCCTGCCCCAAACCCAGGATCCGGGTCCAACCATAGGAAAACCATCAGACAAACCCAAATTGAGGGACACTCTACATAAACCTGACCAGAGTGCTCCTCAAAACGGGCACAGCCACCAAGGAGTAGGAAAGTCTGAGAAACGGTCACCGACCAGAGGAGGGGACAGAGACGTGAAGACCCAATGTAACGCAGGATCCTGCGTGGGATGCTGGGAAAGGAGAACACTGGACCCAAACCAGCAACGTCCAAATCAAGTATGGGATGTAGGTAATTAAAAGTGAGGTAGTGATGTTAGTTGTGGTTGTGTACCATGGATGTAGGGGAAACAGAGGCAGGTAGGAACTCTGAACTGTCAAGGCAGCTCTTCTGCAAATCTAAAACTATTGTAATAGGAAAGAGTTATTTAAAACAGATAGATAGGGGCGCCTGGGTGGTTCAGTCCATTAAGCATCCAACTTTGGCTCAGGTCATGACCTCGTGGTTCATGGGTTCGAGCCCCTCGTTGGGCTCTGTGCTGACAGCTCAGAGCCTGGAGCCTGCTTCAGATTCTGGGTCTCCCTCTCTCTCTCTGCCCGCCCCCCCAACTCATGTTCTGTCTCTCTGTATTTCAAAAAATAAATAAGTGTTGGGGCGCCTGGGTGGCGCAGTCGGTTAAGCGTCCGACTTCAGCCAGGTCACGATCTCGCGGTCCGTGAGTTCGAGCCCCGCGTCAGGCTCTGGGCTGATGGCTCGGAGCCTGGAGCCTGTTTCCGATTCTGTGTCTCCCTCTCTCTCTGCCCCTCCCCCATTCATGCTCTGTGTCTCTCTGTCCCAAAAAAAAAAAAAAAAAAAAAATAAGTGTTAAAAATATTATTTTTAAGAGGCAGAGAGGGCACCTGGGTGCCTCAGTCACTTCAGCGCCCACCTCTTGATTGTAGCTCAGGTCATGATTGTGGGTCAGGTCATGGGGTCGAGCCCCACATTGGGCCCCGTGTTGAGTATGGAGCCTGCTTGGGATTCTCCTTCTCTCTCTCTCTCTCTCCCCCTCTCTCCCTGCTCATGTGCTCTCTCTCTAAAATAAAAAAAAAAATTAAAAAATAAGAAAATTTTTAGAAAGTAATTTAAAAAAACAAACAGATGGACAGACTCAGGACAATAGGGATCCTATTTATGTCTTTTTTTTTTAATTATCTATACCACTCTGTGGCTGCTTCCCTCCTTACTCGCCAACCCCCTCCCCAGTTTACACAGGTATACACATGCACACAGGAGAAAGCATCTGGAAGGACATCGCATCGCTGAGCTGTCAGCAGTGATCACCTCTGAGGGCAGGGAGAGGACAGGTTACGGCAGTCACCTTCTACTCTGTGACTGTGCCCTTTCCATTTGTACAAGGACCCTACATTCATGTATTACTTGCACACTCAAAGCCGTTTTAAAAACAAAGCAGATCACTCTGCTACAGGAAGATATCCAAGATACATTACGTCAAAAAACCACAAATCGCACATTTATGTTTTAAAAAGACCGAGGACGCGACATTTTGCCATGAGTGGTGAATGTGGGCAAAGCTTACCTGTGGGAAGTAGGATGGAAGGAGGAAGAGTCCAAAGAAAGGAGGGGAGGAGGGGCTCAGCATGTTTGCGTCTTACTGTGTACGTGTTTCACCAAGAGCAAGTCTTTTTTATTCCAATCATTATCAAAATGACAATACATCCTCCCAGTTCGTTCCTGACTTGCTCCATCGCCTTGACCCCAAACCACCCAACGGAGCCCACAAACGTTTTGCCATCCTGCTTGCAGGGCCATACCCCGGCCCCTGCCCACAGCCCCCTGGTGCCCCCCTTCCCCTCTCCCTCGCATGTTAGCTGGACTGCTGGTAACAGAATCTCTCCATCCAACAGGGTCTGTAAGGGACCAACAGTGCTCCCCACTGCAGTTTCCTGGCAGACTCACAGGAACGTGGTAACTGATCTCCATGATGGCAGGAAAGTATGGCAAGTTCCTAACGTGCCTCCTGAATCATCTTTAAACTATGCAAGGTCTCCTCCAGCAGTAAGTAGACTGTAATACTTTGGAGGAAGACTTTCTGATTTTTCAACCTATGACAAACTCCCAGGTCCCCACCTGGGGAGGCTAACCACCTACTACGAAAGTCCAAAGCTGGTTCTCCCCAAAAAGGACGTCGACAACAAACAACTGGAAATAACGGTAAGATACCTAGAGGGAGAAAACGGCACAACAAATATGAAAAACTGCTATTCCACGTTGCTTCTGAGATCAAGTGACTTAATTTCACCAACATCGATTTTTCTCAGAGGGATTTAATTTCGCTAAGATGGGCTGAGCCTCCGTTTCCTTGATTCCTTGGTTCCCTGGTTCCTCTGAGCAGGCCAAAGTCACCACCCACCACTCCGAAGGGAGAGAAGCAGGGAACCTTAGGCCCAGGGAGGGGCATCAAGGTGCATACGCTGATGAATGGAAGTGGGGTACCTCTGACATTAATCGTGGTTTCTTTTTTAGGTCCTGCGTCTTTCAGAATGTCTGCTAAAAGCTGGGCCCTTTCTCCAAAGAACCACACTTACAAAGGATTTGCATGCAATTTCAAGAGGTCTTCTGAAGCCCATCTACGGTCCTCCTGAGTCACCGATCACTAATCAACTACACTTGAGCCTTAAACCTTTATAATACCATTTTACGGAGGAAGAAACAGAGGGCTAGAGAGATTCCACGGCCTTTTTCAAAGTCCCCCTTAGCTGGTGGCAGGATGGAAATGAAGCCTTCGTCTTGTGCTACCAAGAAGAGACGTTTCTAAAAACATACAGCACATCCAGCAGAAATTAGCCTTGATCCCCCCAAAAAGGGATCATAACATTATTTCCACACCTCCCAATGCCACACAGTGGTACATATGTGACACAGTTCTGTTGTAACGCACCCAGTCTGCATAGTGAGCAACAGTGTCCCAACGAAAGCAGGCCAGGGCTTTTTAACCATTATATAATGGCAATTTTGGGGTGCTATGGCATCTATACCAAGTCCTAGCTGCTGCTGCCATCACCTCTTCCCTGGTTACCACAGAGCACATACCTGGCTGGGGGCTGGACCCCCAGCCCAACCCTCTATGATGTACCCTCTACCCTGCTTCCAAGACCATCTTTCTAAAATGCAAATCTGATGATGCCTATTCTTTCACTTCAGGCTCTTCAAAGGCTCCCTGTGCTTTCCAGAAAAAAATCCACCTCCTTAGAATGGCCTCTAAGACCCTTTGTGATCTGACCCATGCCAACACCTCCAGTGTCCACTTCTGGTAGTCCCCCACCAAGGACAATACATGAACCCACCTTAAGATTCCCAAACTCTAAGACACTAGGCACACAGGCTTCCTGATAGCTCCTTCTATCAAAACACGCATCTTCTCTATGCCAGCCAGGCCCTCAAAATTCACCTTAGTGCCAGCTCGACCCTCCACTCTCTGCTCTGCCACAGGACCCTGGATGCACTCATCTCCCCCTTGTGTTTGGGTGCTCACCAACCAGCCTACTGGACTGGGAGCCTCTGGACAGCAGGGCCTTTCCTGTATTTATTTTCTGAGGGCCCACCTAGCACAGGCCTGAGGAGTAGCCAGTGCCTGGTAAATACCCAGCGAATGAATGACAGGTACAAAATCAGCCACTAATCGTTGTCCACACACTCTCTCCTTTCCTCCTCTGAAAGCCTTTGGGCTTTAAATTCATGTGTGTCCATGGAAAGTCCCAACACGTCATTAAAATCTGCTAAAACTGTCAAGTGTCCTCGATGGAACACAAGATGCCATCTCATACCCATTTGGACGGCTACAGACCGCTGACCAACAAACAAAACAACAAACGTTGACAAAGATGTGGAGAAACTGGAATCGTTGTGCACTATTGGTGGGAATATAAAACGGTACAGCCAGCTGTGGAAAAGAGTATTATGGTTCTTCCAAAATTAAACATAGAATTATCACGCGATCCAGCAATTCCCCCTTCTGGGAACATACCCCCAAAGAACTGAGAGCAGGGACTCAAACACATGTGCACACCCGTGTTTATACCAGCATTATTCCACCAGCAAAAGGTGGAAGAAACCCACGTCTCCAATGGATAAACAGAATGCCGTTTCTACATACAATAGAATATTATTCAGCCTTAAAAAGCACATTCGGACACCTGCTACAATCCGGACGTGCCCTGAAAACATCATGTAAGTGAATGAACCAGACACAAAAGGACAAATAGGGTTTGATCCCACTTCTATCTGGTACTGAGAGTGGTCAAATTCGTAGAGACTGAAGGTAGAATGGTGGTTACCAAGGGCCGGGGGAAGGAAATGGTGCAGAAATGGGGAGTTAGTATTTGTTAAACAGGGACAGTTTCAGTTTTGCAATATTAAGACTTCTGGAGATCAATGGGAGTGCTGCTTGCACAACAGCGTAGATACACTTAATGTCACTGACCTGTACCTTTACAAATGGTTAAGGTGGTCAATTTTAGGTATATTTTATGTTATCCATATATAAATTTTATGTTATGTGTACAATTAAAATTGGGGGGAGAGGGGGTTGGAGTGCCTTCACGTGCTCCTGTCTGACACTGTTGTAAGCAAAGCTCAAAGTAGTTTTAGGCCCTGATCACTGCCCCGCCATCCAAAGAGGCTATATAGCTCAAAGGCTCAGTGATGAGGTACATGGGATGCGGGAAAGGGAACCTGCCACCAGCCGTAGAACCAGATCTGCAACGCTGGGAGCATGCTGGTCTTTTGCACACCCTTTTCCACCTTTAACAGTCATTTGGGGGTGCTACTTAGGAGCTCAGCTCTCAAGAGACATCTCAGAGAGCCCCTGAGCGGGCAATCAGCTCACACATGGTCTGAGCCAGTCAGGGAAAGAGGCTGTGTCCGAGCCCCTGGGAAGATGCCCAAAGGCAAAGATCTGGAAGTGGAAGTGGAAGTGGAAGTGGAAATGGAAGAGGAAGAGGAAGAGGAAGAGGAAGAGGAAGAGATTCCCAGCAAGGCATGCAGGGGCGGAGCACTGCAGGAGGCTGAGGGAGGAAACCCCAGGCAAAGTCTATGCCTCATAACCCTGAAGCCTCTGCACCAACCAACTCAAGCAGAAGTTCAGGTCTGCGCTCTTGTAAGTTACAGCCCCAGTAGGGACCCACCGTGGGCAGTTCCCAGGGGTCTGAGGAGCACCACACCATTGCTAGGCTCATGTTCCCACCATCAACCATTTCCTTTCAGTTCCCAGAAACCAGTGATGTTGACTGAATTCAAACACAGCATCGTTCTTCTTAAAAAGACAAGAGCTCCAACTGCAAAGCTAAACGGAATTCTGAAATGCTAGGAACCAATCTTCGGATTTTCGATCTAGTGAAATCTGATCCTCTAGTATACATCGGACAGACGCGATGGCAAAGACACAGATAAATTAAAATAATCTAAACTGGTTTCCGTTTAGCTGTGTAATACGATTTGGGACCATATAACTGGCTTTCCTCATTACACTTGGCCTAAGATATTATTAAAATGAATTTGCAATTTCCAAATTACGTTAACAAATGGCACCCAATTATGTGCCGAGTGGCAGGGCACAACCGAAGCTATAAAAAAAATCGATGCAGGGATGATCTCTGGTCTGGAGGAGAAAAAGAGGAAGAAGAAATGCATCTACAGAGCATACAGTACAGGGCCCAACTCCTCACGAGGTTTCCCAAACATCCCGAAGCTCAGGGGGACTTCATAATTCACCTTAAATCGGTCACTAAATACTAATTAATGCTGGGTGAAATGCAAGCCCAGATTTACCAAGGCCAAACCCCGCGGAAGCTCTCCCAGAACAGGGGTCTCTCCCCTGACCACAATGCTCTTCCTATTCTCTAAGCTGTAGCATCCCAAGGGCCAACTTTTGCTCCTTTTAAAAAAGCTCCCTGCTCTCATCTGGATAAGCTTTAGTTATGTTTGTAAAACATTCAGAAAAGGCCATAAAAAGATCTTCACCAAGGGCTGTGCTAAGTATTAAGTATTATTCAATAAACCACAGCTCGGAGGCTACCAGCTGACGTCTAGCTATAACCTGGAAAAAAACACTGGCTGAATATATCTTTTTTTTTTTCCTGTTTAAATTTCTAGGTATCATTTACATTCACCTGCAACCCTGTCTCCCCCATTCAAAAAACATAAAACAGAAAAGCAGAGCTACAGTAAGATACAGCCAGAGTAGGTGGTATATTATGATAAACAAGGATGACAATAAGGCATTTTTCCAGCTGCGATAAACATATTTAAGATCTATCATAGAGGCTGTTGGAGTTACAAGAGAAAACGATCAAAATTACAAGTTGTTTATAACACAGAATTTATGTCTTCGGAGCTTTTATGTTTTAGAGAGAAGTTGTCTCACGAGGAGATCATTTCTTTACCTTTTTTTTCAAATTTGAACTTTTTTTCTTCCCCCTGGGTTGTAACTTTTCGGAGGTTGTCAACACATCCAAAATGAGTTAACAACTGGCTAGTGGGATGGGCAGCGCTGTCTGTGAGCACGCAGAGCATGTGGTTCCTGCTCAGAGGCCAAGTTGGGAAGGACACTGCTCTGGAGTGGCCTCATCGGCCTCAGGACCGGTCCCGCCAGGTGGTCACAACACTTGTATTTCATTACTTCTCAATATTTTGAACGAGCAGTTCAACTAACAGCTGTCTCTAAGACCCAGAGATCAGAAGTAAAAAAAAAAAGAGTAAGGGGAACGGGGAATTCTGTCCAGATTCCTAAACATCCACGCTTTTGTGCCATTTCCTGGCCTCTGAAACCATTTGGTTTCTATATAGAGGTTTCCTTTCCCTACTTAAAAAAAAAAAAAGAAAAGAAAAAACATACGCACACACCCCCCCCCCCCAAAAAAACACATTAAACAATAAACCTTGCCATCCGACTGTGACTGATGAGAAGCGCTTGTGAAATTGGCTTGTCAGATGCACTTATATAAGAGGATACCCACTTGATTGCAATTCATAACGTCCCTAACATCCAACAAACTTCAATAGACAACGATTTCCTCAACAAACGAAACTGTTGTGTATTAAACTAAGCTGAGCTGAGATTACCTCATCCCTCAAAAACCAACGGCAGTAAACAAGTCATAACCCAGCTGGGCAGTGCCCGCACGAGCACACGTCCTTTGCAGCACCCAGGGGTGCTTGCCAGCAACCTCCCTGCCTGCTGAGCAGGACTGGCCCCCGGCTCTGGGACGCTGAAGGAGACTCAATAGGAGTGGATAACATCACATTGTGAGAGATGTGGTCTGCGAAACAAACACTTTACTTTTTGACTTTTAAAATAAATAGCCCAATCGTCTGAGGAATCCCTGAGGTGTATCCTTGGAAAGGCACCTTATCTCTTGCTAAGTCAAGTACCCAAATTAGTCAGATCTCCCCTAGAACCCTTGGAATGTCAACCTAGTGTCACCTGTTTTAATGAGTACCTACTATGTGCCAGACACCAGACTCTAGGGAGACAAAGAACACGTACCCTGCTCTTAGAGAACCCCTAGTAACGATGGGGGGTGCGGAGGGAGAGAAAGATAAACCAGTCATCCCAGTACCATGAGGTCAGTATAGCCCACAGTGCATACTAGGTATACTGACAGGTAAAGAGGTCGCTGACATGAGAGTGTAACCAACTTTTAGGACGGGAATGCCGCCCGAGAGGCTACTTTGAGTAAAATGCATAGGAAGAGAAGTCTAACCACTGATTCCATGCGAGGCCCAAATAAGACATTAAATATAAATTTAAAAAGCAACCCAAAGAAAGGTATTAGTTTCTGTGTCCCCAAGGAAAACGTGAAAATGTAGACAAGGCCTTCAATTAAACTTCCAACATTTCTGAACCAACTATTTAAAGAAAAAGGCTCCTCTTATAATTACATTTGACACTTTTCCCCATGAACAGCACAGATAATGCTTCTTCAATGCGAAGCCTGGTCTCTTTGGGCCCTAAATGGAATACTACATCGCCCAACAGGAACACCCCAAGCAAACCTAAAAGAGGCATTTCTCCTGGAATATTCCCAGTCCCTTCTGGAACACAACTCAGGTCACCTTGGTAGATGAAAGACTCCTAGTATGATTTGGGAGACAAAGGGTCCTGGAAAGCACATCAGACCAGATCACCACTGAACACTCTGTATAACCAAATGACAGTGGCAACTCCTTGCAGGTCTCCAGGGCACAGGCCTGTTCACACACCCACCCTGTCGCCCATCCTGCTCTCCGGGACGGACTCTAGGCCCAAGGACCTCCGTATCCGTGTGGGCAGAAAAGTACTTCCTCATCACTCTCTACCTTACACGGAAAATCACCTAGCTCAAAGGAGAGAATACAAGGATGCCATCAAAATCCTAAATTGACTTCACATGATGCAACAGAACTCGTGGAATTTCTTCTCCCACTCCCCCACCCCAGCTGAATACGGACATTCTCCTAATGGTCACTATACCAAACAGTCATTCAGATGATATCAGAGAAAGGCCCTACATTCAATATTGGCTTGATATAGGCCTAAATCAAGAGACATGAACAGAATTTTCAAATTAAACTGAGCCAGACTGACCTTTACCAATACGCAAGGAGAGGCTCTCCACTGAGGCAAAGGGCACGTCACAGCACCTCAGAGAATAACCCTGAGGTTGGAGCATGAGACCCAGAGAAGACACAAGCCCTCCCTCACATGGGACATCACAGAGGGTGATGTTGTCCCAACCTTATTCCATCTCTGCAGCCGGGAACCACCTGAGGCCATCCGAGCCACCTTCTGGGGCTCCCCTAATATCCGGCAAATTACAACACTACTTCAACCTGGAGGTTTATCCAGGGGTTACCCTTTGGGATGAACCCATATTTGCAAACATCTGCCTCTCCATCAAGCCCCTAAGGTCCATGCAACACCCACTGCATGGACTGTAATCAATGAAAACTTCCCTACAACTGTATTAACTGATAGTGGATGCAAAGACAGGCAAAGAAGCAAATAATCAGGTGCGTGTCATGTGCCAGGGAGATGAGGGAAACAAGAATGGTACAGACATAGAGACACTCAGCACCTGCCCTCAAGGGGCTCCCCATCTATCAGCAAAGCAGATTTGTAAAGAGACGGAATCCTAACGTAGGGGGAGTGCCATCACCGCTTAAAGAAGGAAGTAATTAATTCTGGTTCTTTGGGGAAAGGACAGAAGCACAAAACAAAGAAAGCTCTGGCAGGTCTAACAAAGAATAAAAGGGAAAGGCAACTAAAAATAGAAATGAGGAAACAGATACTGAGGAAATAACACCATAAAGAAAACTACAGACAACTGAGCTATAATTTTTAAACATAATGACATTGACCCGTGGGAAATGTTTAACTTACCAAAATTGATTCAAAAGACAAGAAACCCAAAAAACACCAATACCTGTGGAAGAATCTTTTAAAGTTCCCACAGAACTATCCATTTTTAAAAGCATCAGCCTCCCAACTGTTTAACAAGTGAGTTCTTTCAAACCTCCAAAGACAGCGTATCGCCATATTATATAAACTGTTACAGAGAAGAAAATTAAAAGTTATTGATTCATTTCACAAAGCTAACATAAACCTGATAACGAAATCGGGAAAAGACAGCATAGAGAACGATAAAATTATCTCGCTTAAATTTAGAGATGAAAAAAATTCTAAATTTTAGGAAAAATTCTAAATGTTAGAAAACCACATTTAATTAGGATTATAAACAGTCTCCGGCAACAACCAAAAATGGTCATCCCAGGACTTGCGGAATTACCACCAGGTAATCTATTCCCACATCATACGACTAAGTATGACAATAACAATGTCTGAATCTAATGGATGCTAAAAGGACATCTGAGGATATTTGACACCCATCCCTAAGAAGTCACCCATGCAAACTTGACAGATAATTCTTCAACATGATGAAACCCTTTGTTAAACCACAAAAGATCATACATATTGGGGAGTATCAGAGGTGTAATGCCTCATTAATATACCAAAAGACACATATATACCCATGATCAGCATTTAGTATGATTCTGGATGTACCAGCCAATACAACAAGATCCTGCGGTCAACACTGCTTGGCTGACCCAAACCCCATGGAGACCCACTGGCCACCTCCCCGCCTCTAATCAGGGGCGGGCCATGTGACTCAGGTCTAGACATGACAGGGAAGGGCAGCTGGCTGAGCGGGGCTTGCTGAGAAGCCATTCTCTCTCCCTTGGATCTTCACCTTTCACATTCCTCTTTCTTCCTGCCTGAAATGCAGACGTGATGCCTGGAGGCACAGGGCAGTCTTGAGACATGAAGACAAAAGCCACATGGATGGATGGAGAAAACAGAAGCCAGGAGTCCCGTGCCCCATCCGCTCTTGGAGCACACTGCAGTAGCCACAGATTGCTTTCCTCTAAACTTCCTGAACTGGAGAAAACTCAGCCCTGACTACTTAAATTTTTATTAGGCAGGTTTCCTGTTATTTGCAGCCATTTATATTCCTAAATGACACATACCTGAAACAGAGTTAAGAGGTGTGAGGACTGGGAAAATGGGAACAAAATTCTCCTTGTTGGTTACCAGCCATTTTCTGCACAGAAAAATCAGGAAAATTAACTGAAAAAATTACTAAAAAAGAGCAATCAATGATTTGGGTAGAAACCAGATAAGTATATAAAATATCTAAGCTTTCCTCAAACACAAGCAATAATCAGTTAAAATATATAATGGTGAATAAAGATTCCCTCCAGATTAGCAACAAAAGTGTTAATGACATAGGAACAACCCAAAAGGAAAAGTATAAGACCTCTATGACCTTCTATAATTTCTTAATTAGATAAATAGAAGCTGAATAAATGGAGAGCCATGAAATGTCCCTGAATGAGAAGTCCAAGTATTTGGAAATGTTATTTTTCTCCCAAAGTGATTTATTATCAATCACAATTAAAATCTAATGGATTTCCCTTTTTTGAGGAAGGTGGTGGTGAAGATGCTTGCAAAAGCAAAACAAAGCAAAACACACACATACACACACACATGCACACACTTCATCTGGAAGTGTCTTCAAAAATTTTTAACTGAGTGCAGACTCTTTCTAGAAGGTGTTAATATGTGTGATGAAGCTATCATGTGTAAGACGACCACAGCCAACACACAGATTGGTGGGAAAAGACAGCTTTAAAAAAGATCCTACAATGTAAAATATATTAGACGTCCAATGAAGAAAAACAGAAAACATCATCATGTTGGGAAAACTGAATAATCAATAGGGAAAAGTATCCTGCTTTGTTTAAATACCAAATAAATCCTAGCAGCATTAAACAATTAAAAGAAAAAGATGAAACATAAACTAGAACTTAATAGGCTTGATTAAATTTGACTGATTTTGACATAAATGTAAACTTTCCAAACAAAAGGATTAAAGGCCATAATGAAGAGACTGCTATTCTACATTAAAACGAAACACTGAGTAACTCAACAAGGAATAAAAGCCAACAAACAAAAAGACCAGGGGAAAATATCTGCAATACAGAGAGCACAGGGTAAAACATCTTTATAACAGAAAGGTCTACACGAATCTATTAGGCTGCATTGTTAATTAACCCAAGGGAAAAATGGAAAAAAAGGACAATGAACATCCCATAACTTTTTGAAAAAAGGAAATTAAAACAGTGAGATTAAAAAATTTTAAATGCTGGGGCGCCTGGGTGGCGCAGTCGGTTGGGCGTCCAACTTCAGCCAGGTCACGATCTCGCGGTCCGTGAGTTCGAGCCCCGCGTCAGGCTCTGGGCTGATGGCTCAGAGCCTGGAGCCTGTTTCCGATTCTGTGTCTCCCTCTCTCTCTGCCCCTCCCCCGTTCATGCTCTGTCTCTCTCTGTCTCAAAAATAAATAAATGTTGAAAAAAAAAAATTTTTCTAAAAAAAAAAAAAAAAAAAAATTTTAAATGCTAAAATTGCTAGCACAATTTAGCATCCAACACCGGTGAAGAGTATGGTGGCAGGCACTCCTGCCAGGAGCGTAAACTGGAGTTTTCTTGAAGGCGATTTGGCAATATTTACCTAGGATCAAAAGTATACACACTTTAAAAGTTCCTAGTATTCTATACTTTCAACTTTTAAGAGGCTAACCCAAAGAAACAGAGTAGCACATCAACAACAGGGCACAATGATCTTATCACATTATTTTTAATGACAAAAATTGTAAGATGGTTAAATTTAGCAGTTATACAATTATATTTAGTTATTTCATTTACAACCATATTCCAGATGATAAGAATATAATGTAACAGCCAAAAAACAGAAAAATCACAATGTGATGCTAAGTGGGGAAAATGAGGATAAAAAACTGTACATATTGCATAACACCCATTTTATTTTTAAAAACATATAAATAGATGTGTAAGATTAGGGCAGAAAAAGACCTTAGGACATTACAACAAAATATTAAGAATGGTTACCTCTAGACTGGTTGACTAAAGATGAATTTTATTTTCCTTTTTTTCCCCATGCTAATTTTAGATTTTCCCCTAATAACCATGTATTACTATTATAATTTGAAAAAAGCAATAAATGTAATAATTATAGTACATGGTGGCAGGCAAATCTGTCCCTAATTAAAGGTTCGTTGTTCATCAATGTGGCATGTTATCTCAGAACAGGTCAACTATGTGAAATGCTTATATTGCCATATGGACACGTGATGGTTGAATCAAATTCTCAGAACTACCTGAACCCTCTCTTGTAGGCCCCACATACAGGAGGCAATGAGCTCTCCTGGGCATGTAGTAACTGGAAGAAGGCAGGAAGCTTTGCTGGACTGCAGTCTTGACCATGATCTTAGAACCCTCTGGACCTCCGTTTCTTTAACGTACCTTTACAGAAGACCCACTATATATACCAGGTACCATGGACCCACATGAACATGGTTCTTGCTTTTATGGAACAGCTTACCTTTACAAAATTTTAAGTTTGAGCAAATCTGACCACCATTTTGCCCTGTTGGCACGTGTAATTATAATTTGATAACAAATTGTTTCAATACAAGAATTAGATCCATTTTACAGCAGTTATTTAAAAATGTACCTAAAATCCACTCTCCCCAAAAGCTGGGAGTTTACCATTACTTTTAAACACATAGATTTGCTAGAATCTATCAAAAGCATTAACATTTTGACCACTCAGAGACTACCACTGACTCATTCTGTCAATCAAACTTGTCTGAGCTCTCAAGAGAGCCTCCGCTAGACTCCACAGTTTTTGGAGAAACAGCAACCACAACAGGAAGTTCACTGCATGCGGAGAAAAGAGTGCTCACTAATTTCCGGAGACAAAAAGATGGTGGCCCCAAACACACAAAATTGAAAACGAATCAACCAAGCCCAATGCAAAGTGGGTGCTTACCAGGAATGTGCACATCACCTATTTCACAGAATGTTCAGTGGCCTCAAAAAACAGTTGCCCATTTGCTAATTCAGAGCACCCAGCTCCCAAGAGCTCTGTACCATCATCAGGAATTGAAAAGATTTCTCCAACAGCTAAGGGTGAGGCATGAGGGTCTAACTGTGATTACAGAACATGAACTCTGCCTGGAAGAATCCAGTGGTCACCATCTATTTTGTTACAAATGCAGGTGTTTCCAAAGATGATGTGTAGGTCTGATGGAAGGAAGGGAGGGAGGGAGGGAAAGAAAAGAAAAACTAAAAATTACACCCAGGGATTTGAGGGGTTTTTCCCCAATTTTTATTGTTAAGAGAACCCCCAAAAACTAGCTAAGAGAGCTATTGTTCCCCCCCACACTGGATGGGCAATTAAGGAAGGATAAAACAAAAAGATATGTCCCCTATTAATGACCTCTAGAAAGAGTCCCCCCAGAATACAGGCTGTTCCACCAGTATATCAATTAACCATATTGTATGAAATCATGTGTGCTCTGAATGGACCCAACAAACCCCAGAGAAGGTAGGCAATACCACTTTAACCTACCCCTGGCTGACAACACAGCCCAGCATCTCCAAACAACAATTACTAGGCTATACAATGGAAGCTGGACGTTAAGAATTCCACCCAGAGATACTTGTGTTAATCCTCATGAAGTCCCAGATCAAGTATCGCTAGATATCCTGCTTCAACTTTTCAGGCACCTGGATTTGCAGGGAGGCAGAGGCAGGGGGTGGGGGTGGGGGTGGGGTCAGTCTATTCACCACAGATGAAATGATTCTGGGACTAGAACTAGTCAACTCAGAACCACTTCAGTGGCCAAAACACCACCCCTTAAAGCCGAAAGGCTTTTATATTTCTTAAAATGTTACTACGTTTATGACAAATTAGACTCGAATTTTCAAATTTATTCAAAGGAAGAATAAAAGTCATAGCACAGATGTACTTGAACTTGAGACACTTTTGCTGATCTACACTTTTACTCAATGGAAAGGGTTTGTTGGGAAAGTGTGAAGTCTGACATTCCATCATTTTCTTGATCACTTTGGACCTTTCTCCATTGTTGCAGGAATTCTAAATGTTCCCACATCTCTTACATTCTCGAAGTGTAATTTGTACCTAAGTAGTTTTTTTTTTTAAATAAACATTAACATTATAAGGGAAACAATTGGCATTGTTGAAAACATCTATGTGTCCCGGCTAACTCACTGGTGCTTCCATTATATTCATATACACACCATAAAGCTAAGAAAGGATCTAAAATTTCTGTGCTGATTAAACTGAAGTCCTTTTAACTTATCGCCTTCATACAGATACAGCCTATCCAAACAAAAAGATCTCAAGAATTCTTTTGAAAGAGCCCAAACAAGAGCCTAAACTTGCAAAGCTATTTTTCAGAGCTCACTAGTACAACAACAGGAAGTAGAACTTCTGGGATGGGGATTTTGCTATTTATTTTTTCTTTCAATGGCTGCTTTTAGGCGAGAGAGAGGGAAAAAAAAAAAAAAAAAAAGTCTAGAGGCATTACAAATCCTGCAGGCAATGAATCAGGAAGTGGGAAATGGTTGATGCTGAAATGGCCAGCCTGAAAATCCTGGCTCTTTTATGTAGTCAAGTCTCCAAGGCCAGGAATTTCAGAAATCTTAGGCATTTTGCATTATTTTCTGAATCTTAAGGAGAGCTGAGACTTGAGAGAGAAAGGCCAGAGAAAATTAACCAGTAAGTAAGCCCCTAGCCTCTGGCTTCATGCCTCAACCACCACGCATACCTTGCCCCCATAATTAAAGGCTCAGTGGGAACTCGCTGTCTATAAATGGGGTTTTGTTTGAGATGCTGCTGGCGGAGGGGAGGGGGGCGGTGAGAGGCTCATGGTTTGCACAGACAGGGCCTGCCCCCACACTTCAGCCTCCTCATTCCTTCCTAGTGTTGAACCTGCAGCAGACTCAGGACCCGAAACGTTTCACAACTCAAAAAGCCGCCAGTTGATTAAAAATCATGGTCACTTTTGTTTTTGGGAAAGATACTACCTGGATAGATCCTGTTAGATTTGGGTAAAATTCAAAGGTCTGTGGAACAAAACTACATAAACGCTTTCAGCCCTGCATGCTGCTCTCACTTTTAGATCACCTGTTTCAAACAGAGCTCTAGGAACAGTGTGGAGCTCGCTCTCTACAAAGACTGCATTTGCATCAACCTGAGACACCCAACAAATGTCTGCACAGGAGTTTATTATGCTGATCAAGGGAAAAGCGAGTACTGTCATCCTTCTTCCAAAAGTAATAACAACTCAATCAGAAACTTATTCCTGTTCCAAAGTCCTAACAATCTGAACACCAGAAAGCTACCAGAGCTTGTAAAATATTCCCAATTATTTTCTATAGAAATCAAACATACCTCCTCTACTAGCAGATTATATTAGATGACAGGTTTTTTAAAATGTTCATCTAGGTGGAAAGCAAAAAAAAAAGAAGGAAATAAAGTCATTTCTACTTGCTCCTGTCAAATATGGTAATTTGGGAGATCTTTTTTTTCCCCAGCATCCCAATAAGTAAATGTGCCATAATCAAACAGGAAAATACAAACTGAAACGTGCAGAATGAGCACCTGCATACATACACTAGGGAGGGACCACACAGGACCCCCGGACCAGCCTTCTCTCATGTCCACCACGGGACATTTACCACCATCTCCGCGAAAAGGTTCTGGGTTATTTCACAAAGACAAGTAGCCTCCACTTTATAGTATTTTAATTTAGCACAAGTAAGAGACCCAGTCTTTAATAAACTCTTTTTGTCCTCAGGAAATAACCATGTCCCTTAGCCTGGCCTCTGCAGACCCCCAAATTCCCAATTTGCCCCCAGCCTCATCCCCCACTACTACGTCAATAAACCTTCCTCTCCTCCTTCCTGCCTTTTTCTTCAAGCCCCACACTACAGTGTGAAAGTCCTGACCTCAGCCCACCCCCACAGGTAGTTAAATCCTCTGGTCCTCTAAGCACCTCCTCCATGAGGCCTCCAGGATCCCTCTGGGCATTAGGATCTCTTCCTCAGTTCCCACGGCTTTTCTCCAGCCTGTTCATTCTGTTCTCATTCGTAAAAGAGTCCTCCTATCCTAGCAGGCGTGCACCCCTTATCTTCTCGACTATCCCATAAGCTCTTTTTAAGGCAGGAGCTGCATTTTATACACCTGTCTACCTCCAGCAGGTCCCTCCATATCCAGATACTCCAACCTCTCTCTTTGACTCCTACAAAACCAAATCCTCTCCACCTAGCTCAGCTCAGCCTCCCTTGGGCCGCTGGCTTGCCCCTTTGCCTCATGTGCTCTGCAATAAAAGCCAACACCAAATCCCCCTCTCTCGCTCACGGTACCGAATCTAAGTGGTATCCTCAGCCCATGCTCTCATGGGCGCCCTTGGCAGGCCCAGTATCAGTGGACATGACCCACTGCCCTTGCCAGGAGCCAGAGCACCCCTCCATGCCCAGTGCAGCTTCATCACCAGGCCGCCAACCTCCAAGTCCACGCCCAGGACGCGAAGCCAGGATGCCAAGATGGCTACACGGCCCTGGGCAGGCACCCTGCAGTTTGCACACCTTCTTGGCAAGCTGCTCAGAGGACTGAGGAGAGGTGGGTGTGCGTGCCTGCCCACTGCCCTCAGGGGAGTTGGGGTGGAGTTCCCAGAGCCAAGAAAAAGAGGGTCCCAGAGTTCCATCACACTCCACCCACACATCTAGCCTTCAACCTTTCTCTGTCCATCAGCTGAGAAGAATCCACAGCAGCTCCGAACAAACGATGCTTAGGACAACTTCCTGACCCAGACCAGAAAAAGGTGGCAAATGAGACTTCTATTCAGAGCCCAGGGAGGTTTAAAAAAAAAAAAAAAAAAAAAAAAAGGATCATGAATTCCTCCCAGTTCACTGACACACGTTCACTGAATATTCAAACTGTAGCAGGGGTGAAGTTCAGGGAGGAAAGAGGAGGAGAAAAACTTCACCGGGGCATGTGTCCCTTTCATCTGATCATGCCCTCTTTTCAGGCAGAGGAGGTTCCAAAAAAGCACAAGAAGTGCTCCTTGCAGGTTCCAGGTCAGCAGGTAGGAGGGGCTAACTCGGTCCTAAGGAAGCCCCAGCCTGTAGGCAGCAACCTGCACCCAGGGATCCTCACGGGCAGAAGCCTTAAGACTGCCTTTATCCGGCTCTAAACTGCTTGCAGGATTAACAAGAAGGCTTGATCGATACTGATTTTACCGTCATGGGAGTGACTCACCATTAAATCCTACCCAGCTTAAAACTCAGCTGTGAACAGAAACAAAACAACATAATAGCAGGGTCTGATTTAAAATAGCAAGTATGACTTGTAAACAGCTAATGCTTATAAACAATTAACAATCACCTCCCTAGCCTTCTGGATTTGCTGTGAGAGAAACCCACCGCCAAGCACTCCGAGACGGGCCGCAGTCCTCCACGCACACTACCCCGGCCCCCCAACCCACCACACTGGAGTCGGGGTTTACAAAACAGACCCTGGGGAAGTTGAGGTGAGTGCCTTTGAGCTGAATTCCATACGTCCAATAGGTGTGTGCTCACCAGCGAACTGAGATTTCAAAAATACGAGTCAAGCTGTCCTGGAGTATAATTCTCCTCGATGTAGCTACTGCAGAGTTTAAAAAGCAGCAACTCCTTTGTCCAAAAATGGGGGAAATGGGGTCATTTCCTCTGAGACTTCCCAGTAACTGTATTCCTCTCAAGCAGTATTCACTTTAAGAAAAGCAATGGCCCACACACAAGACAAACTATACGTTTCAAGCATTTGACCAAAGCATTGGAAGGCAAATGTACTTAGTGCCATTTTGAAAATACGCACTTTTAGGTACGGGACCCCCCACTGAAGTTTTCAAGATGAATCTGTAACCAACTCTCAAAACTGGCCAAGAATGTGTATATAAACAGAATCCTGGTCTTGAGAAGCCTTCGCTATAGCTCATTCCACCACTGTGCTGCAACTGTAACCCCCAATGGGATGGTACTAGGAGGTGGGCCTTGGTGAGGTGATTCGGTTTAGATGAGGTCATGAGGATGGACCCCTGTGATGGGATGAGTGTCCTCATAAGAAGAGAAAAAGACCAGAACTCTCCGTCTCCCTCTCAACAAAATGGCAACCTGCAAACCAGGAAGGGGGCCTTCATCAGACACGAGATCTGCCAGCACCTTGATCTTGGGCTTCCAGCTTTGAGAACGGTGAGAAATAGATGTCTGGGTTTGTTTTGTTTTGTTTTTAAGCCATCCAGCCTGGCAATTTATTACAGCCCAAGCGGACACAGACATCCCCACGGCTCTAGGCAGAGCGAATCACCAACCTGAGGAAAAGGCACCGCCTCCCTCTTGTCATTTAACAAACACTTCCCGCTCAGGAAAAGAGTGGTCACTCAGGCTTGCCTCTGAGATGGAGGGGAAATGCCAGTCCAACTTCTAGACCCGGATGAGCTGTGGTAGCCAGCTTTCTCCTTCCCACGGGGCCCAGACCAAGAAGCTGTACCTTGAGTGGGGTGGAGAAAACTCGTCTTGCAGCCAGACAGGCTCAGCTACCTCCCAGTCTTGCTGGAATCGAGCAGGTCCAGGCCTGAGCCCTGACTCCTGGTTAAACTAGAGGGTGACAACTCAGTTACAAAGAACCAGCCCAAGAGAATCTGCTGGCATGATGGACAGGCAAGCCTTGCCTTCGAAAACTAGAGGGTGACAACTCAGTTACAAAGAACCAGCCCAAGAGAATCTGCTGGCATGATGGACAGGCAAGCCTTGCCTTCGATATGTGCCAGACGTCCTGTCCCCTTCAGCAACATGCCTCTTGGAAGCCTCAGTTTCTCCTTCTGTAAGGTGAAGGCTCTGGCTCTTTCCTTCCTTTGAAATGTTCCCTTTTCTGCCTACAGAGGTCAATCCCTTTCCTTCAGGGCTCCCTATGTAATGGGGGAGTCAGTGTGCAATAAAATATTGAGCTGTCAAAACAAATGAAAAACTTCCAGGGTAATCAGTGAGGGAACCAAATATCTAAACAAATCTCTCTTCTGGAAAAATAAAAAAATGAAAACGCAATTACACATCACATGGCTGATTAGTAATAAATTTTGTGACTAGACAGCACAAAAGTCTGACTCCTGACTTACTTTCCCCGAAAGGAAAAGATTATCTGTGACACTCTTTCACTATGGAAAACAAACCCATCCCTGGTGACTCATCTGAAATCTATGTTTTTTGGTGAGGCCTCCCCTGACCTCCCATGTCCTATGCTGTGCACCCCCCCCCCCCCCCCCGCACCTGTAAAACCTTTGGCTTGTCTCCTCAACCGTGGCCATGCTGGGCAGGAGTTGGTCTTCTTAAATCTGCCCCCCCACCCCCCACTATCCCACATGGTATACGCTCACAGCTGACTCAATCAAGAAATCAGGTGTTTGGGGGCACCTGGGCAACTTAGTCGATTGAGCCTCTGACTTCGGCTTAGGTCATGATCTTGCAGTTCATAAGTCCGAGCCCCGCATCGGGCTCTCTGCTGTCAGCACAGAGCCTGCTTCGGATCCTCTGTCTGTCCCCCTCTCTGCTCCTCCCCATCTCATGCTCTCTCTCCTTCTCTCAAAAATAAACATTTAAAAAAAAGAAGAAGAAATAAGGTGTTTTTTCTATTGTAGTAAAATAAATCCAACATAAAATTTTCCGTTTTGACCATTTTTAAGTGCACAATTCAGTATCGGTAGTTACATTCACATTTTTGCACAACATCACCACCATCCATCCATGGCAGTCTTCATCTTGCAAAACTAAAACGCTAAACCAGAAACTAACTGCCCCCCTTCCCCTCCCCTCTGTCCCTGGGAACTGCCATTCTACCTACTGTCTCTGTACATCTGACAACTCTGGGCACCTCATGTGAGTAGACGGACACAGTATTTGTTTTGTTTTGTTTTGTGACTGGCTTATTTCACCTAGCATGATGTCCTCAAGGTTCATCCATGCTGTAGCAGGTGGCAGAATCCCCTTCCTTTTCATGGCTGCATAATACTCCACTGTGTGTATACACATTCTGTTTCACCATTCAACCACTGACGGGCACCTAGGGTGCGCCCACCTTTGGGCTGCTGCAAATCATGACCTGCTGCTATGAACATGGGTACGCAAGTCTCTGTCCAGCTCCCTGCTTTCAATTCTTTGGGCACGGGGGTCCCAATCTCTTCACATCCTTGCCAACACTCGTAATTTTCAATTTGTTGATAATCACCATCCTAACGGGTATGAAGGGGTATCTCGTTGTAGGTTTGATTTGCATTCCCCTAATGACAGGTACTGCGCTGAGCATCTTTTCATGCGCTTCCAGACCTCAAGAAATAAATTTTGAACCAAAGGAATGAACTCTTCCTCCTCAGAGAGCTTTTCTCACAGAAGAAAATCACCATCACACTATGAGTTGCTTCATTAAAGATGAGGAAGTGGTTTGCATTCAAAATACGTTTCCCTGGGAAAATCATCACTGTAGGTGATGGCCCCCTAGCAAGACCACCCTAGCCCACCTAACAAGCTCTTGAAAGAGAAATGAATCCCAATCCTGGGAAGCAGAGACCCTGTACAACCCAAGGGAGCAAAGTAAAAGGGCAGTTTCTTCTCGAGATCCCAGAGAAAGGCTCTCCAGCAAAACATTTACTAGCCAGGTGCCATTTCTGCAGCTGGCCTCCAAACCCCTGACTAAGGCTGTCCCTGGAGGTCTGAGGCCCCAGACTCCAGGGACTCCCATCTCTGGAAACAGCCTTCCAACAACGAGGGGCACAGATTCTTAATTTTCCCCACTTTAAAAAAAAAATTTAAGTTTACTTACTTTGGAAGAGAGAGTGTGTGTGCACGAGCAGGGGAGGGGCAGAGAGAGAGAAGGGGGGTGGGGTGGGGAGAGAATTCCAAGCAGGCTCTGCACTGTCAGTGTGGAGATGGATGCAGGGCTCGAACTCCTGAACCGCGGGATCATGACCTGAGCTGAAGTCAAGAGTCGGACCCCAATTTTCCCCACTTTTGATCTAAAATACTACACTTAGTTTTTCTGGATACCTAGATTCATGCCAGACCCTATGTCCTAAATCTGGGCTGGGGATAGCACTCCCAGTCCCAGCTACTCATGTCTTTGACCATGCAGATCTGGTTCTCCCCCAGAAGGCCACTTGACCCCTAATTCCATAGCTATCCCTGAGACAGGAACAACGCTGGGAAGTACACCATTCAGACTACCATGTGAATGACTCATTTCGGTCATTTGGCCTGACACATGGGTTTTTTTGGGAGCCAAATAATCCCTCTCCTGCAGGAGAATGTTTCATGCCCTTCCACGGAGGCAGAGGGATATCAGGTAGAGACACAAAAATCAGGGGAGGAAGGTGCATCTCTATCCCCAGAGACAGAGAGGCCGGACAGAGCTCTTCTGAAATGCCTCTATGTAAAATGAAGCTGGAGTCTTAACATGAAGATCAGAAAAGGCAAACGTAGGAAGAGCAAACATGGCAATCATACACACCCAGGAGGGCATCAGTTTTATTTTTAGGTAAACAATTATTATTATTATTTATTTACTTTTGAGAGAGAGAGACAGAGAGCAAGCAGGGGAGGGGCAGAGAGGGAGACAGAGAATCTGAAGCAGGCTCCAGGCTCTGAGCTGTCAGCACAGAGACTGACGTGGGGCTCGAACTCACGGACCGCGAGATCATGACCTGAGCCGAAGTCGGACGCTCCACTGAGCTACCCAGCCGCCCCTTAAGTAAACAACTTCTAACGTGTAAATTCTCCATTCTTAATGACAGACAGTAACAGCCGACCCCCAGTACTTGTGGCAGACACTCTAAGAGATTTATGTGTACTCATTCATGAAGTACATGTGCCATTACCATTTCCCATTTTACAGATGAGAAGACTGGGGCAGACACAGGAAATAAGGTGTCCCATGAACAACAGCACGTTGTAGACTTGTTTTGAGAGGCTCTGGGCTCTAATTCAAATCTCAAAATGGAACCTGGACCATCATGCACGACTGGAGGCAGAAGCGTCTGGGACATGGCAGGAGGCCTGTTTTCCAAATGAAAACACAGACCGGTTGAGATCCTTAGGCTCTACTTGCTCAAACAGGTAGAAAATGATTTAAAATTCAGAATTCTCTATCCTGATAGCAGACGAGGAATACAAAATCCCCCAGGCCACATGATGTCACCCTTCCAGGAAGCCTCTTGCATTACTGCGTCTTTTAATGGTATTTGTCCAGTGAAAACAGTTACAGTCGTAGAGAACGGGCAGCTCGTATCTACGAGCACCAATTGCGAGCTAAACACTGGTGATTGCTTCTCATCGAGAACTACAATGTGCCCAGCCAAGTTAAAAACATCAATCAATAGGAGTTAAAAAGCACCAGTAGCAAAGCCCAGACCTGGACGCAAAGTTGGCATCCTCGTTTAAACAAATTATTCCTCATTCCTCTCAGCCTGTGCGGTGACGGTTGGAAATAGCCCTGCAAGGTCTGCCAGCACTGCAGGGGGGTGGGGGGGCAGGGGCCCCTCCCCGTCCATCCCAACCACAGGAAGCCAAGGCCAGGGCCAACTCGGGTCCACCCGACCCAGCTCAGATGGAAACGAGGGTCATCTCTTGCCTGGCTTTTCTCAGAAAGTTAGAAAGCAGTGCCCTGGCAATGAACGTGAGAGCAGCCGCCTGAAAAGGTTTCACTTTGGGAGTATGTCTGGAGGCTGTGTATTTACTCCCGCAGTTTCAGCACTCGTACTGGACATTACCAGGTACCCCTGATGCCCCTGACAAAGGTAAGCGCTCCCCTACAGGAACTTTTCTGAAGTCCGGGGCGGCAGTTTCCAAAGGGCTTTGCAATGTCAAGCGCCTCACTGGAGGGTGTTCCCCCTGGGTCCTCCTCCATCTACACCTTCACTGGTTCACCCTGGGGTTTCTATCTCTGGTCCCCCAACCCTGACCCCGTCAAAGGCCAGGGCAGCCTCCCCAGCACCCTTTCAATTTCAATTGAACCCCTTTCAATTTTCCGGGGTTCAAAAAGCTTCAAAGCTCCCCACTCTCTCTATTCACCGCTGAGTCCCTTCACCAGCGCGCCTGGCGCTAATGCCCAGGCCAATGCCAATGCTACTGCCCCTTGGAACCCTAGCCAGACTGCCTAACACCTTCTCGGGTTCCTCAGTAGCTCCATGACAGCACCCCTCCAGCTCACAAACTTCCCCACTAGTCAGCATCCCATGAGTAAGCACTGAATGCATCTGCCTGCAACCATCCAGCAGCATTTGACTGTTTCCATCTGGAGAGTCAGCCCCTTGAGAAAGTAGTACACATGCTCTCCACAGGCTCTCAGGGGAGCTGAGGCCATTGGAGGCCTTGGCAGTAGAAGCAGGGTTTTGGATCTTCCCCACCGTCCTCCTCTTTAGATGGGCGATGACCTTGAATGTAAGGGTCCACAGGAACCAGCCTGAGTTAACTCAAAGACAACTTATCTTCTGGCTCAGAGAGGCAGCCTGTTAGTGGTTCTAGAGGGCTGAGCTGAGGCTCAGACTTCATGAAGTTAAAACTTCACTGTAGACAAGGGACAGGAGGTCTATCCCTGAGGGACAGTGATACCCGGTGCCAGGGAGACAGCGAGAGGATAGGAGCTCCAGCGAGAGGCCAGCAGGGTCACCATGGCACATGGAAAACAGACTGATAAAACATGCCTTTGGATGCCTTCTACTTGCTGGCACCTCAGAAACGTTACTGCTAATCTTCGTATCATCCCAAATACCCCAAACTGCAGATGGGGACGATGGGGACACTGAGGCCTGTAGCTCCCTTCCCAATCCCAATATGCCTCCCTGCATCGGAGAGACAGAGACGGCGAGGTGTTTGAGGAGAAAGGGCTTCAAAGGCAGCGCTGTGCACATGCAAACCCCAATGACGAGGGCAGATGAAAGGCGGGCGCTGTACTGGCTTGTCCTGGTGAGTTCACATCCACCCTGTGCAACATTCATAGGGCAATTTTACAAGATACTTTTTTTTTTTTTTTTACAAGGTACGCTTTAAATTAACATGCCAGGTTCAAATGATTATGTTTACATTTTCCGTAAGAAATATCCCGCCTCACCAGTCTCCTCAGGAGCATGGAGTTTTTAAGGATAATTTCTTAGGTGTTAATTACTTTCAGGAGCCCTCTTCACGCCATCCGAGACAAGTAAACTTCCGGGGGCGGGGGGGGGGGGTCGGAGAGGCCAATCAAAGGCCCTGGCCAGAACCCAGGAGAGGGGGGCACTCAAGTGATGAGAGCCTTTTACGACTGGCTGCCATCCCTGTCAGCATCCAAGGCAAAAGTTCACTGGCCTCACCAAGAAAACAAGGCAAGGGACAGAAGCAAGTGTCTGTTCACAGTATTTTTGCTGGTTCCAATCAGACCTTCCAAAGCACTTCATCTCTCTCTACCTTGTGTCTTGGGATCTGGAGGCTACTCAGGTCATGAGAAATGACCTAGGCCTGCCGTGTGATCCAGAAGGGAGAGAGCGAGCGGTGGGCAGCTACAGACATGGAAGCATCCACCTGGCCCGGAGGCTGGACCTTGGGGGTCCTCTGTATCAGGCCACCCCTGGACCACAACACAGCCCAACCCAGCCTGAGTGCCTGCCTTCAGTCAGGCACCCAGTACCACCAGCGAAGCCCCATTACCAACAACTGGTGGACAGGAGTCATTAATTCCTATCTGGAGGGAACTTGCGGGAAAAGGCATCCCTCCACAGGGATGAGACAGCCTTGACAGGGCTTTCCTGGAGTTTTAAGGCTTTTGTTCACCTCAGTCTGCAAAAAGCCTGGTGAAAGTTGCTTTTTTTTTTTTTTTTAATGTTTATTTTAGAGAGCGAGCAAGTGTACAAGCGGAGAAGGGGCAGAGAGAGAGAGGGAAAAACAGAATCTGAAGTGGGCTCCAGGCTCCCAGCTGTCAGCCCAGAGCCCGACACAGGGCTTGAACTCACAAACTGTGAGATCGTGACCTGAGCCGATGTCGGAAGCTCAAATGATGATCCACCCAGGCGCCCCAAAAGTTTGATTTTAAAGATAATTTTATTGCTTTCGAGTTCCACATAGTAGTAACTAGCACAGTAAGATGCTTCTGCTGGCAGGGCTATAACAAAAAGATGAGAATACATTTGTTATCAAGATGCTTCACAGTGAATGGTAGGGGGAGTGGGACGGAGCTTAGCCCTCTAAGAAGTCTCCTGTTTGAGGTCTTCCCGTGTGGCAGGCACCGAGCCACGTCCTGGAAATTCACAGATGACCAAGGTGCCATCATTGTCCTTCTCGGCCACTGGGGAAACAACACAGGGCAAGCTACTCATAGAGCTATAGCGTGTCACGTGACCACCCTACATGCAGAATCAAGGCTGCGGAGGGGGTGAAATTGTAGCTAATGCTTAAAGGAGTTTTCCAGAGGGCAAACTGGTTAAGAGTTGTTTTAAACAGAGAGGTTGCTACCAGCCAGAGCAAAGGGACTTGAAAGAGTACAGCCTGTTTGAGAAGGAGCCCAAAGAGTTGTTCAAAACGACTGAGATGATGGCACACTGCGGTCCTCTCTCAGCCAAAGGAATGATTTCCAAATTAAAAATAATAAAAAGCAAATAAAATAGAATAAAATGAATAAAAATAATAAACAGCAATCACAGGGAAATGAGTCTACAACTTTCAAAAGGTAAAATGGAGTAACCACGTACATAGTAAGTTTGTCACAAGGAAGGGACAAAGTGGATTCTCAAAATACCAAAAAAAGCATGAAACAAAACACAGAAAAATACCGAACCCAGTACATCTGATGTGAGATCTAACACCGGTTAACGGAAGTGTCTGTCATTCTCCGTTAGGAATTCTGACTGGTGAGTGTCTTAACTACCTGAAATTGTCCAAGGCAACACCTATAAGAATGATAATTTAAGTGTTACCACAGAAAGAGAGCAATGGGGATCTTGCTTTATTTTTCAAAATGAATTAGTAGGGCTTTTTTTTTTTAATCTCTAATCTCAAGAGAAATATTTTAGAACTTTTTATTTGCTAAAGTCCTGTAAAAACACCTTAAATCTTGAATTGTGAAAGGTACGCTAGATACAAGGACTCTGCCAAAGGTGTTTACCTCACTTAGGAAGACCCTAATTGTAGCTAATTCTCAAAGGAGCTGGCTGACACACTACAGCAGTCTTAATCCGAAATCCCAGTGGTTTCTACCGAAGCCTGCAGTCCACACATTCTCCTGCTATCAGTTCCCAGGAACCAAGCCAGAAGACAAAATCTAAGGGACGCGCGTGGGGAGGGAGCGGGCGATCGCGATCTTCATCCTTGGGCACTAGCAGGGTTAAATCAGTCACGGAAGAGGCTGAATCTCTTTTTCTGGCCACTAGGTGTCGCCTACGCATTAGTGAGGTGGGCAGAGTACGCACTGGAGACTTCTCAGGCGCCGGCAGGAAAGGACAAGGGGAAGAATTAGGGGAGAAAGCGTAGTGAACAGATCTCTGAAGCAGAAGGTGAACTGCTGGGGTTTACCACTGTTTGCTGAAAATAGGTAAAATCGTACTACTGGGATTTAACAAGCAAAATGTATCCTGTTAAGCACCTTAAGTTTTATTGTAGAACATTTACTGAGCACCTACTATATATCAACCGCATGTAAGTTACAAGGACAGTCAAGTCTCCAGTGTGTCCTACTTTCCTGGCACTATCCAAAGAACACCTACGTTCAAGAATGTCACATCCATAAGAGCAGTAGGAAGCTGAAGTCTGAGGAGCTTAGTATATGCCAGCTTCTGCTCTAAGCACTTGACATATGTATTAATTCACTTAATTTCTATAAATAAGTGTATCAAGTGGGTTCTATTAAAATTGCAATTTCACAGACAAGGAAACTGAGGCACAGGAAGATTAAATCATTGGCCTGAGATCTTCACTACTGAGGAGCTGAGACTCAAGGCAAGCTCTTTGGCTCCACTGCTCTCGGCGGCCTCATAAAATGACGACAGCTCAGGTACAGGACAAAACAAATCACTGCTAACCAGCACAGTAGTGGTAACGAACTCAAAGGGAGTGAGGGGGGAGGTTAGGTCTACGGAAGTTTGAACAATCTGAAAGGCTTCATGAAGGAAGAGGCATCGGGAGTTAGAAACAAAAGTGTATCATCTCAGATCTTTTAAAACCATAGAAAGGTACTTGGAGGAAATGAATTTCCTGATTAGCACCATCCTGTCCCTGCTCCACAGATCTGTCTGAAATCCAGAGATTTTTAAAAATAAAAAAACTATACCCTCCCCCCTCCAATTTTTCTGACATTAGTTTTCTGAATATATTAGAAGACGTTTTTGTGATGTTGCTTGATGAGAAAAGAAGAAAACGTCCCAGTTATTTTAAGTCTCTACATTTGTGTTGAGCCTCAAAAAAGTTAAATAACTTGTTCAGGGCCAAAGACCTAACTGGCAGCAAAGGAGAAACTCGAACCAGGTGACTCTGTTGCTCTCTACAGTAGCACTTTCCACTATTCTGTACGCGGGTAGCAGAGAGGAGAAAACATTCCAGACCATGAACACAGCAGGAACAAAACCATGGAGACAGCAATGGCATGGCGTGTTCACCGCAGAGGTGAAGCGTGGGTGCTGGGAATTAACACGGGATCCCTACAGCCGTCTCACTAAGGATGTATTTATTGCAGCCCAGTGTGAGGAGCCTTGGACTTGATTCTTGAACCACAATGCAGCACCACAAAAGGCACACGCTGAGAATTTGAGGCTGGCCCATCCATCACACCAGAGAGAAGGAACAGGAGTCAAAGTAGCCCAAGCGGGTCGGAGGCCAAGCTGAGCATCTCCTCAGACAGATGATGCAGGTCTGGCAGACTGGACCAGGGTGGAGCTAAAATCAGGAGAGAATCTGAATGATTTCAAGGGACTCGGTAAGGTAGAAAGGAAACATTCAATTAACCAGTCTCCCCAGAAACGAGTGAGCTGAAGAACTAAAATTTAACTAGAAATTCCATCCTGACTCAACACTTGTTGTTGGAAATCTTACTGAGGGACATGTCAGAAAGAAAATCCCAAATAGGTCACCCAACCGTGCAAGGCGATGATCGCAAAAGAATTTCCTGTAACCAAACTATACCACGTTGCGACCTAACGTATGCCATGAACTCACTGTCCGCAGAAATCAGACGACAGAACTGAGGAAAGCTGAACGACAGATCTTCCTGTCACTGGTCTCTTTGTTCGTTTGTTTTCATGGCAATCTGTGCTCCTCTTTCAAATCCTGAGTCTGTGAGCTTGTGTATTATCCCACTAGCAGGAGACCCAGGAAAAGAATATGGGGAGAATAAATTCAGGACAACACAGATTAATCTGAGCACATTAGATGAAGATCTTACAATCTATACAAAGCTAATAACTTAGAAAACTATTTGCCAGATGGATCATGGACCGCACACCTTGGCTTTCTCTCTATGCTTCCTACTTTTTTCCAGGAAGTTATTAAAAGCCACTCGGATACTCCAAATTTGGGAAAAGCCGTAACACGTAAGCCTATCTCCCCCTAAATATCATCAGACTCCTGTTCCTTTACTATGAACTAAAGGCATTAACTAAAATTTGCCTAACCCAAATTGGTGCTGTCTCATTTACTTAGTCAAATATGTATTTCCAGTGATCAATTTTATAGAGACAAACCACCAACTATATTTTACATGAGAGAAGCTGAAAGTATGCATCCAAAATATCTCAGGAAAATTTAAAAGTTCTGCTCTATAAAACATTTATGCTTTAAGGCTGTCAAAATGTATTTGTTCTCCCATGTCAAGAGTAATTTAAACAGCAGCATGTGTACACCTGAATTACCAAACTGACAAGTTATTCCAAAGCCGGTTTAAGGAAAGCCAGCACCAGGTTAAAAAGAAAGTAGCCACACAAGAGTACACAAGACGGAAACAGTAATGTATTTAGAACAGTCAGAATTCGAATGGATGGAAATACACGTACACACACACACAACTGTGAACAAGTATATTACTGAAGTCGGTGCCTGTCTTGCTCAGGGGGCTAAGACAGTGAGGAGTGAAATAAATGAATAAAGTTTCAGCTCCCTTCCCTCCCCCCTCCCCGCCAAGAACCCTTTGGACCAGGAATAGAATACTTCTAAGTCTTTAAATATAAATGCTTTAAAAAAAATCCAGACTATTATAATGTGAGCAATCTAAGGCAGACGTAGCTACCTCTGTAGTATTTGTGGTACCAGTTATGTGTGTGCACATTTTCCCCATGTGGCTAAGCCACCATAGTAGGTCAAATAAGAAAGTATGGGCTGCAAGACCGTCAGCCATCATAAGTGGGACACTCAGCTCCATGGACACAACCCCAGCAACTTAGAAAGTAAGCTATCACCAGCACTAACCAAGGAGAGGATAAATATGAGAATAAAGGCAGTCCCTGCATCCCTACCTACTTCTCCCCGTCATAAATAACAGCAACAATACCTTGTAACAGTTATTGCCATTGCAAACATGCATCTTTCATCATAAAAGAAACTACTTTCTGTTGTGTTCCAGTAAAATCTGAATAGCAACCTATACGTTTAAAAATTCTTGATAGGGCACAAAAAAGAATAAAAGCCTTGCTTACTAGTTTGTTTCTCTAGTGTTTCATTGTTTTTTTAATGTTTCTTTTTTTTGGGGGGGGGAGGGGCAGAGAGCGAGGAGGAGACAGAATCGGAAGCAGGCTCCAGGCTCTGAGCTGTCAGCACAGAGCCTGATGCGGGGCTTGAACCCACATACAGTGAGATCATGACCCGAGCCAAAGTCGGATACTCAGCCGACTGAGCCTCCTGGGCATCCCGTTTCTTTAGTGTTTTAAATAAACATAACAAGTGATTTCTATGGTTTGATTCATACCTTTAAAATCTTCTGTAAAATATTTTATGGTATCAGAATGAATTTTTAAACTTAAAGATCTAAGCCCACTAAGTGTTCGATATACATTTACTGAGAGAGGAGGGAGAAAAAAATTGTCAATTCAAGAAATATCAATGTTTCCTTAAGATTTTGAAATGAATCAGTTTCACAGGCCATGAGTGAAACTGGCATAATTGAAAAAAGTAGGAAAGTCTTCAAAAATGGTATGTGGGACTTTACAACATGAGTAAAAACTGATGCTTTAAAAACAGAAAACAATCTAAGTCTTCAAAAGTCTCAAAATCAAAGATACTTACTATTCTGAGTCAAAAAAGACCATAGCAATATAACAAGAGAAACAAACTTCATCATGCCAAGGGAATACGCATCTATTGCGGTAACAACCTGACTTGTTTTTAAAGATCTTTTGTTTACCAATAATCTTATACAAAACATATGCCCTTTGCTCAGAACAAATCAGTTTTACAGATACTTAGAGGTTTCTTTCCAAATACTGAAAATCAGTTACTCTCCCCAAATGTCAACAAGTCTCATTGTGCGCAAACATCAGGACTGTTGCATGTATCCCCTCCTTAAATTTAAGCCAAATCACATGTTTACAAATAACGGGAAAACCTCCTCCTGATAATCTGACCCCAAACACCATTTTCAAGGTCAGAGGGGAGTGCCTGGGTGGCTCAGTCAGTTAAGTACCTGATTCTTGATTTTGGCTCAGGTCGTGATCTCACAGTTCATGAGCTGGAGCCCCGAGTTAGGCTCTGCTCTGACAGCACAGAGCCTGCTTGGGATTCTCTCTTTCCCTCTCTTTCTGCAACTCCCCCCCCCCCCCACCACCACCACTTGCTCGCTCGCTCTCAAAGAATAAACTTAAAAAAAAAAAGGGGGGGTCAGAGTGCTTCATTCATTATTCACTTTGTTGTCCTTCAAGTGTTCAACGTTTTCCTTCAGAACATCTCGGACAGAGAAATGGAGAAACCCTATCTCAAGCACGTGTGCAACTACTATATATTTAGTACAACTGATGGGAATGCATACCTTGGACTCAGCACCTGTCACAGGTTGGCTAAGAAAAGCAGTTCGGTGTAAGGTGGCCCGCAGGCACAGATACCTCTTCTTAGGATTTTTAAATGAGTGTTGAAAACAAATCGAAGCAAATCACAACCCAGAAAGAAACACAGCTTCTACTTTTTACGATTAAAAAAAACAAAGTCACGATTCAATTGCCTCCTGGATCTTATTCTTTCCCTTCTGCACCTTTACAAACAGTGAGTTCTTTTACATGATAAAGCCTTACAATTAAGCAAGTTTCCTAATAATGTCCAGAAGGCTCAGCAATGTGTTACTCCAGAACAGTTTTGAAATAAGTTCCACCTTCCGTACAACTCAAAACATGCCGTGCAGCATTCACGAATGCCACCTGTAACTCCTGAAGTGTTGGCAAAAGGTACCTGCAACACTCCACATTTTTAATCACAATTGTCAGAACCAATGTTGTAAAAAAGCTGAGAGGCTGAGCACAGACCGGTGAATGTGTCCCGTGCGTCCAGTACTGCAATGGGAGGCAATATGTGAGGAAGGCAAAAATGGTGCAGCAGAGGGCTTTAGAAGATTCAGCAACATTGGTTTACTTCGTATCTTAAGTCTACAGAAATGTTTTTAAAGGGCCTTTAAAATGCTGTTTGCCGCCTATTTGAAAACCGTGCATTCTGTGCTGAGTCTGAAAAAGATCTGATTTTCTAAGCAACTTTGTTTCACGCAGGAGTTTTAAAAAATGCCCCAAGGACAAAGACAAAGCCCTCTTTCCTTGTAAGCTTACTCACTGCCTGGCATAGGGTCCAGCTTTCATACAGCAGGTGCCCAATAAGTGCTGGCTGGATTCAGTTGCTTCTTACAGCTTCAGTTGCTTCTCACAAAACAAATGAAACCAGATTTAAAAGGAAGCTACTGTCCCTTGAGGGCTCCCCTTGGCAAAACTCTAAGGCAACAAGTGAAAACGATACAGTTGATTTTCATTACTGCCCTGATCTTGCAACAATAAGAAGGGCAGGAAACATTTTTATTAGTAAACTAAGTCCTAGACAAAGACCAAAAACAAATGTAAACAACCACTATTCTCCACATCTTTTTCTATTAAAAGGCCAAGGTAAATCTGGAAAAGGGCATAGCAAAAATGCCTTTGCTGTATGTTTAAATCTTTTGTTCCACGAGAAATTTTAATTAAAAAAAATTATCGTATGCCTGAAAAAACTACTGTCGCGTACAAAGATCCTGTTTCCTGCTCAGATTCTGAAGCCATTTAAAAAAATAAAATGAGCAACAAAGAAAAAACCCACCCCATTCATCCTCAGTCTTTACTACCAGAGTAGTTAATAAGGGATATCAAAGAGAGAAAGAAAGAAAAGAAAGAAAAAACAAAGTGGAAATTCTTTACCATCTTAAAACAGTACATTATTTCTTTGTTGGAAAACACATGTAAGAAAACTGGAAATACAAAAAGCCTTCCGGACTCAGCTCCTAAACTTTAGTCTTGGAAAGACCAACTTCGTTTCGGATTCAGTTAAGGATTTCACTGTCACAAATCTGACTTTCATTGGCATTTGTGTTTTTTAAGTCCAACCCCTAAATCCCTACTTGAGCTGTGTATAACCAAGATTTTTTTTTTCCTGCCCATTTCTCCTATGGTGTTGAAACCCCACTGTTACAACACCAGCCATCAGTTTGCCGTATTGCTAGAGTGCACGGATGTAAGAAACTCCACAAATAAAAAAGAGATATGATCACTTGCTGGACAAATTTACTTAATCTAACCTCTATGTTCAAAGTGACAATGCATTCTTGCCAACCTTCGCAGATTTCTTTAAAAAGGGGGGGGGGGGGCGACCCAGGTTTATTGGGATACAATTTGTATGCCATAAAAGTCACTAATTTAAAGTGGACACTCCAATGATTTTTAGTATATTCAGAGTGGTACAACCATCACCACAATCTAATTTTAGAACATTTTCATCACCCCCAAAAGAAAGCCCATACCCATGAACAGTCACTCCCTGTTCCGTCCTCCCCCGGCCCTACTCAACCACTAATCTACTTTCAGTCTCTATGGAGTTGCTTATTCTAGACTTCATGTAAACAGAATCATATAATATGTGGTCTTTTGTGACTGGCTTCTTTCACTTAGCATGATGCTTTTAAGGTTCTTCCAGTCAACCTTAGCATATTTCTTAAGGTTAGAGTTTTCTAATCCTTCTGACAAATCAAACATATAACCTTTTAAACTTCAAATCCTGACCCACACCCCATCCCTACTCAAAAGTACCATTTACTTGCTAGTTCCCTCTAGAGAGTCTAAACTATAATTTGCTATTTAGGTTTTTTCCAACCTTCTTATTCTGGATTCTTCCTCTGGTAATAAAACACCAACTTCTTTAAACATCAACCTTTCACATACCTATATTTCCCTGACAATAGGATAGGGCTGTGCCTGGGGCAGAAAGAGGACTGAGCCCTTTTAATGAGATAGCCAATATGTTTAAAATACATGTGGATTTTAAAAAAAGAGGAAGCCATCAGATGATTTAGCTATCACTCAGAACTTCCCAGCCTCTCTTATTTAGATGCTCTGTTCACATTATGTTGATAACAAAACAAACGTGTCTGCTTGACTTCATCTGCCTCAAAAACTTCTACATCTTTTCAGTGAAAGATTTAAAAGAAAATCACCTTACTGTTGTAGGTGTCAGTGTTCGAAGAGTAAACACTAATCCTTAAATATGCCAATACAATAGGAACAAACACCAGCCCCATTTTTATCCCAAAACAATACTCATCCCTGACTGGATTCAGTAGTTTATTTCCATCAGAGTTAAGGGTTCCAGCACCTGACTAAAAACTGAACACATGCTAAACACTGAGCATATCCTTTTCTCTTGAAAACGTCAGAGCTGTAGGAAGGAACAGAGACTGAGTTAGGACTTCAACAAACCAAGACAGGAGTCGGGGTGCCTTCGGGCCATCCGTCAGGTTTTCAGGAACCAACAATTTTCAAGGGATCCTTGAGAAAAGCTTTGGCCTCTCTGTATCTCTCTGTATTATAAACATGCATGAAAATGCCCCTTCTCCTCCTGTTTTCTCAAGAAAGAGCCTCCTTTCACAAATACTGTTCACGAAGATCGCTGGGAACAACAAGACATCCTATTTTAAAATGCCCGACTCCTTCCTCAAGACGCAAGGCCATCACTGGTGTTGTGAACCTCACAACTAACATTAAATAATAAAACTAGAAACATTACACACCTCAATATCATGCCTTAAAAAAAAAAATGGATTAGCTCTCCTGTGGTCTTCTAAACTGTATTTAGCCTTGAGAGGCTAGAAACCCTCTTCTGTCCCCCCAAACACCATCTGTAACCCTGAGAAGGGAGCCGAAAGCCTTTCGTCCAATCCAGTGAGCTGAAAGTTTAGAAAACAAAGAGGAGGAGAGCTCAGCTCTGTGGAAGGTCCGGCCTCAATCTGCGACTTACTCCGTGTAGTAAACACTAATTCTTTACAAAAATCTCCTCTTACTCCATCACGGACTCATTTCTTCCAAGACACTTAAGAAGGGTTTGTTTACACAACAGCCTTTCCGAATTGCCCCCGTGATGGGGCCAGACAGCCCCGCCGCCGTCCCCCACCCCCCACCCCCCACCATTCTCCCTCACTCTTCGAGGCTCCGTCGTGATTTTTCAAAGTTAACTGGCACCACCTGCATACCCTCGGCAAACATTACTCACCAACACGCCCTCAACGTTCCCAGCCCCAGTTCCCCGACTGCATTTAAACTTTAATCGTGTTCAAATTACCCTGCCATCGCGAATAAGCCAGTAAACCACGCTTCCATTTTCTGAGTATAGAACCCCCTCCTCCTCCTCCTTCCTCCACACGTCGTGGGGCCCTAAGTTCTCCCCCCTCCCTCCCCCCTCCCCGCACTTCCCTACCCCTACCCGACACTACCAAAACAAAAGCTATCAGATTGCAAGCGATAGCGAGTGTGGAGCGATACTGCTTATTAACTTTGTACAAAGGAAGTGCGGGGCAGGAGAGCTACAGTGCGACGCAACTCTGGCCAGCAAACCAAGGCGAGGGCTCCGCGCTCGCAAAACAGAACACCCTCCCGCCCACCCCCCGCTGCCGCAGACCCCGGCGCGCCTTAAAGGCTGGCGCGCGACACCTCTCGCCGGGGCCAGGCGTCTAGGTGTCCCCGAGCGGCCGTGTGGCGACAGCTACAGCCCCGCGTTGAGAGCACGTGTGTGGAAATGCACGTCGGCCCGGACCACACACCCACTCCCGCACAGTCGGATGCTGCCCGAACACTCCCCACCCCCGTCTGCAGGAGGAGAGGGGTCTACGGGCCGGGGTAGCAACTGGGAGAAGAAAGTCCCAGAACCCTGTGAACTAGGGGCCCAGACGCGCTCCTCGGAAAAGCTGGACTGATGCAGAGCCCCCGACCTTGCAGTTTTCGGGGGTGGGGGGTGGGGGGAGTCTAGAGCGGGAACTCTCCCCCCCCCAACGCCTGAGCCGCACAGAGCGGTCGCGGGAAGCCGGGGGCAGGTAACCCGCACAGGATCGGGCGAAAGTGACGGGGAGGGAAAGGCCAGGAACCCAAAATGCCCGAGGGGTAAAGCGCGTTGGCGACACGAGGCCGCTCTGGGATGTTTGGAAACGTGTCCTGGGGCTGCGGGGCCTCTCCGCCGGCCGCCTCCCCCTGGAACCCCACGGCCGGTGGGCTAGCCGATCCCCGCCTGTCCCGGCAGCCAGGGCCCCGCGCGACCGCGGGAGCTGTCACCACCGTCTGCGCGCCGCGCGGGGGCCAGCCCGCCGTGCTGAGCGGCCCGCGCGCCGCGAGGGGGGTGAGGTGTGGGTGGCGGGGCCCGGCCCGGCGCGAACTTCCCCGACGGAGTCCCAGCGCGGGCACGGCCGCGGGGGCACGAGCGCTTCCCAAGGCAACTGGCCCGCGGGGCAGGGCTCCCGGGACAGCGAAAGAGAAAGCCCCCGAGGCTCTTCCCGCGCGGGGGTGCGCAGAGCCGGGGCTCCGGGGGCCGCTCCGGCGGGAAGACCGAGCCCCTCCACACCCCGCCGGGCTGCCCCCGAGTCCAGGGGCCCGACAGCTGCGACGACGGCAACTCGGGTTTCGCAAACAGGGCGCAGCCCCTCGGAGGAAAAGTTCCCGCAGTGGCCGCGGGCGGCGGGCACATACTCACTTTCTCCACTCGTCGGCCAGAGCGAGAGCGCGGCGGAGAAAAACAGGAGCCCCCACAGCGAGGTCGGGGACCCTCCTCCGGAGCCAGACTTCATTCCTTTTATTTGGGACGAAATTCCCCTCTCTCAAAAAAATAAAAAACAAAAAGAAAAAGAAAAAGAATACAAAGAAAACAAAAAGAAAAAAAAAAACGGGAAAGGAAGAAAAAGTCTCAAACTCAGTCTTCGCCCCCTCCGAAAACAAGGGCGAAGGAAACAATACTCCAAAGGCGGCGCCGGCCGGGGACCCTCCGGGTGCGCCGAGCGGGCGGGCGGCGGCGCGGGGCGGCCCCTCAGCGCCGGCAGCCTCGGCCCAGGGCTCGGCGGAGTCGGGAACCCGAGGCGCGCCGGGGCGGGCTGTCGGCGTCGTCGGCCTCCATTTTCAAACCCAGAGAGGCAGGAGGGGGGGGGGGGGGGGGAACTGCACAGAAAGGGGGCAAAGCCCAAATTCGTCTCGGCGGAGAAAAACAAGCCCGACCCCAGGCAGAGCGGGAAGCTGTCCGACACCCGAGCCTCCGCGGCGGGAGGGCGCGACGCAGTTCGCAAGATTGCCCCGAAGTCCGGGTCGCGGGCGAGGCCGGCCGGGGGCAGAAATGCGGAGTAAAAATGAATGAGCGGCTCCCCCTCCTCCTCCTCCTCCGGGCTCCGCTCGCCGCCGCCTCCTCCCTCAGCGCCGCCGCCGCCGCCGCCGCGAGCTCCTTCCCAAATCCAGAACACACACAAAGCGGCGGGCCGGCCGCGCCGCGCTCAGCACTCCCGCCGCGCCGCCCGGGCTCCGCGCCGGCCCCCGCCCGGCCCCCGCCCGCCGCCGCCGGCTCCGCGCGCGGGGGCTCCGGCTCGCTGAAGGTCAAAGCCGAGGCGCGCAACGCGCCGTGGAGCTCCCCTAGCGCGGGAGGGGCGTGGAGGGCCCGGGGAGTGGGGCCGAGGGTCTGCAAGCGCCGGGCACGGGCGCGCCGGGGGCAGGCTCGCTGGCGGCGTCCCTCTCGCTCGCTCGCCTCTCTCGAGTTCGCCTGGTGCGCTCGCTCCTCCTCGGGTTTTTTTTTTTTTCCCTTTTTTTTTTTTTTTTTTTTTTTTTTTCCGCTCAGCGGAGTTAATGCTGGTAAACAAGAGCCTCAGCCTCGCCGCGCCGCTGCCGCCGCTGCTGCCACACACTGGGGGCTCGCGCGCGCGCGCACTCTCGGGGCCGCGCACACGCGCCCGCGCGCACACTGGAGCGGCCACAGCCGCAGCCGCGGCGCGCCGAGGGCCCGGCCCAGGCCGGCGCGCGCCAAGAGCCGGAGCCCGGGATTCCAGGGACGTGCGGAGCGGAGCCGGGGCGTGGGGTGCGAGGCTGCGAGGCACCGCCCCCGCCCCCCGCCCGCGCCGGCACACGCGCGCGCGCGCCCACAAGCTCTCGCCCCCACCCGCACTGCGCCGGCCACCCTGCACGCGCCCTCCCCTCCCGCAAGACTCCAAAAACAATGCCCCCGGCGCCGGCCTGGGCTCCGCGAAGGGGCAGGCTGGAGAAGAGAAGGGAGGAAGGGAGGGGGCAGGGTGGGCCGGCAGTGCGGGGCCGGAGAGGTTCATTGAAAACAACAGCAAGGCTGGAAAGCGCGTTTCCCTGATTCTTGAAAAGCTTCATTGTTTCTTGCAGCTGTTGCAAAATAAATAAATAAGTGCGTGCATGCGGCATTTTTTTCGCAGCGTGCTGGAAAGCCCGAATGTGGCGGGAGGGGCACACCTGGGAGAAAGCAGACCCCCAACCTACTAAGGCAGGCACTCTCACGCAAGGGTGGGATGGCCGCGGCGTCGCGGCCGCAGAGTCCGGAGTTCTGGGGGCTCGCGGGGAGCTGAAGGGGGAGGGCGCGGCCCGCGTGGTTTAGCCCAGGGGCGTGAGGGGGATACTGCCCGCCGCCTGCCGCGGGCCCCGAGCGGGGGAAGGGGGGGGCCCAGACAGACTGCCCCGCGTGCCCAGGGCGCGTCCCCGCAGCGGCCGCCAGGGGGCGCGGCAGGCGCCGGGGAAGGCCGGCTGGCGGAGTGTCGCCTCCCTCCGGGAGAGGAAATGTGGGGGCCCGGGCAGGGGGGCTGGCTAGGCTGGGTCGCGCTGGCCGGGCCTCCACTACCCGTGGCCCGCCCTGGCCGCTCCTCGCGGTCTCACGCGGCTCGGGGATCCACCACGTGGGCGGCTGCGGGGAGCGGCCGAGGCGCGTGCACAGTGCCGGTCTGCGGGGCCCCGGAGGCAGGGGGGGGGCGTGTCCGAAGGGCTCCTGAGAATTGGGTGGGGGGCCAGGGCCGGAGCTGAGACAAGTCTCCCCGCTGGTGTCGGGACCCGGAAACATGCCGCACACACGCGCGATCCGTGGTCACTGCGGAAACCCACCCGCACCTGCCTCGGGTCCTCCCGAGCACGTCTCTCTAGTTTCGTTTGCTACGTAAGTGGCTAGAAACCAGCACAAACCCCAAGTCTCCTTGGTGGTTTTCTTGATTGTGACCAAGGAGAGGTTTCCCCAAAGCGAGACTGCCCTAGGACAGCCATCTAATGAATAAATGCCGCGGAGACCAGGTCCTCAAAGGAGAAAAACCCCAGCAATGGCTGGAGAAAGGAGTTTGAAATACGTGGACTTTTAAAAATAGTGATTGGACCACGTGTCGTCTGTAATGTGGTCCGGTTTCATGACTCAGGCTAATTGATGTCAATAATAAATAAAAAGAAGATGGCTAATGAAAGAGTTGTGAATCTCTAGATCGAGTGGAAGTGTTTGTCTCATAAACGATCAGACTGTCTGGTAAGTAGGGATCTGTTCTAAAGGAAAGGTAGGTTTCTTTTTTTACTGTAATTGTAAAAGATTTCCGCGTTACATTATGCATCCCATCATTCGTAAATATTTTTTTTTTTTAATTAAGAGCTGAAAACAAGTCAGAAGCTATCATAATGGAAACCTAGCCCTTTTCTCCCCTATATTTATTTCCTAGATCATTTTTCCCCTTGGAAATTTTTAGCTCAATTCAGTGAGTCAGTTGTATAGAAGGAAAATAAATCTTTTTTTTTTTTTTAACTTAAGAAAGTCATTCATATGGGATTGTTTTTGTTTAACTGAATTCAGCTTAATTTTCAAATACAGTGTTCCAGTTTTAGATGTTTCTGGACATTAACAGAGAAAGAAACATACTAGAATCTTTAAAAAGAAACTTAAATTTAGCATGTATCATTTAAAAATTAGGCAGTATATGTGAATAATTAAAATTTAGTTTACTAATTTTTAAATATTTCTTCAGAGAGTTCCCTGCATGAGTTTGGTCTTGAAGCCTACAGATCCATTCTACAGCTAAATATAAAGGAATATCCATAATATATTTTCATATTTCATATTCAGAATTTTTTAATATGTACTTCTAAATTAAGACAAAAGTTTAGAGCTGATTTTTTAAGGTGAATGCTAATATAAGATCCTTACTACACAATATATTTCAAGTATTAGTAGTAAAAATGCCCACTGAGTTGTGCCTGAGAACATAAGGAGGTTTATGGAATAAAGAGAAATGCGTAGTTATTTAAACTGTAGGGGTTTTTTGACCAAATTGATTTTTCATTTGTGAATTTTTTTAAAGCCTGTGTTTTCCTAAAGTAGTAGGAAATATATAAGATAAAGTTATTTTAGACCGTGAAGATGCTTACTATTATATAGCTTAATATTTAGAAGAGAGTCAAAATTTAGATTGCTTTTCAGCTCTAACTTGATCACGTAGACAAAGAAGGTGATTTTTATTTTCTTCCAGGATTAGATGCTACATATCAAAGTCAAACTTATTTTTTTCAACCTTGGAAATTAAATCACGTAGTAAAACATGACTGGAGTCTTTGTTTTACAGTAGCATTGACAATGCATCACACATTTTGTTGTATGCAAATTTCCCCCCACGTATCTTATAAATTTCCCTTCATTTGGAGCTGAAAATCGTTGCTCATTTTCACTTTTTAAAACTGTTTACTTGAAAAGTGTTATTTCGAAATATTCTGCTCAATGTATCATGCTCCCCCAAAACGTAACATATACCAAGTAAAAAAAAGAAATGTGAGAAACAGCACAGGTGACAATCGACAAGTATTTTACGTACACAATATATCGTGATATATTCTCAGAAAGGAATGTCATTCAAAGCAAAAGTGAATAAACTACAGCCACATACAATGTGGGCAAAGCTTTGAAACACAATTTTAAATTTAAAAAAAAATGCAAGTTCTGAAAAAGTACACACAACACCATTTTGATAAAGCTCTTAAAAGCAAAGACGACAAAAAGCATGTGGCAATTTTTAAAGCAAGATAATTACACAATAAAGTATTTTTGCTTTATTTATTATAATCATTATTATTTTAGCAAAAGGATTAATAAGGAGCACAAAGCATAGGATCCTGGTTACCTCTGGGAGGGGTTGGGGAGAAGCCCAGAAGCACACGCAATGTTCTCAGAACTGTGCTCATTCCTCAGGCTGGGTGGTGGGTTTACAGATTTCCACTTTATAATTATACTTTATAACTAATGCATATATTGCACATATTTTTGTATGTATAAACTATGAAAGAAGATGATAAAAATATGGGAGGGATTCACAAAAGAGATCACCCCAGTTTTCCAATATGATTTTTCCAGATTCTAAGTTGTTTGTATAAATAACTCAGAGGAATTAAAGAATCACTACAATGATATAGTTACTCAAGGACTTATCCTTCAGGATACATTTCAAAAGAATGTGTACTCATAACCTATCAGTGGAATTTGAGACAAAAATCATGAGATAAAAAAATGTAGAAATATTCACTTCACAGGTAATCAGGTTCACTAATTAAAAGTGTATTATGTAAGCTGTCTGGCAATTTCCTGTAAGGTTGAACATACACCTGACTTATGATCCAGCAATTCTCTATCCCTAGCTATTTAACCAAAAGAAATGAAAAGTTCACAAAAGACCTGTATGGGAATGTTGGTAGCTGCTATATTCTTAATAGCAACAAACTGGAAACAACCCAAATGCACACCAAAGAAGAACAAATTAAAAAATCGTGATATGTCCATTCGAGCCAATATTGCTTAACAATAAAAAGGAACAAACCATTAATATATACAAAAACACAGATGAGCCTCAAAAATATAATGCATAAGCCAGGCACATATTGTATATTAGTCTGTTCACATGAAGTTCACGATCAGGCAAAACCGATCTATGAGATAAAAATCAGAATCGTGTTTGCCTTTGATGGGGGGCAGGAGAGTTGTGGATGACTAGAAAGAAGCACAAAGAACTTTCTAGGGTTATGACAATGCTCTTTGTCTTGATTGGGGTATTGGCCATGGTAGTGTAGACATTCATCAAAAACACATCGAACTGTACATTTAAGACAAATGCACTTCATAGAGCGCCTGGGTGGCTCAGTCGGTTAAACATCCGGCTCTTGATTTCGGCTCAGGTCATTATCTCGTGGTCTTGTGAGTTGGAGCACCACATCAGGCTCTGCACTGACAGTACAGAGCCTGCTTGGGATTCTCTCTCTCTCCCTCTCTGTCTGCCCCTTCCCTACTCATGCTGTCTCTGTGTCTCTCAAAATAAATAAACTTAATTTTTAAAAAAATGGATGCACTTCACTATACGTAAATATATCTGATTTTAAGTTTTAAAGTGTGTATTGTGTAAATTAGAAATTTTGCAGCCGTTCTAAAAAAAGAAAGCACAAGGCTTTCCATTTTTGCTATTATGTGAGTTCCCAGAGATGCTCATCTCCAAACTTCATGCCCACAGCTGTCTCTACATATAAATACATTTTCAGAAGTCCATCTGCCTAAGGTCCACTGGAAAGGGTTTTAGCTGTGTTAGGCACCAAGGGGTGTCCACAAAGCAATCCAGGGGTAGAAAAGATACTAGTGATCTCAAGTTGGTTCAAGTCCCTGCATGGTCAAGGCGATGTGAGTCGCAGTCTCCATGAGATCTGTTTACACCCAACTTGAGAAGATTTTTTTATTTTAGATTTGCACAGATAGCCCGGCGCTCACAGGACCGTAAATGCTACATTCCTCTGTGATGCTTTAAAGGCAATATGGAGGTTTCAGAGAGAATTTGGATAGAGATGGCTGGAACATCTTTTTCTGACAACTTCCGGAACCATGTTTGGGTGAAACATCAATAAGAAAAGTTCTTGGAAAACCTGGGGCAGGAGTGACAGGCATCCTTGGAATCACCATAGGTTCAAGGCTTCTGTCTCTGCACCAACACCCTGACCATACCCTTCTACAGATTGGCACTAGCCTATCTGCATCCTGATGGTAGAGATGTTCTTTATCCGCCATGTAATTAACTTTCACACATACCAGTAGTAAGGATCTCTGCCTGGCAGAGAGCATCAAAGATGCTACTTTTTTTTTTTTTTTTTTTGAGAGAGAGAGAAAGAGAGCAACAGAGTGCAAGTAAGGGAGGAACAGAGGGAGACACAGATTCTGAAGCAGGCTCCAGGCTCTGAGCTGTCAGCACAGAGCCCCACGCAGGGCTTGAACTCGTGAACTGAGAGTTCATGACCTGAGCTGATGACGGAGGCGCCACCCAGGTGCCCCGATGTTACTTTGGTTTTGAAATGCATCAGAAAAGTACCTGCAAAGTAGGATTACATCAAGATTTGTGTTCCCTCTGATTAATGCCACCAGCTCTGAGATGTTTTTGTTTCTTTGTTTCTTAATGTTTATTTTTGAGAGACAGAGCACAAGCAGGGGAGGGGCAGAAAGAGAGGGAGACACAATCCGAGGCAGGCTCCAGGCTCTGAGCTGTCAGCACAGAGCCCAACGCGGGGCTCGAATGCACAAATGGTGAGATCATGACCTGAGCCGAAGTCAGGCGCTTAACTGATGGAGTCCCCCAGGCGCCCTGACCAAATATGTTTTATCAGCAGCAGGGAGGCTGCCCGCCACCTCCCACCCCCACCCCTGCCCGCCTGCCCTACCCTACTCCATAGTGCTGTATGTCACTTTGTGCATGCCTCTTTGCCTCTGTGTTTCCTCCTCTGTGAAATGATTGCATTGGAGTAGATCTTTTGGCTTCTGCAATACCATGATTTCCCTCTTTGGTTTTTAATCGAGAGTGCTACCTTGGTATCTTATACTCTAACCCACATGTCTCCTACCTTTGCCTTCTCTGTTAAGTAATTAACAGTCTATAAATCAAGGCACAGGCAAGAGAAGCCAGGCTCAGGGAACAACTGCTTCCTAGTTTGTTTTATTAATGCAGATTTCCCACACATTAGGATTTCTTAGAGTAGAACCCATTTTTTAGCACTTCTAAATTCTCATATGTATTCTTCTAAGAATATGGTACGGGAGACAAACAGATACATCACCACAGCAGATGCGAATGGTTATAGGTGATCCACGAGAGGAATCATCTTCCAGTTGACTATTGAAAATGTTCCTGTAAAATGCCCTCTTTGGGATATTAAGTTCCAGTGTAAACCTTATTCTGTAGGATATATTTGTACATTTCTTCAGGACTTTTTTTTAAGCAACATTGGTGTGTCTGGGTCCAAACTAGTAGCAAACCCTGTTCTGGCCTCATGGACGCGCTGCAGATAAGTGAGATCTTGAAGTTATGCAGATGTCTGCGCTCTACAGTGTGGAGACCACAATATCAAGTTGTTGACATTTGTTCTTGGAGGACCATTGATCAACAAGAGAACTGAACACTGACACAGGGGCACGAGTATGAAAGGGCTGGATGCTATATCCCATGAGGGATGATTAAGACATATAGACATTAAGAGAAGTCTTCTATGACCTCTGGTTCTATATACCTGGAAGATTATTACTGGACTTGACCCAGGTAACTCCAATGTGCAGAGCTAGACTAATGGGAAGGAAAACAGATTTCACTTCTTTCTGAGAATGTTTCTTCTTTTCCAATACAAATAAATAACCTCTGTTTGGAGCACTGCCTTGTACCGGAAAGAACTCTGCGTTATTAGGCTGTTCATACAGAGACTGGATCCACACCTACCGGGGAAATCGTCCAAAGAAGCACTGGATTAACTGAGAGGATGACAAGTGATATCTGAGGTCCCTGGATATTTAAATTCTACTTCTGTGCTTGGATTACTGTGTCTGATGGTCACTGAAGGAGCCTAGCTTTGCTTTAAATGAATAGGGATGAGCTTTAAAGTTGAAGATGTATTAGTTTAATGGGATGTTGAGTTTATCTTATATTATAGAAACCCTGTTGAGATAGCTCCTGAAAGCGGTCCGAGGCCTGGTTCCAATATGCTAAAAAGTTAGAAGGTCAGGGATTGCTTTCAAACCTGCCACATGGTGTGGGAGATGGTTGAGCCAGGTAGGAGCTAGGAGGAGGTTAAGATAATAGTGTGCTAGTTGCAAATGTTTGACAATAGGCTGGGGGAGGGAGGTCTGATTTGTAGAGCTTGTCAATTTCCTCTGTGTAAATATTCCACCTTGGCTAATGAAAGCTGCCAATGTGAGGTCACAGAGTACAGAGTTCTGAGGAGACATACATCTGGATTTTGTGAGGCTCTAGGACATCACTGGGTTAGGACACCTGAGAACCTTGTGTTACTTTTTTTAAACAAATTAAATATGTATTCAGTAAGCAATGTATTAAGCAACGCAGTACAAAAATGGCAATAGCTATAAACGGGAAATTCACAAAAGAAACCAGAACAGCCAATAAGCATGAAAAATATATTCCCTAACCTGATTGGCAGAATTAAGAATTGGACAATACCAACTGTTCATAGGGATAAATGGGGGAACTGAACTCTTATTCACTGCTACTGAGAAGATAAATTAGTGAACCCACTTTGGAGAGCAACGTGGCCATATCCATAATGTTAAAGATGCACCTAGCCCATAACCCAGCAATTCTGCTCATAAAGCATATACCCTAACATCTCTTGATGTATGCACCAGAAGACATATATAAGAATGTTAATTGCAACATTGTTTTCAACAGTAAAAAACTGGAAACAATCTAACTGTCCCTCAGTGGAAGGATGAATAATGGTGCATTATTCATTCAATAGGATACTATACAGAGGTTAAATTGAATGAACTAGATCAAAGTGAACCAACATAGATAAATTTAATAACTAATATTGTGTAAAGGAACAATTTGCAAAAGTTATATAACCACATGTTACTGTTTATGTAACTATTAACACAAAACTATAGCATATATTCGTTAATAGAAATATACATATGTAGCATAAGTATAAAATACGCATGGAAATAATAAACAGCAACTTGAGACATTATCTCTGAGAATGATGAGAGAGGAAAGGAATAGAGTAATTTTAACCGTATTGGTAATGCTTTATTTCATGAGAAGACAAAAGAGATTTGAGACAAATGTGGCAAAATGTTAGTATCTGTTCAACCTGGATGATGGATACACGTATGTCTGTTAAATTATTTTCTGTACTTTTCTATATGCTTGAACTATTTTATAATTTTTTGTCTTTTTTAAAATAAGTCTTTGATTTTAGGACAGTTTTAGATTTACAGGTTAATGCAAAGAGAGTACAGAGCTTTCTTGTATACCCCAAACCCAGTTTCCCCTATTGTTAACATCTTTTTTTCTTTAATTTTTTTAATGTTTATTTATTTTTGAGAGAGAGACAGAGCACAAGCGGGGGAGGGGCAGAGAGAGGGAGACACAGAATCTGAAGCAGGCTCCAGGCTCTGAGCTGTCAGCACAGAGCCCAATGCGGCGCTCGAACTCACGAACCGCAGTATCATGACCCGAGTCAAAGTCGGATGCTTAACCGACTGAGCCACCCAGGTGCCCCTATTATCAACATCTTATGTTACTATGACACACTTATCACAATTAATGAGCCAATATTGACACATTATTATTATTAACTAAAGCCCATATTTTATTTAGCTTTCCTCAGTTTCCCCCTAAGGTCTATTTCCTGTTCTGGGATCCCTTTGAGGGTCCCACATCACATTTAGATATCATATCTCCTTGGACTTCTCTTGACTGTAAGAGCTTCTTAGACTTCCCTTGTTTCTGATAACCTTAACAGCTTTGAGGAGTACTGCTCAGGTATTTTGTAGAATGTCTGTCAACTGGAATTTTTCTGGTGTTTTTCTCATGATTAGACTGGACTAACGTGTTTTGGGGAGGAAAACCACGGAGGTAAGGTTGCGTTCTCATCCCATCGTGTCAAGGATACACACTGACTTATCACTGTTGATGTTGACCATGACCACCTGGCTGAGGTGGTGTTTCTCAGATTTTTCCACAGTAGAGTTACTCTTTCCCCCTATTTCCATACTATCCTTTTTGAAAGAAAGTCATTATGCTTAAGGTGTAGGGACATATGCTCCCCCCTTCACAGCGAAATAGTTCCATAAATTATTGGGAGTTATTCTGCATGGAGGCTTTGTCTATCCTCTGCATTTATTTAATTGTTGTTTCTATTGGTATGGACTCATGTACACGTATTTCATATTTTGGGTGACAATCCAACACTACTTTATCTGTTTTGTTTTGTTCAACTTGTTCCAGCTTTGGCTATTGGGAGCTCCATCAGTTGGCTCCTGTGTCCCTTTGACATATCCCCATCATTGAATTTCGTTGGTTCTTGGGGTTTTTTTTAGTCCAGATCCTCCTTATTCTCTGGAGTATAAGATACTCCAGGCTTATGTATCTCCTGTGTCGGTCCTGTGATCAGTCATTTCTCCAAGAGCTCTCATTCCTTCTGATGGAGAACCCTGTGAGAAACCAAAATCTGGGCACTAGCTGTGTTTCTTGCTTCTAGATCCTCTTGGCTGGCAGAACAAGAAAGCATGTGTGTATACTAATGTGTATTTACACGTGTCTGCATCTAGACTAAGGTAAATATAAACTCATACTGAAGTCTCATACCCAGTCCCCAGCTCTAAACCATCAGCACATGGGCCACTGTGACCTTCTCCCTTGCTCTCAGTACAGCAGTGAGGAACCTGACTCTCCCCATCTTCCATCCATTAATTATTTCTCCATTTACAATTTTTTAAGAAGAAAAAGGAAAGCTGTAGGGAAATGCCTCAACTTAGTGCATTATCCAGACCAAAGGTGCAGACTAGTCACAGAGTAGACATTTGCCAGGAGAGGACACTTCATGTCATGATCCATTTACAGCCCAGACCTCCCTTGGTGCCTTGCACCCTTCCAGTAGGCACTCATGGAAACACAGGCAAAATGTCCCTTCAAAATCAGTCCCTGAAGCCCATATGGGAAAGCAGAAGCCCACTGAAGGGCACCTGGCAGGGCGCTTGAAGAAGATTAGCCAAAAAGGAAAGTCGTGGGATACAAGCTAAAGAGAAAATCCAGAGAGGAAACGTTCATTTTCAGCAGCAGCTCCTAATCTCTTTTGAATTGTAGATCTCCGCAAGACTCAGAAGAGGGCCATGGACCCTCAAACCAGAAAAGCCTTCACACAGATCAAGCAGCATGAAAAAATTGTCCCATGGTGGGGTAAACCTCACCTCTGAGCCTATACTTGGACTTCAGGTTAAGAAAGCCTTGTGTATATTTCACGAATGTCAACTTTGTGGGCTTGCTTATCTGTGAACAGGGAGGGGTGAGCAGGTGGGCTCCGGGTGAAGACCGCATCGTTTGAGCCCAGCTGTTTTCGGGGTGGGCAAAGCGCCTGCCTTCCAGGTGTGGGTCCAGGATTTGTCACTAGCAGCTGCCCATCCACTTTCATAATGACCTCCCATTTACAGCAAGTAGCAAGTGATGCTGGGTTTCTATTTATGGAGATAAAAATTTTTTTCTCTTAAAGCCAATCTAATTTTTTTTTTAATTTGTTTAGAGAAAGATGCGAAGTGACATTTGGGACCGTAGGGAACTGAGGTTCTGAAACTAGGTGCAAAGAGAGATGTCTTGAGTATAGTGAAAAGTTCACATGCTTTGGAGCCAGAAGCGTCTGGATCCAAACCCTCTCTTTGCCAATCGCCAGCTGTGTGATCTTGGGTAAGTGAAACTTTTCCCATCTGTAGAATGGCAATAATAAATTTGGCATGCAGGACAGTGTTTCTGGTACCACTCACATCAGAATCAGCTGAGGTGCTTGTAAAATGGAACTTCCCAGGCTGCCACCCCAATGTTTTTCTCTTATGAAATCCTAAGGGGAAAAGCCTAGAAATCCGCATTTTAACAAGGGCCCCCAATGCTTCTTATGATATTCTGTGGGCTTTGGAGCGGATAAAATGAGCTAAAACAGGTAAAGCACTTGGTACACAGGAGCAGGAAAGACGATTGCTTTGGATGGTCCAGCATCTGAACATCATCTCTTTTAGAGGGGATCCCAAGGGCCCAGCTCAGGATTGTCATGGATGGCTATGCAGGTTGTGCACTGCACACAAATCTAGTGATTACCACCTCGGAATTGTGCGGTGCATAAACTATATGATCATATATGCCCTCCTTCTCAGAAGGAGCTCAGCCGATCTAGATCCTCTCCGTTCTTTCTCCTTTTTGCACTTGGTTCTTCCAGCCTTCCTTACAATTCTCAGCTACACAGCAGCCCTCCAGTGAATCCCTTCAGTGATCAGCTGGCCAGGAACTGGATTTTGCTGTTTGTGATCTACAAACTTGACAGGATGAGTGGCCAGTGGCTCCTTTGTTTCCTTCCATCAAGCGTTCCTCAGTGGTGTTCCTGGGATTTGGGAAGTGCTATAGTGCCCCTCCCTGGTGGAGAAGTTAAGTAGGTAAAGATATGACCCATTCCCTTATCCAAGCTCTGTTCTGCTTCAAGCTGTTTTACAGATTGGATTTTGGCTCAATAGTTCATTTGGAAAGAATAATTCTACTGCTTAAAAGAAAAAAAAGTTTGAAAACCACTGCATGATATAGGATACCCCAGAGGAGACTGTGTGGTGTGGATGCAATGAGGCAGAGAGAGAGAGCAGAGGAGGCTGAGGCTGAGTCCTGGGGTCTGTGGGTCTCCCTAAAGTGAGGGCAGCCCGGGCCCTCATTTCAGAAGTTATGCTGGTAGGTGCGAAATCCCATTACCTGAGTAAGGGAAATTTTTGAGGCCTCTCAAAAGTTTCCCTTCCCTCCTCATGGGAAAAGTGGACTGTGTCCACTTATGAGAAGAAAAAGGGGGTGCTGCTGTCCAGGATCACTGTGTCAATCAGAAGCCCTCTGACCTCGGGAGAGGGGAATAGGAGGGAACTTCTGAAGAATCTCCAAAGACCACAGCTAAAAAAAAGGGACGGAAGTCATTACTAAGGAACCAGAGGGGGAAGGGTGCATGGTACTTTCCTTTGCCATGGGGTCACTGGCCAATGGGAGTGAGGGTGAAGCAAGATAAAGGGGTTTGGACATTTCCCAAAGGAACCAGAGCTCCCCCCAAATCTGCAGCACTTGGAACATAAAAATAGAGATGTTTCTTTGCTCTACAAAATCTGACATTTGCAACAGAGGTATTAAATTTTCATTGCACATTTCCTCTTGGTTCACAACTAAGACAGTGGAAAAAATTCCTCCAACGAAAGATGATATGTTGAATATTCTTACGAATATCATCCCCTTCACCTGCTTTATCATGGATCAGCTGCCCCTGGGCTGCTGCTTGCTTCTTGCTTCTGAATGGGCCACAGACAGGGCTGTGTTCGTCTTGCTTTTATTGTTGTGTACCAGACTCTTCTCTTGTTTTACTAATTTATTCCCTTTTATCCCCATACCCCAAGGTTAAGGAGTGGGGTGGGGAACCCCATCATAAATGTAGGCAGGTAGTTTTAAATTTTGTATATAATGTAAAAGCAGGGTTATACAGTAAGACACACAACAACATAAGGGTACAGCAGCGTTTGGGAGAGGGTCATCTGATGAAAGTTGTGGCCCCTCTCCCTGGAAGAATCTGCCTCTATTCAAAACACAATTTTGCATCTTCTAGGGTTCAGGGACCCTGATAGCCCTCTATGGACATCCATTGAACCCCAAGTTTGTTACCCCTGTGTGATAAGAAAATTGTGAGCATTTGAAATGAGACTCTTTAAAATGGACCTTTCATTAGTTTCAAGATTACAAAAATAAGTTGCGTTGGAATAACAAAATTGCAACAAAATAGAAATGCTACATTAATGAATAGATAATGATTATTTCTAGTTAGTGCAACATAGAGATTGCTTAGATATAAATAGATTCTTCTAGGCGAGGAGGAAAAGAACTTACCTTTGTTGAGTGCTTACTTTTGGCCAGGCATTGTATCTGATGTAGTATTTCCTTTTCCTTAAACCACAGAGCTGGTTATTGTTACCACGGGCATTTTCACAGAGGGGGAAACTGAGGTACAAGCAGAGGACAAAGGTGTTCCCAATGTGGTACAACTTGTGATGTAAGGTGTTAAAACTTCTGTCTTAAACACAGACATGGAGAACATTTTTAAAAATACACTACTTACAAAAATTAATTTATTTAGCAAAATGCACTTAATGTTCTCTGACGGGGGAACTCAAATTCTGTCTTATCAAAATAACACTTAAAATCAGTGGAATTAGGGATTCCTGTGCCACATACGATTACACCATTGGGTTCCTTTGTCTCATTTTCTTGGGTTTTCATTTGGAAAGGTTTTTGTTTTTTTTCTTTTAAGTCCTAGTATATCTACAACATGTCATACCTTAAAGAGAAAATGCCCCGTTGGACACTACTCACTCATTCACTCCATAAAACTTTGCCTCTCTTAGGAAGGAGCAGCCCTGCTTCCCAGATGTGGAATCAGCTTTTTCTTCACACTCTCCCACCTCACCCCACCCCCACTTTTTTTTTTTTTTTTTTTTTTGTTACCATCTGTACCATTGCAAATGATTTGTAGACAGTTTGTGTCCATTTTTCCCACCAATGTTACTTAGGGGCGTGTGTGCACATAGGAAGCCTTCAGTACATGTCTGCTAAACTGAGTTAAATTCCTACCTTTTTAATGGGAAACATTTTTAATGCAGAAAAATAAGAAAAGTTTTGAAGAGACACATGATCCATGTGCCAGGATTTGCAGCAAATAATATGTTCTCATTTTTGTTTTAGATGTTCGTTTGCTTTAAAGGAATAAAATTTGCAGATGGTTTTACTCTGGTTTCATTCTCCTGCCCACTGAAGAGAAAACTATGATCATTATTTTGGCATGTATCTTCCTGATCTATAGTTTTATACTTAAAAAAATTTTTTTTAATGTTTATTTATTTCTGAGACAAAGAGAGACAGAGCATGAGTGTGGGAGGGGCAGAGAGGGAGGGAGACACAGAATCTGAAGCAGGCTCCAGGTTCTGAGATGTCAGCACAGAGCCTGACGCGGGGCTCGAACTCACAGACCACGAGATCATGACCTGACCCCGAGTCGGACGCTCAACCACCTGAGCTGCCCAGGTGCCCCTATATTTTTATAATTTTACTACCCACTATCCTCAGTATTATTTTACATGATTTAAAAATTTTACATATTCTGTACCTTGCTGTTTAAACTTAGTATGTGTTTTCAAGATCTATTCATGTTGATGTTATCGATCTAGTTTATTTCTTAGTTATTACATAATGTCCCATAATTTGACTATATCACGTCTTACTTATCCCTTCCCAAGTGAGAGGCATTTAGAGAGTTCCTGTCCAACTCTTCACTATAACAATGCTGTAATGAACTTCCGTTTTACAACTTGGGTTACTTTTTGTATATTGGTAAATAGGGGAAGGATGTTGGTATAACATGGAAGTCACGTTGGCTCACAGGTGGTTTTTCCCAATATGTTACGGTCTTGAAGCGATAGAAAAGAGAAAGTCTTAGCAATGAATACAGACCTGAGCTGAAAATCTACAGAAGTATCTTTCTTCAGAGCAAATAGTAACAGGTTTAATGGCTTCAAAGGCCACTATGCTTTGCACTAATAAATGATCAGGTGATGCTTGAGAGGGCAGATGAAGAAAACAGAGAAATGGGATCATTTCCTCCTGTGCTAAAACAATGAAATAACGAAGAAAACTATCCCGAGGGCCATATTCTTAATTTTATGAAAATTTTAATGAAAATCCACACCTACCTGTCCAGGAAGGATCCCCAAAGAAGAGGCATCTGGGGTCCTAGGGGCAAATGCCAGCAGTGGATTAACTGTACTGTATTTTTGTCATGATTTTAAAAACATTTTTGTTTTTGTTACTTCTTGGGTGACTAAATTCCACAGGTTTTGAGTGATGTTCCCCAACCCTGTTTTCCCCATAAGACTTGCTATTTTTAGCAGAGGGATTTGCATTTATTTCCTTAAGTGCATGTGTAAGAGTTTCTCTAGAGTATAAACCTAGCAGTGGAATTGCTGGGTCACAGGGGATGTACATTTTCAAACTACTCTAGATTTTTCCAAATGACTCTCCAAAGTGGCTTCATCAGTTTACACTCCCATAAGGAGAGTCCTTATTTCCCTGCTTCCATTCTATTAGCTGATGCTGTTAGACTTTATTTTTCACCAATATCATTGGTATAAAATGCCTTTTCATGGTTGTTTTAATTTGCATTGCCCCTGGTGCTGGTGAAGTGGAGCATGTTACTATTTGTTTATCGGCCATTCTGGTTTCCTTTTCTGGGTATTACCAGTTCGACACTTTGTCAATTTTGAAGCTGAATTGTTTGTCTCTTTCTTATTGATTTACAGGAATTCTTTATGCATTCTTGACATAAATCCTTTGCCTATTAAATTTCTACTTTTATGTTCCCTTCCTGATGTCCCATTCTCCATATAAGTCTATATTTTATATGACCAATCCACTATTAAATCCACTGTATTGGGTTTTTTTTCTGGAATATATCCTAGGTACCCGTGGTTTTAGATTATACAGTTAGGTTGTATAACCAGAAACGTTTGAACCTCAAATGTTTATAAATATAAATGTTTATAAATATTATAAATAAATGTTTTCCCATCCATACTTTATCCATTCTCCATTTATAGAACCTTCTCTTTGTATGAAAGAGTTTTCGAAGCAGATCAAAAGAGATATCCCCTGTCCTGAAAAGTGTTGGCAAGATTTTTTTCTTTTGCCAGGTTAATAAGAAAAGATTTTGGTGGAAAAAATTCAGGAAGGTTAAAATTCATATTTGAATTGGATCCTTTGTAGATGCCTTAAGCCCATGAGAAAACAATATGCTTTATTAAATTCCACGATTCTTTTTTTAAAAATATTCAAGTCATAAGCAATCATTCATGCTTTCCTGACAAGTTACCTAAGAAAAATTTCCTTAAACTAAACAGAATTGAATTTCAGACTAAAATTTAAAAGTGACATTCTGATTAAAAAAAAAAAAATGATACCTAACTCCTAAAAGAAAATACATGGAGTTTGCCTGGAACTGAAAATTTTGTGTGTGGAAATGTGAGGAAAAGATCTAAGTGTTGGCAAAAGATCGCAATAAAGTAAATGATGTGGTTTTCTCAGGGGTGATTTTGCAACTTGAAACATTCCAAAAAGAGTTACTGATCACAAAGTTTCTTTTAGCTTCTAGCCTCGAAATACTTGGCATACATGGAGCTCTTACGGATATTTGGATAAATTAAATTTATATTGACATTTTCTAAAAATTGGCACAGGTTTCTAGCTGGTGTGGGCACGTGTCAAACATGGAACATTTTGAAGCATTCAATTTTACAACAGATAGATATCAACATTAAACTGTCCCTCCTTTCTCTATATTCTTAAAAAGCTAAATCACAGTGAGATTTTAAATATGGCATTATTTTCTGATAAAAAAAAAGTAACAGATTCCTCAAAAATTAATCAGAGGACTACCATATGAACTAGCAACTTCATTTCTGGGTACACACCCCAAATAATTGAAAACTGGAACCTTAAACAGATATTCGTACACCAGTGTTCATAGAAGCATTATTCTCAACAGCCAAAGGTGAAACAATCCAAGAGTCCATCAGCAGTGAATGGATAAACAAAACGTGGTATACGTATACAATGAATTAATATTTAGCCTTTAAAGGGAATTCTGATACATGCTTCAACAATGTATGACCCTTGAAAACATGATGTTACATGAAATAAATCAGATACAAAGGGAAAAATATTGCAGTGAGTCCCCGTACACAAAATATCCAGAGTAGACAAATTCATAGAGACAGAAAATAAACTAGTGCTACCCAGGGGTTGGGAGGAGAGGGGGATGGGTAGTTACTGCTTCATGGGGACAGAGTTTCTGTTTGGGGGAAATGAAAAAAATTTAAGAATAGGGGTAATAATTGCACACCATTGTGGTTGTAATTAATGTCACTGAATTTTTCACTTAAAATGGTTATACACTTAAAATGACTAAAATGGCAAAAATTTATGTCCTGTATTTTACTGTAATAAAAAAAAAGTTTATAAAAGACGTTTCTTCAAGCCCTACTACCAGTAAAACAACAAATACTTAATAATGGAAGCTTGGAAAACCTATCAAGTAAAATAAAATTAAAGCCACCTGTTACCTTGCTGTGCAGTGATAATATGTAACTAATGAACTGTGCATTCTCTTTTTTCTGGCCATAGGTACATAGGGTGTGCAGGATCATCCTGTATAGTAGTCTGCTTTTCTTACCGAATGTTGTTAAACATCAGTAGAATCCAATCTCACCTGTGAGTCTCAGCCTATTTAAACCAATCAACAGTTGTTGGATATTTTCGCAGTTTTTTATTAAAAAATTTTAAAATGTTCATTCAGTTTTGAGAGAGAGAGAGAGAGACAGAACATGAGTGGGTGAGGGGCAGGAGGGCGGGTAGAGAGACAGTGAGACACAGAATCCGAAGTAAGCTCCAGACTCCATGCTGCTGAACTCATGAACCACAAGATCATGACCTGAGCCACAGCTGGAGTCTTAATCGACCAAGCCACCCAGGCACCCCTCAATATTTTCACAATTTTAAACAGCTTTGTCATGGACATCCTTGTATATATACCTTTTGTGAACATTTGGTTATTTCTTTTTTAAGATATTTTTTAATGTTTATTTTTGAGAGAGAGAGAGAGAGAGAGCACAAGCATGCACGAGCAGGGGAGGGGCAAAGAGAGAGGGAGACACAGGATCCCACAGGCTCCGCATTGACAGCAGAGAGCCTGATGCAGGGCTTGAACCCACGAACCAGGAGATCATAACCCGAGCCGAAGTCAGACACTTAACCTACTGAGCCACCTAGAGAAAGAGGTAACTTTCACAGATTGAACAAGGGATGGCAAAAATCAATAGAGATCTGGCACATTGGAATGATCAGTCATTCTCTGCCACTGTGATCCAGATGGAGACATCTTGAGGGCTCTTCTTGCTTGGGGACTTACATCTGCATGCCTGCCCACCATCCAGACCCCTCCAGCCACACCTAGGTGCTCAGTGTCCAGCTACTGTATCTTTGCTGCTGCCATTTCCTTTCCCATGAAATATTTTCTCACCAACTTCCTCAAGTACAGACCCGTCCGTTCTTTGAGATCCATCTCTAACAAACCCCCAAGGGCCAAAGGTGGAACAGCTCCCAGAGTGAGGAATGGGGGAGGGGAAAAACCATAGGTGCAAATGCCACCCACAAATACCATCTGAAACAAATTGAGGGAGAGGTGGGGGCCAGGATTCTGGGATCTGGGCGGAAGGCAAGCTGGGAGTAAAGGGGGAGAGGCCCCTGGTTGGCATGTTGTGCCTTTTCTCTTGCGAGTGGGGGTATGAGAGGCAGGGCAGGATGGGCAGACGACCCCATTGCCTAGAACATGGTACCTTTTACAACGAGTACTCAATTCTTGAACAGCACTCAGATTTTACAATATAAGAAATATTATCTTCAGCTGTGCTAACGTAATAACTTGAATTTGTGTAGCATCTTAATCTTAACATACGTTACCTAGTTTAAAAAAAAAAAATTGGTTTTGAGGGATGCCTGGGTGGCTCGGTCAGTTAAGCGTCAGTTGTTGGCTCAGGTCATGATCTCGCCATTCAGGAGTTCAAGCCCTGAGTTGGGCTCTGTGCTGACAGCTTAGAGCCTAGAGCCTGCTTCAGATTCTGTGTCCCCCGCCTCTCTCTGCCCCTGCCCCATTAACACTCTGTCTCTCTAAAATATGAATAAACATTAAAAAAAATTTTAAATAATCGGTTTTGAGTCTCAGAACTAGTGGGTGACATTGGTGGTGCCCTGATCGTCATTATTACCAGGTTATTTATGTGCCGATTTCCAGGTTCGGGAAAGCTGGACAAAGCAGCAACTTACACCTAAGACTTCTGGCCTGATGTTCTGAGCATTCTCCAAGACACTTCAAGCTGCTCTTTCAAAATTATGGCCATCCTCTGTCATTCTGTCACTTTTCTGATGTAAAAATGTCATGTCAAGTTGCAAAGTTTAGAAAGACCTAACTACAAAGAGGGCTTACATTCAAATGACTCTTTTGAAAGGAACATAAGATAAATACGTAGTTTAAAATTAAAGCTACTAATTTATTTAAAAAAATAAAATAAAATTTAAAAAAAATTTTAAAAATGAAAGGAATATAAGAAAGGACTTTGTTTTCCCTTTCTGCAAGTAAGGGGCTAAAAAGCACAGAGATGCTGTATGGCAGTGTTGTAGGTGTTCTAAGGGTGACAAGTGTGAATGCTGTCTTAATAATAAATGTCTTAGGAGATAGTTTAATAGCAGAGTTTAGGATAAATTTTCTTAAAGAGTACATATACTTCATGTATATTCATTCTTTTCTTTTATTATTTTTACTGCTATCTGTCCTATCATCCTAATTCATTCCATTGCTTTCTAATTATCTTGGTATTTTTGTTTGGTTTGATTATTTTCATCAATACTGGTTTACACAAGAGCAGCACTGGGCTGGCTGTGTCATACAGAGATGAAATTCACGAGGTCTTTGTCTCCAAAAACCCCTTTGAGCAAGCAAGAATTAAAGGCCAAAAGACCTCTACCCTCCCCCATGTGCTCCTGAAACAACACACACACACACACACACACACACCATCAGTAAAAGCCCAGAGGAACGGTGCTGTTTGTGATGGAAACACTTATTTGTTTCACTTTTTAAACAAAGTATCATAAAGATATCTAACTAAATATTGTATTAATTGATACCAGAAATAGCCATAGAGATACTGGCACATTGTAAACACCAATAAGTCGAAAGAGATTTGGTTTCAGATTGCTCAAATAACCCACAATTCTTCTTTGAACACTTCTACTCGAGGAAAAAGATCTTCAGGAAATGAATAAGAGAAGTGGCAGAGATCCCAGATCTGAAATCATTTTCTTTTGCTCTGTGCCCCCTCCCCAAACGGGGTGAATGCACTTATGAGTTCAGTAGGTGGTCTTGCTAAGGTGTGATTTGAGAAATGCATACCAAAAAGCACATGATTCCTACACTAGTCAGAGTTTAAGGATACATCCTTACCTTTTCTAGTTTCCAACCTAGATTTTACTTTTCTTTATTAATGAAACACCTTAAAAACAATGTTCACATTCTTTTGGTTAAATCATTCAACTCTTTATATTACTTTAAGCCTTTCTCTGAGTTTTATCTGTACATTAATGGATTTCACACCACCTTTATCCATCGTTTTATACATTTTCATCTACTTTTATTTTCTGCTTTTTTCACTTTTAATTGTCTTGTACACATTTTTCAATGTATCTGTAATTACCATTAATTTTTTTTTCCTGGAAAGCAGTAACTCTCAAGCATCCTTTGGTAGAATAATTCTTATATTGAAGAAAATCCTGTATTGTTTGGCGGGATCCCCCCCAGCCTTGGACTGATGAACCCCTTGTGATAATTCATTGCAGCATTTCACAATCCCCTTTCCTATGCAATTAATTGTTTTCAGTGTTTGACAATTGAAACCATGCTATGGTAAGAATCTTGGTATATAATTTCTTTAAAAATTCACTTGATTGGGAAAAATTCTGGGAGGTACATCTTTTGGAGTGAAAACATTCTTTTGTTTGTTTGTGAGATGTGCGTCCGCAGATTACTTTCTGGAAGAAATTAACCGATTTTGATTGCCATCGACAAACAACAGTTCTCTGTCTCCCCAAAGCACATTGAGCAATGAGTTTTGTCATTTGCTTTACTTTCATTTAATTTATTCAGTGTGAAATGATGCCACACTGATTCAATGGGAATTTCTTTAAATTTTAGGATAGGTGGCTGGTTCATCAGATGTTTTATTTTGTTTACACTATCCCTTTTCTTTTAACATCTGTCTCTTGAGCACTGGCATTTGATTTGGTTCTAATGAATTTATATAAATCCTACAGCTATTTTAGATAATAAGCATTTGCAGATCATTTCACTCAAATATTTTTCATCATCTTATATGATTTCTAGAAATCGAATTTTATGAATCTACTCTTTCCGTTGTTTGAATAACCAAAATTATTTCCATACATAGTTCTATCATGTTTTCTATTTTTCCTATGATAATAGGAAACAATTATTGTTTACCATTGGATGTACCCACTATTTATTATGGTAGTAGATTTGAGGTCTGGATCTAACTTAATTTTTTCTTCATTTTGATTTCCAGTTATCACCAAAGAGTTTATTACATAATTATTACTTCTCCATTTGCTTTGTTAAAATTGATCATTTACCAAGTTCTTACATATGATAGTCTACCCCTACATCCTCTCTTGTGTTTAAATTTTCTTCTGTTTTTAAACCAAAACCATGATGATTTTTATTTTCTTATTTACACTATTCTGTGTTTTCTAAATTTTTAAATAAGCACATATGTTATTTTATTTGCATTTGGTTTTTTATAATGATGAAGCATCTTTAACAATTGTACTTACCGTTCATACATATTTATTTTTGAGCCATAACGTTGGAATATTTTTTGTCAGATTTTTATAGATATTTTTATAGGTTTAATTGAAAGCAAATCAGATACAACAATTAATAGGTGGGAAAATGCATTCTTCTTTAATATTCAATCTCGTGATGTAGTACAGTTTCTTCCTTTATATCTCCTCTTAAAATTTAGCATTTTCTAGTTTTCTTTGTAAATCCTGAGTTAGGATAATTCTGGAATACTATAGATTTTTGTTAGTGTTATGAATGGGACCACCTCAAAGTGCTAGTTACTTGCTGGTTTTTACTAGAAATGCTGTGATGTTATGTGGATTTACCCTTTATCTGTATACTTAATGAACTTTTATTTTATTTCTAATACTTTTAGTTGGAATCCTTAATTTCTTTAGGTTCAATTTAAAATAGTAATATTTAAAAATTTTTTATAATATTGATTCTTTAGTGTATTTTAAAGCATTGTCAGGACAACAAGAATCCTCAAAGGTATGCTAAATAATTTTAACAAAAATCCTCTTTGTTTTTCCTTGTTTTTAAATGGAATGCTTCAAAAGTTTCTCTATTACAAACTGGTAGGTTTTATCATTGTTAAAGAAGCACTTCCTATTTCTGGTTTTAAATTTTTACCAGAAAACAGCATTGAGTTTTATCAAATATTTTAATCTTTTATTAAGGCCATATAAATTTTGTTCTGAAGTTATTTAAATTGTGTATTTTATTCCTAGCTTCATTGTATTTACCTGGACATATTACTATAATAAAGCCTACCTGTTTGTGGAAAAACTACTTTAGGAACAGGGTTGTATTCTATTTACAGATATTCTCACATCTTTAAGAGCTTTGTCTAGAAAGAGATTTCCTTTGTAATGTTACCAGGGGGAAGAACAGAATAATTTTTTGTCTGCTAGAATAAACTAATAAATATTTTTTAAAAATTTTATGTGTTGTAATTAGTTTTATTTGAAATTTTGGAAAATTTGTATTTAACTCATTATGTCTTTGTAGCAAGAAAAGCAGTTTCTTAGCTAACCTTAATTTCTTCCTTAGTTATTGGTCTATTTGCATTTTCAGTCTTTTATTGTAACATTTTAAATTCTGTAACTTTGGTAAAATCATCCATTTTACTTGAATGTCCAAATGTATCACCATGGTGAATGGGCAACATATTCCCATATAAATATCAGCCTCTTTTTAGTGTTTTATTTTTTTTTCTGATTTCTAAAAAATGTTTTTCACTGAATTTACTAGTGAATTTTTTTTTCCTGCCTTTTCAAAGTAAGGGATCTCAGCTTTAGTATTTCAGAGAATACTTCTTGTCTTATTTGTTTAATCATGCATGTATTTTTTTTCCTGGAGGTTTGTGCTTGGTTCTTTTTCTAGAAGTATATTTCTGGTTTTTGAAATTTTTCTTTTCTTATTAATAAAGGCATTTGAAGCAGTGAAGTTTTCTCTAAACATATCTTTCCTTTAAGTTCAAGAATCTGATGGGTACTATACTTGTTTTCCATATTTTAAAATGATATGTTATTGTATTTCAAATTTCTTCCCTGACTAGGTAATAGTTGGAATCTTTGTTTCATTGGCACTTGGTCATTTTTAAAAAATTTAAAATAAAATATACACAATTTTTGCAGTGAAATCATGCATGTATTGCATATAATTTAGGGTATCTTTCCTTTATTGAAATTTCCTGTTAGTTTCTTTGTGAAAGTTTGCCACATTCGATGTTTTCCCTTTAAATTCACACCCTAAAATTGCTTATTCAACCTTATTAATTGCAGTTCTGCAAATACTTATTTCTTTTTTCCTACTTCATTTAACTGTTTTAGTGGATTAAGAATTTCTGCTACAATTTTATTTCTTCCAATTTCATCTTATAATTCTAAATTTCTTCCACGTACTTTGTTGCAATGTGTTTTAGTTCACATACATTTAACACTTTTTTGTTTTCACTGATTATTTTGCCTTTGATTCTCACATAATAAACTCACTTCTATTGCATCACCCTTTTTGCTTTCTGCTTTTATATCATAATATGTTTGATTGATATTTTCTGACCCAATCAATTATTTTTATTTTTTCCACATTTATCTTTCCTTCCCTTTTAAATAGAATATTTTTGATTTTTTTTCTTAAATACAACCTGAAACTTTTTTTTTAGATAAGGAAATTTAATCCATTGGCATATACACTTACAATTGTCATATTTAGACCATCATGAACATATTTTATTTTTATTTTTTGATATATTTTTTGTTATATTTCTTTTTTGTTTCTTCACTTGGGAGTTATATGTAAGTTGCTTTTACCTCATTCATTTCTGAAAAGAAATAGAAAATAAATATTTGTATTTTTATAAATATACCATAGTAACTGTTAAGAATAATCTGACACTTAGGATTTTGTGTCCTTGACTTTATACCTTCCCTCTCCTCTTCTCCTTATCCCAGTTCCTCACAGCTTGTATATTTGAGATAAATCGTTCTTAAGTTTTTTCTATTTTTCTGCCTCTGGTACTGATTGCTTATTGCCATAACTCTGGAAATGCTGCTTGAAAGCGAAGTGTACGGCCAAGGAGTTTATGTAGGGTTTTCTGCTATTGAACTGGTAGATAATCTCTGAGGTTCTCCTTTTTCTTTTCTGTTCTTTCTTTTTAGGAATGCTTTAGATAGTTTTCCACTGCCTTTGGGACACTCCCAGCCCCAGCTGCTTCACTGGATCCTAATCTAAAGCACTTTTTAAAAGCAGAAAAGCACCAGTCTTCATGATATTTTAAAGAAGAACATGAATAGAACAGGCAACATCACGTCAGTGGCTTGTATTCACCTCACAGTGGACGCTGAGAAAACGTGGTTGAATTCTCTGTTCTTGACCGAGGAATGTTCGAGTCACTAGTTGGCTGCCTTTCTGTGTGCTTGTGAGACCCCATGGTCCCTTGCTGGGAGAAGCACGGAGTTTAGAATTCAAAATTTAGCTCTGCTACCGACCGCAGCATCTTCTAAAAATTGAGGTGCTCTCAAGGTTACAGAGAGTAGTCTAAGGGGCCAATCTCTGGATCTCTGGTGATAGCTCTGTTCTCCCAGAGCCCTGTTCATTTATTTATATATCGATTGAACTAATTCTTTCTTTATTTATAGCTTCTCTGTTATATAACTGCCCCACACAGCTGAGATTCTTTTTTGGAATGAAATGTGGAATAGTTTAAATACCTATGAAATCAAGTGTATACTCAACACTGTTACAGTTTCCAGTCTGGGCTCTTCAATCGGTTCTGGAAATTCTATTTGCTAACAGTTTAAATGAGCATCTGGGGCGCTAACTTTTTCGCTAGGAGGAAGAGTATCAGCGATGGCTAACATTTATTGACCTTTTGCCACAAGCTGCCTCACTGTCAGTTTTGGAAACCATCGTTTCGACTCAGAGTGCCTTGTGATTTTTTTTTCTTTTCTTTTATGATTTTCCTGGAGGATTAATCTTTTTTTTTTTTTTTAATTCTACACTTGATTTTCCAGTTTATCCTTTATCTTAATGATTTAAGATTCTGGAGTGTTGTCTCTCCCATACCCCGAGCCTGCTTCTAGTTTGTTCTAGATGGTCATGTTTAAAGCAATCACTACAATTCTGTTTTGTTTTTAAGTTTATTTCTTTATTTTGATAGACCGAGCACATGAGTGGGGGAGGGGCAGAGATAGGGAGAGAGAATCCAAAGCAGGCTCCACCCTGTCAGTGCAGATCCCAGTGCGGGTCTCGATCTCAAGAACCGTTAGATCATGACCTGACTGGAGATCGAGTCTGAAACTTAACCAAGTGAGCCACCCAGGCACCCCTACCTTTCTGGGTTTTTTTTTGTTTTTTGTTTTTTTATTTTTTTTAACGTTTATTTATTTTTGAGACAGAGAGAGACAGAGCATGAACAGGGGAGGGGCAGAGAGAGAGGGAGACACAGAATCTGAAACAGGCTGAAGGATCTGAGCGGTCAGCACAGAGCCCAACGCGGGGCTCGAACTCATGGACCGAGAGATCATGACCTGAGCCGAAGTCGGATGCTTAACCAACCAAGCCACCCAGGCGCCCCTACCTTTCTGTTTTTAAAGCTGCAACAGATTGTGTGGTCATTCTCTCCCATTCTTCTTCATTTGAGAAGGAAATATCATCTATGTTCTAATTGTGATTCTTGTACTTGTTCTTTTTAGGAAGAGGGACTGCAGCTTTAATGGTTTTCTTGCTATTAATGTTGTGTATGGAATAAGGATTTCACCTACTTTTAAAGTGTTTACTCTTCTTTGTTTTTACACAGTTCCTAAGAAGGCTCATTTCCTTCTCAAGAAGGCTCATTCACTAAAGAGGTTCTAGATTTCTGATATTTTAATTGGCATCTCGGTAAGTCTTAACAGACAGGAGCTACCTTACAGAAACTCTCACTCCCTCATCGATTCAGAACATTGCTCTTTTCAAACGACTTGACTTTACCAAAAGAACCCGGGGAAAATGCAAATTACCTTGTGAAACAAAAAATATTGTCCATTACTGTAATTGGCCTTGATAACAAAACATCACTATTCTTAACTATTGGAAAAGGAGACACACGTGAGAACTTAACTTTACTCAGAGTTGAAAAGCTTTCTTCCCTTAAACGTCTTTTGATTCCTACAGTTTGACCTTTTATCACTAATCACTTAAATACAAGTCTGCTTCTCAGCAACCCCTTCCATCTGGATATGTAATCCCCTCTCTTATGGAGTTTTTAGAAGTTATTAATACAGGTATGTTTTCTGTGGGGGGGAAAACCAATCTTTCTTTTTTAAAAAATTTTTTTTAGTGTTTATTTATTTATTTTGAGAGAGAGAGAGAGTAGGGAAGGGGCAGAGAGGGGGAGAAAGAGAGAATCCCAAACAGACTCTGTGCTGTCAGAGTGGAGCCTGATGTGGGGCTCCAACCGATGAACTTAGAGATTATGACCTGCGCCAAAACCAAGAGTACCCTTAACCCATGGAGCCACCCAGGTGCCCTCAAAACAAATCTTTCTCTCTTTTTTTCGATTTTTTAAATGTTTATTCATTTTTGAGGGGGGCGGGGGGGGGGAGAGAGAGAGAGAGAGATTGAGACCATGAGAGGGGGAAGGGCAGAGAGAGAGGGAGACAGAATCTGAAGCAGGCTCCATGCTCTGAGCTGTCAGCACAGAGGCTGACACTGAGGCTGGAACCCAAAAACGGTGAGATCATGACCTGAGCCAAAGTCGGATGCTTCACCGACTGAGCCCCGCCCCCCCCAGGCGCCCCCAAAACAAATCTTTCTTAAACACAGACTAGAATGGTTTCAGCACCATCGCCTTTTGCCCCGTCCCCCCACCTGTTTACCCCTGTGTTGCTTAAACACCTTCCCAGGAGCACATCTTTGAGTAAACTGAAAATCACACGCACCCAGCATGCAGCAGGCTCCAGGGCTTTATGTTACCGCGGGCTCTGCAGGAGCTGCCCCCAGCATCACCCCTACCCCCAAAGTGCCCATACATCTGAATAATATCTTCATGCATCTTTCTTTCTTTAAAAAAAAAAAAGTTTTATTTATGTAAGTAATCTCTACACCCAAGGTGGGGCTCGAACTCACAATCCAGAGATCAAGAGTTAGATGCTCCTCTGACTGAGCCAGCCAGGCGCCCCTGTGCATTTTTCTTTTGGAAGCCTAAAATAAACCTGCAGGGGAAGGGAGGGAAAGTCAGGGCTTCTCTCATTCTTGTACACAGAAAGGAAGCTGGCCCTCTTCAGGAGAACTGTAATTGATAATTTGCAGCTGACGCACAAAACACCGCGTTAGCTTGCACGGGAAACGGGAAGCTGGATGCCACTGCTAAATATTGCTAACATTACTATTTGTATCCCTGCAATAAATAGTGTTATTACTGTAAAGCTGAGCAAGCATGACATTTCTGACTGCCTCTCCTTTTAAATGGAGAATCTATAAATAGTGCCTGGGTAGCATTTAAACATTTCAAAGCATCACGTTTTTGTTAATACAAATGTGTGATCAGAGCCATTCACTCCCATAAATATTTTCCCTCACAATCTGAGCATCAACAGCCACATGCTTTTCCCATCACCCACCAAATGTAAGACACTTGGTAAAACGCTGGGCATTCCAAGGTGAAAAGCAGGGCTCCTCGTTAAGAAGCCAGGAATGCCACAATGCACCACTTTAAACACCCCCCTCCATATCTTTCCAAAGATTCACATGAGAAAAAAATCGGTATTTCCCAAGGCAGACAACCTTTGTGCCAAAAGGTGTTTTTTTGAAAAAGGGTTCTTTTAGTAAATAAGTTTATTGAGCATGACCACTGCCCAGCAACATTTGGGGGCTAGGCATTAAACAGGGAACAAATCAGAGGGAGTCCCAAACCTTCAGGAAACTTGCAGTTTTGTTTTAACTGAACACATAGTATGAGTTTCCTGTGGCTGTTGTAGCAAATTGCCACAAACTTAAAACAACAGAAATGTATTCTCTCAGTTCTGGAGGCCCAAAGTCTGAAACCAGTATATCTGGGTCACAATCAAGGTGTCCACGGGGCCACTCTCTCTCTGGAGACTCTATGGGAGAACCTGTTCCGTGCCTCTCCCGGCTTCTGGTGACTGCTGGCTGTCCTTGACCTGTGGCCTCATCCCCCAGTCTCTACCTCTCTGGTCTCATTGCTTCCTTCTCTTCCATCTGTGTCAAATCCCCCTCAGCCTGCCTCTTTTAAGGACTCTTGTGAATGCATTTAGGAACCACCCAGATAATCTCCCATTTCAGAATCCCTAACTTAGCCGCATTTGCAAAGACCTTTTTACTAAACACACACCTTTCCGGTGATTAGGACCGGATATCTTTGGGGCCATTATTCAGCCTACCACATGTAGAAACAGCTCTGAGCGGTCCTATAGTAGCAACAGATTTTCTGCTTTGACCTTGAAACCCTTTGAGAAACACCTGTCGCAACCCAGAGAACCCTGGTCGTCAGAACCCACTGTGGAACGAAGCTGGTTGAGAGGCTGTTTGCATAGGAGGGAGAGCTGTCCTGGGAGGGGGGTTCGCTCTGAGTTTTCCCTCCACAGTGGGGTTCAGTAAACTCTCTCTAATTGACCTTGACTATATCAGGTTTGTTGTAAAGAGAAAAGAGAGATGACAGAGTTTCCTGAACATGGAAAGGCTTTGTGGTCATGACTCCTCATGCACGGCTTCCACTCTCCTTTGTCCCTGGTTCATGACAGCTTCCAGAACTTTCCTCGTCTTCCCTGAGAAAAACAGGGCAGGATGGAGGTGTTTTCACACACACACACACACACACACACACACACACACATGCAACTTTTTTAGAAATTAATAGAAAACAAAAGGGACACAGTCAATGGACACAAAAAGACCTAGTTGACAAAGCACTGACTCCTGGTTAGTTGACTGTCATGTGGCTCTGTCCCCAGGTCCTCACTGTCCCTTGTGATTTCCAGCAGGTAGTCTCCTGGCTCTTTCTGTTCCAGGCCAAACCTCACCTTTATTTTTCCTATTTTAAGTTTCTGACACTCTCTATAATCTTCCTATCAAGCTCTAGGTTCTGGAAAGAAGAAATCTCATTTTCTATGTTTTTAGAAATCCAACTAGGATGCAACGGGCAATGACTGTGTGCCAGGCAGACAAAGTGCCTCCCCAATTTCACACCAGGTGTCCTGAACCTGGCTCCCAGACCTTCCTGCAGAAAGAAGGAAACCCTAAGTTAATTCTTTCTTCACGAGCCTGAATGAAAGGAAGGCTTCATGGAAATCCCAGCCCTCACAAGCTTTACCAGCAGGAGGATTCATCTGACAACATAAATGAGATCGGGAACTGTAGAATTTTTTAAAATAAAGCTTTGGACGTTCCATGTAGAATAGAAAGTTTCTCTGGAGTTCATCAAAGACATATTAAGAGAGAATGGGGCACCTGGGGGGCTCAGTTGTTGAGCATCCGACGCTTGATTTTGGCTCAGGTCATGGTCTCAGAGTTGGTGGGTTCGAGCCCTGTGTCCAGCTCTGCACTGACACGTGGAACTCTGCCTCTCTCTCTCCCTCTCTCTCAAAATAAATAAATAAATTTAAAGAAGTAAAAAAAATTCAAAAGAGAGAAGAAAAGGCTCCTGGGGGTGCAACAGAGGCTTCAAGGAGATTTCCATGAGAACATATGTAAAGTGTGGTATTGTAGCTCAAAGCCTGAAGTCCGAATGTTCCAGTGACAGGTCTCAAAGGGCAACGACCCTTCCAGCATAGCTGATGTAAGGTTCTCTCTTGTGTCCAGGAGTTCCTCCTTAATGGGGGGTAAGGGGGCTTAGAACTTATCATATTGATATATTATTAAGTCATTGATGCTATTATATCACTGCAATTATTCTAGGTAATCTATAACCAACAATAGGTCAATTATAAATATCTATGATGATATTGATATATATAATAGTGATAATTTACAATATGGGTAAGCGGGGGGCACCTGGATGGTTCAGTTGGTTAAGCGTCCGATTCTCGATTTCAGCTCAGGTTATGATCTTGCAGTTTGTGGGTTCGAACCCCACATCGGGCTCTGCACTGACAGTGTGGAGCCTGCTTGGGATCCTCTCTCTCCCTCTTTCTCTCTGTCTGCCCCTCCCCCACTCACTATTTCTCTCTCGAAAATAAATAAGAATAAACTTTATTTTTAAAAATGTGGGTAAGGGGGTCCAGGCACTGTCCAGAGTTACAGCAGTGGACGTGCAGGCAGTGAACTCTGCCTTGGTGCAGCTGACATGCTAATGTGATAGGCCAATAATAAGCACATAAATAAACGATATGGCATTACCTTCTCCTCCTCCAATCCCAATAAATTCTCACCCTGGATCTCCCTGAGTCAGGAGGAGTACCATGAACATGGTAGCCAGAGAGAACAGAAGATGTGTAAGAACAAGGAATAAGAATGTAGTTACATCCAAACCATTCCCGGCTGCACAGAGATTTCTGTACTACTAAGTACTTTCACTTTGTCCCAGCTCGTGGAACCCTCCAAGAGATGACTACCATCCCTGTGTATTAACACCACTTCACAGATAAAGGCTCAAGGCCAAAGCTTGCTCCATGAGACACAGAACCTGCACTTGAACTCGGGTCCTCTCTTAATTTGGTGCTGTCCCCACTGCATTCACCCAGAAGGAAAGAGACGGCAGGATCCTGGTAGGGTTCAGAGGCTGAGCCGTAGGAAAAGGAAATTGCTGCTGCACGTAATTCATTTTCTCAGAGTGCTTTTTGCTGGAGTGGGGAGTTGGAGGTCTCATCCTATAAGTTCTGCACTCTGCCCACCTGTCTGACCTTTAGAGTAGGTACTTGGCTTGCTAAAACGAGAGCTCGGACCATGGCCACCTGCTTTGACTGTGACTCTGCTGGAGGCAGAAGAAACTCGCAGCCATTTTTGGGCTGGACAGTGGGGATTTTTACATTCATTTCTCAAGATGTCTTTGGTGGGCGGGAACAGGCAACCGCTATTGACACAGCTATGGATAATTCTCCTTGAAATGGGGACCTAGCCATTGCTTACAGGGCAACAGTCAAGGGGGTACTTAAAAAAGTTTTTTTTGAGCCTATAGGAAATATTGACAGATAATAACAAAAGCTACCACACTTTCTCCTTCATCAATCAATCAATAACAAAAGAGTCGACGGTAATAGTCAATACAATTATTTCAGGGCACTTTCTCTACGACTGAATGATCATTGCTAAGTTTTTCATGCTGTCAGATTAAATTGGTGGGTTGATGGCCCCTGCTCTTTCTCACCCCCCTTCTCCATCTAGCAGGGGAAATTTTGAAGAAGCATAAAGTATAAAGGGGAAAGTTAATTTTGGATTTCTGAGTCTGGCCAGGTAAATTTGGGGAAGTCCAAGCATACACCCAGTAGAAACTTCTCTCCAACAGAGAGGAGCATGTACACTGACTTCCCCAGCCCCTCTCTTATGCCCAGGAAAGACGCCTGGGCAGATGTCCATGTGAACATGTCTGTGCTCTTGCTTAACGTAGACCAAGGGGCTTGCCTCACCCAGGTTCAGCAAAGGTCCAGGCAGCCACTGTTTCGGGAAGGCTGGGAGCTGAGGTCAGGGTCCTAGGACTTGGGAGGGACACTCAAGACGAGGATCACCAGGAACTAGGCTGGACTACTTGCTAGGGAACTGGTCTGCAATAAGAAACAATCAAATAATTACCGTTTGCTCTGTAATAAACATGATACACCGGCAGAGCTATCCTGATAACGATCACATGTCTCTTCCCCTCCTCCCTCCTTCTGTGCCCTTTCTTCTCCACTGCCTTTCTTTTAGAAATGTATTATCCTTGTAAAATGATACCTGCTCGCAGTGAAATATTCAAACAATGCATTAAAGCGCAAAGGAAAAAACCCAAGGTACTGAAAATGTAACCACCCAAGAGGTTACAACTGTTAACCTTTTGGTAGTGACGTGTGTGTGTGTGTGTGTGTGTGTGTGTGTGAGAGAGAGAGAGAGAGAGAGAGAGAGAGAGATTTCTAAGATTTTCATCAACGTAACACACTTGTGGTAAAGTGCACAAATCCTCAGCATATAGCAAACTGAACAGGCCTAAGTAACTAGTATCCCACGGGCACCCCTTCCAGCTATACCCACCCCCAAGCATGAGTGCTGCCTGATTTCCCACCTCTGAGAACACTCTGACTGATATACCTGCAGCTTTTTATTAAACCCAATCAATGATCCTATGGCTACCATGTCCCCCTAAACTGGAATTGCAACCCCCCCCTACATCGGAATTGGAAAACAGCCCCCATCCCACAACACAACTGACATCTCCATCTACGCTGATTCGTTCCACAAACTCTGCCTGAGGCCCGTGAGCCCCTGAGTGCTGGCCCACAGTCTGCCTGCCTTCTGGAACCACCTGGGCAGCTTTTTAATAGTTGACACCTGGGCTCCTGGGCTCCTGGGCTCCTGGGCTCAGCGAGGTGGATTTAATTGGTCCAGGTGGGGCCTGGGCACTGGGGTGTATAGATTGTCTATCTCCCTAGGTGGTCCTAATGTGCCACCAAAGGGAAGACCTCGGCTTTAGGGCCATTTTTCACCACACAATACACAGCAAGTAGGTCTCTGTAAGACTGTCCCAACCCACTGACCCCATTGGCCTTTGTGAGACCAGCCAGAGAGCATCATGCTTTCATCACTGGTAAGAAGACTAGGTCTCAAAGAGGTTCTGTGCCCAGACTGCACAACAGTGGCAGGAGGTGCTATGCTGGATAGAGCCTAGGTCATGGGCACGGGCCAAGTTCTCATGGAACAGAGGCAGCCCCAGCCCTGAGGAAGTGCTCCCCCTATCCCCTTACCCCAAATCTTCTATCACGTCTAAGAGGCCCACCTTCTTAGGACTCACAGGTAGGAATCTGAGGAGGCACAGATATATGCTTGTACAGCCACAGATTCACTCAGGAGGAACAGGCAGGAGGCCGGGGCGGGGGCGCGGGGTTGGGGCTTGTTTTCTTCAGGAGGGCAGACACAGGTAGAGAGGGCCCTATGACTGTATTTCCTGATTTAAAAAAAAAGGTTACTATTAGAATTTTCAAATATACAGTAAAAGGGAATGTATCACCTTTTTAAAAAATAATTAAGATGTTTAAGGGAAAGACATTTTTAAAAAGCACCAGAAGGATATTTCTAAACCATTAGCAATTGAAATTGAGGCTGATTCAAATCCAGTTTTCCCCCTGAATTGTATCTTCCACACCCAGAATCTGCTAGAATAAAAGCTCAGTGAAGGCAGGGATTTTTGTCTGTTTAGCGCTCCAGTGCCTAGAAGAGCACTTGACACACAGTGGATGCAGCTAAATCTGTCAGCATCCGAACAAATGTATGAACTGAACATGCATGGCTTTTGGATTGGGGGAAAACTGTTATAAATGGTCATATAAAAATAGACTCATGGAGAACAGTGTCCTTCTTTTGTTCTGCCAGTGGGATGCTGGGCAAAGGATGAAATGGCAGCCAGGATTCTCTGTGGTCATGTCTAATTTTTTCCACGGTGTAAAATTAAAGAGCAGATGAGTCAAAAAAAGGAAACTGTAAGAACACTTGGAGGATAGGTGATAAACCCACAAAAAGCACCATGCATCCCAACCATTGAACCTGTTAATTTATAAACGATGTGTACTTGGAAATAGCATGCAGGTGGTTCGTGGGGGAGAATATAAAATCCAATGTCAAGGGGGCAGAGCCTGGGTCCTGTGAGCTTGTATGTCCTCCAAACTGGTGGGAAGAGGGAAGGGGTTAAAGAGCCCCCCTGGGGCTGTGACCTCATCACCACTTTTGTTTCCTCACCTGGTTGTCACCCATGGTGCTGACAGAGGGGGATCTTGCTGTGGGCCAAGGGGCACCTGGGGGACTCAGTCGATTAAGCGTCCAACTCTTGGTTCCAGCTCAGGTCATGATCTCACAGTTCATGGGTTCGAGCCCCTCGTGGGGCTCTGCACTGACAGCACGGACCCTGCTTGGGATTCTCTCTCTCCCTCTTTCTCTGCTCCTACCCTGCTCACTCTCTGTCTCTCTCTCAAAATAAATAAACCTAAAAAATTTTTTTAAAAAAGAAAAGAAAATGTGGGCCAAGGGGATGTGTATGGGAGACACCAACGACCTAGGCCCCAGAGAGTTGACCTAGACACTTGACCTAGCCTATGCTTCTCATGGAGGAAGAGCTGGAATAGATCTCAGATGAACCCCAAGGGCCCGACATTTCTGGAAAGAGTCATTAGTGCAGACTTCTGAGGTACTCTAACCTTGCTTGACTTTCTTGTATGCAGTGCTGATTTGTAGAATTCATTCTTGGAAAGTTTCTGCAAATATTCGAGAACCTAGGGAAATGGTACCCTGTGCTCTCTGAGGATATAAACATCCCCTAGTTACATCCTTGTAGGCAGACACTGAGGCAAGGGATACATCTCTCCTCTCCTGGGTGAGGCACAAGCTTGAACTTGGGCCAAAAGGGATGTGCTCAGGATCACACAGGGGGACCCCGATATTTCAGAATCCTTGCCTTGGGCTCTTATGCAACCAGATCAGCCAACACCTGGCCATGTCCAAGTGCACGTGACACCGCCCACGCTCCTAGAAAGTCTTTACAAACCAAGTATCTTAGGCCTCCTCAGCTTTCCCATCTTGATAGTCTTTCAGCATTTATAAAAGTCACTGCCACACTGTAAGATGTAGTCTCCCTTCTCAGATAGCCTTGGGTTTATGGCGAATAAGAACAAAAGTACCAAAAACTAACATTTATAATATGCATCCATATTTCAAAAAAACCTTCAGATAAAATGAATCACATAGTCCTGTGATGAAAAAAATAATAATTTCTGTCCTTTTTTTAGATGAGTAGACTGGGACTGGAAATTTTCTTGGTTTGCCCAAACCTCTCCTGCCTCCAGAGCTGATCACCGGACAATTGTAGGGATCCATTCTTATCTAGTATCTTACCTACCCCTACACATAAGAGGATCTCACTAAGAGCACTGGACCGAAATCAGGGCATGGGTTAAATCGGGGTTACACTGGGAGAGTCCTATTTTCTCCTTCATAGGATTAGATTAGATCAGATGATCTTTGGATGCCCTACGTCCTAGCACATTTTTGTTGCTCCATCTCAAAGGCTGCACCAGGAGGTCAAGTCCCTGGCCAGAGATCAGGCTCTTCTGGCTAGGTAGACCCCAGTGAGGGCACAGAAGAAAATGAGATCATATTAAAATAATAATAATAATAATAATAATAATAATAATAGGCACCTGGGTGGTTCAGCCGGTTGAGCATTCCACTTGATTTTGGCTCAGGTCATGATCCCAGGTCGTGGGATCGAGCCCTGTGTCAAGCTCTGCACTGAGCCCAGAGCCTGCTTGGGATTCTCTCCCTCTCTCTGCCCCTCCCCACTCACATGCATGCTTTCTCTCTCTCAAAATAAATAAATAAATAGACTTAAAAATAAGAAGAAGAAGATGCAAGGAGAAAATACCTTTTCAAAAAGATTTTATTTAATCTTTACACCCAACATGGGGCTCGAACTTACAACCCCAAGATCAAGTGTCACATGCTCTCCTGACTGAACCAGCCAGGCACCTCGACCATCGGTTTTTCACTTGACAAACATTTACAGGAAGATTGCCCTGTGCTGGGCATGGCTCTAAAAGCTAGGGACAGGCACACAAATAAGTAAATAAAAATAAAAATAAAATAAGAGCTAGGGACACAAAGATAATGACTGGGTCAACTTCTTCCTTCTGGTCAAAGAAGAGACTGGTAACTAGAAGCCAACCTGGGGAGGGCAGTAAGAAAAGATGGGCCAGATTCCAAGGAGCTGTCATGCTCCCAGGATGGGGGACTGGTGGTGGGGGGGAGGAGGCCAGGAAGTCTCTGGAGGAGCAGAGATCTAAGCAGGACCCTGTGGGGCACCTGGGTGGCTCAGTCTGTTGAGCATCTGCCTCTTGGTTTTAGCTCAGGTCATGATCTCACGGTTCATGAGTTTGAGCCCCACGTTAGACTCTGCACTGACAGTGCAGAGCCTGCTTGGGATTCTCTCTCTCTCTCTCTCTCTTTCTCTCTCTCTCTTTCCCCCCATCCTCTCTCAAAACAAACAAAGAAACAAACATGAAAAAATCAATAGGGCCTTGTAATGGGGGTCAGGGTCCCAATCCTCTTCTACCCCTCCTCCTTCAACTTTCTCTCAGTGGTGGTAAGAAAACTTAGCCCACCACTCTGAAAATCCAGAGAATCCCCTCAGTTACAGCATGACGCAAGTCTTTCCTCCGGTAACAGATGAATGGGGAAGCTCCCTTCCTGAGAGCTTCTGTGTCTCAAAGGAGGTCCCTTCTCACCCCAACTAGCTTACCCACCTACTTCACAGCCAAACGGTGGCATTTCCTGGTACTAACGTTGAGAAAAGCAGAAGAGCTTCACTCCTAACTATTGTCATTTTCTTTTAAATGTTACCATCAAAACGGATATATATTTTTACCATTAGGGATGGAAATAGCCTAACAGGTGTACCAAGGGGTGTTATAAACAAAATGATAAATTAAGGTGCTTAGCACAGAGTTGCAAAATGTTAACATGGAATTAATTTTATAGGTGAAATGTACTTCTTGAAATATAATTCACACGCTGTAAAATTAACCCATTTAAAGTGTGCAATTCCATGGTGTTAGTATATTCACAGAGCTCGGCAACCATACACCATGATCTGATTTCAGAGCATGATCATCACCCCCAAAAAGGAATCCTATGCCCCTTAGGATTCATTCCCCACTTCTCCTTCCCCAACCCTAGTTAAACTCTAATCTCCTTTCCATCTTTATAGATTTGCCTATTCCAGACATTTTATATAAATGGAATCAGGGGCACCTGGGTGGCTTAGTCAGTTAACCATCCGACTTTGGCTCAGGTCATGATCTCACAATTCATGAGTCTGAGCCCCACATCTGGCTCTGTGCTGACAGCTCAGAGCCTGGACCCTATTTCGGAATCTGTGTCTCCCTCTCTCTCTGCCCCTCCCCACTCATGTTCTGTCTCTGTCTCTGTCTCTCTCTCAAAAACAAATAAACATTAAAAAATAAAATAAAATAAATGGAATCATATGGTAAGTGTTCTTTTGTGAATGCCTTCTTTCATTTAGCATAATGTTTTCAAGGCTTATCCATGTTTTAGCATAGATCAGTATTTTGTTCCTTTTTAGAGCTGAATAATATTCCATTATATGGATGTACCCCATTTTATTTATCCATTCATGAGTTCGTAAAACAGCTGAGTTTGCTTTTTCTTTCTTTTTTTTTTATATTTTGGTTCCTAAGAATAATACCACTATCAACATTCACGTGTAAACTTTTGTGAGGATGTAGATCTCATTTCTCTCAGGTTGATGCCTACGAGTGGAATTGCTGGGTCATTTAGTAACTCTGTGCGGAACATTTTCAGGAACTGCCAGACTGTTTTGCAAAGTGGCAGAGTACCATTTTACACTCCCACCATCAACGTAGGATTATTTCAATTTCTCTACATCCTCACTGTCACCTGCTATTGTCTGTCTTTTTTATTATAGCCACCTAGGAGCATATGAAGGGGCATCTCATTGTGGTTCTGATTTGCTTTTCCCTGATGGCTAATTATGTTGATCATCTTGGCATGTACTTATTGACCATTGTTTTATCTTCTTTCGAGAAATATTCCCTCAAATCCTTCGCCCATTTTAAAATTGGGTTATATGCCTTTTTGTAATTGAGTTATAAGTATTCTTTACGTATTCTGGATACCAGTCCCTTATCAAACACAGGATTTGCAAATATTTTCTCCCATGTTGTTAGCTGTGTTTTAACTTTCTTAACGACACAATTTTTTAAATAAAGGGAAAAACAAGACTTGAACAATTCAAATGTTCTAGACCTGCCTATAATTTCCATACGGCTCACTTGCTATTTCAGAATGATTTTTGTCTGCTGCTTTCAGTGTGCTACTATGAAAGTTAGGAAGGCTAAGATTTTTGTAAGGAAACAAAAATGTATACAAAAGGGCTAATTTGTATGCTCTCCCTGAGGTTTTACAGAGCTTTTCCTTGGCCACTTTGTTATTTCCCACTGCAAAATGTAGCCACGTTCCAGTGACAATTGTTTTCAAGGAAATCTTTTTGCAGCCTGAGAAGAAATTAAATAATGCATAATATGTTTACTATGAACACAGTGTGGAATCTTCCCATCTGTAGGATTTCGGGCTGTGGGCATAAATCAGGAGAGGGCTTCAATGGAGAGAAAGCAAGAGTGAAAACGACCAACAGAAAGCAGGCTGGAGGCCAGGAGAGAGGACTGGAGGCCTCTTACAGGGAAATCCAAAAAAACACATTCTTTGGGGAGTGACCACCGCAGGAGTCAGTCAGCAGCCTTCAGGATGGAATCCTTGATGATACAGTGTGTGTGTGTGTGTGTGTGTGTGTGTGCGTGTGTGTGCACACGTGCATGCGCACACATGAACAGAGAAAGAGAGAGAGAGGAGAGGGACAGAGGAAGAGGAGGAGGAAGATGGGGAGGAAGGGAAGGAGAAGAAAGAGGAAGTATTATTTCCCATTGAACTTTTTTTTTAGTCTTTTAAAACCTCTTCAGTGAGCCCAATCTTTGTAAACATACCTGTATGCCCAATTCTTTCCAGCTCAAGGAATATAGGGGCCTGCTTGTTCTTGGAATTGTGTGTAGCATTTTTTTTTTTTTTACAGGAGGCCTCAGCTCTGCCCTCCTACTTAAAGCTCTCTCCTGCACACGTGTGTGCATTTTACGCACCCTAGGTCCTCAGTTACTTGCAAAAGGTCCTGATCCCTCTGGAAATTAAATTCCATTCCAGTTTTTTTGAACCTCACATATTCAGTTCATGACATAGGGGCCCTCAAAATGTTAACTCTAAAACTTGGTGTGGATTGTCATGAAAAACTTGGGACTTGGTCTGAAATCCCCATTCCTTCCTAGCGGCAAGAGGAAAACACAGTTGCAAAGCCCACAGGCTCTCCATCCTCAGCTGTAAATAGAAATGGTTTGTTTCGCAGCGCTCAGGCTTCTAGGCACCAGATATTTGCCAGCATGTATACAAAATCTGCATTTCTGCCACTCACCACCCCACACTCTTCCCTTTGTATCCCGCTGATAAATGCAATTATTTGTCTATACATGTCTTTTATCTCAATGACACAGACATAAAATCCCTACTCTCCTCCCCGCCCTTCCCCCCCCCCCCCCCCCAGTGTGTATGAAGAGAGAAGAAACCTTCCTAGAAGCCACCAGCTTTGCCCGGTGCTACTATGGGCCCAAGAGTTTCCACACATCATCTTTAGGAGACAGGTGTTTTTTCAGCCTTCCAAGAGATAAGTCATTTGCCTGAAGTCACATGTTCAGAGCTAGGATTCAAATCCAGTGGATCCTGACTCAGAAGCCTAGTAGCTTTGGGTTTTAAATTAAAAACACACCATGGGGCGCCTGGGTGGCTCAGTCAGTTGAGCGCCCGACTTTGGGTCAGGTCATGATCTCACCATCTGTGAGTTCGAGCCTCGCATTGGGTTCTGTGCTGACAGCTGAGAGTCTGGAGCCTGCTTGGGATTCTGTGCCTCCCTCACTGTCCCTCCCCCGCTCATGCTCTGTCTCTCTCTGACAAAAATAAATAAACATGAAAAAAATATACTATACAATTGGGGGGGGGGGGAGCAGATGATTTGTCTTTATCACCGAAACCCAGTGTATTCTTTCCCAGGAATGAGTTTGCAGTGATGTGGAAACAGATAGCCTCGGCTTCAATTCTGGCTCTGCTTCCTGCTGGCTCCGGGAGCCTGGGCAACCATTTAACCTCACTGTCCTCATCTGTAAAATGGGCATGATGATGAGGAGAACTCAAAGGGTGTTGTCAGGATCCAATCAAATAAGCTATGAAGCATGGTACACCCTTCATTAATGTTAGCCACTATCACTAAGATTTGCATATTCAACCATAGCTGGGAAGTTGAGTTAAAGAAATACTACTTTTCTAGGAGTATAATTAAATAAATCAATCTAAAAGCAATGACTCCCCCCCCCCCTTTTAATACAATGGGTGGGCTTTCCCAGCATTCAGGTATAGAAGTAGTTCATTCAACAAATGCTTGCAGGATCCTACAGCGTTGCCAAATTCTGAACTGGGTTCTGGGGATAGTGATAGAATAGTGAACCGAACAGACAGAATCCTCTACTCTTCACACCATTGAGCTCATAATCTGGTGGAAAAGACCAATTATGCAGTCAGAACCATGCTGGGGAGGGGGAGCGACTCTGGACCACACAACAGAGGCAAACGCTTTATCTAAAACCAGTCTTATCTGAAGTCTTTTTTTAAGTCTCAAACTTACCCTGAAGTATGTTTTCTCTTCCATTACCTGAGACATTCTTGCTTTATGGAATGATATGTTGCATATTTTTATACCTCTCTTCAGCCAACTCATGCTATTACATGTATGCTAAAAGCCTGTATGTTTACAGACATTTCTACAAAAACCTTGTCGACAAATCCTTCTTAATGTTGGTTCGAATTACAAATGGGAAATTCAATTCAAATGTTTTTCACACATCAGGTGTTTAAGGGGTTTTAAAAAGAATATCTGAAAATGACAACTGGAATCCTTTGGGAGCAAAATGTCATCTTAATGAGAATTTAGAATATAGCAGGGGGTGGAAGATGTTAAGATTTTTAAAAAATGTTTTTTTGGTTTTTAGAGGGCTCTTAGGGAATGCAGAGGGCCCTAACTTTTCCTTGGGGGATGCCATTAGATTCTAGAAGGTGTCCTGGAACATTTCTCTAGGTGCTTATGCTCACTCTGACTGCCATGATTTGACCTTAGAGGGCTTAGGACAGTGGGTTCTTGGTACGTGTGAGTCAGAGATTCTAGGCTTCTGGACACTCTGTGGGGGTGAGGGGTGTTAAGAAAGTGAAATTGATCAAACTGGTTGTGGCTGAGGGGCCCCTCAGCAAAGCAGGGCAGCTCAGGGCATGGGCGGACATCTCCTGAAAGGAAGCATCCCATGTATAGAAGATGGGTGATGGTCTGGTGAGGTGGAAGGTGTGGGACAGAGGACCACAAGCCAGGTGACCGCAGTCAGAGGCATCGTCCATCCCTAATGTCTTGCTAGCAACTAAGGCTTCAGGAACCTTCCAACTAACATAGAGCAAAATAGCAGAAAGGAAAAACAAACAAACCACTTACAGTTTGGCCTCTGGAGAGAGAAGGTTCCTTCGTACCCAGGTCTGGCCTTTCTTAAGACCTGGAGAAGGTTTCGGAGTGGAAGTGGTGTGCAGGGCATGCCGCCCTGGGGTCCCTCTGTGACGCATTCCCAGGGGACTTCAGCGCTTGCTCTTGGTGAGTTTAACAGCCCGAGCGTCATGGCCAGGATGCTGAAGGTGTGTAATCCAGTTCTGGCCAGGGTTCAACAGAGTGAAGAGAAATAGTGCATTGTCCTTATTACCTTTAAATAGCTCCCTCTCTCTATCCAAAGCTCCCTTTTAGATATGCACACATGCATACTCGCGCACACGTGCGCGCGCACACGCACACACGCACGCAGCCCTCTGGAAGTGGCAGAAGCCAAAATGCTCCGAATGCTCCAGCTTTTGAGCTGTGTCTCACTAGCCCTCAAATAGATACGCAGCTCTTCACGTCCCCTTTGAAGTTAAACTGCATGGCTCCTTCTTTACCCAGATATCTTCATGACGATAAACATCTTGCAGTCCCCGCCACTCCTTCTCTACCCCAGCCTTATGTAATCCACTGGCACACAGGCTTTCTCAATGTGTCTGTTTGGTGCCTGTTTGTATCATTTAGATTTTAGGTCCATCTGGTAATGACTGTATCTTTTCTGTACACAATGTATTCGGTTACTGTTAAACAATAATAGTTATTTAATAACAGCAATGTGTGTGCCTCGGGGAGGCAGGACTAATTTGAGGGCAGCGGGAGCTGGAAGGAGAAGGGTTGGAACGCTTCTCAAAGGGCTTTGGGTTTCTTCCAGGCACCAGTGCAGAGGATATCTATTCCTTTCCCAGTGGTATTGGTCCTGGAGTTCCAGAAGAAAACAAAATGACCTCAGGCCCCCTTTTGGAAAGGAGAGATGTGTCACTGAAGTGCCAGAAAAGGAGGAGTTTCTTCAGTCCTGGGTACTGGTTGGCGATAAAATCCCCCTACCAGCCTAGAGAAGGGACAAGGGAGGGTGTCTGGAGGCGATTTTCCTTTCCATTCCTACCTATGTCAACTTGGCATCTCCACGGCTCAAGATTATGAAAGATTAACCTTTATCTCCCTGCTCCACCAAGGGAGGGAGGTACCTGCTGAGGGGCACACCAGCTGAGGGTGTATTTTCAAGGATTCCCTGTACGATGCCACCAAGGTCTGGCTTACAGACGAGGTAGGAGCTAGGCCTCCAGGACCTTTTATCAGCCCCTTCAAAACCAGCTCCAAATAGAGAGACCTACATTTCCCCTCAACGTGTGGTCCCTGACCACCAGCATCAGCTTCTCACAGGAGTTTCTTAGAGCTATAGAACCACGGAATATGCTTTGCCTCCAGACCAGAGTTGGCATTCTAACAAGATCCCCAGGAACGCGTGTGCACGTTAAAATCGGAGAGGTGCTGCCCCGCACCGGGTTTTGCCCCTCGGCTGCTTGTCAGCGTCATCTGGGAGCTTTCCAGAAAGTCCCAAGCCCCTGGCCCAGCTCTAACAGCTCCGTGTCGTTTACAAATTAATTCGGACCGGCACGGGCTCTTGAGCCAGATTGCCTGGGTTATACTTCCCGTAGCCTCTTAGTGGCTGTGTGAATGGGCGACAGCTCTGTGCTGCTTCATGGCCTGTGAAATTGGAGTAATTATAATTGTAGCTATCTCATGAGGTTATTGTGATGTTTATAAGAGATGGTGTCTGTAGACCGAATTACAGTGTGGGTCCTCAATAAACGACACCTATTGTGATCCAAACAGGGTTTAAGTCAGGCTCCCTGGAACCCTCTTCCTATCAGAGAGATGGCCTCAGCCCCTTCCGTGTTGATGCTACTGAAGTTGCAGGTGATCCACACTGGATCTGGAGATTTCTTTGAGCATACCCGCCACTGTTTCTCAGTGGGCACATTCTGTGGGGCTTCACTGGTAAGCGCAGTGAATTCTAACTGCCTGATGATCACTGCCAGGGGCACACTACTTAAAATAAGTCCACTTGAAAAGGAGCCAAATTTTATAGCAAATAATGGGAGAAACACATTTAATTGGAACTTAGTATCAAAGACATGAACTAAAATGTGGCCAAAATTAATCACCTGGGTAATGATGACAAACGTGTGCAGATTTTCAGAATCAAGCCTGTATCATTTTTGGTGGTAAGGGTTTGGCAACACTGTTCCAAAGTGAGAAGCTAATGGGATTTTTGTTTTTGTTTTGTTTTGTTTTACAATTTATACTTCCACTTTGCAGCCAATTTGGTTTTGTGTACCTCGTATTGTTAGATATTTGCAGCATCGTCACCATTGTAGAGAGACTGACCTAAAACAAAACTGATGTGACAGGTATGGGTCAGTGTTCCTCTTGAACCTGGAAGGATGTTCAGTTGAGAAAAAAATATTGTAAGGGATCGATTCATGAGTCAGTCTTCCATGAGGATGACTTTTACTTCTCTGTGCAACCTTGTAACTGTTAGTCCTTGGGTATAAATATTCAGATAGAAGAACCCTTCGTATCTGTATCTGAGTTTTTTTAATATACAAATTTGCTGGGGTTCCTGGGTGGCTCAGTCAGTTAAGCATCGACTCTTGGTTTCAGCTCAGGTCACGATCTCACGGTTCATGAGTTCGAGCACTACACCAGACTTCGCACTGATAGAGCCTGCTTGGGATTCTCTCTCTCCCTTTCTCTCTGCCCCTCCCCTGCTAGTACTCTCTCTGTCTCTTTCAAGATAAATAAATAGAGGTGCCTGGGTGGCTCAGTCGGTTAAGCGTCTGACTTTGGCTCAGGTCACGATTTCATGGTTTGTGAGTTCGAGCCCCGCATCGGGCTCTGTGCTGACATCTCAGAGCCTGGAGCCTGCTTCGGATTCTGTGTCTCCCTCTCTCTCTGATCTTCCCCCATTCATGCTCTGTCTCAAAAATAAATAAATGTTAGAAAAAAACACAAAATAAATAAATTTTAAAAAAATATACAAATTTGCTAAATTTTTTTAGAAATTTAACTGATTAATTATTTTTTATTTGAGAGAGAGACAGAGCAGGGGAGAGGGGCAGAGGGAGAAAGAGAATCCCAAGCAAGCTCCATACTCAGCATGGAGCCCCAGGCGGGGCTCAATCCCATGACCCCGGGATCATAAACTGAGCCAAAATCAAGAGTCAGATGTTCAGTCGATGGAGCCACCCCAGTGCCCCTTGCTAAATCTTTTAAAATGACATCGCACTTCTCAAGAAGTTCATCTTCACTTCCTTCTTCAAAAGAATTCGTTTGTATTTTCTAAGAATGTTAGCTCTGAAAGTCACCCTGAAAATCATGTGTTTCACTTTCCTGACTTTCCAAAAGGAGAAACTGAGACCTGAAGAGGGGGACACTTCCCCAAGACCACTGGATTGACATGACCAGAAGCCAATGTTTGGTTCCACGTGGATGGATGGCTTTAATTAGTCTCTGCAGCCCGAGATGATTGATGTTTGTGTTTTCTGTGTCACCAAAATGCCTAGCCCCAGATGCCCAACATCTTATTAGAATTAACTTCTCTTTTTTGTTTTGTTTCATTTTCTTGTACCATTTTGTGAATATGAAGAGCTGAAAACAGGGCTGGGCAGTAGAGCATAACTTTCAATGGTCTGGCCCCTTTCTTGTGAAACTCAAGGGGGCTGGCAGGGTAAGTGGGGTTGGGGAGGAGGGGGATAACTGAGTCAGAGTGACTTTAAGGAGGAACTGACAACAAGAAGGCCGGGGTGGAATCCAAGGTTGGAGAAGACAGAGCCTGGATCTGGTGCTGGATTGGAATGTCCATGCTGGATGCAGCTGGTTCCCATGGAAAGTTCTTCGGCTGTCTAGCTCACCGGACCTGTGTCTCTCCACATCTGCCACCCACAGGAGGGGTGGGGAAGCAAGACACAGGGGAAGAGCTTCTTTAATGAAATGGGGGTGCCAGTGGCAGGCCCTGCCTCATGGTGAGGTGTGCCTGTTACCACGGCTGGCCCACATTGACCACCACATTTCTGACGGAGCCTCAGGACCCACAAATGGGCCAGGAGATGAGAGAGCCTGGAGAACAGTAAACATTTCCAGGCATTTCCAGGCCGTGCCAAGTCCGAATCACCAACGGGGTAGAGCGTGAACCTACCCCCACCTCATTTTTAAATGGCATCAAGAAAAGTTTGTTTCAGGGGCATCTGGGTGTCTCAGTCGGTTGAGCATCTGACTCTTGCTTTCAGCTCAGGCCATGATCCCAGGGTCATGGGATTGAACCCCTAGTGGGCCCAGTGCTGGGTGTGGAGCCTGCTTGAGATTCTCTTTCTCTCCCTCTGCCCCTGTCTCCTGCTGGCTTTTTTTCTCTAAAATAAATAAAACCTGGGGCGGGGGGAGCGCCTGGGTGGGTCAGTCGGTTAAGCATCCGACTTTGGCTCAGGTCACGATCTCACAGTTCGTGGGTTCGAGTCCCGCATCAGGCGCTGTGCTGACAGCTCAGAGCCTGGAGCCTGCTTTGGATTCTGTGTCTCCCTCTCTCTCTGTTCCTCCCCTACTTGCACTCTGTGTCTCTCTCTTTCTCAAAAGTAAATAAAGATGTAAAAAAAATTTAAAGGAAAAAAAAGTGAAAAATTTTTTAAAGAAGAATTTCTTTTAAATAGTTCTCCCCCCCTCCCCCACCTAAAACTATTATTGCAGGCAAGTGAAATAAAGGAAAGCTTCAAAGTTATTTTATATACTGTCTACCAAATCCCCCCCTGGAATTAATAAGTTGCTTGAGGATCCTGGGGACTTTACTGGGGGACACTCTGCTAAGTTTCCCTATCAAGAGTAGACTGTGCCTTCTCCAAACAGATACGAGTGTTATTATTTCTTGTATCAACTCGTCCACAGGATCTTGGCAACTCTCTCCCTCAGTAGCTCATCCCCTACAACAACAAAAGACAGTCCTGTTTCCTAGGCTTCATATATGACAAAGTAGAGGAGGTGGCATCCTCCCTGGAGAGACCTGTTGCATTAGTGGCTATGGAGATGCGTGGGCTAAACAGATTTGAAGGGGAAAAGATAAAAGGAAGCCGGCATGCCTTCTGTGAGATCCAAGCAGAAAAAAAGTAGGAAAAAACATGAGTAAATGACACTGAAAAACAATCCAGAGCCAAGAGTTGGACAGGTTCTGGCATAACAAGAGATGAATTAGAAGAACAGTTCCGTGTGTTAATAGCCAAAGTATTTGACTTTAGAAACAGCAAGAGTTATTTCTTTCTAGAGAAGTTGTTAACAGCTTCCCCTGTGAGAACAGCTGGTTTGGAGAATCCCAACATAGTTGTAAAGTGTAGCAAGAAGGAACTAAGGGCTTCACAGTTAGGGCTGCTCAGAGCCCTTCCAAATGATTGTTTTCTTGGACCCATCCCGCAGCTTGGACAAAACGAAGAGGCAAGAGCTACTTAAGGTGGGGGCAGAGGTGCCCGGCCATTCGTGGACGGTAGTGGACAAGGACACAGAGCTGCACTCACAACACCCAGAGAATGGAGAGGGCATGCCATGCGAGGGGGGAGTTTTCTTCGGGTCCCATCTAAACACAAAACACCTGTTGTGGGGAGAGGAAAGTCCACAGAGGGAGAAAAATGTTTTAGATAATGTGTATTTTTTGAAGCTTGATATTTTTATACATGGTAACAAGACAGCTAGGACTCTGTTCTGGAGCATCTGAAAGGGTTTCTCTGAACATCTGTTGGGACCAGGAGAAGTGTAGCATCACCTGGGGCTTCTGAGTGTTTGGAAGCTTTTCAAAGTTCAGGTGGGTTGGATTTGTTTTGTTCTCCAACTTAAAGGCCTATCCAACTTCATTGTCAGGATGCATGAAAGGTGCAGGATATGTGGGAATATTGTGTATTTTCTCAGCGCATATGTCTTGCTAATATTTTTATTCCAAGAGACAGCACATTGTTTTCAATCAGGTTCGAAGGCACTGTCCTAAAACAGTAAAACTTTTAAATTAAAGGTTTTCTTTTGAAATACCTGTAAGTTCCTATGCAGCTATAAGAAATAGTACTGAGGCATTTTCCGGTACCCTTTTCGCATCTCCTCCCATGGTAACACCTTGCAAAATTATAGTACAATATCACAGCCAGGATATTGGCACTGATACAATCTCAGATTTTGTTTAGATTTCCCCAGTTGCACTTGAACTCACTTGTATGCATATGTATTTAATTCTATACAATTTTATCACATGTGTAGGTTCAACTGTCCATCACCTCCATGAAGATACAGAACATTTCCATCTCTATAAGGATCCCTCAGTTGCCTTGTTATAGATCTATTCACTTCTGTCCTGCTCTTTCTCTTCTGCTTAACCCCTGGGAACTACCAATCTACTCTCCATGTCCATAATTTTGTCATTTCCTAGACTATATAAACTTTGGGATTGGCTTTCCCACTCAGCATAATTTTCTTGTGCTCCATCCAAGTGATTGTATGTATCAATATGTATCAGTATTTCCTTCCTTTTTATTTCTGAGTACCATTCCATGCTTTAGGTATACTCCAGTTTGAAATTCCATTTATACAAAAGTTTAATAATTGAATGTCAAAGAGAATTTTGCTTTTAAGGTGTGTGTGTGTGTTTTCACATTTATGGTTTGGAGGAAGTTTTTCTGAATCATGGCAGGGTGGGTTCTCTTCCCGATCACAAACTAAAGCTAGTATCAAATATCATGAGAAAAAGAGACTGTCTTTGTGCCACATGCAGTATTTACATGGGCACTTAACATGAGCATTGTTTTTCCTTTGAAAATATTTTATATTTTGTAAGTACTTTTGATTTTGGATGTTTATTTGCTGTCAGCAAATAGAATATCCTAATCCTAATTTGTTCATCATCCTGTGCAATGTGTCCAGCCGGACTTCCAACAGAATTTTAAATGATTATGATCAATAACTATCCTAAAAGAATATAGCCTTTTAAATAAAGGAAACACCTCCTTTGTAAGTGATATAGGCTTTTTCAGCTTGCTGGCTGATGGAATAAATGAACTAAATAATTTCTTGTTTTCATGGGAATAATATCCCTTCTTTTCATCAAAACTAATTTTAAATCATCAAGAATCATTTAAATAGTATAATCCTACCTCGAGTTTTCCTATTTTCACTCATTTGAAATAACATAATTATCCATTTTTGGCAAATTGCAAACATATTCTTTAGTACTAGATCTAAAAGAAAGCCATGGAAATAGCTAATAATTCTGATTTTAAATTTCCCTTAATACTTCTGGAAAGAATTTTTAAAATTCAGTTCATTTTATATAGCTCTTTGGTAACTTTAATATGCTTATGTGACTAATTTAAAATTTTTTCTTTAAGCTTTCAAACTTGACTGAAAATTTTCATGACGTGAAGCGTTATATACATTCTAGCTGTCTTAATATCTTCTATAGTTAAAATCACTAAGAATTCTATCCCTTCTGTGTTATTAAGAAAAGAAAGTTGACTATTTTTTTAAGCAGAAAGCTCAGGAGTTAACTTAAAAAATTTTTTTTTAATATGTGTTATTTTTGAGAGAGACAGAGACAGAATGTGAGTGGGTTAGGGGCAGAGAGAGCGGGAGACACAGAATCTGAAGCAGGCTCCAGGCTGAGCTGTCAGCACAGAGCCCGATGTGGGGCTCGAACCCATGAACCATGAGATCATGACCTGAGCTGAAGTCAGACACTCAACCTACTGAGCCACCCAGGCACCCCTCAGGAGTTAAGTTTTTAGGGGCAGTGTCCACTGTCTTCCAGGAGTCAATTAGAGCTTCCTATTGAGAAAAGAGGGTTAGTGGTAAAACATCCAAAGCAGCCTTTGGAAAGCACTGTTTTTCATCACACGTCTGAACTATCAGGACAGAAAATCCATCCTCCCAGACAAAAAGACCAAAATCAATACAAAACATAAATACACAACAAACACAGAAACAGTCGAATGCTCCCCCCTTATGTTTCTGCCAGGGTTTCATCTAAATTTGCAAACCTAAGCTGCTCGGATACCTCAAGAAGAGTTTGATTAGGTATTTGGATATGGGTAATTTCTTAATCTATATGTAAAATATTTCATCTGCCACACAGAATGTAATTCTTCTATTTTCAGAAAACCCACCTGAGTCTTAGCATGCCTCACCTACATGGAGTTGTGAGCAATCACACATACCTCAGTGTTACAGTCTGTTTTTATCATTTTTTAAAGCTTATTTTTATTTATTTTGACAGAGAGAGAGAGAGAGAAAGAACAAGTGGGGGAGGGGCAGAGAGAGAGAGAGGGAGACAAATCCCAAGCAGGTTCCATGATGTCAGTGCAGAGATCCATGCAGGCCTAGAACTCAGGAACTGTGAGATCATGACCTGAGCCAAAATCAAGAGTCAGATGCTTAACTGAACCACCCGGGTATCCCACAGTCATTTTTAAAAAAGCATAAACTTAAAAAAAATAACATTTCAAGACTACATTGAACTCTGTTAAAAACAAGTGTTTCGCTGGTTTTATTTTTTTTTTATTTTTTAGGGGAAAAACAAGTTTGTCTAGAGATATGAGAAAATGTACTGCAAAGTAGGTCACCTCTGGGGAACAGAACTGGGTGGAGAGACACTTTGATTTTCTCATTTTCTGCTCATTTAGATCATTTTCACCTATATTAAAAAAACATTCTTATGTTCTGTTTTTACAACAAAATTTTTTTCTTCGTTTGTTTATTTTCAATTTCTGTACCAACCTACTTCTGAGAAACTCCAAGATGAAACATCAAAGCGTTAAAACCACAGGACACAGATAACCTGAAGGAAACAGAAGGTAGAGATGTTCAATGTTGATTACAGTCAAATAGGTAATGTCTGGCTGGAAGCTTCCCGGTAACTCCAGGACAACAGAAAAAGGCGTTCATGTCCATGCTGTGGGGCTACAGAGTGGTGCTTTTTTTGTTTTGTTTTGTTTTGTTTTGTTTTGTTTCAAGAAGAGAGTTTACAAATTAATGCCCTTCCATAAAAAATTTTCCTACAACTGAATGCAAACAGGAATTGATCACTTGGGTATTTGCGAAAGGGCGAGTAGGTGGCCCAGACAACATTTTCAAGTATCATTTTATGAGAGAAATTCTGTACCAGTAGCTTATTCTCAGAAACTCCCTCTATAGATGTCTTTAAATGGCAATTGATTGACAGTATTTCTGCGATGCTGTGGTCATGATGGTGAGAACACAGAAAAAAGGCATTGCAAGTCCTTGTTCCACTGGACTTGATACATTTTGAAATCTAGAGAGAGATACTGGGTTTCCTTCCACTATCTTTCCAGGGTAGCCTACCCACACTCTGTGTTCCGGACATGGATGGTCCACGGCTCCATTTTTTCATGAAAGCATGAAGGAAAGGGATGGAAATAATAAAAATTGAAAGGGGGAAAATAATCTCCACAATTACTATTTTCAAAAAGAGAGTAGAAAGAATAAAAAGCCCACAATCACTGTTTTCAGGGTGTTCCCCCCCCCCACCCCGCCACTGTTTTCACATATTTATTTATTTTTTATTTTTATTTATTCATTTTCAGTCGGGGGGGGGGGCGGGGACAGAGACAGAGGGAGGGAAAGAATCCCAAGCAGACTCCATACTGTTAGCTCAGAGCCTTATGTGGGACTTGATCTCACAAACTCTCAAGAGTCAGACACTTAACTGACTGAGCCACCCAGGTGCCTGTCACATATTTATTTTTAGGTCATTATCATCCTAGGGTACATGCAATTTTACTTTCTTTCTCCCACTGATTTTATCCAGAATATTTTTCCATGTTGCTTTTTACATTTCACAAATGTCTTCTTGTGTTTTCCATATATGACATTGTTGCCTTAAAACTGTCAAATGATAGGGGCGCCTGGGTGGCTCAGTTGGTTAAGCTTCTGACTTCAGTTCAGGTCATGATCTCACCATCCGTGAGTTCTAGCCCCGTGTTGGGCTCTGTGCTGATAGCTCGGAGCCTGGAGCCTCCTTCAGATTCCGTGTCTCCCTCTCTCTCTGCCCCTCCCCTACCACGCTCTGTCTTCGTCTCTGAAAAATGAATAAACCTTAAAAAAAAACCCTGTAGAATGATGGAACATTCTGATGGCTCTTCATACATATTGGCAGATTGATTTTCAAAATGGATAATTTTCAAGGTTAAGTATACTGATTTCCTATTTTTAAATCCTTGTTCTGGAAAGTGCCTCACTCCAATTTGGTTTAAACTAAATTTCTTTGATTATTAGAGGGATAAGCCACAATGCAATGTTTAAGCAAACATTTCTAGATTTTCAACTAGAAACGTATCTTTTCTTAGTCGTAGAAAATATGTAAATATAAGGTAGTGTTCATTGTGCCTGGTGGGGTTTCATGCTGCTGTTAACAATTTGTGTAAGCTCATTATATAATAGAGATATTAACTCTTGCCATACTGCCTGGCCACATGCTCCAAATGTCTCCCCGTGCTTATTTGTTTGTTTTAAAACATGGCCAAGTTTGACTCTCAAGGCGGCTTCCCCCCATCACAAAACATTCTGTACTTCCCAGCTGGGGAATGCTCCGAAAACGCAAGCCGATTTTTATGTTAGCCTAAGCAAAACATAATTAGGAAGATAAATTTGCTGCCACCTCTCACATGCGCACAAGAATCACACGCCACTTATGAATTAATGTCAACACTGAATGGCGTTTGGAGTTCCTAGAGAGAGACAGGATGAGAAGAGGATCTGAAGCCTGAGTACGAGGTGATGAGTCTTCTTTTCTGTAAAATGGGTAAAGTTATATTGCAGTCTCAGGAGAAGATAACCAACTGGAAAACAGTTTGAAATTGTTTAAAAATGTCACATGCAAGGCAGCGACAGGAGTGATACTACCAAAACAATAAATCCGACAATTAAGGTCATTAAGGTAATAAGATCGGATGACTTTATCGCTGCCACATGGTCTCAGTTGGCAGTGCATGCCCGTGCAAATCGAATCCATGGCATCTAGAAGCTGAAGGGGTCACACACGCCATCTGGCCCAGTGTCATCATTCTGATTTAATTTTTTTTAAGTTTATTTATTTTGAGAGAGAGTGAGCGAGCAGGGGAGTGAGCAGGGAGAGTGAGCAGGGCGGAGACAGAGGGAGAGAGAGAATCCCAAGCAGGTATAGCACTGTCAGCACAGAGCTGGACCCCGGACTTGATCCCATGAACCGTGAGGTCATGACTTTGAGCAGAAATCGAGAGTCAGATGCTCAACTGACTGAGCCACCCAGGTGCCCCTGATTTAATTTTAATTACAGCCAGGGCACCAGATACACATGAAGAAGAATTTGATTTCCCCTACAGAATGTCCATTTTTTTTTTTCAGATTAAAGATATTCGTCGTGGGAATGGGGTAAAATGTAGGTAAGAAAAATAAGAATTATCTGTAGTATTATCACTTAAATATAATATCTATTTTCTTCTTTTTCCTTCCTTCTTTAGAATTACATGTTGAAATTTATGCTGTAAAACGCATGGGGCATTGAATCTACGAAGTTAGGTTTTGCCGCAGCAGGACAAACTTGAGCATCTTTGTGTCTGGTGAAGGCTTTTTCTCGCTTGTGAGAGCTTCCTGCTGGTGTATAACTTTAAAAGGCATGATTGGCCCGTAAAATAGCATCGAAAAGTTGGTCTGTCCTCTGATGGCATTTAAATACCTCTGAAAGACAAACCAAAACGAAACGAAGAGAACAGAACCTCAGAGAGTAAAGGCGAAAAGGAATCCTCCCAGAAGTAGAAGAGAGGCGACCCTACAAACCGGTTTTGTCTCTGCAAGCACGAGGCGCTGTTGCTTCTGGCTGGTAGAGCGGCCCGGGAGAGAGCAGACCTCGGGCAAGACCAAGGCTGAGCTCTTGGTGAAGAGTCCTCGAGAAGGCAGGGCCTTCCTTCCCAGGCACGCTGCAAACTTCATCCGTCGAAATATGTACACTTCTGATTTCAGGGGCAAGCCATAATCTGTCTCATTCCTTCACAGGCTTCTTCGGCAGACATTTATTATTCGCCATCAGGGTTTCGGGGTTTCAGGGTTTCAGGGTACAGCTGGGGCTGCAGAAGGTTCGGGTTGTCTCCCAATTTCCGGGAAGCCCCACTCGCTACAGGGAGTCAAGCAAGCAAACCAGTGGCCGTTGGTGGAGTGAGTGCCAGAATGTGGTAACACGATCTCCCCTTTTCCTAAGAGTCTCCTCATTTTTTTTTAAAAATTGTCTAATGTTTATTTATTTTTGAGAGAGAGAGAGAGAGAGAGACAGAATGCGAGTGGGGCAGGGGGAGAGAGAGGGAGACACAGAAGCCAAAGCAGGTTCCAGGCTCTGAGCCGGCAGCACAGAGCCCGAAGGTGGGGCTTGAATCTACAAACTTCGAGATCATGACCTGAGCCGAAGTCGGATGCTTAACCGACTGAGCCACCCAGGCGCCCCAAAGACCCTGCTCACTTTCTGACAACCACTTTTTCATAAAGTTCATCTGAGAAAAACATATCATGAAAATTATTATAAAGGGACATAGTAAAGAAAAAGAGTGTCATTAGAGGCACCGATTTATAACACATTGCTTATGATGCTTATATTGGATGTTTCCCTACATCACGGATGTTTAAGGATCTCATTTTAGACTCCTCTCAAAAGTTAAATACAGAATTCAATCTCTGATTTGAATTAAAAATAGCAGCTTGCATATTTCTGAGCACTTACTATGTATAGATACTCTGCATGTACTATCTCATTTAATTATTTTATCCTTAAAATTGGTGACCTAATTTTTCGTTTTTCAAAATAATAACAGTTTTAAGAAGTTTCATACCGTATCGTGGTGTTGCAGGTGCACACAGCGTGTAAGTAGCTGAGCTCGGAATTGAACCGTTTCTATGACGAGACAGCTCCTCCCCCGTGGGGACTTGGATACAAGAACCCTTCACAGAAGAAAAAAAGGAATATTTTCATTTCCTCAAAGCCAAATGAAAGAAGAAAACAAATCAAATGAAAGAGGCCTTGTTTTGTCACGTGGGAAACTGCGGCATTTTTTCCTGTAATTACTTTGGACTTCGAGATTTCTCTTAACGGCACAATAATGACGTATCTGCGAAAAAAATCACTTTCCCCTTTTTGGGTGATGCCATTTATTTGTCACTTCAGTGGCGTTTAGTTGAAGTCGGGAGGGAAAGTTTACTGTGTCAGAGAATAATCACGGTTAGCTCTGGTAGTCTGTACTTCTTAATGGCGCTCTAGATATCACGCAGTAATAAATGCTTTAAAAAAAATGGAGCCAAGTGTATGGAAACTAGCTATTAATTTGCTATGGCGTGGTTTAGCTAATGTAACTTGTTATTCCATTAATATTGTGTCATTAGCTGCCAGGGAAAAGTACAAGAATTATGATGTGCTTCCTTGTAAATTACTTTTGAAGAAGAGAGAGGGAAAGCGTGAGACAGAGAATATCCTCTTTAATCTTGCACTGCTTATTAAAGCCCTTAAGAATATATATAATATATATTATATATATATTATATGTATATATACACACAATGGACAAAATGGGAAGTTTATTTATAATTTGAAGGGAATGAGGAAATATAACAATAAGCAATTCTGTTTTTAAAATATCGCTAAAAATGTTTCTTCCAATGAAGGTTAAGCGTTTTTTTTAACGCACCTCTCCATGACTATAGGCTATTTTAACTCTTTTAAAACACCTAAATTTAGAAAAATTCCATACAGGCTTGATTTGTCTCTGTTACACAGACTTCGTTGCTATGACAGCAACATGATACAATTATTTATTGCCATGACAATCTGCTGTAGGTTTTAAAAATACGTTATCTATTTTTATTAGTGTTGTCAATTGTGCCGGGAAGGGATACCACCACTGCACATAATCGAGAGAGCCGGTAATGCAGGGAACAAGTGGAAATCATTTTGCTGGAGAGGCAGAGCCCAGAACAAGCCAAATTCCTTGGAATCCTCAGTGACACGCATATCCTCCACTAACAACAGCATCTTGGCCAGCTGTCTGGCTGCAGGGAGCATTCTGGCAGGGATGTGGGCTCCGTTTATGATTTCCATGTGGCTTCCGCTCTGCCACGTTGGGTCAACATCAGATAGGAGTAGAAGTGCAGAAAGCCTTGTGTGAATAAGGAATTCTTTTGTACCTTTGCAGGAGGAGAGCTGTATGTGCTTAGTGACCAGGCTTATGAGGATCTTTGTGCTCTGAGAAGGTGGCTGGGGTTGTTTGTGAGTTGCTGAGTGTGGTGTTACCCGATCCTAACCATCCCAGATGGTGTTCAGTGGTGCCCAGTTCCTAAGTCCACTTTCCTTCTTCCTCTCTTCTATCTTGCTGTCCTTCCCACCACCTGCCAATCTTATAATAAATAAATACACAAATAAATAGATAATACAAATAATACTCCTTTTGGTGCCCAGTGGGTTTAAAAAATTTTTTTTAATGTTTATTTAGTTTTGAGAGAGACAGAGACAGAGTGTGAGCGGGGGAGGGGCAGAGAGAGAGGGAGACACAGAATCCAAAGCAGGCTCCAGGCTCTGAGCTGTCAGCACAGAGCCCAATGCGGGGCTCGAACCCACTAACCACGAGATCATGACCTGAGCTGAGTCCAAAAGCTTAACCGACTGAGCCACTCAGGTGCCCCCTCCAGCGAGTTTTATCCAGGACAAGAGTATGGTATTATTTGTATTGGTCCCATAATCGGATCATCAGCAACCGACCAGCTAGTTAAGTCACCCTAGAAAGTTAAATATAAAAATAAAGGTTTTCTTTTCTTTTATTTCTTTTCTTTTCCTCTTTCTCTTTTCTTTTTTTCTCTTTTTTTTCTCTTTTCTTTTTTTCCTTTCCTCTCCTCCCCTCCCCTCCTCTCCTCTCCTCCCCCTCCCCCTCCCCTCCCCTCCTCTCCCTTTCTCTTTTCTTTTCTTTCTCTTTTCTTTTCTCTTTTCTTTTTTCCTTTCCTTTCCTTTCCTTTCCTTTCCTTTCCTTTCCTTTCCTTTCCTGTTCTTCTTTTCTTAGTAGTCTTTATGCCTGACGTGGAGCCCAGCACAGAGCTTGAACTAGTGACCCTGAGATCAAGACCTGAGCTGAGATCAAGATCTGAACTGAGATCAATAGTCAGAGGCTTAAAGCATAAGAGACTCTTAAAAACTGAGAACAAACTGAGGGTTGATGGGGGGTAGGAGGGAGGGTAGGGTAGGTGATGGGCATTGAAGAGGGCATCTTTTGGGATGAGCACTGGGTGTTGTATGGAAACCAATTTGACAATAAATTTCATATATTAAAAAAAAAAGAGTCAGAGGCTTAACCGACTGAGCCACCCAGGTGCCCCCTGAAATTTAAAGGTTTTCTTATAAATTGATAAGAAAAAGTCAATCACCTTGTGCATTTGGAATGTTGATTAAACATTTAATATGTGTTGTGTGTTACACGAAGTCCTTTAGGGTTCTTAGATCACTTGTTACTCATGTTAATCCATGGGAGCAGTGGTCTTATTATTCCCATTTCACAAATGAGAACACTGAGGTTGGCCTGAGACGAAGCTTGTCCGGAGTCTTCTTACTAGTAAATGGTAGTAAGGTGTGCCTGATGCCTTGAGCTCTTTGGCAAATTGAGCAGGAAAGGACATTCCCACTCCTCCCGAGACCTGGTCACAGCCAGAAATGTTCCTGACAGAAGTGTGGTAACGGCTGGAGGCGTACTCTGGGTCCTCACAGGGTTTGTCTAGGAGGAGGTGAAGGCTGGCCTCTACTCCTTGGACCGTACTTCATACTGAAATACAGGAGTGGAGTTACAATGTCTTAGCTACAGGTTGCCATTGCAAAGATTGTGTGTGTGTGTGTGTGTGTGTGTGTGTGTGTGTGTGTGCGTGCATGCAAGCATTCAGTTAGTATTCTATCCAAACGACCAGTGTGGTATTCATATAGTAAAACAAATTATCTATCACCAACCAGCTAGTTCTGTTGTCCTGGAAATTTGTCTTTTGCTGCCATTTGTAAACAACTAAGCTGATTCGTATAAATCAATAAAAAAAAGACAACTTAAAAATTTTTTTTTAATGTTAATCTATTTTTGAGATAGATAGAGAGAGAGAAAGTACTGGTGGTTGGGGGGAGGGGGGTTGCAGAGAGCAAGGGAGACACAGAATCCGAAGCAACTCTAAGCTCCAGGCTCTGAGCTGACAGCTCAGAGCCCAATGCGGGGCTCGAACTTACAGACCGCGAGATCATGACCTGAGCCAAACTCCACGTTTAATCAACTGAGCCACCCAGGCGCCCCCAAATAAGGACAACTTTTTGCCGTAGCAGACATGAAGAGGTGATCCCCTCTTCCCAAAATACCACACACACACACACACGCACACACACACACACACATATTTTCTTTTCTTTTTTTATTTTTCAGAGAGAGAGAGAGATAGAGAGAGTGAGCAAGGGAGAGGGGCAGAGGAAAAGAGAGAGAGAGAATCTTAAGGAGGCTTCATACTCAGCCACCCAGGTACCACAGTGAAATGTATTTTAAAAATTCAAACTCACTAGAAATCAAATAGGCAAATTAAAATAGTGGGGTAATTTTTTTTTGTCTTTAAGTGTGTTGCTTTAATAATAATACCAAATGCTGGTGAGGACTTTGTGGTTTTAAATTATTTGAAGCCTTGAGACACCTGAGGTAGTTTGGTCAGTTGGGTGTCTGACTCTTCAATTTCGGCACAGGTTCTGATCCCAGGGTCATGAGTTCAAGCTCTGTGCTGAGCGTGGAGCCTGCTTAAGATTCTCTCTCTCCCTCCCTCTATTCCTCTCCCCTGCTGTGCATGCTCTGTCTCAAAAAAAAAAAAAAAAAAAAAAAAAAAAAAAAAAAAAAGAAAGAAAGAAAAGAAAAAGAAAGAAGGAAAGAAAGAAAGAAAGAAAAGAAATATAGAAATATACTGGCTTTAAATTTAAAAAATAAATTATTTGAAGCCTTCTAGAAAGTATTTTAAAACTATTTATCAAAAGCTTTCAAAAACATGAGTATCTTCTATTCTAGAAATTCCACTTTTAGGATATATCCTGAGTGTATGAAAAGATTTGCTCAAAGCTGTATACAAATGTAACCAAATACTGAATGAAGTAAGTTATGGTACAGTCATTAGTTGTCTACTGTGTAGATACTAATATTACATAATACAATTCACAATGGTAAGACATGAGAAAAGCAGGTTACAAATCAGATTGAAGACACCATGAAAGTGAAAATCATCATATATGCTTAGAAAACAGACTGAAAAGACCACCACTCAAATGTTCCTAGCAGGCTCTTTCTGGGAGGTGGGGTGACGGTAAGTTTTATTTTCTAATTTGTATTTTTCTGGTTTTTTTGTTCTGTCTTTTTCTAAACATTCTTCAATGATATAGTTTACCTTTGTGGATGTTGGGTTGATTGTGATAAACCTACAAACCATATTACACAGATGACTGGTGATAATAGGAAGACCCACAGCTCATCCTCTACTTGTCTTATTTCAGACAAAAATACAGTAACTATGAGATACTTGTATTTCTGTAATAGCTCTCAGTAAGGGAGACGAGAAACTTACAGGTGGTTGCATGACCCCACAAAATCCTGGTCGGGTTTTATGCAAAATGATGGGTAAGCAAGCTCAGAGCTGAGCAGAAATATTTGGGGGTCAAATTTGTGTTATTGTATTTATTTTTAATTTGAAAAAGGAACATTTTCAAAACCCTTTCTGGTGGACATTGTGTGAAGAGGTTAATAAGGGACATCCTTGCTTTCATTCACGCATTCGTGCATACATTGTGCCCCTACCATTATTTACACTGGCACAACACTGAAATTTATAGTTGTTAGCATCTGCAACAAGATGAGGCTTTTTCATACAGAAAATAATTCTATATTCTAGCTCACAAGTTGGCAATAGACATGGAAAGGTGGAATAGAATTCGAAGAAATCAAGCCTCCCCTTCATGTAAAATTACTAATGAATAAACCGACAGCAGATTCTATGAATTGAGAAAAAGGATTATTGCTCCTGGAAGATTATTCCTCAGAACTCTTGATTTTAAATTTTTAAAAATTGAGCTATTAACAGACAGAATTACCATACCTTTGTTCTAGAGAAGAAAGTATTTCATTTAAACAAAAATATGATTTTCATTAAAATGCTATAATAGAAGTAATAAATACACAGAATTATGTTTTCCCAAGATTTTTCCTGTCCCTACCTTGAGTTGGTGTAAGTTATATATTTAATAATGTCAAAGCCTTGGCAAAACGCTGTGATGATGATGATGGTGGTGACGAATGCTTAGTATTTGTAACAAATGTTACAGTTTTGAAAGCACTTTCAGGAATAGCATCTCTTCCCTTTCTGCACTGATCCTCAGAACCACCCTGAGAAGTGTTATTCTCCCCATTTTAGTGGTGGTCCCATCGTTAACACATTGCTGGGACTACCCTTGGCTCCTGAGAGACCTTCAGGTTCCTAAATAAATGCCTCTGATGTAGCTAATTTTCACCCATGAAGATAGCATTTCAGGAACACTTATAGCAAAATTTATGAAAGCCTGGAGAGCTTAGTACATGGGAGAGAAAGTATATATTTTCTGATAAAGCCCCAAAGAAGCATTATTTCCTTTATTTTTTTAAATTTTAAATGTTTATTTAGGGTGTTTTTTTTTGTTTTTTTTTTTTTTTTTGAGAGAGAGAGAGACAGAGCGAGTAGTGGAGACACAGAGAGGGAGGGAATCTGAAATAGGCTCCACATTCTGTGCTGTCAGCACAGAGCCTGACACGGGGCTTGAACTCATGAATCACAAGATCATGACCTGAGCTGAAGTCAGATGCTTAACCGACTGAACCACCCAGGTGCCCCAAGGCATTATTTCTTTTAAAGTAACAAAGTAGAAAAAAACTTCTTGCAGTGTCACATATTAAGATATGAAATAAACTTTTTTGATAAACTGTCTTTTAAAAAATAAATACATAAAAACATCCAATACCTAGAAAACACATCAAAACAATACTTCCGCAGCTTCCCAATTTAAGCCACCTGTGGAAACTGAGAAATTGGCATAAATAGAGACTCTGACTAATAAAGCAACAGAGTACTTAATGTTGATAAGGAGAGGAGGCATATTTATACATTCATTTATTAATTAATTCTACAGATATATACTGAACATTTATTACGTGCCAGTTGCTGTACAGAGCACAGGAAAGCAGAGAATATAATTGGGAACAATACCAGAAGTGGTCCTATCCTCACAGAACTTAAGGTCTTGGGCGGCAGGGGCTAGGGGCGGAGATAGGTGTTAATCAAATTTTCACCCTGATGAATGTATTACTACAAACCATAGTTAGAGCTGTCAAGAGAAAGTATGAGGTTCCTTGATGACATTAGTAGGATAACCCATGTTTTGGGGTTCAGGAAAGGCATCTTTGGAATGATTCAGGTTTTGTAGGGCTTGAGGTTATATAAGGAAGGGTCATCTTTATGAATAAAAAGTACAAAATGACAACCATAAAATCAGGCTTAAATCGGCTGATGAATGGAAAAAGATGTGGTCTATACACCCAATGGAATACTACTTGGCAATGAGAAAGAATGAAATCATGCCATTTGTAGCAACGTGGATGGAACTGGAAGGTATTATGCTGAGTGAAATAAGTCAGTCAGAGAAAGACAGATATCATATGTTTTCACTCATATGTGGATCTTGAGAAACTTAACAGAAGACCGTGGGGGAAGGGAGGGAAAAAAATAGATACAAACAGAGAGGGAAGGAGGCAAACCATAAGAGACTCTTAAATACAGAGAACAAACTGAAGGTGGATGGGGTGTGGGGGAGGGGGAAATTGGGTGATGGCATTGAGGAGGGCACTTGTTGGGATGAGCACTGGGTGTTGTATGGAAGCCAGTTTGGCCATACATTATATTAAAAAGTAATTTAAAAATTAACAAAAAATTAAAAAATAAAATAAAATCAGGCTTAAAAGGGAGTATGTATTTAGAATGAAAAATAAATGATGACAAGTCACAAAAGTTTAAAGCTGCAAATACCACAACACAAAATCTCCTCTCCCCCCACCAGCCCATAATATTTTTATTAATTAACTTTCTGACATACCTAGGTAACATCTTTTGTCTGCCTACTCTTCAATCACACTTTCATAGGGTAGCAGTTTGTGGTGTCTGTTCCACAGAGACTACAGAAAGATAACTTAGCCATTACTCCAGCATTGGTTGATGAAAATGTATTTTTTATTATTGATAGCTGTGCAAATGTTTCCTTCAGCTTTACGACTCATTTTTGTTGAAGTCGTGTGCAGCGTAAGGATTGTGGTAGTTTTGGGGAAAGCTCCATTAAGTTTTATGTATGATCTGTAATATTTGGGAGAACTTTCCACAGCCTGGCTTCCAGTGCATTTCAGAATTTCTGTGCATTTCAGACCTTACTTCTCTTGGACTCTGCCCAGACTTTGGTGCCAGGTGCTGTAGGACACCCTTACATTGTATGTGACCTGGCTTCATTCCTTCTAGTCTCTTTCTGCCAGGTAAATCAGCAGAGTGGGAAGTGAAAGTATTCCTGGAAGCCTTTCCTGGATCAGAACACCCGGCAGTAACTCCCCTATGTATAGATGTAACTAAAGACCAAATATACATGTATGTCCCACCAAAACCAAACTAAATGGCTTCCCTGCTCGGCTTCCCCACACCCATTCCAAACCTAGCCAGAGGAAAAGCAGGAGGGAGGCAGAGTCAGAATGGAGAGAGGCAGCGGTCTTAACCAATTGTGATCTCTTGTAAAGTTTACAGAAATATGTGACCACGTGACCACAGTAGAGCCTTGAAAGGGGCTCCTACGGGTGATGGCTCTTGAAACTAAAACTTCAGGGTACGTCCTTTGGATTCTCTGAGGAAACAGTTTGGGAACTGAGATATGATGCGTAGGGTTTGACACTGGAATGAATCTCGTTGCCTGGTTGAGGGAGTGTTGGGGGAGGCAGGCCCTTAGGTGCTTAAGGTAGATCCTGGTGTTCTTCAAGCCCATTTAGCCATGTTCTTCCCAGAGACCCCTCAGGGTTTCAAACTATGTCTTGAGTAGCTCAAGGAGATCTGTTTGATATATCCCATCTCTGCAGAAGAATGTACTTGAAGAAAGTGTTCTTAACCTCCCTTTTCCTCCTTCCCTTTCTCCCTTCCTCCCTCCCTCCATCTTTAATATTGGCCAGTATTCAAATTTCCTGATTGTCTCTTTTTTCCCCAATGAGCTGGTGTGAATCAGGACCGAAACAATGTCCACATGTTGCGTTAGGTTCGTATGTCTCCTTAGATGCTTTTAATCTACAAGTTCCTCTTCTCTCTTGTTTTTAATTGCTACTTATTTATTGGAAAAACTGGGATTTGTCTGTAGAATTTCTCATATTCTGGTTTTTGCTGATTCCATCCATGCTGTTTTAGCATGTTCTTCTGTTCCCTGTGTTTTCTGTGAATAGTTGTATCTGAAGGTTTAATTCGATTGCGGCCCAATATTTTTTAAGAACGCTTAAGAGGACGTGTTGTGCACTTCCTGTTGTGTATCTTACGTCTTGTTACCTCTTTTTGATATTAAGATCAATCAGTGGGACCAGGTGCTGCCATCCCAATCCATCATTACAAAGCTCCCCATAAGCACTTCTCTTTGTAGTTTTAGAAGCCATTGATTCATTTCCTCCACCTACTATTTCATTAGGGGATTCAAAATGGTTATAGTTCCATCATTCTTCCTGCATTTTAGCTGGAATATATCTGCAAAGAAATTACCATAACAAACTATTTAGTAGCTTTGAAATAAATTTTATAAAAGAAAGATAGTATAAAATGCAGAAAATGTGTTATTCCCTACCTTCATCATGTTCTAGAGTCACGAGTTGGGTTCTAGCAAAATCCAGTGGCGGTCAATGATTTTTAAATATTATCATGAACTTACTGATTTTTTAAGCTTCTTTAGTGTTTTCCCATTCATTGCAGCTTTCTTCTTATGATTGCTCAAATTTTACCAACATGGGCCATTGTGAGACTCTTCAAGATGGTCCTGAGCTATTTTACCATAACCCTAATAGACTTTGATAGTTCCTTTACCCTCTGGGACAAATTCCATGTTCTTCCAATGACTCTCCTATCCTATCCTCGACCTGCCCAGTTCTCCAAAGATTTGTGTTTTCTTTTAGTGGACAGTGGTATTTAGAGACCAAAATATGAGTCCTGGGTGACACTGATTTTTCTCAAGTATTCAGGCTTCTTTCTTTCTTTCTTTTTTTAAATTTTTTAGAACATCTTAGATTCTAGATTTGTCTGATTGTTTCTTCATGCTGTCACTGAACTGGAATTTGTTTCTCTACTTCCTGTGCTTTTTGTCATCTGGAAATTATGTCTAGAGGCTTGATCATATTTAGGTTATGTGTTTTGGGTTTTTATTTATTTATTTATTTTTTGGCAGGAAATTCTTAACCATTTGCTTTCTTCAAATTGCATCATACCAGAAAGCAGGTGATATCATGTTGTTCCACTGTTAGTGACGTTAAGCTTGATTATTCATTTAAGATGGTCACCTTCGGAACTCTCACTATGAAGATATCTTTTTTCTTTTGAAATTAGCAAATAGCCCATACAGTGATGCTTTGACATCACATAAATATCCGGTCCCCTAAAACATTTCCTCTACGGTTTTGCCAGCTGTTGAAGACCCTTGCCTGAATCAGTTTTACACTGGGGTTTGTATAATGCTGATTTTCTAATTTTACACCCCTATATTAGTTGACACTTTTATTTAAAGAAGAACTTCCTCGGGGCATCTGGGTGACTCAGTCAGTTAAGTGTCCAACTTCGACTTGGGTCATGATCTCACAGTTCATGGGTTGGAGCCCAGCATTGGGCTCTGTGCTGACAGCTCAGAGCCTGGAGCCTGCTTCAGATTCTGTGTCTCCCTCTCTCTCTCCCCTTCCCCTGCTTGTGCTCTCTCTCTCTCTCAAAAATAAACATTAAAAAACATTTTGAAAGAGAAGCCTCCTTTTTTTGTGTGTGACTTCTATTATTCATTAATGATTATGTATTCATTCAAGATGTTAGAAACAACCACAGTCATTATTATTTTGATGTAAAAATTGTCCTAGATTTGGCCAGCAGAAACTCATCCATATTTCTCGTGCGTCCTTTTGACATGACCGTATCAATCGTTGAGTATTGCAGTAGACCTAGAATCAGTTATTTCTCCTAGGAGCCCAGGTTCCCTCTAGTGAGAAGTGATATTTAGAGACCACTGTCTGGGCAGTAGTGGTGCTCTTGCTATTGGCTGGCCATTACTTCTCGGCTTTTCCAGCTAGCAAACACATTTTTTCCCTCTAAATAATAGGAATATTGATGATGTATTTTCTCCTTTTTTAGCTTTCTGTATTTCTTAAATTCTAAAAAGAATTATGTATTTGTTTTTTATGCTGGTAAAATATGCATAGCATAAAACTTACCATTTTAACATTTTATTTTTATACGTACAGGTCGGTGGCATTTAGTACTTTCACACTGTTGTCAACCATCACCCTGTACCGTCAATCTGATGTGCTTAAAATCTCCTGAAATAGTTTTTGTCTTTAGATGGTTATGCCACCGGCACAAATTAACTTATACAAGTCATTTCCACTTGTTTTCAATTTTGTGGGGCTGATTTTCACTATCTTGATTTAACTTTGTTTTTGAATTATGTAAAGTAAGTACAAGACTCCAAAGTCATTACTCTATGCCAAGGTACATTCATAGTCGCACTTCGACCCTCTTTATTCCCTTTTTCCATAGGTTTCCTATGGTTTCCCTTTTTACCATCTATTGTTTCTTCTTGAAGTTTAATGTAATGACACACATATTTTTATCTGCTCACCCTTTTATTACACAAAAGGTGACATTCTTTTTTTTTTTAATTTGAGAGAGAGAGAGCGAGACAGAGAGAGAGTGCATGAGCAGGGGAGAGAAGCAGAAGAAGAAGAAAGAGAGAGAGAGAGAGAGAGAGAGAGAGAGAGAGAGAGAATCTTAAGCAGGCTCCACACTCAGCACAGAGCCTGGCACGGGGCTCGATCGCATGACCCTGGGATCATGACTTGAGCCAAAATCAAGAGTTGTACTCTCAACCTACTGAGCCACCCAGGCACCCAAGTAATGTTCTTTAAACACTATTTTCCACCTTGCTTTTTTCACTTAACAATATATCCTAAAGGTTCCTTGTATGTCTATACAGAGATCTCCCTCATTCCTCTTTACTACTGCATAGTGTTTGGAACCCATTGTGTACCATAGCTCATTCAACTAGTTCCCATTGATGGCCATTTGTGTTGCTTCTGAAACCATTGTAAATCCTGCTATAAATCCAACATGGCAGGGGCGCCTGGGTGGCTCAGTCGGTTGAGCGTCCGACTTCAGCTCAGGTCACGATCTCACGGTCCGTGAGTTCCAGCCCCGCGTTGGGCTATGGGCTGATGGCTCAGAGCCTGGAGCCTGCTTCCGATTCTGTGTCTCCCTCTCTCTCTCTGCTCCTCCCCTGTTCATGCTCTGTCTCTCTCTGTCTCAAAAATAAAAAAAAATAAATAAAATAAATCCAACATGGCAACCCGGGAGAATAGCATCATGCCGCTAGCCAGAGTGAGAGGGAGAAAATGGCAGTGGTGGAAAGCCAGGTTGGAAGTGTTTGCCAAAGAATATGCATTAGCTACTTATTGGGATCTTCTGTGGAGGTTCCCAAATGTGGGGAATCTAGATTAAGCCCATGAAAGTGTCCATGAGAAAGTCAATATCAAGTATCTTCTAGATCCAGAGAGCTCAGGACATCCGGTCAAAGACTCTTACCCCCTTACTTCTCCTCCCTCTACCTTGTTTAGCCAGTGTGGGAGGGAAGATGGGAAGAGAGGCAGTAGAAGTGAACCAGGTCCCCTTCTTCTGTCTTCCAGGCCTTCCCTAGTGTGCCTCTATGATTGATCATCCAAACTGGAATACCTAATTGGTTTTACTTTTTATAAGAAAATAGTCCTCTTAAAACTATTTTAAATACAATTATTATTTTAAAATAAAATTATACATAAGTATAATGTACAAGAAAGAAAAACATATATATACAATGTACATTAAGAAAAATATAAAACTCCTCTATGCTGATTATTTGAACATTTAAAATAGAGTAAATAATTTGGGTGCATATTCACATACTTTTATCAGCTTTATCAGCCTTGCTCTAATAGCATATATTTTTTAATATAGTCTTTTTTTTTCATAAAACTGACTGAAGCCATCCTCAAAGATGCACTGTAGTATGCATTTATTATAAATAATAAGTCTGAAATTGGTGCCATATTTAAATGAGCTTTCTCTAAAGACTACAATAATTTTAATGACAAAATGCTCTCTCTACAGGTAACTGGTAACCTCATAGCAACTTCTGTTAAGTGAAGTATTCTATTTTTTTCAGGATTCAAAATGTGTGAATATTTTAGCTAAAATATTTTCACAGCTATTGTCATTTTGCATTCATCCAGAGAAACTTTCTTCGGCAATTATTTGCGCGAGACAAAAATAATCAAATTGTTTTTATTTATGATTGAATTTTAATGTTTCATCAACTTTAAGCACTGCAGATTTTAGGTCTTTTCAATTATATTCCATTCTGTTACCAAACATAACACTAAACATCTACTAGAAAATAGGAACTCCTCCCCAAATCATGCATTTATATGTTTTTTTTTAATGTTTATTTATTTTTGAGAGAAAAAGATAGAGAGCAAGCAGGGGAGGGGCAGAGAGAGGAGACAGAATCCCAAGCAGGCTCCATGCTGTCAGAGCACAGCCCATGTGGAGCTAGACCCCACCAACCATGAGATCGTGACCTGAGCCCAAAACCAAGAGTCGGATGCTTAACCGACTGAGCTATGCAGGCGCCCCACCATTTATGTTTAATGTTTAGTTCCTCGCTTTTTAAAAATTGAAATAGAATTCACTATTTTAAAATGCACAATTCAGTGGTGCTTAGTCCATTTACAGTGTTGTCCAACCATCACCTCTATCGAGTTCTAGAATGTTTTCATCACCTCAAAAGGAAACCTCATTCTCATTAAGTAGTTGTTCCCCAGTCCCCCCTTCCCCTAGGCCCTGGCAGCCATTGATCTACTTCCTGTCTCTATGGATTTACCTGTCCTGGATATTTCATATGAATGGAATCATAATAATAAGCTTTTATATATAATATATATATATATAAACAAGCTTATATATATATTGTTTATATATATACATAGGCTTATATATACATAAACAATAAGCTTATATATATTATTGTTTATATATATATATATATATATATATATATATATATAAGCTTATTGTTTCTGGCTTCTTTCACTAAGCATAATGTTTTCAGGGTTCATCCACCTTATAGCATTTCCAGTACTTCCTTCCTTTCTTATAGCTGAATAATATTCTACTATATGGATATAGTAGAAAGGATATCTTGTGTATCCATTCATCTTTTGATGGACATTTTGGTTGTTTATACTATTTGGCCATTGTAAATAATGCTGCCATGAACATTTCTGTACAAGTATTTGTTGGAGCACCTGTGTTCAATTCTTTTATGTATTTATCTGAAGAGTAGAATTTCTGGGTCGTCTGATAATTCTGTATTTAATTTTTTGAAGATCTGCTAAACTGTTTTCCCCAGCGGCTCCACCATTTTACATAGCCACCAGCCATGTACAAGGGTACCTATTTCTCCACATCCTCCCTGACACTTGTTATTTTCCATTTATTTATTACATTATAGCCATCTTAGTGAGTGTGAAGTGGCATCTCATTGTGCCTCCCTTGCTTTTGTGGAGAAAACAAAGGTAGTATCTTCTTGCCTCAAACATTGTTTTTAACCATCACAGCTGACTAAAAAGCTTTCAAAAGCTGATTTTTTTTTTTTTTTTTGCTCCATTCCTGGAGTACTTGATTGAATATTTCCAACTGATTTGTTGGAATCATTTGTTTGAAACAGAGTGCAACCAAAATGCAACCAATATTCGGATGACTCATCTTTGGGAGAGTGTAATTCCATTACAGGATATTTTGGGTGATTATGAAATATTTCTTTAAAAGCTCTAACATGTTTAAAATTTTACTCATGACTAACTCCAAAAATGAAACAAACAAACCCTAAACACATACTGCCATGCTGAAGGCTTTTTGTATTCAGCATCATCTCAGTTGCAAAAATTTTGTAGTTCAATTTCTAGTAGATATTACTAGATAGGTAGATGAAGAGATAACCAACACTTCTATTTTGAAAGTAAAATGTTTCAGCCTGTTTAGATGAGATTCTAAATTACCTGTGCACCACAATCAATTCCAAATATACTTCTACTCCATAAAGTTGTTAAGTTAGAGCTAATGTTTTAACCACAATTTTATATTCTACCAAAATTTATAAATCCATTATCACTGTAAAAACAAAGAATTTTATCTTCAATGTTGAACTTCTTATTAAGATTTTTGAAAGTATCCATATAATGTCAGATATTTCACTGTTGATGGAATGAACCTCCAAAAACCAGACTTTGATTCCATAGATTGGACAAAAATATTAAATTATTACTAGAGTTAACTGGCTTTCTGTTTGAAGCATCTGATGTCGCTGATATAAATCAGGTACACTTGACTGTTTGCAAAAATTCTTCTGCTGCTAAAGGAGCCAACGCATTAACAGCCATGGGTTCACTTTTCACGCATGCACAAGAAAATGGAGAATCAAAGATAAGAAAAATTAATTTACAAGGAAGATGTTTGATCTAAATGAAAAGTCATGCTTCACAGAATGATATATAAAACCCTGTTTGCAGTTGCATGCATTGAAGATGTTAGTGCTTTTTCATCAGATTGGTGTCTTTGAGTTTTCATGTGGCCAATAATATTGTTGCAGCTCCCCTGACGGATGACAGATGCCAAGAGATATTTTGTGCAAGTTGTATATTCATCATCCGATTTCTTAAAGGATGAAAATTCAATATTTAACATTTCATTAAACATGCACTTACATTGGTTTTGAGATCACTGCTGCTGAAAAGATTTATCGCACATAAAAAGCATTACCAATTAATAGTAGTTGTATACAATACAACAAGGAACAATACCACCATAGCAGAAAATTTCAGGTTATTGTCTAAATGCTCTACAACAGGATCACAGCTTCCATTTTCTGCACATATTTCTTCTCTCACACATAACCTAGTATTTTCCACATTATGCTGACTCTGCCCAGGGACACCTGGAAGCTTTGTGACTTAGCACCCACCATGGTATAGCTAGCTGGCTGGTATATCAAGTGGTTGGTTGGCCCAACAGCATTGCTTCTTTTCCCATCCCTGTTTGAGAATGAAAGGAGCCACCTGCCCCCAAATGCTTATGTGCGGGCACACTGTTTTATTAGCCACCACCCTGCACGCTGTCCCTAGAGAGAGAGTAAAAAAAGTCATTCATTAACCCTGAGTTTGGAAAGGGTTGGGAAAAAGAGTTTCACTCAACTTCTGGTTTTCATATTGTGTCGAAGCGAGAACTCTATTCATTGTGCGTGAGTCTTGCATGACTCTAGTAGAGAGACCCTGGAAGAACTGAAAGGTACCAAATGGAGACCTACCAAAGCGATACCAGCTTCGTTAAATGGCACTATTACAGGCAATACTTGATTAAAAATGGGAAATGCAAGACAGATATTAAAGAAAACAGGATGCCAGGACAATAGGGGTAAACTGAGACTGTTCTAGACAACCCCTGGTGTGTGTCACTCTGTTTTTAGCTGCCTAAAGGGGGGAAGTCTCAGCTTTGAATAAGCATTTAAAATGGTGGCTAATGTCCTGTACTGGATGCTTCATCCAAGTTGTAATTTAAGGTGGCTCTAGGTTTGTCTACTGCCTAAGAGTACGCAGAACGTTATGCAGCCAGCCACTGGAAAATTCAAAGGGTTCCTGAGAGAAAACCGAGCAGGGCACCAAAACCTAGCCACCTGTGCTGGAATTCCAGTGAGTGACCAAGAAATCAAAAGGAACTTCCTTAAGGATAGATTTAAGAAACTGACCACCACCCATATGACACAGGGGAGAGCACGGGATCAGAATGATTGTAATTTATTTTAAATAAAATCTCTCACACATATGCTCCCCCCCTCCACTTTTTCATTTTGCTATGTAGGAGCAGTGGACTGATGTTTATTTTATTCTATCTTCATTTGTTTTACTCCTATTGTGTTCAAACTTAAAGAAATACTCATCTCCTCTTGGTGTGGGACTGTAATGATATAGGACTTATTTTTTAATTCCAGTGTAGTTTGCACACAGTGTTATATCGGTTTTAGGTGTACAATAGTGTGATTCAACATTCCTTTCTATACATTACACGGTGCTCACCATGATAACTGTACTCTTAATCCCCATCAACTATTTTACCCCGCCCCCCCCCCCCCTTCTCGTAACCATCAGTTTGTTGTCTATAGTTAAAGTCTGTTTTTGGTTTGTCTCTCTCTCCTTTTCCTTTGTTCACTTAAAATTTTGTTTCCTAAATTTCACATATGAGTGAAACCATGTTGTCTCTCTCTGACATATTTCATTTAGCATTATTCTCTCTAGATCTATCTACGTTGTTGCAAATAGCAAGATTTCATTCTTTATCACTGAGCAATATTCTATTTTGTGTGTATGTGTATTATATATTTATATTTATATTTATATTTATATTATTTTCACATCTTCTTTACCCATTCACCTACTGATGGACACTTCAGCTGCTTCCATAATTTTGCTATTATAAATAATACTGCAATAAGCGTAGGGATGCATATATCCTTTCGAATTAGTGTTTTCATATTCTTTGGGTAAATATCCACTAGTGGAATTACTGGATCATACGGCTGTTCTATTTTCAATTTTTTGGAGGAACGTCCCTACTGTTTTCCACAGTGGCTGCACCAGTTTGCATTCCCACCAAAAGTGCATGAGAGTTCCTTTTTCCACGTCAACACTTGTTGTTTCTTGTGTTGTTGATTTTAGCCATTCTGACAGGTGTGATATGATATCTCATTGTGGTTTTGATTTGTATTTCCCTGATGATGAATAATGTTGAGCATCTTTTCATAAGTCTGTTGGCCATCTGGATGTCTTTTGAGAAATGTCTGTTCATGTCCTCTGCCCATTTTTTAACTGGATTATTTGTTTTTTTGGAGTTGAGTTGTATAAGTTCTTTATATATTTTGGATACTAACCCTTAATCGGATATGTGATTTGCAAATATCTTCTCCCATTCTGTGGGTTGTCTTGGGTTTTCTTGGTTGTTTCCTTCTCTGCTCAGAAGCTTTTCATTTCAATGTAGTCCCAATAGTTTATTTTTGCTTGTGTTCCTCTTGCCTCAGGAGATATATCTAGTAAATTGTTGCTACAGCCAATGTCAGAGAAATTACTGCCTGTACTCTCTTCTAGGATTTTTATGGTTTCAGGTCTCAAATTTAAGTCCTAAATCCACTTTTAGTTTACTTTTGTGTGTGGTATAAGGAAGTGGTACAATTTCATTCTTTTGCATGTAGCTGTCCAATTTTCCCAGCACCATTTGTTCAAAGACTCTTTTTCCCATTGAATATTCTTGCCTTCTTTATTGAAGATTAATTGACCATATAATCCTGAGTTTATTTCTGAGCTCTATATTCTGTTCTATATTTGATCTATGAGTCTGTTTTGTGCCAGTACCATACTGTTTTGATTACTACAACTTTGTAGTATATTGTGAAATCTAGGATTATAATATCTACAGTTTTGTTCTTTTTCAAGATTGCTTTGACTTTTCAGGGTCTTTTGTGGTTCCATTCAAACTTTAGGAATGTTTGTTCTACCTCTGTTAAAAATGCTGTTGGTATTTTGATAGGGATTGCATTAAGTCTGTAGATTGCTTTGGGTAGTATGCACATTTTAACAATTTTTGTTCTTCCAATCCATGAGTATGGAATATCTTTCCATTTGTTAGTGTATCTTTTTTTATTAGTAAACAAAATGTATTCTCGCAGTAGAACATTTCATAAGCAAAAAGGAGGGGGGAAATCTCATTATTTGAGAGTATATTCTTTTCAGTCTTGTTTCTATGCATTTACATACAGGTTTCTAGCAACATACAAAAGTAGATAATTCACCACAAGGGATCACACAGGACATTTATTTGGCAACTTATATTTTTAACAGTATGTGGTGAATATCTTTCCATGCCATTAAATACCCTTCTATGACAATTTGTTTCTACTGCCCATTTAGGTTGGTTTTTTGTTTTGTTTTACAACAAAATGGACATCATTCTTTACTAAGGAGACCTAAAATTATGCTAGCATTTGTGTGTGTGTGTGTATCTGTGTGTCTCTGTGTGTGTTTCTTTCTGTCTGCTCAACTTTTTTATTTCTTCCTGATCCAGTTTTAAAAAGTTACATGTTTCTAGGAATTAATCCATTTCTTCTAGGTTGTCCAATTTATTGACATATAATTTTTCATGATATTCTCTTATACTCTTTTGTATTTCTGTGGTGTCAGTTATTTCTTTTACGTTGCTGATTTTGTTCATTTGAGTCCTCTTTCTTTTTTGTTTGATGGGTTTGGCAAAAGTTTATCAATTTTTGTGATCTTTTCAAAGAATCATCTCCTGGTTTCAATAATCTGTTCTATTGGTTTTTTTAGTTTCTATTTTCTTTATTTCTGCTCTAATCTTTATTTTTTTCCCTTCCTTCTTCTGGTTTTGGATTATTTGGCTATTGTTACTGATCTTTTTCTAGCTCCTTTAAGTGTAAGGTTAGATTGTTTATCTGAAATTCTTCTTGTATCTTGAGGTAGGCCTATATTACTATAAGCTTACTTCTTAGAACTGCTTTTGCTGCATCCCAAAGATTTTGGACCATTGTGTTTTCATTTTCATTTGTCTCCAATCTTTTTTGATTTCCTCTTTGATTTTTTGGTTGACCCATTCATTGTTTAGTAGCATGTTATTTAACTTCCATGTACTTATGTTCTTTTCAGATTTTTTCTTGTGGTTGACTGCTAGTTTCAAAGTGTTGTGGTTGGAAAAGATGACTTTTTCTTTTTGAATTTGTGGGGACTTGTTTTGTGGCCTACTATGTTATCTATTCTGGAGAATGTTCCATGTGCATTTGACAAGAATGTGTATTCTGCTGTTTTAGGATGGAATATTCTGAATATATCTCTTAGATCCATTTGGTCCAATGTGTCATTCAAAGGTACTCTTGCCTTGTTGATTTTCTGTTTAGATGATCTATCTGTTGATGGAAGTGGGGTGTTAAAGTCCTCTACTATTATTGTATTACCATTCATTACTTCCTTTATGTTTGTTATTAGCTGTTTTATTTATTTGGGGGCTTTCATGTGTGGTGCATAAATATTTACAATTGCTATATCTTCTTGCTATATCTTCTTTATGATTATATATGCTCTTCTTTGTCTTTTGTTACAGTCTTTGTTTTAAAGTCTATTTTGTCCTATATAAGTATGGTTACTCTGGCTTTCTTTGCACTTCCATTTGCATGATAATTGCTTTCCCATTCCTTCACTTTCAACTTGCATGTGTCCTTAGGTCTGACATGAGTCTCTGGTAGGCAGCATATAGATGAGTCTTCCTTTTTTGTCCATTCTGTCACCCTATGTTTTTTGATTGGAGTATTCAGTCCATTTACATTCAAGGTGATTATTGATAGGTATGTACTTCTTGTCATTTTGTTGCTTGTTTTATAGTTGTTTTTGTAGTTCTCTGTTCCTTTATTCTCTTGTTCTCTTCTCTCATGGTTTGTGAGCTTTCTTTCGTGATATATTTGGATTCCTTTCTCTTTTTATTTTTGCATATCTATTACTGGTTTTAGATTTGTGGTTACTATTAGGTTTGTATATACCATCCTCTGCATATAGCAGTCCATATTAAGTTGCTGGTTGCTTAAGTTTGAACCCATTTTTTACTCCTCTTCTGCCTATGTTTTTATAGGCAATTATAGTGTCATAATTTATATCCTTTTCTTTTGTGAAACCCTTGACTGATTTTTATAAGTATACTTATTTTATTGCTTTGTGCTTCCTACTTTTCCTAATCTTATTTATCGTCTTTCCTTTCCACTCAGAGTCCCCTTTACTATTTCTTGTAGGGCTGGGTTAATGATCACGAATTCCCTTAACTTTTCTTTGTCTGGGAAACTCGTTCTCTCTTTGTCTATTCTGAGTGATAACCTTGCTGGATAGAGTATTCTTGGCTGCAGTTTTTGTTGTTATTGTTGTTTTTCTTTCAGCACTTTGAATATATCACCTTACTCCCTTCTGGCCTGCAAAGTTTCTGTTGAAAAATCAGCTGACAGTCTTCTGGAGTTTCCCTTATATGTAACTGTTTTCTTTTGTTGCTTTTTTTTTTTTTTAGATTTTTATTTTTTTTTTATTTTTAAGTAATCTCTACACCCAATGTGGGGCTCGAACTCACAACCCCAAGATCAAGAGTTGCATGCTCCACCAATTGAGCCAGCCAGGTGCCCCTCTCTTGCTGCTTTTGAAGTTCTCTTTATCACATATTTTTGTCATTTTAATTACTATGTGTCTTGATGTGGACCTCCTTAGGTTGATTTTGTTGGGGATTCTCTGTGCTTCCTAATTCTGGATTTCTGTTCCTTTCCCAGATTTGGGAAGTTTCCAGCAATTATTTCTTCAAATAAATTTTCTGCCTCCTTTTCACTCTCTTCTCCTTCTGGGATTCTATAATGCAAATATTATTATGTTTGATGGAGTTGCTGAGTTCCCTAAGTCTATTTTTATTTTTTCTTATTTTTTTTTCTCTCTCTCTTGTTCAGCTTGATTGCTTTCCATTACTCTGTCCTCCAGGTTGCTGATCTATTCTTCTGCTTCCTCTAATCTACTATTTATTCCATCTAGTGTATTTTTGATTTTAGTTGAGTACTTCATCTCTGTTTCTTTAAAAAATTTTTTTTTAATGTTTATTTATTTTTGAGAGAGAGACACAGATGCGAGGGGGGAGGGGCAGAGAGAGAGAGACAGAGACACAGAATCTGAAGCAGACTCCAGGCTTTGAGCTGTCAGCATACAGCGTGATGCAGTGCTCAAATTCACCAGCCATGAGATCATGACCTGAGCTGAAGTTGGACACTTAACCGACTGAGCTACCCAGGTGCCCCTCTGTTGTGTGTGTGTGTGTTTTTTTTTAATGCTTTATATCTCCTTGTTAAGGGTCTCACTGAGGTCCTCCTCTCTTTTCTCAAGTTCAGGGGGTATTTTTATGACCATTATTTTATATTCTCTATCAGACATATTACTCGGCTCTTGTTTAGTGATTTTGTCCTATTCTTTCATTTGGGACATAATCCTCTGTCTCTTAATTTTGTCTAAGTCTGTGCCTTTTTCTATATGTTAGGAAAGTTAGCTACGTCTCTTGCCCTCAAAGTAGTGGGCTTATGGAGAAGAGGTCCTGGAGTGTCCTGCATGGCAGTGTCCTCTGTTCATGGGAATCTGGTGCTCCAGGGGTGTCTCCTATGTGTGTCGTGTGCACCCTGCTATCATGGGTGAGCTGCTTTGCTTTTGCTTTCAGTCCAGCCATCTGCAATGAGTCTCTTTGCCGATTGTGGGAAGGGTTTGGTCCCTGTGTTGCTAGTGGGCCAGTCTGGGCCACCTTGGGTTTGCACTGAGTCAGACCAGGCATTTGCCAGAGATGCAACAGCATTGAACTGCAGGGCGCTTTCTCTGCTTTGTCTCCTGAGAAGCTTTTGTTGGTGGGCAGCGTTTGCAGTCAGACCAGATGCTGTCCCCAGCCCACAGCCGGGGTCTGTGTGTAGTTAGCTTCCTCTGTCCCCAGGGCAGGAGTCACTTTGGGGTAGTCCTGGCCCCTATTGGGGCTGCTTGCACACTTCCAGGCTTGTTGCTCTGGATGGGCTCCAGCCAAGGGCATGTTGGAGGGGGCAGGTGTGCAGGGGAACATGGAGCTGAGGTGCCCAGTGTTAGCACTATCTGTGCAGGTCTGCTCTGGGAGGAAACCTGTAGTGGAAGCCTGGCTGGAGGGGGTATATTTGCAGGAGATCACAAGGTGGGGTGTGCTGTTAGCAAGTTAGGTAGGGAATGGTGGTGCCATGCTGGCTCCTGCAGGTGTCTGCGTGTCTAGGTGGGTAGAGGGCTGGGGAAAGGAAATGGCACCTGCCAGGTCTTTTGCTCTTGGAGAAGTCTCCCGAGGATCCCTGCCCCTCCAGGACACGCTCTGAGATTAGTACACATCTCTCTCGCATATGCCCCAGATGTTTTTCAAACTGCTGCTCTTATGCTGTATCTTTGTGGGGATATTTGCTGTGCTATCTCATGAAATTTAGCCCCTCTGGTTTTCAGAGCCAAATCTTATGGGGTCCCCGGTGTGAGGGTCTATTTCTCTCCCCTCTCCACACCCAATGCATCCCTCCCTCCCGCAGACCGTCCCATGGGTCCATGTAGCTCCCAACTGGGTCTCCACCCTTCCTACCCTCTGCAATGTGGTCTCTTCTCTACATTTAGCTGTGGAGCGTTTGCTCTGCCAGTCTCTGGGAAATTTCCTGGGTTATTTATACTGATGTGGGTTTTATCCAGTTGTATCCGTGGAATGAGATGAGCTTAAGATCTTCCTCCTTTGTCATCTTCCCAGGAAGTCTGGGAATTATTATTTAATGAGGCTCATTTTTTAACATCATGCAAGAAGCTTGTCATTGGGCAACCATTGTTCTTGAAAGTAGGGCCTTTAAAACGTTAGAAGGCTACGCATGTATTCCAACTATGACGATAAAAATGCAAATAATAATAGTTGATATGTATTAAGAACTTACTAGGTGCGAACCTGTGTGCGGGTTATTTCAATTCTCACAAAAAAATGTGTAGGGCAGGTATTAGTATCACATATAGATGAGGCAACTGAGGCCCAGAAAGGATTTTCAGGGTCAAATTTTCAAACACATAGGATGTGTTAAATTCTCTTCGGTGGCTAAGGCACTCAGCTGGGCATCAGAGCCTAGTCTGTTTGGTTGTAAAACCTCAGTCGGTTACAGTGTCCCATTCTGCCTCCCGACCAACCCTGGGGAGAAAATACAGAGATGCAAAACAGTGACAAACACAAGGCAGATTAGGAAAAAGTGCTAAATCGGACACAAAGAGGGCAAAACATTTGGCACGGATAAAGAAACATTAGAAGTCAGCACACAGCTACTTGGAAACGTGTGTGGTGCCTGCCCATCCCCTTCGTGGAATATTCTGGCAAGAACCTGGGTTTGTGTTTCGTCTCAGAGGTGGCTGCCTGTCTGCGGTTACACCACGGCTCATTGACCTGGGCTCTGAGCAGTCCGTTTTGATTCCAGGCTGAAAAGAGCCATTTGAATGGAACTTTCATTCACTCCCGGGTCCGCCTGCCCATCAAGTCTGAGGGCAGGTCTGCAAAGGGTTCCTCTGTGCCAAGGTGAGCCACAGCCAGCACCGGTGCCATGCACGCAGAACACTTTCCTTCTCCTCTGATTTCTCGCTTCCTCCTTTTGCAATTCTATGTTTAGACTACGATTTCCTCCCCTCTCAACTAACATTGTTTAGAAATACCATTGCTTCTATCCATCGTCATATTTTCATCCTTGAGAAAAAAAAATGGTGAACAGTCCTGTCTAAAGATCTCAATATTTATTTATTTATTTTTTAATTTAGCTTTACACCTACTAAAAAGCCTATTGGTTTTCTTTTAAAAATACAAATTTAATCATTTTTTTTCAGGGGATCAGCTTTTCTCTGAAAAGAATAAAATACACTGTGATGAATCATCTCACAATAATGATAGCACACTTGAAACTACTCAACGCCTAAATTATCAAATACGTATCAGATCAAAACGCAGTTGGTTAAAGGTAAAATTTGATTGCTTTTAAGCCAGTTACATAGAAATTAATTATATTGATGTATTTCTACACTGGAAGTTAACTAAACACTTCAAAACAGATACTGTTTAAAAACAGTAAAGTTTCGAGGAAATGTATTTCTTAGCCTGCAAAAGTAGAGAGTGTTATTTGATACGTGAAAGAAACTCTCTGAGCAAGGCATCAGGATATTCCATTTGAATTAAAATATGTAATTAGCAAGCAGGAAATGTTGGAACCAGCTGTCCCAGCAGTTGCCTCCTGTCCCAGAAAACGCAGAGGCCCCTGACACAGGTATCCCCGCGCAGGTGTGAGTGCCCACAAGGGTTGGGGACTGTGCCAGCGGCAGAAGGTCTGACCCCCTATTTCAGGCAGGGTTCCCCTTGCCACACCTCATGCTTGGGCGAAGCTTGCTCTTGGCAAAGACAGCTGGGGTGGCTCGATTTTAATCTGTCGGGAAAGAGCCACATTGAGAGCTGATAGCTGATGCGTCTTGAGTAGTCGCCATGCACATTTTACAATCATGTCCATTTTGCCAGCACCGTTTCGTCCAGTGCTCACACATTCGTATGAGGAAGGTGTTACCATCCTCCTGTCTCAGGCAAGAAAACTGGGCCGAGAGGCCTTAAGTCATTTGACAAAGTTACACAGATAGGAAAGGGCTGAACTGGACTGTCATCATTGTGTGAGATTCTGCACCAAGTGTCTTGCTTCTGGGCTCTGGGGTTGAATTAGTAACATGAACAACTGGGCCCCCAGCCCAGCCTTGTGGGTTAGACGTTCTTATCAGCTCCACTGAACAGATAAGGCTGTTGAGGCACAAGAAACCTAAGGAACAGGGTCAACTGTGCACAGCTGGTAAATCTGGGATCGGACCACCATGTCTCTGGCCCCCCAAACCATGTTCTTCCTCAACCACTACACCATGCTGCCTCCTGGTGACAAACTTTCCTTGTTTTCCACCCATCTGGGCCAGCCTTGGGAGCATCAGGGCACACAAGGTCGGCACAGACTTCTATTCTCATACCGAGCACTTCACCGTCAAACTTTGGGTGCCCCCCACCCCCAAGCTGTTCCTCAGCTGCATATGCTGGCCAAAAGAGCCGGGGCAAGGGTCTGTGGATGCTGGTGGAACAACGACCGTCTGGTCTCTTGATGCTACAGGACATATGAGGAGGGGTTAGTAGCTCCTGAGTTAGAAACACACACCTGGCAAACAGAGACTTTATGAGTGAAGGAACAGAATGAGGAAAACAATATTCTCAAGGCTCATCTGGAGATACAAAATAACTTTCTGTCTTACAAAATGTATTTGTTAAATGTGTTGGCAACTTTGGGCTGTCGGTGACAGAGACCCAACTCAAAATAGGTGAAACATCCAAAGGGAATTTCACGCAACTAAAAAGTCCAAGAGTACCGACTCCACGCTCAGTTTCCTCCCAGGGCACAAATGATGACTCTGGATCCTCCTGCCTCCCTGTCCCCATTCTCCTTTCCTGTGCCATGGCTCCCTTGTCTCCTACTCCAGATAGGCTCCCTCCTGTGGCCACATAAGATGGCCCAGATGGCCCCTTAACAGTTCCAGTAGAAAGCCCACCTCTTATTTATTTATTTATTTACTTATTTATTTAGAGTGTGGGGAGGGGCAGAGAGAGAGAGAGAGGAGAGAGAGAATCCCAAGCGGGCTCCAGGCTCCCCTGTCAGTGAGGAGCCCGCCTTGGGGCTCCATCCCATGACCGTAAGACCATGACCTGAGCCAGTATCAAGAGTTGGACATTCAACTGACTGAGCCCCCCAGGCACCCTGAAAGCCCACCTCTTTCTTTTCAAATTAATGATGCTGTGGATCATTAATGTGCAGCTATTCCCTAAAGGAACACTCTTTGCCCTTGTTTGGGCCACGTATTCATCCTAGATCAATCACTGTATCCAGAGGGTCCTGTGACTGGCCAAGACTGGGTCGTGTGTCTACTCCTGACCAATCACCATGTCTGCTCCGCTCATACACCCATCTCTTTGAAGGGGAAATGTGAGTCCCATGATTGATGGACCAGCAGGACCATATAGATGAGGGAGGGAATCTTCTCCCAAAGAAAGGGATGCAGGACTGCAACACTTAGGGCTTCTTCCAATTTCAGGAAACTCTTTCTGATTCAGCTACCCATGCCTCAGGTGAAGCCAAGTCAACGCATAAAAGTAACAAAAACTTCAGAAAGAGTTTGTAAATACCCTCAAGGAGCACATATGAAAATCTGTCTAAGCCTTAGACTCTAAGGTAAAGACCTTTCAAGACTGTTTGGAATTTTATAATTCGTCTTTAATGTTTATTTATTTTTGAGAGTGAGAGAGAGAGAGAGAGAGAGAGTCCAAAGCAGGCTCCAGGCTCGGAGTTGTCAGCCCAGACCCGGATGCTGGGCTCGAACTCACAGACCATGAGATCATGACCTGAGCTGAAGTCAGACGCCTAACTGACCGAGCCACCCAGGTGCCCCAAGAGTGTTCAGAATTTTAAAATAAATCCAAAAAGGGAAAGAATAAAAGCTTGCCTTGTCTTTGCAGGTGAAACGAAGGACAAAGCAGTTGGAAAAACCCGAAGTCTGGCTCACGGGCTCTGGGTGGCATGATTTGCGCAGGTGTATCTCTAGGCTCTGTCCACCCTGCAGGCTCCTCCCCCCGGCCTTGGCCCCACCGCAGGGCGCCAGGTCACAGCCAGGCCCACCTGCGCCCCTGGGGCTGTGTTAAGGACTTCTGCTCCCAGGGCTTTCCTCTGCCTCTCACGAGCACTAAAGTCACATCATTTTTATCCCCATTTTCCAAAAAAGGCAGCAGACTCTCCTCCCCCACAAAGCAAATAGAAAACAGCACATTCTAGGAAGGCCCTCCCTAACTGATGTTTGTGCCCATGCCATTACTAAATATTCCCGCTTCCAACGGCTGCCCACCTCTCCTTAATGACTGCTCTATTTCAGCAGCCTGCCCTCCATAAATCCTTCCGGGCGTTCTATTCCAAACAGGCCTCTTCTCACGCTGAGGCCAGCCTCCTTGCCAGCCGTGTAAACACCCTTCGGCTCCCCGGGGAGGCTCTGACGTGCCCGGCCTGGCCTGGGCATTTATGAGCACTGCAGCCAGCGACAGGGGGACTGCCTCCTGCCCAGGGCTGAGAGAGGAGCAGATCAGTGCCGTCCAAATGGGAAGAGTGCCCCAGGCAGGAGGGCTGTGATGAGGCATTTACAGTGCAGAGCCGGGCCCCAGGCAAAAGTGGGTGAAAGGTGTGGCCTGAGACATTTCTGAGGTATTAATGTATGCTTCCTTCTCTGTGTTTTCCTCCCCTCCACCCCATTTCCAAGCAAGTAGTCAGGGCCTTTGGAAGTCTCGCCTCAGGGGTTTTTACTCCATTAAAAGCATAAAGCGTGTGTGTCTGGGGAAAGGGGATCCTGTCTTGAAACACTCCCAGCTCACTGGACAGCTTTTGCTGGAGGTCCCAAAGTAGGAAGGGGAGAGGGGAGAGTGTCTGTGAAGACCGGGAAAGGTCCTTGGGGGTCCCAGGGATGCTGGGTCTTCTCCACTGAGGTTCCCAGACCTGAGAATACTACCAAACTGAAAGGCACCCTGAGGGGAACTCACCTCTTGAGTGATGCCGACATGATGTTAGCATGAGGGACAGGAGTATAGCGGTCCTCCCGCCATGCCCCTGGGGCCCTGTAGGCCTCTATGGTCTCTGTGAGGCGACGGGAGGGAGCCCCCACTCTGAGTCAGATGAAATGTCCCCTCAAATCCACCTGCTGGGCGTTCAGAGTTGTCTGTAAGTTTAAAGATGCAGTAGACAGAATTACGGTCCCTCCAAAAATGTCCCCACCCCAATCCTCAGAACGTGTAAATATGCTACCTTACCTGGAAAAAGAAAATGAAGGATACATTTTCTTTGCTAATCAGCTGACCTTGAGATAGTGACATGGTCCTGGAATCTCCCAGTGGTGGGCTCAATGTAATCATAAGTGCCTTTAAAAGTGGAAGAGGCCAGTAGCTCAGTCGGTTAAGTGTCCGACTTCAGCTCAGGTCATGATGGGGCAACTTCAGGTAGCAATAAGGAGGGAAGGACCAACTGAAGTTCGAACATTACTACATCCCTTGCCTGACGCCATCTCAGTGTGATAAATACCCTACCCACAAGATGTGGCAAATAGGTTTTACCACAAGTGCCAAATGCACTCAATTGCTATTTCCTGCCAGGTGCACGAAACAGAGAAATTCTGAGGCAAAGGCTAAACTCTGCAGAAAAGGAATTAGTAAATTAGTGATTGATTAGTGATGTCTGCCACAGGCCAGGTATGGTTAATAAGGTGTGGATGCCAGGTGGTTGTCATCCCTACTTGCCTTCAATCCTGCCTTTGGCTTTTTCTTCAAATGAGATGAGTAACTCAGGTTCTCCCAGCTGATACTTATCTCATTCTTTCCACTACACGCATAGCACTTGGTTCATACCTCTGGAACTACACTTGCCACAGCCTGCCTCGTGCCTGGATCAGTCACGTGTGTGTCTAGCTCGCCCCTAACTCACTGTTCTTGAGGGCAGTGGTCATGTCCTCGCTTCCAATCCCAGTGCACTGTCACATAACGCACAGAGAATATTTGTGGAATTGGGATACGTGGGATGGAATTTTGATGGGGCCCCTTAAAGAGACCAGAGCAAACTGGAGAGTCCTGAGGAATCATAGCAAGGGAGAGAAGTGTAAGAAATTCCCGTTCCATTTGTTGTCCTTTGTATTTGCTTTTCTATGGCTGTGGCAACAAGTCCCTACAAACTTACTGGCTTAAAACCACAGGTTCATGATCTTATAATGCTAGAAGTTATAAATGCAACCTGGATCTCACTGGGCCAAGATCAAGGTGTTGGCAGGGCTGTGTTTTTTCTGGAGACACTAGGATTGGATTCCTATCTTTCTCTTCTCCCATCTTCTAGAGGCCACCTGCATCCGTTGGCTTGTGGACCTCTTCCTTCTTTAGGCCCATAACATCTTCAGATCTCCTTGTGATTCTCTTCTTCTGACGGTCTCTTCCACTTTTACATTTTTAAAAATATTTATTTATTTTTGCGAGAGAGAGAGAGACAGAGAGAGTGCGAGTAGGAGAGGGACAGAGACACAGAATCTGAAGCAGGCTCCAGGCTCTGAGCTGTCAGCACAGAGCCTGACGTGGGACTTGAACTCATGAACTGTCCCACTTGGGTTTTCTGTACTCTCTTGTCATCCTTAGTCATCCAGGATTTTCTTGTAGTTAGGGTTTCTACCCCTAAACTATCTCCAGCCTGTTTTGTAACCTCTCAGGGTGAGACCATAGAGAATGGTCCTCCTGGGGCAATAATGAAAGAATTCGATGAACTCTCTCTCGAGTTGAGGGCAACCAAGATTGGTGAGAGGCATCAGGAAGAAGGTTCAGGGAGTACGTTTTCAGAAGATGAGCATCCAAAAGTAAAACTGCTTTTTCTACCCACGTAGGCCCTGGGGCAATGGCAAAGTAGGCTTGGACAGCCGCCAGAAGGAAAATAACCTAGCATCCGAAAAATCCCACGGAGGAAAGGGAGGTAGGCAAGGTGGACTGTGGATGCTGGCATGGTCCTGCCTGGACTACCGATCTTTAATATTTTAATTTTATTTATTAAAAAAAAATTTCTTAATGTTTATTTATTTGAGAGAGAGAGAGAGGAGAGACAGAGTTCGGGCAGAGAGAGAGGGAGCCACAGAATCCAAAGCAGGCTTCAGGCTCTGAGCTGTCAGCACAGAGCCCGATGTGGGGCTTGAACTCACGAGCTCCGGTGTCATGACCTGAGCCGAAGTCGAACACCCAACCCACTGAGCCACCCAGGTACCCCTATTTGTTTATTTTTAAAGTAATTTTTTGTTAAGTTTATTTATTTTGAGAGAGAGAGAGAAAGAGAGAGAGAAAGCACATACGAGCGGGGGGAGGCGCAGAGAGAGAGAGAGGGAGAGAGAGAATTCCAAGCGGGCTCCGCACCATCAGCTCAGAGCCTGATGGGGGGCTCAAATTCAGAACTGTGAGATCATGACCTGAGCTGAAACCAAGAGTCGGATGTTTAACTGGCTGAGCCACCCAGGCGCCTCCCCCCCCCCAACATTTTAATTTTAAATTAATGCTTTCTCACTTCTTAAAAATCTAGGCAGCAGAAGGATATAAAATTTAAAGTAAAAGTTTCTTTTTTGTCTAGCTTTATTCCAACTCCCCAAAAGTGACCTCTAAGTCTTTTTTCAATCCTCCTAGAAAAGTTCTATCCACAGAATGCGTGTTTATGGTTAAGTGCCTTTCCCCCCTGCAAATATAAATGGAGTCAAGATCATGCTGAACACACTGTTCTGCAATGTGCTCATCTTGCCTTTGCTAATCCTTCCATGATGGCACATTTGGGAGCAGGGGCCGGACTGGGCTCTGGAGCCAGGCCTCCTGAGCTGAAATCCCTGCTGGGCACTTACCCCTTGAGTGACCCTGGGTAAGCTCCTTAACTTTCTTATGTTCCTCTATAAATGGAGAGACACCTCCAAAAATACTACTGAAAATACATCTTTCTTTACAGAATTCTTATTTGGGGCCAATACAGTATAGCATGTTTATTCATATATCTATTTTTAAATCTGTGTTATCCAGTACATGTAACTCTCTCAATTTGGCCCAGGTTCAAAAGAGTTGCCAGTCACTGTGGATCCATGGCTCCTCTTGAGGGCCACATACTTTCCGGGTCCTCCTTCCCTGGATTATGGACTCCCATGGCTACCATCTCCAGTGCCCAAGGAAAATGCCCCTTATTGGTAAACTCAGGAGCTTCTGTCATTCCTGAAGAGGCCAGCTCTCCTGAGCATCTCTAACCTCAGTTTGGTCATACCCTCAGTCAGGTACGGCTGGTCCACCGGCTCACCTCTATTATGTCGCTGATCACCCATATCATGACCTTTTCTTACATGTCTGCCTCCTCTGTGATACTAAGCACACCCAGGAAGCAGGGACTCTGGCTTATCATTATCACCCCAGGGAGAATGCTTGGTCTCTGGAACAGAGGACACATTTGAAGAAGAGTTGACTGAGTGAGTGAGTGAATGAATGAAGGAGTGGGTGAACAGATATCTCAGATGGAACATGTCCAAAAAGAACTCTTCATTCCCCACACTCTCCATACCTGCTCCTCCTGCCCTCCTCCCCACCCCAGTAAGCAGCCCCACCCACCCCCAATCCATCCAGCTGTCCAAGTCAAGGACCTTGGCATCATGTTTGCTTCCTCTTTTTCCTCACCCCACCCCACCCCACCCCACCCATCATTGCATCCCAATGCTCCAACTCCAAAACGTGCCCCCAATCCTCCTCCTTGCTGCCACCTGCCCTCATCCCCATCCAGTTCAGAGCCATGGTCATCTCCCACCTGTATCAGGCAACAGCTTCCCAACCTGTCTCCCCATCTCCTCCTTCACCCTGCCCCAGTCCAGGCTTCACTCAGCAGCCAGGGTGATTTTCCTAGCAAAGGGCATCTTGGTACTTGCCAGCCTCAAGCTCTCCAGTGACCTTCCGTGGCTCTTACAATAGACAGAAAACGTTCCCATGGGCTACTGGCCTGCACGGCAACCACCCCATCACACACCCCTTCCCCTGGATCATACTTCTGCAGACCCTTGGCCTCCTGGCAGTGCCTTGAGTGTGTCAGTCTCTGTCCTCTCTTGGGTCCTCTCTCTGGAACTGTCCTCCTTCTGACCACAACTGCCTGGTCTCTTCATTTGGGGCTCAGCAAAAATTCCACCTCCTCCAAAAAGCCCTCCCTGATGACCCTTCTAAGAAGACCCTCCCCAAGTCACTCACTAGCACATCATCCTGTTGTATTTATTCCACTTACTAGTTCGGAATTATCCTGGTGATGGTCTTTTACTTTCCCAACCAAAATGTCAGCCCTGGAAGGCAGAGAGTCTCCTGCCTTGCTCATTGCTGAATCCCCTGTGCCCCACTTGGCAGGGCCTGGCAGACAGAAGGTGCTCAAAAATATTTGTGGGGTGAAGGAACACACGGTAACCCCTTTGGGCCACTTTTCTCAGAGAGGTATTGATTTCAACGAGCTGCTTACACCAGAGCTCTTTGCTAGAAGGAAAGTTGAATTTGAAGAATATTTGATATGATGGGTTTTTAAAGCTTGTGGTTTCTATCTATGAAAGTGACAGAAAGATTGGGGGAGGTTTGAACAGTGGAAAAGCCTTTTTGAGAGATGGAAATGTGTTAGAGCCATAGTCCCATCCAAAACCCGCTTTGAATCTCTAATGCTTTGAGACAATTAAGGGAGCAAAAAGTGCCTACATAATTTTCATTTTTAAAACAGCAGTCTTAGGATTCCTAGCTTTGATGGTGTTCGCAACTAATTAAGAAATCTTGACTTTGCTCAAGATAGATATAATGGAAATGGATCTCGGAGACTTTAGATATCTATAATAAGCTTCAAATCAAGTACTAGGAAAAGGTGTTCCTGATCGAACAGTTGTGCTGGGGAAAACCAAACGTAGATGTTCAAACCAACGTATCCTCAAAGCATTCAATAGGGTTGCGTTGCCATTAAAAAGAATCATCGGTCCGTTTTTACATTTGGAATTACTCACAGTCAAAAAAACAAAAAACAAAAAACAACACAGTTACTGTATCAAGGGAGGCTGGGACACCTCTTGGGTTTGTAAATTGCTGATCTGCACTTGAAAAAGTCTATTCAAGGAGTGGCGGGTGGGATTAGTACATCAATACTGTTGAGACACCGACTGTGGGAAAACCAGGGGATGGTATTGAAAAGTGATATGTTACATAATACAAAGTGTGCTTTCCAGCACTATCTCATATGGTATTTGGAACATAGTGGCTCATGATGGGGGAAGGTTGGAGGTGCAAAGGGAACACAGTCCTTGAGGGGGTGTGGGACTGGTGTGCAGTCTGCAAAAGCCCCCTGGACGATTTTTGTATACTCACCTGGGGAATCATGACCCCCCCCACCCCAACCTCGTCGCCCCTTGATTCGCCACCAGGAAATCCGCTACACTCATTGTTTTATTGAACTTACGCTTGAAAAAGTGGATCTGACCAAAAGCAAATCAGTGATTCCTCAGAGCTAGGGGTGGGAGGGAGTGGACTATAAATGGGCACGGGGGAACTTTCTGCTACAGTGGAAGTCTTCCAAAACTAAATAATAGTTGCACAATTATCTAAATTTACTAAAAACGCATCCAGCTGTACACTTAAAATGGGTGGATTTTATGATACATAAATGAAACCTCGACAAAACTGCTAGAAAACGGGATTAACCCAAACTGAACGTGCAGATACAATGCTTGGGACAGAGCACCGAAACCAAGCTCATCTTCCCCATCCAACCTCTCCAGCATTCCCTGTGATGTCAGGGAATGGTGTATCCACCCAGGTTGCTGGGTTTCTGCCATCTTTGGTCACTTCTCCCTCACCACCTACACCCGACCTGTTCTACCTCTCTAATACCTTTTAAATCTGTTCACGTCTCCAGATCCCTGATGCCACTGCCTAGTTCAGGCTGTCATAGCTCCTCCTGAAAGGCTGTCACCTCTCAATGAGGCCTCTGCCCTCACCTCCCAGTGCACTTTCCCCTCTACCTCAAGGACGAATTCCATCAATGGCTCCCCGTGGTCCTCAGGATAACACTCCAGCTTCTCAGCAGGGCACAGCTTATAAGACCTCCCACAACCTAGCATCTGTTTATTTTTCCAGCCTTATCTCTTGGCAAACTAAACTCTAAGCCAAATTGACCTACTTATCTTTATTCCCTGAAACAAGATAAGCTTTCTTTCCCTCCTTTGCTCACACTGTCTTCTCCCCACCCACAATTACCACTCTGGCAGAGACAGCTCACTGCTTCCCAATACCTCCCCTTCTCCCTTTCTAACAACCCTGACTTCACTTGGGCATATTGCCATGGAATTAAAGACCTTATTCCCCAGCCTCTCTTGCAGCTATGTGGAAGAAGGTAATAAAGTTTGATCCTCTTAAAAGGAAAAGGCCTTCCTTCCTTCCTTCCTTCCTTCCTTCCTTCCTTCCCTTTCACCCTTATGCTGCTGCCTGGAATGAAGATGTCACGGCTGGAGCTCCTGCAGCCATCCTGGACCAAGAGATCATGCATAGCCGCGCAACAAGATAGAAGGACCTTGGGTTGAGGACACTATAGAGCCTCCATACCACTGCTGGCTTTTGTTTATGTGTGAGAGATGAACTTCTACCTGTTCCAACTGCCAACTAACAACCAATCTTTGTTATCTGTAGACAAACAAGAAGATCTTAGCCTATATACAAGATGCTTTAAAGCATCATCTTAACTGACTGATTGATGACTTTTCTGTCCATCAACCTCTTCTTTTTCCTATAACACTCAGAAAAGGTGCCATCTTCTCTAGGAAGCCATCCTGGCCTCCCAAAAGCAGATCAGATGCTCCTCCTCGGGCTTCCAGAGTCCCTGGTCTAACAGTGACACTGTTAGAGATAAAATCTGTTCACCTTTTGCCACCATCGCCAGATTCCCTGAAGGAACATTGGGACTGACACAATTAAAAAAAGACAAAATGTTTTTAATACGGAAGTGACTAACCCAAGGGGAACAACCATTCTGCAACCTTGAAAGGGAGCCAAGTGAGTGATTATTTCAGTTTTATATGAAGTCCACCTCTTTGGATGTATCTGTAAATGATGACAGGTCCGGATATATTACATATATCAATAATTGTCACAAAAACAATCAAAACTTAGCTTGCAAATATTCAGAAATAGGAACCATACTCTTGAATCCGTAAGAGGTTAGATAAATCACAATCTATCACAGTGCCTGAGGACAGGCTAAAAGAGTTACTGACCGCAGAGGAAAATATCAAGATGAAAAGGGAAAATAAGTGATCACTCCATGACAATGACTTGAGAAAATTCAGAATAAGTGTTCAGACTAGCATACGGATTTAAAATAGATTCTAGTCACGGATGTCACCTACCTGAAGATACACTTTAGGCACACAAATCTCGGTATGACCAATTTTTAAAAGGTCTTGTTGGGGCGCCTGGGTGACTCAGTTGGTTGAGTATCTGCCTCTCGATTTCGTCTCAGGTCATGATCCCAGGGTCTTGGGATTGAGCCCCGTGTCAAACCCCATGTCAGGCTTGTGCTGGTGCTGAGGGTGGAGCCTGCTTGGGATTCTCTCCCTCCCTCTTCTTCTGCCCCTGTCCCCTGCTTGCACGCACACGTGTACACTCTCTCTCTCTAAAAATAAATAAATAAAAATAAAAGGACTTGTTGATTTCACAATCCAACCAACGATGGGAACCGAAGTGGAAAATCACCATCTTAAAGGCCAAGTAAATCTAAAATGAGGGTGGGGGAGAGAGAAAAGTTAAAAATAAGAGCAATGATGAAATAAAACTGAAGGCCAAGTCAGAGTCAGTGTGGAGAGGCGGAAGAAAGAAACAATGTGGCAGAGACACAAATTCTAAGAATTAAAATGATCAGCTCAAAACTTGTTCTGTGTATCACTATCACAACTTCAGAAGCCTCAGACGTCACAGCGGTGCTTACAGCAACAGTGATCTCATTTGGAAGTGCCTGTTCATACCAATTTACAGTTGGATTACATGGGAAAGAGGCTTTTCTTCCTTATGGAATTTCAGCATCAATATCAAGGGCATGAGTGGATGCCTCACATGTGAGCATACGCTGTGATATTTTAATGCGCCTAAACTCCTACAAAATCTAGAAGGCGTCGCAGCAGGGAACCGAACCCCAGGGAGGCTATTAGCAATTTAGCATCTCATTTCTTGAGGGGATGTGAATGCCACGTACTCGTGTACCCACGATGGCGCTCTGTGCCGCGTTGGGTTCTGTATTTCCAATTAGTCACCCTGATGATTTGACTGCTTTTCCTCCCTCCCCTAACCCTTTCTGATCTGTGACTCTCTGAGCCGCAGGGGGTCTCTCAGGGGGCTTGGTAAAAGCAGGTGCAGAGGTAGCCCTGTTTGCTAATAACACAGAGGGAGTGGTTTAGGCACTAGCAGTGGCTTGTTCAGGGATTCAGACTAGGCAATACCAAGCTCCAGCCTGAAATTTCAAAGATTCTTTAGTCCTAAGGATATCTGCCCTAGGGTGGGGCGATGGTGGGAGTCATTTAGCTAACAGGTAACCCCGGTCCCCCAATAATGGAAAACATCAGTTTTAAAAAGCAGGCGAGATTGAGTGAGCCAATTCAGGGTACGTATTTCACAAAAAGCTCCAAAATAGCATCTTGAATCCTTCGGGCTCTTGGGTTGGTATTGTTACTTCAGTCAGGCTCATATACAACCAGAATGTCCAACACATATCAACTATTTGTACAAATCAGGAGAAAATGCTTCAGCATCAGAGGCATCATTGAGGTTAAGTACCTCAGGCACATATTTTTAAGAAACATTCCCCACACACTAGGACGGTGAAAAAAATCATTTTGGAAGCCAGGGGTCTTGAGTTTGAATCCTAGCTCACCTGTTAATTAGCACCGTGGCCTTGATCACTACTAACACCACAATATGACACAGGTGCAAATCTGATCTGATTTATGCAAGTTTTAAATATTATACAGCATTTTCACAATACTGCAGCAAAATAGACCTCGGTCTTTTTGTACAGATTAGGAAACAGAAGGAAATGGAGACTGCATGTCTAACCAGTGGTGGAGCGGGGGTTTGAATAAACGCAGTTGGTTATACCTGTTTACCGGAACGCTGGCTTTCCCAGTTCTCTACACCAATCTACCAGCTTTGCTGTCCTTCGGTTTTCACCTGTTAGGTGAGGTTTTGGCTTGGCCAGTCTCTGAGGTCACCTCCTACTATAAAATGCTGAATTTCCAAACTCTTGGAATGAGCCAGCTTTGGTTGCTAATTCGTGGGGCTCGCGCAAAGCTGTTTCATTACGCACGGGGATGGATGCTACGATTTAAAACAAACGTGTGATTTGTAAACGCACACTTCTAAAATGCGAGAGAGTCCTCAAGGGGTGGTTGGTCTTCCCGACATCCTGTTCACACCATTGATTTGTTTGACTAACCTTCTTCAGTGGTAGAAAAAACAGAAATTGTAGCCCTGCCCTCACCCCCTCCCCCCCCCCCCCCCCCCATCTATACTAGTGGGTCAACGAGCTGCGGCATCTCTTGGTAATTCGTGGACATGCAAATTTCCTCCACCCGCTCCAGACCTAGTGAGCAGAACTCCGGGAGTAGGGCGCAGCACCCTGAGTTCTAACAAGGCCCCTCAGGGCCTTCTGATGCAAAAAAGTCTGAGGCCTGGTCGCTGGTGTTAGATCACTCATTTTCCAGTTGAGTTAGTGAGATACTCCTACATGCGGATTTGCAGGCTGGGTACACGTTAGTTTAATAACTAAGCACCGTTTTCAAATAATAGTGCCTTTTTGGGTGCCATCCCTTAGACAGGGGAGGCCTGGAAAGAAAGGGAAATTCTGGCAGTCTTGGGGAGGCAGAAGGGTGGGGCCTGAGCAGCGAGGGGACGTGGGAGGAGTGGGAAGGAGGGGCAATGGAAGCTGACCGACCTCACAATCCATCTGGTTGGAAACATCGTGCAGTGCCCTGAGCCGCAGAAGCCAAAGCCAATTACAAGTTTATATAATAGAACGAGTCTCTCCGGCCTCGCGTCCTCCGCCCCGCCCCTGCGGGCTTTGGGATGGGGAGGAATCGCTTTCTGGGCAATTCTGGAGGGATCCAGCATGGAGGATGTCTTTTCCGGGTTTACCAACTCCGGGCCGGGTCCCCGCGTGAGAAAATCTTCCTGGGGGAGGGGGGGCGAGGGGGGGCGCTCCTGCGTTCTGGAAACCTCCCCGCGGCCTCGCAGACCTTCCCGGGAATCCGAGGAGGGCGGGGAGTAGGGGCCCGCCCCCATCGGGGCGCCCCGCCCCCCAACCCCTGGAGCTAAAAGAGGAGGTGTGTGGGTCGCGGCCTCCCTGCCGCACTGTGCGAACTCACTGGCGTTTATGTAACTGCTGCCCTTCTCCGAGGACCGTGTGCCGCACTGAGTCACGCAGGACGCGGGCGAGGGGGGACGGCCCGCCGCGCCCCGCCCACGTGACCCGTCAGATGACTCGAGCTAAGTTTGCACGGGCTCATTTACCGTCAGACTCAAGGCTTCTCGTCGGCGTCCGCGATTAGTCCTCCCCGAGTGACATTCGATCTGTGCGGCAGGCGGCCGGGTACCAGGACCGGGCAGCGTGGCTGGTGATGGAGGGGAGTCACGGCCGCTTCAGCCGCCTCTGATTTTTGCTGGAACCCGACTTTGTACTGCGTCAAGGAAACCTACTGAGAAAAAGTGCCAGGAAAGACAAGTCCCGTTTCTAGACCAATCTTAGATTCTCCTGGGCCAGGAGCAGGGAGACCCGGGGTGGGGGGGTGGGGGAGTGTTTGTAGGGGGACTGGCGGGCGACAGACCATTCAAGCCACGCTGCAGATTTGGGAATTGGTTTTAGAAATAGGGGCGCCTGGGTGGCTCAGTCGGTTAAGCGTCCGACTTCGGCTCAGGTCATGATCTCGCGGTTCATGAGTTCGAGCCCCGCATCGGGCTCTGTGCTGACAGCTCAGAGCCCGGAGCCTGCTTCGAATTCTATGTCTGTCTCTCTCTCTCTCTCTCTCTCTCTCTCTCTCTCTCTCTGCTCCTCCCCCGCTCATGCTCTGTGTCTCTCTCCTTAAAAAATGAGTAAAAACATTTTAGAAAATTAAAAAAAAAAACAAGAAATAGAGTGGACCCCTTCCTGTTGAAAGTATGTAGTTATCACGACAATTACCCTTCACAGTTTCTCAAATCTAGAGTGTGGCCCAGGGGCCAGCCCCGCCTCCACCCAGGCCCCCAGGATCCCGGTTGGGCACATGAATGTTGGAGAGCCCCGGTGTTCTGGCTGCCTAGCCAAGAAGCCCATGGTAAACACGGTGGGCTCCTACTATACCTTATTTGGGGGAATGCAGAGTCATGGTCTTTGACCTTTAGTGAATCCAGCAAAGACTGGCTCAAAGCCTAAATTCTAGAGTCCACCCAGTGGGAATCAACCAGAGGCTGAATCTGACACTCCAGGTTATACCTTGCACAAGCCCTTGCTTTGCAAGGGCATTCCAGCATATCCACAATTTAATTGTTGAGGAAGGAAGGAAAAAAAGAAAGGAGACAAGGTGTTTCTTAATAGTTACAAAGGGAGGGGGTGGGGCAACTTGTTGCTTTCACTAGCAACAGTGAGCTCCATAAGCAATTTCCTCACTTAAGAGAAAAACAAATGAAGTCCGGTGGTAAGCTTTTGAAAGGAGGAGCAGAGACTTGGGTTTGTGGAAACCTGGCTTTATTTACCTGTAGGGCCTTGTTAAGACACATTTGCCTTGAGATAAAAGGTTTTCTTTTGGGACCATCCCAAAATGACTCTGCCTGATTCAATTAAGTAAGGCCTAATGAAAGAGAATTCCAGCTTGGAGATATGCATCATCTCACCAGGTGAGTTGTAAATACATTCTGACCAGGTTTAAGAGGCGAGCTCTTGAAAATTTAATCTATTTTAAAAATGCATATCCTTGCCACAAATTTTACAAATTGCTTTGAAGAAGATCGCTGTGCTGATTGCATGCTGAGATAATTATTCTGTATCACCACTTAGGGAACAAGATTTTTTGATAAAGACTACAGTGTCAGTCTTTGTTAATGACTTGGGAGGGGAAGGAGAGAATCTTCCACAGCTGGGGTTGGTTTTACGTGCCTGCTTCCTTTCCATGAACTCCTTCCTTCCAGACTCAGGCTGTGGGTCACTGGTAGAGTTTTTGGTTTATGAACTGTGAACCCTATGGAGGAAGCTTTGCTCACCAGTCAAATCTGTCGTTTCCACGTGAAGGTGAGAATCATAATAAAAGTCTTAAAAAAAAAAAAAAGCCTTTAGCCTCTTAACTCTGAGATCTGGCTTGTCAGCTGTCAGTAATGCCTTAGTTGTGCTGTGCCCACTTTCCCTCCGCAAGAACCAGGGAGGGAGAGCTAAGGAATCCCATCAGTGAGTGAGCCTACACCGGTGAGTTGGTTGATGGGTGCTGATGAGGGGCGAGCCCTAGCCCATCCCTCTATTTTGGATAATATGGCAGTCCGGGACCCACATGTACATGCTGCCCACCCCCCCCCCCCACATCCTGTGCATGACATGTGGCTAATTTCTCACAGTCCTCTGTGCCACTGAGCCTAGATGCAACCTCAGAATCCTCCTTCGCACGGCATTACTAATCCTTTCACATGGCCGTTCTTTCAATAACTTCATAAATACTTATTAGGAACCCATTATATACCAGCCACTGAGTTGATTTAAAAAAGAAAGGGATGGAGAATAAAAGCAGTGCGACCTGCTATAAAAAATAAATGAAACAGGGCAACTGTTAGCGATTGGTTAGTGATTAGGAGGGGTAACTTTATATATGATAGTCAGGAAGGGCTTCTTTGAGGAGGTAACCTGAGAGTTAGTTATTTCAAGAGCCAGGAAGGAAAGCTAGACAAAAGAACAGTGAGTGCAAAGGCCCTGAGGCAGGAGTGATGTAATATGGCTCAGGACCTAGCCTAGGAGAGGAACCCAGTGAACCACCCTGCAAGTGGATCCTTGGCATTTGAAGAATTGCTTGTTTGTGATCTCTGATTCTTGCGATTGGGCTGACATGTGAGTTTGACCCAGTGTGTAGACTGGGGTTCTGTATCTCCATCTTTACCTGGGCAACCTCTCTGGTGTAGTTACAATTGGCATTTCATGGGTGACTTGAGTTTTAATAGTACGTGTGTGAGGAAGAAATACTGTGTGATGGTTACGAGAGCAGGCTCTCCGGTTACAAGATTCTGGTTCAGATCCCAGCTCTTCCTACGGATGCTCTGACCACAGAAAAATTATTTCACATTTTCTACATCAGAGTTTTGGCTAAGACACCAAACAGTTAATTCACCCAGTTTAGCCATTTACCAACACCTTGCCTTGATGAGTATCTTTCCTGAATATTTTAAATGAATATGAGCATTATTCAAAAATATATAACCTTATTATACATTCCAAATATTTGGGAATATGTTCAAGAACATATGTAGCTCATCAACATATCCTTCATGAATATTACTATTTGATTGAACAGAAAGGAGTATTAGAAACGAATCCCTTCCACTATGTGACTAAATTATTTCCAGCAATGATCACAAAATGAAATGAATAACAAAAATGGCCAGAAAGGAAATACAGATACTCTCCCCATGTTGAAAGTATTCTTAGGGATGCCTGGGTGGCTCAGTCAGTTAAGTGTCTGACTTTGGCTCAGGTCATAATCTTGCCCTTTGGGAGTTTGAGCCCTGCACTGGGCTCTCTGCAGTCAGCACGGAGCCTGCTTTGGATTCTCTGTCTTCCTCTCTCTCTGCCCTCCACTGCTTTCTCTCTCTCTCAAAAATTAATAAACATTAAAAAAATTTTTTTTAAAGGAAAGTTTCCTGATAGTAAATATTTGTTTGCATAATCTGGCAGTAAAAAAGGAAAATAAAAATATTATTGTGCTTAAAAGGGGAAAAACCTAATCTGATTATTATTCATTTTTAGATCTATTTAAAATTAAACTTTGATCCTTTGGTTACAGTCTCCTATAATATTATTTGGTGTAAATAATTGTTCGGTAACTAATAAGTGAATTTTAATAAAACCAAACTGGGAAAGGTATGACTTAGGCAACCACCATATGGTACCACTGTTGTAAAAATTTATTTTCTGAATTTGTTCTGTAGTTTAAAGCAAACAACAATTAGAAAAGAATGCAATTCAGTAAAATATTCCATGCACGAACTATTGCACTCACCAATGAAAATTTCTCTTCTCGCTATTTTGCTGTTTAAAATTTTAAAACACAAAAACTCAAGTAGTTACATGAACCCGCAGAAGTGATTACCTCATGTTCCCCTTTCGTCTTCATAATCAGTGTGCTATCAGTGTTTACTTTGAATCCACATTTGAAAGGCACGTATTTGTAGTAGCAAGGCTGGAAACACCAGCTGAACATTTCTAACTGTTTCGTTACAATGACAAATTTATCGCACAAGAAACCCCTCTAGCTGAGTTCATCTGCAGGGGACTGGCTATAATTGGGAATTCTCTGAATTAACTTCCATGTAGAATACAATGTTTATTAAAAGAATAAGAATGTGTTCATTTGAAGCTTACACACATATCACTTAAACTCAATGGTAATCCCTGGGATTCTTTAGAAAGTAGAGCAAAAAGCCTTTTTTTTTTTTTTTTTTTTTTTTTTTGGTTGGAAGGAGGATGTATTTTATCACCGACATTGCTTAGAACTGCCAGGACATGGCATAGTAAAGAGAAGATCAGCTTTTAGTTGGTTTTATTATTGCTTTTAAATTCTCTGCAATGGACCCTTCCCACCACCTTGCCCTCAGTACACCACTGTATTTAATAACCAGTGACATAATTACTCTTTATAATTGTGATCCCTGCCATAACAGGTACCACAGAGCCCTCAGAAGTACTGGGTGTCTGATCCAGAAAGATTTCTCTGAAGAAGGGATCTTTAAATATATACGTATTGAATATAATTCACATACCACAAAATTCACCCTTGAACGGGTACAGTGGTTTCAGTGTGTGCACAGAGTTTTAGAACCATCATCTCTAATTGCAGAACATTTTCATCAACCCTAAAACCCCGTGGTCATGAGCAATCCCTCTGGGTTCCCCACTTTCCCAGCCCCTGGCAGCTACTTCCTGATCAGCTTTGCGTGATGGGCTCTCGAGCTGAGCCTTGATGGATGAGTAGAGGTCAGTTTGTCAAGCAGTGGGGAGCGGAACATTTCCGGTAGATAACGGTTAGGGATAGCATATAGCGGAGGGACCTGTGTGGCCACAACACAGAATATGAGAGTGGGTAAGCCAGACTTCGCCATGAAAGTCATGCTGCTTAGCAGAGCGAGTTGGTTTCTTCTGCTGGTGGCAAGGGTCTGACACAGAAATTTCCACCCGGTTCACACTCAGAAAACACTGAGTCAAAGAATGAGTAAATACATCTCTCCTACCCTTTTAAAGCATCGTAAAGGATTGCTTTATTTTAAATATTTACAACATGAAGTCAAACATACAAGAGACATATATGTGTCCTCCCAAAGTCATGGTGCAATCTTACTGTTTGGGGTTGCAATCTCACACCCCCAAGAAATCTTTTATACTAAGCAAATAGCTGAACTAAACTTGGAAATCAGCTATAATTTATCTTGTCAGGAAACACTAACCCCAAACTTGTTGGAATTTCTTGTTGAGGTTTGCCAGAGTGGAGGCTGGAAGTCAGACTAAGGATTTGGGGTTGGTAGAGATTCAGAACAAGCTCCTTGTCATTTGAATTTCTTCCTATTGACTAAAAAGAATTTTTTTTTTTAATTGAAATGTACTGAATCCACTTGGTTCCCCTGGGAAGGTTTGGATAGCCCTCATTTAGGGGGTCAGACCCAGACAGAGGGTCTCAGTCTTCCTCCTGTTTCTGACTATTCAATTACATGTGCCCCGTGACCACTTTTATGAGTTTCCCCGTGTAGTCTGCCAGTGTCGTTTATGCAAATGCTCACAATCTCATCTCTCCCATTTCTTTCGGGAAAGGTAGCATACTGTTCCAAAACTTCCTTGCTCGGCTTACTATACCATGGGAAATGTCCCATATTAAAATATAAAAAAGCCCCTCGTTCTTTTTCTTCTTAAAGATTTTATTTTTAAGCAATCGCTACGCCCAGTGTGAAATTCAAAGCTACGACCCCAAGATCAAGAGACTCGCATGCAGCATGGAATGAGCCAGCCAGGTGCCCCCATTTTTTAAAATAGCTACATGATAATCCATGGTTTATTTAATCCCTGCCCTATTGATGGGCACCCGAGATGTTTATACTTTTTTCCCCCACTTACAAATGTTGTTATAATGATGAATCTTGTGTTAGCATACTTATGTGATGTGCAGCTGTGGGTAAATTCCCAGAGGTGGGATTGCTGGGCAGAGGTAAGGCATTAGTCGTTTTGATAAACTTTTGAGTACCAGACACCCTCCCCTTAAGAAATGAACGATTCTGCGTTTTTACCAGCTCAGTTTGCACATAGCCTCACCAGTAGAGTATGTTCCCAAACTTTCGGGTTTTTCCAAACTGATGGGAGAAAAATGCTACATCAGTGTTGTTTTAATTTGCATTTTTCTGTTAAGCATCTTTCATAAATGTAAGAGCCGTTGTGTGTGTGTGCGTATGTGTGGACTCTCTGTTTAAATCTTTTTGCCTGTTTTGTATTAGATTCTTGGTTTTCCATATTCTCCATGACTAGGAGCTCCGTATATGGGAGGGAGGTATGAGTTGCAGATATTTTCCCTCATTTGTTATTTATCTCTTTGCTGTGCTATTTTTTGCCCTCTAGAAGCTTTTTATATTTATATAATAATTTTCTTGTAATGGCTTTCATTTTTCAAATCATAGGCAGACCTTTTCTACACTAAGGTTTCAAAGAAATTTTTTAATGTTTTCTTCTTAGGCTTTTATGATTTCATTTTTCACTTTTAAATTTTGATCCATTTGGAGCTTATCCTGTACAATGTAAAGTATAGACCCAGCTATATCTTTAAAAAAATTTTTTTTAATGTTTATTTATTTTTGAGACAGAGAGACAGAGAGAGACAGAGACAGGGTGCAAGCAGGGGAGGGGCAGAGCGATGGGAGACACAGAATCTGAAGCAGGTTCCAGGCTCTGAGCTGTCAGCACAGAGCCCAACGCAGGGCTCGAATCCATGAACCATGAGATCATGACCTGAGCCAAAGTCGGGTGCCTAACAGAGTGAGCCACCCAGACGCCCCTGGATTCAGCTATATCTTTTTTGGATGTTTATCCATTTGTCCTAATATATTTATTAAAAATGTTAACATTACCTCCACTGAAATGAGACACCACTGTTACCAGAAATCAAATTCCTGTGTGTCTCTGGGTCTGTTTCTGGAGTTTCTATGCTTCCCTTGGTATGTCTGGCTATTGTGGCCATTCCCACACTATTTTCACTATTGAGGCTCAGCCGTATGTTTGATCTGGAGGGTTCCCTTCTCATTGCGCTTCCTTTTTATAGTTTTCCTGCACAGTCTAGTTTGTTTTTCCCATATAAATGTTAGAGTCAGCTTGTCTAATGGCAGGATAAAGGAGTGGGTATCTTTTTCAGGCTTATATTAAATTTCTACTGTTTCTTATTGATCCATTCACCCCTTGGCTGCAGCTGTCTACACACTGGGGCTCTGTGTTTGCTCTGTTGATCCTTTTTTTCCTCAGCAAATCCATTCCTTGAGCCAGGTCTATATGAGGTACCCACCCGCCTTCTCCATACTATATTCGAGGATGTCTGCAAAGCCTGTGGACATAGAAATTGTTCCTGCTGCATTCCCGGCACCTCCTCCATCACTGGCCACTTTGGGCCCTTCCACTGCTGGGGAGTCGGACTGGGGAAAGGAAAGGGGAAAGGGGAGCCTCCTCATTGGCTTCCCCTAGAAGTTTCTACCTCACGGGATTTCTGCCCGCTGCACCCACCCTCCGCATGAATCAGGGGAACAGAGTGAAGATGCTCCTAGGAAGCTAGGAAGGCCGAGTTCTCCTCAAAATCACCGGTAAGACCAGGACAAAGCTGTCCCCCACTCTTTTCTTACAAGGGCAATGATGTGATAAGATTGGAAGATGATTGGAAAAACTTACATGGAGACGTATCAAACCAGAGTTATTAGGGGGCCCCTGTGACAGCAGGAATCTTTGACAGCTCTGTTCTTTCAACAACTGCTCTTCTTTTTTTAAATACCTGCTTGGATCTCAGACAGGGTGACGCCACAGGGATGGTGGCAGCTGGAAATCCAGGTAAGGAGCACCTGATTGCAGACTTTGTTTGGGTTTTCTTTGGTTGGCTGTGCAGTCACTGCCCCGACAAGCATATTCTCATAAGCCCTTGCAGGCAGGAGCCGATTCCCCTTACCTCTCCGTCCCCCAAACTAGTGCAGTGCTCCAGGGCTAACCAGTCATGCTTTTGATTGATCTATAGACGTCACCTCGTTTTAGGCAGGCATTTTCTTGAATTAGGAAGAATCCCATCAGTAATCCCGTTTATGAGAGTCCATGTGGTCTATTCTTTGCTGACTTAGTTCAGATGCTTCTGCTAAAAACATGTCCTGAGCCTGCAGCTATAAATGAGCTCATGTTCTGGCATATTCTCGGATGTCTGTGACATCACCTCCACCTGACGGCAATGCCTTGTCGTTAGAGATATTGCCACATCTCTCCGCCTCCCCCTTAAATCCTCTTTTCAGAATTGTGTGGCGCTCGAGTCCTTCCTGGGAGTGGTCGGCTTGGAGAATTTGGGCCACCTGCCAGAGCCCGCACCACCCGGCGGGGCAGGGATGCGAAGGTCCCTCCCTCACCTGGGGAGACCTGTTGGCCTGTGTCAGTGAAGACATCATAAGCATCCCTTGTAATTTTCGTTTTCTGAAATGTGCGTGGCTTCAAATTTCTAGCAGCCTGGTGCACACAGGTAGCTCTTTCCATCCAGGACATGGCAGATGCGGGAGGGTGGGCAGGGCAAGGTAAGCAGGTAATGAAGACAGCCGCACGGCTCTTTTGCCTTTTGCAGGCGAGAGGATAAAACAGCTGACATCTGTTTAGGGCGTGGGAATCCCACTATACTGGAAGCCTCTGATAAAGTAAACCAAAACATTTCATTAAAATTCATTTCCTTTTCTCACATCTTACTGAAAACAGAAAAATATTTCAACCTTGGCATAGCCACTGAATTATTCATCTGAAAATTAAAAACAAAAAAAAGCCAAAACAAAACAAAATTTTGATGCAACGCAGACGGAATCTCCTCCCCCCGCCCCCCCACCCCGCTCTGCCCTTTGCTCCTTAAATTCCCCTTCCTCTGAAATGAGGCTGGGGTCCTGGCCTCCCACTGTGGCCAGTGCCAGGTTGGGGGGGTGGGGGTCATATTCTCTCTTGTCCTCTCATGGGAGCAATGCCTGAGCACCAACCGTGGCTCCCAGACACCAGGGACTCTGTGTTGCCCTGAACCCTGGATCTGCAGGGCTCGGGGGACAAGGGGAGCCCACACTGGGACACATCAGGGCGGTGCAGGCCCTAGCTCAGGGAGAATGCCTCTTGTCTCTCCCTGAAGGAGACCAGGAGGAAAGCCTGGGCCACACCTACAGTTCCAGCACCAGCTGACCGCTCCCGGGCAGTCCTTTTGTACCACCTTTGATCTCGGTTCTCCCTGAAGGCCAGTGTTGACAGCACTCAGCCCCCAGGATGCTCACTCCTACGGTGCAGGGAGTGGGGCAGTAAAGGACCCACGACTGTCCTCTGCATGCCTGCTCCTGCGTTATCCATTTGGGACTTCTCTTCCATCTCAAGACTGCCTTCCTGATTCATTTTAACCAGACAGCATTTACCAACCAGTTTGGGGGAGGAGACCTTTGACTGCATTCCCCCCAGGGGGCATCACTGTCCCCTGCAGCCTGGATGCTCCATGATGCCGTGACCCTTCCTCAGATCTCCATCAGCACCCCTTAAAACCCCACCTTCCACTGTGCCCTGATGCAAGCAGGGGGGCTTTCTTCATGAGCTCTGGTTCAATGGCGGCCGTATTTGCTGAACCCCAAACCCAAACACATACATATGGGGACTTGAGGTGTTCAGGGAAGTGAATTTTTGAAATTGGGGCTGTGCTGGGAAGCTGGCGTCTGCCTCTCTGCTTGGGTGGCCTGGGAACTTTCCAGCAACGGACTTCCTTTTTGGATATGGTCAGACTAGTTGCACATCTTTTCACGTCCCTTATTTTCTTAAGTCTTTGTCTCACGAGCTTCTCTAATTTCAGTTTCTGGGAAATATTTTGTAAATAACGGTTGAGGCTTCTTCCATCGATGGTCCAGATACATCAGAAGTTCCGAGTTAACCAGACGGCACAGACGCAGAGAACTGTGCCCAGACATTCTAGAGAGAAAGGGTGCTTGGTTTCTGGCAAAAATACCACCCCTCCCTGCCCAAAGAAACACAGTCTAATTATTCAGTTTGGCTGTCAATGTTAATCAGATTATCCGGAAGGTACTCGACTGGATTTCGTTTTATGGTACAAATAAAGCCGAAGGGGAGGCGAGGCTTTCTGGCTTCCCCTAAAATGCTCCCTCACTGGCTGTAAACAGTTTTGTGGGTGGAGGGTTCTCAAAGTGAAGGTGTGATCCACACCAGGGGTATTGGCAGAGGTGACCAGGGTTTCAGGGGGAGAGAGCTGGGGCATCAGGGAAGCAGATGGGTGGAGGGGGAAGGGGCAAGTGAGGTGGGCGTGGAATAGGGAAAGCAGAGGTCGAGTCGCCGCCGAGGGCTGAGACCAGCTGAGGAGGCGGGGTCTGGAGGCTTGGAGCAAAGCTGGACTTGAAAACTGACAGTAAGCTGGAGCCAGAACAGGTGCATTTGGTTACTTGGGCCTCCATAACAAAGTCACACAGACTGGGGGGCTTCAACAACAGACAGTTATTGTGTCCCAGTTCTGGAGGCTAGAAGTCCAAGATCAAGGTGCTGGCTGGTTTGGTTCCTCCTGAGGGCTGTGAAAGGAATCTGTTCCAGGCCATGCCCCCAGCTTCTGCTGGCTTACTGGCCGTCCTTGGCATTCCTTGCCTTGTAGATGCATCAGCCTGATCTCTGTCTTTATGTCCACGTGGCACTCTCCTGGTATCCCAATCTTATAAGGACACAAGTCACATGCAAGTAGGGTCCCACCTGCTAGGGTCCAAGGTGACTGCCTCTTAACTAATTACGTCTGCAAAGACCCTGTTTCCAAATAGTCACATTCACAGTTACTGGGGGTAGGTAGGACTTCAACATGTGAATGTGGGTGGGCGGGGGCAACATAGTTCAACCTGTAACACCAGGTGCAGAGGGTGAGAGGAGCCTAGATGGGGCCTTGGCCAGGCATGAATGGGGCCTAGGATGGAATTAGGAACCTGGAGGGTCCTTGGGGGCTGAAGAATCAAGGAAGCAAGAGGAAGTGATTGAGGCGTGGCTGAAGCCAGGGTCTCTCATCAGTCCCGGAGGTGCCTCGGCTCACGCATACTCCCTGACCGATGGTGCACATTTGGGTGTTCTACTCTCCCAGCTGCAGAGTAGTACCAGCATCAACCTTTTTCAGGGCTGCCCCTGGTTGGGCACCCAACTGCCTGTCACTCCAGAGTCATGCCTATGGACTTTGTCTCAGGCCCCCATTCTGTCGTTTAAACCAGGGGGTTCTGTTCACTCCCTGGGAACTCAGTGGCTGTGAACATTGAACCTTTGTCTAGGCTGTTAGTGATCGTGACAGAAACTGTTGTCCCCCAGTGTCCATTCTCCTTTTCTTCCATAGTAATAAAGTCCCTGAGTTTTAGTCAGGTGTATGAGTCTCTGGAGTAAAAACTACATTTCCAGCCTCCCTGGTAGCTCTGTGCCCATGTGACTAAGTTCTGACCAATGGCAAATCAGCAGAAACGCCCGGAAAATTTATGTTTTGGGGACCCTTCTGCTTCAGGGAACCTTCCTTTCTCCTCTTTTTCTTCTCTCTCCTCTCCCCTCTCCCCTTCCCGTAGTTCTCTATTATCAAACACTATGAGCCTTCAAGCATTTTGCATGTATCGGCTCCTTTATTTCTCACAATCCTATGGAGTAAGTATTCTTATCGTCTTGGTTTTACAGATGAGGAAACTAAGGCACACCTGATACACGCCCTCATTTCTATTTTGCTTTGTTCCTTTCTTTCTCTTATAGATGAAAAAAAAAAAAATCCAAACTGACCCAAGAGATTAGTTACTTAGGGAGCGATGACTTATACTAAGGATTTAGCTCACTGGCCCTTCTAGCTAGGTTGCTAGCTAGAATGAGGCATTGCTGGCTGCCACTTTTGATCAAGGGCCAGACCCTGAGGGCAAGGTACCACTGAGCTGCAAGGAGCCACCAGGATCCTGGGTCCTTGTAGCAAAGACTGCTTACCAGAGTGATTTGCTCTTCTTCTGCAGCACACAGCTGGACTAGATTCCCAAACCTCCCTTGCAGCCAATGGAATTTGAATGGAATGGAATTCTAGATGTGGCCCACTAGAGTCCATGTTCCCTCCTCTGTACTCTTTCTCCATCATCTAGCCACATGCAGAAGATTCCTAGGCTTTAGGGAATGGCAGAATCCCAAGATGGAAGGAATCCATGTGCACGCTTCTCTGAATACATTCCCGAAATAGGTTTATTTAACAAGTGGTTATAAGAGCCAACAATAGGTTAGACCCACAGGGAGGAAAGATGCCTGCTGGTCAGAAACACTCACATTGGATTGTTAAATCATCAGGGAAACAGCTTTTACTGTGTTAAGACATTCACATCTGGGGGCTTGCTTGTCACTGCAGCCAGCACTGACCCTAAGAGAGTCCTTAAGACCATCGGGGAACAGATTGGCCATACTACCCCAGAACAGCCCATCTTGGAACGTCTGTATGTGAAAGACACAAACCACACTTCTTGCACTCTCTGTGAATTCTGTAACTCTCCTGATTCCTTTGTGTGAGTTGGGAATGGTCTGCTAAACACAGGTGAATCTAATCTTACAAGACAGTGTGACAATTACCTTGGTCCCTCTAGATGTTCCCTACCTTTGCTTTGTGCCCCTGCTTTGTTTCAGCGTGTATCCGACTGTGACCCTTGGGGTTTCCAACAATTTTAGTTTTGCCAGTTTTGACCCTCAGAGCCTCCAAAATGCCACTTACTCAAGGGATGCCCTTTCGTTACTCCAGCCAAGGTTACTTTGGGTAACCGGCCCTCTACCTAGAAGGGTTGGGCACCTGGGCATGAAAAAATCCACACTAACCTGACAGGTGACTCAGTTAGCAAGTGGGTGATGACTGACTTCAGTATCTATGACAGCAGCCTTTCAGCTTATGATCTTCCCAGAAGATATCTCAAAAACTTGATCTCCACAACTTTTTAGAGCTCACTTGGCACATTTGGATTGAAAAATAAACTAATCTCTTTCACCAAGGCTTCAACGTTCCATGTAGTTCAAAGGTGGCCTTGTCAATGGTATTGTAACTAGGACACTTGGTATGAACCAGGGTATTGATTACACTCAGGTCTTAAAAATCTCAGCTTCTGTGACTGTCGAAAGGACCTTGGTGCTAGCAGCTTGGACTGAGCATTCCAGTGGTGTTACAACCCCCCATTTAGCACCTAATGCTATGGAGACAACTGTTAACCATCTCCTGTCTTAGACTGACACCATGTTTAGACCTCCACTCTTGAGAAATCTTGCCTGGCCCATAAGTGGAATAAATGCTCGTAACTCTAGAGTGGAACCGGGAACCAGACATCATAGAACCCTGCAGGGTTCAAGGTGTCCCTTTATTCTCCAAGTCAGCCAACTTGGAGAAGAGCTTTCAGACAGACCTAAGATTGAATCTCAACTTTGCCAAGCTAGTAGATTATGTGAGTTCTCCCAAGTTGTATCATTCCCCTGATACTCAGCTTCCTCATTTGCAAAATGGGGCGTATTTCTATCTTACGAGGACTGGACATATCAAATATAAACCCTCTGTAAGTGTAGTTATTTTTGGAAAACCATCATTTCCAAGAACCTAGTTGCCAAGTTCTCTTGCCGCAGAGTTCTAGCTGTTTTGATGTGGGTCAGTTTTCATTCTCCTTCCCCCTCTGGAGATATGGGTCTCAGAGTACCAGCCCTGCCACTTTACGAGGCGTGTGACTTGTCTGATTAATTTCTTTGAACTCTTTCCTCATCTTTAACATAGGGATAGTAACAGTACCAGCCCCCTCGCACTGTTTTGAGAATTAAGTGAGTTAAAGTATGCGAAGCATATAGAGCAGAGTTGAGCACATGGAAATATCTGTTAAATTATTGTTATCGCATGAAGGGATTACTTACTGGCTCATGCTGTCTTCCCTTTTGGACAGAAAACTCTTTGGGGCTTGAAACCTTGTCTCTTTACCAGCCACACACTCCCATTTACTGTTACATCTAGTCCTGGGGATGCTCAGTGCCTTCCCGTGGACTCACTGGCTGTCTGCTCGTGCTGGCTGGAAAAGGGCAGAGTGTGACCAGTCTCTGGGCCAGCAAACCGTTGGCCACACACCCAGCCTCCGAGAATTAGGTCCCATCTCTGAAGTGGATGGAGCCCTGTAGCTGGGCCTGTAACACTAGTGCATTCTGTTATCAGAAAGAAATCTTACTGTGAGTCTAGGGGATGGTTCAGGGTCCGTCCTTAAATGTTTCCTATGGACTATTCTTGTTTCAGGCTTCAGCGCGAGTGTGTAATACAAGTCGCTAGGTCTTCTGTTCCAAACCAGCCTCCCAGGAAAAGGACGGAGGGAGGAAACCATCCTGTTTGGGGTTCAGAGAATACCACTGAGTCTCGTGTAATCTCCGTGACATATGACCAGATGGCATACGTCACTGATCTCCATGCCCCAAGCGTGGTTGATGTTCCATGATGGTAGGTCTCATTCTTGCCCCAGTCCCCTACCCCTGCCTGGAGCTTGCCCTCACTCCGCTGACTCTTGGGAAAGACCGCTCTGGTATCTGGCTCCGAGCTGTCACAGGCAGGTATTCCTCTTGGTCCAGCAGAGTGGTGGGATGCTAATCACTGGCCAAGGAGTGTGTGAGCAGGACCAGACCTGGCCTTCCTGGTGGAAAGGCCCAGCCCTGAACCAGGAGGTTCTGGGGCAGGGAGATGGGGGGCTCCTTTTGCCCTGCAGTGGTTTCCTCTGCACGGGCAAGGCCATCACAGCGAATAGTATTCACATTCATATCCATCATCGTGTATTTTCCGAGCATATACAACATCAAGAGCTGCGATTTCCTTCCGCTTTTGCTGTGTGAAGGCTGACACCACCTAGTCCTGCATTAGGAGCCTGAACATTTAGATGGCGCTTCCCCATCACATGCATTCTGCTCTCAAAGAAGGAGACTCGGCCAGAGCCCCATGTTGTTTTTTTCAGTGTGACAAACACATTCATTCCCACAATATCCGAGGAGCACCTGGAGCCCCACCTTCTCAGGATTCGCCATCTTGGAGAACTACTTGATTTCTTTTCTTTTTTTAAAAATTTTTTTAATGTTTATTTATTTTTGAGAGAGAGACAGAGACAGAGCATGAGCGGGGGAGGGGCAGAGAGAGAAGGAGACACAGAATCTGAACCAGGCTCCGAGCTATCAGCACAGAGCCTGATGGGGGGGGCTCGAACCCACGAGCGGTGAGATCATGACCTGAGCCAAAGTCAGACGCTCAACCGACTGAGCCACCCAGGCACCCCTACTTGATTTCTAATTATGTCAGAAATCCAATTTAACCTATAGATTCCATCATCCTTGTCATAGGCACTAGGAGAGCAGGGGAGCCAGGGGTTAGGAAAAAGCACGACAAGAAACAGCAACAACACGTATCATTAAATAAAAAATGTGCCCCGCCTCGATTACAAGTGTTGTCGCCGGATGCCTTTCAACAGGCACACACCCGCACTTGCATTAACCCCAGGGTACTGAATAGCAGCTTGTCCAAGTGAGGTGCTGGTGATTTTGTCAAAGCCCGCCTTAATGAAAAAGGCAGGACCACCTACCATGAACTTTTCTCTATGACTTCATTCTTCAGCAGTGCTCAAGTGTAAATAAACTTGTTTACCAAGATCAGAATGGTGATGTTAATGAAGTCTTATTTGTGCCACCACAATGACAAGTAATTTTGTGCACAGTTGAACTCAGGAGAGTGGAGGAAATAACCAAGAGAAATTGCATTTCTTGTTCTGAAGTTTCCATACAGATGTCCTGAGCCAAAGTTAGTACGGTCAGTATTCTCCTTTGCTTTTGATTGTGTGTCCGTAGTAGAGAAAAAAAACCCTGTTGCTGTGCCTAATGTGGTCAACAAAATTATACTGTATGTAATGGGAAGAAAAGTGAAATAAGAAGCATTGATGAATGTACCAACGGGTGTAACCTTGGTGGCCAGTATGTGGTTTTTATGAAATGGATGCATGAATACGAGGGCCCTAATTCTTGCTTTCAATTGACAAAGTATGGTGAATATAGAGAATGTTGCAGTACAACTCTGGCTGTGTCTCAAAGCAGCTTTAGATGTAAATATGGAAATTCTTGTGCACATGGCATTACATTTAAAAATTATTGTAAAAAGCAAGGCAGGTTTTAATACTTTATTGAGTAGATATGATGGATGACTAATTTTGTCGCTCTGGAGCAGGGATCTACAAACTACAGCCCGTGGGCCAAATCTGGCCCACTGCCTGCTTTTGTAAATAAAGTTTTATTGGGAAAAAGCTACGTTCATTTGCTTACATACTGTCTGTGGCTGCTTTCATGATATACTTGCAGGGTTGAGTAGTTACAACAGAGATCGTACAGCACACGAAGGCTAAAATATTTGCAGTTTGGCCCTTTATAGAAAAAAAAAAATGCCACCGGATCCCTGTTCTGTTGGAAACAATTGTCTCAGAGAAGATCCACAGGCTGTTGGTGAGGTGATGGCCAGATGGGGTGGGGAAAGAAATAATCACGTATTTTCAGATAATGGGAAGGAAGAAACAGAAACAGAGTACATGCAGGGGAAATTGGAGCCTTCGATGAGGAGGTGGGTTCCAATGTGAACAGGGGAAGAGAGGGTTCTGTGGGTCCTGATTCCATTCTTTAATAAGCAGAGTATAAATCTAAATGGAACTGCTTGGGTACAAAGACAAATTACCATGTAGGTTTTTATATAGATATTAAACATTTTATCAACTTATGGGATCTCTGACTCACAAATAAATCACCTCAAAATCAACTTCAGTGGAGGGAGACATCTCTTTGGAAACCCAAACACAGAGGGAAGGAGCCTAACCTCCCCTTGCCAACTGGTGGGGGATGGTTAAAGCAGTTGGGTTCTCTCTTCACCTTTGTATAAAGGCTATCAGCTCTGCTTGTCCTGTTGCTGCAGAGAGAAAAGAAACATGGGACATTTTTCTCATGCTGAAGGCATCTATTGCCCAATAGGGTTCATTATACCAGGCCAGTACCTACCTGTTTAACAATTCTGTGTTTGGATGCAGTAGCCCAGTGGGTCATAAAGCAGGTGCCGGCCATGGATTTTATGGGTGATGGGGATCTTTGAATCCCAAAACTGGAGGTGTGGGATCGCTCTAGGTAGACACTCAATAATGTGACAATTAAGAGAGTAAGAACATGTTAGCCCGGATGGCCTAATGTCTGGGTCTTCTTAGACAAAAGGTGACTCCTGGTTCAAAAAGTCCTAGTAAAACTTTTACTGCTACTTTCCTTTCCTGCTCTCTTAATGAGAGGGGGGGCCTGTGCTCACAGTCTAGCACTCACAGAACCACGTGCTCAGCAACAACACAATAACAGAGACAGTGGCTAACCCTTGTCTAGGCACAGCCCAGAGAGCTTTCACAGACTACATCCTTTAGAGCACACAGCACTGTGAGGAAGCACCAGTATCATCCCTACTTTATAGATGAGGACACGGAGGCACAGAGAGGCTAAGTAACTTGTCCGTGGCCACACAGCTAGAAAGTGGAGGAGCCAGGCAGTCCATCTCCAGAGTCTCAGTGCCACTGAGCAAGGAGAGGGAGACACAGAGTCCAAAGCAGTCTCCAGGCTCCGAGCTGTCAGCACAGAGCCTGACTCGGGGCTTGAACTCACCAACTGCGAGATCATGACCTGGGCTGAGGTCTGATGCTTAACCGGCTGAGCCACCCAGGTGCTGAGAGTTCTAAGCGCTATGTTCTTAAGCCTTAGCCACAAAGGGCAACTGGAGCTCATTCCTGTGGGCAAACTGAAAAACACATAGCTCGGAATCACCCAGTGCGCCCAGGAATGAGGGAGTGGGGGCATTGATATACCAACTGCGGTCATCCAGTGGTTGACAAGCCTTGGCAAAAGGGGAAAAAGCCTTGGGGGATAGAAATGCACATCTTGGTAGTTGCAATTCATCCGGGGAACATGAAAAATTAGGATACATAGCAGTGTTTCTCAATACAAAAAAAAAAAAAAAAAGAATCATTGTTACCCATAAGGAGATTTTAAAGCATTTTTTCCTTTATTATTATTTTTTTAATGTTTATTTTTGAGAGAGAAAGAGCGTGACACACACTCACACACACACGCACACACACAGTACAAGCGGGGGAAGGGCAAAGAGAAAGGGAGACATAGAATCTGAAACAGGCTCCAGGCTCTGAGCTGTCAGCACAGAGCCCAACATGGGGTTCGAACCGTGATCTCACAAACCATGAGATCGTGACCTGAGCCAAAGTAGAACGCTTAATTGACTGAGCCACCCAGGTGCCTGGAAGAGCATTTTTTCCTAACTTCCTTCACCTCCATGAAGCCTTAATACCACAGATGTATTGCAAATACGTTGATGCACTGGGGCCCTTTGTGGGGGGAGGAGGGTTACAACCCATTACTTTTTTTTATTAAAAAAATGTTTATTTTATTTTATTTTTCTTGCAATTCTTTTTTTATTTTTATTTTTTATTATTTTTTTAATATGAAATTTATTGTCAAATAGGTTTCTGTACAACACCCAGTGCTGATCCCAACAGGTGCCCTCCTCAATACCCATCACCACCCCTCCCCCCCCACCCCCCATCAACCCTCAGTTTATTCTCAGTTTTTATTTTAAAATATTTAAATGTTTATTTCATTTGTTTTATTTTTGAAAGAGAGAGTGTGTGAGCAGGGGAGAGCAGAAAGAGAGAGGGAGACACAGAATCCGAAGCGGGCTCCAGGCTCCAAGCTGTCAGCACAGAACCCGACGTGGGGCTCAAACCCACAAACCCTAAGATCATGACCTGACCTGAACCAAAGTCAGACGCCCAACCAAGTGAGCCACCCAGGCGCCCCTACAAGCCATTAAAATATGCAAGAATTTTTGCCCCTTATATTAGCATTCTCCAGAACCAATAGGATGTATGTGTGCATAACTTGATTCTTACACATATCAATGTACATATATATATATAAGCATATGAATATGTTTCAGTGTGTTCATATTTTTAAAACATAAACAATAAGGAAGTGGCTCACGCGATTATGAAGACTGACCAGCCTCAAGACCTGCAGTTGGTGAGCTGGAGACCCAGGAGGGCCAATGGTGTATGTTCCAATGCAAAGGCCACCAGGCTGAAGATGCAGTGTCAGCTGATGTTTCAGTGTGAGTCTGAACAAGGAAAGAACCACTGTCCCACGTCCGGGTAGTCAGGCAGGAGTCATTCCCTTTCGCTCAAGAAGGGTGAGCCTTTTTGTTCTATTCAGGCCTTCAGTTGACTGGGTGGGACTCATCCACTTTAGGGAGGGCAGTCTGCTTTACTGCTTTGCCAATTCAAATGTTAATCTTACCAAGAAACACCCTCGAAGACCCAGAATAATGCTTGACCCAATGTCTGGGCACCCTATGGCCCAGTCAAGTTGAAACATAAAATGAACCATCACACCCCAACCCCCATTCCAACTATAACACAGTTGGGGGAGACCTTGCCCCTGAGGACGCATGGTCCAAGTGACTTCAGACAGCATCTGGTATGTATATACGTCCCACCCACACCATCCAGCTCTTGTCTCTCCGTCCCTGCTCATTGGGGCGGCTGGCCAGTGGTGCTGAGGTGGTGAATCCACAGGAACGGAGAGAGGGGCATTTCATTTCATTTTTCTAGGCTAAGGGGTCCTGGGGGAAGACTGAAAGCAATGGAGGAGAAGAGGGTAGGACAGATTTGAAGCAAATGATTAACTTTGAGAATCCACCCCAGCAGAAACAAAGCTCTGGTTTTCATTATTTCCCGGGATCTCTATGTAGTTTCGATTTCCCCAAAAGGAGCCCCGGCACAAAATAATTAGGCCCTGCCTTGGTATTTCGCTGCTGTTGAAATCAGCTTTTAGAGAGGATGTGAACATCCCTCTCCAGGCCTGAGCCCCACCTCAATCTCAATGAGAAGCTAACTTCTCATGTTCCTAAGTTGAAAAGCAGTTGAACAGATGGTGGCTGACACCTTTCTCAGGAATCCTGGAAACCCACCAGTCTATCCACTGAGGTATGAAAAAGAGAAAAAGGGACCAAAAATTGTGGTGTGGAGAGAGAAATGACTGGAGCAGAGGAACCCAAGAGAACGCCGTGCTGCTCGGCGTGTCGGAGGGGCGCTGTCCGCCATAAGCCGGGAGTTTAGGAGCCAGGAGGGCACCAGCTTTCTCCTTGGTGGGACGTATGGCTGCAGCCAGGAGGCTGAAACCAGACAAAGGAAAAGCCATGCAATATGGTGCACCTGGTTTTCCCACGAGAGACCACAGCATACTATAAACCTGTATCTGCACTTTGGCACTGAAGAGCAAGCAAAGAAGTTTTTTCTGCTGTTTCCTTGAGAGGATAAGAAAAAGAAATCTAAGCAAAGAATGTCTTTTGGTGGGGTGGGGGGTGCTGAGAGGAAAACAACAGCTTTAAGTCAGTCACCTTGGGCAGGTGTATACATTTGCTTTTCTACCAAATGATTTCAGATTTGTTTCAAAAAATGGGGCAGTGATTGTTGGACACGACCCAAGACACTACATCAAATTCTTTGCCCTTTTATTAAACTTGAGACCTAATATCTGTATTATCTTTGTCCTGATAGAAACTCATCATTCAGCCTCAGTGACAATTTTGTGGCTGACCACATAAAACTTAGTAGCAATGAAACCACTCTAGTAGCATTGCTCTGATTTTTTTAGTTCCTACAAATTTAAGTCATTATACAAATCATTATAGAAAATCAAATATAGGGGAGAATCCTAGGATACAGAACATATCATTATTTTAGGGTTAGAATCTAGAAGAGTGTTAAGGCAAATCAATCCCTTCACTTTCTCGAAGTGGAAAGCTGCATCCAGAGAGGTTGAACAATTCACTGAAGGTTAGCAGCTGGTTGGCAACAGACTTTTCCTACCTTAGGGCAGGCTTGCTTACCCCTCCTAACACAAAATGAGAAAATTACCCACAGGTTCACTTGAAAAGCCCACTACCTGGGACCTAGGACCACAGACTGGCATTTTAGAAAGTTTAAGATAGGAAATTTGTTCACACCGTGAGAAGGGGAAATGGACTAAAAATGGCAGCATACAGGAATAGCTTTACATTTGCCTCCTAAAGAGCTGTCCAGTGGAGTCATGGTATTAGGAAATCTCCATGCCAAAGTCCTCCAAAGAACACACTCAAATCCCACGTACCTGTTTGCAGATGCCTGAAGATCAGGAGTAAATGTTTTGCTTCGTGTCACAACGAAAAAGGGGCTTTCTGTGAAAGTGTGATATGGTTGTCCCCAGTAAAGTCCAACGACAGCACTGCAGACGTGGTGGAAAGCAAGGCTACGTATGCCGGCCAAGATCTCCTGTAGCCAAGGGAAGAGCCAAGTTTTGGGAAGACGGAACATCCTGGACACAGATCTGTTGACAAGAGTGGGTTTGGACAGAATCATAGGACCCCTGGCTAGGTAGAAACCAAATTCAAAAAGAGGTGCATCAGATGATGTTTGGGGATATAGAAAAGAAAGAGTTGACCTTTTTGCTTTTATGTTTATGTCAACAACAAGGAGTAAATTAATTTTTCTGAGTATCTAAAATGTATACAGCACTTATGCTCTCTCTTGGCCATGCAGTTTCAGTGTGTAAGGCACCAGGAGTCCTGGGGGACGGACACGGAAGCCCCATCCTGATAGATTGCACCCCGACTCCCATGCTAAATGGCGTTAAGCATGATGGTACCTAGTTGTAAGTAGACTGACAAAAAAGACAAGTGGAGCTTCTGGATGGGTGAATGATAAGCTGTTTGGACAAACGTTCCTACTTTCATTTTCACATCTAAAAATGCTACATAAAAATAGATTTTTAAAAACCTTAAAATAAAATTAAAAACTCTCTTAAAATATCAAGGAATTGGCAGCAAAATTAGGAATTATAAGGTAATCAAAAATTGATGTTAAAGTGGGAACCCTGAAAACTCTTATTCCTAGGGTGTGTGCTGATGTAGGCACATAGAGGCATTAGATTTTCCAGTCTCTTGGGGCACGAGGAACAGAAGTCGAGCCATAGTGAACCCTGCCCCAAGTAAACTGGAGGGTTCCTCTCTCAAATTATGGGTGATCCAGAGAGAACTACCCTTGCATGGATTTGCAGCCCAAAGTAACATCAGTTGGGAAGACAAAAATCATGACAGCTGTGAATCTCGTTTGAAAGAAACTCATGATGTCCTGCTTTGAAGTATTTAGCAGAGAACAAATGTGAATCTTCTAAGGAATGCCCCTTTCTTCCAGATTTCAAATTATTCCTACAAATAATTTTTTTAATTAAAAAAATTTTTTTAACGTTTATTTATTTTTGAGACAGAGAGAGACAGAGCATGAATGGGGGAAGGGCAGAGAGTGAGGGAGACACAGAATCGGAAGCAGGCTCCAGGCTCCGAGCTCCAAGCTGTCAGCACAAGCCTGACGCGGGGCTCGAACTCACAAACCGTGAGATCATGACCTGAGCCAAAGTCGGACGCTCAACCGACTGAGCCACCCAGGGGCCCCTACAAATAATTTTTAATGACAGAAAGCAGCACCCACCTAAAAATAATCAAGCACACAGGGAAATTGGCACTGCAAATGAGAACAATCAGAAACAATATAAAGTAGAAACATCCAAAGACTTCATCTATTGGCATTGTCAAACACAGATCACAAAGCAGGTATGCTTACCACACTTAACGATTAATAGGACGCCTGGGTGGCTCAGTCGGTTAAGCATCCGGCTCTTGAATTCAGCTCAGGTCATGATCTCATGGCTCATGGGTTCAAGCCCTGAGTTAGGCTATGCACCAGTGTGCATAAGGTTTCTACAAATGAAAAGTACAAGAATTAAAATGAAGAACTCAGTGGGTACATATGAAAACAGAGTAGACACTGGGGCGCCTGGGTGGCTCAGTTAGTTAAGCATCCAACTTTGGCTCAGGTCATGATCTCACAGCTGGTGAGTTTGGGCCCTGGGCCCCGAGTTGGGCTCTGTGCTGACAGCTCAGAGCCTGCTTTGGATTCTGTGTCTCCCTCTCTCTCTGCTCCTCCCCTGCTCACGCTCTGTCTCTCTCTCCCTCAAAAATAAACATTAAAAAAATAAAATAAAATAAAACAACAGAGTAGACATAGCCAAAGAAAGAATTTAATTAAATGGAAGATATATTTGAGGACGTTTTCCAGAATACGGCACAATAAAGCACAAAGAGATAAAGAGATGGAAAATGGAGAATAGAGGTTATAAGATATGGAAGATAAACTGAGAAGGTCTAATATCCATTTGAGCAGAGTACCTGAAGGAGAAAAGAGAAAAAAAAGATGCAGAGTATTTGACAATATAATGGCTGAGATTTCAATAATGAATCATTCCCTAATGAATTCAAGAATGAATTTCAAGCAGTATAAATAAAAAGAAATGTAAGACTAAACACATCATAGTGAAACAGCAACACGGGAAAAACAAAAAGTATCAAAGGAACCATAGTAAAAAGATCTGCCTGAGTCACAGACTCACAGCTGGCCTATCACCTGTGACAGTGGAAGTCATAAGATAGTTGAATGACACCTTCAATTGGATATACAAAAATGACTGCCACCCCAGTCTTCTATACGCAGAGATAATACCTTTCGAGGGCAAAATAAATATACTTTCAGAAACAAACAAATGCTGTTGACTTTACCACCAGTAGACTCTCATTAAAAGAAATTTTAAAGGCAGAAAGAAACTGATCCCCAAAAGAAGATAAAGAAGGAACAAAGAGCCAAGAAAGGAGAAAATATGAGGCTAATTCTAAGCAAACATTGACTGCCTAAAATAATAATAGTGTCTTGTGAGGTTAAAAAAATGGAAGAGAGATTAGGAGAAAACTGTAGTCACACCAGCTTTTTTCTTGCTCTGAATCTCTACATGGTAACAGACACATTTATGGCAAAACTGGTGACAAGCTATCGCCCCAAACTCCTAAAATACAAGTGAGTGTAGACAGACTACCAGTGACCACGGATCTTTGTGCCGGAGTCTGTGTGAGAAGAAGAAAAGGAAAGGTAACAGGATGGCATTTTATATACTTGAGAATAGCAAAACCCCAACCAGAATGTACTGGAAGGCTAGAAAGTCAATTGAGGACTACATTGCTGGGCGAGTACAAGAGTCATGAACTCTCAAACTGGCCTTCTGGAGCTTTCTCCTAAGACATGACCCCTTACCTAAGGGAAAGTGCTGGGAGTGGAATTTAAACTGAGCCAGATAAGGATAACATCATAAATGAAGAAAACAAAAAGTCTAGACCAGAGATAAGGGAGGGGACCCAAGACAGGGCATCTCAGAATGTAAGTTATCTGATATTTGACATCACATACAAATAACAGAGGAGGGGACTTTATGATGTAAAAAAAATTTCCTGAACCCCATGCCCTAGCTTGGGCTACTGTAACAAAATTCCATAAACTGGGTGGCTTATAAACAAGAGAACTTTATTTCTCACAGTTCTGGACATCAGGATGCCTGCAGACTGCTGACTTCTCCCCATGTCCTCACACGACGGAAGGAATAAGGGAGCTATCTGGGATGTCTCTTACAAAAGCACTAATCCCATTTGTGGGGGCAGAGCCCTCATGACCTCATCTATCAAAATCCCAACCACATCAGAGGTTAGGGTTTCAAGCCATAAATTTTGAGGGGATGCAAACATTCAGTCTACAGCACCCTGCTTCATTTTTAAAAGTCAGTAAAACGAATTTCACCTAAAACTTAGAAATAGAAAAGCCATTGAAGTCAAATTCTGTACAAAGCTAGGATTTAAAGAAGAAAAATAAGGAACAGAAACACAAAAAAAGTCATGCCAACAAGATAAAAGTGTCATCTCCTATCTCAAAACGAGCTAAAAGTTTTAAGAAAATGATAATACATCAGAATTATAAGAACTTAGAAACGAAGTGACAGAAATAATTAAGAGATAATTAAAAATTGGGGCACATGGGTAGCTCGGTCAGCTAAGCATCCAGCTCTTGATTTCGGTTCAGGTCATAATCTCATGGTTCGTGGGTTCGAGCCCTGGCATCGGGCTCTGGACTGGTAGCATGGAGCCTGATTGTGATTCTCTCTCTCTGTCTCTCTCTCTCTCATTCTCTCTATCTCTCTCTCTCTGCCCCTCCCTCACTCGCTCTCGCGATAAACAAACATTTTTAAGAAATAATAAAAGAAAAACATCATTTCAGAAATGAAGAGTTAACTAGAAGGAATATGAGGGAGATTAACAATGAATAATGCCTTAGGAGAAATAGAAGGCTAAAAAAAGAAAAACTTTTCAAATACAAAAGAAAAGAAGAAAGGAATAAAAAGTATCTGGGAGAAAATAACAAAAGTTAAAGACAGCAAAGAAGACAAAATATGTGGATAATAGGAGACCTTTAGAAGCAAACCAAGCAAGGCAGGAAACAAATACTAATGACTATAACCCAAGAAAACGTGCCTAAAATTAGAGGGAGAAAAGGATTTAAAATTACACATCAAAAGAGGACATCAAGTACCTATGATTATCACCTGGACATTACTAACACCTAGAGATATCCTACTGTAAATACTGGACTTTAAAGAAAAAAATGTAAATTATTTGAACATCCAAAAGAGAATGAACTTGGTTGTTGTTGTTTTTTTTAATGTTTGTTTATTTTTTGAGAGAGAGACAGAGAGCAGGTAGCAGAGGGGCAGGGAGAGAGACATAGAAGCCAAAGCAGGCTCCAGGCTCTGAGCTGTCAGCACAGAGTCCAATGCTGGGCCTGAACTCACGAGCCATGAAAGCATGACCTAAGCTGAAGTCGGCCACTCAACTGACTGAGCTACCTAGGTGCCCCATGAACTTTTTTTTTTCAAGTTTATTTATTTATTTTGAGAGTATCATAGAGAAGCAAAGTGAGAGAGGAAGAGAGAGAGAATCCCAAGCAGGCTCTGTGCTGATGGCGTGGAGCCCAATGCGGAGCTGAGCTCACAAACTGTGAGATCATGACCTGAGCCAAAATCAAGAGTCAGATATTTAACTGACTGAACCACCCAGGCACCCTGAAATGGAACTTGTGAGAAAAGAATCCTAGATCTGACTTTCAGACAGTAGTAATTATGTCAGGAAAAAAAAAAATGTAGCCACGTGTTTAAGAAAATGTGCCCCCAGCATTTGATATCCAGCAAAATTGAATTTCAGATATAAAACACACAGTTGATATGCAAGATCTCAGGGAATATTGTTCCCATGAGCCCCGTGTGAGAAACTTACTAGAGAGTAAGCTTCAGACAACCAAATGACCCTCCTTGATGTGAGGGCAGATGGTAGGGATTAAGTTTATAGTAACCTGTACAACTAAGTCTGAATGATGGCTTAAAGTGGGTGAGCATAGACCATAATGGCCATATGCTTTGACAATTTATAGTACACCTACTGAAAAGAGCAGAGAGAAGATGGGAAAAGCAATATGCAAAAAGATTTATTTTAATGTTTGAAATAATCATATTGGTCGTCCATTAGTATTTTTGTTTTTGTTTTTGTTTTATCAGTTTTCTTATTCCAAGTCTTTTGTGTGTGTAATATGGGATAAGACAAATGACTAATTATGGACAATTCTAATGATATTGGTATTAGATCCCTGGTATTCTTGAGAACGAGCATTCACGGTATAGAAGAAAGGAGTTACAGGTGTAATATGGAAGAAGTTAAATGAAATCTAGGTAGTTTTTAATTTAAGTCAGAAGAACCAATATTGACTCGTGAGGTATTTTGTCTTCAAATATATATTTGGATATATGGGGTAAAAGACATGAAAGTCATGAAATGAGCGACACACATCCAAATTTCACAAACTCGGTTGTGTGTGTATGTGTGCGTGAGTGTGCGCACCTGTGCATTTAGACCCCCTGAAAAGAAAACAGTGACCACCAACCTCCAATCTTAGATGGTGGTCCTGAAGTACAATTTCCCCCTACAAGGAACCAGGACTTCCTGAAGAACTGACCGAATCCAGATCTGGTGCCGGAAATGTACAAGGTGAGCCTGGAACATCTTGTCATGCCAGATCTCAAGGACGCTGTTAAACACTCCCAAGGTCGTGGCCAAAGGCCTCGGGAACCAATCTGAACTCAGGCTCCCACTGAGCCAATTTGAGCTGCAGTAAAAATAATGTTTAAATTCACGAGTTTATAGTAATACTGTGAAAAACAATTGGTCACCCTCAGAGGAGGATAAGGAACTAAATTATTATCTTAAAAACTACTGAATAAAGGAAGTGACTCCAGCATTTATTCCATCTTTCTGTATAACCTGTACTGTAGGATAACCAGATGTTAGATGGAGACCTGTCTTATCACAACTACTAAATTACAACAACAAAGATAGAATATCACCACTTTGCAGTCCCCAAGGAATTAATAGATTTAGGCATTAAGCACCATGGCTGTTGACGTTTAAAAAAAAAAAAAAAAAGTGACAACTGGATATTATGTACCTCCTATGGTCTTGCCAAAGGGGTCAAATCCCCATCTGATTCAGCTTCTGGACCCAGCTGCCCAAACTTCTGGAAATAGACAGGGCTGAGAAATACAGGGGACTGAGGATGTGATTTGAAAACTCCAGGCTGTGGGGAAACTAAACCACTCATCATACTAGCCAGGTACTTTGAGACATAAACTGTAAGAAAAAGAAAAGACTGGAAAGAGAGCTTATAAATGAAAAGACTTAAAAGAAATATCAGTCTCAATGGGCAATGCAGTGGTGTAGTATCTAGGGGATGCACGTTTGTTTGATCAAATGTGTTTTTAAAGAAACGCAAGGAAAGTTTTAAGTATAGAAACCAATGTAGTGGTTCTTTAAGGGACGAGGAGGGGGTTGTAATTGGGAAGGACATAAACGTGTTTCTGGGGAGGCAGATAGCAAAACTGTATTCCTGACCTGAATGGTGTTTACGTTAAAATATTTCATGAAGCGATATATTTCATTCATGTGGCTTTCCGCTTTATTTTACAATAAAAAGAGTGTGTTAAAACAGATCGAGTATATGATAACAATGTTATATAGAGGGGCAAGTGGAGTTAAAATGGTCTAAAGTCTTTATGTTGTCTGGGAAGGGGGTAAATGTACTGATTAACTTTAGACTTTAATACTTATGGCGTAGTTTCTAGAATAAGAATGAAAAGAATAGAAAGAGTATGGAACTTTCAATGTAGTAGAAGGAAAAATTGCATTGATAGAAATAATCTGAAAGTAGGCAGGAAAGGAGAAAAAGAGTCATGGAACAGGTGTGTTATGGGCTGAACTGTGTCCCCCAGAAAGATATGTTGAATTCCTAAACCCCAGTACCCACGAATGTGGCCTTATTTGGGAATAAGTTCTTTGCAGATGTAATGAAGTTAGGATGATGTCATGCTGAAGTAGGATGGGCCCTAATTCAATATGGCTGTGTCCTTATATTTAAAAAAAAAAAATTAAATTTGTTTATTTCTGAGAGACAAAGAGAGACAGAGCATGAGCAGGGCAGGCGCTGAGAGAGAGGGGGACAGAGGATCTGAAGCAGACTCCAGGCTCCGAGCTGTCAGCACAGAGCCCACAGAGCCTGACATGGGGCTCGAACCCACGAACTGTGAGATGATGACCTGAGCTGAATTCGGACGTGTAACCGACTGAGCCACCCAGGCATCCCAGCTGTGTCCTTATAAAAGGAGAAGAGACCCAGACCCAGAGGGAACAGTCACAGGACAGCAGAGGCAGGTTGGAGCCATATCCAAACCTGCTGAGGATCCGTCCCTGCCCCCAGAAGTTGGGAAGACACAAGGAAGGATTCTGCCCAGTCTCAGAGGGAATACGGCTCTGCTGACACCTTGATCTTAGACTTCTGGCCTCCACGACTGTGAGAGAATAGGTTTCTGTTGTTTTAAGCCACCCAGTTTGTGGTACTTCATTATGGCAGCATGGTGGTTCCTTGTATGTGTCAGTTGGACGGGGGCAGCGGGTGCCCAGATGTTTGGTCAAACGTTATTCTGACTGTTTGCATGCAGGTATTTCTGGGTGAGATTCACATGTGAATGGGTACATTGATGGAGCAGATTGCCCTCCCCAACGTGAGTGGCCTCATCCCATCTATTGAAGGGGTGCATGGAATAAGACATTGGGTAAGAAAGAATTCTTTCTCTCTGCCTGTCTTTGAAGCCGGAGCATCCGCTTTCCCTGGCCTTCACACTTGGAATCAGACTAGCACTTCACACTTCTGGGACTCCAGGGTGGCTCAGTCAGTTAAGCATCTCAGCTCAGGTCACGATCTAGGTTCGTGGGTTCGAGCCCCACGTTGGGCTCTGCACTGACAGTGCAGAGCCTGCTTGGGATTCTCTCTCTCCCTCTCTCTCTGCCCCTCCCCCACTCTCTCTCTTTCAAAAATAAATAAATAAACATTAAAAAAAAAAAGGAACTTAATACTATCAATTCCCTTGGGTCTCCAGCCTGCTGACTGCACATCTTGGGCTTCTCAGTCTCCATAATTGCATAAGCCAATTCCTTATAGTAAATATAAATATAAATGTATCCTTCTGGTTCTTTAAAAAAAAATATATAATCCAGACTAATATAAGCAGCCCTAGGAAACTAACATAAGGTAGAACCACTGGAAAGCACAAAATAAGATTCCAAACTTAACATAAATATCTCATCAAATATTAAGGGTTAAAAGCTTCAGTGAACCAACGAAGATAGTCAGAGTCATTTTTCTTTTATTTCAACTATATGCTATTTTCAAGAGAAACATCTAAACCAAAGGGCCACCAAAAATCAAAAGGTTGGAGAAATGACAAAAGGAAGGTCATGTGACCATATTAATAGCAGATAATATAGTCTTTAAGTTCTACCGTCTTCCCAGAAATAAGATGATCACTTTACTGTGATAAAAAATTGAATTCACCAGAAAGATATAATTTTAAAAAATGTATTTGTACTTAGTATTATAGCCTCAAAATATAAAAGTGAGCAAATTTTACAGAGAAAAAGACAAACTTTCCATCAATGTAAAATTTTTAAGAAGGGGGGTAAGCATCTTAAAAATACTTCTGGAATATATTAAAAGATAGTATATACTATAATAATGCAAGCATAAGTAAATTAAAGAAATTTATAGAATTGATTTTTCTCCTACCCCTGCTATGAGCTCTTAGCCACATTGCAGAATAAAAACAATGATGAGTTAATAAGATCAGAAAAGAGCATCCAAATCATGTCATAATTTCTAAGAATAGTCTTTTGTTTTTTTGAATATTTATTCATTTTTTGAGAGACAGAGTGTGAGCTGGGGAAGAACAGAGACAGATACAGAATCTGAAGCAGGCTCCAGGGTCTGAGCTGTCAGCACAGAGCCCCACATGGGGCTTGAACTCATGAACTGTGAGATCATGACCTGAGCCAAAGTTGGATGTTTAAGTGACCAAGCCACCCAGGCGCCCCTAAGAGTAGTCTTTTAAATAAGCATTTATATCCACTGTCCTTAGTGATGAACATCACCGTAAGTGTGCATTGCACCCGGAGACACCTGCTAATGGTAATGTGAAGTCATTGTGATTTGTTTGACACTTGAAACTTACATCCACTTTCCAGGAAATGGTGCTGGAGTAACTGGATATTCACATTAGGGGGAGGGGAAAACTCTGTGCCCTACCTCAGAAAACTCAGGCCAGAAGGATCCTAGACCTACATGTAAATGCAAAACCCGGAAAGTGTAAAACTATATACATAGGAAAATATCCTCCTGACCTGGAAATGGACAGATTTTTAAAATAAGTTACAACACGATACAATAGTATCCATGAAATAGATGAATTGATAATGAATTGGATTTCATCAAAATTTCATCAAAATTTAAAAACTTCCCACCAAAAGACACCATTAAGGAAGAGAAGAGGTGAAGCACTAAGTGGGAGAGAATATTTGTAGTAAATTCTAAAAATAAATCATATCCATAATATACAAAGTACTTCTACAAATCAATAAGAAAAAGACAACCAATTTTTTTAAATGGGCAAAATATGTGAATAATCACTTCACAAAAGAAGATATCCAAATGATCAATAAATATGCATTATTACTCATCAAGGAAATGCAAGTTAAAACCACAATGTGATTATCAATAGACAGCAACAAGGGTGGTTAAAATTTAAAAGCCCAAGGTCAAGTGTTAGCAGGGATTAAAACAACTGAACTCTCATCCATTTCTGGTGGAAGTGTAAACAGGAAAGCTGGTGATTTCTCACAAAAACTAAACATACAGCTACTCTATGAAACTTGCACAACAGCATTTACAACAACTTTATTTAGAATTTCTCCAACCTGGAACCAATCCAAATGTCTGCCAGCAAGAGAATGGATACATAATTTGTGGTTTACTCATATATTTGTACATTGGAATAATGCTACATAGCAATGACAAAGACTCAAGTATTGATGCCTGCAACAACTTAGATTAATCTCAAAAACATTGAGCAAAAGAAGGTAGACACAGAAGACGTATGATTCAATTTATATAAAGTTCAAGAACAGGCGAAACTAATCTATGGTGGTAAAAGGTCAGGCTAGGGGTTACTACTTCTGCAGGGTTTTGACTGGAAAAGGGAAGAAGAGAGCTTTCTGAGGCTCAGGATAGGTGTTGTATCTTGATCTGGGTCACGGTTATATGGGTGGATACAGAAGGAAAAATTCATCGTGCTATACACCTAAGACTTTTGTGTTTTAGTGAATGTAAACCCACATCTAAAACATAAAGACGAACTTCTGTAATTTTCTTAGCAATCTTGAATCAGAGAGTCCAAACCTTAAAAGATTTCATTAGTTGTAATGATAAATGTTTAGAAGCCTCTTCTAAGGTTTTTGGTGCCAAAGACCGAAACTCAACATATCATTTCTGAATTTTTGTTCTTCTTCTCACATAAAAAATAGCAGAGATAATACATAGAAAAAGTAAAGACAAACGAAAATGCACTCATTTGTCAGCAAATACTGCTGAAAGACATAGAACATATTGCTGAAGATTTGAAAATAAAAGTATTTGAAAATATGCAATATGGGACATTTGCTGTGCAGTTATATGAGAGTACGGTGTTATTTTACCCATATCAGTTCATGATATTTACTAAAGTTTGTTTAGTGATGAGAACTAAAAAATTTGTTGTTTAGAAGCTATTAAAGGAAAGATGTAGCAGACATTTTCTCAGTAGCATGTGAATTTGTTAAAGATGATGTTTTGTGGGAAAACAGTAGATGTGACCACAGCAAGCATGGATGGCTGCATTGACTGCAGGTTTTTTTTTTTTTAACGTTTATTTATTTTTGTTTTTTTTTTTAAATTTTTTTTTTAACGTTTATTTATTTTTGAGACAGAGAGAGACAGAGCATGAACAGGGGAGGAGCAGAGAGAGAGGGAGACACAGAATCCGAAACAGGCTCCAGGCGCTGAGCTGTCAGCACAGAGCCCGACGCGGGGCTCGAACTCACGGACCGCGAGATGGTGACCTGAGCCGAAGTCGGACGCTCAACCGACCGAGCCACCCAGCCGCCCCCATTGACTGCAGTTTTTAATAAAAGTTCCAGGGCTGGGTTTCAGAGCAAGTGCCGCAAGTGCAGACCGATCACTGCATCCTTCACAGGCAAAGCACTGCGCGGAAGAACTGAAAGGCAGAGTGCACAAGATGATACAAGGTATCATCAGTGTAACTACACAAAATTAACTAATTTTGGGAAAACAAGTTTAAAATGCAGTCAAATTTATACGATGTTATAATGCCAGGTGGTGACCTTAAGAAACAGGTGTCTTTTTTGACAAAAAGGAAAATGCTCCAAATTTTCTGACCTTTTCTGGGATGACAAGCGGTTGTCAATAATATGAGCATATACAGGAAGTAAAACTGAAGAAACAGATTACACGCATACCTTCAAGCAAAGGTGCTGCTTGGAACAATGAATTAGCATATAATTTGAAAGTAACATGAAGTCATTTTGAAATAGATGTTTTAAAATGTTTCCAACATGATATGATTTTAATTTTGTTACAAAAACAGATACATTGTGGTCACAATAAACTCCTCTAGGTGTATATTTTATGTTTATTTTCCAAGTGAAATATTTAATTGGGTTTTGTGTCCAATTATGAAAAATATAAATATGTGGGGCGCCTGGGTGGCTCAGTCGGTTGGGCGTCCGACTTCAGCTCAGGTCATGATCTCGCGGTCCGTGAGTTCAAGCCCCGCGTCAGGCTCTGGGCTGATGGCCCAGAGCCTGGAGCCTGCTTCCGATTCTGTGTCTCCCTCTTTTTCTGCGCCTCCCCTGCTCACGTGCTCTCTCTCTCTCTCTCTCTCTCTCTCTCAGAAATAAACATTAAAACATTTTTTTTAAGTGGTTAAGATGGTGAATTTTATGTTGTGTGTAGTTTATCCCAATTCAAACAATATAAAGTTGGGATACTTCCCAATTCTGTTTCAAGAATAACTGATTAACATCAAAGAAGATAGAGAAGTACTAACCACATTTCATACAATTTTTTTGATCAAGTGCTAAGTGGCACTGAAAAATAGAAGTCATGTTTCACCATGACCAATGATGCCTGCCTCTCTGCTGTTTGGAACCTGGCATGTTTTAGAATTATCTTCCACAGCTCAACAGTTATTAAAATCAGGTCTTCAGGTAAACTGAATTTAAAACCAAACATTGCCATTGCACTGTTACAGAATGGTAGATCAATAAAAAAATAACGAAATATATTTTTTAAATGTTTATTTTTGAGGGAGAGGGAGAGAGAGATAGAGCACAGTATGGGGAGGGGTAGAGAGAGAGGGAGACACAGAATCCGAAGCAGGTTCCAGGTTCTGCAGAGCCCCATGTGGGGCTCGAACTCACGAATTGAGAGATCATGACCTGAGCCAAAGTCAGACACTTAACTGACTGAGCCACCCAGGCACCACAATAACGAAATATTTTTAATTCATATCACTCTCAAAGATTGCTAATTTATATGTAATATATTAGTGATAAGAGATTTTTAGTGTTAATAAAATAAAAATTAATTTAAAACAAGTTTATTTTATCTATTGTTCATCCTTTCAAGTTTATTTTTTGATGGTTTATCATAGGTACAGTTATCATTTTTACAGAACATGATATACATTTGAATAAACAAACACATGCATATAGAGGTAGGAGATATTTTCCTGATGGGAGTGCTGAGTCAAAACACTCTGAGCCCCTCACTTACTATGCTTAGCTTTCTTCCTTCACATCCTCCAGGCGCTTGGCCAGTTGACGTTTAAATGAGCCAAGTGACAAAGAATGGCTGTATCCGAGTGGTCCGGGGGATCTTAGAAAACGCTGGAAGTCTCTGTCTTTTACCAAACCAAAACCTGCGTTCTGGAGCTTCTGCTAATTGGTTCTAGTCCCTGACCTTAGAGCCCACAGCACATGCTGGCTCTTGCTTGGCTGGAGTGCCCTTCAACAGACCATGCCCTTACCCTCAGACTGGTCTTCTTAGAGTGGATTCTAGCTCATTTTTGGCTGTCCAACATTCTACCTCAGTCCTAGAAGCACTGAGTCTCTTCCGGGGTATTCCCTGAGTGACTTCTTTTTGGGAGGGGATGGCCATCACCCAGAGTCTGGGCCTCTCTGCCCAGCGTCAGAGCAGCTAGGGAGAATGCATACCATGTTCCAGAACTTTGGATCTTGAGCAAGGGAGACAAAGTTGAAGCTTGTATCTTCCAGGGATCCTTCTAAAGATCTCATGTGTTTTAGCATGACACCAACACATACAGACACATCTCTTTATTCCTTGTCCCAATCTCACTATAAAGCATCACACTATAAAGCATCACACATCAAAAACATAGGAGTTAGTCTTGAGTCTTCTCTTTCCCTTCACACTTCACCTAATCCATTCATAATGTCAGCTCCACCTCCAAAGAATGTCTTGACTCTGGCCACGTTTTACTTCCTACTGTAACAGCTCCCTCACCCCCATCATCGCTGGGCTTCCTCCTGAGGAATACAATGCATCCTCCACACAGAGGTCAGATGATCCCCTCAACATGCTAACCAGATTGCATCAGCCCCCTGTTCAAATCCTTCCAGAAGCTCACTCTGTCACTCAAAAGCCTCAGGCCTACCCACGCCTGCTCCATCAATAACCACAAGAGCCTCCAGCCCCTGCTGGGGGCCAATGTCTGCTTGCAACTCTGGCCCTCTCTGAATCATTCTCTGCACTGCAGCCAGATAGGCCTTCTTAAAATGTGAGCCCAACGTGCTGCCTACCTACCTAGGCTTCACAGAGCTCTCTGCGTGGTAAAAAGTTCTGTCTGGTCCACACAGCTTTCAGCCCCATCCCATCGCCTAATTCTCAGATTCCTGTGCTCCCTCCAGCCTCTGCACCTTTGCACATCCTGTTCCCTCTGACCCACCCTCCTCATCTTTAAGTCAGATATCGGGTTTGTAGAGCGCACGATTGTCAGTGCCCACGGAGTCCTGGGGCTTTGATGGAGGGGTCCCTCCCCCAAGCACCAGCTTCTGTCTGTCTGTGGGTCCTCTCTGGCTGTAGCCCAGCATTTGGTCGGCTCTCAGTGCAAGCTGGAAGTGCTGGGGCGGGGGGATCAACGCCCCCTAGGAGTACCTTCTCCCCAGTGACGGACAGAAGTTGGTGATAAACACCCAGCTTCTAGTACCACTTGGTGGCGGGAAACTTGTAGTCTATATGGTCTCTCAGGAGCGTGTCCTCAGCAACACTAAGTCCCAGTGGCCCACCGTAGTCAGCGTTCCACTGATATGTCCTTCAGTGTCTCTCTTCCCTGTCTCACTCCCTCTCTGCATTCACCTTCCAGATGAACTACTCACATCCAAAAACCCAGTCTCGGGGGGCCGCTTGTAGGGGAACCCAGGCAAAGACAGATCTCCCCCTTATATGCATTTCAGCACTAGGCACCACACTTCTCTACGGCGCCATGTGCAATGTGAAGAAATCTGCTTCATGGTTGCTCTGTTGATGTCTGTCTTTCCAATGGACTAAACTCACTGAGGGCAAAGTCCGATCTGTCTTGCTCCTCACAGAATTCACAGGCCCTAGCCCTCTGCTTGGCACCTGGGGAATACTCAGTAACCGTGTGCAACCAGAAACAGTTGTACTTACCTCTCCCCTGCCTGCTTGACTTGTGAATAACTTTTGTGGCAAAAATGTTCACCATTAAAACTTCTCCACCGTCTTTCTGATTGATGGTGCTACATAGGCAGGGAAGAGTGAACATCTGTCATTCTTGCCGACGTGGCATCTCTAGCCTCTTTTAATAAAAGAAACCATGATTTTTGTTTTAGGGACCCAAGTTTTCCTAAGCCTGGTCAATGAGGGCCAAAAGGGGTCAGTGAGAGAAACAATCTGAGAATAAAGCCAAGGTGGAGGAAATTAGAGCTGAGATATAAATAAGGCCAAGTCCGAATAATATTGTCGAACCCTGGGATCAAGCCAGGCCTGAAGCCTTCATCATTCCATTATCACTTTCATGAGCCAACTATATCTCTTCTTGCTTAAATCAGTTTGGGTTGGGTTTTTGTCTTTTGCAAAAACAAAGAGGCCTGACCAGTACATAAAGCCATCTCTGGCCTGGCTTTAAAAGGGTTCCATGAGGCTTTGGAAATTTAGGCAGATGACAATCAGGAGACCCAAAGGTGATTGGTTCTTACTTCTATAGGTATAATCAGCCCTACCTGATTGTCTTCCACAGCCACCCCAAAGACATAAGGATAACAGTAATTATTCATATTGAAGAGTCAGTTATAACTTCCCCTCCTATAAAAACCCTCCAGCTCACCACATAGGACTATTTATGATTTCTTCTTCCCTTCCAGGCTGCCTATAATCAACAAAGACACACACTTTGGAATCAGATTCTGGCCCCGCCACGTACCAGCCGTGTGCGACTTTGGGTAATTTGCTTTCTAGCCGATTCTGAATTCCCTGTGTATGCACTAACTTTACCTACATCCTAGGTTTTCCATAAGGATTCAATCACATATGAAGAAATCATTCAATCTCACAACAGCAGGAGAGCACAGAGGTTGAAGAGAGTGGCCCGGGCTGGATAACTCTGCTCCCCCAGGCTGTGCTGGATGCCTGGGTGCCACTGAGACGCCCCGGGGCAGCCCCTGAGATGGTAAGATACTGAGGACTCGGGTATAACTTCCCTTCCCATGAAGACCACTGTGTGTCCAAGTTCCTTGGACTCCACCTGCCTCAAGGCATAGTCAGAGAGCGGAGTCCAAGCAACTGAGTGGAACCAAATCAAGATTTGGGGAGTTTTATGGTGGGAAGAACTGCAGGAGGAAGCCCAGAGAGAGGGCTTAGAGACGCCATGCTGGTCTGCCAGCACATCTGGGAAGGAACAAGCAGCCCTCATGGCTGCTGCATTCCCGATCCTGCTGAGGACTCTGTCTGGCTCCCGAAATGGGGACTTGGGCTCTGGATGTCAGGGCAAACCCAGACAGTGCTGGTTCTCATTGAAGCTGGGGACCAATAAAACAATGACTGGAAAGTCATGATCTACGAGATATTCCTGCTGTATTTTTTTCCACAGAAATAGACTATGTAGCAAGCTACTAAGTAAATTCTTGGAAACCTGGAAACCCCCCAAAACTGGAAGAAGCAGCGTTTTCTTTTTTCTCTTTTTTTTTTATGATTTCATGAAAAAGGAGATAGAGAAAAAACACATTTCTTGGATTGAACTTTATTCACACAAACTTTCTTTAAAAAAAAAAAAAAAAAGGAAAGAAAAGAAAAAAAAAACTGGCACCATTTAATCCAAGCATGAAACTGGCGCTCCAGTTAAGTCTTGAAAATGTTGCCTGTAATTGGGTGGCTTGGAAAATTAATTTATCTCCAGATGAGGAAACCTGAAACTGGTCTTCTGGGTGAAAATTATTGCCCCCTTGTCCCCAGGAGGCAGACAGAACAATGGGGCAGGGGCAGAGTTGCAGGTGGGAGACTCAGCCAAACAAAAGGGCCCCTAAGACTTGACTAAAATAGAAAATAAAAGTTAGCAACAGCTTCCCGCCAGGCAGGCCCCCCTTCCCTCTTCCGAGCACCACAGAGCATGCTTGCTGCCCAGAGCCTCTCCGGAGAGATACATCCCCCCCCACCCCCCCAGCCTAGGGCAGTTAACGCAGAAGCTAATGCCCCCTGGCTCCCCGCCCAATCTCCTGTCTCCTTCCCACCTCTGGGGAGCAAGTTCGGCCACAAGACCCACCTCCCTGGGGGGGTAGCTTTTGCTCTGTTCTGCTGAAGAAATGCAAAGCACGCTCATGTTTTGGTTCTTTTTAAAGATCTTCGGAGAGGCTATTATACAGTACAGGAGCTTTATTCTTTATTCGGAAGAGTCTTTTGGCGAGGTAACTGTGCTCCTAATTATGGGACAAGCCTCGGTTTTGAAGCGTGAAGGAGCACGGTTCAAATCCCAGCTTTGCCTGGGTGAAAATGGCGAGGGCAATTTCTGTCTTGCTGATAGGCTATAGGGATCAGCACGAAGGGCGAGCAAGGGCCAGCCTGCACGTGGTTGGTGTTTAGGAACCCCCACTGTGCCCTCCTGCCCAGGCCGAAGAAGGCAGGTGGCTCCCTCCACCTCACTGACTCACCTGAGCAGCTGGCAAAGGGAGCGAAGAGGAAGAAGGGGGTGGGGGAGGAAAGAAAGGAAGCCCCCAAGCTGGTACGAAACTTCACCTAGTACCTTATCGATGTTCCTCAAGGAATTTGCACCCCGGCTGCCCGGGTGACCCTGAAACTGACGCCCGCGTCCGCCTGTGCGCGAGCAAATGGGTCACATGAAATCGACACGGCAAAGTCACACCCTCCGCTGAAGCCCATTTTCTGATTTTGAAGGTTTGACTGGCGCATTAAAAAGGCTTTGTTTTCTTCTTTGCGCGCTCCTCCCGCCTCCGCCCCCCGCCTCCGCCGCCCCCCTCCCGCCTCGGCCCCTGGTCACCCCCTCCCCCCCAAGAGCGCACACAAAAGAAGACCCCCAGACGGAGGTACCGGAACCTGCGGGGCTTGTTTACCACTTTGGGCGCCTCCGCGAGGCGCTGCCCGGCGCCGCCACCTACCGGCGGGAGTCGGCACTGCAGCCGGGTGCGGGCCAACAACTGCGGGCCGATGACCCAACGCCGCAGGCATCTGAGGATAACCTTTCCCCTTTCTTTCCAAGACCAAATAAGGGGGCTCTTCCCTCTGCGTGCCGGGCCTGTGGCGGTTAGGCCAAGGGGCGTGGAAAGGAGGATCCGGGAACGAGGCTGACAGTCGGCAAAACAACCGACCACATTGTTACCGCGGCGGCCGGCCTCCTCCCTCCTCCGGCGGGCACGGCCGGTGCCCAGGCGGGGCGCTCCCCGTACCCGCGGACGCGGGGAGCCGGGCAGGCGAGGGCGCAGGGCCGCCGCCCGGGGTCCCCCGAGCCCCATAGGCAGCACCGCCAAGCTTCCCCACCCCTCAGGAGTGGAGGGCAGGGTCCCTAGAGTCCCGCCGCGGCCCGCGGGGCAGCGGAGCCGGGCGGGGGGCGCAGCCCGAGGGGAGCCAGGCCCCGCGGGCAGGGCCTCGGAACCCTGGCATCACCCCCGAGGGAGGGAGTCACTGCTGGTTGACAGTGTTTGGTAACCACAGAAACCGAGATCTGACCTATATTTTCAAATATGGCCCCAACTCTAGTTTTCCTTCTAGAAATCAAAGTGAGTGAGTCTGACCTGACTTGCTATTAATTTTCATCCGGCTTGGTGTTCCAGAATGCCACCCAGAAGTTCGGGCAGGTCAGGAGATCTCGCCGGCTGGCGGCTGGCGTGTGGACGACCTGTGGGGGTCTCGGGTGCTCTGGGCCAGGAGGCCGTGACTGTCCCCTCTCACTGCCGCCTCTCAGCTACAGGTCCTGCTCCCGACCGACATGGGCCATATTGGTCAGTTTTTAAAATGCGTTTACCATTTGGCTATTTCATGATACTTCTAAGTTTTATCCTAAGTAGGTAATGGGGAGTATGTGTTCCGATGACGGTCACAGTCCTGCTTGTGACAACAACAGTTGGCCTTAATTGAGCACTTACTATGTGCTGCTAGAAACCGCTACGGATGTTCTGCAGACATCTCCTCACAACGTCCCTCTGCAGTGGGTATTATGAACAACCCCATTTTATAGAGGAGGAACCTGCACTCAGAGGTTGGGTTTCCACTGGAGATCAGCCAGCCAGGGAGGAGTAGAGCCAGGATTTATGCTTGGACCGTGGGGCTACAGAGTCTCTGCCCTTGACCGCAACACTAAATGTTTATCAATGGGGATTTGATTAATTTAGAGTGCATCCGTATAATGGAATATTCTCCAGCCACTTAACTGGTGATGTAGATTGGGAATAATTGGCATGGCAAAATGTCCATGACATACTGTTGAGTAAAAACAGCTGGTTACACAAGAGCAGCAGAACAGGATCCTGCAGCTGTGCACAATGGCACAGCAGGTGGCAGTGCTAACTGTGGCCACCTGTGGGTGGTAGGACTTCAGGTGGCTAATTTCGCAGGTAGGTTTTCGGTATTGTTGAACCCTTTCTTGAAACGAGTGTATATTATTTTCTGGTAAAAAGAGGTATTTTCAAAAAAAAAAAAAAAAAAAAAACAAAGGGGGGGGTGCCTGGGTGGCTCATTCGGTTGAGTGACTTTGGCTCAGGTCATGATCTTGAAGTTGGTGAGTTCGAGCTCTGCGTTGGGTTCTGTGCTGAGAGCTCAGAGCCTGGAGCCCCTTTGGATTCTGTGTCTCCCTCTGTCTCTGCCCTTCCTCTGCTCGCACTCTGTCCGTCTCTCTCTCTCTCAAAAATAAATAAACATTAAAAAAAAAAAAAAAAGAAATGGCATTTCTCTGACACACATGTGAAACCACTGGCAAGGCTGTACTCAAATCCTACTTTCTCCAGAAAGACTTTCCTGGTCCCTAAAGTTGGAAGTTACAGGTCCCATGCTCCTTATGAATCAGAGCTTGTGTCCAGACAGATATTGAGCCATATGAGCACATACTTATGTCACCAGTTGAGCCATAAATTCAGGAAGGGAGCCACAGATGGTTTAACCTTTTCGGTATGTCCCTTAGTACCTTGTACAGCACTTTAGCCATTGCAGGGTTGAAATATTTATCTATAGATTGGCATGAACTCATGATGATGGTACAGTCCATAGAAGAATTAATGGCACGGTTGTTTGATATCTGCTGCTTTGCACACAGTAGGTTCTCCTATTTGTTAAGTGAATGAGCCCTGGGCTGCTGTGCCCTAAGTGGCCCTTTCCCTTGAGAAATTAAAATAAGCTTCTTCTCTTTCCTTGGAGACTTCTGTCTACCAGGTTACTAATCATCTATATCAGGCAACCCCTCGGGAGGAACCTGCTCTAGTTAACTTAGAAAAGGGTAATTCTTGAAATTGATGGGAAAGCCGGAGAAGAAGGCATCGAGGTTAGGCAGGAACAAAAGAATCAGGCAGAAGGAAGACCTAGCCAAGATCATGACAGGGTCCCCCTGGGTACTGCCATTACCCCCAATGGACTCTGTTTTGTCCCTTTGTCTTGCATTACTTGCCCAAGAGGCTCAGATAGGATCAGTTGGCTCAACCCAAGTGATGTGCCTGGTGGTGCGATGGTAAATGTTTAGGAACCTGCTCTCCCTTGGGAAAAACTCTGATCTGTGGTAGTTTGTAATTTGTATGGTGTAAACATTCCCACAGTGACCAATTTTTATCTGCCAACCATTTAATACCCAGCTCACAAGATTCCTGGGAATTTAAGTATTGATTTTGGTAGGCTGGTGAATCTTGCTCTAGCAGGATTGTGTGTGGCTGCTGACTGGAGTTCCAGCTGTGGGGAAACCCCCTGGACAGCAAGGGGGTGGGATGATAGGCAGCCCAAAAGCAAACAGTGCATATCAACATCCCAGAGCAATCCAGAGCACTACGTCGGGGGCACTACCCAACTATCCATAGGTTAATGGCTATCCCGTCTATGGGTAGCAGGAGGTTTTAGAGTGATACCCAAAGGAAGGTTGGAATTTAAGAATGTAGAGATGTTCTCAGGCAAAGATGGGTGGTAGGAGAGATGTTCAAATCTGTTTCCTTCAGATCTCCGACAGTGCCTCTGCTTATGCTTGTATGGACAGCCCTCCAAGAGCAAAGACCCAACCCTGAATTGTCCAGTGAGTAGTCATGAAGCGGTGAAGCCTTGTCCAGGAGATATTTACACCTTTTCACCAGATCTCAAGTCCCTGGGCCAGAACAATGACAATAATGGCTACTGTGGTGGACAGAGAGCTTCCTATGTGTGCTAGTCCTTTATCTAGTTTTTTTTGTTTTTTTGTTTTGTTTTGTTTTGTTTTTTTTGAGAGAGAGAGAGAGAGAGGGAGAGAGAGAGAGAAGGAACACACAGGGGAGGGGCAAAGGAAAGGGAGAGAGAATCTTAAGCAGGCTCCATGCCCAGTGCAGAGCTGACTTGGGGCTCAATCTCACAACGGTGAGATCATGATGTGAGCCAAAATCAAGAGTTGGACACTTAACTGACTGAGCCACCCAGGTGCCCCTTGTCTAGGTTGTTTTTCTAAAGATAGATCACTAATAAACAATTCCACTGGAATTTGATCCCTTGTCTTCAAGATTTTCTGAGCAGCCGTCAGACACCCATCCACTGGGTAGCCTTCACGGCATGGGACATATGTTAAGCATTCCTTTGAAGCCCCCTTCTCTTGATTGAGTGGGGGAGTTCCATGCATCTTCTCAGAGGTGGGAGTGTCTGTACTCTTAGTTCAGTCTTCTCCAAAGAGATGCTCCTCACTGAGGGTCTCTACAAATGGGCCTCTTACAAATGGGTCTCTACCCAACAACTAAATCCTTCTATACCCTCCAGCGGATCCTGGTTTCAAGAGTCATGCAACCAGTTTTGGTCTCACAGTTTTGGAATGCAGCCTCTATGGGCCTCAGTGCCTCAGTTGGAAGTCCCAATTTAGCATCCTGCAAGAATTTACCAACTGAGTGATAATTATAGGGGTCTCGGCCTGATGATAATTTGCTAAATTGTGCACTTAGGATTTGGGAATGTTTCTTTACATGAATTTATAAAAATATAGACCAAAATAATTTAAAAAACTTATGCATTCACTACCAGAGGTGGAAGCACTGGTAGGAAGGGAAATGGGTTGATTCTTGGACAGATATTGCAAGAAATGCCAATGCTATTTTTTAAAATTATTTTTTATTTGTTTAAAATTTTTTAATGTTTATTTATTTTTGAGAGAGAAAGACAGAGAGAGAGAGAGAGAAGCAGAGAGAGAGAGGGAGACAGGGAATCTGAAGCAGGCTCCTTGCTATCAGCACAAAGCCCAATATGGGGTTCGAATTCACAAACTGTGAGATCATGACCTGAACTGAAATTGGACGTTCAGCCGACTGAGCCACCCAGGTGCCCCTCAATGCTAGATTTAATCATGATCTGGAATCTTAAGAAATTAGCCAAGTACTTGTATTGTGTGTGCAGGGGTGGGGGGACAGTGCTGATGTGAGTCTGGGAGTGTACCCCAAGGGCAGGAGAACTATAACATTGGTTGGTGGGGAAGGAAGATAAAATGAAGCCATACTTCGACTTCCTTCTATCCTCTGTTTTTATCAAAATAGGAAGAACTATTGAAAAGTCCCCGTTACAGAGGCTCTGCTTCTCCTGGCCCTCTACCTCTGCTTCTGTTTCATGGCATCCTGGAGGGAAAGGTCAGTCATCAACCATTAGCCATGGCCAGTGCACTTCTGCTGATAACTTGTCCTTTCCCTGAATCTTGTCTGCATCAGTCAGTTTGGGATAGGTTCTGCTGTGGTAACAAACAGCCCCCAAATCTCAGTGGCTTGGAACAGCAAAGCTTTATTGCTTGATCATGCTAAGTACCCATTGTTGGGAGACTGGAGACTCTGTCCTGCATCTTCCTCACCCCGGGGCGTAGGGTGACAGAGGAACCATTAGCCAGAACGCTGCCAGATGCATGGCAGAGGGCAAGAGAGCTTGGCAAATGGTGCTGTGACTCAGAGCTTCTGCCTGGAAGTGACAGACATTGCTTTCACTTACATTTTATTGGCCAAAGCAAGTCACATAGCTACTGTTATCATAACAGGATCACCATGCTAAACCCTGCAGGAACCTGGTCTCATCCAGTCTGCATAGTAAGCTTTATTATTTGTTCCATTTTGCAGGTGAGGAAATTGAGACTCAGAGGAGTTAAGTGACTTGGCCAAGGACACACGGCCAGTGAAGACAGAGTTTATGGCACACTCACCTCTGGCAGGGCTACAGAAGGCTGCTTCAGCCTCGGGGGTGAATAGAGCTTAAATGGAGGGAAGGGGGGGCACAGGTTTCTTACCAAAGGGCTAGCTGCTGTGTGAACTTGGCTCCCCTGCCTGCCTGCTTTGCTCTGAGCTGGGGGCTTAATCTTCAGGGGCTGGAGGAGGAAGCAAATAGAAGAAGGGTTCTGTTCCCCCAAAGAGGCATAGCCATGAACTGGTATAGTGTGAGCCCATGGATGTTCATTTAGCTAGATTTACTCATTCAGTATTTACTGAGTACCTACTCTGGGCCAGACCTGGGAATACAAAGATGAGCTAGCCAGCCTAGACCTTTGCTCCACAGAGGAGAATCCTGCTTTTCCAGCTGGTTGACTAGATGTTCTCAAATGCCTTGCTTGGAGCCTCAGTTTCCTCACCTGTGCAAACGGGCATACTACCAGTTTCTACATAGCAAAACTGTATAAAGATTCAGTGAGCTCCTACACATAGATAAAACTGGGACCGTTCGCATCTTCCGTGCCAATGGGCAGTGGTAACATTCAAAATACTGAATAAGCCAGAAGGCATAGGCACCGTGTAGTCAGAAGGGACATCTGACTGATCAGAACTGGGTTGGCCAATGTGCTGAATATTGGCTTTAGTATTGCTGTGTTTTCATAAATAGGTGTTTGGAGAACTCTGGTGGCGGGTGCACCATGATCTAATGAAGGAAATTTGTCCAGAGTCAGCTGACCTCTTGACCCCTGCTGGCTGAGGCCCATCTACGTGCTCCTGGTCACCAGGGGCTGGCAAGCATGTGTGGGTGGACCCCACCTCTAATGCCCCTCACCCCCCATGACATCACTCTTAGAAATGCAGAGCCAAGAATATTTGCAGAGTTAGGGCGCCCGGTGGCTCAGTTGGTCGAACGTCCAACTTCAGCTCAGGTCATGACCTCACGGTTTGTGAGTTCGAACCCCGCATTGGGCTCACTGCTGTCAGTGCAGAGCCTGCTTTAGATCCTCTGTGCCTCCCCCTCCCCTGCTCTCTCTCAAAAACAAATAAAACACTTAAAAAAAGAAAGAATATTTGGAAAGTAACAAAAGAGTATAGAAATAAGCAGATATTCATTTTGTGCTTAAAGCCAATGTGTTTTCTGCCAGTGGGTGCCTGGTCGAGATGTAAGAGTATCTTGCTCCTCTCTCCCAAGGGTAATAAGCCCATCCTTAAGGACTTTCCACGCCCAAAGTTTCCACAGAAGAAAGTACTCCCCATGTACCTGCAAGAAGGACCGAGATGTAAGCAAGAACTTTCCCCACTGCTACTCTGAACCCACCTGAAATAAATTAATTTGTTCTGCACTAGTTACAGACATGTTACAAAGCTTCATCTTTTAAAGTGGCAGCAAATGTCTTCTAATATTAATGAGGAGGATTCTGAAAAAAAAAAAAAAAAAAGAAGAAGTCTCTAGAAAGGTTTTTTTGTTCTCCCAGAACATTAGGCTCCCTACATTTCATCACCAAGCAAGGGCTCCCCCTGTTCTCCCTCCTCCACGTGATTAAAAACCAACTTGTCCCCATGTTCATGTGTGGCTGTGCGTTTAGTCCACATGCAAGAAATTAGAGAAAGTTTGGAATTGGAATTGGAATTGGAATCGGGGTCGGATTGGGGAGAAAAAAAAAATCTGCCAGCTCTGTTTGGAGAAACCCACCTGGAAAGATAAATTGCGGTGAGCAGTTCTGACAGTCGCGTGAAGTATTACTGCGTCATTGTGAAGTATTTTAAATCGCATTTCTCGAAATTCTTTTCCCCATTCAGCTGCTACCTGAAAATGGAGATATTCACGTATGGGACCATATGGAGCCGTGTGGCTGGGGTATACCGTCTCTCCCACTGAGAAGCTCCCCAGGATTTGGAAATGCTAATGAACGTGACTCTCTGAAGATGCTATTATTACACCTACGTTACAGATAAGAGACTGAATCATCAAAAAAAAAAAAAAAAATTCTTTTCAGTGATCTGCCTGGTAATGGTTTTGAAAGATCCTGCTGCTTTACTCTGGCTGATGTGAAATCACTGTTACTCCAGGTCAAGGTTAACAGACAGAAGTGGGGCAGGATTCCTTCCTAAACTCTCTGAGCTTTCATTGTGTGGGAGACAAGGGAATGGACGGACAGATTCCAAATGGATAAATGGATGCCAGTGTGGCTCCCGAGCTACGGCAGAGGACATCCCTTCAGAGCTGCCCCCAAAACCTACACCTTCCAAACGGTGACCCTGAGAGGAGTGGGGAGCCGGTGGAGACCCAGGGCAGGCTTTTGCAGTTGGTCCCCCTCCATGCAGCTCCCACGTTGAGGCCAGGAGCCTGGCACCAGTTTGCTCCTCCCAAAGACTGCCGGGCAGACAGCACTCGCATTGGTTTGAGCTCAGACTGAGACAGGGACCGATGGCCGGGCAACTTTGAGAAGGTGGTAGGATCCAGAAAATTTTGCCATTTCAAAACTGGGAGGGGTTTTATGTTTGCAGGAGATGGGGGTGCCTACCTGCATCTTTGGGAAGGTGTTACCTAGGTTCTGGAAAAGCCGTTCAGAGAAACACCCAAACAGTTAGCCGTGAAAACGTTTGAACATCTGGCCCATGTGAGTGCATGGGTCTTCAAAACAGAAGACGCAAACCTCAGACTCCATCCAGGTTTCTCATATGATCTGTGTGGCCGAAGCAGTGTTTTGTTCTGTTTTAATGTTTTTTTAATTTATTTTTGAGACAGAGAGAGACAGAGCACTAGTGGGAGAAAGGCAGAGAGACAGGATCTGAAGCAGGCTCCAGGCTCTAAGCTGTCAGCACAGAGCCCGACGCGGGGCTCGAACTCATGGAACGTGAAATCATGATCTGCAGTCAGACGCTTAACCAACTGAGCCACCCAGGTGCCCCAACGTATTTCTTTTTTTTTTTTTTTAAAAAAAACACTGTTTCAGTGTTCAGTCAGTTAAGCTTCTGACTTCGGCTCAGGTCATGATCTCGCAGTCCGTGAATTTGAACCCCACGTCAGGCTCTGTGCTGACAACTCAGAACCTGGAGTCTGCTTTGGATTCTGTGTCTCCCTCTCTCTCTGCCCCCTTCCCCCTTTGTGCTCTGCTCTCTCTCTCAAAAATAAACAAATGTTAAAAAAATTTTTTTAAGAAAGAAACAAGTTCACATTTTATTTTATTTTTCTATTTTAAAGTTTATTTATCTTGAGAGAGTTTGGTGTGTGAGCAGCGGAGGGTCAGAGAGAGAGAGAGAGGAAGAGAGAGAATTCCAAGCAGGCTCTGTGCTGCCAGCGTAGAGCCCAATGCAGGGTCGAACCCACAAGCCATAAGATCACAACCTGAGCCGAAAACAAGAGTTGGACACTGAACCGACTAAGCCATGCGGGTGCGCCTGAGTTCACCTTTAAAACATCTGAATCTCCTACTGCTTTAAATTTTTTTATAATGTTTATTTATTTTTGAGGAAAAGAGAGAGCATGAGCATGAGCAGGGAGGGGCGGGGGGGCGGGGGGGGAGACAGAATCCGAAGCAGCTCCAGGCTCTGAGCCACCAGCACAGAGACCCACATGGGGCTCAAACTCATGGACTGCGACATCATGACCTGAGCTGAAGTCGGAGGCTTAACCGACTAAGCCACCCAGGCAGCTCAATGTTTATTTTTGGGAAAGACACAGAGAGACAGAGCGTGAGCAGGGGAGGGGCAGAGAGAGAGAGAGAGAGAGAGAGAGAGAGAGAGAGAGAGACAGAATCCGAAGCAGGTTTCAGGCTCTGAGCCATCAGCACAGAGCCCGACGCTGGGCTCAAACTCACAGACCGCGAGATCATGACCTGAGTCGAAATCGATGCTCCACCGACTGAGCCACCCAGGTGTCCCTGAATCTCCTCCTGCTTTAAACAAACAAACAAACAAACAAACAAACAAACAAAAACCAACTGAAAGATTACTGCACCTGCATTTGCAGATGGCCCACAGCTGCCCCTTTGGGTGGGGCCCCTACTCTCCAGTGCTCGTCTACCCGTCCCTCACAGCACCCACCTTACCCAGAGCCCCCCCGCTTGGAAGCTGAACACCAGCTGTCCTTTAGCATTTCATCTGCACCCCTGACTTTATTATAGAAGACTCAAGTTTTTCTTTGTACCTGAGCCTCTTTCCAATGTGGGAAAAAAAAAAAAAAAAAAGAAAGAAAGAAAGAAAGCTGCACCAGTTGATGCTTCTTGCTGGCTCCTTGGGCACCTTTGAATTTTCATCCCTTGATACAGAAGATGGCCTCTCCTGGAGGCCAGATGCCAGTGGGGTGTCCTTTGGACAATATTTTTCCTAAGGAGGGATCTGGGCCACCTGTGGCATCCAACTGTTGTTTGTTTTTGAACAAATATTAATAATAAAGCTAGTACTTACCGAGCACTTACTCTGCCTGGCAGTTTTCCAAACTCTTGACGTGAATTAACTTACGCGATTCTCACAAGAACACGCGCTAAATGCGATGATTACTATTTTATTGATGAAGAAACAGGCATGAAGGGCTGGAGCAGCTTGGCCGGTGGTTCTCAGTGAGGAAGTGGCCGAGCCAAGATTCGAACGCGAAGCCGGCGGGCCCCAGAGATCCTGCCGCTAACCACTGTGCTATTCTGCCTGCATGTGTCTTTCCTGAGGCTGTTTTCACAGGTTTATCAGTCAGGACCGGCCAGCGCGTGCTACAGGAGTGACCCCCAACTCTCAGTAGCTTGAAACAACGAAGGTTTACTTCTTGCTTATGCTACATGATTACTGACGGTCGGCTGATGCGTCACTGTCATCCTAGACAGAGCTGGCCTACCTGGAACGTTGCCAGTTGCCATGGAAGAGGGGAAAGAGCACAGCCACTGTGCATCCGCTCTTGGAGGCCTCCTATAGAAAGTGGCGTTTATCACCTCTGCGTACATTTCATTGGCCGAAGCAAGCCCAACTCCAAAGACGCAGGGAGTGCAATCCTCATGCAGAGAGAGGGACTGCCGAACAGTCTACACAACAGGAGGTGGAGCTAATCTGCTGGAGAGACATCCATGAGCCTAAGAAGGAGCAGAGGTGCGTGGGGCCCCAGGGGACAAAGTTTGGCAGAGTGAGGAAGGTCTTTCCCCCCATCTCTGACCCTGGTCCCGCTCCCTAGATGGGACTGATGGCTTCATCTGATGGCTTGATCAGAACCTTGGGAGGCCCGCCTACCAGGAGTAGTCTCGTGGAAAGAAGCACATTCCTCTACCTCGGGGCCTTGGCCTATGCTGTTCCCTCTGCCGTGATCTCTCTTCCCCACCCCCACATCTACTAGTTCATATTCATCCTTCATGTTTCAGGAAGAAGTTCAATTCCTCTGGGAAGCCTCCCTTACCCCTTTCGTAGTATTGGGCCCTGCTGGTATTCTCCTTCATAGTACCCCGTGGTTTTGCTTTTCAGCACTTATTAAAGATTATCATTGCGTGTTGATTTGTGGAATAATGTGGTCTGTGCTTGTCTTCTCTAAAAGACTGGAAGCTTCCCAAGGGCTGGTTCCAAACCTGCTTGGGTCACCTTTGCATCCCTGGTGCCTGGCACGGCACCGGGCGCATCACAGAGTCTCTCTGTAATATCAGTTGAATGAATGACTGGGGCACACAGCAGGATGACCGCAGCTGATAAACAGGACTGCAAGCCAGCAGGAGGCTCCCTATGGGGACTCTAAGAAATAATTTACGGGGCATTTCCAAGGGTCCTGAGGTCTTCTAGTGGAGGTGGAGTCAGGACAAGAAAAAGTCCCCTGACTTTTCAGTGTCACTTTCAGGTGAACCCTGTCTTATTAGCGGTCCCCAAAAATCAGAATGTGAGCCAAGGATCGGGAGCAAGTAGTCCATGTGAGAGGTGATCCTACGGGATGCTAGCCTGGGCATGGGCAAGTGAGTCAGGGATGGGAGGACCCAGTGCCTTATCGAGCTGCCTGTATAGGCAGTTTAAGTGCGGTCCCCTGGAGCACTGCAGGAGTTGTGTAACAGAAAACACTAAGGGTTATCCCATCTGAGGGCAGGGGAGCTGGAGTATTTATACACCAACCCCAGCCAATCATTGGTGAGGATGGCTCCCAGGGGCCCAGTGAGTGGGCAGCAAAGCTGGCTTTCGCAGCAAAAGAAAAGTTCAGATAGAAATGAAGGTGTCAGAAGGTACAGGGGATACGGGCAGGGCACAGGTGGTATCCCTTTCACTAAGAAAGAGTGAAGTCACCTTTGTTCTTCCTGTGGCGTCTTCCTGAGGCTCTACCCCAAGATCCTCAAAATTGATTTCACACTTCCTGGCTCTCTGGGAGTGGGCTGGAAAGTCCTTGCCATGGTCTCAGACTAGTCTCGTGTAGAATATGTTTATGGCTTGCCTATATCTTTACTACTCTTTCATTCATCATTTCATTCAATAGACCCTCAATCATTTATTGGGTCTCTTCTGTTTAGCAGGCATTGAGCCAGGGGCTGGGGTACAAAATCAGATAAAACACACTCTCTGCTCTGAAGTATTTTGTAAAGCAGTGCTCCAGTTTTTGGAGAGGTGTTAAATGCCAAACAAGATATTGTGTTAAATAAGTTTGGAAAGCTTTGCAAAGTATCACCTCTCTTGGATAATCACAAGGCACACTGACATATCAAAGGCTTTAAGAAGGACTGAAAAAAAGAAATCTGTGTAACAATTTTACCCAGGATTTTCCAAACTTATTTGACATTGGAACTTTTTTATACCAAATTGACTATATTAATATCCCAAGGAACTAGAATTCTGTGGAACACACTCAAACAAAGCTATTGGATTTCCATCCAATCCTTTGAAAACTTGAATAGAATAAAAAGGCTGAATAAGGGAGAATTCACTCTCTCTGTCCTATGGTCTTCTCCTGACTTTGGACTTCAACTTGGGATAGATCTTACACCATTGACTCCCCCGGGTCTCCAGCCTACTGACTGCACATCTTGGGACTTCTCAGCCTCCATAATTGTGGAGTTTATTATAAGGAATTGCTAATTCTATAAAATAAACATGTATATTTATTTATATTTATATTTATGCATATATGTATACACATTTGTTTATTCATATATGTATACATATTTATATTTACATATGTATTATATATGTATATATCCTGTTTGTTCTTTTTCCCTGGAGAACCCTGACTAGTATAGATTTGGTACAGATTTTTGGCAAAATGGTCCATGGAGCCTCATAATTCACAGAGTGCTTTGCGGATGAATAATTGTAATAGAAACCTCGAGTCCTTCACATTAATCCCCTGCTCCGAGATAGAGTCACCATCTCATTCCTTGGTGAGTTGGGAGTTCTTTGTTCTAGGAAACATGTAAATTGTACATTCACTAAGAGCACTATAAAGTCTGATGGGGGGAAAGTCCAAATAGTGGAAACACTGTTACAGTCATTACACTTAATTTTGAGGCTAATTTTATTGCAATATTCTCCTTAAGTTATGTTTCTTGACTTTGTCCATAATCATTATGAGTTAAGCACCTACAGGACATCAGCATATGGCTCATTAATGAATCAACAGTGCATGACCAAGAAGTGTGGAGGTTGGTATTTATTTTGAGATCATAGGGAGAAAAATTAAGCCCAGAGATATTTGTTTTCTGGAAAACTTGCACTCTTGTGTGTTAGAGGGACAGGAATCTTCTTAATTTAATGGTTTTCTCCTGACTGTCCTATTTATTCCCACCACAAATCTAAAACTATAAATAGGGTTTAAATAATGCCTTCCTGGCTATTTACTACACAGTCAATTTTGTACTTTTAATTAGAGATTTTCAAAGAGCTTCATACCATTTTACTCTTGCAGCCAAACAACAGAGGGTGTGGCCTTTCCACAAAGAATGATTTTCTGTACTTCTTATCCAAGAAAAGACACAGGCAGGAAGAAACTAAAAAGCCATGCCTCTGACTTGAGGGGAAGTCCCACATAAAAGATGATAAGAAATTCTTCCAAGAACTTTAAAAAGATGTATGCTAACAACATAATACAGTATAAGGCTAGAGCCTGGTGGAATACCTGATCAGGGAGCCTGTCTATTAATCTCCCTTCCTTGCTTCCTACTTCTACCAAAAACAGTTCTGCAAAAACGGGTGGCTGAATTGCTGGCATGTGGACAACACTCCATCTAGTGGTGAACAGGAGAATTGCAAAAATACCTTCACAGATCACGTGCCAAACTATTCCAAAACTGGATTTCAGACCTAAGTTATCCGTGCCAGTGGTTCTCAGACTTTGCTACACAATAAAAGTCACTAGGGGAGCTTGTAAAAATCTGATGCCCAGTCTCCGCAACCACACCAATTAAATCATAATCTCCCGGAGTGCAGCCCAGGCATCAACATGTTAAAAACTCCTCAGATGATTCTAGTGAAAGAACCAGCGATCTTTGCAAACAAAATAATGCATTAAAATGTAGAAAAACTTCCTATGCGTATTTCATGCTAAACATTTCATAAAAATATTTCACGAATAGTGGTTTCTTCTTTTTCTCCTCCTCCTTCTCCTTCTTTTTCTTTCTCCTTTTCTTCTGCTTTAAAATGGGATCATTTTAAAAAGCGGGGTCAATATGTAGCACACCAGAGAGGTTATGAACACAGACTTGAATCCAAGCGCTTGGGTTCCAATCTCAACATTTATCTGCTCTGTGACAGCTTCCCATCAACAAACCAGGACCGATGGGAGCCCAACTTCATTAGTCAGTCTTCATGTTTCCATGAGTAAGTAACTACCTGTGAATCCCTTAGAACTGACCCTACTGCATAATAAATGTTATTTAAATGTATACTATTAACAGTCATTAACATTACTTTGCAACTTACTTTTTCAACTTAAATCTATTACAGATATCTCATAATATCCACAATAGATCTAACTCATTCTTCAGTAGCTGCAAAAAACCATCTGTGAACATATGTCCTTTGAAGTATATCATCCACCAAATGGAAATGTTGGAGTAAATGGTATAAAGGTTTGACATTTTAATTGATGCTACCAACCAGTTTCCTTTACCAAAAAGGAAGGAATCCACCCTCCCACGAGCATTGTATAAGACAGTCTGTTTCCTCTACCAGCCTTTTAATTCTTGACAATATGATTGGTAAAAAAATGCTATCATACTGATGTAAGTTGTAGTTCCCTGTCCAGAAGAGAGTGAAGAGATCCTTTCAAATGTTTATTAGTTATTTTCATTTCTACTTTCATGTATTGCCTGGTCATACTCTTTGTTCATGTTTCATTTAGTTGAGTTTTTTTTTTTTTTTTCTTTAAATCAGTTGCAAGAGCTCCTTGTATAATAGGGATATTAACTCACCAGTCAAAAAAGTTGCAAATATTTTTCCCATTATTTTTTTTTTTTTGCATTTTAACTTTTTATTGTCGAACATGCTAGTCTTTCTCCTGGTGGATTCTAGATTTTCTGCATTGTAGAAGTCTCTCTTGCCTTCCCAATCTTGAGGCTATGCAAATTTTCTCCTAAGATGTTTTCATTACTTTTTGGTTTATGTTTTTTGTTTCAAGTTTTAATCCCTTCATTATGATTTTATTTGTGGCTGGAGGTGGCGTTTTTTGGCAGATCAATAAGCAATTATGCCAATAGCACCAATTACAAAAGCTATCTTCTCCCCACTGAACAAAAATGCTATTGTTATCATGTGTTAAATTAAATATATCCTCATATCTTTTAGACTTTCTGGTCTTCTGATCTGTAAGCTTATTTATAAGCCAAATCATACAGTTTTTAAAAATGATTATATTAGCACTCTAGAACATTTTAATACCTGGTAAAGCAATTCAACCTTGATATTCTTTTTTGAAATTAAAGGTTTTTGTTGTCAATTCTAAAACATTTAGAATTTCTTCAATAGAAATGTTCAAATGCTTTTTGTAAAGCTCTAAGAAAACACATTGGTATTCTGATTGGAAGTAATTTAAGGTAAATATTTATTTGGTAATCATTATCACTCTTATGATTATCAATTCTTCTCATCCAAGGGTATGCTGGCCTCATCATTTGTTCAAATATTGTTTTTATGCCTTTAACAAAATGTTATAGCTTTATTTAAGGGGGGGGGGTCTCATAATTTTTGGCAAATTTTTATAATGAAACAAGGTAATGCCCAGAAAGCATATAGTAACTATTTTTTAAGGTTAGCTATTATTGTTGCTGTTACTTTTTTTTTTAATTTGAGAGAGAGAGAGAGAGAGAGAGAGTGCAAGTTGGGGAGAGGAGCAGAGAGAGAGAGAATCTTAGTGTGGAGCCTGATGTGGGGCTCAATCCCACGATGCTGGGATCATGACCTGAGCCAAAATCAAAAGCTGGACACTCAACCAACTGAGCCACCCAGGCGTCCCTGTTGTTTTATTTTTATTATCTTTACTTATTCTCATTAAATAAAATTATAGAAAAGATAAAGCTTATAAAACTCCCTACTGATGAACTCACATGGATCCTCAATATTGTAAAAATGTCAATTCTCTTCAAAATTGATCTATAGACTCAATGTAACCTCAATAAAAATTCCAGAATTTGTGTGGTCAATTCACAAGAGATTGTAAAAGTTATACAGTAATAGAATTTTCCAAAAATAAGCAAGTGATCTTGAATAAAAAGAACAAAATAAGAGGACTTACACTACAGGATGTCAAGACTTATTATGAAGTTCAATCATTAAGACAATGTGTCACTGGAACAAGATTAGCAAATACCCAGTGGACCAGAATAGAAAGTCTAGAAGCACACATACATGCTCAGTTTATGACAAAGGTGACATTTTTGCCATCAGAGCAATGGAAAAGGATGATCTTTTCAGTAAATAGTGCTGAGTCAACTGGAAATCAATATGGACAAAATTTATGTTGATCTCTATAAATACTCTACACAAAAATCAATTCCAGATGGATTGTAGATCTAAATGTGAAAGGTAAAAATAGGAAAGCATATAAAAGATAATATAGGAGAATACCTTCATGTACTTGGGATAGGCAAAGATTTCTTGTATGAGACACAAAAACATAAAACCTGAAGTAAAAGATAGATAAATTGACCTACATTAAAATTAAGCACTTCTGTTCATGAAAGGATACCATTAGTTGGTTCAACATAAGAAAATCAAATAATGTATTATATCATATTAGAATAAAATAGAATAGAATAAAAAATAAAAACAATATGATCATCTCAATAGCTACAGAAAAAGCATTTGACAAAATCCCATACCCTTTCCTGAAAAAAACACTCAACAAACTAGAAATAGAAGGGAGTTTCTTCAGTTTGATAAAGGGCATCTGTGAAAACCCCACAACTAATACTATACTTAAGGTAGAAATACCTAATGGTGAAATGGTGAAAGACGTAACATTCTCCTAAAATCAGGAACAAAGTAGAGTTTTCTACTCCCACCACTTCTATTCAACATTGTTCTAGAGGTTCTAGTCAGGGCAATTAGGCAAGAAAGTAAAATAAAAGGCATCCAGATTGAAAAGGAAGAATTAAAACTCTCTCTTTTTGCAGATGGCATGATCTTACATATAGAAAATTTTAAGTAATACATATTAAGAAATCCACTGGAGATAATAATGAGTTCAGCAAGGTTGCAGGATAGAAGATCAAAAGATAAAAAAAAAAAACAGTTGTATTTCTATATACTAGCAATGACTAATCTGGAAATAAAATTTAAAATATTCCATTTACAATTGCATCACAGGAAATAACATACTTAGGCATAAAATTAACAAAAGAGATGCAAAATTTACATACTAAAAACTACAAAATGCTGTTGAAAGAAATTAAAGAAGACCTAAATAAATGGAAAGACATCCCATGTTTATGGATTGGGACATTTAATGTTGTAAAGATGGGAACACTCCTCAATTTGATCAACAGATTCAACATAATTCATATCAAAATCCCAGCTGCCTTTTCTGCAGCAATTGACAAGCTGATACAGAAATTCAAGAGACTCAGAATAGCCTGAACAATTTTAGAAAAAAAAAAAGAAGACGTATACTTTCTAATTTTAAAACTTACTACAAAGGTATAGCAATCAAGACAGTGTGGTACCGGCATAAGTATAGTCATATAGATCAATGGAATAGAATTGAGAAATAAACCCTTATATTTATGGTAATTTGATTTTGACAAGGATGCCAAGGTAATTCAATAAGAGAAAAAATAATCTTTTCAACAAATAATGCTGGGACAACTGAATATCCACATGCAAAGAAATGAAATCAGACCTCTACTTCACACCATACCCAAAATTCACTCCAAATGGATCATAGACCAAAGCTAAAACTCAAAACTACAAAACCTTAGAAGAAAAACATAGGTATAAACCTGAATGAACTTGGATTGACAATGGTTTCTTAGATATAACACCAAAATCAAAAGCAACCAAAGCAAACAATAGATAAATTAGACTTCATCAAAATTAACAATCTTGTACTTCAAAGGACACTCTCAAGAAAGTGAGAAGACAGCCCACAGAATGGAAGAAAATATTTGCAAATTATATATGTGACACGGACTTGTGTCCAGAATATAAATAACTCTTATTACTCAATAATGAAAAAACAACCCAATTTAAAGATAGGCAAAGGAATTGAATAGACTTTTCTCCAAAGAAGATGTACAAAAGGCCAGAAGGTACATGAAAAGATGCTAAACATCGTTGGTCATTAGGAGAATGCAAATCAAAACCACAATGAAATACCACTTCCCATCCTTCAAGATGGCATAACCAAAGAGACAGACAATAAACAAGTGTTAGCAAGAATGTGGGGAAATGGAAATCCTCATATCTTTTTTAAAATTTATTTTATTTTCTTTATTTATTTTTTGAGAGAGAGAACACACACAAACAAGGGAGGGGCTAAGAGGGAGAGAAAGAGAAAGAAAATCCTTTTTTAAAAATCCCAGACTTTAGCCTCTACTACAAGGCTGTAATCATCAAGACAGTATGGTATTGGCATAAAAACAGACACATAGACAAATGGAATAGAATAGAGACTCCAGAATTGGACCCACAAATGTATGGCCAACTGTCTTTGACAAAGCAGGAAAGAATATCCAATGGAAAAAAGACAGTCTCTTTAACAAATGGTGCTGGGAGAACTGGACAGCAACATGCAGAAGATTGAAACTAGACCACTTTCTTACACCATTCACAAAAATAAACTCAAAATGGATGAAGAACCTGAATGTGAGACAAGAAACCATCAAAACCCTAGAGGAGAAAGCAGGAAAAAACGTCTCTGACCTCAGCTGCAGCAATTTCTTACTTGACACATCCCCAAAGGCAAGGGAATTAGAAGCAAAAATGAACTATTGGGATCTCATGAAGATAAAAAGCTTCTGCACTGCAAAGGAAACAATCAACAAAACTAAAAGGCAACCAATGGAATGGGAAAAGATACTTGCAAATGACATATCAGACAAAGGGCTAGTATCCAAAATCTACAAAGAACTCACCAAACTCCATACCCGAAAAACAAATAATCCAGTGAAGAAATGGGCAGAAAACATGAATAGACATTTCTCTAAAGAAGACATCCAGCTGACAAACAGACACATGAAAAGATGCTCAGCGTCACTCCTCATCACGGAAATACAAATCAAAACCACACTGAGATATCACCTCAGGCCAGTCAGGGTGGCTAAAATGAACAAATCAGGAAACCATAGATGCTGGCGAGGTTGTGGAGAAACGGGAACCCTCTTGCACTGTTGGTGGGAATGCAAACTGGTGCAGCCGCTCTGGAAAACAGTGTGGAGGTTCCTCAAAAAAATTAAAAATAGAACTACCCTATGACCACCAATAGCACTGCTAGGAATTGACCCAAGGGATCCAGGAGTGCTGATGCATAGGGGCACTTGTACCCCAATGTTTATAGCAGCACTCTCAACAATAGCCAAAGTATGGAAAGAGCCTAAATGTCCATCAACTGATGAATGGATGAAGAAATTGTGGTTTATATACACAATGGAATACTACGTGGCAATGAGAAAGAATGAAATCTGGCCTTTTGTAGCAAAGTGGATGGAACTGGAGAGTGTGATGCTAAGTGAAATAAGTCATACAGAGAAAGACAGATACCATATTATGTAGATCCTGAGAAACTTAACAGAAGACCATGGGGGAGGGGAAGAAAAAAAAAAAGGTTAGAGAGGGAGGGAGAATAAACTGAGGGTTGATGGGGGGTGGGAGGGAGGGGAGGGTGGGTGATGGGTATTGAGGAGGGCACCTTTTGGGATGAGCACTGGGTGTCATATGGAAACCAATTTGACAATAAATTTCATATTAAAAATTAAAAAATTTAAAAAAACATACTTCAAAAACTCAAAACACCTTTGGGACCGAACAGAGCAATATATTTCTTTTGCTACCCACAAGCTACTAAAGCCACTTTATAAAGACAGGAGAGCTGGAGTTCCTCCAGACAGAGGCCAGCCCCAGGGGTATTTGTCTTGGGTATTTATAGGCTTGAGTTTTCCTGCTAGGCTACCATGCCTTTTGGTTTTAGTTCCTGGGTATCCTATGTTTCCTTGATTCACCAGCTATATACAGCACTCCCTTGGATCTTCACCATACCCTCAAAGTTGTTGGCGGTGGCTTTTCCATCCTTGACCAGAAGTACTAGGAGTTGATAGTATGAATGACAGTAGAAGTCACTCATTCTTGGATGGACTTCCTTTACTGTAAGTAAATAAATTATTAGCTATGATGGACAATGGAGTGAAATGATAAGAAAAGCATTCATCAATTGCCCCCAATTCTTTCATGTGACATACAAAGATATTTGTTCCCATTATAAATTGCTAAGTAAATCAGAAAGAAAAGCCACATGCCAGTATTATTTCAACAGGGCCTGAACAATGACATTGGTGGAACATATCAGAAAAGCTAATGGCTTTACACGTGGACTTTTCTCTGTCCACATCTCCACTTGGTTCTCTGATAACGAGGGTGTTAGTTACACATTATGTATTTTCATTTATTAGAATATTTTTTAAGCAGTGGGCTGGAAACCTGACACATGCACAGATTTTTATCACATTGTCCTATATGAGTCTTTCTAAACTCAGTGTCTTTTGGAAGAGGAGATAATTGCTTGCAAATTGATATTTAATAATATCAATTAAATTGATATTTCATAACACAACCAAGTCTCACACATCTCTAGTGGGGGTGTACATAGTTTTTATTACCCCACAATATTTTAAATCCCCAAATGGCTCCCAGTTCCTTGAAGGCACCCTACATCTCTCCCTACCTGTTCATCTTCCCCAGTTCTGTCCATAATGATCCCTGACCACTTGTGGACTTACTCCCTTCCACCCCACTCCCATCGGGGCACCAAGAAGATGACACCCAGTACATCCTGTCATGCTGGCAGTGTCTACCTCAGGAATCAGAAGCCATTTTGGACTGCTTTGTGTCCAATAGCTAAATATCTGGGATGGACAGACCCACAGCTTAAAAATATTAGCTCCTCTCGTCCAAAGCCTTTCTGTTTACATTCACTGTGACAGTCAGAAATTTCCTCTGGAATCTTGTCACTTTCCCCAACCAATCCCCTGTCCTTTGGGATGCCCCAACCTTCCTGGGGTTCCTCTGCCTGGGGCAGGGCCCAAAGGATCAGGGCACAGAAGCCCTTCCTTGGAAACCACCACTCTACTCCTGGTGTCCTCAGCAACTCTTCAAGTGTGGGGAATCTTTTCTAGTCTAGGGACCAAGGGTAGAGAGCAAAACATACATTTTTCCTCAAGTAGAGTTTTCCTGGATCTGTTGCATATGCCACGGCTCCTTCTGTAACTCCCACAACCAACCGAAAAGCCAAGGTCAGTGCTTGAATCTTTCCTTTTTCTTTCTTTCTGCTGAGTCATCCCTTCCCTGAGCATGAGGGAAAACTTTGCTGATGGAATGGGGAAGGGGTTCAGCTGTTACTTCCACCGTTATCCTCTCTCACCCCCAGGATCAGCCCTGTGTCTGTCATGCCTCATATGCAATCTAACCCCAGATAATGACCTAATCTCCACCTGACTCTATAATCACGTCTTCTCAGGCATCCTAACATGGTGTCTTGCTTTACAAAGTTCAACAAAACTTGTCTTGGGGTTTATGTGTTACCTTAGGTTATCTTTGCACCAGGTCCTTTCACTAACTCAGCAGGCGGGTGAAGACCTAACTGTTTTGGATCTGCTGCTTATCACTGAGATCTCTGTGGGGACCCCAAACATGGTCCCAGTGAAAAAGCATACCTAGGACCCAAGACATCTCTTGGAACTTGTTACCCCATGAGTCACTCTGACCCATCCTGTCACACTGAACAAGGTGTTAAAAAAACTCTGGGGCTTGGTTTTGTTGCTGCAAAATGTCAGTGACACTTGCTTCCTTTCTTCTCGACAGTTACGTTGGTAGAATAAGTGAGATATGTGTTTCCGTCCCCAGTAAAATAATAGTTAAGATACCTTCACAATTATTATCACAACCATCCCGAGACTCAGCTTCAGAAAAAATAATCCTCATGTGCTGTACAAATATAAGGTGGAGAAACTGCTCTTTAAGGTGCCCACCTTTGCATATATTCCAAAACTCCATCCCCTAGTACAGTAAAAGCTTGGTTTGCTAGCATAATTCATTCCAGAAACATGCTTGTCATCCAAAGCACTTGTATATCAAGGCGAATTTCAAGAGCCATTGGCTCACTTGCGATCATGTGATGTTCGGCATCCCATACTACTCTTATTGCAAGACATAGCTCGTTTATGAAGTCAAAATTTATTAGAAATGTTTGCTCGTCTTGTGGAACACTTGCAGAACAAGTTGCTCGCAATCCAAAGTTTTACTGTATTTCAATTTTGACTGGATTTTTCTGCTATTCATTCCTCAAACGTATCTTTATTCCATTAACAAAGGAAACACCCGTAAAGAGGAGCAAGAGTGTGTTCAGCTGTGTGTGGACTGATTTGGAAAGGGATCTCTTAGGAAGAGCAAGGGCTCTGCCTCAGCCCTCTTGGTAAAGTAGCCAGATTTGCTGGAATCCATAGGTTTGCAGCCAAACCAAATCACCCTCTGGTCTTGAGTCTCCTGTAAGTCTTGACCAACAGGCTGGGCATCCCGTCAGCTCCTCCCTCAGCCCTCTGCCCTCGCACCTTTTATTTTTTTGCCCAGCCTCCTCCTTTATTCACTAGAAATATCAAAACCTGATGAGGCTTCTCTAATTATCAGTATTACTTATATAAGAAAATATTGCAATAGCACCCTGTTTGATGAAGCAGATGCTTTCAAAGGAATACACTTTTAATCCCCCAGACTCATCCCCCACCCCTCCATGCCTCATTTCCTAATTTCCTTTTCACATTCACTTCCGTCCTTTCAATAGACTGCTGACTGTCCTTCAGGAGGCGTCCAATCCAGGCATATGTGAATGAGTCAAATAGACCTCCTGATGTGATTTACTAGTTTCAGACGTTCTCCTTTGTCTCCTAGCCCCTTTTCCCACTCCTCTAAACATTACTTCACTTCTTTCCCACCCAGATTCCTAAAGCCATCAGCTGTTTGCTTTCACTTGGGGAACTACTCCTGCTCATGCCCACAGCCAGTGGAGACACGCACCTCCTTTACTGACCATGCTGTTAATTTCCTGCCCACCCCACCCCGCTGTTTCTCATGGGACTGTGGGCTCATTTTAAACAGAAAATCACTTCTTGCCATTTATTGTATTTTTTTCTCATTGATTTTTAAAAATTGAAGTATAGTTGCTCTACAATACGATGTATTAGTTCTAGGTATATGACACAGTGATTTGGCAATTCTTTTTTTTTTTTAATTTTTTAAAATGTGTATTTATTTTTGAGACAGAGAGAGATAGAGCATGAGTGGGGGAAGGGCAGGGAGAGAGGGAGACACAGAATCTAAAGCAGGCTCCAGGCTCTGAGCTGTCAGCACAGAGCCTGATGCGGGGCTTGAGCTCGCAAACCGTGACATCATGACCTGATTGGAAGTCGGACACTCAACTGACTGAGCCATCCAGGCGCCCCAGTGATTTGACAATTTTATTGTGTAACACAATGCTCACCAAGGTAAGTGTAGTTACCATCTGTCACCACACAACATTATTACACTATTATAGACTGTATTCCTCATGCTGTACTTTCCATCTCTATGACTTACATATTTTATCTTATATTATTTTTTAAGTAGGCTTCATGCCCAGCACAGAGCCAACGTGGAACTTGAACTCACGACCCTGAGATCAAGACCTGATCTGAGATCAAGAGACAGAATCTCAATTGACTGAGTCACCCAGGTGCCCTGAATTATTTATTTCATAACTGGAAGTTTGTACCTCTTAATCTCCTTTACCCATTTTGCTCATCCTTCCACCCCCCTCTCCTCTGGCAACTACCAGTTTGTTCTTTGTATTCATGAGTCTGTTTCTATTTGTTTGTTTGTCTTTTAGATTTCACACATACGTGAAATCATATGATATTTGGGTTTTTTTTTCAGTCTTACTTATCACTTTTTGTAATGTCAAAACGTTTTTCTTTTCTATTTTTTTAAGGTTTTTATTTTATTTTTTAAGTAATCTCTATACCCAATGTAGATCTCTCAAACTTATAACCCCAAGATCAAGAGTTGTACGCTCTACTGACTGACCCAGCCAGGCGCCCCTAAAAAGTCTTTTCTTTTCTCTCTTTTTTTTTTTAATTTTTTAATGTTTATTTTTTTTGAGAGAGAGAGAGTGAGCGGGGGAGGGGCAGAGAGAGAGACACACACAGGATCCAAAGCAGGCTCCAGGCTCTGAGCTGTCAGCACAGAGCTTGATGTGGGGCTCAAACCCACAAGCTGTGAGATCATGACCTGAGCCGAAGTCCGATGCCCAACAGACTGAGCCAGCCAGGCGCCCCTCAAAAGTCTTTTCTTAATCCAGACTGACATGGTAACCCCTTCGCCAAGCTGTCCCTCTCCAGCCTTCAGCTATTTTTCTGGAGGTGACTTCATACACTGTGCTTTTTCCTGGGCTGCCCTGGAATTTTCCCGGGCTCATGGCCACCCAGCTAGACGTGCATAAGCAATATCACTGCTCAAGACAGATTTCTCAAGATTAACCTGGAGAGAAACAAGGCAAAGCCTGTACCTTGTTTTTATTCACCACAGAAGAAATGCAAATATTGCAAAAATGAAGAACATTTGCATTATTGCCATCACCTAATTTATCTGTATTTTCACCCTCATCTGTGAAATAAAGGAGTCGGTGAAGCAAAATCAACATAGCTTTGGGAACTCTTACAGACATAGATAAAATAAATATTGTGCCTTGAAAATATATTTTGACATGTTTTGTATTCTCTCTTTATGGATTCTGGCTGGGGTGGGAGGGGAAAGATTGAAAATTATTATAAATCAGGCTTTTTCCTGAATGTAATAGCTATACTTCAAAACACCGACTTTAGGCTTATGGGGTTTTAGAGCCTGAAACAGTTCATATTTGTTGTCTCTTGCTGTGTAACAGATGATCTCAAATCAACAAATATTTCTTATCTCCCAGTTTTTGAGGCTCAGGAGTCCAGGAGAGTGGCTTAGTGGGGTTGTTCTGGGTTGGGTTCTTTCATGGGGCTGCAGTCAAGCTGTGGAACAGGCTACTGTCATCTTAAGGATTGACTGGGACTGGCGAATCCATTTCCAAGCTCACTCTTATTCTGTTGGCAGTCCTTCATTTCTTGAACGCTGTTTCCTAGGCCTCATGACATGGCATTTGACCCTTCCCAGAGTAGGTGATCCAAAGGAGAGAAAGAGTGACAAAGAATAAAGCCAGTACCTTTTATAACCCAAACTCAAGTGTGATGCCCACTCTCCTTAGAACAATGAAGGACTGAATAACAGAAAGTAGGATCACTGGGAGCCATTGTGGGGGCTGGATACCACAGAACCTTTGAGATAACATAGTCTAGTTCTGTCAGTTACAGCCAAGGAAGCTGCAACCCAGAGACATGGAGTGAGTTGGCCAAGGCCATACCATTGTTGAATACCCAAACCAGGACTTGAACCTGAACTTCCCATATTTTAGGACATTTCAGTTTAGCAACTACTCATCTTAATTATTCAGAGATTATCAGAAACAAGGTGTGGAGATTTAGGGTGAAGAATATAATCACAATCCCTGCCCATGAGGTCAGAGGAGTGGTAAGGAACAGAATACACTGAATAAGATTACCCAGGAGAATGGAGAACATTTCCCCGGGGTTACAACTGAAGACCCTAGAGTTCAAAGGAAGACCTGTAGTCACAGGCACCATTGGTGAAGGATTTGTGGAAATGGTGACATTGAGTTAGGCCTGGAAGTATGGATGGATTTAGACCAACAGGGACAAATGGGATGGGGCTGGACGGAGAGTCCATGATTTGACTCTGATGTCTCCAAACCTACCTTTATGAGGCTATTAGTCACAGGCCCAAGCTCTGAATCACTTTCTTGGCTACTGATGACTAGAATTTGGAGCTGTCTGGAAGGAGGACTCTGGTGGCTTTTCCGAGAGTGCCACTTGCCTTAGCTGCCATTGCTGTTTTTAGCTGCCATTGCTGTTTTTACTGGTGGAGCTCATACTCTGATCAAGAAATTAAAGCAGCTGCCTGACCATGGCTGTCTGTGTCATCAAACAGTCCCTAAAATCAGCGGAGAAAATTTTAAGTCCAGTTGGTGAGTCAATGTCTGTTCGTTTTGGAGAATCACCTTTGCCCACTGACTTACCTGCCCGTGAGTTGGTCTTTGAGATTTACTCCTGAGCAGGTGCTAAGAGGTTAGAAGTATGGGCTAAGGTTTGGGGCTGCATTTTCCTGGGACAGGCTAGGAACCTTCAGAAAAGTGGGGGCAAAGGGATGAGTAGAAGAGGTCAGTTACAGAATGTTTCATACCTGACCCATTAGCCATCACATTTAGAAAACCCACAGATGTTGACAGCTGCCAGGTCAATGTTGATTAAAATTGTAGATGGCATCATTTAGATGAGGAGTTTTGAAGTTAATGTTAAGACCTCATTAATGAGTCATAATATTAAATTTGTAGACCCAAACCAACACTGAAAAAAGTTTAAATATCATAGGGAAAAGGAATAAACATTCCTTGCTCACTGTGAGAAGAGAGAGAAGGCCACCTCCAACCAATCATGTTGGATTCTCTGCTAAAACCCAACAGAGTTCACTACAGAAAACATATCATGGTGAAAAGGCAGAAGTGGATGCAAACATGGAAAATCTTACCTGTTCTATGTTTATTTAAAAATATTTTAGAAACATATAACTGACATGTCAAATGAATGATAATGCTCCATATAAATGTCCTTTTTAAAAAATCAACTTTATTGGAGCACCTGGGTGGCTCAGCCAGTTAAGCTTCTGACTTTGGCCCAGATCATGATTTCACAGTTCATGAGTTCGAGTCCTGTGTCAGGCTCTGTGCTGACAGCTCGGAGCCTGGAGCCTGCTTCCAATTCTGTGTCTCCCACTCTCTCTGCCCCTTCCTTCACTCTCTCTCTCTCTCTCTCTCTCAAAAAATAAACACTAAATTTTTTTTTAAAAAATCAACTTTATTGAGGTGTACTTGATATACAATAAGAGGTTTTCATTTTAAGTATGTAGTTCAAGGAATTTTGACAAACGTATGCAGTGGTGTTACCACCACCAAAGTCAAAGCAGGAAATAGTTCTGCTACCCCTGAGAAGTTCTCTTATTTCCCTCTTTTCAGTCAAACCCCCTTCTAGTACCTCAGCTTCTGGGATGCAGTAAGGAAGCCGAAATATCTAGAGCAAAAGCACAAGGGAGAGCAGATCAATATGTATTAGCGATCTATGTCTTGTAAGGCCTTGGGCCATAGAAGGTCAAGAATTTTGGATTTAGTCTGAGTGAAATGAGGAGGTATGGGAGGATTTTGAGCAGAGGAGTAATCTGACTTAGGTTTTAAAGAGACTGCATAGAAACTACATGTACACTAGGGTTGAACAAATAGGTTAATATATTGTAGATAATGAGAGAGAGCTAGGCTTCTCACTGTCAGAGGAGGAAGTTACAAATAAGCAAAGAGGGCAGGAAGGCTATAATGAGCCATGTGGGTTGGAATTGGAAGCATCAGTATGCACTCATGTTTCTGGATAGCTAGCTAGCTAGATGATAGAAAAATAATATAGGTATGTATGTACACATGGGGTGTGTGTGTGTGTGTGTGTGTGTGTGTGTGTGTGTTTTGGCATTTTAACAATATGAAATCTTCCAATCCATGAACATGGGATGTCTTTCCATTTACTTAAGTCTTCTTTAACTTACTTCAATAACGTTTTGCAATTTCCAGGGTTCAAGCTTTACATTTTTTAGTTAACTTTATCCCTAAGTTTATTTGTGTGTGTCGTTGGAAATGGAAGTGTTATTTATTCATTTATTTATTTATTTAGAGTATGTGAGCAGAGCAGGGGCAGAGAGAGAGGGAGAGAGAGAATCCCAAGCAGGTTCCACAATGTCAGCACAGGGCTTGATGCAGTGCTCAATCTTATAAACCCTGAGATCATAATTTGTGCTGAAACCAAGAGTCAAACACTTAACCAACTGAGCCGCCCTGTCACCCCTGGAATTGTTTTCTTAACATCATTTTTGGATTGTTCTCTGCTAGTAGGTAGAAGTACTGATAGTTCCTGGCATGCTGTCAGGGTATGATTCCTAAGTCCTTAATGAACTGGGACAGGGTACAGGCAGAAGGGAGGCTTTTGGGAGAGGTCTGGAGAAAATGGTAACTAGAAAGACTGGAAACCAGTGATTTGCTAAGTGCCACTGAGTGAATAAGAGAGAAAGAGTCCATCTGAGTATTGCCATTTCAGTGATGGCCACTGAGCAATCACTACTGCTCAATGATTTAAAGTAAAGTGTGTGCTCGCTTCGGCAGCACATATACTAAAATTGGAAGGATACAGAGAAGATTAGTATGGCCCCTGCACAAGGATGACATGCAAATTCGTGAAGCGTTCCATATTTAAATAAATAAATAAATAAAGTGTGAGGGTTAGAGCACCTAGTTCGTTGTTCTCCTGCAGGCAGAAGGCAGATAGAAAGGAAGATGAGGCAGAGTACATGAGCTTAAAGGAGGCACTACTTCTGGGAACCCTGGGTTCTCATTCCAGGCACGTCTCCTATGTTGAAGTAAGGGCCCTGATGGGGAAGGAGTGGGACTCAGAGCTTTGGGATGGGGGGACCTGGGTACTGCAGGTAAGAAGCTTGGGCCTCCACCTTACCCCACACCTGCAGAAGTGACCCATTCCCACTGCTGGAATATAGAGCCCCCTCTTGCCTCCTGTAAGAAGACGATGCAGAAGGCACATATGAGGCAGGTGCCTGCCAGAACAATGCTTGCTCTTTAGGGTTGACCACCACCTTCTTCTTGGCCCCCAGGTCTATACTAAGGAGAAATCTGAGCAAACCTGATGGGTCTGTGTAGGAAGGTGAGGAGTTTTACCCCAAACGTGTTACAGGTCCTGGCTGCCAGCAGGGACAAGCCGGGTGCTGGGTCAGGAGCAGCTGGAAAGCTGGGTCAGGGGAAGTCTATTGGTGTAGGGGCACTCTCCTGTGGCAAGAGCCCTGGGTGACTGTGCCAGTATGCTGCTGGGCTGGCCCACATTAAATAAAGTAGAGATGTCAGGAGGATGGGGGCAGCTTGGGGGAAGGGAACAAAATAGCAAAAGTGGGCTGACACTAGAAACCCACCAGACTGGCCACGTTACTTGGAGGCCTTGTGGACATTCCTGTCCCAGACTATGAATCTGGAGTTCTCTCTTGTCCAGCAAGAAAGTGGATGCAGAATTGAATATGAGAGAGGCTAATGTCTGGGAGGAGACAAGAGTCCCGAGCACGGGTTTCGTCTCTGTATTTATTAAGCACTCAAGATCTTACACACGTGGTGAACATGAAGAAAACAAGATCTTATACATGTGGTGAATGTGAAGAAGACAATCAGATAGTAATCATTAACTTGTGTAAGAAGCAAAGGCTCTGGGGGGCAAGTGGTGTTTGTGATCATGGTACATTGGTGCCAGATGAAAAGTAATTTCCTGCAGGTGATATAACAAGTTTCTCATGATCCCGTTACAATATCTTGCTAACTAACCTTGGGCGTTTTTGCCCCATGGTGGTGGCTTTCAGTCCTAAGCTTTTTTCTAACCGATTTATGTAAGTAAAAGAATTCTTGAATTTATTTCCCCACACATTCCATCTACCAAAGTGACAAAGCACACATGGGTGAGGGACAAGGCATCGTTGGCTGTCTTCTGTAGAAAGATGGACAAACATTAGGAGAGGATTTAGAACTGGCTTCTCTGGTGGGGATGAGCAGTAATGTTCAACCTTTACCATGCATTAAAATCAACCGGAGGGCTTGTCAGAATACAGAGAATTTGAGTCAGGATGTCTGGGTTTGGGGCTAGAGAATGTACATTTCTAGAAAGTTCCTAGGTGATGCTGCTAGTGCTAATCCAGGCACCACTGACATACCGTGGATACAGGCCAAGCGGAGGGCAGGTGGCAGCCTTGTAAGTTTCAGAAGCATGTTGAGTACAATTATACAGTGAGCCGCAACGTTGGAATGGCAAGCTGGGGTAGGGGAGATGACCTAAGGGATCTACAGAGATGATTCATAGAACACAGTGTTCCTAGGGGAAAGATAAATGGGGCTGCTGACAAAAACATCACTAATAAATACCTAATCAAAACCACCCCTACACTAAGTCATCACCCAATCTTCTTATGATAAGTCATAGCCTAATTTCCAGGCCTGAGTCAGTTCTCAGACCCAGAACCCATCCAGTGAAGAATGTACCTAGCAAACTCCATGGCAACCAAATACAGTTGTGTTCCATTGGGTCTCCCCCCAAGGGATGACAGCCGTTCGTACTGGAGAAAGGGGAACACCACTTCTTTCCAAAGTGGTTGAGTACCCAACTCCAAACTACCATTGATATTCAGGGACCCAAAGCACCCTCTTGGCTCTCCTGTTAGAGTAGGGACATACGGTGGTCATGTCATAAACAGAGGCCTGAATCAAGACACAACAGGCTCAGAAGAACAATCTGGGATGGAGTCATACATTTGAGGGTCATTGACATGTTGTTGGTATTTAAAGCCACAAGACTGGATTGGAGACAAAGAGAAGTCTTGCTGAGTGATTGGTGGTTGCCAACAAGAACAGGAAGCATACTCAGGGGCATTGAGAAAAGACAGCAGCCTTCCCAAAGCCTCTGCACTCCCCAGACCCCGAGTCCATGAGGAAACGGGCTGTGTCTCCCTCTGCAAAGTGTCCCCTGGGCCCAGCCTCCAACACAGAAAAGGGGCTCCATAACTAGCTTCTGAATAATCTGATCTTGGCCACCACTAATGAACTCCATGGAAAATGTGTTTTTAAGGGCAGTAATAGCAAACGTGCTGTTCCTCTTTGATGGGAGATACTTCTTTTTTTAGTTCTTAGGATGAAATGTGAGTCTTATTTCTCTTGGGAAGATTAACCAGGGGAGGTCTTACTGCCATGTGGGGCCCTTCCCAAGTTCATTTGTAGTGTAAATGACATGACTTTCCAAATTAAGAGAGGGAGGTGATGCAGGTTAAGTTACTGCACATTTTTTTCATATGCCAAATGCTATTTTTGCATCTTTTAAAAAGGCAGCCTATACCCCAATAAACACCTGCTGTGCTCCTATGAAACAGTGAGAAACAAATAATCAGCCTTCTTGAAATAGCCAGAGAGCCGCGACAGAGTGGGGAACACTGGGCTCCAAGAGGAGCGGCTGGATTCAAATAGCTTTATTTTTTTAATTTTTTAAGATGTTTATTTATTTTTGACAGAGAGAGAGACAGAGCATGAGCAGGGAGGGGCAGAGAGAGAAGGAGACAAAGAATCCGAAGCAGGCTCCAGGCTCTGAGCTGTCAGCACAGAGCCTGATGCAGGGCTCGAACTCACAGACCCCGAGATCATGACCTGAGCTGAAGTCAGACACTCAACCAACTGAGCCACCCAGGCTCCCTGTAAAATAGTTTTTTTTAAGTGAAGTAGGACATAAAGACGCTGTGTCCTGAATGACTTTATATGCTCTTATTTAGTCCTTGTAGCAGTCCTGTGAGAGAGGAGTTATCCTCCTTCCAAATGAAGAGACGGAGTCTGGAAGGTTCAAGGATAGTCCATGCCTGCTCACCTCCCCCTTAGCCCCATTCAGCTGTGGACTCTGCTGAGCTGTCATCTGCCTTGACCCTCTGGGTCCTGGGCATGTCTCCCTGGCCTTCCTGACACAGAAACTTCTGTGTGATTCCTGGAATGGGGATGACCAATGAGGATGACCCAGGAGGATGACCCATATTTTCTGGGTGTGCACCAGGCAGAGTGAGACAAGCTTCACACAGTATAAGAGGCAGTCTAGGGGGTTGGGTAGGAGGAGTAGGGAGGGCTCTAATCCTGCTACTTTTTACTTGCGTGGCTTTGGGGAAGTTGAATGCTCTGTGGCTCAGTGTCTTCATCATTAGAATAGAGTTGCTCGTACCTACTTCATAGGTTGCTGTGCTGATGATGTGAGTTAATCTGCATAAAGCCCTCAGAACCATACCTGGTATATGGTAAGGGCTGTGCTTGTCCAACCTGGAGGCTCTCCATGTGTTATTTTGTCTGCATTGTTACATGGATAAGCAAATGGGCTTAGAGAGGTGGTTGTGCCCAAGGTCGTGCTGATAGTAAGGGCCAGGATGCGAAGCAGCTCCGTCTAGTCTATACCACTGTGCCCAGCTCAGATCCACTGCATTTCCCTTGCCCCATGTGGATCATTTGCTACCTAGCCAAACCTGCAGGGGGCTGGTATGCCTCCCAGACCAGACTTGGGTGTGTAGGAAATAACAACAGATTTGCTTTGTTTTAAAGATCACAACCTGATTTCTATTTAGGGCTCCAATTTCCATCAGGGTGATGAAAACTCAATCTCTATCAGTTCAAGGTTCTATCCTTCCTTGGGGCCACACTAGAATTGTTGAGGACTTATACAATGCCAAGGCACTGAGGTGGGGGCTGTCTGACCTTGTGTCACCTGTCTGTGCTGGCAGCCACCAGCTTTCCACTTCATCCCATAGAGCCTTTGGTCTTCATCCACGTAGGCAGAGGCTGGGACAGTGGACCACCATGGACAGTTGAGCAGGTTGTCCACTGCATAAACATACCTGGATGATGGGATAAGTAGGATTGAAATCCAGCCTGTGGTGTGCTTGCTGGGCTGTGGGTGTAGGTGCAGGACCACTTCCATCCTGAGAAAGGGATACCTTTTTCTTTGTACTGAGGAACTACCAACTGGCCAGGCCATGTACCTCTGGCTTTTTCACCTTTTTTCTTTTTTATTAAAAAAATTTAAAAACATTTATTCATTTTTGAGAGACAGAGACACAGAGTGTGAGTGGCGAAGGGGTAGAGAGAGAGGGAAACACAGAATCCAAAGCAGGATCCAGGATCTGAGCTGTCAGCACAGAGCCCAACGTGGGGCTCGAACTCATGAACCATGAGATCACGAACTGAGCTGAGGTCAGATGCTTAACCAACTTAGCCGCCCAGGCGCCCCTCATTTGCCTTCTTCTAATGTTTACAAAAGGCGTCTTCAAGCTGGTGGGGGCTCTGCTGGAGTCATCCCTTCTCTGTCTCAATGGCTCCCTCAGGTCCTCTGCTACTTCCGAGTGGTGCTCTGGCTCCTGGCCTCACTCACGTGGGGGGTGGGCTCCTGTGAAAGGCTTTCCAGGTCATGGCTGCAGCCTGTCCCCTCAGGCCTGCCATCCCCAGCAAGGGTGCACCTGGGGAGTTGGGCACAAGGCCTCTGCTCTTGGAGCTCACAATATAGCTGGGGTTTTGCTGTCTCCCTGGGATGCTGCCCAGAAGGGGTACAAGGCTCCCCTCTGTAGAAGCTCTCTAGAAATTACCGTGCTTTCCTGACTCCCCTCCATCTCTCCTCCCCATCCTCGCCTTAAGGGATCTTTTCTTGTCCCCTGGGAACCCCAACTTTCCTCAGCGTCCTCCTCTTCCATCTCAGGATTTCCTCCCTGGTTTTTACCTAGTCAGGTGTCTTCTTCAAGCCTTTAAAACTTGCCAGGAAAGGGCACCTCGGTGGCTCAGTTGGTTAAGGGTCCCACTCTTGGTTTCGGCTCAGGTCATGATCTCACATTCATGGGTTCAATCCTTGCCAGCGTAGAGCCTGCTTGGGATTCTCTCTCTCGGTCTATCTCTCTGCCCCTCCCCTACTCTTGCAAGGTCACTTTCTCTCTCTCAAAATAAAATAAATAAACTTAAAAAAAAAAAACTTAAAAAAATAAAACGTGCCATGAAAACATTTCTGTTTTGGCTTTTTGCCTCCCCTCAAGCAATGGAGTGGGGGTGGGACGAACCATTTGAGGGAAATTCATTAATGTCCCTTCCCCAATTGTCCCCCCAAGCTTAGGAGGCCCATGTGTCCTGGGGCATGCTGTTCCATGTCTTCCAAGTAGAGAAAAGACCTGCTATTCCCATTCCCCAAGCCCTATGCAAGCTTCCCTGTTTCTAAGGCTCTCCATGAAACTCTGCACTCTGCTTCCCGTCCACAGCACCTCTCACGGAGACTGGAGGAGGGGACCTTTGCCTGAAGGGGCCCTGGAGCCGCTTTCTGAGTTCTCCATCCTCACGCAGCGCCCCCTATCGGGAGACTGGGGAAATTCCCGCTCTCCTTGAAGGCGCTCTGCGAACTAGAATTTTGTTTTTTTCTTTTTTAAAGTTTGTTTGCTTGTTTATTGAGAGACAGAGAGAGAGAGAGAGAGAGAGAGAGAGAGAGAGAGAGCGCAAGCGAGGGAGGGCAGAGAGAAGGAGAGACAGAATCCTAAGCAGGCTCCATGCCATCAGTGCACAGCTCCATGCGTGGCTCAAACTCACAAACTGCCGAGATCATGACCTGAGCCGGGATCAGGAGTCCGGCGCTCAACCGACTGGGCCACTCAGGCGCCCCAGAATTTTGCTTTTCACAATGGCTGTGTTTAACAACTGGCTCACAAAATTCCTGAAAATTTAACAATTGGCTCTCACAAGCCGGTAGGAGCTGTCCCCAGCACACCACTGCCAAGCCCCAGTGACTCCAGGTTCCGCAATGGGAGGCACCAGCAGGAGATGGGAACGCGGGAAGAGAGGTTTGGGTTTTTCTTCACCTGCTCCCTCCTGGGATGCATTCAGCTCCTGCTCCTCTAGGGGGCCCCCTTCCGGAGCTCCAGGCTCCTCCAGGCTCAGCCAACACTTTCCCCTCCTTCTGTCCCTTGGGCGCTAAGGGCTTCTTGGCTTCTAGCTCTTGCTAATTCTGATACTTCTGCATCCCATCCACCCCTTTGTAGTCTCATTACATCCCATTAGCCATTCCCTTCCCTTTGAATATGCTCCTCTGTTTCCTGGCCGGACCTTGCCCGCTCAGGTCTGCTCCTGTGGTCACAACTTCTGATACTTCTGTTCCCAAATTTAGGAACTGTGTGTCCTCAGGCAAGTCTCTCAACTTCTCTGAGCTACAGTTTTGTGAGAATTAAGTGTGATGCATCAGGACATTATTTTGAGAGATTAACCAGTGGTACTTTTTCTTTTCTCTTGCTATTTCCTCGTGCCCTATGACTCCTTCCCAAACTGGGCTCCTGTACCCAATAGCAGCCATTTCTCAAGGACAGGATTTAGAGCAGAAGTAGGGAGAAAGTTTTGACTTTCAAAATGTAAGACCCTGAAGGGCATCGGGGCAAGGAAAACCTAATGGGTAAAGAGCAAAACATCAAGGCCCACCAGTCCCTGAGAAGGTCTCCTACCCTGCCTGGCCAGGAGAGGTGGGCCAGCAGAACCCCGGGTATCCTGGCAAGTTGAAGAATTGAAAATATATGGCTGTGTGCTGAGTTCAGGCAACTGTGCGAGCCACCCCGAAGTGCCCTGGTGTCCCAGTGTGGTCCAGGAAAGATGCTCATACTGATGAGATCCCCAGACAGGTCTGGGCAATGACATCATAGCAGCTGTGTGGCCTGACAAGCAAAGGAGAAGTGTGATGTGCACCTGGGTGAAAGAGAGAAGGATGAACAATGATAGCATTGGTCCAGAGTCCCTGCCCCATGTCTTGGCCCTCCCTTCTCCCTCAACTTAGCCTTGGCAGAAAGCGGGGGGATTCTAAATTGAAAGATATTCACTTCTACCTGGGGAAGGGGGTCTGTGATATGGGTGCTCTAGAAAAGCAAAGAGCCACTTCACCCCCATTTGTGGAGACTCATGCCTGTCACAAGGAGAGCCCTGGAAGGTGTCTCAAGGGACTGTCCCTGGACCAATGTGCTGACTAACTCACCTTTCCATGTCATCTGCAAAATATATCCAGCCAGTGGATGACTCTCCAGGCCTCCCCTAAGCACTTCTGTCCCCACCAGTCGAGGGCTACTCCAACCAAAGGCCAGCTGTGTTTGTTCCCGTGCCCCTCAAAACCACTTGTACTGGCTATTGTCGTTTGTAACTTGAATAAGTGTCATGAAAGCTAATGACACACAAGTGTGCAAAAGAGAGCTGTGGTTTCGGTGACAATTAAGTTGAGGTGCGATGTTAGAAAAAAGGCAGCTGTCACATTAGGTGTAGTGGTGACAACTGTATAAAGTTTGGGAAGATAGGAAGTGTCTAGGAAAATTCTGCGCTCGGAGAACTTCAAAATCTCTTTAAGTTCTCACACCAAAAGAATGAAAATGATATCGGAAAGCAGAGACTATGTCCTTTATGGGTAATTTGTATAAGGAGAATGTGAAACTCTAGTCAGCCCATATCAAAAGAAAAGTTTTGGCTGTATGTACATCGAAACACTGGCAAATGAATATGCATTTATGTTTAAGTTAAAATAGAATATTTAATGCACATCTATGTATGTGTAAGTAAATGTGCATATATTAGATTTATAGAGGTATATGTTTTAAATTTTGGTATATTTAATTTTTATTAAATTTATTTTATTATATTTAAATTTTATTAAATGTTTTAAAATAATGTTTTTTTTTTTTACATAGAAAAATAGAAAGGCTCCGATTTCCAGTACTGGGGATGAGAAGTCTCCTATAAGCGACCAGTTCTCTCAGTGGAGACTTCTATATCCTTCCATGGACTCCAGGACACTCGGGTGCTCTAGGTGCGCGTGTCGGGGCAGCGACAGGGACCTCTCTCCGGCATCCCTTCTCCGATCCCTGCCCGGCGAGCGAGCCACCGCCCGCTTTTAAGTGACTGTGGACGACGAGGACTCCTGGTCACCCGGTCCCTGGGCCGGGCGGCCGCGTGGCGCCGCTGTTATTCCGGCAGGGGGCGCCATCCGGCCGCAGTGGTCTCGCCGGGCCGCGCTCTGATTGGCTGGTGGCCGTGGTCCGCGCCCGCTCCCGCCCGCCCCGTCCGCTAAGTGCCCGGGCGCGCCGGCTCCGGCCCCAGTCTGCGGGCCTCCCGGGCAGCGGCGGGGCCGGAGCGGCGCGGAGGAGGGGACAAGACCAGGGCAGGAGGGAACCGGCCGGCAGAGCCCCGTACGCCCAGCAAGATGCTGTCTTGGCGGCTTCACACGGGCCCCGAGAAGGCCGAGCTGCAAGAGCTCAACGCCCGGCTCTACGACTATGTGTGCCGCGTGCGGGAGTTGGAGCGCGAAAACCTGCTCCTGGAGGAGGAGCTGCGCGGCCGGCTCGGGCAGGAGGGCCTGTGGGCCGAGGGGCAGGCCCGCTTCGCCGAGGAGGCGCGCGGCTTGCGGCAGCAGCTGGACGAGCTGAGCTGGGCCACGACTCTGGCCGAGGGCGAGCGCGACGCGCTGCGGCGCGAGCTGTGGGAGCTGCAGCGGCTGGGCGAGGAGGAGCGCGCTGCCCGCGGCCGCCTGGACGCCGAGCTGGGCGCGCAGCGGCGCGAGCTGCAGGAGGCTCTGGGCGCGCGCGCCGCCCTCGAGGCGCTGCTGGGCCGGCTGCAGGCCGAGCGCCGGGGCCTGGAAGCGGCCCACGAGCGCGACGTGCGGGAGCTGCGCGAGCGCGCCGCCCGCCTGACCATGAGCTACCGCGCCCGCGCCGCCGGCCCCGCCGCGTCCCCGCCGCGCCTGCGGGAGGTGCACGACAGCTACGCGCTGCTGGTGGCCGAGTCGTGGCGGGAGACCGTGCAACTGTACGAGGACGAGGTGCGCGAGCTGGAAGAGGCGCTGCGGCGCGGCCAGGAGAGCCGGCGCGAGGCCGAGGAGGAGACGCGGCAGTGCGCGCAGGAGGCGGAGGCGCTGCGGCGCGAGGCGCTCGAGTTGGAGCAGTTGCGCGCGCTGCTGGAGGAAGAGCTGCTGCGGCTGCGGGAGGCGTACGAGCTGCAGGCGGAGGAGCGGCAGGTCCGTGCGCCGGGACCGCCCCACCCCGGACTCTGTGGGTGGTGAGGGAAGGGGAGCGGCGGGGCTCCCCGGACCCGCTGCCTGCGCCCTGGGCGTGGCGTCGCCGACGGGTGGGGCCGGTCCGGAGGTGCCCGAACGGCCCCGGGAGCTGGGCGCGGAAGGGGGACCTCGGGGGTCCCGGCGTCTCACCAGCCGCAGGAGAGGAGCGCGGTGTGTGGGACAGCCGGCTAGTGCTAATGTGGCGGGGCCGTCCGTGCCGTCTAGATAGGTTGTCAGTTTTTTTAGCTCTTGAGATGAGAGGGGGCATCCCGACAAAAGACCCAGTCAGCTCCAGGTTCTCTTTCGATTTCCTGTGCTTCGAGCACCTGATTTACACAAAAGTGAGCCAAGAAACCCCTCCCTCTGACTTCCACAAGTGGCCGCAGAGGTGACAGCTCATTCCTTCTCGGATAGGTCTCAGCGCCGGGAGGTTTCTTAGGCACAGTCAAGCCCTTACCGGGCGCCATTCAAAATGACAGCCCCTTAGGGGTAGGGCACCCTTGGGGGAAAACTTAAATTGTTCCTAAAACGGCTTCTGTTTTGCCAGAGTGATTTCCCTGGAGGAGGCAGCTGGTTTGGCTCTCTGGGCCACTCGCCCTGTTTGTTCTTGGGAGGGGCAGGAACCTTCATGCAGAAAGGAGCTTAAATCAGAGATGTTTTTCCCACCACACAAGCGGGCCATCAGATCGCTGGGTAGTGTAAGGGTTGTGGAAACGTGCTGGTCCCTGTGGCAGGATGTTATTACAAGTGCAGGGTAATATAAACAGTTACTATTTCGGAGAGGCAAAGCCCAAACCTCTGACACTGATCGGGTGACACCTGTGACTGATTATTGTGTGTCCATCCAGTCCAGCACCGGGGTTGGCCCTGGTCCTGCCTCGTCTAGGCCAGAATTGAAAATACTCCCAAATCGTATTATCCTTAGTTCTCAGGAGGGCAGTTGACAATAACATCCACAGAAATTCAGAACTATTTTAAGGGGATAATTTGGGGTTGAAGATTTGGGTAGAGTGATTTTGTGCCCCCCTTTTTTTTTAAAGTTAAAAGTAAATGAAACATGATGGTTGTGGCATAGCGGACCATGGTGATGTGACAGGTGTCCACAGTCAGCAAATATCTATTGGCTGCTCGCTCCTAGGTCCTCAGCACTGTGGTGGGGTTTCAGTATTCAAAGAGCTGGAGCCTAGATGGGAAATCCTGTAAAGCAATACAGTACTACATTGTTTGGAATTTATAGTATTTTAAAAAATGTTTGTTTATTTTTGAGAGAGAGAGAGAGCTGGCTGGGGAGGGTCAGAGGGAGAGGGAGACAGAGGATCCAAAACAGGCTCCACGTTGACAGTAGAGAGTCTGAGCTGAGGCTTGAACTCACAAACCATGAGATCATGACCTGATCCTGAGCCGAAGTCAGCCGCTTAACTGACTGAGCCACCCAGACGCCCCTAAATTGCCCGGAACTTAATCTTTTAGGATGTGGGTCTGGTTGAGCCTCCGCCTCATAATTGTCAAAAGCATTCTCCTGGGGTTGTAGGTGGAGCAAAGATAGGGACTGGCTGAAGTCTGTGCTGATTTCCAGAGCTTTCTCTAGACTCCAGAGTGCTTCCCTCTCCAGTGATGACAGCCAGAGATGCTAGTTCCACGGGGCCCCATGCACTGTGTTGCGTGTAAGTTAAAAGTATCTTAGTAGGCTTTCATGGAACTTTTAACCAAAAGGAAGTGCCAGCCAAACTTCCTGTCCACTGAGCCCCTTTTCAGGGAATCTCTGCTCCCACCTCAAGGGCCCGGGCTGCACTGGCACTTTTAGAAACTGCTTCTTTGAGGTGTGTCGTGTGGGCCAAATCCTCACCATTTACTGTAGTCGTAGCTCACTTGGCCCATTCTGGAACATTGAAGCTCTGGTTACAGGGTTCTTTTTTAGCCCAGGACCCTTTTCCCCGTAAATAAATCTTAGTGCAGCCTCAGATAGGAGCAGATAAAAACAGAGCTCTTCTGACTGTGCAGAAGTGGGGACTTGGGATGCACAGTTGGAATCACTGTCCCGCTCTTCCATGCAGAGACCGGGGCCCAGCGAGGATGTGCCTTCCCTGGGGTCACACCTGGCGGGGGCTAGGACCCCACCCTCAATCTGTCCGGGTGATACCTCTGTCGCTGGAATTTACTTCTTTGCCCTAAAAGTAGAGAGCAAGGAATGTCAATGGGCTTGGATTGTTTTCACTTCCAATGTGTGTAGATTTCATTCCTTCCCTATCCCTATTCTGAATCTTTCCCCTGTTAGCTTAAAGCAGCCAGATTTCAAACTGCATTTCCAAAGATTCAACACCAACCATTAGAGTATTTTTTTTTTTAAGTGTAAAGATACCAGGCATTTGTTAAAGAGTAAGTATCAGTGATTTAAGCCCAAACCCTTGATATCTTCAGATTCTATAGATGCTCTGGGGACCCTGAAATGCAATTAAAACCCGATTTAGCTAATATAGTGTAGTACATGTTTCATCACTAAGAGTTAGCCTTTATTAAGTGCTTCTTTTGCGTCAGGTACCACAGGGACCGGGCTTTTCCCACAAATTCACTCTTAGTCCTCACCCCGATCTTATGAGGTGGATACTAAAATCAGCCCCATTTTACAGATGATGAACTGAGGCACAGATGATGAATTAGGTCCACCTAGTTTGTAAGTGGCTAAGCCAGGGTTCTATTCAGGTGCCAGTATCTGAGCAACTAACCACTAAGCCACATCTTTGTTCCCATCCAAGATAAACATTTAACCCGTATTCTCTAACTCAGGGCTAGCCCAGTGGTGCCCAGTTAATCTGAAACTCCTAAAATCCTTTCTGACCCTTCCAGCTGGCTGTTGTTAGGATACTTTTCCTGTCAAATATGTTTCATTTGGCTTTTGTGTTCCATGTGGTTTAATGGGGCCCCTCCCCTACCCCTCCTGGAGGCAGGAGCCTCTGCTCAGCGCCCAGAGAGTCTTCCTGGCTCTGGGCCTCTTGTGCAGCCCAGGAGAACGAGATGCTAGCCAGGACTCTCTTTCTGGGAAAAGTGGTTTTTCCCCTAAGGCCTACATATTAGGCCTTCTCTCTGTTAGGCCTCTCCGTCAGAGTTGCCAGATAGAAGTTTGCTGAACTAGACATCCAAGTCCCCAGCATTTTATACTCACTTAAAGCCTGAGTAATACACCCTGTCTCCCAGTTTGCAGGAAGGAGCTTTGGACAAAAACTTAAGACATTTGTGGTTTATGCCAGCCTTACCCTATAAAGACTGAGATTTTTTGCTTGCAAAACTGAGCTCTTCGCCTTTGGGGCTAACTATAAAAGGCTTCCAAGTCCCCAAAACGTGACTGAATGAGACCTTTCTTTTGATTAGAATAGGAATGGGTTAGCCACCCTGCCTGGGCCTGAATTCTGGCTCTACCACTAACTGTGTCTCTGTTTCCCCATTTGTAAAACAGGGATCATAAAATCCAATTCACTCATTCATCCGAGGGCTATTGAGCACATAATGTGCCAAGCAAGCTTGGTTCTTAAGTACCAGGGATATAGCAGTGAACAAAACAGAGAAAGTCCCTTGACTTCACAGGTCTTGAGGTGGAAGCTGCTCAGTGTTCAGGAGGCGGGCCTGGCTGGGGCAGAGGAAGCAAGGGGAGCGTGGCCTGTTAGGACTTGGGCTTTTGCCCTGAGCTGCATGAGGAGCCACTGGATGGCTCTGAGCAGAGGGGAGTGGTGGTCTGACTGTGTCTGAGTGGAACTGCTCTGGCTGCTGTATAGAACGTAGACCGTGTGGGGCAAGAGTGGGAGCAGAGCAAACTTTTTAGGAGACTGCAATAATAATCAAGGCCGGAGGCACTGGATGCTTGGACCAGAGGCAGGGGTGGGGTGCTGAGAGGCAGCTGCCCTCCAGAGTTGAAGCAGACAGGGTTTGCGGATGGATTGGATGACAGTGGAAGAGAGGGACAGAAATCCCAGTTGATGCCAGTGCTCGTGGACTGAGTAACTGGAAAAAGGGAGCCCTCTTTGCTAGAGGGGGTTGGGGCAGGTGATTTGGCGGATCTGGGTGGGAGATCAGAGTTCACTCTGGATGCCTCTTAGATACCCACCTGGTATTGTAGCATAAAATTATGCGCCTGGAGTTGAGGGTATTGTCTGGACTAGAGCTATAAACACTCTTAGGATTCAATTAACGCTTGTTATTTTGAATACATGCAGGTTTGGGGTCTAAAACAGGTTATCGTGGTATTTAAATCCCTCCAGCTCTAACACTCAAGATCCTGAGTGACTGTGACATTTGCAAGCTCTTCCTATTTTGTTTGTGTGACTTGCTCAGCAAAGAGCGGCTTTGCTGTGGGTAAGAGAACGATTTCTCTGGACACTGTCAGCAGCACGCTTTCCCTGATGCAGAGCTACATTTCATCATCTGTTGTGATGCCATCCAAAAGTTCCCTAAATAGTAACTAAAAAGGTGACCTCTCTCCCCAGCTTTTATAACATTAGGCGGATATGCTTTCGCTTGGTTACTTAGGATCAGCGTGCTGTATGTATCTCATACTCCAGTGCGTCTGGCCTGGCCTGGCCTGGCCCACGGTTTGAAAACCTCTGGCAAGGTAGAAACCAGGTCTGAAGCTTTCTTCAACCAGTAAGATCGGTTACAATTTCTGTGGAGACTGTTAGGAGCCAATAATAAGTCTTAACGTTCCTGCTTCCAAAAGTCAAGTAATTTTCCTTTGACAGTTTAGGAAGGGTTGAATCACATGGAAATACAGTGGGAACTATATTTTTTAACTTACACCCAGTTTGATTTTCTTCCTCGTATTTTGTGGGGGTGCAGAACCATTCTAGAGTGCCCTCTGGGGAGAGAGAGAGAATCTTTGGGCATACCTCTTTGGCCTGGCTGGGGGGGTCCTGACCTCCTCAGGACGTTTGTGGTTGGAGAATCGAGTGCACGTGATATTTTTTTTCTAAGCAAGTTCACAATAATTGAAGTTCTCTATAAAGAATACATTACTACAGATTCTCAAATTTTGAGATTTAGGTTGAATTTCATGTAGTAGGAAGGAGTAATGGCTGTATGTTTATAGCATATTTTAATTCTAACTTATACCTGGGATTATACTCCCTCTAACATGGGAGAACAGATGATTTTAACACCAAGACTTAACTCTAGATGAAGGAATATCCTGGCTAAATTCTGGCAACCTTGTCACTTAAATCCAGACTGGCCAATGGTGTGCTTAGGTGAAGGTCTTTATCTACTTACATGCCAGTTTTCCAGGAGATTCACAGAGATCTACTCTGGGATACTTGCTAGTTCTTAAATTTACTTCTTTGCTTTAAAAGCTAAATAGTTTCAGTTTTTTTGTTTTTAATCACCCTTTATATACCAGGAGAATCTAACAATCATTCGCTGAGCTAGAACTCTTTGGGAGGCAGAATTATTTTCCTGAAGATTGTGCATTGTTTAAAATGGTAGATCCAGTGTGAGATCTTAGTTCATTCTTTGGTTTTATTTACATATTAATTGTGGACCTTTAGCATATCACCAGGTGCCTTTGCTGGAGGGATTACATGGAGAATGGAAATAGATCCCCTCTCCTTCTGGTGTTACAGTTTTTGAATTCCACAAAGATAAATATCTAAAAATGTAGCCAGTTTAGTGAGCTGTATTCAGAAATAATGCTGTTTTCCATTACAAACTGGAAGTTAAAGTATATGGACTCATTCCAGTGTTTAAATATGTGCTCAATTATTCCTCAGAACAACTATAAAATATTATGCAAAAACTACAATTCAGAGTAATGCAAAGCTATAAAATGGCACTGATGGAGCCATTGTATTTATTAACTAAAAGGTATTGTCGATTTAAAATAGCACAACTTGGGGTGCCCGGTGCGGGGCGGGGGGGGAGCTCAGTTGGTTAAGCATCTGACTTCAGCTCAGGTCGTGATCTCACGGTTTGTGAGTTCAAGCCCCGCATCGGGCTCTGTGCTGACAGCTCAGAGCCTGGAGCCTGCTTCGGATTCTGTGTCTCCCTCTTTCTCTCTGCCCCTCCCTTCTTGTGCTCTGTCTCTCAAAAATAAACATTAAAAAAAAAAAAAAAAAAACAACTAAAACCACATCTTGAGGAGGTACTATTATCTTGATCATTTCCAGTCCAACTCACCAGTTGTGTACTGTGCGACATAGAGGGAGTGGGCATTTTTCTAGAGGAGGGGGATGCCCAACGTGGCAGACCAAGCCCGTCAGTGTCTCCCAGCCAGGGGGAGAGAAGGATAGATGTAATCACCAGGTGTGAGTGGAACCAGCATAAGGGCTGCGAGGATGATATGAGCATGTGCAGAGAGAGTGCTTATAACTCTGTGCTACAAGTACAGTCAGAAGATTTATATCCCGTTCTGAATTGACATTTATGCCTAGAAGATATTTCTGTCTCACCAATGTAGCTTTCTCCCCAGATGATTGTAAAGTAGCTTTTCTAGGTGAAACACAGAGCTCTGTCAGTGTACCTGCTTATTGTTGGGGAAATCATGAGTACGGAGAAAATTCTGTTTCACATCTGAGTGACTTCTGTTTTTGATGTTGTAAACCCCCTGCTCTCTGGTCTGGGCTTACTTTCAATAGCATCATCGTAGACTGGTTTGATGTGCTGAGTTTCCTAAGCAGAGATTCTTTAAGAGACTCCTAAGCATTCATTATTATTAGAAAGTAGGAGCAGAGGAGCCAGTGTCCTATCAAAATCGTCCATGTGCAATACAAAACAACTTTCATGTGGGGATGCCTGGGCGGCTCAGTCAGTAAAGCATCTGACTTCAGCTCAGGTCATGATCTCACACCTCGTGAGTTCGAGTCCTGCGTCGGGCTCTGTGCTGACTGCTCAGAACCTGGAGCCTCTTCAGATTCTGTGTCTCCCCCTCTCTCTGCCCCTCCCCTGCTCACTTGCGCATACTCTCCCTCTCTCTCTCAAAAATAAACATTAAAAAAAAATTAAAAAAAACTTTAATGTGGAAGAAATACTGTATTTAAAAGTCAAAATATAAAAATGCCCTGACAATGACTGCATCTTTAAGAAGCCTAGAAGTGTGTGTGTGTGTGTGTGTCTTGAACTGTTGGTACCTTCAGTTTGACCAAGCAAAGCTCTAGTCCTGTGATCTAAAAGCCCTTTGTTCTCTTTAGAGAGTGATTACCTGCCTGGAGGATGAGAAGGCGGCCCTCACCTTGGCCATGGCGGACAGGTTGCGGGACTATCAGGAGCTTGTGCAGGTGAAGACTGGCCTCAGCCGGGAGGTGGCAACATATCGGTAAGGATGTTGTGCAAAGAGGTTGCCTTGGCGAAGCTAGAGATCCCCCGTAGCCTCCAGAGTCCATGAGGCTCCGTGATAATCAGAGGGCAAACCCTGGCGTGGCCAGCCCTGGAGTCCAGGGCTAGAGAGGAGGAAGAGCGGGACCTCACTTAGATCACCAAGCCAATCCCCCCCCCCCCCCCCCCCCCCCGCAGTGATGGGAATGGCAGAATTCATACCCTTGCCCGGCATCTGCGTGTCCTGGGCCCCAGGGAAGACTTTTACATGTGTCAGCTCCTTAGATCCTAGGAATTAGCTCCTGCATTTACAGAGGGACAAACTTCACTCAGGGAACTTATGGAGCTAGAATGTAGGGGGTCAGGACTCAGACCCAGAAACTCCCAAGTCCACGTGCCTGTTGCACTGTTCAAATCTCAGGGCTCTGATTCTGCTCCCCACAGCTTTGGCCTTGAGGAACTGCATTTCTGCCAGCAGATGAGCATGCTACTTTAGGCACTTGGCTTTGTTTATGGAGATGTTGACTTGAATTGGGGGGTGAGCAACCCAGATTAAAAGGTGTCAAAGCCCTCAAAGGGTCTGGATGCTGGGTGGGCAGAGAACATAGCCTGGGGCCCCTGGAACTGCCTGTGGGCCAGCAGAGCAATGCTTCCCTTGGCGTTCCTTTCCCCTCCCGCTCCCCATGGTAAGCAGTCTTTGGTTGGGGTGGTGCCCCATATTTCCTGCAGCTTTCATGCTCAATGAGGACTGGGTACAGAGGGGCCCAGATCTCAGACACTTACAGTGGAAGCACTTTAGGAGACCCTGGATCCCCGCTTGTGCGGATGATAATGGCAACCAACATTATCGAGCAAGCCCTTTGTGGCTGTTCACTGTTCCACAGTCTCCCTCTCTGGGTGGGTAGATATTCCTCACCTCTTTCCCAGGTGCGGGAGAGAGGGGTCTGGGAGCCACCCCCCCACCTCCACCGCTTCACTTCCAGGATATGTCGGAGCATAAATTGATTGCGGGTGTGAACGAGCTCTGGAAAATCTGCCTTGGCAAGTGAGTAGAAGACACGGTCATAAGTGCCATCTTCTGACAACATCACTGCTAACAGATTGGGAGAGTTCAACCTGGAGAGGAAAAGGAGGGGACCAGGGTCCACTCCCTTGATTAGAGACAGAGCCAGGGCAGAGGCAGGCCTAGTTCAGCACTCCCTGTGGGCTGCACAGTCCACAGTCTTCTGATCATGATTTTGCTCTCAGAATATCCAAATGGCCTGGGTAGCTTTGATATACATTAGTAGCCTAATGCAGCCTCGGGCCAGCCTCACTGTCTGTATTGTCTGGAAGGACTCGCCTCAGCCACCCTCTCATCGAGGCCCTTGGTACCATCAGTGAAGAGGGAGCAGGCAGCGGGGCAGCCCCTGGCCTGGGCCCAAGGCAGCCACTAGGGGGTGAGGTCTGCCTAGGGCCCAGCAGCTGAATGGAAGGGGGGGCAAGCCAGTGGGGGCTTTGCTGCGCCCCTCCCTCTGAAAGCCGTGCTGTGGCTGAGCGCTGCAGAGGCCGTGGTAGTCCAGATGCGGACAGAGGGTGGAGGAGGCGACTGCCAGCCTGTCCCTTCTCAAACTCCATCTCCCACATTGTCCTTGGAGACCCCCTGGGATGAACGATTGCAAAATTAAATTGGTAGGGTGTTCAAACAAATGCTGCGTGAGAGAATCTGGGTTTACTAATAAGGAAAACTTCAAAACGGGCTTTATTCAGGGGGAAGGAAGCATTAATCAGGATTTTCTTCACTTACAAGTGACAGAAGGCCTTCTCAGACTGGCTCAAGCCAAGAGCAGTGTTTATTACTCGCTTAACTGAAGAAGTGCCTAGTTTCAGGCACAGTAGGTCCGAGTGCCCTGGTGAGGTTTGATGGTGACTGTCCCTGCCACTTGCCAGCAGATGAGCATGCTACTTTAGGCACTTGGCTTTGTTTATGGAGATGTTGACTTGAATCGGGGGGTGAGCAACCCAGATTAAAAGGTGTCAAAGCCCTCAAAGGGGCTGGATGCTGGGTGGGCAGAGAACATAGCCTGGGGCCCCTGGAACTGCCTGTGGGCCAGCAGTCTCTTCCTTCTTGGCTCTGCCCACGCTGCGGCAGGATGGGCCCCAGGCAGTGCCAGGCTTTGACCTGGAGGTTGGAGGAAGGGGCTCTTTCACATCCATCCCACCAGAACTCCTGGGCCCAGCTCTCTGGCTCTCTTGGGCCACGTGTTTGTCCCTGGTCAGGGGGACAAAGTGCTCCGGGGCTTGGAACAAGGGGTCACCCTCCCTTGAGTCCCACGGATTGAGATAGCGAGGAGGTACCCTGAACTTGCACTGACCTGGAGCAGATGTGGGTTGTCCCAGCAGTGTGACAGTCGGCAGGGGCCCAGTGTACTGTTTCTGTCTGTTGCTGGCATTTCTCTAACCCATTTAAGGGTTGACTTGGCTACCCCGTAGGAATTTAGGTGGCAACAGGACATACGGAAAGCAGGTGATTGATTTCACTGTGTGTCTCTTTGAAGTCCAAGTTTGCATGGGGAAAATGATGAGCCTGGGCCTGGCCTTGCCTGGTTGCAGATACACCACTGGTGAGAACTGCTTACAGGCCTCCCTGCTTCCCAGGGCTCAGGATTTAGTCTGGGAGGCGCCCACAGATCTAAAAGACATACAGGCAGTTGAATATAATCCCTTTCTTTGTATGAGCCAAAATTCTAGCATTATTATAGCTGTTGGGTGTCCTGCAGAAAAACCCTTGTCATATGTGACTCTTGTAGGATTTTACCTCGCTGCCCAAATTCTAGGCCAGGTATCAGACTTCACATTTGCGTTAGTGCCCTTTTGTTCTTCTGACCCTTTCACAAGTGCCCGTTTGATCTTTGTAAGTCTTGACCCACTGTCTTTGAGGAAGTTGACCCTCCTTCCACACCCTGCCCCACTGAGTGCAGCAGAGACTGTCAGCCTCTTGGGGACCAGGGCCTAGGGCCCCCTGCAGTGTGACTTCTTACCAGCCCTGTCTGGAGGGGCCGAGGGTGGCTGACAGTGTGGCTGGCATTGCTTTCCTCTCATGACTGAGATCATATACATTTGCCCCAGGTGTTCCGTGCAGTGCCCAGAGTTGATAGCCACCATTCTGACTAAGCATCTCATATGGAAGAGAAGGGGTTGTGGCTCCTTAAAGTCAGCAGCACATCCCAGTACAGCTAGAATTTGTCAGCTGTGCGGAGGCCGGCTCTCAAGTGTCACCAACACTTCTGAACCCAGATATCTGGCCCTTCACTGCGAAAAAGAAATACTAATAACAAAATTGCGTAATTTATAATTAAATGTAGACTTAGAGTTTATAAACAAAGATACAGATTTAATAAGGTAATAAAATTAGAACAAAGCAAACCCAGGAGTCTAAGGCTGGAGGATTTCAGCAAGTCTAGTGGGCCAGTTGGTGGCCAGGGAAGGTAGTGGTGTCTCACCTGGTGGGTGAGTGTGAGAATGAGCCCTCTCCTCCTGTGGGGCTGGCCGATGCTAAGACCAGGGCAAGCACCGGAGAAGGTGGGCTGGCACGGGGACCCGTGCTCACTCTCCTCTACCTGTCACCAGTGAAGTTGTCTGGGGCTGGAGGTGCTTGTCTGCCAGATCCGTGATTGTGAGTGTGTTTGTTACACTGGCAGCTGAGCGGCTGGAGGGGAGATGCTCAAACGGGACAGGGTGTGGTTCTCAGCTCCATCTGTACTTGGGGGTCATCTGGAGACCCTGATGAAGCTTCGGCCCCTGGGCCCAGTCCTAGATATTCCAGTTAACCTGGCCCAGGATGGGCCCAGGTCTGGTGGTTTTACAGCTCCGAGGAGGACCGTCAGGTGCAGCTGGGGTAGAGAAGCATGGGTGCAGACCAACAGGGTTGGCATCATCTCAAGCCTGTGGGAAATGCAGAATCTCCAGCCCATTCCAGACCTCCTGGTCCAGGTCAGCATCATGACGAGATCCCAGGTGATTCGTGTGCACATCACTGCTTGCAGAGCAGCCTGGGGACATCCTGAAAGCATTAAGCCTGTCTCACAGTAGCCTAGAGATGAGGCAAATGAAGGGCAGGCTTACTGGTTGCCAGGTGCTATGGGGGCATCATGGATGAGGCACGCAGCCACGGGGTTCCAGGAAGATCGTGTGGGAAGGGCTTCCGGGCAGAAGGGCCAGCCTGGGCGAGGATCTGAGGACGGAGCTAGCGTGGCATCTGTGGCAGTGCTGGGAATTTGGGCAGCTTGGTTTTGGGGGCCTGGCATGGAGGGCTGTGTGTGTGATGGATGGGCAAGAGCCACCCCTGTGAGGCCATGTTTTGTGGGTGGGGTCTGCCTTCTGGCTGCTCCAGAGATGCTGGCAGGCAGGGCGCTGTGCCTGCTCAGACGGGCCACAGACATATAGCCAGTGGCTTGGTGCTGAGGGTCACGTGCGGTGGATGAGGCTGCGTGGATGTAGGTCGCCTCCTGCACTGTGGAGGAAACAAGAAACACCCTACAAGACGCACAACTGCGAGGCATCAGAAGGGAGTTCTGAGAATCAGGGAGGGCTTCAGGAGGGAGGTGAGACTGATCTGGATCTTGAAGGATGGTGGAGATTCGATCAGACACGTAAGGAGAGAGGGGAGGCAGGAAGTGGGGGGTGGCATGTGGGGAGGGACCAGTCCCCTTAGGTGAAAAGCCAAACAAGGTGATAAAAGAGCACGCGTGCCAAGAAAACACTGTAGACCGTTTACTGCCAGCTAACAGGGTCAGATAAAGATGGTTCAGAGGAGGGACAGAGAGCTGCCAGCCGAGGTTGGCAGGAGAGATTTTCAAGAGATGTGAGATTTGAGCTGGCCTTGAAGGGCTGGGAAAGTCGGCAGTAGGAAGTGGGCTGACAGGAAGGACTCCGAAGGAGCTCCAGGTGGAGGAGTCTGATCAGAAAACAGGTGGAGGAAGGAGAATGCAAGGTGAGTGAGCAGAGGCCTGGGAAGAGGGCAGATGGAGGGGCCCCGACTGGAGGCCACTGAGGTGGAATCTGCACAAGCAGGGGGCAGGGAGGTGGCCGCTGGCAGCTAAAGGGCAGGACGGCTGCGTGCCGAGGTTGTGGGGGGTGGGGGGATGTGTGGTGATGTGGGTGCTGGGAGGCCTCAGGAGGTCTCCGGTCACTGGCGATTCAGGTAGAGAGGACCTGACATGGGTGGGCGGGAAGCCTCTGCGTAGGCTGACCAAGGCGCCGGAGCCTGGCTGGGGGGAGCCCAGGAGCGTGGGAGAAGGGCGCCGCTCATTACGTGCTCTTGCAGACGAGACCTTGGCAGCGAGCCTTCTCTGTGAAGCAGCTGCTTGTTCAGGCTCCGTGAAAACCAGGGGCCAGTGATGCTGTCCAGAGCCCACGGCACCCCACACCCCCCCGCACTGCTGACACGAAGACCTGGTCCCAAAACTTCAGATTGAGAGCTTGCATAAATGCAGCTAGAAAATAGTCTCCTTGCCCTGCCCCCCCTCCCCCCGACACACAAAAAGAGAACAGAACCCAGTCATCAGGAATAAGCGATTAGAAAATAGAATGAAAAAAAAAAAAAAACACTTAGGGGTGAAACAAAAAAAAAAAATGCAAAAACACCCAGGAATAAACGGAGTCCAGAAACCACAAAACTGCAGGCTATGAAAATCGTGTACGTAAGAGTCCCGTCCTGGCTTTCTAATCTGCGGGGTCAGGTGATGCTTTCTCCCTCAAAATATAAAACGATGCTTTGTGTTTTAGGTTTTGGGGGTGAAATGTATAACACTTGTTCTAAATGTCGCTTGGAGAAATGGAAAGCAGGGCCAGACGATTTTTCAAAAGAAAAATACTGAAGGGAGTCTTGCTTTACATATGAACATGTAATGCAAAGATTTGCTGCCTGCAATCTGTCAGGCAAAGTCCTTTTTAAAAGGTTAGGTTGGAAACAACAACGTCAAAGTCAAAACATGTTCTTTGTATGTCTGCACAGCGGGGACGTGCGAGCTTCCTGTTTCCTCTTTGTAATGGCAGCAGAGACAGCGTGTTTCAAATGGGGGAAATAAATATTCAGTCTCTGGGTTTGGACCGCTAATAAAGCAATACAGAATTCCTGCCATTGGCAAGTTCATCGTCGTAATGATATTTTTGGTTGCTGTATTATTTTTTTAGGATTACCTATCCCTTTGCGTGCTCCAGTTCAAAGGAAAAACAGTCCTTTGGAATTTCTCAAGCTCTTGGAGGAATACATTTAGTTTTTCTAAATTAAATCCTACTCTTTTGAAAACTTATAACCACGTGTCATAAAACTCAACCACGTGGCTGAGACTTAGCCAGTTATTAGGTGAGATCTTTGAAGTTCATGATGTCTTGTAGTTTCGGGGAGAGGAGACAGAAAGGATGGACCCTTATGTTTGGTTGCTAGCCTTCCCCACGTGACTGAAGAAACGGGTTACCCTTCATTAACCAGGATCGTAGGTTATCCAGAAACTCTTCCCCTCTTGGGCTGCTTCAGTTAACTGAAAATTAGCTGTCTTCTCAGGTCAGTAGAAGATGATGACAATTGTGAACATTTACTGAGCACCTGTTCTGTGACCGCCGTTGTTGTGAGAATTTTCCAGTTTACCGGCACCACACACTGGTGAATGCTGCCTGTTTCTGAAATGGGGAAAGTGAGTCACAGAGGGTTTGAGTAGCTTGCCCAAGGTCACAGAATGAGGAAGTGGCAGGCCCAGGATTTGAATCCACACAGCCCGACTCTGGAAGTTTCTCCATCAACCACTCCCTATGCTTCCTTCCTTTCTCTGTTTTATTAGTAATCTTGGCCCCTCTGTCGATCATTTGATTTTTTTTTTTCTAGTCTCGAGAACAGATGGATGGACCTTTGATACGTGATTTAGCACTGAGCACAGAGGGAATGACCAGAAGCAGCATGGCCCTAGTGTGACCTTCCACAAAACACCTGTAGTGTGGGGCAGAGCCTTGCCAGTGCGGATGGTCATGTTGTCCTCTGTCTCTGCCTCCCTCTCCTGCACCCAGCCCTGAGTCCAGTCAGCGTGGCAGGCAGCCCCCTACCCTCTCTGGATCTTAGAGGCCAGGGAGGCAGTTCTGAGGCTCCTTCCCCAGCTCTGTCCCCTTTGCCTCCCCTCACCGCCCCCCCCCCCCCCACACTTAGCCAGGAAGCACTTTGTGAACCATCCCACTAGGCTCCACTGGCATCACTTCTGGAAACATCTTTCAGCTGTCCCTCTTCCCTCACTCTTGTCCGCACTTATTGCGGACAGAGGCGTGCCTTGTGCCCCCAGTGAGGAATCATAGCGGACGTGCCCTGTAATTGCATTAGGATAATCTATCCCGGCCAGAGAGCCCCCACCGTGGGCCTGGCTCTGATGACCAGTGGGGTCTATTAGGGCCTGGAGCCTGGCCAGAGGCCACATTATAGCTCACTTACGCACTATGGATTTGTCTCAGACTCCTTAATGAGGCCAGGGACTTGGTTTTCCTGCACATGTTTGCTTATTTTCCTGCTCTAACAGGCTGCCAGCCTGCAGGGCTGTATAAAATGTTCACTAATAGCTCGTGATTCAGGGGGTTGGCATTTCTCACAGTCACCACGGCTTGGCGGCCGTTTTCCTCCAATGCTCTCGAAATAACCAGAGAACGCTCTACCCTTTTCTTAAAGTTGTAGGAGTCTGTTCCCTAAAAATGTTCTTTTTAGAGCTTTTGAGGAAATTTCTGGCGTCTCCTCAGCAGAGTTTGTTTGTGCCTCTGTCCTTTGAGTCCTGTGAGCTGCGTTGGCACAGGGCAGGGCTCTGTGTGTGTCAGGAGAGGTGTCTGTTAATTAAGGTGTGAATTAAATGACAGTCCCTTAACTGTGCCTGTAAGACTCAGCACTGGACACTCAGGCGGAGAAGGTGACACATCGCTTTGCCTTCCGGGAGCCAGCCATTGAGAGGACGACTGAGTTCTTCCCCAGAAGAAGCTTCATTGTGGGAGAGCCCTGGAGGGGCGTTTTGATGGAAGTCACCAGAAGATGTTGAATATGCTTTCATTGATACGTTCTGGAGGGTCTGTCTGCAGGATTTGTTCTTTTGAAAATGTGTGTGAAATACTGATGTCTTAGGCGTGGCAGGAAGGTCTAAGCAGCTTGCAGGGATGATGGGCGCCTGGGCTGCATCGACCCTCCCCACTGGTGAGCTGTGTGCCTTTGGACAAGACATTCTGCCCGCACTCCAGTGCTCTTACCTCTGAGCCGGATGCTTATTGTTGGCCCTGTGTGGGGCGGGATGGGGGGTGCTAGGAGGGCTTCATGAGGGTCAGAGCCACGCTCGGTGCCCAGACTTAGCCAGGGCCGGTGACCAGCACGTGACCACACAGACCCCCTCAGGTGACTGGTGCCTGCTCCTCGGTAATCATAGCCTCCCCCTCAGGGTCCTGAACTCAGTCAGAGTTTGGTGACCGCTTGGATTTCCTGAGAGAGGAACAAAAGCATTCTCTTTGAGGGATGGGGGAAGCTATTTCTATCCCCCAGGGGATTTTCTTTATCCCGAACACACCCAGCCCCCTGCCCTGCCTTGTCACTGAGTTCTCTGCTGACCCGGACTCCTCCTGGAACCTAAAACGCTTGGTCATGAGGATGTGGGATTAACGGGTTGGTGTCCCTTTTCCTGGCTTCTGCCCCGAGTGGACGGGCTGGGGCTCTGGACTGGGCCCCTCATCTTCCTGAGTGTGTACCTCAGTCCCTGCTTCGGTGGCAGACCCCCTCCCCTGCCGCGTACACCTTGAGTGGGATCCCATTCGCCCTTGTCTTTGCTTTTTTCCTCTGAAGGGGGAGGGGGGCTCTTCCTTGGCCATCCCCCACCTGCCCACGGGGTTCTCGCACTTACGGGGATCACCACATTTGAATCAGTGGAAATAGAACTTGGCGCTGGTTTGCCTGAACCACTGAGTCCCTGCTCGGATCTGGCATCTCTCCTCCGTTTTTGTGCCCAGCTCTCAGTGGTAATATCAGTATTTCCAAGTGGGACCAGCTTCTGGTTGCCCTTTGCCATATACAGTGTGTTTCTTGGAACTGACATTAGTGACTTCACACATTGCCCTAGCAACCAAGACAACTGTTGTGGCCGCAGCGGCCAGCGTCCTCGGGGTCTCTCTGAGTGACTGTCGTCCCGGTGCTGACCTGTCCCAGCATGCCGGGTGTGTCGGGCCCAGATCCTGACACCCCGTTCTCCCCCAGGGCTCTGAGTTACAGCTTACTGAAGACACTGCAGTTTTAGACTTCTGGATGTGGCCAAAGGAATCACCCAATCAAGTGCCTTTTGCTGTTTCATTAAAGGAGAGACCAGGATGCTTCTCTGGATGACACGGTGGAGAGGTGGTCTGCAGCCTGTCCTTTTCCTCCTCTACCTGCCCGCTTCCCATCTCTTGTTTTCCCTTTTCTCTCCAGGATGTCCCCAGGACACCCAGTGTAAAAACCATAAATGCATTCTGGCTGCCTTATTTACAAACCAGTGTCAGTCCTTGCTCTGCTCTTAGTCGACCCCCAACGTGTGACTCCAGAAAGACCCCTGTGGGAGTTATGATTATTCTGGGGCCCTTTAGCCCTGGGGAGATCTGCTGTGCATGGGCCTGTCCCCGCTTCCCAGACAAGCCAGACCCCTGATCCCCACTCCTAGGCCCACATCTCTCTTCTCCTCCTTTTCCTTGTCCTGGGCTTGGAAGGGCTTTCTAGAATGTCTGTAGCCCTCACCCCACATTATGTTCATTGCTCTATCCAGCCAGGCCCACTGAGGTGGGCTTCGATCCCTGTGGTGCAGTATCTTCAGACACAAGTCCTGTGACATTGGGACACTGTGGTCATGGACCAGATACTACATACTATGGCTTACAGCAGCACTTCTCACTCTTTTACTTCCTGATGAATTTTTTTTTAATTTTTACAGAGCCTTACTAGAAGGAGAAAGTAATCCAGAGATACTGATCTTGACTGAGCGCATCGAAAATGTGCCACAAGGTAAATATAAGAAAAGCTAAATATTTAATTTTAGGGTGTTTTCTATATGAACAGATTGATTCCATGGTTAAATAGTAAGGCATCATTTGTCAGGAAGAATTTGGGATTAGGTATGATTTTTTTTTTTTTTTTTTCAGATAAGTGTCATTCATGCCTCTCTTAAGTACCAGCCAGATTTTATTTGATAGGCTGTGGTTTAAATAGCAATGTAAGTGTGAATGCATGGGACAGTGTTTAGTAAGCGTATTTATTCATCTAGCCAATACTTTGGGGGCGTTTCCTACCCAGTGTGGTGAGTGGGGAGGAGGGGGGTGCTGATGGAGAGGTGGGAGGGGTGAAGGGCGAGGAGACAGTGGACATGGACTTGTTTGTCATACCCTTCAGAAGGAACACCCTTTACGGACCAAAGACTTACAGGTTGTTTCCCCCCCCCCCCCCCCCCCACTTCTGGATATATATCTTTTTTTATTTTTTATTTATTTTTTTCCCTTTTATTTTTTGATTTTTTTTCAATATGAAATTTATTATCAAATTGATTTCCATACAACACCCAGTGCTCATCCCAACACGTGCCCTCCTCAATATGCGTCACCACCCCTCCCCCTCCCCCTCCCCCTCCCCCCCCCCCCCCCCCCCCCCATCAACCCTCAGTTTGTTCTCAGTATTTAAGAGTCTCTTATGGTTTGCCTCCTTCCCTCTCTGTAACTTTTTTTTCCCCCTTCCCCTCCCCCCGGTCTTCTGTTAAGTTTCTTAGGATCCACATAGGAGTGAAAACATAGGATATCTGTCTTTCTTTGCCTGTCTTATTTCACTTAGCATAACACTTTCCAGTTCCATCCATGTTGCTACAAAAAGCCATACTTCATTCTTTCTCATTGCCACGTAGTAGTCCATTGTGTATATAAACCACAATTTCTTTATCCATTCATCAGTTGATGGACATTTAGGCTCTTTCCATAATTTGGCTATTGTTGAAAGTGCTGCTATAAACACTGGGGTACAAGTGCCCCTATGCATCAGCACTCCTGTATCCCTTGGGGAAATTCCTAGCAGTGCTACTGCTGAGTCATAGGGTAGATCTTACAGTTTTAACACAAGTGTCAGGAGGTATTACTTTGTACGGCAAGTAGTCTGCTCTCTGGAACTCGCTAGCCCATGGGGGCAGAGGTGGGAACGGTTATACCATTTGTATTACTGAGCTGCATTGGCCCGGGCAGCTCAGATTGACATGGGTAGCAGGTGTCACTGGGTGCCCTAAGGTCTGTCTTGATTGAGGCCAAAAGCTACAGAATAAAGGTCATATTTCCTGTAGCTACGGAACCAATGAACAGGTTAGTGTTCACTAGAAAGGCCCTAAGAAACCTGTAGGATAACTTTAAAAAGGAAAAAAGAAAAGCTTAAAAGCCATATAGAATCTTAAAGGGCTTTCTGGCTAAGCAAGGCAGATTAAATTACTTATAGTATGTTAGTATATACCTTATTCAGCAGAGTTTCGGTCTGCATGAGTATTACCATATTCAAAATCATGGCAAATTGGGAATGCATATATTTGGTACATCTGTCAGGAGAATATTTAGTTAACTGCCAGTCTGGATAGGTGGCATATTAAAAAAAAAACAATAGTTTCCATCTTTATTTTTCAAAAACAGCAGGCAATTCACAGATTTGAAAGGTCACTGATTCAGAACAATAATTTTGGTTTCAGGTGTCTGTGACTGGTAGGAATTGGGTCTTAGACAATATCCAGTAAGTTTACTTACTGATTTTGAGAGTAAGGTTGAAAAAAAGCAAAGATGTTATTCACCAGATTTCAAGGTTTACTTCAGTCACTTAGATTTTTTACTTGAGGCTATTTAAGTCTGAAAGTCCATCACATCACTTAGAAGGGAGAGAGGAGAAAAGGGCTGGGGCCACACTTTGAGAAGAACCACCAGTTGAGGGCCAGGGCTTGCTAATCTTTGACTAGCTGAGTTCTTGGAGCCTAGCGAGAACTCAGCAGGAGGGTTACTGGGGGCCTCTGTTAACTTGTTTCATTCACTGATTGTTTCATCTGGCTTGTTAAAGGATACAGAGACAGTATTTGCAAACTAAATCTATTTTAGCAGTTATGGATTAGGCTAAAAGAAAGTAGCATTAGAATAAAGAGGACCAGTTGTGAACTCTTTTAATAGGCTTTGAGTTTCCAGATAGTTGTGTGTCCTGTGTGATATACACGCAGTTAACTGTTCACTGAATAAATGTACGGATGTGTTCTTAGATAGTGAATTTATCAATACTTATGAATACACTTATGTTTCTTTTGTAATATTGTATAGAATAATTCTGGCCACTTGCCCACACTCGGTTGACAGCCTAAAACCAGTCTGTCATCTTCCATATTTCTTGGTGAACCTTAATTAAAGATCAGATGGTTCTTGCAGTTTCCCAGGGATTCATCTTCTGGGGCTTCTCTGTTTTTTTTTTTTATTTTTTATTTATTTTTTTTAACATTTATTTATCCTTGAGACAGAGAGACAGAGCATGAACAGGGGAGGGGCAGAGAGAGAGGGAGACACAGAATCCGAAACAGGCTCCAGGCTCTGAGCTGTCAGCACAGAGCCCGACGCGGGGCTCCAACTCACGGACCGCGAGATTGTGACCTGAGCCGAAGTCGGCCGCTTAACCGACTGAGCCACCCAGGCGCCCCTGGGGCTTCTCTGTTTAAGATCAGTATATTGACCTGAAAGGAGGAATCTTGGAGAAAATGTCCTGGCCTGGTCTTTCTCTTGTACCCTGAGCTCTGTCCTAAAGAGGCCCTTGGCTTTGGCTGATGTGACAGGGAGATCAAGGGTGGAGAGTGGGCTTTGCTAGGCTCAGCCGGATGGGGTGTGGTGGGCACAAGGGGGCGCTCTCAGGGTGGACGGTGCTCTTGACCACATTCTAACCCACCAGCTGCTATGCCTGAGAGCAGGTACCCACCTGGAGTTTGGACATCCCCGAGGGTAAGCACCCTCTGTGGACCATCCGGAGCAAAGCAAGGAGCCCAGGATCAGGACATTAAAACAGACTGTAGTGTTGGTGACTGGTCAGCTTCCTGCTCTGGCTCCCTTTCAAATGGACAGTTTGTAAGAAAAAAAATAGAAGTATAAAAATAGAAGAAGCCAGGGAGCTTTAGAAAAAGTTAACCTCGTCAATACTTGTTGGCCCAACATGGAAACCAGTGACAAATCAGAGCATATTAAATGGGGGAGAGAGACTGCCAGTTAGCGTGGAGTGATCTCGTACTTTGTAATAATGAAGCTCTCTTCTCCACGGAAATAAGTAAAATAAACTCAGGCTATCAACAAAGCAGCAATGCATGTTTCCAAACTATCACGGTACTGTGAAATTTAATCCACAGAGACTAGCGCCCAGCTTCTCGAATGCACGTGCCGAGCTGCGCGAGCTCACGTTTGCTGATGTTTGTGAAGGTGGATGATATTTGAAGATCAGCAACGAGAGCAAAGTGTTGTGCTATGGCATGCATAGTGCTACATTTTATTGTAACGGGTTTTTTTTAAACTACCAAAATCAATGATTTGGGGGTGGAAAATAGCTCATTTGTAAATGCCCTTTCTGCCATAATAGTTTGTATTTATGATGATGGGATGGGATTTGACCTGTAGTGATGCCTTTAAGATGAGAGAGGTAATGATGACTGTCGTTTTCTGCAGAGTTCAGAAAAACATCCTATCAGTATGCCAGCACGGTGCTGCAGAGGGAAAATGAACGAAATCTGTTTCCCAGGCGGAAAGCACCTCTGGCCAGCTTCAGCCACAGCCTGGCGCAGCGCTCTCACCTGTCGGCAAAGCCCGGAGCTCGGCCCGCCGTCCCAGGTGCTGCGGGCAGTGGCTTCCTAGGCTCGGGATATTCTTCCCTAACCACTACCCGGTGGGAGAAAACTGACGGCAAAACTGCCGACTCTCAGGAAAAACCTGCCAACAGCCAAGCCAGCGTCAGAACTTTCTCTCCAGTGCCCGGTCTTTTAAGGGATACTGAGGCTCCAGCAAAAACATTCCCCGAAAGACCGAGAACCGCGGGTACAAAGGCCGCCTCTGCTAATGTAGCCAAAGAGCCCACCCTTGCCCAAAAGCCCTATCAGGACAATGTGTCGACAGGTGCTTCCAAAAGCACGTGGTCAAGTGAGAGAACCGTCCTTGTGGAAAAGAAGACGGGGGCTAATGTCACGAGAGAGCAGGAGAGAAACAGGCCAGGTGCCATCCAAACAAAGTGGGAAGAGAAGGTGTTTGATTCCAAAGAGAAGGCTTCAGAGGAGAGGAATCTAAGGTGGGAAGAGCTGACAAAGTTAGATAAAGAAGCAAGAAAAAGAGAAAGCCAGCAAATGAGGGAAAAGGAGAGAGGGAAGGAGTCGGCGAAGGAGAAGAGTGTTCGAGAAAGAGAGGTACCGATCAGTCTAGAAGTCTCCCAGGATAGCACACCAGGGGTGGCCCCGAAAGGTTTGCAGACTCCCCTCCAGGGGGATGCTCGTGACGGTGCAGGCAGAGGCATGGAAAAGAGGGAGGCCAGGTTCAGGCTGGACCGCAGCGACACCACCAGCTCCCCGAAGGGTGACTCCACGACCGAAACCATAGCCGAAAACATCGTGTCCAGTATCCTGAAGCAGTTTACCCAGTCTCCTGATACAGAGACATCTGCTAATTCTTTTCCGGACACGAAGGTCACTTACATGGACAGGAAGGAGCTTCCCGGCGACAGGAAAACAAAGACTGAGATAGTCGTGGAGTCGAAACTGACCGAAGAGGTGGATATTTCAGACGAGGCTGGCCTGGACTATCTTCTGAGCAAGGATGTTAAGGAGGTGGACCTGAAAGGAAAATCGGCTGAGCGGATGATAGGAGACATAATCAACCTTGGTCTGAAAGGAAGAGAGGGGAGGGCAAGGGTGGTCAACGTGGAGATCATTGAGGAGCCCGTGAGCTATGTTGCTGGTGAGAAGGCAGAGGAGTTTTCTACCCCCTTCGAAGTGGAGGAGGTTGATGATGTGTCTCCGGGCTCCAAGGGGCTGGGTGAGGAGCAAGAAGGTTATGGAGAAACAGACATCATGTTCTCAGGTAATCAGCATAAAAAGACCAAGCAGCCCCAAGAGAATGTAACTCACGTCGAAGAAGTAACGGAGGCGGGTGACTCAGAGGGAGAGCAGAGTTATTTTGTGTCGACCCCAGATGAGCACCCTGCGGGGCAGGACAGAGACGAGGGCTCGGTGTATGGGCAGATCCACATTGAAGAAGAGTCCACCATCAGGTACTCTTGGCAAGATGAAATCGTGCCAGGGACGCGGAGAAGAATAAAGACGGATGATGGGCTGGGGGAGAAGGTGGTGAAGCCGTTGGACATCTCAGAACCTTCTGTGGAGGAGGAGGTGGGTTATACTCACTGGAAGGAACAAGCTAGAAGTGGTGAATTTCATGCTGAGCCCACAGTCATTGAGAAGGAGATTAAAATACCACCTGAGTTCCACACGTCCATTAAGGGATCCTTCAAGGAGCCCAGACACCAGCTGGTGGAGGTTATTGGGCAGCTAGAAGAGAGCCTTCCGGAGCGCATGAAGGAAGAGCTGTCTGCTCTCACCAGAGAGGGTCAGGGCGGGCCCGAGAACGTTTCGGTCGACGTAAAGAAAGTCCACACCTCCGGGGGTAGGTCCGTGACCTTGGTTGCCGAAGTCAACCTCTCGAGAACCGTGGATGCCGATCAGTTAGACCTGGAGGAGCTGAGCAAAGACGAAGCCAGTGAAATCGAGAAAACCGTGGAGTCAGTGGTACGAGATAGTTTGGCCAGGCGGCACAGCCCGGCGCCTGGAAGCCCAGACGGGGAGACCGCAGAGGAGCCCCCGGCTGCCGGCTTTCGCTTCAAGCGCTGGGCCACCCAGGAACTGTACCGCCCCGGCGGTGAGGAGGGCGATGCCAGCCGGGCCTCTCAGGGCACGGAGCAGGTCGCTTCCCCGGGTCCTGTGTCAGCCACGGTAGAAGTCACCAGCCCGAGGGGCTTTGCCCAGTCACACGTGGTAGAGGACGTAAGCCGGTCTGTCAGGCGTGTTAAAGTAGACCCCACTGGGATTTGGAGGACTGAGCAAGTCTCACGAGAAGGACCCACTGCACAAGTGGTGGAGGTAAGTGGGGAAGGGGACCTAAGTCCGGCCCTGAGCTCGCCAGGAGCCACCTGGTCTGTGAGGCACTTCACCCTGAGTCCTGATCAAAGTCAAGTGTTCCAGGAAGTCTTCTTCCAAAGGTCTGTCCCTGCCTTTCGGGAGGCAGGGGGCACAGAAGAGCCTGGCCCGATAGAGCTGTCCACAGATATGGACACAGCGGGGAGGCGCAGTGTATTTGGCTCTGAACAGTTTCATGCTAAAAGGGAAATTACTTTTCAGGGCCCCATTTCTGGGTCGGGGAAGGTTGGCGATTATTTTCAAACAGAAGAGTCAGTACCCAGACTTCTGTAAAGGACCTTCAGGTGGGCCCCAGAGAGGGGTTGGGGAGCAGATCCAGTTCAGAGCCCCCCTTCCAGACAGAAGGGCGTTGAGTATCAGGGAAGCTTCCGTGAGCACTGAAGAGTGGTCAGGGGACGGCACATCTGTCAGGCAGGTCACGGTCTGGGCTCAGCAGCATCAGACCACTGAGCACATAGTTCCCCTGCCCCGGGAATTCAGCCACTCAGAAAGCAGTGCCCATGGAGAGGGCTCGGCAGACGTGAGCCAGGCTGCACGTAGTTCCGCTGTGGGTGGGAAGATCCTGATGACCGGAAAGAGCACCTCCCAAAGTGCCAGTTCCCAGTGGCCTCAGGAGGCCAGTGTGGGAGATGCACGAGGGGCAGAGGAGACACCGGGCATGAGCAGAGCCTTTAGGCACATTTGTCTGGGTCACACAGAGACCACAGCCTCTGAACGGGTTGTCTTCCACGAGCCCGTTTCCAAATCGCTTGCACCTGCCGGTTCAGCGGGCTCCCCTGAGCTAGGCGAGTTGGCAGACGGCAGCGGGGTGCTCAGGCACGTGGCACGGGGCCCCAGAGACTCTCCTTTTACCTTTCAGATGGACATGAGTCACGTGGAGGCGAGCCCCCGCTGGACGCAAGACACCACGGTCTTCTTCCCCGCAGGGACGGAAGCGGCGGCTCGTGGTGCCCCTGACCGTGGGGCCTGGAGAGACGGGGGCAGTGGGAATGCCTGGGTGGCCAGCGTGAGCTTTCAGGGCTCTTCCGGGGACGCACACCAGGTCCCCGGGGAAAAGGGCAAGGCGCAGGCTGAGTTTGACAAGACGGTGCAGCTACAGAGGATGGTAGACCAAAGGTCGGTGATTTCGGATGAAAAGAAAGTTGCCCTCCTCTATCTAGACAGTCAGGAGGAGGAGAGTGAGGGCCGCTGGTTTTGATAAGCAAATATTTTGTTTTCAGTGGTGTCTTATCTGGTAACACAGTAACACACAGAGGCCTTTACTTCTTTGAAGGAGGGAGGCTCAGTCTTTACGAAGACCTCCCCACTTTTCTTACTTTCTCCAAAGAGCGCTCCAGGCGATGTCACTTTACTTTATAATCTGTAAAGGTGTCAAATGAATTCATGCCTTTGAAGGCATTTGAATTTTATTTTTGAGTTGGAACTTTGACACAAATATTTTTTTTATCTTTTTAGTCTTAAAAGTTCCTTTTTCTGGAGTTTTCTCTCCACTGCTTGAGACAGTTTCGACCAATTTTGCTCCTGGTCACGGAAATGCCTCACATCTGTTTGAAGTTATAATCAACTCTCTATAGGGAAAATGCCTAAATGGTAACAATATAGTAAGATGCCTATATGATAACAAGATTAAAGTAATATATTTAAGAGTAAATTTTATTTGCATGTGCTAGTATGAAATAATCAACTAACATTTAAAAGGAAAAATGCGTACATTTGTCACTTTTCCAAGTCTTTTCAAAAAGAAATCCTAGGAAAGAAGCAGATTGCTTCCATAAAAGATAAAAGTGAAAAAAAAAAACAACCTAAATGGTTCTAAATTTAGGAAAAAGTTAAGTTCACTTTGAGACTTGAATGAATTGCTTTCTATGTGCAGAACTCCAAAAAACATATAGTATTTTTGTTTATGGAGAGGATAGCTTCAGCCCATTTGATATTCCAAGTCCACACGCTTGCTATGTTCGTGTAAATTCTTAGAAGCCCACCCTGGGCTTATGTGTAGGGAAAGTGACTGTTGGGAATGCGTTATTGTATTTCCTTTCTCACAGCACTGGGTTGTTAAGTAGCATACAGTCTAAGTATTCTTGTTTGTTACAACCTAAGTTCTGGAGTAGCCAGCTCCCGCCAGAGTGTTAAGCTTCTCCATACCTTAACCCTTAGCCCTGTCTACACATTTAATTTTACTGGCGGGAGGCAGACCCTGAAGACAGTAAAGAGAATGCTGATGATGCTCAAGCTAGAGCCTGGCTTGCCAGATGATCCTGTGCCGTGACATTGGAAGCACAGGGTGGACTGTGCCTCCCAGAGAAGGCCTTGCAACGCACCGCTAAAGGGACCGAAGTCTGGGTGATGCAAAATGACAACCAACCTCGAGGACGTTTTTGCATTTTCTTTTTTTTTTTTTTTAACGTTTATTTATTTTTGAGACAGAGAGAGACAGAGCATGAACAGGGGAGGGGCAGAGAGAGGGAGACACAGAATCTGAAACAGGCTCCAGGCTCTGAGCGGTCAGCACAGAGCCCGACGTGGGGCTCAAACTCACAGACCGTGAGATCATGACCTGAGCCGAAGTCGGACACTTAACCGACCGAGCCACCCAGGCGCCCCCGTTTTTGCATTTTCAACAGAAATCATTACAGCTGGGGTGTTTTGCCCAGGGAAGAGAATACTAATGTTACATAGGATAAGATGTTTTGTGGGAGGGACTGGGTGCCTCTCCTGCTGCCCAGCACCCAGGAGGGGCCCTGGAGGAAGGCAAAGGCCCTACCCTCGCGGGCCACGGGATGCTGACGTGCAGGTACACACCGTGAAGTTGAAGGTACTAGAAAGAGTGAGTGTGCTTTACTGGGTTTGTTTTATTTTACATAAGGGTATTGCTTTTAAGGCTTCGTCTTTAAAGGTAGCGGCACACAGAAATTACCTCTCCAGCAGCACAGTATTATTTTAATCCAAACTAGTTGCTTGCACATAACATTGTTTAAACTGTACTTCCGGTAACAATCCTAGAACTGCCAGTAGGACACTGAGGAATAGTGATTGGAGGTAATGCCATCCTCTAGTGGGTTATGATGTTGGGGGTGGTGGTTATGGCATGAGGGTCTTCCCTCGGTGGGGGGAGGGGGGATGTCACACAGTGGCCCTCAGCTCCTAGAAATGGCTACAGCAGGTAGTTTAGGGAGAGTGCATTTTCTTAATAAGTGGAGGAGAAATGCAGCCAAGTTTTCAGGATGATCCATTTTACAAACACTGTGAATCGGGGTATAGAAAAAGTTGAACTGCAAGTTTAAACCTTTGCTATCTTCCAAATGAACTAGTAATTGTCACAGACTGGTACAGAGGTGATGGCTTGGCAAACAAAGCCTTCTTGTTTCTCATATAGTCAAAGATGGGCGATTTTATGTTAGCTGTAATTGGTAATGGTATTTGTAGAAGTGATTTATTGGTCAAGGTGACAGCCTACTGTTTTGATGGCGACACAGACTGAGGATGGGGAGTCTGTTATGTGAGTCTGAGTGGGCTTACTTTAATGTCCCTCTCTTGCCTTGTGATCTTGTGAATGAGTGCTAACAGGGACAGATTATTAATATCATGACCCACTTCTCTTTGGAAAATATCTTAGGTCTTAATTTATATTTCCATGTTAGAACACATGTCTTCAAGAAGCATCCTGCCAAGAGTACTTACCAATATGGACTCCTGAGCTGTCTTTGGTTACTCAGTCTCTGGATCACCCAGGAGCAGGCATGCCCTCCACACTGTGAAGGTCGCCTGAAGGTTCTGTGTCCTTTAAAACCAGTCGCTCTGGAGACCATAGAAATCAACTTTGTGGGTTGGGACAGAACCAATTTTTGCTGTTGTATAGACAAAACAGTATTAATGGAATGTTTTTCACCTTCCCACTGGTTGTTTTGATATCATTTGTTTCAAATGTATATTTAGAATGGAATCACTTACAAAGCTCATCTTTCTAAGCTCCTGTTCCCTACAAAGGGAAATGTCACAAGAATGTATAAAAATAAAAATCTAAGAAAAAAAAAAAAAAAAACCTCCACATTGTTCCTAAAGAGAATGAATGTTTTCCAGTAGGTGTTTTTGTGGTTTCTATTTAAGCTCTAATTAAAGCATCTATGTGTTTTACATGCATGATTTTTTTTTTTTAATGGTTGCACGGAATCACTGGGGAGAATATGTATGGAAAGTTCTGGCCCTTTACCCAAATCAGAACTTGATACTGTTAACACAAAACTACAAAGCGTAGCAGACAGAGCAAAAACCAGCTGGCTCATATTCAAATATAGACTGGGCAGTTTGTGGTAAGAACGTGGTCATCACAGCCTGGAAGGCTAGTGTCAGTAGGGTGACCAGCCATCCTGTTTTGCCTGGGATGGAGGGGTCCCCCGGGACATGGTTTCAGTGCTAAAACCAGGACCGTCCTCGGCACACCAAAATGGTTACTTTGAGTGCAAATCGGAGTGGTTAGTTAATCCTGGCTGTTTCTTAGGTGCTTGAAAAACTTGCAGTAGATTGAGACAAAGGAATAGTTATTAGGTACCCTTACCTGTCTAACTTTTTACCACCCCCTCCCCATGACTATCTATAGTCTTTCTCTCGTGTTGAAGTTCACACATTTAATAGATGGGAGACATTTGGGTGGGACATTCCTATATTCATTCTTTCCTTGGGGTGGGGACTAAATTTTTTAAAATATATTTTAGTTTCTGTGATTGCAAGATATTATCCTCCAAGAAAGACAGGAAGAAGTAACATCAGAATTCACTTTTTTCCCCCAAAGCCTAGCATGGGCTGTCTGCTCAGGCTGCTATGACAGCGTACTGCAGACTGGGAGGCTTTAACAATGGACATTTCTCTCTCCCAGTTCTGGAGGCTGGAAGTGAAGGATCAAGATGCTGGTAGATTCGATGCCCGGTTGTGGCTCTCTGCCTGGTTTGCAGACGGTCTTCCTGCTGAGACCTAACGTGGTGGAGAGAGCGATCTTCTGTCTCGTGTCTCTTCTCATCAGGGCACTAATCCCATTCACGGGGCTCTCGTCTCCCAGAGGCCCCACCTCCTAATACATTCACATTGGGGATTAGGGCTTCATGAATTTTGGAGGTACACACACATTCAGTCCCTGGCAGACTCCAACGTGGTAAATATTTAAAATACTTATTCTACCATCCATGTCGGAACCTGTGTCTTCCGACTAGATGGGATACCTGGTGAGTAGTGACTGTGTCTCATGCCTCCAGCTTGCACATGGCCTTCATCCCACCTGGGATGAGTGGGTACGAGTGGGGGTGGCCTGTGTGGTCAGCTGCCATAGCTTCCAAGGGGGACAAGGGACCTTGCCTCTCTCTCTCCACCCTGCACAAATGGAACCAGAGCACCTACTGGGCACTAGAGTAGAAGGGGCCCGTGCTGCGTCCTGCTGGCATCTTAGCACCAGCCTACAGCCTTGCTGGGCCTCGGTCCGTGGGATGAGTGTGGGAAGGAGAAGGAACAATGCTGCCCACAGCCCATCCCGCCCACTGTGTACTCTACCTCCTTCCAGCACCCAGTCTCCTGTGGACACCATGGAGAAAGGTGCTCAAAACTTCCCACTCTGCTCTTCCCTTCTTGAGGGGCAATAGCTTCCCCTGCGGGAGACTGAAGACCATTGTGGATGTGAGTGCTCGTCCACTCCACCCTCCCTACCTCACATGCTGAACCCGGGGAAATAGCTGGGAGAGCACGGGGCCAAGGGCTGTGCCGACTCCAAAAAGAACCTCCAGAGGGCAGCCATGTTTCTCCTGCCTGGAGTAGAGGCCCCAGGAGTCAGCCGCCCTCTCCTGCAGCCCTTCCCCGCTGGCCTCACCCCTACTCCTCTGTCTTCATTCCCTTACACCCGCCTCCCCTGACCTCCAGCCCCTTTACTCCCATTACTCCCTGCCCTGCTGTACTGGGCTCTTTCCCTCTGTTACCAACTCGTTCTGCCACTTCATGTTTAGTAATTAGCATCCATGTTGGCTGGCGAGGTCTGAGAGGATGGGTACAGTGTGTCCTGTTTACTGTCAGGTCCCCAGTTCATAGCACTGGCCTGGTGCACGCAGGGTGCTCAGCCACGTTCAGTGGCTGTAGGAGTAAAGAGAAGCTTCCTCGCGTCCCTCTAGGCTCCAAGAACCCTGAGGCAGCCTGCATTTGAAAAACATACCAACCCAGCACCTCTGAGATTCTTCTTAGCATTTTATTCTGCATCCCTATTATCTTCCTACAAGAAAGAAAGGGCTTTGGCCAGCATTTGCTCTCAATCAGACTCCAGATCTATGCGAGGGGCATACATAGGTACGGCCAGATGTTGGGTCCACTTCCATACACAGGAAGTTTGAAACTTTTGAAGAGAAGCCTTTCAGCCACAGTCGTGCTGCTGGGTAGAAAGTTTTGTTGCAAGAGAAACCACTTGGACGGTGAAAAAGAAATCTGCTTTACAGAAGCACCAGAGCACCCTGGAGGGCATCCGCTGTCAAAACGCGACATCTCTGTTGCATGCTGGAGCAAACAGCCCGGAAAAATCTGTCGAATCCCACCTTCTAGTCGGAGAGGTTTATACTGCACCCCAAATGTCAGCACCCGGCCCGACCCAAGCTTTCTTTGGGGGAGGGGTGGGGCTCTCAGTCCGCTGCGCTGGGCTGCACCTTCCCTGGCATGCCGGTGCAGAAGGCCGGTTTGGCTTTCGGGGCCTGCCGGGTCTTCGCGGCCACCTCAGGGGCCCTGCAAACAAGCAGAAAGTGGGGTGAGCGTGCTGCCCCCTGGACCACTGTTGCTCTGAAGAGAAGCCCAGCTGCTGCTGAGCTAACAGCTGGCGAAGGAGTCTGGGGAGGGAAGGCCAAGGAGAAGAGAATCCTGGCACAGCAACCTAAATCCCAAGGTTTTTTTCTCCCGTGTTCTAATTCCTTGAGACCATTTTCTCCCTGAGCTGAGAGGGTCAACCCTTAGCTGGCTCAGAGAGCAGAGCACAAGCACAAAGGTTGGGCTGGAGGCCCTGGCGGGCTCAGGGTTCAATGTTGCCTCCGGCTCGGGCCGACGGCTCTGAGAGAGCGCCCCCTGCCGGCTGTCTCCTCGCCTTCGGTGCTTCCATGATCCTTCCTTGGCGGTCAGCCCACAGGCTCTGGGCCACACTGGCTCTGTGAGGGGCGGCTTCTCCACAGCAGGGAGTGGAAAGACCTGGGGCCAGCCTTCAAGGTGAAGTCAGAGGGCTCTCAGGCCGCCGTCCTGACAGGCACGCTGAAAGCAAAGGGAAGCCAAAGGCAGGCCTCCAGCAGGCCACGCCAGGGCACTGTGCCCTCGCCTGCCAGCAAGGGAGGTGACCCGCAGGCCCTGGTCTGCAGGAGGGAGAGTCCCAGTGTGTTTCTGCCATTATTCAAGAGCCAATCTTTTCTTAGTATCTGGGCAAGGGGGATATTTGACAGCTGGGCTTTCAAAGGAATCACTGGTGTTGCATAGTTTATGAGTTATGGGAAGTCAGTTAGTAAAACTTTCCATGGAAAGTTCCACAGAACCTTACAGAACCAGCTTCCTCTGAGATCTGAATGGCAAAGGAAACAGTGCAAGGGGAAGCCAACTCACTTGGACAGGACGTCCATTGTCTGCTGGGTGGCCAGAGTCCTCTTGTCCTGTGCTCCATATAAGAGGGTCTGAATCTGAAGACACTGCAGAACACCAAGTAGTAATCATGAGGTTATAAAAATGTCACTGAGAGCATTTCGCAGGAAAATGAAGTCTCCCTTGAATGAAATAAAGCATACTTCATCCACAGGCCCATGCTTGACAGAACTGGTGCATTCTCAGGGTTTCTCAGGGACAGACTGGCCTTCAATTTGGATGCTCTGAGGGATCCAGAAAATAAATGCAAAGTTTTAACACTATTTTACACAACTCCTTATGATGAGCTATATGCAAACTATAAGCATAAGGGCGCCTGGGTGGCTCAGTCAGTGGAGCATCCCAGCTCAGGTCATGATCCCAGCTCAGGTCATGATCTCCCGGTTCATGAGCTCGAGCCCTGCATCAGGCTCTTCGCTGACCGCTTGGAGGCTGCCTGGGATTCTCACTCTTCCTCTCTCTGCTCCTCTCCCCTGACTCCTCTCTTTCTCTCTCAAAATAAATAAACATTAAGGGGCACCTAGGTGGCTCAGTCTATCAAGCGTCCTACTTCGGCTCAGGTCATGATCTCATGGCTCTAGAGTTACAGCCATGTGTCAGGCTCTGTGCTGACAGCTCAGAGCCTGGAGCCTGTTTCGGATTCTGTCTCTGTCTCTCTCTGCCCCCACCTCCCCCCCCCCCCCCCACCCTGCTCACACTCTCTCTCTCTCTCTCTTAAATATCAGTAAACATTTAAAAAATTAAAAAAAAAAAATCCCTGACTCTCCCCCTTTGGGTAGGCAGGTTTAAAAATTTCTTAAAAAGTAGCATTTTTAGAAAATAAAGGCAAGAACATTGGTATTGACCAGGGATGGTCTCTAGTTTCGTTTGTTTTTTTTTTTTTAATTTTTTTTAACGTTTTATTTATGAGACAGGGAGAGACAGAGCATGAACGGGGGAGTATCAGAGAGAGAGGGAGACACAGAATCCGAAACAGGCTCCAGGCTCTGAGCAGTAAGCACAGAGCCTGATGCGGGGCCTGAACTCACGAACAGTGAGATCGTGACCTGAGCCGAAGTCGGACACCCAACCGACTGAGCCACCCAGGCGCCCCTCTAGTTTCGGTTTTTAAATGAGCCTTGCTCAGGAAAGTTTTTAAATTTTTTTGTTTGCTTTTTGTTTTATTTTGTTTTTTGGTAAAAACATGCTCTATCTTATATGGGCTTTCTATATTCATTACTACACAGTAATTTCTTAGGAATTAATTTACCTAGGACTTAACTATTGAGCTTATGTATTATCCAGGGCTAGCTTTGGCTTGATTTCTCCCTTCTGCTTACTGAGCTACCATTTGGTTACTTGTACCAGACCAGGGTAAACTCAAGGAAAGAATAAAGATGCAAGTTGTGCCCCCAAATGGCCAAAATGATTCTTAAAATAGAATGAGGTGGAGGAACTTGCTTTACTGTATATCAGTACCTTTTATAAAACTGTAGTAATTAGGACAGTGGGGTTTTCATCCAGGGATAGACAAAGAGGTCAGTAGAACATGGCAGAGAGTCCACTACTTGATAGATGACAGAAGTGGCCCTGAAGGGTCTAGGGGAAAGAGCTGAACTAGTCGGTAAATGGAACTGGGGTCATGGGCTTTCCAAATGGAAGAAAATGGGTCCCTATCCCATACCAAACACAAAAATCAATCCTAGACAGACGGAGGAACTAAATGTGAAACGAAAACTTGGAACTTTTAGATGAAAATATCAGAGGTTTATCTTTATCAGCTTGCAATAGGGAAGTATTTCTTAGACAAGATCCAGGCAAATCAAAAGTAAAAGACTGATATGATTTAACTGTATTAAAATTCAAAACACCTATGCACCAAAATTCACCTTAAGTAAAGTACAAGGAGGGAAAGTATAAAGTACAATGAAGGAAAATATTTGCACAATACCGAGAGGGGATTAGGACTAAGGACGCATAAAGAACAAACTACCAATAGAAAATAATCAAAAGATATTATTCAAAGAAGTTGAAAACTAAGAGGCTGATAAACACACCTAAGTTCACTAGTAATCAGAAATGCAAACTAAAACTTCAAGGGCATTGTTCCTTTGCTCTTAAATTGCAAAAATTATAGTCTGATAATGATAATACCAAGCTTTATCACAGGTATTAAGCAACAAGTACTCTTTTATATATTGATAGTGGATGTTGAAATTGGTACCACTTTTAGAACAATTTGGCAATATTTAGTAATGGATAGGTACATGTACGATATACAAATTTTTGATGCGCATATAGCCACATAGATGAATCTCATGATTATAGAGAGGAAAAAACAAATTGCAGTTGAATGCATTATATATATTATTATATATTACATATTATTAAAATACATATTACATATAATTTATATGAAGCTTAAGAAGCATGTATAACAAGATCGCAAAATAATTTTAGTAAATTAATTTAGTAAATAGTAAAATAGTAAAGACATAGTAAAATAATTACGACAACGTGGGAATGATACCAAATTCAGGATAGCAGTTATCTGGAGGCGGGGTGGGGAAGGCTAGTAGTGGGGACTTCAACTGTATAGACCCATACATGTTTTATTGCTTATATTGAACAGTGAACTCAAAGGTGTTGGTTACATTCTTCATGCTTTTCTGCATATCTGAAATACTTTACATTTTTACAATATTGAATTGGTTTTTCTACACGGTAACAGCTTGAGTCAAAAAAAGTCTGAGGCTTTGGGGACTTTGTACTGAAGACTGTTTATTCATTCTGATCTGCCAACCATTTTTAGGTCTTCAGGAAAATTAAAATGCAAGCAGCCAACATGCTTTGTCTTTAAAAGATGTGGAAAATATCAAAACCGACTGAATGTTTGGTTCAATCTGAGGAATTGAAAATGTGGTTCTGGAATCTGAGACTGTGGTTGTCTTCTGGAGGAAAGAGGTATTATTAGACGAAGATAGGACGGGGTTTTGGGGTTTTTTTGTTGTTTTTTGGTTTTGTTTTGAAACAACAGACCTTCACTCTTTGTTGAATTATGTAACACCAAGGAAGTAGCAAACTTGTTCTGTCATTCCATTCAGCATATAATCCAAATGCTCCAAAATCCCACCCCCTCCACCCAAATAAGCCACAGGCTTTCGGAATCCGCACTGGGGGCCCTGGCCTGGCCTGCTGCTCTTTCCATGGGTTTGGGCCAGCTCTGCTTTAATCCACGGATAAACTGCTGTGAACTTGGGAAACTTAAGGAACTCTGAGAAAGTTCTGTGTTGCTTTTGGGGACAGGTTTCCAACACCCAGGACACTTGATGTAAACTCTTCCCGCCCTCCTCTCTCACGTGGCTCCCAGCTGCTGGAAGCCTGGGGGCGTCTCCAAGCAGGGTCCAGCAAGGGAGGTGCTCACGCAGGGACAGAAAACAGGAAGCAAGCAGGCTTTCCCCTCATTCATGCTTGGCAGTGAGAGGCCACTGTCCAGGGCTAACGTTCTTGCCAGGACAGACTTCATTTTCCCCTACATGGCCAGAAATACCTTAACTCCGTGTGAAAGATCAGGTCTCATTTTAAACTCATCTGCCTTCTCTGTTTACATATCTACGAGTACCTCCCTTGCAGCTCATTTTGAGATGAGCTGATGTCTCCGTGTTAGTTCATTCACCGAGACATTAGCATTTTACTGACATTATAATCATTATTTGAGATGGTCTGAGGTCTCGGTTTACCCTGCCTTAACAGAGGGCCTCCGAAATCCAGAACTCAGGAGGGATATCCATCCTACCCTTTGGGTTACTGAAGCTTCTCTCTGGCCCCTCATTCTCCAGGGAAAAACATACTATTAGCTAACTTTTTCAGATTCCTAGGTACAAGGACAGGGCAATTGACGGTGCTTATACCAATTCTCACTGGTTCTACTAACCACCTCCATTCCAGACCTTGTGTGCTGGTCATTGTCCCTGGGGAAATTGTGTGTAGGGAGACTGGAGGTAGGAGACAAGGTCATAATCAATAATCAAGCCCAGAGAGAGGTCAGCCCATCCCCGTCCCTACTCCCTAGACCCTGGCAGTCAAGATCCTTCTCTTCCTGGCATTAATAGATTTTGGTTTTTTTTTAAGGCAACTTACCCTCCTTAAGGAGATTTGCCCCCAGTTCTAGCTGAAGCGAGAAGAGATGTAAAGGGATGCCAACTAGGAGAGGGAAATGGGTCCTCAGCCCCTACCTAATCTCCTTTAGATGACAGTGCCCAGGGACACCATACCAGGCACCACATCAGGAAAGAATGGTTCACCTACTAGCTGGAATAGTTTTCAAGAGCTACCTTTTTAAAATAGTGAGGGGCGCCTGGGTGCCTCAGTCAGTTAAGCGTTCGACTTCAGCTCAGGTCATGATCTCGCAGTTTGTGGGTTCGAGCCTGGCGTCAGCTCTGTGCTGACAGCTCAGAGCCAGGAGCCTGATTCAGAAAATTTTAAATAGTGAAACAACCCCCTTACTGACCTTACTAGGAAATGTTTTACATAGCTGTGTATTTACCTAAGAAACATAAATTGAATTTTTCAGTGCTCTGCTGCTCTTAGCTAAATTTGCTTAAGCATTTTTGTGTGAAACAGGTTATTTCGATTCTTTTGTTAAAAATATGGACACTGTCAGAGACAAAGTCAATAAATGTTATTTGAACCTACTGGGAGCCCGGCATTTTAAACAACTCTCTGAACTAAGTGAAGAATCCCAAATCCCGGTGGTGGAATATTCTATAGCATAAATAAAAGGCATTTTGTGCTCTCCAGATTCTTCTTCCAAGGCCAGTGCACTCCTATGTGAAATCAGCCTGTACAGGGTGCTTCTCATTTTTCTCTAAGTGGACAAAAACCCTGGAATTTCCAGGATCCAGATGAATTTTGGGGAACTGTTATATTGCTGTTACGCTCTTTGATTTTATCTGCAGGGGTTGGGAGAAGTCATTTGTGTTTCTATTATTCCTTAAATACCAAACAAGAAGCTTTCCACCCCCTGCAGAAAGACAAGAGGTAGCACCCGCTTCCACACTGGCCTGCAAGCTGTCCCCAGAGGGGCCACATTTGTGTTGCTCGCCTTCGTGCCCCAGGTTCCGGAACATTCCCCGGCACGTGAGTAGGGGCGATATTTGCTAGATGAATGAACGATCAAACAAGAGGACAAACAGTTCAACTGAGGAAGTTCTTATACGGAGCCTGAAGACACGGTTGGACCACAGGGCTCCAGGGACCCGTCAGCAGCTGACACCTCTGGTAAGGATGCTTCGTGGGGGGGTGCCGTGTCACGAAGCCTCGCCCTCAAAATCCAGGCAGGTTCGGTAGCCGCAACAGTGCTGCTCGCTGTGCACTGCTTCCCTTAGCAGTCATTCCTAAAGCCAGGGCAAGTTACGACACGACTGTAAGCACCTGATGTGAAACTGAAAACTTATTTTTGACATGACTGAGTTTTGCAAGCTAGGTTTCTGAGGGGCCTGGGAGGCAAGGCAGCTGGGACAGGAGCCACCAGTTGGTGTCTTCCTAGCTCTGGCCTACCCATGTGCCCAAGAACTCACACCCTTCCCAGTGTGGCTGCAGGGGTGGCCCGGGGACAGCTGCGGGGTAGAGGTTCGCTGACTCCGTGTACTCTGGCTTTAGAAAACCACGACAGGGGTACCTGGGTGGCTCGGTCAGCTAAGTTTCTGACTCTGGATTTTAGCTCAGGTCATGATCTCACAGTTTGTGAGCTTGAGCCTTGTGTCAGGCTCTGTGCTAGTAGCTTGGGATTCTTTCTCTCTCCCCCTCTCTCTCAAAAAATAAGTAAATAAAACATTAAAGAAAGAAAGAAAGAAAGAAAACCATGACAGCTATATCCCCAAAAAGAAGCATATTTTCCGGTTTGGGCAGGAATCTCTGAAAACCTGCAGTCATTACTCAAGGCCATTTATTTGCATGGCCGGTACCCCTGCAGAACTGGATTGGGTGACTTAGCCCTCCCTTCACCCATCAACCCCCAGCCCCCCAGCCTTCAGTCCTGGAATTGGACCATAATTCCTATCAGGGAATTTCAGACAATGGACGTGCTGACGGGATAAATCCTACTTATTCACAGAGGCCATGTGGCAAAGAGCCACCTCAGTGGCAAGGCCACAGGCTCGATGATGGAAAACTGACAAAGACAGGCTTTCATGCCTGGTAAGGGTCATGCCAAGCTCGTCGTGCTAGTCCAAGTATTTTGTCTTTATGGGGAATGAAAAACAAAGCCACAGAAAGGTAAGATTTTTAACAACGACTCTAATTCTCACAACCTAAAACCACTACTCTTCTTTTACACATTATCTGATGCGACAGCATGTCCGTGGCGGAGAAGCTACCCTGATGCTCATGAACTGTGGCTCTGTTTACACGTCAATTCTCAAGGCTGGCGCCAAGAAAAAAAAGATGTCAGGAAAGATGCCTTCAACGTTTAGAAAAAACACAAATGCGCCTTCATAGACGCATCTTTACAAGGCAGGCAGAAGTAAATGATGACCTTGGCGGAACTGAAAGGACAAATCGAAACACAGTTCACCAGGGAGCATTTTCCTAAGGAAACAGGGGCACGTGTGGGTGGGCGTTCCCCAAGCCACTCGGGCACCAGCCTTGTCCTCACTAGGCCCGAGTCCTCCATATCTACTCATTCCCGCAGCAGCTGTTTGCAGAGCCCTGGCGATATGCCGACCTGTGTCCACCTCAGGGACAGAGCAGAGTGGCCAGGTCTGGGCCTTGCCCTCAGGGGCCTCCAGTGTAGTGGGGGAGCCAGACATTGAGAGATTTTGTAAATGAACGTGTGATAACAACTGATGATAAGAGCTGTGGAAGAGAAAAGAAGATGGGGCGACGGAGGAAGAAAAGTGGGGGGGTGTCAGTGGTGGGAGAGGGCACTTGGTCAGTGAAGGCCCCTGTGAGGTGACATGTGAGTTGAGAACGGCAGGATGAGGAGTCGGCCATGTGGGCACAGGTCCGGGGAAGGGGGTGCTGGTGCTGGGGTCCCAGGCAGGACGGGGAGGTGTTTGAGGGAGCACACTATGATCCCCCTTCTCTCTCACTCTTGCTCTCTCTCCCTCCCTCTCACGTGCACGCTTGCACACTTGCACCCCTGCAACTCCCTTACCTGGAGGACCACTAATACTGAATCCCCAGGATTGCTGCATGGGTGGGAGGGATGCCTCCCACGACAAAGGGACAGATAAGGTGGGATCAGGGGCCCCAGGACGAGGGACGTGCGAGATGAGGAAGAAAGGGGGCCCGGGGACTCTGGAGAGAGACCCCGTTTGCAAAGCTCTCCCCGAGTGTCTGCGGAGGGCCAGCCTTGAAAGTGTGGGTGTCATCCTCGTCTCCCTCACTCCTCACCTCTGAGTTGCCACGTGCCGTGGGTTCTACATCCTTATCAGCATCCCTCGACTCCCCCACGACCTTGCTCCAGCCCCTGGCCACTGTCTTGGAGCAAGCTACCACCATCTTTCTCCAGGACAACTGCAACACAAATATTTAGAGAACAAACACATCAGCAGGACGTGCTGGTGTGGGGAATCCTGCTGCGCACCCACGTATGGGTCACGGCTTCCTTCTCTAAAGCGGACAGCCAGCTCTTTGTATAAAAGCTGGACTCGCCTATTTCAGAGTTGGACAGAGCAAGAGATCCAGACCCTTTGAAAAGCTAAGCCTTTTGAGCTGCCTTTTCATGGCCCTTTCCGTGGCTGTGGAACACAGCCACCTCGTCGGGTCCTTCCTGAGCCAGTGCAGTCTCGCCAACCATTCCTGACCATCGCTCTTTCCACCTGTTCATGGTCACGCTGCATTTATGTGGTAGGTTTGGCCTTCCCCTCCTTTGCCAGCCCTCCACCCATAAACTCATGGTTGTCCCGCCTCTAGTGAGGCTCTGGCAAAACGCCAGTGTCAGGCCAGGACAGTCTGCTCAGACCACGGTTCTGCACCCTCCAGACTCCAATGCCAATTTAGGAGCGTCTAAGGCACTGAGGACTCAACAAGCAGCAGCGAGAGCTCCGATGGTTGAGGAACTTTCCAATGTAGCCTTGTGTCGGGGGCAGTCTGGGCACGCTGCCCATCTGTGTTTTCTAAGGGACAGCAAAGGCAGAGGGGTGCTTTGTGTGGGCTGCTGTGGTTGGGGGGCCTGACCCCGAGGATAGGGACTCTTCTGGGCAGCCTATGGCCAGCAGAGCTGGAATTCTCATTCCCACCTAGCCTAGAGCAGAAACAAAGGAGGCTCCACATTTTCTCCACGGAAGGTCAAAAAAGGATGACCTTGATCCCTCTAACCATCAGCTCCTATTGTGATACTCTTATCAACCGATTTACAAACAGCTTTAAGTGAGGAGTGCTTGCAACGCCTTTAAGCCTGCTTCTCAACTCAAGAATAGGATTTTTTTTTTTTTTAATATGAAATTAATGTCGTCATGACCTTACTCTCTTTCTAAAAGGATCTGAGGTGGGCTGTGGCAGCCCAACAATGGGTTAGTCAGTGATGATTAGGAAAATCAGGATCAAGGACAAATGGGACTACACATGAAAACAGTGTGGGCTAACATGGGGCTCTGTGGGGACTCCAAGCTCGATCTGGATCTCCTGGTATCCAGGGCAACGAGGAAAACACCACACAGGCTAAAGGGAAAGTAAAACGAAGTGGTCCGATGATAGAATGGCAGTGTGTGAATTATGTATAAAATACAGCTGTCAACCAGGAGGCTCTGTGTGCTTGGCCAGTCGCAGGAATGGCTGTTCTAGGGTCTCAACCCATGGCCACATGAGATCCTTCCAGGGGTGGCTTTCTCATCTACAATCTATGAGTAAAAACCATTTTCCTTTGCCCTTCTTCAACTGATTCATTACAGTGGGTTTTGGATTTCTTGGAGAGAGGTCACATAAAATTATTCTTTTATGGAGATGTTTAATGTCTGCCATTGTAAAGCACTCAAGTAGTGGACTGAACCCTTAATATGAAGGTTGGATGAAGGATGGGCCCAAACCCAGCTTCACCCTGTCACTGGGCCCAGAACTAATCCAGAGAGGCTACTGACCTGGGAAACAGTCTATTCCCTGCCCCCTCCCCCCCCAAATGTATGTATGTTCAGAAGTGGGGGAGGGAAAGAGAGAGAATCCCAGGCAGGCTCTGCATTGTCAGTGCAGAGCCCCATGCGGGGCTTGAACCCATGAACCGTGAGATCATGACATGAGCTGAAGACAGATGCTTAACTGACTGAGCCACCCAGGCGCCCCAGGAAACAGTCTTTAGGAATTCTTTTTTGCCGCCTTTCACCTGGATGGAAATGTTGGCAGTGATGTCCATCCTAGAATCAAACCAGGTCTCTATGTCGCAAAAACATAGCGGAGGTTGTGCTGTGGAAATTTCCATCTGGAGCCAACAGATTTCTCCAATTTACTCCTGCAGGCAGACGCCTTTGAAAGATAGATCAATAATATGGTTTTCCTTGCAGTAATTTAATCCGGCTGTCTGCTTTGTCTCTCGTGACTTCCTGTTTTTCATGCCCATGGGACCATGGCCGGGCCATGCAGCACAGGAGGGCACATCTGGAAAAGCTGGTGTTCCTTGGATTCCTGTTCCAGGGTTGAAAACTTGGGGGACACAGCTGTTGTGATAAATATGTGAGAAACGCTCGGCTGGTAGCTTTAGGGAGCTACCTAAGGGCTGACTAAGCAAGTGTGGCTCAACAGCCGACACGCAAGTCCTGCGTGTGTCCTATGCCCACAGTGTGGCCGGTCCTGTCCTCAGATGGGCACATGTGGAGGAGGGACAACGAGGACCGCACGTCCTGCAGCACGCACACCCAATAGACATGCAGGTTTCAACCCTGTCTCCCTGCGTTCTGGCAAATGGCCAGAGAGCTTCAAAATGCCAAAGCCATTGTGTTCAGGACTGATGGTTAATGAGGCCAAACTAAAGTGAAAACATTTCACTAACTTCCACTGCAGGCTTGGGGAGTGATGAAACCTGACAGTTTGTTGAAGCTGAGCTGCTTTTAAGCCCTGTGGGTGGGCACGAGGCCCAGAGCAGTGATCTCGACCTTCCCCCAGAAGCTAGATTGCAGATCCCTGGGCCCCTGGACCCCTGCCCCAGACTCAGATTCAGAAGGTCACCCCGATGCAGGGCTTTAAGCCCCCATGCTTGGTGAACCACTGGCAATAAGGAAAGCATGTGGGCTTTACTATAGAGTAGCCTGCCCAGAGGCAATTTATTTACTTCCAGGAGCCTCTGTCCTCTTGGCCTATAAAACAGGGCTACTGAAGTCTGGGCTGTGAGGATCAGGAATGACGTCTGAGCGCTGGGCAGCAGGAAGCCTGGCCCCCAGCCTGCGGTCAGCGGTGGTACCCGCCCAGCCCCTCCGGGGACAGCAGGGCTTCATACAGGTTCGTGTGGCCCCTGCTCAAGTTTCTTGAGCATCTGCTACCATTTGCCAGCTTCCCCCCATTCCTGGGGTCCCTCCCCAGCCTGGAGTTGAGTGGCTAGGCTTTCCTTATTTCATGGACACTCCTCAGAGGAGAAACAAGGAAGGGGAATCACAGTGGAGATTCCCAGGGGCAGGCAGTGCCTCAGCCAGGAAAGCCCTGCCCTCTCCTCCTTCTGGTACTGTTCAGGACCCGGAACTCCACCAGACCCCGCTGCTCGCAAAGCAGCCTGCCTTTCCTCCCCTCACTCCATCCCCGGAACAACGTGGGACAAAGGAAGCCTCGGCGTTGCTGTCACCTCCACTTTACAGATGAGAAAACTTCGGCCTCTTGCCTCGATTCTTGGTCCATTCCATTCTCAACACTATCGTCACATGATTTTTTTCTTTTCATTTCTTTTTATTTAAAAAAATTTTTTTTAATTTAAAAAATTTTTGAGACAGAGAGAGAGCATGAACGGGGGAGGGTCAGAGAGAGAGGGAGACATAGAATCCGAAGCAGGCTCCTCGAACTCACGGACGGTGAGATCATGACATAAGCCAAAGTCAGAAGCTAAACCGACTGAGCCACCCAGGTGCCCCCCTCTTTTTATTTTTTTTAAATTGCTTTTAAAGATTTTATTTTTTAAGCAATCTCCACACCCAGTGTGGGGCTTGAACTTACAACCCTGAGATCAAGAGTTGCATACTCCACCAACTGAGCCAGCCAGGTGCCCCTGATTTTTTTTTTTTTTATGTTTATATATTTTTGAGAGAGACACAGAGCATGAGCAGGGGAGGGGCAGTGAGAGAGGGCGACACAGAATCTGAAGTAGGCTCCTGGCTCTGAGCTGTCAGTACAGAGCCCAACACTGGGCTCGAACCCACGAACCATGAGACCGTGACCTGAGCCGAAGTCACACACTTAACCAACTGAGCCACCCAGGTGCCCCAAAATCCGAAGTACAAATAGAGACCTATGGTGCCCTGCTTAAAATTCCCTTAATGGCTCCCAGCTGCTTAGAGCAAGGTTCAGAAAACTTTCTGCAAAGGGCCAGATGGTAAATATTGTAGGCTTTGCAGGCCAAGAGACAAAAATTGAGGCTACTATGTAGGCACTTAGGTAACAGGAGGGAGTGCAAACTTCCTCAAATTTGTTTTATCAATGAAATTATGAGGAGGTTTCTTTGTAATCTAGTTTTGCTAATGAGAAGAACAGATTTCCTTTTTGGTGCCGATAAAATTTCACTTAGTTGGGGTTCGGTAGTGTTCCCCTACCATCTGATCAATTTATGATCACCTGTAAAATGATTACAGGTTTAACGACTAACTGCAAAAACCATTTTTAACTTGGTCTATGTCCTTAACTATAATGAAATAAAACACAGGCAGTGAACTGGTCATTGTTTGGGACCCCTGCTTTTTAAAAAAATTTTTATTTACTTTTGAGAGAGAGAGAGAGAGAGAGAGAGAGGGAGAGGGAGATAGAGAGAGAGCGAGGAGGGCCGAGAGACGGGGACACAGAATCTGAAGCATGTTCTGAGCTGTCAACACAGAGCCCAATGTGGGGCTCAAATTCACAAACTGTGAGATCATGACCCAAGCCGAAGTCGGACGCTTAACAGACTGAGCCGCCCCTAGACCTCTGCTTAAAAGATCAAGTCTCAGCTCCTTAACGTACAAACACAGCTGCAGGGACCTGCCCTCACGTCTATCCCAGCCACTCTCCCAACACAGTTGGCCCCAACTTTTTGCTTCTTAAACAGGCTTCGCTCTCTCATCCCTGAGCTTTTTCTTCCAGCCCATTTCCAACCTGGGACTTCCTGTCTCTGCTCGGCTATACTCTCTTTCAGGACTACTTACCTGGACACCTTCCCTAAGCCCTTCCCTCCCATAGATCCCAGTGTGGACTTGGAGAACTTAGCACATAATACCACAGTTGGGCCTTTACAATCTGTAACTCCCTCACTGGCCTGGGATGCTTTCGAGGGAGGAAGCTACTGCCTACCTACTGTACTCATTGCACATGCTTCAAAAATAGGGACTGCATCCCAGGTCTTCTGTTTCCTGCACCATCTCCAGTGGGGGCCACCCAGCTGCCTTGAGAGCACCATGTTCTTATACCCTAGCACGCCCCTGGCCTCAACTGACTGATCCAGGGTGAACACTGGATTCAAATCAGGCCTACAGCCCTTTCTTGAGATCTTTCGAGCTGTGACTGAGAAATGGCACAGTGTAGGGAGTAAAACCCTGGAGGGCCGGCAGCTATGATCTCCATCTTGAGGGGAGACACTACTATGACAGAGGTGGAGGAAGAGGATGTGCATAGAGAAGCAGACAGGAGTCCTGGGCAGAGAGAACCTTGGAACATTCTCCTGAGCCTCAGCTGCATCCTGCTGTGCTAATCATCTGCCTAGTGGCCCTTCCTTGGAAACCACAAGACACCTGAGCTAGTTTGACCATTTTCTGTCGGTGGCAATCCAAAGATTCCTTGATCTTGGCAATCCAAAGATTCCTGATCTTGGCATTCTCCCCACTAGCCACTGGCTCCCAAACGTTTTTAAGCATAGGAAGCTCTAGTTCAAACAGAATCTTACTGAGAAGCCCGGCATGTGAAATGGCTGTAATATAGGATAGACCACACGGTCCAGTCTAATAAAGCCCCACTCTGACAACTCCTGACTTTGAAATCAATGCTGAGATACTCGTTTAGCCTCAGTTTCCTGCTTTTTAAAAACAAAACAAAACAAAACAAAAAACAAACAAAAAACAAAAAACAGAGCAGAGGTAATCCAACTCTTCAGGCTGCTATAGGGCTTAAGTAAGTTAATATATGTAAATCGTTTAACACAGTGTCAGGGATAGAACAATCAGTCAATAAGCATTAAATTAGAAGTAGGGGATGGAGAAACCCAGGGCAACTGCCACTCTTAGCACCCTTATAACTCTTCCCTCAATAATGTCTTTGGCATATGTATAATGTTTAAATTATCTGAAATGATTAATATATCTTCCTGGTTAGATTGGAAAGTCTCACAAAGACAAGAAGCATATCTGTCTTGGTCACTGTTTTATCCCAGGTCTGCCTAGCACAGCTACTGGCCTCTAGAAGGTGACCAGTAACTACTGTTGACTAAATGATAATAGATATATGTATCATCTTGTTAAAAAATATACACCATACATGTTGCCTTCTGCAACGGATTCAGAAAAGCCGTAAGAAGAGATAAAGGCTCAATGTACAGGGTAGCCTACTCAAAACTAGAGTTAATTCTTTTGGTTTGGTCAGTTACATTACTTGGAGGTTCCCAGGTTTCACCATTTTAAAACTAATTAATGTAATGAAAACACAACATGACAAGACTTTGGAGGTACACTTAAAGTAATAAGGAAAATTCATAGCGTAAAATACTATACAAAAAATGGAAACAAATAAATTCAATTCCCTGTTCAAGAAGACAGGAAAAACTCCACAAAGTAAAACAAAATAAGTTACAAGAAAATAAACAATAAAGATAAAATCAGAAATCAGTGAAACAGAATAGGAAGGCCACTGACCTATGGAGTTTGAAAAACTAACAAAATAGACAAACCACTAACTAACTCAGCCAACAAACAAGGGAGGAGATCCAAATATAAAACTAAGAAATGACAATAAGAAGATAACTACTAAAAAAGTGGAAATTTAAAAAATTCATGAGATTACTTTGCAAATCTCTATGCAAATCTATCTGAAAATGACAGTGAAATAGATAAATATGGTTTACTAAAATGACTTCACTGGAGCCAGAAAGCTTCAACAGAGCAAACTTTATAGAGAAATAGAGAAGACTGTCAAAGAATTCCCTGCTACCCCCAAAAAGCACCAGGCCTAAAGAATTTCACAAGAGGTACAAACCTTCAAAGACTTGTTTTAGTGCTGCATAAATTCCTGTAGGCTTAGAAAATAAAAGTAAACTTCCAAATTATTTTTATGAAGCAAATATGACATTGTTACATTGTTACTTAAACAAGTATCACTTACCAATAAGGGCAAAACATCCTAAAAAAAATGTTAGCAAACAGAATCAACATTGCACTGAGAAAATAATTTAATATGACTAAGAGGATTTATTCCAGGAATGCAAGGTTGGTTTGATATGATAATAAAATACACCATATTAAGTGATTTAACAAGAATCATATGATTATTTAATTCCACTGATGCTTTGACAAAATGCAGCACATATTTCTAATAAAAAAATACTCATGAAAATAGAAATTGATGGATACACTTCTTTACCATGGTAAAATATATAAAACAGTCCAAAGCCAGCATGTACCATATCAAGAATCACTAGAGGCATTTGCACTAACATCAGGAACAAGACAAGGATGCTTATTATCTCTACTCTTACTTATTATTGTATTGTAGGTACAAGCCAATGCAATCAGATAAGAGAAATCAATAAGAGGCATAAGAATTGGAAAACAGAAAGTAAAACTATTTGCAGATGATGTAATGGTACACCTGAAAAACCTGAAAGAACCAAGGTTCAAATTAACTCAAGCAAGAAAAGAATTAAGTAAGCTAGCAGAATATAAAATAACGTAGAGAAACCAATAGTTTGCATGCACATACACAAACAGTTAAAAAATATAATACTGGATAAAACTCCATTTATAATAGCATTAAGGGAGAGGAAATGCTTAGCAATCGACTTAATAAGAAATGTGCAAAACTTGTATAAGGAACACTTTAAAATGTGCCTGAATGATACGTAAGTGGATGTGAACAAATATAAAGATATCCCTTGTTCTTGGGTAGAATGACTCTACATCATGACGATGTCAGTCCTCCTGAAGTTCATTTATAAATAACATGCTCCTCAAAAAAAATACCATCAAACTTCTTATGGAGCTAGACAAGTTGATACTAAAATTCAGGTGGAAAAATAAATATGGAAAAATGTCTACAAAACACAATAGTCTACGGAGATAAAAAACCATGAGGGGAGTCTAGTCCTACCTGCTATTAAATCATGCTATGAAATCTCCATAATTAAGACAATTAGGCACTGGAATTTGAGTAAACAAAAACACAAACAGAAGAGAATAGGAATCTAGAAATAGACTTAAATATACACACAAGTGTAGTACATGATGAAGGCGTCACCTCAAATCACTGGGGCATAGATGGGCTCTTTAATAAAATGGCACTAGACAACTGGGAAGCCGTTTGAAAAAAGATAACATTGGCTCCTTACCTCACACCTTCCACACAAACAAACCCCAAATTTAAAAAGAAACAGACATACAAGTACTAGAAGAACACATACAAGAATTCAAGAATTCCTCCATAAACTGAGTGTACCGAAAGAGTACAAGAAAGTTGATAAATCACACTATGTAAAAAATTTAAAACATTTGCATGGTAAAAAAATAATTGATAATTCATTTAAAAACATATGTGTATAAAAGGATTACTATATTGCTTACCCAAAAAGTGTTGGCTTGGATCAACTGCGAAAGTGATGTCACCTTACCTAAATAAGCCACTGATAAACTTTCATTTACAAACAGCATGGTGGAGGGAGAGAAAGTGACCCGTGGGGAGAGTTTTCTCTGCATTAGTACTGGCTCCAGCTTTACCTTCTTTAGTTTCTTGTGGGCCCCACTCTGGTTCCCCTGTGCCAGGTCGGCCCCACCTAACAGCCGGTATGTCTCTGCCACCTCCGGGCTGAGGTCACCAAACACTGCCACTTTGGCTTCCAGGGACTCTCTCAGGATGGAGATTGCTCTCTGTGAAAGGAACAAAAGTTAAAGTCTGGTTAAAAGCTCAAAGGCTGATAAAATCCATGCCTCTTAAGAAAATGGTGTGACTGATGTGTATTTCCACTTTTCAGGGGAATGGGTTTGGGTGGTGTCTCCTGAGCTAAGCCTACTCTCCCCTTTAAACAGGGGACAGGAAGTAGCATACATGTGAGCGGAGAGGTGCTCACCATGGAGACACAATGCATAAAGGACACCTGGAGAGCAAAGCCACTTCAGACAGTGCAGGAATTCATTTCAGTCAAGCAGTAAGAGCAAAAGCTAACATGTTTTGTGTCCTTTATGTGCCAAGACCTGTACTAAACAGTTTGCATGTGTGAGCTCATGTAATTCTGTCTCCTTTAGATAAGTACAGTTTTAATCCTCACTGAACAGAGGAGGAAACTGAGGTACAGAGCAGTCAAGAAACTTGCTCAGGTCTGACTCTTGATGTCGGCTCAGGTTGTAATCTTGTGGTTGGGGAGTCAGGTCCCAATTGGCATTCTCTAGCCACCATCCCCCTCTCTCTCCCTCTTTCTCTCTCTCTGCTCCTCCCCTGCTCAGGCTCTCTAAAGCAACAAACATTAAAAAAAAAAAAAAAAGAAAGAAAAAGAAAAAGAAACTAGCTCAGGATCAGACAGACAGCTCCCCAGTGGCAGACCTAGGATCTGAATCCAGCCAGTAATTTGAATCCTTTTCAGTTGCAGGCCCTTCTGCCTATGTGCCCAGGGACGTTCTTACATTAAGTGAAAATTAGAGTTTCCTGGCAATGTATGTACTTACAAAACATCCAGAACATATTCCAGGGTTTTCTATTTCTCATAAGAAATAGCTTAGGAAACCAAAAGCAAACATTCCAACATGGTGAAAAATTAAATATATTTGACATTTTGTTTGGTTTCTTGGGTTTATTTATACCAACGTGGAATAAAAAACATGGCTTGGTCAGAACCCAGTATCTTCTGACATTAATCTCTTGAGTCAGACACTAAGACATACAGAGGGAAAGCCCTGTCTCCACCCCCCACATTTCTCCTGAAATTCTTCCATGGTCTTGTACACGAAAGCAGGATTATGGCTGCAGGATACAAATGCTGAATTTGAGACTCAAATAAGGCCGGAACCGATTAAAGGGTGTCCCCACCAACTGGCCCTGGAGGTGTCCTGATAGCACTCCACAGACGGAAGGAGCTGGCAAAGCTTTACTCGTTTTATTGGCAGTAATATGGGTTAGGTGCTAGGGTTGGGGTGTGGAACCAACCACAGAGAAGGCAGTGATGAGGCAGAAACAATTTCTTAGGTGGAAAGACGAAATCACCAGAGAAACTGGAAACTGTGAAGCGTGTGGCCTACCCTGGTACGTGGGGAACTTGCTTGATGCTAAAGTGCATCACGTCCTGTTGTATCACATCCCCTCCCAACCCCTGTGAGCAAGGATTTAGCGTGGGGCAGGTGTTGGGCTCGGCAACTTATTCTTGTCAATTGGTTGTCAGGTTTGGAGGAGCCCGTGATGGAAAGAAGAGCCGGACTCTTTTTCCTAAATGAAATGGTCCATCTCGAATCTATTGGAGATGACCATCTCTGGAGAATCCAGAGGCCATCCGTGGCTGCAGGAATGGCATCTGAAACTGAGACACCGTACAGGGGGCATCCACATGGGTGAGGCCTGAATCTGCATCACCTACTTGGTGCTTCCTAAATGAAGCTTTCAATGCCATTTATAGCCTGACTGGGGAAACTAGAGAGAGATCTGCATGAACTTGAACGGCAGGTCACGATGGTGATGGACGAGATGGTCCATCGTGATGGACCATCACGATGGTGACGGCCTCTATTGGAGGAAACAGAGACTGTGTCAGTCTGTGAGAGGTAGAAAAACTTAAGGGAGAGGAGTGAAGAAAAAACAGGACCTGGGTGGGAGGAGGAGAGGGCGTGGGAAACTGGGAGCCCAGGTGTGAGGAGGGCAAAGGGCAGAGCCAGGCAGTGGGCTAATCTGACTGCAGCACAGAGAGTGGGAAGGGGAGAGTGGGGAGACAGGCCGGGCTGAGGGTTGGTGGGGGGCCTTTGCACCAGGTTTGGGAGTCTGGATTTTCTTATGGGGAATAAGAAGCCGGGGGCGCCTGGGTGGCTCAGTCGGTTAAGCGTCCGACTTCGGCTCAGGTCACGATCTCACAGTCTGTGAGTTCGAGCTCCGCGTCGGGCTCTGGGCTGATGGCTCAGAGCCTGGAGCCTGCTTCCGATTCTGTGTCTCCCTCTCTCTCTGCCCCTCCCCCATTCATGCTCTGTCTCTCTCTGTCTCAAAATAAATAAAAACGTTAAAAAATATATATATATTTAAAAAAAAAAAAAAAAAAAAGAAGCCGGAGAAGGTTCTTGAGCAGAAAAGTAGCACAACCAGAAGATAAACCCACACAGAGTATTTTAATCTGTGGCAGTGACCTTCACCTACATTTTACCTTAAAAGACATTTTCCTTCCCAAAGACCACCTTCCTGTTGGTGCAGGGTTCTAGTCCAATGTATCGGCTGTGAACACATCTGGGGTGGTCTGAGCACAGCCCCATGCTCATGCCTGGGACTGTCCTCGGGCTGAGGCTTGTCAGCCAGCTCCAGCTAGAGCCCACAGGGAGAGGGCTGTGACCCATGCAAGGTTGCCACGCTTGGGCGGACGGATTGTGTCACGCACAAGGGCAGGAGAACGAGGGCAGCTGAAATCTAGCCTGTGTTCTGCTCTCCAAGCAATGTGTGCTGGCACGGGCTGCATCCCCCCGAGGAGGAGGCAGCTTTTTCTATCCTTACAAGGGCACCGGAGGGCTGGCTGGGGGTAGAATGAAAAGAGCCAGTTTGCCAAAATCTCCGAGGGCGGCTGAGGGGAGCGAGGTGCATCTTTGGATCAATACCACCGATTTGGGTGACTGGGGCAAGGGCAGTGAGGTGTGGCATCAGTGACAGACACCAGGGCAGGAAGCCAGACAGGAACAGGGGAGATGATGGGTGCCCTGTGGTGGCTAGAGCAGTCAGGCGACCCATAGCCAAGCCTCCACCACCATGAGCAAGAGGGTCTCTGGCTACATGGAAATCAGTCCAGGCAGGGGAGAGAGAGTACACATCCACACGTATACTTACTATTCTTATGATCTTGTTCTATTACTCCTGTGCTGTGTTCATCATATTATTATATCAAACAGGATTCTATGATGAACAATAATGGGAAGAATCTAATGAGGACTGGGGAAAGGAATCAGGCAAACTGATGAGTCCTGAAAGATAGACCCTGCATTATTTAGGAGATCAATGAGGAAGAGACCCCCAAGAGCAGGAACCGAAAGCTGGCACTTTCTGGAAGTGGGGATTAGAAAAGGCCGATGTGGCCAGAACACAGATCAGGGGAGGGGGCAAAAATAAGACTGGAAATGTCAGCAGAATCCAGATCCTTGAAGGTATTGTGAGACACACAGGATTCTGATTTATTTTAAGGGCATTGAGAAGCCGCTGGAGTATTTTACAAATGGGGGTTTCACTGATCAGATCTGCTGTTTGAAAAGATCACCATAGCTTCCTTACTCAGAATGGATGAGAAAAAGTCAAGAGTGGAGAAAGCAGCTGGGGGACCAGAGTCTGTCAGAGTGGCCCAGACAGGAGGTGATGATTGGCAGAGGTGGACATAGCAACCAATACATTTTAGAGGTAACAATGACTGATGACCTGGAAGGGGTAAGTCATGATGGGGGTAGACTACATCCTGCCTCTAGACTTCTGACCTGAGCACCCTCCCTAGAACTTCTACAGATATTCTAGAATCTGAGGCCTCTGGAAGGCCCTTTTCTAGTTAGTTGGGGGATCCAGAAAAATATGGAAACTCCACATGTTATGGTTACTGTAGTCCTACTTTGGTCTGAGGAACATGGGAGCATCTAGATTAAAAACCCGTGTTCCTTAAGCTCACATCAATTGAGAGGGGGATTTAGGACAGAGCTGTGGGGGGAGGTGTACAGAACAGCAGAGAAAATAAAAGCTTTTCATCCCAAGGATTTGCCTTGATAGGTTGAGGTTGAAAAAAATATATACATCTATATACGTAAAGGCAACAGCAAGTAGCTTTCTGGTAGCTGTTAGGCTTTGCATGGAATAAGTTCCCAAGGGTTTAATTACCAGTGAATATAAACTCTGGGGCTTGTTCTATTTTTACAAGCCATAAAAAAGCATGCCTGTATGGTTCAATGGACCGTGGGCTGTAACTTCTGCACTGTGTAGCTCTCGTTAGATATGTAAATTCCATCCATAACCCAAAATTAGGAGAGAGGAATTAGGCACACTCACCGGCACCCTCTATCCCAGCCAGAACTGCAGGCTGTGATAAGCAGGGTCTGCCCACTGGGTTTTAGGTTTCTTGTCCTTTAGGATCCTTTGTGGGGAGTTGGGGGAACATGGCATCCACATTCTCATAAATAGTTTCCATTTTCCAAGAATGAGTATCTGGGAGCTGCCCAAGAGTGGCCACCTGGCATTATTTATCCCTGTCCCTATGGGAGCCGGGTACATACCTTGCCCATAGTAGATGCTTGATGGATGCTTGTAGAGTGAAGGAGTAGCCCTCTGGATATCAACTCATGCAAATAACTAGTCAAACTTGGGTCCAAATGCATTTACCTCTTTTTGTCCGGTGACTTGTAGAAAATGGCAATAATCATCTTGAATTGAAAGAAATTTGGCTTTTCCCATCCCTTCAGCATCCTTAAGATTAGCCATGCTCTCTTGAAAATACTGCTTGGCCACATCTGAAGAAAAGCATCGTAACAACATTTGAAGACTGCTTGCATATTTGAAATGGAAACAGAATAAGTACCATTTTAGTGGTGGTGAGCTATTTGAAAAAAAATAAGTATTTAGACAAGAGGACCTAGTTAATTGGACTGTTTTTCAGAAAAGATTTAGGTCTCAGCAGGATACAGCAATTTACTTTCCTTGGTTTTCATACATTTTAGCTCTCCCAGCCATACAGTACAGATGGGGAAAATATTCCCCAGACTTGAACACACTGGTGAGTTTTCAGGTTAACCATTAATTCTTCCTCTAACTCTGGTTGCTGCTCACTGAGGTTAGGGCTCCGAGGGTCCACTTATTTTAATGGACTCTGTTATCTTAGAACATAATTTTACAGCATTAAAATTCTGCAAAATATGGCTGACACGCTGCTAAAGAAAGAAACTCAACCATTCCAAACACATAAACATACTGGTTATAATACAAGGAAAATATTTTTAAATATTTGCCAATCTTGAAAGCAAGAAAGGGAAAACCTCAGGTATGATAAATGAAGAAGGAACCAGAAGCCAGAACGGTGAGTGGGCATTGAATCTGAGTGGACCGTGACGGTATTAGAAAAAAAAAGGTATAGTCTGTAAGGGCTAAAGTTTCATAAGCCTGAGGACTGGTGATGAGGCCTGAGGACTGTGTATGGTAGGAAGATGGAATGAAGCTTGCTACCAAAAGCCAAATTCTTCTGTGATAGGCAGAATCTAGGAGGACAACTCTGTCTAATCCCTCCCCTGTGACATGGGTGGAACTTGCAGATATGAGGAGATATTATTCCTTTGATGAGGTTATGTGATATACCACAGTTGACTTTAAGAAAGTGAGATTATCCCTTGGGTTTAACCTAATCACCCAAGGCCTTGAAAAGCAGAGTTTTCTTTAGTTGGTAGCAGAAAAGGCAGCCAGAGACATTCAGAACATAAGGGGGATTTGACATGGAGGTCCTCCATTGGTGAGATGGAAGGAACTATGGTGTAAGGACCCAAGAGTGGCCTGTGGGAGCCAAGAGAGGCCCCTGGCCAATAGCCAGCAAGAAAATGGGGACTTCAGTCCTAAAACCGCAAGGAACTGAATTCTGCTAATGACAGAAATGAGTTTGGAAAAGTATCCCCATGCCCCAGATGAGAATGCAGCAGGCCGACAGCTTGATTTTAGCTTGAGCAGAGAAGCCAGCCTTACTGTGCTAGACTTCTGACCGACAGAACCGAATTGATAAATGGGTTTAAGCAATCAAAATTTGTTATGCGGCAAAAGTAAACTAATACGGTCAGGAATCCCTACAATGGAGTGAAGAGCAATCGCAATGGTCCAGAGGCCATCCGTGGCTGCAGAAATGGCATCTGAAACTGAGACACTGTACAGGGGGCATCCACATGGGTGAGGCCTGAATCTGCATCACCTACTTGGTCTGGAAATTCTGAACCAAGAAATTAACTAGGAACTAGTCTGTAACTGGAGAAATCATAGGGTTCCAGCATAGGGGTCAGCAAACTCATTCTGTAAAGGACAAGATGATAAATATTTTAGGCTTTCGGAGCCATATGGTTGCTATCTCTGCTATTCAACTCTGCTGTTGAGGCACAAAAGCTTCCACAGACAATACATAAATGAATGAGCATGGCTGTGTGTCAAGAAAACTTTATTTACAAATACAAGGGGGCAAGCTGGATTTGGACCACTGACCCCTGCTCTAGCAGAGGGAGAAGTGATATCTTCCTCTTCCAGGAACATGGGACTCCCAATGAAGTGCCTGCTGGAGATGACCTCATGGTGACACATGACAAGCACATTTTTGCCAGAATAGACTATGACCCATGTATACAGTGGTCTACTTGACATTTCCACTTGGAAATCTCATGTGTATTGTGTGGTGCAAAGACCTACGAGTGAAAAGATAAAACGTAACCCTTTACTTCTTTACTTTTCCTCCATATTTGGTTATCACCTCTAATTTTGTATTTGTGCTACCTCCCTATTTTCTTGATTAGACCAGCTAGCATTTTATCTATTTTAATACCTTTTCCAAAGAATCAGCCCTTGAATTCACTTTTCTCATACTGTGTTGTGAGTGCCAGGTGCTTCCAAAGAGGCCTCTATGAGGACAGCACTCCAGAACTCACAGAGGAGCGATACCTGGGTCGCCTGTGCAGAGAGGGTGGTTGTTCCTGAGTCAGCACAGCGAGTGGCAAAGAGGGCAGGCTCCAGAGGCCAGAGGTTGCCTGGCTCTGCTCCCTTCTAGCTGGGTGCCTCACATGGTTGACCTCAGTCTCCTCATCTGAAAAAGGGGAACACAAAGCTAGTGCCTCCTTTATAGGGTTATTGTCAGGAGTAAATGAGTTAATGCATAAAAACAACTGAAGACACGCCTAACACCTAGTCAGTGCTCAATAAATGGTAATCATTTTAACTTAGGGACAGCTTTGAGGGTCGTGGTTATGGACCTCTGCTGTCCATGCTAGGGTGACCAGCAGGCACACCAGAAGCACAGGTGGACTTATTAAAAGGACGAGAGCACTATGAAAACACTATGAAAGTGGTCACAGGCGTAGAATACTGGGCTCATCTCATGTGCACCGGATATGTGGCCCTGCACACCACGAGAGCTCTGGGAACACCCAAAGTTCATGCTGAGAATGTTGGGGGTCTCAAGAAATGATTCAAGTACACTCCATGTGATATGTTTTAGAAAGGAGAGAAGCCAACCCTTGCGAAATGTAGTCTACCGAACCCTGTCAACGTAAGGAAAAGATAGGTCTGAGAACAAGTAAGTTTCATTTATCTGCAAGATTTACTTTGCTTGGAGCCTAGGCGGTTGCCAGACCGAAGCAGGAATTCTGCTGTGAGGTGATGCCTCTGATTTCGGTCCTAGCTGCCCCCAGAGTTTGTAGCTATAGACAGGAGTTAACTGAATTGGAGCCCCCTGTTCCTTTCTTTCAGTGAGGGTCTGCTAGACCAGCAGGTGGATAATTTCTAGAGTATTTACTCAGAATTTTCTTTTGGTAGGAGAAAATTCTACCAAGCAGAAAATCTCTTTACTAGTAGCTGAGTCATGGGAGAAAGCATTACAGATTTAATGCTCAAACTAAGCATTAATTTTGGCTACTTTGATAATCTGATGACAGCAAATTAGTGGGGATGATGTGGCATTTATTTTGTTGATTTTAAAAGCATAACAGAGATGAACATTCCATGTCTAAAAATTAACAACGATATTCCGGAGTGGAGTACTCCTGATATTTTAATTTTCTGTCTAATTGGGAATTAACCAAAGAATGTAACTGAGCCTTTAAGAGTTCTTTTTTGGGGCGCCTGTGTGGCTTAGTTGGTTAAGCATCGACTCTTGATTTGAGCTCAGGTCATGATCTCGTGGTTCATGAGATTGAGACCCATGTCTGGCTCTGCATTGAGCCCACTTGGGATTCTCTTTCTCCCTCTCTCTCTGCCCCTCCCCTGCTCACATGCGCTCCTCTCAAAATAATAAACTAAAAAAAAGTAAAAAAAAAAAAAAAAAAAAAAAAAAGGTAAAGATCTTTCTGAGTCTCAGCCTTGTTCTCCTGAGATGAGCTCTTACTATGAAGACTGGCAGATATAAAGAGCGTAGGAAGGCATTGGGGCTGAACAAGGAGGGACTGAGTTTCAGAGCCTGGGCTTTGGCAGAAGTGGTACCATGCTCAGATACAGGAGGAGGCAAAAGGGATGGGAAACATTTCCCTCCCCTTCCTGGTAAGGAACTGGACATAGGAGGACACAGCTGTGCTTGATTCCTTTCTGGCCCCTTTCCTGTAATGTCCTCCCACCTCTCAGTATCCTTTCCCCCAGCAGTCACACGCTGACCAACTGCCTCCCCTAAAATACCCCGTTTTCAACTGGCTTCCTAGACCTGAGTGCCACATGCTCCTTTCCCTTAGTGTAGTTGATCTCACGGATGCTGGGAGAGAGGGAGCTGCCTGGTCTAATGCAAACTAGTGCGTAAATGGCTCAACCTCTACCTCAGGGAGATGTATTCATATTTCCCCAAAGAGGATGCTTGTTAGCACATATAGGTCTCTGGAAGAGGGGGTGAAAGTGAGAGAAGAAGGAAGGGAGGGGTGGAGGGAGAAGGAACGTATTACTGAAACGAAGGCAGTGTGGTTACTAGTGAACGAAAGCGAGGTGTTCTGCTGGGGATGTCAGAGGCGGACTCTGCCTGGAAATCTGCCCTCTGAGGTTGCTGCTGCCCTTCCTGTATTTCGGAGTCCTCAGCTTCTCTAAAGGTCCAGGCTTTTCCCATTTCTGTTCCTGCAAGACCTCTAATCCAAGGGGAGGAGGAGGGGGGGAAGGGTTCCCCAACTGCCATTGTCACAGAGAAGTTGTCACACATCAGGCATCATGTCAGTGGCCTTGTAGATCACAACAGCCTTGCAACTCAGGAACAGAGGAAGGGGTAGGGCATCCACTGTGGGTGCCTTCCCAGTCTATAAATCTGAAACTACTTTTATATTTACCTGGGATATAGGAAAACTCCCTTTACTACAAGATCCTGATGTATTTCTCTCACCCCTCCGACCCCCACGTTAGCTTTCTGAACTGTGAACCGCGTGATCTGTCTTTGAGAGGAGAGCAAATCCATCCTGTCACTACAGCTAAGGAGTGACTCCCTGATGAGCAGAGTTTCTTCTCCTGGGGGACGAGTGACAGCAGGATTTCCAGAGAGATCGAAGATCGAGCAGGGTGGGGAGATGCCATGTCCCAGCGTGGGCCTCATGCCCTGAAGCCGGATTTTCAGAAAGCCAGCGATTTGCAGCTCTCTTACAGTGGCCGCCCTCAATTTTAAAAACCTCTTCTAGAATCATCTGCAACCTGATGCCGGTGGCCTTGGCAGAAGATGAGGTCATTTTCTAAAGCACAGAAGCATGACTTAACTTGTAAATCTGAGCCCTGGTGGCACAGGTGTTCCAAGGCCACGAGTCTTCTCCCGTTTCCACCCCAACACAATGTTCAGGCTGTCTGTGGGTTAGAACGAGGGAGGAAGTGTGGCCTGCCTGCTGGGCAGGGGGACTCAATGTCTCCCAGAGGCCCTGTCAGACTCTGTTCTGTCTCTGTGTTCTTATACAGGCAAAAGAAAACCAGGCTTCATTCAAAGAGCAAGAGGAATGCGGGGTTACAGTTTGACACGCTGAAGGTTAGGAGGCTTTTAATTAAAACAAATTCCAGTCACCCTGGGCTCATTTTCTTGAGGCTGTCCTAAGGCAAGAGCTGAACAGTGAGGACAGCTTTCATTAAGAGGGAGGCCTGCATGTACAATGTGACAATTATCTTTTGTAACAGTCTTGGAAAATAGTCTGTACTCTGTACTAACTGCAAAAGTATTAGGGACCGCAGGGAATGTAGCCTGGTGTTAACCCAGAGGAGCTCCATCACCCAGCAAACAAACAGACTGGACCCATTTGGGGTCCCGTCGGGGCTGTTGGGGCTGCCTTGGACTCTGCACAGGTAGCTGCCCTGAGGCTACCTCCCAGCCCTGAGGGGTGGGAGGTGGGAAGGGTGGCCTGAGGACACATGAAGCCCAAGTCAGGCTCTCTCCTCACCTCAAGGCCTTCTGTGGTCCACACTAAAGACCCTCTCTTGGAAGAACACTTCCACAGGCCCTGGACATGGCTTCTTGGAGCAGCAGACCTGCTGCTCAGTAGCCATATGATCCCCAGGAAGTCCAAGGTCATTCTGAGGAGAAGGTTTGCCTTAGTAGTGTGAGGTGACCAAGATGGCGGCAGGCTGGGCGGGGCTTCCGTGGGAGAGCAAACATGAAGTGCCTGCACAGTGCCAGGCACCTATGGGCCCAGTAAAGGGCTCCGTCACCATGGGGATCTGCCTGCCTCCAATATCCTTACCACCAGGAAGCTGACCCCATCTCTACCTCCCCACCACTCACTGTCCCACCCAGTAGTGGTCAGGTATCCAGCAGCTTCTAGCCTCAGTTACTTGTCTTGGTTGAAGTATATATTTTCCATAAGCTGCCCTAAAATCCCTTTTTGAAGCCAAGTCAGGGTATTAAAAACATAGGCATTTCTGAGAAGTTCTGCACACAAATTATTAGCCAGTATAGGAGTGAAAAACTGTATATCACAGAGGCACGTACTTCATCTTTCCTAGCAGAGGAATGATGCCATAGACTTTGTTCTCAGACACAAAGATGGAAGGCAGTTTGTAAGCAAAGCTTGATGAGGTTTCAGTGTGCACAAGGTTGTCTCTTTGGGAAGAGAGACCAACAGCCCGGACTTGGAGAGAGGAAGAGGCCATCTCTTCTGATCCTCTGCCAACCCTGCAGCCCCCACCTGTCTGTCCTCTGGGCTCCCTGGACCTCTGGGGACAATGCCACTCACTCTCCGGTTCTGGGGCCGTGGTTAAGTAGGCAGTGTCTGGCCTCTGTCTAAGACTTGCTTTGTCTCTAGCTTGCAGAATGAGTCTGGACATGTCCTGGACCTCAGTCCTTTGGATGGCATGTGCTCTTGAGGTGCCTTCCAGAGGTTTCTGAGAAAGGGCCCTACTAATGATGGTGGGAAATAGGGTAAGGGTTCTTCTCTGTCTTTACCCACCACTTGCTTTCTGCAGCTTCCCCTTCCTTTAGAGCACACAGCAGGCGTGGATGCTGATACCTGCTTATGGAGCTCAAGGCAGGCCAGGATCAGGCTGGCTGCGCATTTTGTAACAAGAAATGGACTCTGCATAGGACTGACGAAGGGTCTGTCGGAGCACACAGGGCTTGAGGGCGACTAGGGAGGCTGAGGAGGATGGGAGAGAGTGGGTGGGTGTGGCCAGCTGTGGTTTACACCCATTTCCATCAGCAGGACTGCACCCCAAACCCCACTTTGGAGGCCTCTGGTTGGAGGTGGGGCAAGGGCAACAGCAGGGGCTGCCAAGGGGGGCCATGGGAAGGTGAAGGACACCTGACTGTGGCTACTCTCGGGTGGCCATGTTACCTATCAGGAGTCCACTGGCACAGGGCATATGTGTATTCCAGAGCCTGTCTGACTTCTTGTCTCTGCGGGACACACAGGGCCCAAGGGGCATCCATAACCCAGGAATGCGGGGCAGGGAGTGGGCTGCAGGTGGGGTAGGACCCAGCAGAGGGGCAGGCTGACAAGGTGGGCCACAGGAGGAAGAGTCGAGAAAAGGGAGGATCAGGTAGGTGGATAAAACAGGAGACTGCATCAAGATACAGTGCCCAGCTTCAGACACTTGTATATTTTATGTCTACTGTGGAAATGTGGGGAGAGCCTAGCACAAGGGGACAGCAGGAAGATGGACATATTTGCGCATGGGGAATTATATCTTGGGAATGCACCCCATGCTCATGAGTCTGATTCATATGGCCAGGAATCCCACCCCCTGCCCCGAGACTGTAGTGGGACAGAACTCCTTCCACTGTGCTGTGTCCGGACCCTACAGAGCCCAGGCTGCAGACGGAGCCACTTCCAAACAAGGCCGCCTGTGCTCAGTAGGCTCTGCCTCTCAAAGGTTTACACCAAAATGTACTTGGCTTCCGCCCATTTCATTTTAATATCCTTTAGGAGAGGAGTTATAAACACAAGGCCAATGCCCTGAACACTTCGCAGGGTTGGGAGAGCTGTTAATACCAAGTTTGTCTATGGCTGCTCCGGGAAGCAGGCCAGGCTCAGGTTAGTGACATTCCAGGAGCCTGAATTGGAAGTCCTTATGCAATCGCAATCCTTCATGACTTCTAGGGCAGTTTTGTCTGCATAAGGAATGCAGGAAAGGCACAGAGCAAAGGGATTAGCTGGAGCATGGAGCCTGAAACACGCTAGCTTCTTGGCCAGTGGCGTTTCGTTTGTCAGAGGGCAATGCCTTCCATGGGCATTTAGCAAGCAGGCTACGGAGAATCCCCAGATGAGAAATGTTTCTCATTAATGATTCTTTAAGAAAAAAAAAAAAAAAGTGTGCTCTGCACAGACAGGTTTAAGCACAGGAAAGCAGAGCTGTGGTCCCCATGCATGTGGATTTCTTTAGCATTTGGTAGACCATGTTGGTTTGCTCCCAGGGGATCTGGCTGGGATTTCTGAACTAAAAGCGACTAATGTCCAGGTCACAGTCCTGCCACCCTGGGTGAAAGCCAGCCAGTGTGTGTGTGTGTGTGTGTGTGTGTGTGTGTGTGTGTGTGTGTGTGTTTGGGGGGGATTGGTATCCCCTTACTTGTCAGACAAGATGAGTACCAAATGCTCCCCTTTCCTTTCTTCTTGCTAGAGGCAGCAGAGGCCTGGAGAACCCCCAGCCCTGGGTGGGTTCCCTTCTTTCCCACTGTGGGGGGATTGGACTGAAAGGGGGTAACAGAGATGACATGAGAACCAGGCACCCTGAAAGACAGTGGGACTATGGCTCCTGACTGGGTGGGGACCAGTTCACTCCTGCTTCCAAAGGGAAGCTGGTTCCATTCATGTAACATGGGCCCCCTCGGCCCACACCGCACTTAGGCACCATGGGTAAAAGCCAGAACAAACTCTGTATCTCAAAATGCCGAATGGTCAGTTCACTCTCCACGGCCTTTTGCACGTTTTGCCACCGAGAGAACAAGGATTCTGACAGCAGTTTTCAAACAGGTTAACACATTAGGAATAGCTTGGGGTTTCTCCGTGCTTGTATTCATTTCTGATGTGTCGATTTAGATGGTCTTTTGAGGCCTTAGAGACCAGGGCTGGTGCTCGTCTCTGCACCTGTCCTAGGGCTTCATGGTGTTGCCTGACAAGCAGCTGTTCTGATCCTGCAGTTCCACTGCCAACCCCACTTAGTGCTGACTCCCCTTTAAGGCTGCAGTAAACCAAGGTGATGGCCATTTCAAGTCTCCTCTGATTAGAGAAGGGCGTGTCTAGGAGCACCCCACAGAGTGATAGGGGCTGTGGTCTTTCTGGGTAGAGCAATGAGTTCAGAGAATAGAGACTGATGGAATTTGCAGGTATGGAGAGCTGGCTGTATTATCTCATTTGCAGAATGGGAGGTCACATCCTGCCTTCAGGCTTATTAAAAGGATTAAATGAGCACATGTATGAGAGTTCCAGCACCTGTACACAAGGCAAGCTCAATTCCCACTACTGTTGTCACTAACATTACTCTTACCATGATTCCTGCCGCCTCTGAGCTCCTGAGGCTCTGCGCCCTATGTTTCTAGCAACCAATCCCCTAAAGCTCAAGCAGAAGTAACCCCCTTCCCTAATCTGTATTGCATCTTCAATTGTATCTCCCTGCTCCTGGGGGGAACTTTTCTTCCATCTTTACACTCTTCCTATATTTCAAATTCTGACCGGCAAGTCAGTTTGTGGGGTTCAGGCCACCAGAAGCAGAGGGGAGGTGCTAAAAGCCTGTGCGTACTCCTGGACTGGCCCCTTCCCACTGGCTCTCCAAATCCATCTTTCTGGGTGCCTCCGCTCTTCCCATGTCCTCTGTCCCAAACGCCATAGGCTCTTCGTAGGCCTAAGTGGGGAGGGGCAAGGAAGAAAAGGGAGCATGTGCAGTGTCAGTCCTTACAATGTAACATGGAGGTCAAGAGCCTAGGTTCAAATCTGCTACTCCCTGGATATGTGCTCTTGGGGCAATTACTTAATCTCTCCATTTCTCCATCAGAAACTGGAAATACTTACATCAACCTCACAATGTTGTGAGGATTAATTGAGTTAATAAATGTAACTGGTTAGGGGTGCCTGGGTGGCTCAGTCGGTTAAGCATCTGACTCTTGGTTTCGGCTTGGGTCATGATCTCATGGTTTATGGGATCGAGCCCCAAGTCCAGCTCTGTGCTGGCCGCATGGAGCCTGCTTGGGATTCTCTCTCCCTCTCTCTCTCTGCCCTTCCCTGACTCATGCTCTCTCCCTGCCTTGCAAAATAAATAAATAAATTTTTTTTAAGAAGTGTAACTGATTAGAACCATGCCAGTATGCACTGTGTAAGCATTAGCTATTATTACTATTATTACTGTGTGAGGTCATCTAAGTCTCACAGATCTTATTATATGTATCAAGTAGGTATTATTATCATTCTCAATTTATAGTACCCATGCTATATTTAGACTAAAAAATGTAATATATATATATATATATATACACAAATATATGTGTGTGTGTGTGTGTATATATATATATTTGTGTGTGTATGTGTATATATATATATATATATATATATATATATATTTGGATTCTCTGATTCTGTAAACCATGCAAAACAGAGTGGCCTAACTTTGCAGTTACAGGAAAAAAAAACATTTCAGGACACAATTTCTATGGTCCTCACCCAATCCATACATTTATTAACTAGCTGAGATGCTGGTGAACCAGAATCCCTCTAGGCAAAGAGGCCTTAGTTTCCTGGGCTGGAAACTCTTCCTCTTTTCTCTGGGCCTTAGTTTCCTCTAGCTGTTTGGTATTCTCTAGGGAATAGACTCCCGCCACCCCCACCTCATCAGTTTAAATGCTCAGAACCCTCCAGTTGTCTTAACCCATGAGCCTGAGGAAAACAGGAAGGTTCTGACAACCATTCATTATATGCACGCTCTCCAGGTCAGAAGTTACATGTGTTTTGCCCTCACACTTGCTTTGCCTGATCAGAGCCTGAAACATGTTTGAGTTGGTTACCAACAATTACACAGAAAAACCTAGATTTCTGCCTTCTCTTGAAAAACAGATCTGCCCTCTAAGCCTGCCTTCTACATGACAGTAATGGGCTGGGGCTGTAACAGCTGCTCACTTTCAATAGGGCATGGGATTCTCCAGTTTGCCACAGTCCTCACATTTTGTGTTGTCTTTCTCGTATTACAACCCACAGTAGCTGCCATTTCTGATTAGGCTTGCTGCTCCTAGTGTATCTTAATAGCTATCTATTTCGCTCACACTGCTTGTGTTGTTCCTATAGACACTTAGATTTGTGGCTCCTGCTAGCATAGGAATTTCCATCAAATGTGTGTTTGCATCTTAACTGTCTTAATAGTTGGGAATGGAAGATTCTCTTCCCCTATTAAAGGAATGTTGGGGTGCCTGGATGGCTCAGTTGGTTGAGCGCTGGACTTTGGCTCAGGTCATGATCTCACAGTTGTGAGTTTGAGCCCCGTGTTGGACTCTGTGCTGACAGCTCAGAGCCTGGAGCCTGCTGTGATTCCATGTTTCCCTCTCTCTCTGCCCCTCCCATACTTGTGCTTGCTCTCCCTCTGTCTCTCAAAGGAAAAAAAAAAAAACCATAAAAAATTTGAAAAAAAAAATAATGTTAAGCACCAGAAAGCTGGTCAAAAAACTGTTGACCCTTTGAAGGTTTTGAAGCCGATTGTTATATATGGCGTGTTCCAAAAAGAGAGGATCAGAAAGTCTGCCTGCCTTCTCTATCCGTAGATATGCTGCTCCAGCTCCAAAAAGGTGCTCAAAGCTCCAGGAAGCCAGAATGAGGGGTCTGTAAGGTGGGATGGACAGATGGATAAACCCTGATATCCCCTTCACCAGTTCCTCCCTGACTAGAGCCCCTGCCTGGCCCAGAAATCTCTACATACCAGGCTGCTCATTTTGGTACTCCCTTCATCTCCGCCTACCCTCCAGCTAGAAGCCTCTGCCTTCTAGCCCAGCTCTGCCCCCTGAATCCCAACTATTCCGGATCTCCATTTTAGGCTTGTTGGCACGTTGTACCTTATTTTACTATAGTACATCATTATTTTTTATCTGATATTTTGCAATATACCCCTAGGTCTCCTTTATGAGTTATACTCTGTTTCTGAATATTCTGACCAAAAATAAGCCACCAGAATGCGTGTTCCCCGTCACTAGAGGCATACTGTATGCTCTGAGCCTGGGATGGCGGATTAAAGAACTCCCCAAGCTCACCGCTCTACTTATCACATGGGGCTAAGAAAAACCATATGACTCATAAATGGCAACTTCCTCTTGGACTCCTGAAACCATGTAAAGTTCATCCTGATTGAAAGCTCTGTCCTGTGAAAGTCTGTAGGCTGGGGTTCCAACAAGCCTGATCTATCTGTTGCCATAGTAGCTCCACAACAATCTTTAAAAATCGATCACCTCTGAAAGTAGAGCAGATTTCCCTGTAAGCCCAGCGTGGATTCTCTGGGGGCTCTTCACAGCTCTGCTTGGATGAAGATTCGCCGTATTTGAAAGTAAAAGGTTAGAGAAAAGCTAAACAGGACAGAAAGCAGAGAACGCTGGTGGAAGTGACACAGGGGCACAGCTCAGGACCACCACAGAAAGCCGCCAAAGCTCTCCAGGGGGGCCTGTGTCACAGGTCCGTCCACCTGTTCACCCATCCTAAAGGCAGCTGGTTCACAGACCCGTGTGCGGGACGGGCAGGGAGCAGGCAAGGTGTGCCGCCCACAGAAGGTTTGCGCTCACCGTGGTGTTCGATCCCCCCAGAAGCGACGGCAGCGCGGGCGACCAAATGTGCAGAGACTGCTGCCTCTTCTTGAGAGGGGTTTCTGCTCAGCACGATGTGATGCGCCTGTCACCCGGGAAAGAAGAAACAGGATTGTTTACACGCTTGGCGGCAGCAATAGGGAACTAACTGTTCTTGGAGCGATAAGCAGAAAGCCAAGGAACTTTCTAGCAAGCTAGACAATATGATTTGTGTGGAAGCACAGTCAATTCTCAGGAGACCTAGATTTTAAAAGCATTGGGTTGTGGACAGAGAAAGCCCTGAAGGCTGAGTCCGGATGGCTCGAAGCTGTGGCCAGGGCGGATCACTAAGTAAATCATTTAAGTCTATGCTGCTGTGAGTGCAGTGTCAGCTGAGGATGGGCGGGGGGTGGAGAGGGTGGGGGGGAGTTGGTGAGCGGAGGAGGGTTTCAAGAAGGAAGGAGATGGGTTAAAAAGTGCCAGTGCTCTGCACAGGAAGTGGGCAAGCCCAGCCCCCTGCCCCAGCTCAGCCCAAAGGGGGCCCTTGCCGAGATGTCAGTAGCCCCCCCAGTTCCTGATCTACCAAGCCCACCTCCCTGCGCCTTCTTCAACTGGCCCATGGGGCTGCCTGAACACAGAAAAGAGCTCAGTTCCTTAAAAATAAAGCCCAATTGAAAATTCTTTGAGAGAGAGAAAAAAAAACCCTATGATCCCATGAATATAAACAGTAACAATCCTCCCAAAATAAAATACAAAACACATCTCTCCAAATAAAAAAGATATAACATAAAGAATAAAAGAGAAAACAAAGTTACTACTCATCCGTCAACATTTAAAGTTTTTAAAAATGCTATTAGTAACAGGTTCACATTCATTCAGTAAACAGACCCTTACAGATCACCTATGACAGGAGAGGCCAGGACCAGAAAGGGTGGGCAGTACAGAAAGGGACAGGAACTGAACCTGATGTCCTACAGTGCACTAACACCAGGTGGCAGGTGGTTTGCAATTAATTGCCAAAAGGGTGACAGAAATACTAAAATACCATGAGTTAAAGGGAGAAACACCAGACTGGGATAGGCCAAGACATATTAACAGCAATTAAGATTTCTTTCTCAGGTGTAGTATCAATTTTAATTTTCTTAACAATTTTTGTTGCCCGCGTTTTGTAGACGAGAGAGCTGAGGTTGAGGAGCAGGTGATATCTTGCCCAAGATACCTCATGGCTGAGAGAAAATGGAGATAAGATTCTGACTTTGATATTCGGACTCCCTCCCAGGGTGAGAATGCTGCCCTTCCTCCCTGCCCTGGTGCTTGTTGGCAGACATCACTAACTGATGCCTGCACACTCCCCAGAGGCGCCGATTCATTCAGCCTCCAGGAGCTATGACTAATCTGTGGGAGCTGGCTAGGAGATAAAGCCACACCATCAGAACTTCCTAGTCCAGACCAAGAGGTGAGGCAGCAAAGCCATAGGGACTTGGTCCTCTGATGACCAGCTGAATGCATTTGTCAGTTGGTAATCAGGGTGGATTCTAGACTCTCATCTCATTTATCATATGTTAAAATCAGCTGAGTTATTAGCTCTAGACTTTTTATGATAGGGGCTATTCCAAACCAAGATTGTTAGCAATAACTTTTATTGTTGTGTTAAAACAATCAGAATTTCATATTTGTAAATGCGAACAATATCCTTTGTTTTAAAACTACTTTCCTTATTACAGGATGTAAATAAATGGAACAAGTAGTTTTGGCAACACCCCAATTAGTCATTATCCTCAATTTGGCCTGAAGATCTGGCTTGAAATGCTTTCCAATAATGCACACTCCAAAAAGTAAAGACAATTGGAGCCATTGGAGCCACAGGGATAGTCAAAGCATCACATGTTCAGGAATTTGAAGAGAGGAAGAGAGAGGAAAAGCTGCCCATCCCAATTGCAAACTGAATCATGTTTACTTTGTGTTTTCTCCTGCTTAACGATCTTTAGGATCCACCATCGAGGAGAGCACCCTGTGATGCTAGAAAAGATTTAACTCATATTGTTACAAAGACTTTTAACTCACAGTACTTTAGATTTATTCAAATTCAAATTCAAAAAGATTTCATATTTTGTTTCCACTCAATATTATAAGGCAATGTAAAAGATATACATCTATCAAAATGATTCCTTTTCTTTTTACTTATTTAATTATTTATTTGGGGGTGGGGGGCGGAGAGAGAGAGAGAGGCAGAAAGAGAGAGAGAGGAAGAGAGAGAATCCCAAACAGGCTCCGAGCTGCCAGCACAGACCCTGATGCAGGGCTCAAACTCACCAACTGTGAGATCAAGACCTGAGTCAAAGTCAGATGCTCAACCAACTGAGCCACCTGGCACCCCTTTTTATTTTTCTTTTTTTTTAATGTTTATTTATTTATTTTGAGAGAGAGAGAGAGAGAGAGAGAGAGAGAGAGATGGAACACGAGTTGGGGAGGGGCAGATAGAGAGCTTGAGAGAGAATCCTAAGCAGGCTCCATGCTGTCAGCACAGAGCCTAACAAGGGGCTCGATTCCACGAACCAGGAGATCATGACCTGAGCCGAAATCAAGAACCAGACGCTCAATGGACTGAACCACCCAGACACCCCTATCAAAATTATTTTCAATTCATATGAATAATTACATGTTCTGAAAGTTCTGTATGTTGCCTTTTGCCTTTGGAGACAGGAAGCAAAATTTTCTGAGAGCAAAAATGCTCACAATATCAAGAAGGTGGATCCTGAGAGCTTAAGGGGATCCGAATTTCACAAAAATCTTCGTAACCTCAACATTTTTCTGTGTGAGATACTAATATAAGCAACCATTTATTATTCATTATTCACTTCAGAAACTCAATCCTTGGTCTAATTTATATTTGATGTTCATGAAACTTCTAAAAACCATATGCTGGTTTAACATTGGGGTGAGGGAAGGAAAAGGGAACCATGATGTTAAAAATGTGCAAGATTAGCATCTCATTGATTCAGTAAAATTAAATTTAGTTTAATTTAATTCAGTCCTATTCAATTTACCTTAATTTTTAAATGCTTTTTACATGCCACATTGTGTCCCTCATCAGACTCGGGGCCTTATCATAGCTTATTTGGTCCTGCCTTCGTCACGTCCAAGCAATTTCTAGCCCTCTATCCACTCTCCCCATTCTCACTATCCAGTTGGCCCCTCCTGCTGTCCCTTCCCTTCTTGACCAACTTGGAGTTCACCATCTATCACTGTTGATACCAAAAATGCCCTCAACTTCACTGAAGCATTATTTGAAATGGTGAAAAAGGGGGAATCATCTAAATAACCACCAGAAGCAGAATGAATATATTGTGGTTTATTCATACAATGACTGAACTCTACCTAGTACATTAACAAAGTAACATTTCAGAAACATACCAGTGAGTGGAAAAGTAATTTACAAGAGGATGTAAACATCATGGGACCAGTGAGTTTCAAGTTTCTCTTTTGAAGCAAAACAAAAACAAAAACAAAAACAACACAAAAAACAACAACAAAAAAATCCTTTTGTTCCAGATTGTTTTGCATACTGTCTTACTGAAGCAGGTGGAGAGGGTCTAGAAGCTCACTCAGCTGTGCCCACCCAGCTTCCTCCAAAAGACCTTCCATGGAACATGAGGGCTCAGGGTGATGCAGATCGAGAACCACAGAACCGCACGGTATAGGAGGCTGCCTTAGGGAGTAGATACAAAGGCAGTTGAAAAGCTAGTGATTAGATTACCCAATTTTCCAAATTAAACCACTGTTCACAATTCTGGAACAACACTCTGCTTGCTAAGAGAATATAAATACCCCTGTTATATGCATCTGAGAGCATTTAAGGACTAGTTGTTAGTGTTAACAGAATTATAGGAGCCATGCTTGCCTCTCCTGGCTTTACGCAGGAGCCCAAGTAATGGGCCCCGCTGGGGATCTGTGCTTGACTGCATTCACTCCTTATTATTTATTAATCTCCCAGGGCTCAGATTTCTCCTCCCGTTCTTTGTTGTTTTCAGTATCTTACGGTTATATATTTATCAGTTGTCATCTTGGAGCTGAGAGGGAGTGTTTAATATTCCTAAATCTCTTGAGCCGTTAACATGTGGTACTGGGTTAAAAACAAAAACAAAAACGCAACCTTTAATATCTCATACTGAGCAAGGTCATTAATTGAAAAACCTCAGTCATCAGATCAACCACCCTCAAGCCCTGCCAAGGTCCAGAGCAGAAGGCTGCACTTGGGCCCTCCTGAGCATTTCCGGGGGAAACCACTGAGTCCACAGCGCCAATCCAGCTGTCAATAGACACAGCCAGAACTACAGCTGGCAGACTCTTATCTGACTGAGGCTGTCCCCTTGGATTTGTGAAATGTGTAATAGTTCTTGAACAGAAAACTTGATGACTAGTAAGAAGGATGTTTCTATTTATGCAGGCAGACCCCATCATGTGAATACTCAACTTAAGACATGCAATGCTCTGACTGCAGGCCCCAAGCTCTTCACAGGAGAGAGGGATAGATTTTTTTTCCCCCATTTGGTAAACAACTAGGAGGATCACTGACTCAGAGGGAAATCTCTTCTCCTGCAGCAAAGTGGAGAGTCCACAAAGAGCTAAAGGTGCATTCGTGGACCTAAACTGAGTCTATTTACCCTGGAGACGAAAACATTCGTGGGGAAGGCAATGGAAACCTGCGGCTCAGCAGCCGCCAGGATCTTTGTACTTGAGGGCTAGCACTAGAGAGGGACACTGGGAGGGTGGGAACTAACCTTGAGTAAGCACCTACTCTGGCCAGACGTGGTGCTATGCAGATTACATACAACAGCTCGCTTAATCTCAGAATCACTGGTGAGGGTGATGTTAACACCCCAATTTATAGATGGGGAAATGAAGCCCTCGGGAGATAAAGCAACTAACCGAAGGTCATATAGACGGCTCAATGGCAGGACAGGGATTCAGACTAAGGCCTGTGATTCCAAATTGCATCCTGCTCTAGTCTAACATCTGGTTTTTTAAGAAAGTAGAAGTTACAGAAAGAGGATCTTCTAATCAGCGTAATGAAGTATTATTTAAGAGTCAGAGAAATAGTTGCTAAGTAGTAGATTCGGCCCAGAGGTTGAATGGGCTGGCTAGGTGGAGGGTGAGCCACTGATATGTGGGTCTCGAAGCAGCTTCTGAAAACGAACTGTATGGGGACACCAGAGTGGGGAGTCGGGCAGTGGCTGATGGATGGAGCAAGATGTTAAGGTGCCTTCTACCGAGGGTCTGTGTTTTTCTGCTTTGCTTCAAATTAGTGCTTTAATTCAACAGAAGCTCAAGTCCTCTTGTCACTGTGAGGTGTGAGTTTGCTATGTTTCTCTTATAACTGACCAGCTGTGCGGCTACGTAGCTCTCCCTCTTGGCCTTGCCAGAGCAGACCATGCAATCTTCAGCTTTGGGCTGATGCCCTTGTACAAGACAGGGTCATATTGCAGCCCAGGGTTGCCACTTCCTTTCCTCTCCAGTCTCTGGCCAGGAAGGAAGCCTCTCAAGGCCACCCACACCACAGGGGCCTGGGGCAGCTGGAGGGCCTTGGCTAAGAGAAAGATGTTGCTGGGACTCTCTGGGGGGCGTAGATGAAAGGGAAGTCCCTGGGTGCCGAGGGCATTCCAAAACCGAGTTCTGAGGGCCCCAGACTAAGCTAGTTTCTTTTAATAGTCAGAGAGAGTCCTCAGTGGCAGCTCTCCAGTCGTCAATTTTAGCTCCTCCGAAGGGCTGGGGAGAAAAGGCCCTACTCTCTGTAAGGGTCAGCACCAAAATAGATATGTTGGGAACTTCGATTTTCATCCTCTCTTGGTTGGAGGTATGTGTTTTCTTAAAATGTAACTAGATTTTTAGATTGTGAGAGTAATATCGGTATATAATTTTGAAAAATCCTAAGTGGTAAGTTAAAATGCCTCTCTCCCTTCTGTCTATAAGCCTCACCCTCTTCTCCCGATCCCGTCTGACTCCTTGGAGTTATCACTATCAAGTTCCCTGTGTATTCCAGAGATATTGATATGCTTATACAAACATACACACATATAGGCCCATGTTTTTGTTTTTGTTTTTTAAGTAGGCTCCATGCCTAGTGTGGAACCTCATGTGGGGCTTGAACTCACAACCCTGAGACTAAGACTTGAGTTGAGATCAAGAGTCTTAACCTACTGAACCACCCAGGTGCCCCTATAGGGGCATGTTCTTAAACACACCCATGCATAGACACGCACGTGCAATTGTAACCTGACGCTGCCCTCCCCCAGCCCAGCTTCATCTGCCACCACCCTTCTGGGCTCTGCCATGATGGCTCCTCTGCTCTCTCCTCAATCTTCGGGGTGTCTCACTATCAGTCCTCGGGCTGCTCTGTTGGGAGCTCTCACAGCACCCAGTCCTGCTCCCTGTGTGCACATCACGGTCGCCATTTTACATTCATCTGTGGGACTATTCAGCTAAGGTCTCTGTCACTCTCTAGGCTGCTCCTCCATCACCGTCCCAGGGCCAACCACTGTGCCTGGCACATTGTAGGGTCTAGCCGGTTGTCAACTGAAGAAACATTCTGATCCACATCTGCCATTTCAAAAATAATAATGCACTTTTGGCGTCTTTAATGTCAGAATATACACATTGATCTCATTCTTTCTGTGGTTCTATGGTGTTCCATCACGTGGATACACCACAACCTCCTAACTGGTCTCCTATTGATGGATGTTAAGAGCATTTCTAATTTCTAAGGGCTCGCTATTACCCTATAAAATTGGAGAGGGAATATCAAATGGTTTCCCCCAAAGTGGTGCCAATCCCCACTCCTTCTAGTGGTGTATGAGGATGACTGCTTTCCAGTACCTTTGCCATCATGGGGTATCATCAAACTTTTTTTATTTTGCTCACAGCTAGGTGAAAAATGGCATCTCCTGAGTGAAAGTGAATTTCTTTAATAACAAAGGATGCTGAAGATCATTTTTGTATTGTTATTGGCCATTTGTATTTTCTCTTCTGTAAGCTGACCATTCCTGTCTTTTGCCCTTATTTCTATTGAGTTGACTTTTTCATCTACATTTTATAAGAATTCTTTCTATATCTCCTCTCTTTGCTATTTATTTTTTGACTGTGATATTTTGTCACAGAGAAGTTTTTTTTTTGCTGTCAAATTCATCAATTTTTGTTTCTTTTTTCTTTCTTGTCTTCCTGTCTCTCTGTCTATACCCACATGTACATATGCAGAGGGAAGATGCCACAAATGTCAACAGCAACTCCTTCTGGGAGGGGAGGCCTGGATAACTTGTAACTCGTTTCTTCGTATTTGTCTACATGGCTTGATTTTTTAGAATATAAAGAGTATTTTATTTTATTTTATTTGTGAGAGAGAGAGCACAAGTGGGGGAGAGGGGCAGAGGGGGAGAGAGAGAATCTTAAGCAGGCTCCATGCTCAGTGCAGAGCCCAACTCAGGGCTCAATCTCACGACCCTGGGATCATGACATGAGCTGATTCAAGAGTGTCATACACGCTCGACCGACTGAGCCACCCAGGTGCCCCCTTCATTATCATTTTTATAAAAAATAGTGACTTAAAAAGAAAGAGTACAACTCCTGGATTTATGTCACTCTTAGAAAACTTTTATGATGCATAGAATCATAATCGCATTCTGCATCTTTTCTAATTTTAAACATGAAAGGCTAGTATTTTCAGAGATTTTGAAAATTGCAAATAGTGCATTATAGCAAATACACAGCAGTTAACCAGAACCGATCGGAAGCGTTACCATTTGCTGTGTTGTCTGAACCCGGTCGGAGACCTGTGCGAGCACCTACGAGCCATCACGTCAGCCTGGCCAAGGCTGATAACTTGCCCAGAGGAACCTGAAGCCAGATTTTCTGACCTCAAAGTTTTTGGGAGAGGGACTGATAAATTAGTTCATTATACTTTGTAAATCGAGCTTCCCCCCAAATTTGGGGGCTACTGACTGAGTGGCAGAGCTGCCCTGAAATTTGAAAAGAAAGGCAATTCAACTGTCAGAGATGGAAAACAAAACTGAAGCTAGTGGTGTTAATTTATGCCCCTTGAAAACACACACCCACAAACATTCTCACTGAAATGAAATCCTGCCATTTTTCTTTTGGGTAAGAAAACAAGGGTCTCTTGCCAAAATCTGCCATGAATAGTTTCAGAAACAATCACGCCAGCATGGTTTCTCACAGACCCCTGAGGCAGGGTGCCTAGAACGGCTAGTTCGCCAGTCCCCGGGACCACTGCCTTCCCAGTGTGGTGGCTCTGTGAGGCTTGCTAATTTTCTCCACTCTAATGGGTTAGTTCCTAAAATACTTTGGAACTTGTCGACACTCTACAGAAAATAAAAGGTCTTTTCTTTCTGGGCGTTTCTCTCACTCCAAAGGAATGAACAGTGAAAAACTAGAGGGAAAATAACAAAACCCCTTTTCTTTGTGTACATAATAAATGGCTTTTAGGCCAGGGCTCCCCTGGAGAGCTGCAGCCACACTGTACCTTTCTGTGTCTAGGTAAAGCTCTTAAAGAAATGAGGAGCCTTGATAAATGTTTGATAATTACCATTAATAAATAAAAGTAGCTTACACTGGCATCATGCCTAATGGTTCACAAAGCACTTTCTATTTTGAACCTTTGAGCAGTTCTGTGAAGTGGATAGGATCTTTTGTAGGATTGGGTTTTTTCTTTCTTTTTTTGAGAGGTTAAATGACTTGTATAATCAAACAGCTGGCAAACAGAAGAATTGGGACTCCCACTCAGATTTTCTGACTTCACATCCAGTGCTGTTTCAACTTCACAAAGCTATCTCTTTAATAATGATTGGTAAGTATTTATTTAAACACTCTCTAATCTTTATTAACCTCAAGAATAAACAACAATAAAAGTCACCTATTAAACTTTACGAGTATTATAAAAATGAGTGAAGTACTCTGTAACTCCAATACAGAGCACTCCTTCTAATTTAGATTCAAAATCCAAATGTAATGAAAGGAAAGGTTGAAAACGTTAAAGCATTAAGAAAGCTTTTGCGTGGCAAAAAAAGCATTATGAATCCACAAAAATATATTACAGCTAATAAATGAGATCAGCACGGCCGCACCATGCAAAGTCAACATCCTATTTGTATTTCTACACGCTAGCAATGAACAGTAGGGAAAGGAAATTTAGAAAACACTTCTGTTTCTAAGAGCATCAAAATGAACAAAATACTTGGGAATAAAGCTCCCAAAAGAATTATAAAACTTATACTGCAAAATATGGTTGAAAGAAACTAGGAAAGAACTAAGTAAATAGAGATATCCTATGTTCATGTATTGAAAGCCTTAATATTGTGAAGATGTCAACACTTCCCACTTGAAATACAGATTCAGTGCTCTCTCTATCAAAATACCATCTGTTTTTTTTTCCAGAAATTGATAAACTTATCCTAAAATTCATATACAAATGTAAGGAAGCCAGAATAGTCAAAACAATCTTGGAAAAATGTAAGAGTTGGAGATGTCATACTTATGGATTTCAAAACTTACCATAAAACTTGTAGATGAATGTGCATAGTTGCATTATTCATGGTATCCACAAGCTTACTACAAAACAACAGTAATTGGGAGTGTGGTGCTATCATAAGGATAGACATAGAGGTCAATGGAATAGAAAAAAAAAAATCCAGAAATAAACCTTTACATTTATGATCAATTGAGTTTGACATGGGTACCAAGATAATTGAATGGTGACAAGATGACCCTTTTAATAAATGGTACTAGGACAACTAGATATTCACATGCAAAAGAATGAAGACAGAGTCCTATTTTATATCCAAAAAAAAATTAACTCAAAATGGATCAAAGACCTAAATGTAAAAACTAAAACTATAAAACTCTTAAAAGGAAACAGATACAAGCCTTCATGAACTTGGACTAGGCAATGGTTTCTTAGACGTGAGACCAAAAGAAAAAAAGGATAAATTGGACTTCACTGAAACTAAAAATCTTTGTGCTTCAGAGGATGCAATCAAGAAAGTGACAAGACAACACACAGAACAGGAGAAAATATTTACACATCATGCATCTGATATCTAGTATCCAGTATGAAGGACTCTTGTAAGTCAACAATAAAAAGACAAATAACCCTATAAAAAATGGGCAAAGGATTTGAATAGACATTTCTCCAAAGAAGAAGTACAAATAGCCACATACCTATAAACAGATGCAGAATATCATGAGTCATCAGAGAAATTCAAATCAAAAGCATGGTGAGATATTACTCCACAGTTACCAAGATGGTTGAAATAAAAAAGACATAATAACGAGTGTTGGTGAGGATGTGAAGAAAATAGAATCCTCATGCATTGCTAGTGGGAATAGCAAGAGGCTGAGGCTGCTTTGGAAAACAGCTTGGTGGTTCCTTGGAAAGTTAAATATTGGGTACCGTAGAACCCAGAAATCCCACTCCTAGTCTTATAGCCAAGAGAACTGAAAACATATATCCATATAAAAACTTGCACATGAATGTTCATAGAAGCATTGTTCATTACCTCCTTAGAGTGGAAACAACCCAAACATCCATCAGCTGATGAAGAGATAAACAAATGTGGTCTACCTGTATAACAAAATACTATTCAGCCATTAAAAGGGAATGAAGTACTCATATCTGCTAAGCACGGATGAACTTTGAAAGCGACATATCAGATTAAAGAAGTCAGACACAAAAAGCCACATATTATAGGAAATGTCTATAATAGCCTAATCCATAGAGATGCATAGAAACCAATGAATGCAGGTTTCTTTTGAGGTGATCAAAATATTCTGCTGCGGTGTCTGGGTGGCGCAGTCGGTTAAGTGTCTGATTCTTGATCTCAGCTCAGGTCATGATCTCGTGGTTCCTGAGTTCAAGCCCTGCCTCGGGCTCTGTGCTGATGATGCGGAGCCAGCTTGGGATTCTGTCTCTCCTTCTCTCTGCCTTTTCCCCACTTGTGCTCTCTCTCTTTCTCTCTCTCAAAATAAATAAACTTAAAAAAAAAAAGAAATGTTCTGCAATTAGCAGTAATGCTTGCACAACTCTATGAATATAATAAAACCACTAAATTGCACACCTTAAAAGGGTGACCTTCATGGTATATGACATCTCAATAGAAACACTATGAACAAAATAAAACACGAGTGACAAATTGGGTGAAAAGACTTCTAATATATGTCACAGATTAAAGGGCGATACGTGGGGTATGTAAAGACTTTTAACAGTTAAGGGAAACTGAATAAAATAAACTAGAATAAAAATTCTATTAAAAAGTAGACAAATGGTATGAAAAGAAAATTCACAAAAAATGTATTAAGAAGATCCATTGAACCTATGAAATGATATTTAATTCCATTTTGCAGATTAAACCTATACTGAGATGGATAGGAAGTAATTCAAAGTCTTGACAATACTCTCCTTTGGAAGAGGCTGTCAGGAAACAAATGCACTCAGACATTGCTGGCAGGAGCAGAAATAGTAGAAGCCCAATGAAAGGCAATATCCCGTAAAACTATCAACACATGTTTGCTCCCTCTGACTGAGCAGTCCCACTTCTAGGAATTTACCCTGAAGATACGACTGCAACAATATAAAAATATGTGTGTGTAAGATTATTCATTACAACATTACTTATAATTACAAAATATAGGAACCTATCTAAATGCCCAAACAGAAAACTATTTGAGCAAAACACACTAGGTGCCTAAAACGGGATATTATATTTTTGTACAAATGAATGAACTGCTATAAAGTGATTTCCAAGATACGGTGTTAAGTGAAAAAAGCGAACACACACGCAACAAGTAAATAACTTGGTGGGAGGAGGAAGGGACATTCGTAACAGGAGAATGTCAACTGATAAACGTGGATGGAATGGCAGAATGGAAAGTCATGAATCTGCAACCACCACAGTAAAGACTGGTTTGGGAAAGATTCATCAATGCTAAGTGTAGAGAAAATTTGCAAAGGAGTGGGATATTTACATGGTCTTAAAAATGTCTCTCTGCAGAATGCTTATTGGCTGCAAGGAGAAAAATAGTTATTATACAGGGAAGAATCACTGTGATTAGGTGATGAATTTAATGTCACTAATGAAGGACAGGTAGATATCATGTGCCTCCTGAGGCAATACCCTAAGAAATACAATATCCTTTTGTAGTATCCTAGCAGGGCATGCATTGTCAAATTTAGTCACAAGAAAATATCAGATGAACCCAAACTAAGGTACAAATGACTGGCCTATAGTCTTCAAAAATTTCAATGTCAAAGGAGACAAAGACAAGCTGAGAAGCCATTCTAGATTAAAGAACAGACGCATAACAACTAAATGAATACAAAAACATAAGGGGCCGTATTGGGACAACTGACAAAATAGAATATGGCCTGTACCAACATGAACATTCCTGAATTTGATAACTGTACTGCGATTACATAAAAGAATACCCTTGTTAAGTACTCAGGGATAAAAGGACATGGCATATTCAAATACTTTCAGATGATTACAAAATGTAAATATTTACCACTCTGTGCATATATGTACGTGTCTGTGTGTGAGTATGTCTATAAAAATAGATAGAATGAATATGACAAAGTACTTTAAAATGGTGAATCTGGGCCCTACAGACAAGAGGCATTACCTAACCCATTTTCCCTTCACATAGTACTAAGGGTTCTTAGGAGTGGGAAGACCTAATACACTGGAAAGTAGTATTTACATTTGAATCCCTTTGATGATCCCTGCCTTTAGAAATTCCAATTTATTTCAGCCAGTGTTTCCTAAACTATGGCCCAGGCAACACTAGTGTGTCACAGATGTATTTGACCCTCATTTGCATTCACAATCCACATTAAGATTTTTAATGCACTGTATGTAAAACCATGTCTTAGAGACATCTGTTTAATTTTAACTTAATAGTTCTCAAATTTATTTAACCACAGACATCTTTTCTAGGAAGACCTATGAATCTCTATGAATTCTTGTGAGGTGCTAGTATCCTATGGAACACAGTTTGGAAAATGCTTTTCTAAACCAAACTCAAGTTTTTGGCATTGAATGTTGTTAGGTCTTAGAAGCCACCTATCTTTCATTCCAGTGAATTTTGTTACTGGTAATGACCCTTGCTGGGGGACCCTGAGCCTCTTATTACTTGATGTCTTTGAACTTTAGAAGCTGGTATAGCAAAGATTGCACTGAGATTTTAAGGGCAGATCTGGATATAATCAGGAAACATTTAGGAAAACTGAATTAAGAAAAACATTTTAAATTAAATTTGAGCCTCTATTCTACAATGTGGGAGTAGAATAGTGTAAAAGAGTTGGCAAGGTTGCTGTGAAACTGGTTCAACAAAGAACAAAGCAAAACCCACTTTTGGTGGCGAGGTAAATCGACATAACCTCAGAATGTCAATCTGAAGAAAGAACTAGAAAATATTCACATCTTTTCTCCTAGTGGTTTAATTTCTGGAACTTTATACCAGCAAAAAATCAAAGAAAAAAACATTTGTCTAAGAATATTCAGAATAGGGGCACTTGGGTGGCTCAGTCAGTCAAGCATCCAACTCTTGGTTTGGGCTTAGGTCATGATCTCAAGGTTCATGGGTTCAAGCCCTGAGTTGACTCTGCGTTGACAGTGCAGAGCCTGCTTGGGATTCTCTCTCTCTCCCTTTCTCTCTGCCCCTCCCCTGCTCAAGCTCTCCCTCTCAAAATAAATTAACTTTAACAACAACAACAAAAAAGAATATTCAGGATTATTGTTACCAACAAAAAATGGCATGCCCATTGAGTATTCCTGCACTCAGTAAATGGGCCCACCAGCAGCATAGTGACCTTAGCTAGAAACCCGGCATAACACCAGACTGCTCCACCTCCTTCACTCCCCCACTCCCATGCCCGTTGTTTCTACTCTCCAAGCATCTCTCAAGTCTGTCCACGTTCTTTATTTCCATGTCACTACCTGAGTCGAGGTGTCATCATCCCCTACCTAGCCTGCTGCTGCCATCTCCTGAGTGACCTCCCTGCTTCTCTCTCTCCCATCCAGTCCACTCTGCATACCACATAGTGACCCTTCTAGAATGATAATCTCATGATGTCAATCTATCTACTTGGAAACACTGAACTGCCTTTAGGGTGAAGCTCAAATTCCTCAGCATGACTTTCAACATCCTGCTTGAAGACACCCATTGACCACCTTCACCATTCCCACTGCCCAGGCAGAGGGGATTTCTTGTAGTTCCCTGAACGTCGAGCTATGTCTCACCTTCAGACCTTTGCACACACTCTTCCCTCTGCCTGGGCCGGCCTTCCTCACCTCTCAGTATTTTGGGAAACAGGTACCTATGTTTATTACCTTTGCTGCCTCACATCTCACTCACCATACAATCTGATTTCTGCCTCATCATTGCCCTGTTTCCCTCGACAAAGTCATCAGAGAAAGAAAAAGATAACAAAGGAAAGGAAAGCGAAGAGAGAAACGTTAAAAATCTTGTGTGGCACTATATATCAGGCACTGTGCTAAGCACTTTATGAATATTAACTCATTTATTCTCCCAACAGCTCTGTGTCCTTCACAATAGCACATGGTATTAAAGGACACAGAAAATACAGCTTTCACTTTTCCTCATGTTTTTTTCTGCCAAATTCATCTTTGCTTTCTTTGCCAGGTTATCTTTTTTGACTGGACCAATGAACACTGAAGTTACTCAAGGCTCTGTCATGTCCTTGTCTCTTCTCACTCAATAACCCCCTCACTCCCAGGGTGATCTCATCCTTTCCCAAGGCAATTACTGCATACAAGTAGATGACTTCCTGATCCATTTTCTGAGCTCTAGTCCTGATTATCTAATTTACTAGATGGCATTTCCACCTATATGCCTCGCGGGCACCTCAGACTCGCCATTGAAACCTGAGCTTACCATCTCTCCATCACCTGTCACTCCTGCTCCCCCACTGTAACTGGCACAAACATCCACACAGTTGTTCAGACTGGAAACTCAGGAGTCATCATTGATTCTTCCCTATTCCTTCTTTTCTCCACATCCAATCAATCTCCATATCTCATCAATTAGGTCTCCTACATCTTTGTCAAACCATCTGCTTCTCTGCATCCTTGCTATCATCGTCCGTGTCCAAGGTGCCATCAACTTCCGCCTTTGCTACTTTGATAGTCTCCTAACTGGTCTACCTATGTTCTTGGCACATCTTCCTTGATCCATTCTCCTACATACCAGCCAGAACAATCTTTCTAAAAAATACTGGGTTTGAATCTGGGTTATGTCATTTATAGGCACGGAGGGTATGCCTGGGCATATCCCTCAACCTTTCTAATTCTTGACTTCCTTATCTATAAATGGGAAATAAAAATGTGTCACAGGGTGACAGTAATTAAGAGAGAAAATCCAGATAGAGTGACAGAAAGGGACATTCTAATAAACTGTGGATGGGCTATAAATGGTCAAACTTAAAAAGGAAATAACAATATGGAACTCTTAGTCCCAGATTGTTGCATCTCATTTGAAATAACAAGAATGAGTTCGGTCTATATTTTAAAACTTTAATAGGGAAAAATTCTGGGAAAACAATTTAACATGGGTTTTTAGCAGATGATGAATATAAAAACATCAAACTCATTGTGATGGTTAATTTTATGTGTCAACTTGGCTAGGCCATGGTGCCCAGTTTTTAAGTCAAACACCAGTCTAGATGTTGCTGTGAATGTATTTTTAACATTTACATTGGACTTGGAGTAAAGAGATTGCCCTCAACGATGTGAATGGGCCTTATAGAATCAGTAGAATGCCTAAAGAGCAAAATGCTGGGGTTTCCTGGAGATGAAGGAATTCTTCTATTTTTCTTTTCAAATTTTTATTTAAATTCTACTTAATTAACATACACTGCAATATTGGTTTCAGGAGTAGAATTCAGTGATTCATCACTTACATATAACACCCAGTGCTCATCATAACTAGTGCCCTCTTTAATGCCCATCACCCATCAAGCCCATCTCCTATCCACCTCCCTCCATCAACCTTCAGTTTGTTCTGAAATCTCCTTAAGAGTCTCTTTCAGTTGTCTGGGTGACTCAATAAGTTTAGCGTCCAACTCTTGATTTCGGCTTAGGTCATGATCTCATGGTCGTGAGATTGAGCCCCACTCTGGGCTCTGTGCTGGGCATGGAGTCTGTTTAAGATTCTGTCTCTCTCTCTCTCTCTCTCTCTCTGCCCTCCCCCCGCTTGCTCACATGGGTGCATGTGTGCTTTCTCTCTTTCTCTCAAAAAATAAAAATTAAAAAAGTCTTTTATGGTTTATTTCCCTCTCTTTTCTTTCCAACCCCCCCCAATATGTTCATCTGTTTTGTTTCTTAAATTCCACATATAAGTGATAAGAGAAGAAGGAATTCTGCCTCAAGACTATAACGTAGAGATCCTGCCTGAGTTTTCAGTCCGCCTGCCTACCTTATGGATTTTGGACTTGTCAGCCCCCACAATTGTGTCAGCCAATTCTCTAAAATCAATTTCTTTATTTCTTTCTATGTATGTATCCTATTGGTTCTGTTTCTCTGTAGAACCCCGATTGACACACTCACACAGGAATCCTATGATGACAAAGTATATCAGCAGCTAATAAATGACAACTCCAAGCAGCTTCAGGTGAATATTTTAGAGTACAGTAGAAAAAAACCCTCATCAGCTTGATAACATAAGCTCTAAATAGATAAACATGAAAGGATAAAGAACTTCAGGAAATAAGACTTGACTTATGCCCCTAATACGAGAAAAGCCATCTTCAGGGAGTCTCAGGCTGTTTGAGGACCATGCACCTGGTAACAGTGGACCACTGTCCCACACTCATCCACTTGGTCATCTATATGAAAATGTTTGTTGAACATTTACTCCAGGACAAGTGTTCTACATATCCAGAGCAAATAACAAAACCAGGCATTCTCAGAGCTGCTGTTCCACTTGTGTCTATGAGAAGCACTGAGTCCAGAAGAGCTTTGGTGGCCAGTATGTTCCGGCTTACCTGTAGAAAATGGTTGATGGATGCGTCGTGAACTCCCAGGGCTCGCTCTACACCTGCCAATTCCTTCAATATTGGTACACATTCAAGACTTTTTTCACCTCGACTGATCTCAGTGTATTCTAAAGCCTCTTGATAGTGGGGCAGGGCTTCTTTTGATTTCTTCTGACTTTGATACATCCTAAAAAATCATCAGAGACATTATTTTTTAAATAATGAAATAGAAGACACATAGGTGGGAAAAATAGGCGATCTGGTGGTTAGGATTTGGCTCTCTGACCCCTGTTGTCAGGTTCATTTCCTAGCCAGCTAAGTTTCTGTTTTTCCCAGGAGCCCGCAGGGCATAGTGGTCAGGAGGATGGACTTCAGAATAACCAGGAAGTTTCAGATCCTGGCTCTACTACCTATTAGATGTGTGAATTTCCAGTTGCTTTACCTCTTCCTCATCTCTAAGTTAAGAATAATAACTGCTTCCTTTACTGGGCTATAATGAAGATTAAATTAGTCAACACTCATAAAAATGCTCAGAATGGTCTCTGACATATAGTAGGTGCCATGCAGGTGTTGGTTTAAAAAACATAAAATACTTAAAAAAAAAATTTGTTGTCAAGTTAGCTAACATACAGCGTATACAGTGTGCTCTTGGCTTTAGGAGTAGATTCCCATGATTCATCGCTTACATACAACACTCAGGGCTCATCCCAACAAGTGCCCTCCTCAATGCCCATCTCCCATTTTTCCCTCTCTCCTGTACCTCACCATCAACCCTCAGTTTGTTCTCTGCATTTAAGAGTCTCTTATGGTTTGACTCCTTCTCTGTTTGAAACTATTTTTTCCCCTTCTCCTCCCCTAATGGTCTTCTGTTAAGTTTCTCAAATTCCACATATAAGTGAAAACATTTGATATCTGTCTTTCTCTGAGTGACTTATTTCACTTGGCATAATATCCTCCAGTTCCATCTACATCACTGCAATGACAGGATTTCATTCTTTCTCATTGCCAAGCAGTATTCCATTGTATATACAAATCACACTTTCTTTATCCATTCATCAGTTGACGGACATTTGGGCTCTTCCCATGACTTGGCTATAAAATCATAAAATACTTAACAAAACAATAACAACCATAAAGGATGCCAAGATGCTGATAACTGATCTGTTGAGAAATTACAGAAATTTTCCAGTATTGGTGAGGGTATAAAGCACTCTCTTTAACTGTTAGAAAGAATATAATTTGAGCATAAACATCTCTATATCAAAATTATACACACACACACACATATATATATATAGATATATAAAAGCACACACGTATTTCTGCTAATTTCACTTTTAGTAGTTTATCTTGAAGAGATATTCTGGCAGGGCAAGAAGATATGTATAAGAAGGTTTACCTAAGCACTCTTTGTAATAGTGGAAAAGTACAAAGCACTTAAAATATACCAATAGGAGATCATTCAAGCAGATTACAGTAAGCATATCTATACTGTAGAATGCCACATAGCCATTAAAGTTAACGTTGATCCATATTTACCAACATAGAAGTATAAAAGTATAAGTATAAAAGGCAGAATACAAAAAATGCTTTCTATAATATCCTATGCAGGTGAAAATGTTATATCTAATCTATATGTACATATATGCATAAAGAGATATCTAAATGGACACTAAAATCTTACCACTCAATAGTTATCTGGAAGGAGTTGGTTGTGAGTGATTTTACCTGTCTTGTTTATGCTTTCTAAATTTCCCAAATTATCTTCTATAAAATTGTATTACTGGGGTGCCTGGATGACTTAGTTCAGTGTCTGACTTAGGCTCAGGTCATGATCTTGAGGTTCATGAGTTTGAGCCCTGCACTGGGCTCTGGGGTAATAGCTCAGAGCCTGGAGCTTGCTTCAGATTCTATGTGTGTGTCTCTCTCTCTGCCCCTCCCCTGCTCATGATCTGTCTGTCTGTCTCTCTTTCTCTCTCTCTCAAGAATAAATAAACATTAAAAAATTTTTAAATTGTGGGGCACCTGGGTGGCTCAGTTGGTTAAGCGTCCAACTTTGGCTCAGGTCATGATCTCAACTTCAGCTCAGGTCATGATCTCATGGTTCCTGAGTTCGAGCCCTGAATCGGGCTCTGTGCTCACAGCTCGGAGCCTGGAGCCTACTTCGGGTTCTGTGTCCCCCTCTCTCTCTGCCCCATCCCCACTCATGCTCTGTCTCTGTCTGTCTTAAAAGCAAATGAAACATTAAAAAAATTTAAATTGTATTACATCAGAATTTTATTGTATTTACATTTATTGTATTTACATCAGAATTATATTGTACTTACATCAGAAAAATGTTAATCAAAAAATTGTAAGTAAAGGTGGTGCTGGGAAGATTCTTTAGCTTCTTGGGATAAAACTCTTTCACGTAAAAAATATATATCTGTCTATTTTGTTTAGCAAACACAATAGTAGACATTTAAAAACAACCTTCTCTAAAATATTTGCTAAGAAATAGACACTTTCTTCATGCATGGAAAAATTTTACATACAAGATTCATTATGAAAGGCACCAACCCTCTCTACATTACCCTTTACCCTAGCATCTTTACTACAAAAAGGCCTTATAATTCCCAGCTGCCCATGGGTAAACTGAGACATAATATGAGCACGTGACTAGGAAACCACACACACACACACACGCGCACGCACACACGCACACACACACACACAAATATATAGGTCTTTTTTTTAACTCAGTTACCGGACTTTTTGCACAACTATTTTTGCTCTCTAATAAATTTCAAAGAAATTGATTGATAGAAGATGCTGCTCAGATCTACGCTTCCGATGGCAACAGTGAAATAAAATGCTGATGGAATAGCTTATGAACTTGGATGTGTTCTACAAATGGCAAGAAGTTGAAACACAGGAGACGGTCAGGGATATGTTCCTGGACCAAGTCAGGTCCAGGTTCCAGCTTGCAGCAACTCTTAATCTTAGAAAGGAAGAGATTAGTAGGCGACCTAGTAATACTGGGCTTGTCTTCTGACTCTTACTGAACTTTGGATGTAGTGAGCAATAATTAGCATTGTAAGTATCATATTTTGTTTTTGAAGAGAAAACCCACTTGCATCTTTGGTGACAGAATGAGGCTTTGAAACATATGGCTGATAACAAATCACTTAGCCCAAAAATGAGATTCCTGGTAGACAACTGAAAACAGGAGGCAGCAAACTGTGGCCTGTGCACCAAATCTGCTCACTGTCTTTTTTTGTAAATAAAGTTTTATTGGCACACAGCCACACCCACTTGTTTACACATTGCCCATGGCTGCTGTAGCACTATAATGGTGGAGCTGAGTAGCTGCAATGCAGTGGGTACCAAAAAGCCTGAAATATTTACTGTGTGGGCCTTTACAGAAGAAGTTTGCCAAAGTCAGGTCTAGAATCCAGAGAAAGCTACATACTTCCAAAATGACTTCAGATTTTTTCCATCTAATTTAACCTTGAGAACTCCAACAATGCCACAGATATTTGAGCAAAGGGGGAAAAAATCACCTCCTTCCTTTCTCATGTTCATAGGTGATGAAACATGTGCCAAGGAAATAAAGAATGGATTTTTTGTTTCCAAGGCTGCTGTAAAAATCATGGAAGGGTAATAAAGCAAATACAAAGTATTTGTAATACAAGATGATTTCGTTTGAGCAAAAGTTTTAAAGGAAAGCAAAATTCGAAGCTTAGTAATCAAGCTTACAAATGCAAAAAAATATATAGAAAAGTAAACAATAACAAGGCATAAGTGAATTCATACAATAACAATTTTTCCTTTCCCAAGATAGAACACTAAAGAAAAGTATTTGAGAGTTTGTAATGGTGGAGAACAGGGACAACTTGCTCTTCCTTTTTACCATTAACCTACTACTCTCTTAGCCAAAAGCACAGCCTATCACCCCAGGTTAACACCACATCACTTTTTCAGGTATCAGAAAGTGATCTTTCAAATACCAGACTCTTGGAGCAAATTTTATAAAAAGAGGGACACAGGGACTGCCTAGGTGGCTCAGTCAGTTAAGTGTCTCACTTTGGCTCAGGTCATGATCTCACAGTTTGGGGGTTCAAGCCCCACATTGGGCTATGTGCTGACAGCACGGAGCCTGGAGCTTGCTTCAGATTCCGTGTCTCCCTCTCTCTCTGCCCCTCTCCTGCTCACACACACACACACACACACACACACACACACTCTCTCTCTCTCTCTCTCTCTCTCTCTCAAAAATAAATAAACATTAAAAATATTTTTTAAAAAAAGAGGGACTCAAGATGAGAGGCAGGACAGTCAGTTACAAGTGCTGCAGCAGTAGAAAACCCCAACCATAGTTTGAGCATTCTTAGTGATGAGGCCACACAACCCTGGGCAAGAACAAAACATCTCTGAACCTTGGTTTCCTCATCTCAACACTGGTGTCCAATAGGGTTGTTGTGAGAACCCAAGAAGATGTCTAAAATGCTCTGCAAACTGAAGCAAGTTCTATAGATTGGCATTAAATGCCTATACCTCGTCATACCTTTCACTCCTTCCCCTCCCAACCGGTAGTCTATACGGAACTGAGTGCCACGGCCTCAGGTTGTTCTCCTGTTGAAACAGGCTCAACTGTGGTCTCACACCCACCCGCAGAAGATTTTGGAAAGTCCAAATAATAAGGATAATCAGCCAAACTCATGTGCCAGTGTGGAAGGCATTTTCTTATCCAGCTAAGCTTTTAAAAATGTTGAGGATATTTTATTATAAGAATAATACGTATCCGTCATTTAAAAAAAAGAGATAGAAAAATAAAAATAAAAACTACACAATCACGACATCCAAAGATGAGTACTGTATACCTTGATACACACCTTTCCGGATGATTTTCCACACATATTTTTTAAAAGAATCTTAATGTTTTATAACCTGTTTCTTTCACTTAATCACATATCAAAATGTGGCAATGAATGTTCTAGCCTCATTCTAGTGGTCGAGTGGTGTCATACACTTCACTGGCCACTTTATTTACTCATTGCTCAGCACGGACATTCCTTGGAGGACATTTGGGTGGTTTATGCCTTTTGACTGTTATGAACATTGTGTACAAGTTTTTATGTGGATGCGTATTTTCATTTCCTTTGGGTATTTACCTAGGATTGAAATTATTGCATCATATTGTAATTCTATATGGAAACTTTTGAGAAACTGACGCTATTTTCCAAAGTAGCTGCACCATTTTATATTTCCACCAGCAGTATGTAGGGGTTCCAATTTTTCCACATCCTTGCTAGCACTTGTTACTATCTTTATTATTATTATAGCCACTATCCTAGTGAGTGTAAAGGGTTATCTCACTGTAGTTTTGATATGCATTTCCTTGATGATTAATGACGATGAACATCTCTTTATGTGCTTATTGACCATTTGTATATCTTCCTTGGAGAAATGGCTATTTGGAAACTTTGCTTGTCTTTAAATTGGGTTGTCTTGTTATTATTGTTGTAGGAGTTGTTTATTTATTCTGGATGCAGGTCCCTCACCAGAAATATGATTTGTAAAAATTTTCCAGAAACCATTTTTATATTCCAGAAACCATTTTTTATTTTCCAGAAACCATTTTATATTCCCACCAGCAGTATGTAAGGGTTCCAATCATCAAGTGAAAAAGGGCAGCCACAAATAACCTAACCTTATGCCTAAAGGAGCTAGAAAAAGAACCACAAGCAAAACTTAAAACCAGCAGAAGTAAGGACATAATAAAGATTAGAACAGAAATAAATGATATAGAAACTAAAAAAACACAACAGAACTAATCGATGAAACTAAGAACTTGTTCTTTGAGAAAAATCAATAAAATTGATAAACCTCTAGTCAGACTTACCAAGAAAAAAAGAGAAAGGACTCAAATAAATAAAATCACAATTGAGAAAGGAGAAATAATCACCAATGCCACAAAAATACTAACAATTCTAAGAGAATATTATGCAAAACTATATGCCCACAAACTGGACAACCTGGAAGAAATGGATAAATTCCTAGATACATATAAACTACCAAAACTGAAACAGGAAGAAATAGAACATTTGAACAGACCAATAACCAGCAAATAAGTTGAATTAGTAATCAAAAAACTCCCAAAAACAAAAGTCCAAGGATCAGATGGCTTCACAGGTGAATTCTACCCAACACTTATTCATTTTTTAAAGTTTTATTTGTTGAGAGAGAGAGAGAGAGAATGAATGTGTATGAGCAGGGTAGAGGCAGAAAAAGAGGGAGAGACAGAATCCCAAGCAGGATCTGTGCTGTCAGCACAGAGCTGGATGTGGGACTGGAACTCAGGAATTGTGCATGAGATTGTGAGCTAAGCTGAAACCAAGAGTCAGATGCTTAATTGACTGAGCTACCTAGGCGCCCCAGTCTACCAAACGTTGAAAAAAGAGTTAAGGGGCGCCTGGGTGTCTCAGTAGTTTAAGCATCTGACTTTGGCTCAGGTCATGATCTCACAGTTTGTGAGTTCAAGCCCCACATCAGGCTCTGTGCAGCCTGCTTCGGATTCTTTGTCTCCCTCTCTCTGTTCCTCCTCCACTCGCACTCTGTCTCTCTCTCTCTCAAAAATAAATAAAGATTTTTTTAATTAAAAAAAATAAAAAATAAAAAAAATAAAAAAGAGTTAATACGTATTCTTCTCAAACTATTCCCAAAAACAGAAAAGGAAGGAAAACTTCCAAATTTATTCTATGAGGCTAGTATTACCCCGATACCAAAACCAGATAAAGACACTACTAAAAAAAGAGAATCACACCAATATTCCCGACTAACATAGATGCAAAAATCCTCAACAAAATACTAGCAAACCAAATCCAACAATACATTTAAAAAATCATTTACCATGATGAAGTGGGATTTATTCCTGGGCTGCAAGGGTGGTTCAATATTTGCAAATCAATCAACATCGTACAACCTATCAATAAGAGGAAGGATAAGAACCATATGAACATTTCAATAGACGCCAAAAATGCATTTGACAAGTACAACATCTTCTAATAAAAACCCTCAACAAAGTAGGTTTAGAGGGAGCATATCTCAACATAATAAAGGCCATATATGAAAACCCCACAGCTAACATTATCCTTAATGGAGAAAAACTGAGGGTTTTCTTGCTAAGGTCAGGAAAAAGACAAGGATGTCCACTATCACCACTTTTTTACTCAACACAGCACTGGAAGTCTTAGCCACAGTAATCAGACAACAAAAAGAAATAAAAGGGATCCAAATCAGTAAGGAAGAAGTAACACTTTCACTATCTGCAGGTGACATGATACAATATACAGAAAACCAAAAGAGTCCACCAAAAAAACCCGTTAGAACTGACAAGTGAATTCAGTAAAGTCGCAGGATACAAAATCAATGTCCACAAATCTGTTGTATTTCTATACACCAATAATGAAGTAGCAGAAAGAGAAATTAAGAAAACAGTCCCATTCATGACTGCACCGAAGAGAATAAGATACTAGGAATAAACCTCACCAAAGAGGTGAAAGACTTGTGCTCTGAAAACTATAAAATACTGATGAAAGAAATTGAAGACAACACAAAGAAATGGAAAGACATCCCATGTTCATGGATTGGAAGAACAAATATTGCTATAATGTCTATACTACCCAAAGCAATCTATGTATTTAATGCAGTCCCCATCAAAATACCAACAGCATGTTTCACAGAACTAGAACAAACTATCCTAAAATTTGTTTGAAACCACAAAAGACCCCAAATAGCCAAAGCAATCTTGAAAAAGCAAAGCAAAGCTGGAGGCATCACAATTCCAGACTTAAATGTACATTACAAAGCTGTAGCAACCAAAACAGTATGGTAATGGCACAAAAATAGACACCATAGATCAGTGGAGCAGAATAGAAAACCCAGAAATAAACCCACAACTATACGGTCAAATAATCTTCAACAAAATGAGAAAGAATATCCAATGGAAAACAAGATCATCCCTTCAGCCAATGTTGTTGGGAAACTGGACCACAACATGCAAAAGAATGAAACTGGACCACTTTCTTACACCATACATAAAAATAAATTCAAAAATGGTTTAAAGATCTGTATGTGAGATCTGAAACCATAAAAATCCTAGAGGATAACATAGGCAGTAACTACTTTGATATTAGTCAAAGCAACTTCTTTCTAGAGATGTCTCCTGAGGCAAGGGAAACAAAAGCAAAAATAAACTATTGGGACTGGATTAAAATAAAAAGCTTCTACATAGTGAAGAAAATAATCAACAAAACTAAAGGGCAACTTACGGAATGGGAGAAGATATTTGCAAATGACATATCCAATAAAGGGTTAGTATCCAAAATAAATAAAGAACTTATAAAAGTCAACACCCCACCAGTTACAAAATGGGCAGAAGATATAAACAGACATTTCTCCAAAGAAAACACACAGATAGACAACAGACATGTAAAAAGATGTTCATCATCACTCACCATCAGGGAAATACACATCAAAACTACAATGAGCTATGACTTCACACCTGTCAGAATGGCTAAACTCAACAACACAAGGAACAACAGGTGTTTGGTGAGAATGTGAAGAAAAAGAAACCCTCGTGCACTGTTGGTGGGAATGCAAACTGGTGCAGCCACTCTGGAAAATAGTATGGAGGTTCCTCAAAAAGTTAAAAATAGAAGTACCCTACTATCCAGCAATCACACTACTGGGTATTCACCCAAAGAATACAAAACACTAATTCAAAGAGATACATGCACCCCTATGTTTATGGCAGCATTAATTACAATAGCCAAATTATGGAAGCAACCTGTGTCCACTGATTGATGAATGTGGTATATATGTACAATGGAATATTATTCAACTGTAAAAAAGAATGAAATCTGGCCATTTGCAATGACATGGATGGAGCTAGAGAATATAATGAAAATGCTAAGCAAACTAAGTCAGTCAAAGACAAATATCAAAATAGGACTTAACTCATATGTAAAATTTAAGAAACAAAACAAATGAGCGAAGGGGAAAAAGAGAGAGAGGGAGAGAAAAATCAGGAAACAGACTCTTGGGGTGCCTGTCTGGTTCAGTAAGTAGAACACGTGATTCTTGGTTTCGAGGTTGTAAGTTTGAACCCCAAGGTGGGTGTAGAGATTACTTTAAAAAGCCTTAAAAACATTTTTTCAATTAAAAAAAAAAAGACTTTTAATTAGAACAAACCAATGCTTACCAGAGGGGAGGAGGTGGGTGGTGGGTGAAATAGGTGATGGGGATTTAGGAGTGCACTTGTTATGATGAGCACCAGGTGACATATGGAAGTATTGAATCACTATATTGTACACCTGAAACTAATAAAACACTTTTTAAAAAGGCAAAGAAAAAAAAAGGGAAAAAAAAGCATGTCACAAAAGGCCACACATTGTATGATCCCATGTATATGAAATGTCCCAAACAGGCAAATCCACAGAGAGAAAGTAGATTAGTAGTTTTCAGGGGCTGGGGGAACATGGTAATAGAGACTGCTAATGGGATGAAAAAGTCAAAACGATTGTGGTTTGTTAATATACTGAAAACCACTGAACTGTGTATTTCAGTTGGGTGAGTTGTATGGTATGTCAGTTATGGCTCACTAAATCTGTTATTTAAAAAAGTTTGTGTGGGGCACCTGAGTGGCTCAGTTGGTTAAGCGTCTGACCCTAGGTTTCAGCTCAGGTCATAATCTCACAGTTTCATGAGTGGAGCCCCGAGTCTGGCTCTGTGCAGGCAACACAGAGCCTCCATGGGATTCTCTCTTCCTCTCTCTCTGCCCCTCCCCTGCTCACACCATCTCTGTCTCTCTCAAAATAAATAAATGAACTTAAAAATAAATTTAAAAGTTTGTGAACATTTCAAAGCAAAACTAAATACAGATAAGGTTTAGTGGTACCCATAAAATTAGTTAATTTTCGTTTAAAATAATTGTAATAATGTTAAATAAAAACCAAAATTCTTTTCTCTTAATATTGTCTTTGAGCCATTTTGAACCAGCACAAACCAGGTCAGAAAAGGATGTGTGCTTTGGCTTTAAATTGGTCCCGCGTGATTAGGCGATCCTACCCAACTGTTTTTAGGGCTGAAGGATTAGGAGAGCAGAGAATGTTGTGGGTCCTCCTGCACCTGACCCCTCAGCAATGGGCATCCCCCAGGGGAGGCCATAAATTGGACTTGGGACACTGAGCTACTGGCCTCACTCTCTATTCTTTCAGAGCTGTAAGCTTGTTTCCTGATGAGCTCCAATGCCTGGGTCTTCTGGGGGAATGTCTCGGTCTACGAAAATTATAATCCTAACGAGAAAGCAGGAAATTCATGGAGGGAAAAGCCACATAAAATTATTCTTAATGGAATATTCTGGTAAATCAATTACCCTGTAAGTTTATTTTTTTTTAAGTTTATTTATTTTGAGAGAGAGAGAGAGAGAGCAGGAGACAGAGGATCCGAAGTAGGCTCTGTGCTGACAGCAGAGAGCCTAATGTGGGGCTCAAACTCACCAACCGCGAGATCACGACCTGGGCCAAAGTTGGACGGTTAACCGACTCAGCCACCCAGGCACCTCACTTTGTAAGTTTAAATATGTTAATGTATTTCCTGTTATGATGTCTGCAAGTATGCAGACATGGAAGAATCAAGAAATTGGTGATAAACCCAAAATCTTTTTCCTTTGGCTGATTGTTTCAAGCCAATAAGCTGTGGTCGAGGAAATTAGCTTGAGTGCTGGTGAGTTATAGAAGCAGGATAAGTTCTATACAGCTCCCTAAGTTACCCGGATGTGCAGAATTCAGAGTGTGTCAAAGATGGGTGAGAATAGAAAGGCCAATCCCCTAGCTGAGTGCTGCCCCCCCGCCCAGCCATCCGGGGCATGGGTTTGGGGCCCTGGTCCCACACACAGGAGCCCAAACTGCTGCCAGCAGGGCCTGGCTCTGCACCCATAGACTCCTGCTCCTTCTCTCTGTGCCCAGGTTCTGATAGACACCTGCCCAAGGTGGCCATTGGGAGTTCAGTCCAGCCCACGCTCTGCTGGATGAGCTGTTGTGCTTGGACACAAAGCTGTGTTTGCCTGGAAGAAAGGGCACCTTTCCCAATTCTCACAAAGGCTCTGTCCACTCACCTAACTGCACAAAGGTGGCACAGAGGTGACGGTGGTTCTCCTGGGACCTGAGTTTCTCAGGACTTGATGAGTTCAGATTACCCTCGAGCATCATCTAAACCTTCCCATCTAGCTTCCCTGATGCCGTCCTCCTTTGCGTGAAGTGTACCTTTCAACTCTGGGTGTTCGCTGGGCCATTCTATCTGGAATGTTCTCTTCTTTCTTCCATCTCTGCCTGGCAAACTTCCATTCATCTTTCTAACTACTATTCCTCTTTTTAGTTTTAGCTTAACAGTCTCCTCCTTTAGGAAGCCTTCCCTGACACACCATTTAAGGTGACACTCTCATGGGGCAGGCAAGTGCAGGGTGGGCATCCAAGAGTGAGTGCCTCCTTAAATGGTGTGGCTTGGGCACCTGGCTTTCTCATCTTAAGCCCTGCTCTGTTCCCTGACACCCCAGGCTGGGCTGGGTGCCTCAGTGAACACCTGACTGTGCTCCCACGGAACTGTGAACCTTCCCTGCTGGGGAAACATCTTTCAGGTTCTATTATAACTGCCTGGCAACTCAGCTGCTGGGATCTGTGAAGGCAGGGTCCAAGCCCGCCTCATTCATCTTGGCATCCCAGCACCTTGCACAGTGTCTGACAGTAGCCATATGATCCCCAGGAAGTCCAAGGTCATTCTGAGGGGAAGGTTTGCCTTAGTAGTGTGAGGTGACCAAGATGGCGGCAGGCTGGGCAGGGCTTCCATGGGAGAGCAAACATGAAGTGCTGCCTGATAGAAGGAGGGAGGAGAAGCTGCAGAGGGAGGGAGGGAGGGAAGAACAACCTACAAATACAAATCCATTAGCTTAGAAGACTCTGAGGCGATAGTTCATACCTTCATTTTCATGGCTTCCAGAATAAATTTTAGTGAAAAAAACCTTCAAAAAGAGAACATGTTTTCATATTGACTTGGTAGCCAAAATATTGTAGACTATTGAGCTAATTAAGGGTGGAGCAAGTTGTTGAAATTTTATAAAAGGTGGAATAAAAGGAACTTTGTAAAAACCTATTAGGGCCTGAACTGTTTCCTCCCACCCAGATTCCTACATTCGAGTCCTCACCTCCAGTGACTTCACTTGGGACTAAGGTTGTTGCAGATGTAATTAGTTAAATTAAGATGTCATACTAGGGGCGCCTGGGTGGCTCAGTCAGTTAAGCGTCCAATTTCAGCTCGAGTCATGATCTCACGGCTCGTGAGTGAGTTCAAGCCCCCCATCAGGCTCTGTGCTGACAGCTGGGAGCCTGGAGCCTGCTTTGGATTCTGTGTCTCCCTCTCTCTCTGCCCCTCCCCGACTCACACTCTCTCTCTCTTTTCCTCAAAAATGAACATTAAAAAATTTTTTTAAAAATGATGTCATACTAGAGTAGGTAGACCCCCTAATCCAATGTGACTCGTATCCTTACCAAAAGGAGGAATTTGAACACAAAGACACATAGAGGGGGCAGTCCATGTGAAGATGAAGGCAAGATTGGGGTGATGCATCTATAAGCCAAGGAACACCAGATTGCCAGGAACCCACCAGAAGCTGGGAAAGAGGCCCAGACCAGATTCTTCCTCACAGCCCCCAGAAGGAACCTGCACGGCCAATACTTTTATCTCAGACTTCCAGCCTCCAGCACTGTGAGAGAAGAACTTACTGTGGTTCACGTCACCTAGTGGGTGGTACTTTGTTATGGTAGCCCTTGCAAACCAATATGGAACCCCTACTGGCTAACTCCAGGCCTGGAGGTTTTCCTTCCCTTAGACCCCTAATACAAGAACACTGGGTATACGTATACTTACCCAGAGTGGCTACTTAGATATGGGAGCACCATTTTTTTTTTTTTTTTTTTAATCACACTGTGCTCACATCTGACTTTCTATTACCTCCCTGCCTGGAAATTTGAGTATCTGCTGAGAAGGAGACCTGGAAGCAGGCAAATTCAGCAGGAACAAACACATGACTTTCACTGGCCATGGTTTTGCCTTTGATACAAGAACGTCCAAATGAAAGCACAGCCCACGAATCCCATGACAACCAGCAAGCTGCACTTAGCAGGGTGCCCGCCCTGAAGGGCTATAGTCACACATGAGGATCCATTCTTGAAGGCGACCTGTTGCCATTTCTGAACGCTCTAAATTGAAAAGATTTTTGTCAGCCTACTATTGGCCTCAAATTTCAAACTACTGAATTCTTTAGATCCTGAGTCCTTCTTTCTCTTGTAGCTAAAATGACTTACCTCCTCACTTAGGTCATCCACAGGGGGAAAAATTAGATCCCTCATACAATGTACACAAAAGTTCTAGGTGGATTAGAGGCCTAAATTCAAAAAGCAAAACTTTGATATGTTTAAAAAATATGTAACAAAAAGTAATTCCACGATTTTGGGTAGGGAAGGATTTTTTTTTTTAAATTTTTTTTTTTTTTCAACGTTTTTTATTTATTTTTGGGACAGAGAGAGACAGAGCATGAACGGGGGAGGGGCAGAGAGAGAGGGAGACACAGAATCGGAAACAGGCTCCAGGCTCCGAGCCATCAGCCCAGAGCCTGACGCGGGGCTCGAACTCACGGACCGCGAGATCGTGACCTGGCTGAAGTCGGACGCTTAACCGACTGCGCCACCCAGGCGCCCCGGGATTTTTTTTTTTAAACTAAGCTTCACACCCAGTGTGGATTCCAATGCGGGGCTTGAACTCATGACCCATAGATCAAGACCTGAGCTGAAACCAAGAGCTGGACACTCAAGTGACTGAGCCATCCAGGTGCCCCTGTAAGGAGGGATTTTTTTTAAACAAGACAAAAAATATAAATTAGAACAGAAAACATGGGTAAATTTAGTCATCTTACAAATAAAAACTCCTGTGTATCAAAAGTCAACATTACAGAAAGTGAAAAGCCTGAAGTACACACTGGGAGAACACACACAATATACGTAAGTAGCAAATAATTGGTTGTCAGAAATATGAAGAATGTCTAAAAATTAATAAAAAAAAAAGCCCAATTTAAAAATGAGCAAAAGACATGAATAGACAATTCACACAATAGGAATTCCAAATGTCTAGTATACATGTGAAAAGATGGTCAACCTCACTATTAAGGAAATGCAATTAAAGAAACCATATGATTGGCACATATAAAAAGTTTGACTGTATCAAGTGTTGGCAAGGATGTTGAGTAATGGGAATTTCCATGTCCTACTGGTGAGAATATAGGTTGGCATTTGCGGGGGGCGGGGGGGGCGGGTGTGTGTGCCTGTGTGGCTCAGTTGATTAAGCGTCCGACTCTGACTCTTGATTTCGGCTCAGGTCATGATTTCATGGTTCATGAGGTCAAGCCCCATGTTGGGGCTGACAGCTCAGAGCCTGTTTGAGATTCCCCCTCTCTTTCTCTCTCTGCTCCTCCTCTTTGTGCATTAGCTCTCTCTCTCTCAAAATAAATAAATAAACTTAAAAAAAAAAATAAGTTGGCATTTGGCAAACCTGGTAAAGTTGAGGACATGGGTATTTGTCAAGTAAGCAATTCCACTCTTGGGCATAGACCTCAGAGATAATCTTGAACGTGTGCCCAGAGAGACATGTATAAGAGTGATGAGGCAAATCATATTTACACAGTGGAAAAATTGGAATTTCATCCCACCGATTTACATGGTCACCCTCATGAGCACTGATGATTGAGTTAGGGGAAAGTCAGACGGATAAAACACAATACGTGGGTTTAAAATGAAGAGACTAGAGAAACACCTATCAGTTGACATGGGTACATCTCAAAAATACAAAAGTACAAACGTAATGGGGGAAAAGCAAGCTACAGAAGGAAATATACATATAAAATTTTAAAAATGAGGGGCCTCTGGGTGGCTCAGTTGGTTAAGTGTCTGACTCTTGGTTTCAGCTCAGGTCATGATCTCACGGTTTGTGAATTTGAGCCCCCCTCCCATCCGCCCCCCCATCAGGCTCCACGATGACAATGCAGAGACTACTTAGGATTGTCTCTCTTTCCCTCTCTCTGCCCCTTTCCCTGCTCATTCTCTCTCTGTCTGTCTCTCTCTCTCAAAATAAGTAAACATTTTAAAAAATAAAATAAAAAATAAAAATGAGAAATAATACTGTATATTTTCCTGGTTATACATGCTTTCAGAATGAAAAACACTAAATCAAGCACAACAATTGCCTGTAGTGTGGGGGGAAGAAAACAGGATTAGGAAGAACACAGAAGAACTCCATGTATCTGAAACATCCTATTTTAAGCTTGGTTAGTGTGTAAGGTAAGCATTTGCATAGCAATATCTGTACTTTTATCCTGTTAAAAAGATGAACAGATGCAACCCGCTTTTGTTTAGTGCTTGCAAAGAATGGAGCAGGGTCCAGGCCTCGCCCCTTGGAGTTTTGCTGCCAGCACTCGGGGTCCTGGAGTTCGTACAACCACCACAAATGGAGGCTTATCAAGCTAATGTCCCTACGATGATGAGCCTTCTGGAGCTCACTTAGCTCCAGAAAATACGATTACTTTGGCTTCACAATATATTTAACAAAAAAGGGGCGGAGGGAGGGGTACTATACCAGGAAATACCTAAGCGATAGCCTTACCTCCATCGCCAAATCACTGAAAGCATCAATTTCAAGTAATCTTGTCTGTCTGCATTTGCTCAAGTGTAATGTTTGGGATGGCAACATTTTCTCTTTTCCGTTTCTATCTGCCTGCAGGGAATGCTTTGAGGATTTATTGTCTAGCGTGCCCATAATATGTTTAGGCAGCTTTAGGAAACACCAGACAGATGAAAAGATAGAGAGTTTTGAACAACAGAATGTGGCAGTATGTTAATCTGGCAGGGCCACAACTCCAACCACAACATATTTTATTGAATGAAAATACATCCACAGGAATTCTACAGAGCACGTAAGGAGTTTCAGATGAGCCTCAGAAGATCTCCTAGGGTTGGAGACTTGTTGTAGCAGGCAATAAACAAATGCAATCTCTTTGGTATTACTAAGACAATGGAGAGTTTCCTTTTAAAAGCTCTGGAATTTGGGGCGCCTGGGTGGCTCAGTTGGTTAAGAGTCCGACTCTTGATTTTGGCTGTGGTCATAATTCACTGTTTATGAGATCAAGCCCTGCATGGGGTTCTGCGGTGATTGCACAGAGCCTCCT